>NC_086379.1:18239861-19608187 GCF_036588685.1 Mytilus trossulus | reverse complement strand
GCTGCCACCACCCGTAAGGGACCAAAATAAGAAACTGAGTATGTTTGTTGTCAGCTTCTGGTGCACTTTCCCACCTGGCATTTTCATGAATAATAGGGTCTGGGGACAAGCTTTCAATCCCACTACGTGTGGGAAAAAACTTTGCCGTAGGCAACTGTACAGAAAGACTGAAAAATGAGCCCATACCTATAACTGTATAGGTACCTCAGACTTTGGATGATCAGTGAAGTCTTCAGGTGCACTTTCCCACCCAGGGATTGATACGAGTTGAAGATATGGATAATAGCTTGCAATCTAACCACCTGCGGTCAAGAACTTTGCCGTAGGGGGATGGGAGTAAAGCGACTGCTGCCACCACCCGTAAGGGACCAAAATAAGAAACTGAGTATGTTGTTGTCAGCTTCTGGTGCACTTTCCCACCTGGGCATTTTCATGAATAATAGGGTCTGGGACAAGCTTTCAATCCCACTACGTGTGGGAAAAAACTTTGCCGTAGGCAACTGTACAGAAAGACTGAAAAATGAGCCCATACCTATAACTGTATAGGTACCTCAGACTTTGGATGATCAGTGAAGTCTTCAGGTGCACTTTCCCACCCAGGGATTGATACGAGTTGAAGATATGGATAATAGCTTGCAATCTAACCACCTGCGGTCAAGAACTTTGCCGTAGGGGGATGGGAGTAAAGCGGACTGCTGCCACCACCCGTAAGGGACCAAAATAAGAAACTGAGTATGTTGTTGTCAGCTTCTGGTGCACTTTCCCACCTGGGCATTTTCATGAATAATAGGGTCTGGGACAAGCTTTCAATCCCACTACGTGTGGGAAAAAACTTTGCCGTAGGCAACTGTACAGAAAGACTGAAAAATGAGCCCATACCTATAACTGTATAGGTACCTCAGACTTTGGATGATCAGTGAAGTCTTCAGGTGCACTTTCCCACCCAGGGATTGATACGAGTTGAAGATATGGATAATAGCTTGCAATCTAACCACCTGCGGTCAAGAACTTTGCCGTAGGGGGATGGGAGTAAAGCGACTGCTGCCACCACCCGTAAGGGACCAAAATAAGAAACTGAGTATGTTGTTGTCAGCTTCTGGTGCACTTTCCCACCTGGGCATTTTCATGAATAATAGGGTCTGGGACAAGCTTTCAATCCCACTACGTGTGGGAAAAAAACTTTGCCGTAGGCAACTGTACAGAAAGACTGAAAAATGAGCCCATACCTATAACTGTATAGGTACCTCAGACTTTGGATGATCAGTGAAGTCTTCAGGTGCACTTTCCCACCCAGGGATTGATACGAGTTGAAGATATGGATAATAGCTTGCAATCTAACCACCTGCGGTCAAGAACTTTGCCGTAGGGGGATGGGAGTAAAGCGACTGCTGCCACCACCCGTAAGGGACCAAAATAAGAAACTGAGTATGTTGTTGTCAGCTTCTGGTGCACTTTCCCACCTGGGCATTTTCATGAATAATAGGGTCTGGGACAAGCTTTCAATCCCACTACGTGTGGGAAAAAACTTTGCCGTAGGCAACTGTACAGAAAGACTGAAAAATGAGCCCATACCTATAACTGTATAGGTACCTCAGACTTTGGATGATCAGTGAAGTCTTCAGGTGCACTTTTCCCACCCAGGGATTGATACGAGTTGAAGATATGGATAATAGCTTGCAATCTAACCACCTGCGGTCAAGAACTTTGCCGTAGGGGGATGGGAGTAAAGCGACTGCTGCCACCACCCGTAAGGGACCAAAATAAGAAACTGAGTATGTTGTTGGTCAGCTTCTGGTGCACTTTCCCACCTGGGCATTTTCATGAATAATAGGGTCTGGGACAAGCTTTCAATCCCACTACGTGTGGGAAAAAAACTTTGCCGTAGGCAACTGTACAGAAAGACTGAAAAATGAGCCCATACCTATAACTGTATAGGTACCTCAGACTTTGGATGATCAGTGAAGTCTTCAGGTGCACTTTCCCACCCAGGGATTGATACGAGTTGAAGATATGGATAATAGCTTGCAATCTAACCACCTGCGGTCAAGAACTTTGCCGTAGGGGGATGGGAGTAAAGCGACTGCTGCCACCACCCGTAAGGGACCAAAATAAGAAACTGAGTATGTTGTTGTCAGCTTCTGGTGCACTTTCCCACCTGGGCATTTTCATGAATAATAGGGTCTGGGACAAGCTTTCAATCCCACTACGTGTGGGAAAAAACTTTGCCGTAGGCAACTGTACAGAAAGACTGAAAAATGAGCCCATACCTATAACTGTATAGGTACCTCAGACTTTGGATGATCAGTGAAGTCTTCAGGTGCACTTTCCCACCCAGGGATTGATACGAGTTGAAGATATGGATAATAGCTTGCAATCTAACCACCTGCGGTCAAGAACTTTGCCGTAGGGGGATGGGAGTAAAGCGACTGCTGCCACCACCCGTAAGGGACCAAAATAAGAAACTGAGTATGTTGTTGTCAGCTTCTGGTGCACTTTCCCACCTGGGCATTTTCATGAATAATAGGGTCTGGGACAAGCTTTCAATCCCACTACGTGTGGGAAAAAACTTTGCCGTAGGCAACTGTACAGAAAGACTGAAAAATGAGCCCATACCTATAACTGTATAGGTACCTCAGACTTTGGATGATCAGTGAAGTCTTCAGGTGCACTTTCCCACCCAGGGATTGATACGAGTTGAAGATATGGATAATAGCTTGCAATCTAACCACCTGCGGTCAAGAACTTTGCCGTAGGGGGATGGGAGTAAAGCGACTGCTGCCACCACCCGTAAGGGACCAAAATAAGAAACTGAGTATGTTGTTGTCAGCTTCTGGTGCACTTTCCCACCTGGGCATTTTCATGAATAATAGGGTCTGGGACAAGCTTTCAATCCCACTACGTGTGGGAAAAAACTTTGCCGTAGGCAACTGTACAGAAAGACTGAAAAATGAGCCCATACCTATAACTGTATAGGTACCTCAGACTTTGGATGATCAGTGAAGTCTTCAGGTGCACTTTCCCACCCAGGGATTGATACGAGTTGAAGATATGGATAATAGCTTGCAATCTAACCACCTGCGGTCAAGAACTTTGCCGTAGGGGGATGGGAGTAAAGCGACTGCTGCCACCACCCGTAAGGGACCAAAATAAGAAACTGAGTATGTTGTTGTCAGCTTCTGGTGCACTTTCCCACCTGGGCATTTTCATGAATAATAGGGTCTGGGACAAGCTTTCAATCCCACTACGTGTGGGAAAAAACTTTGCCGTAGGCAACTGTACAGAAAGACTGAAAAATGAGCCCATACCTATAACTGTATAGGTACCTCAGACTTTGGATGATCAGTGAAGTCTTCAGGTGCACTTTCCCACCCAGGGATTGATACGAGTTGAAGATATGGATAATAGCTTGCAATCTAACCACCTGCGGTCAAGAACTTTGCCGTAGGGGGATGGGAGTAAAGCGACTGCTGCCACCACCCGTAAGGGACCAAAATAAGAAACTGAGTATGTTGTTGTCAGCTTCTGGTGCACTTTCCCACCTGGGCATTTTCATGAATAATAGGGTCTGGGACAAGCTTTCAATCCCACTACGTGTGGGAAAAAACTTTGCCGTAGGCAACTGTACAGAAAGACTGAAAAATGAGCCCATACCTATAACTGTATAGGTACCTCAGACTTTGGATGATCAGTGAAGTCTTCAGGTGCACTTTCCCACCCAGGGATTGATACGAGTTGAAGATATGGATAATAGCTTGCAATCTAACCACCTGCGGTCAAGAACTTTGCCGTAGGGGGATGGGAGTAAAGCGACTGCTGCCACCACCCGTAAGGGACCAAAATAAGAAACTGAGTATGTTGTTGTCAGCTTCTGGTGCACTTTCCCACCTGGGCATTTTCATGAATAATAGGGTCTGGGACAAGCTTTCAATCCCACTACGTGTGGGAAAAAACTTTGCCGTAGGCAACTGTACAGAAAGACTGAAAAATGAGCCCATACCTATAACTGTATAGGTACCTCAGACTTTGGATGATCAGTGAAGTCTTCAGGTGCACTTTCCCACCCAGGGATTGATACGAGTTGAAGATATGGATAATAGCTTGCAATCTAACCACCTGCGGTCAAGAACTTTGCCGTAGGGGGATGGGAGTAAAGCGACTGCTGCCACCACCCGTAAGGGACCAAAATAAGAAACTGAGTATGTTGTTGTCAGCTTCTGGTGCACTTTCCCACCTGGGCATTTTCATGAATAATAGGGTCTGGGACAAGCTTTCAATCCCACTACGTGTGGGAAAAAACTTTGCCGTAGGCAACTGTACAGAAAGACTGAAAAATGAGCCCATACCTATAACTGTATAGGTACCTCAGACTTTGGATGATCAGTGAAGTCTTCAGGTGCACTTTCCCACCCAGGGATTGATACGAGTTGAAGATATGGATAATAGCTTGCAATCTAACCACCTGCGGTCAAGAACTTTGCCGTAGGGGGATGGGAGTAAAGCGACTGCTGCCACCACCCGTAAGGGACCAAAATAAGAAACTGAGTATGTTGTTGTCAGCTTCTGGTGCACTTTCCCACCTGGGCATTTTCATGAATAATAGGGTCTGGGACAAGCTTTCAATCCCACTACGTGTGGGAAAAAACTTTGCCGTAGGCAACTGTACAGAAAGACTGAAAAATGAGCCCATACCTATAACTGTATAGGTACCTCAGACTTTGGATGATCAGTGAAGTCTTCAGGTGCACTTTCCCACCCAGGGATTGATACGAGTTGAAGATATGGATAATAGCTTGCAATCTAACCACCTGCGGTCAAGAACTTTGCCGTAGGGGGATGGGAGTAAAGCGACTGCTGCCACCACCCGTAAGGGACCAAAATAAGAAACTGAGTATGTTGTTGTCAGCTTCTGGTGCACTTTCCCACCTGGGCATTTTCATGAATAATAGGGTCTGGGACAAGCTTTCAATCCCACTACGTGTGGGAAAAAACTTTGCCGTAGGCAACTGTACAGAAAGACTGAAAAATGAGCCCATACCTATAACTGTATAGGTACCTCAGACTTTGGATGATCAGTGAAGTCTTCAGGTGCACTTTCCCACCCAGGGATTGATACGAGTTGAAGATATGGATAATAGCTTGCAATCTAACCACCTGCGGTCAAGAACTTTGCCGTAGGGGGATGGGAGTAAAGCGACTGCTGCCACCACCCGTAAGGGACCAAAATAAGAAACTGAGTATGTTGTTGTCAGCTTCTGGTGCACTTTCCCACCTGGGCATTTTCATGAATAATAGGGTCTGGGACAAGCTTTCAATCCCACTACGTGTGGGAAAAAACTTTGCCGTAGGCAACTGTACAGAAAGACTGAAAAATGAGCCCATACCTATAACTGTATAGGTACCTCAGACTTTGGATGATCAGTGAAGTCTTCAGGTGCACTTTCCCACCCAGGGATTGATACGAGTTGAAGATATGGATAATAGCTTGCAATCTAACCACCTGCGGTCAAGAACTTTGCCGTAGGGGGATGGGAGTAAAGCGACTGCTGCCACCACCCGTAAGGGACCAAAATAAGAAACTGAGTATGTTGTTGTCAGCTTCTGGTGCACTTTCCCACCTGGGCATTTTCATGAATAATAGGGTCTGGGACAAGCTTTCAATCCCACTACGTGTGGGAAAAAACTTTGCCGTAGGCAACTGTACAGAAAGACTGAAAAATGAGCCCATACCTATAACTGTATAGGTACCTCAGACTTTGGATGATCAGTGAAGTCTTCAGGTGCACTTTCCCACCCAGGGATTGATACGAGTTGAAGATATGGATAATAGCTTGCAATCTAACCACCTGCGGTCAAGAACTTTGCCGTAGGGGGATGGGAGTAAAGCGACTGCTGCCACCACCCGTAAGGGACCAAAATAAGAAACTGAGTATGTTGTTGTCAGCTTCTGGTGCACTTTCCCACCTGGGCATTTTCATGAATAATAGGGTCTGGGACAAGCTTTCAATCCCACTACGTGTGGGAAAAAACTTTGCCGTAGGCAACTGTACAGAAAGACTGAAAAATGAGCCCATACCTATAACTGTATAGGTACCTCAGACTTTGGATGATCAGTGAAGTCTTCAGGTGCACTTTCCCACCCAGGGATTGATACGAGTTGAAGATATGGATAATAGCTTGCAATCTAACCACCTGCGGTCAAGAACTTTGCCGTAGGGGGATGGGAGTAAAGCGACTGCTGCCACCACCCGTAAGGGACCAAAATAAGAAACTGAGTATGTTGTTGTCAGCTTCTGGTGCACTTTCCCACCTGGGCATTTTCATGAATAATAGGGTCTGGGACAAGCTTTCAATCCCACTACGTGTGGGAAAAAACTTTGCCGTAGGCAACTGTACAGAAAGACTGAAAAATGAGCCCATACCTATAACTGTATAGGTACCTCAGACTTTGGATGATCAGTGAAGTCTTCAGGTGCACTTTCCCACCCAGGGATTGATACGAGTTGAAGATATGGATAATAGCTTGCAATCTAACCACCTGCGGTCAAGAACTTTGCCGTAAGGGGATGGGAGTAAAGCGACTGCTGCCACCACCCGTAAGGGACCAAAATAAGAAACTGAGTATGTTGTTGTCAGCTTCTGGTGCACTTTCCCACCTGGGCATTTTCATGAATAATAGGGTCTGGGACAAGCTTTCAATCCCACTACGTGTGGGAAAAAACTTTGCCGTAGGCAACTGTACAGAAAGACTGAAAAATGAGCCCATACCTATAACTGTATAGGTACCTCAGACTTTGGATGATCAGTGAAGTCTTCAGGTGCACTTTCCCACCCAGGGATTGATACGAGTTGAAGATATGGATAATAGCTTGCAATCTAACCACCTGCGGTCAAGAACTTTGCCGTAGGGGGATGGGAGTAAAGCGACTGCTGCCACCACCCGTAAGGGACCAAAATAAGAAACTGAGTATGTTGTTGTCAGCTTCTGGTGCACTTTCCCACCTGGGCATTTTCATGAATAATAGGGTCTGGGACAAGCTTTCAATCCCACTACGTGTGGGAAAAAACTTTGCCGTAGGCAACTGTACAGAAAGACTGAAAAATGAGCCCATACCTATAACTGTATAGGTACCTCAGACTTTGGATGATCAGTGAAGTCTTCAGGTGCACTTTCCCACCCAGGGATTGATACGAGTTGAAGATATGGATAATAGCTTGCAATCTAACCACCTGCGGTCAAGAACTTTGCCGTAGGGGGATGGGAGTAAAGCGACTGCTGCCACCACCCGTAAGGGACCAAAATAAGAAACTGAGTATGTTGTTGTCAGCTTCTGGTGCACTTTCCCACCTGGGCATTTTCATGAATAATAGGGTCTGGGACAAGCTTTCAATCCCACTACGTGTGGGAAAAAACTTTGCCGTAGGCAACTGTACAGAAAGACTGAAAAATGAGCCCATACCTATAACTGTATAGGTACCTCAGACTTTGGATGATCAGTGAAGTCTTCAGGTGCACTTTCCCACCCAGGGATTGATACGAGTTGAAGATATGGATAATAGCTTGCAATCTAACCACCTGCGGTCAAGAACTTTGCCGTAGGGGGATGGGAGTAAAGCGACTGCTGCCACCACCCGTAAGGGACCAAAATAAGAAACTGAGTATGTTGTTGTCAGCTTCTGGTGCACTTTCCCACCTGGGCATTTTCATGAATAATAGGGTCTGGGACAAGCTTTCAATCCCACTACGTGTGGGAAAAAACTTTGCCGTAGGCAACTGTACAGAAAGACTGAAAAATGAGCCCATACCTATAACTGTATAGGTACCTCAGACTTTGGATGATCAGTGAAGTCTTCAGGTGCACTTTCCCACCCAGGGATTGATACGAGTTGAAGATATGGATAATAGCTTGCAATCTAACCACCTGCGGTCAAGAACTTTGCCGTAGGGGGATGGGAGTAAAGCGACTGCTGCCACCACCCGTAAGGGACCAAAATAAGAAACTGAGTATGTTGTTGTCAGCTTCTGGTGCACTTTCCCACCTGGGCATTTTCATGAATAATAGGGTCTGGGACAAGCTTTCAATCCCACTACGTGTGGGAAAAAACTTTGCCGTAGGCAACTGTACAGAAAGACTGAAAAATGAGCCCATACCTATAACTGTATAGGTACCTCAGACTTTGGATGATCAGTGAAGTCTTCAGGTGCACTTTCCCACCCAGGGATTGATACGAGTTGAAGATATGGATAATAGCTTGCAATCTAACCACCTGCGGTCAAGAACTTTGCCGTAGGGGGATGGGAGTAAAGCGACTGCTGCCACCACCCGTAAGGGACCAAAATAAGAAACTGAGTATGTTGTTGTCAGCTTCTGGTGCACTTTCCCACCTGGGCATTTTCATGAATAATAGGGTCTGGGACAAGCTTTCAATCCCACTACGTGTGGGAAAAAACTTTGCCGTAGGCAACTGTACAGAAAGACTGAAAAATGAGCCCATACCTATAACTGTATAGGTACCTCAGACTTTGGATGATCAGTGAAGTCTTCAGGTGCACTTTCCCACCCAGGGATTGATACGAGTTGAAGATATGGATAATAGCTTGCAATCTAACCACCTGCGGTCAAGAACTTTGCCGTAGGGGGATGGGAGTAAAGCGACTGCTGCCACCACCCGTAAGGGACCAAAATAAGAAACTGAGTATGTTGTTGTCAGCTTCTGGTGCACTTTCCCACCTGGGCATTTTCATGAATAATAGGGTCTGGGACAAGCTTTCAATCCCACTACGTGTGGGAAAAAACTTTGCCGTAGGCAACTGTACAGAAAGACTGAAAAATGAGCCCATACCTATAACTGTATAGGTACCTCAGACTTTGGATGATCAGTGAAGTCTTCAGGTGCACTTTCCCACCCAGGGATTGATACGAGTTGAAGATATGGATAATAGCTTGCAATCTAACCACCTGCGGTCAAGAACTTTGCCGTAGGGGGATGGGAGTAAAGCGACTGCTGCCACCACCCGTAAGGGACCAAAATAAGAAACTGAGTATGTTGTTGTCAGCTTCTGGTGCACTTTCCCACCTGGGCATTTTCATGAATAATAGGGTCTGGGACAAGCTTTCAATCCCACTACGTGTGGGAAAAAACTTTGCCGTAGGCAACTGTACAGAAAGACTGAAAAATGAGCCCATACCTATAACTGTATAGGTACCTCAGACTTTGGATGATCAGTGAAGTCTTCAGGTGCACTTTCCCACCCAGGGATTGATACGAGTTGAAGATATGGATAATAGCTTGCAATCTAACCACCTGCGGTCAAGAACTTTGCCGTAGGGGGATGGGAGTAAAGCGACTGCTGCCACCACCCGTAAGGGACCAAAATAAGAAACTGAGTATGTTGTTGTCAGCTTCTGGTGCACTTTCCCACCTGGGCATTTTCATGAATAATAGGGTCTGGGACAAGCTTTCAATCCCACTACGTGTGGGAAAAAACTTTGCCGTAGGCAACTGTACAGAAAGACTGAAAAATGAGCCCATACCTATAACTGTATAGGTACCTCAGACTTTGGATGATCAGTGAAGTCTTCAGGTGCACTTTCCCACCCAGGGATTGATACGAGTTGAAGATATGGATAATAGCTTGCAATCTAACCACCTGCGGTCAAGAACTTTACCGTAGGGGGATGGGAGTAAAGCGACTGCTGCCACCACCCGTAAGGGACCAAAATAAGAAACTGAGTATGTTGTTGTCAGCTTCCGGTTTACTTTCTGTAAGGGCTGTGTCTTATAACACCATTTAAATGAAAGTAAATAAGAGGTTGATGCCTTTTATCACATGGATCGAAAAACAATTGATAGTATGCCTTTAGTGAAATGATTTACACTGAATCATCAATAAATTGAAGGTTGATTAAGCACAGAAAATGAGTGAATTTTACAACGGCATGATAGTAATAGTTAAAGGAATTCAAATTAAGAGATGTACATGTAGGCAATCATTTTTGCCGACAAGCTGACGTTATCATATATCTTCGCCCTCAAATATAAACCATTACGTACATCGGATATTCGTCTTTACAATGTTACTCAAATGTATGACATGTATATTTTTATTAACATAAATATAATCTGAGATGTTCATTTAAAAGATGATATAATGACAAAAAGTAAAAAAAAAACCAGCAACGTCGCTCTAGTAAGACTAGAAAATATGATTTGAAAAGTTATGGAAAGCCAAACCTAAATATATTTTTGATTGACTTAATATTAATTCTTGATCTTCCTGATCTCTCAATCTTCTTAAAATTATCTATAAAATTAATTGATATATAAATATAAATGATATTAAAAGGAATTTGTATTCACATTTTGTCTTCTATATTTCGGGAGGACTCACAGTGCTAATTTGATATTCAAAGTATATAGCGAAAATCTAACAGAGACCGCTGGAGTGAGACCACCTGGTCTTTCACTATACATAATCATATTGTTAATCTTGCCTATTTCGTATATAAATAGTTGCTATCAAAAGGATTTCGAAGACAATACCATTTTCGATATGTACGGAGGGCTTAATGTGTTACTTTTCAAATGAAAATCGTAAACATACAGATAGATGGGTACAAGGCGTTGGTCAAATCTTTCTGATCTATCAATCTTCCTAATATTACACATAGAGTTGGTTAATATATAGATATACATGATATAACACGGAATTTGAATATACTTCTCTTGTATAATTATGAAGGGCTTAAAGTGCCAGTTCGATATTCAAAATATATAGTGAAAATCTACCGGAGACCACTGAAAAAAACAGTGTGACCCTCCTGTTCTTTCAATATCCGTACAGTTTGATAATCTTGTCTATTTTTTTATTGATATACAGATGCTATGAAAAGGATTTTCAAGAGAAATATCATTTTCGATGTATACGAAGGGCTTACAGTGTCACTTTTCAAATAACAACCGTAAAAAATAAGATATAAAGGCACAGGGCGTATGCTAGATCTCCCTGATTTATCAATCTTCCTAAAATTCATACACAAAGCTTGTTAGTATATAGATATTTATGATATAAAAAAGAAATCGGTTACACTTTTCGTCTTCTTTATTTTTTGAGGGCTCATAGAAAACAAGAAGTTTACCCAAATTCATTTCAGTCTTGTTTTATCTTTATAAGAACTAATTATCTGCATAGTGTTGGGAAGATTGAGAGATCAGGTATCTTACCATCGCCTTATGCCTTTAACCTAAATTTTGGACAGTTTTAGGATGAAAAGTGACAATTTAAGCCCTCTGTAGATACTACAGATGACATCATTCTTGAAATTCATTTTGATTGCATCTTTATATATACATACTACATTTTGTACTAGTAATCGAATTTTTGGAACATTGAAAGACCAGGTGTGTCTCACTGTCATTTAAGAGGTCTCCAGTAGGTTTTCGCTTAAAATGTCTTTTATGTTCGTCTTTCATAAACTATTTCTAAATGTTTCTAGCGTGGTCGGGTTTTGGTTTTGTTTTAAGAAAAAAATATATGTAATACAAATCTCGACTCACAAAAGATTTTATATTTGAGGACAACGAGAGATTGCGACAGCCTGAAGGCTAGGGGTCATTAGACAATTTCTTACATATCGTTTGACTCCTCTTATATATGACAATCATGCTTTTAAAGTTATCAAATATTTTAATTTGGTTTTGATTTTTAACCAAATTTCAATATCAAACCGAGTTGGACATAGAATATCGAATGATGAATAACGAAACGACCGCTAACTTCAAATATATCCCATAGAACTAACTATGCCCTAGACCAATACAATATTTTGTCAGCATGAAGTGGGGTACTGATTATGTCATATAGTCAAACTTTACTCCATCCGGCTGACCAAACTAACAGATTTTGCATATGGCCCATTAAACCAGAGAAAGAGGTAACTAAGGACAATATCACTTATGCCAAGACCAAGTAAGAGTTTTTCAGCATAGGGTCGGAGGAACCCAGTATATCGCATACTTAAAGTCCAACTTAACGATTGACGGCTCACCGATCTAAGAGGTTCTCCACGTGAGCCATTATTTCAGTGGTGGAGGAAGGAATGGATTTTGAAAATGGCAAATAGTCACTTCGCAAAATAGTTTTCAGCGGATTTGATTTTTTTCTCTCGACACAATGGTATTCATATTCGACTTTGTCTATTGAATACCATTTTTTACTTGTGTACATACTAGTACACACTCATCAGCACTCACTTTCACCCCCGATTTGGATTTAATAAAGTTTGCAAACGACATCGATAGCAAACTTCTCTCGGCTCATCTGTCATGTCCTTTGTATGACGATATTCTTTTTCATCTTTTTTTTATTCATCGGAAGTTATATTCTGTTGAGCGCTTACTAAACCTTTTATTCCAAGCTGTGATGTATATGTATTCTAGATGTTGCATCTATCTCTAATCTAGATTAAGAGTATCCATTTACACTTTAATGTAAATCAGCCAAATAATTTCTTTAGTTTTGACTGGCAAGATTAATGGTGACATAACCACCGATAGCACAGCAGACATGAGCTCTGCTCTTTTGATATCACAACAATGTTCTCGATACATTAACTCATCATAGATACCAGGATTAAAATTGTATATATACCCCAGACTCGCGTTTCGTCTACAAAAGACTTATCAGTGACGCTCGAATCAAAAAATGTTTAAAAAAACAAATAATGTACGAAGTTGAAGAGCATTAGGGACCAAAGATTCCTTAAAGTTTTGCCAAATACAGCTAAGGTCATCTATTCCTGAGGGGTCTTTCTCATATAGCGTTGGACGAATCGACCAAGAATAAAAAAGGTCATAGCAGTCGAGATACAAAATAAAAATTCATTGGAAACTATGGACGGTATAAATACATCAGCAAATCATAGTAATTATAATCAAATAAACACGTTAGTAAACTAATACTCCGTAGACGTGATGTATCTACAATTACTTTGTAGCAGTGAAGCGAAAATCTACTGCCTTCGGTATCTATGATGAGTTTATTTACTAAGTATCCGAAACACGAATCAATTCATCGGCTTGTTCAGGGGTCATGAAATGGAGTATATAATGTTGCACACCATCTACAATGTATGTTCTATTTTTTGAAAGACTTCTAGCTGTATGTACTGAATTAAGATGATAAAACTTATAATTACCAAGTTCAACATATTTGACGTCTAATCTTATTTCGTAAACCAATTATTTCCTATCCATTTTTCATATCATTATTTTGAAATCTAACGTGTGTGTATTTAATATTTTGGATACATTTTATAGTGTCCATATACTGATGTGTGAATTTTAATGGTCAAGATGTATCTCTTGTCATCTATAGTTGACAAAGCATTCTTGTCAATATTATTAAAATATTGGGATGATGTCTCTAAATAATATTAATTGATTTGCTGTGAGACTGAACATTGTTTCTTTTCTTCAAAATTTATAGTTTTTAAATGACATTTTTCTTAACACCTTTTTGCTTTACTTATATTTTACCATCTACTATGTGGGTGTACATTTTGGTATTTAAACCAACAAACTCGTCACTATATAAACTATCATAAATAATGCCAGTTTCAGTTTGGTCATCACCTGTTTCAATTTTTCAACATGTGGGAAGATAGCCACCCGTTTGAATAATACGAACTACACTATCTGTGTCGTTAAAGAAATGTATTACATCATTTTCATATAATTTGCGTATAATTTTATAATTAAATTGTTACATTCATGTTTTTGAAACATGAAAAATGCAATGCTCCAAGTAAAATTGGCTAAATAAATTTCAGCTTTGTTTTTTTTTATATGAACTGCTATCAAAAAACTCTGGTGTAAAACGTTGGTTTAGCCACAAATTTTTTTCATTAATGAATCGGATCTCATGCATATATTATTTATAGTTTTTGCAAACATAGATCTTTCAACATCATGAACATATCCTGACATGGCTTTTGATCTGGAAGTTGTATTTTGATATATATATTAATCAAGCCATAGGGTATGAGAAAACATAAAATAAAAATATAATACAAGTCCATTTCATTTATAATGACACATATTATTTAAGATTCCAATAATTGAGCACATACTTGTTGCGGTGTTTTTTTATGTTGGTTAGAAGTGGATAATCATTTGGTGCTTCAAGAAGTTTTTTTAATATCTAAGATCGCATTCAATTATTATCTTAAAGAACTTTCAAATTTGTTCCCTTTCATATGGATTTACCCAATCAAAATCTCCTTGCAAGTGAAGGTTGTGCCATAGCCCTCCCAAATTAATTGCTAACAACAGAACAAGTATTAAGTTGTTTATATTTTATCGTGGCCAACCTCAAATTGATTATAGGCTTTATCATGTTTTTGTTTTTTCATCGAAATTCTTGCTTTAATTGCCCTTTCAAACAAAAGCAGCACATCTATTATCGGAATGCAGCTCCAATTAAAATTTTGTAGTTCAGACGCTTACATCAGAAAGTCTTGATCAAATGTTTCAAATACTGAGCATTTTAGAATATACAAAATCTTCAACACTCATATGCTCACCATTTATAAAGTTAAATCACAAAAACAACTGTACTCCGAGGAAAATTCAAAACGGAAAGTCCCTAATTAAATGACATAATCAAATAATAAAACACAACAAACCAATGAACATCAACTGTCATATTCCTGACTTGCTATAGGCATTTTCAAATGTAGAAAATGGTTGACTGAACCTGGTTTTATATCGCTAAACCTCCCAATTGTATGACAGTCGCATCAAATTCCTTTATGCAAATCTTCCTTTGGTGGTAAGTTTGTTTCTTTCAATCTGTTTTTTTCTATCTACACAGTAATGTGGATATGCAACCTTTTGTATAAGTACAATATGAAATACGTCAATTTCTGTATTTATTGTTTTAATAGGCCCTTTATTCAATTTTACGCCAGACTGTCTGAGGAATTTGGCATCTGTCTAAATGAGTTCATACTCGTATTTATCTTTTCTATTTTCTGTTAACAAAATAGTGTTCTATATAAAATTAATCTTTTCCTTCCTAATTGTCAACTTTTTTCAAACAAATGTGCGTTTAACCCACTGTGAAAAAGAAAAAGAAATACTTTTGTAAGTTGATATTTTAATTTTTTAATTTTTGTGAGATGTATCGTGATATTGTTCAGTAACGTGATCAGTAAAGTGATAACGGTAGCGATCCTTTTTTGTTTACCTTCCATCGCAAATACAAACTTGAATAATGAGTAGTCTTCAGTCTCTTTTTTGGGGGGAGGGGGTCTGTGTCCTGTTTAGTAAAATGTTTTAAATAGTGCACCACCAAAAAGTGTCCATGAGTTGAAACTTGTGATTTAAAGAAAAAGCCTTTGATCTTTAACATTGATTATCGATAAAAGGTCTATTACGGATCATTTCCTTTTTTTTATTCTAAAGAGATAGGCTTCATCTTCCTCCTTGTAAAACAAAATTTATACTGAGACCATGTTTAATCTTTTTAAAATAAATTTTGACAGAATCTAAAAAGCAAATGCGCAAAACTTGAACTCATCTACCAACAATTGTATTGTTATGAGTTACATCAGCACTATTCTATGTGGATACAATGTCCAATATTTGATCCTTAAGATGAATATTAGTAATGGATCTCTTTGACGATAATTTGCTTTTAATGTTCGAATGTCCACCCAATGCTCTAGCTAAAATAGATTCATATTTTCTTTTACTTTTTCCTTCATTTAATTATTATCAATTGGCAAACCTGTTGATCCTTGCCTTTTATAAAAAGTTTGTATTTTCTCAAAACTAACGTTTCAGTACCACATGCTGTACATAATCCTTTGCTTGTCATGATCTGGATTTGATTTTACTTCACAATCAAACTCAGATTCTAAATCTAAATACAAAATCATGGAAAAAGCAATGTTACCTCTTGTTCCACTTTTCTTTCTCATAGCAAGTTTACTTTTAAAATTGAGAATGAAAATGGTGAGTTTCAAAGACACAACAACCGGACGACAGAGCAGAAAACAGCCGAGGGCCACCAATGGGTCTTCAACGCCACGAGATGTTCCGCATCCGGAGGCGTGCTTCAGCTGACCCCTAAACAAACATATGTACCCATTGGTTGCCTTCGGCTTTTGTCTGCTCTATGGTCGAGTTGTTGTCGCTTTGACACATTCCCCATTTCCTTTCTCAATTTCACTAGTACATTGATAATGGATGTCATAATAAACTCCGAATGATATCAATTAAGAGTTGAAAATCATACAAAAATCATACAAAACTAGCAAAGACAACCTTTCTTTGGACAGGCCAAACAATGCAGCGGGGTAGAATATGCTTTGTGAGAACTCGACTCTCCCCCTATACCTCGAGCCAATGCAGTAAAGCAAACACACACGATACGCAATGTATAACTCAGTTTAAGATAAGTCCGAGTTCGATGTCAGAAAAGATAACAAACGAACTAAGCACAATGACAATTAATGATACACGAATTACCAAAGGACTCCTAGCATTTCTCTATGATAAATAAGTTGTGCTTTAAAAAACAGTTTCGTAGTGGACAAATGGAAAATCAACTTGTCTAAAATTATATATCAAGAGTTATTTGTAATACCTCTTTTATAGACATGTTTGTAAATAAAAATTGCAATCCTCAATATTCTTTGAAATAATATTATTTTCATACTTATGTACTCTTTCGTAGGGGACATTTGTCCACTACGAAACTGTTTCTTAAAGCACATCTTATTTCTCCCATACTTGTTTAGTAGGTGACCGTTTCGTAGTGGACATATTCACATGTTTTTTTTCCCCACAATCCCTATATTGCAATAGTAACAAAAATAATTATTTTCATCAAAGCGCGTACTAAGCTGTGCACTGATATTTTGCGTAATTTTAAAACCAGATACTAAAGGAGATTTGACCCGTTTCGTAGTGGAAATTAAAAAATATACGATATCACTCTGATCCATTTGATGTGTTAAATTGTTTTGGCCAACAATTTAACTGCCGTTATAAAAGCACCACTTCTTTTGTAAGACACTTATGTTTATATCTCTTGCAAACATCAATTTTACTGAACTGTTTATTAGCAAAATTTAATGACTTCGTTTCGTAGTGGACATTTTGTCAGAAATGTTAGGGACACAACTTCTAAAATAAAAAAATCCTTTGTCAAAAGCTGTTTATTAAGATATGTTGGCTCTAAACATACTTTTGAATAATTAAAAAACCTACATAAAGTAAAAATAACATTGAGTTCTACATTTTATTACAATAAGTTAGAGTATGAATGCTAAACAGGCAGTCTAGGGACATGCCATTTTGGTTATTTTGAACCATTCAGGAATCAATCCCTCTAAAAATAGTATGTTTCTTTGCTTAAAAATGTTAAATCTAATTCAATGTACTGACTTCACAAAGAATTGCTTTAAAAGTGGGTCGGACAAGAAATCACGTTTTTTTTAAATACGTTCATAAGATGTCTGCATGTTGTTTTACATCTAAGTATGATGTCTTTGTACCGATGATAAAACTTAATACATGTTTGATATTGAACACCTTGGTGTAATACATTTTACAGTTATATGTAGATTTCTTTCGGTAAAAATCTAATACTTTGTAACCTAAAAATGGATTATTAACAAAAGGAAATAAAACAGTCATCTCTTTAATCATAAAATCTTTAATTAACATACTGAATATTATTAATTATTTGTATCAGATGTTGATTCGATGGGTCTTTGCTGTTTTTAATCGATAAATTTAACTGATTACAATACAGAAACAAGTCCACAATAAGTGGTGCACAGTTATTTCCAATTGGAATTTCGATAATTTGTCGATATACGGAATCTCCAAAGCAATCTTAAATATTATCTATTGAATTGAAGGCCAGTTATTTTAATTTATCAACGCATTTATTTTTTAACCATTTTTGTTAAATGATGTTTGTAATTTTGACTGTTGGTGTCATGTTTTTGTTTTGAGTGCTTTAAAACATATTTCGTTTTTAAATCAAAATTAAACGAATCACTTCGCATATTGCTCCATGTTATAATTTTTTGTTAAATTATAATTATTAATCCAATTTGTTCGACAAAAATGTTGTTCTTTCTTTAGAAATTTTGATCCTCAGTTTAAAACGAGTGTCTAAGAAAGTATTCCTGTTATTAGACAATTTTAAACTATCGTTTCTCATAATGATCCTTTAAAAAATGTCCCCTTGTTATAAATTGCAAATTCAGTACAAAAATAATACTTGCAAAGTTTTCAACTTTCGGTATTTAGCTGACTGAAATTGCTCACTCAAGACCTCCTTTCGTATATACAAAATTTAGTCCTGATATCTGTGATGAGTTTATTTACACCTGTTCTACATTAAAGATGCCACCTTTCGGACTTTAACTGACTGAATATTGTTCATTCCATGCCTTCTCTACATAAACGATGTTATTAAAAACTCTTAATTCAGAATTTTCTTCCATTTTATTACTTCACGATATTGATTTTTTGCTTTCTCTTCGAGTACGTTAACGGATTAACCTGAACATTCCTCGTTCTACTCCTCAAACTTATTCATTGTTCACTTAAATGTATGCTCTCATTCACATATATACTATATAGTTCAATTTCAATAATTTATCTATACTTTATACAATTGAACATTTATTTGCGCTCGTATTATGTTATGGTGATCTCTGAGTTGGAAGACAACCACATGGCTTACTTGACTTAATCCACTTCGTCCCATGGTGGACATAGGGCGACTACAGTAGCTTTCCTGTCCTTGGCTAGTTTCTTTGCTTCACCCCATGTTTTTCCAATTTTCTGGAGATCAGATGTTAAATCTCTGCGCCAGGTGGATTTTGGTCGCTCCCTTTTACGATGTCCTTGGGGATTCCAATCTAGTGCCTGTCTTGTTACATTTGTGTTGCTTTTACGTAAATTGTGTCCAATCCATTTCCATCTTCTTGTTGTTATCGTTCTTTCTATTGGTTCTTGTCTTGTCCTTTTCCATAACTCTTTGTTGCTGATTGTGTTAGGCCACTTTATTCCAATGATGTTTCTAAGGCACTTGTTCATGAAAACTTGTAATGTTTTTGTTGATGCAGCTGTCAGTCTCCAAGTTTCTGACCCATAGAGAAGTATAGATTTTACGTTTGAGTTGAAGATCCTGATTTTGGTGTTCGATCTGAGTGCTTTGCTCCTCCAGACTGGTTTTAGGATAGCAAAGGCTTGTTGAGCTTTTCTTTGTCTTGATTGGATGTCTTCATCTGTCCCACCTGATGTACTGATTACACTTCCAAGATATGTGAATTCACGGACATCTTCAATTTCAGCATCTCTCACTTTAGTTTTGTTAAGTTGGTTTGTGTTTACCCTCATGGATTTTGTCTTTTTTGCATTTATGTATAGTCCTACTTGTTTTGCAGTTGTTTCAAGGTTGGCTGCTTGCTTTTGTGAATCTTCATGGCGATGGGAAAGCTGACAGATATCGTCTGCAAAGTCCAGGTCTTCAAGGCATGACTGTAGTGTCCATTTAATACCCAAAGGAGTATTGTATGATTTCCGACTCACCCAATCTATCACTATCAGAAAAAGGAGAGGGGAAAGTAAACATCCTTGTCTGACACCGGTTGATACAGGAAATGGATCTGTCAGAGTCTCTGCATGGCTCACTTGACATGTGCAACCGTCATAGAGCTGTTGGATGACGGATATGATTTTTTCGGGTATTCCATAATGTCTAAGGATATTCCATAGTACTTGATGGTCTATACTATCAAAGGCCATCTCGAAATCTACAAATGTTAAGTAAAGGGATGTCTGCCATTCAATGGTTTGTTCGATGATGATTCTTAATGTGGCAATTTGGTCAATACATGATCTCTCCTGTCTGAAACCGGCCTGTTCGTCTCTTAGTAACTTATCAATCTTTCTTTAACCTCTGTAGGATGATGTGACATAGGACTTTGCTAGGAATGGAAAGCAAAATAATTTCTCTCCAATTGCTACAGATTGATTTGTCGCCTCTCTTTGGTACTTTAATGAGGACTCCTTTACGCCAGTCATCAGGTATATGTTCATCATTCCGTATTTTGTTAAGTAGTTGGTAAAGTTTATCAATACAGATGTTATCCATTGCCTTTATGGCTTCAGGGGGTATGTTGTCGATCCCTCCTGCTTTTCCATTCTTTAGTTGTTTTATTGCAGCGTTGACCTCTGTTCTAGTTATATCTCATGTCTTGATATTCAGGACCTGTCTCCCTTCAATGGTAGGTGGGTCTGTTGGAGAGGGTCTGTTCAGCACTTCTTCAAAATGATCTTTCCATCGTTTTAATTGATCTTCAATCTTTGTTTATGTTCCGGACCATATGAGTATTTAGACCATACGCGTATGGTCATGACCATATGGGTATATACTCATATGGTCCGACCATACGCGTATGGTCGGGGTAATTAACACTATGTTACAGTTTACTTTTAATACTTCTAAACTCTTCATATGGTATGACCGTTCATTCAAAATACGCTATCATATAGGTAATTCTATCATTATATTATAATAAAAAGATAAGCTAAATAAAAATAAGAAGTTTCACATAGTTAATTTTACTTAATTGTCAGATTTAAAGTAAACACATTTTATACCGATGGTCATTACCGATTAGTTATTACGAGTAATTGGCAATATGTCGACTAAAAAATTAAATTCCAAAAAATTCTTAATGAACTGTTACATAAGAAGTCACTGGAAAGTAGCATACTATTAGTTTATTTAAGTTGTGTTGTGAAGATGGTGTATTGCAGTCATTTTACGATATTTGAGATCTAGAGCTTCTTAAAAACACCGTAGACATCAGAATTGCCAAAGACCTTGGTATCACTGAACGCAGCTGCAAAAAAGGCTTGTTTTTCACTCGCAAACAAAATGTGTAAATGAAAAAGATCGTGCACAAATTTCTTGCAAATGCAAAAAAGCTATGATACCGTGTGGAAGTGAATGTCATCCAAACCTATATGCACGAATGTAACTAGCGATGAAAACTAACTATGGCATCAATACTGTTTTTACGTAGTTTTTTGGATTATAAAATTAAAAAAAATTGTCATGTTTTAAACCATCACTGTTTTTTTAGATAAAGTTTTTGTATTATTGAAACGTTTATAATGTAATTTGAAAAAATACATATACCTATATGGTCCAAATACTCATATGGTCCGGCCCGTTAATAACCAAACGAGTATTATACTCATATGGTCCGACCATACGCGTACGGTCGGACCATACGCGTATGGTCGGACCATATGAGTATACGCATACGGTCATGACCATACGCGTATGGTCCAAATACTCATATGGTCCGGAACATTAACACATTGCCATTTTTATCTTTGACTGTAGCACTTGAGTTTGATCTTCTTCCACTTAGTTGTTTTGTTGTGTTGTAGAGAGATTCTGCTACATGCAATTTCTGCTTCTTGTGCTAGTTGTTCAACATAGTCTCTTTTATCTTGTTTACAGTTCTTCGTCACTTCTTTGTTTTTATCTCTATAAAGGTCTTGTGTTTGTCTTTTTTGTTGTCTTGTGATGGCATTCAAGACTTTTTCTTTTGCTTTTCTCCGTTCTTCAACCTTAACCCATGTATTATCTGACATCCAGTTTTTGCGTTTATACTGCATGTATCCTAATGTTTCCTCGCATGTTTCTAGTATTACATTTTTGTCTGTTCCCATGTGTTGTATAAGTTCATGGATCTCTATATGAAGTTTAAACACAAGGTTCCATATGCATATCACTATAGTATGGTTGGAAATGTTTCTGGTGGATTTATCCAAGCAGTTTTGTAAGAAGGGGCGAAAAATATTACTTTAACTGGTTCATGCAAAAATAATTGCTTTAAAGACAAGAACTTTATTAAAAGTGTATAGAAACATATTTTTAGAAGAAAGATCTACACCCCGATAAGACGTTTCGGATTGGTTTTGGAGGTTCAAATGGGCCAGACACAATCACTTGTATGGTTTTAAGATAAAAAAAAAACGGAATATAAGAGATATTTCTCTGATTAATATTTCAGCACAAAATTCAAAATCACAATAACAACTTTTGGTTTAATTTTGGGGGTAATTGTCATAGCTATTAAGGAATAACAGCCAAAAAGGGTGTTTCAAAACGTATTTTTGTCAGATTTGTAATGGGGCCTACGAAAACTATTTTTCGGTTTGCAGGCAACTACTTGAGAATCAGTAACCGCATAAATGCCTATGGGCTAATTTTTCAGACTTTCTATACAGTTCCCTACGGCAAAGTTTTTTCCTTCACCTAGTGGGATTGAAAGCTTGTCCTAGGCTCTTCTATTCTTGAAAATGCCCGGGTGGGAAAGTGCACCAGAAGCTGACAACCACATACCCAAATTCTCATTTTTGTCCATTACGGGTTGTTGCAGCGGTCGCTTTACTCCCATCCCCTACGGCAAAGTTCTTGACCGTAGGTGGTTAGAATGAAAGCTATTATCTATATCTTCAACCCGTATCAATTCCAGAGTTGGAAAGTGCACCTTAAAACTTCCCTGTCCATCCAAAGTCTGAGGTACATATACAGTAATGCCTATGGGCTCATTTTTCAGACTTTCTGTATAGTTCCCTACGGCAAAGTTTTTTCCCACACCTAGTGGGATTGAAAGCTTGTCCTTGGCTCTTCTATTCTTGAAAATGCCCGGGTGGGATAAAGCACCAGAAACTGACAACCACATACCCAAATTCTCATTTTTTTTCCATTACGGGTTGTTGTAGCGGTCGCTTCACTCCCATCCCCCTACGTCAAACTTCTTGACCGCAGGTGTTTAGAATGAAAGCTATTATCCCTATCTTCAACTCGTATCAATTCCGGAGCGGGAAAGTGCACCTGAAGACTTCCATGTCCATCCAAAGTTTGAGGTACATATACAGTAATGCCTATGGGCTCATTTTTCAGAATTTCTGTACAGTTCCCTACGGCAATGTTTTTTCCCACACCTAGTGGGATTGAAAGCTTGTCCTTGGCTCTTCTATTCATGAAAATGCCCGGGTGGGAAGGTGCACCGGAAGCTGACAACCACATACCCAAATTCTCATTTTTGTCCATTACGCGTGGTGGCAGCGGCCGCTTTACTCCCATCCCCCTACGGCAAAGTTCTTGACCGCAGGTGGTTAGAATGAAAGCTATTATCCATATCTTCAGGAGTGACAAAGTGCACCTGAAGACTTCCCTGTCCATCCAAAGTCTGAGGCATATATACAGTAATGCCTATGGGCTCATTTTTCAGACTTTCTGTACAGTTCCCTACGACAAAGTTTTTTCCCACACCTAGTGGGATTGAAAGCTTGTCCTTGGCTCTTCTTTTCTTGAAAATGCCCGGGTGGAAAAGTGCACCGGAAGCTGACAACCATATACCCAAATTCTCATTTTGTCTATTATGGGTGGTGGCAGCGGTCGCTTTACTCCCATCCCCCGACGGCAAAGTTCTTGACCGGAGGTGGTTAGAATGAAGGCTATTATCCATATCTTCAACTCGTATCAATTCCGGAGTAGGAAAGTGCACCTAAAAACTTCCCTGTCCATCAAAGGTCTAAGGTACATTATACAGTAATGCCTATGGGCTCATTTTTCAGACTTTCTGTACAGTTGCCTACGGCAAAGTTTTTTCCCACACCTAGTGGGATTAAAAGCTTGTCCTTGGCTCTTCTATTCTTGAAAATGCCCGGATGGGATAAAGCACAAGAAACTGACAACCACATACCTAAATTCTCAATTTTTTCCATTACGGGTTATTGCAGCGGTCGCTTTACTCCCATCCCCCTACGTCAAACTTCTTGACCGCAGGTGTTTAGAATGAAAGCTATTATCCATATCTTCAACTCGTATCAATTCCGGAGTGGGAAAGTGCACCTGAAGACTTCCCTGTCCATCCAAAGTGTAAGGTACATATACAGTAATGCCTATGGGCTCATTTTACAGACTTTCTGTACAGTTCCCTACGGCAAAGTTTTTTTCCCACACCTAGTGGGATTGAAAGCTTGTCCTTGGCTTATCTATTCATAAAAATGCCCGGTTGGGAAAGTGCACCGGAAGCTGACAACCATATACCCAAATTCTCATTTTGTCCATTACGGGTGGTGGCAGCGGTCGATTTACTCCCATCCCCCTACGGCAAAGTTCTTGACCGCAGGTAGTTAGAATGAAAGCTATTATCATATCTTCAACTCACATCAATTCCGGAGTGGGAAAGTGCACCTGAAGACTTCCCTGTCCATCCAAAGTCTGAGGTACATATACAGTAATGCCTATGGGCTCATTTTTCAGACTTTCTGTACAGTTCCCTACGGCAAAGTTTTTTCCCACACCTAGTGGGATTGAAAGCTTGTCCTTGGCTCTTCTATTCATGAAAATGCCCGGGTGGGAAAGTGCACCGGAAGCTAACAACCACACACCCAAATTCTCATTTTTGCCCATTACGGGTGGTGGCAGCGGTCGTTTTACTCCCATCCCCCTACGGCAAAGTTCTTGACCGCAGGTGGTTAGAATGAAAGCTATTATCCATATCTTCAACTCGTATCAATTCCGGAGTGGGAAAGTGCACCTGAAGACTTCCATGTCCATCCAAAGTCTGAGGTTCATATACAGTAATGCCTATGGGCTCATTTTTCAGACTTTCTGTACAGTTCCCTACGGCAAAGTTTTTTCCTACACCTAGTGGGATTGAAAGCTTGTCCTTGGCTTTTCTATTCATGAAAATACCCGGGTGGGAAAGTGCACCGGAAGCTAACAACCACACACCCAAATTCTCATTTTTGCCCATTACGGGTGGTGGCAGCGGTCGTTTTACTCCCATCCCCCTACGGCAAAGTTCTTGACCGCATGTGGTTAGAATGAAAGCTATTATCCATATACCCAAATTCTCAAAGGGCCAAGTGAGCTTTTCTCATCACTTGGCGTCCGTCGTCCGTCGTCTGTCGTCTGTCGTTAACTTTTACAAAAATCTTCTCCTCTGAAACTACTGGGCCAAATTGAATCAAACTTGGCCACAATCATCATTGATGTATCTAGTTTAAAATTTGTGTTTTTTTACTCGGCTAACCAACCAAGATGGCCGCCATGGCTAAAAATAGAACATAGGGGTAAAATGCAGTTTTTGGCTTATAACTCAAAAACCAATTAAAGCATTTAGAGCAAATCTTACATGGGGTAAAATTGTTTATCAGCTCTTTAAACTTGTATCTGATTTCACCCTCCAACCGTTTCGTTTCTAGTGCCCTTGGTTAGTATTATGTAAATATACTATAAGCATGGTATCTTTGATGCATTGTTTTACGTAGTAATGTTAAACTTAATATGTTTAGCTGCTTTTTTTCCTTTATGTTTCTTACAAAATTATAAAAAAAATTGTCCTGCTGCATTCCTTAGAAATATTTCGTGATATCTGTGCGGTTCCTGGACCGGCCATTAACAAACATTTTAATTTAAACTTGATAATCTGATTCAAACAAGTTACACTTCTTTATTCTACTTGATGCGTTATCGTACATGTTTACAGGTCAATTAATGCTTAGGATCTAATTTGTCCGCAGACTGAATTTTTTTTTCGGTCAACTTCTTTTTGTCTAGTAAAATAAACATATACACCACATCTTCCTATATCTGTATAGAAACTATTATGATGCCGCCATTCATATACAACAAAAGCGCTAAATGTGGCCATCAAGATTTATGACAAATGCAAAATCTAATGAATACGTGACAGCGTAGGATACATATATTATCAAAGTATAGGTAGTTATCATGTTTTATTTATACTTGAAATACACACGACGTCATAGAAGGCAAAATATCAATCAATTATCAATTATTCAATTGAAATATGATTTACCCTTTATCTTGTACATGCACATCGTATTATACTCGAATTTTATATGGCACTGGATAATCGGAATCATCGAAATCGTATGATCTCCGAAAGTGTAGTCAAATCTATTGGAAATAGCCACCACCTGGGATTCAACTCGTGTATTTATATAATCTGTTCTCCACTGTTTGAAACCTTTGAGTATTCAAACCATTCTGACTCGACAGTTTTTCCTAACATTATCTTAGCTCAGTTCACTATTTCAAGACGCCTACCCGTCCGTCAATAATTTCTTATTCAACAAGTTTTTATCTATATTTTTGAAATTGAAAATCGCATGCTATTCTAACCAATGATAACTATAATAACTATACCCATAGATGACTCAAACAGTAGTTTTGTTTATGTATATTCTCTGATAAAATGTTTGGCTGTAATCAATAAAAGAAAAAGAAAGGGTGCATTGGAAATAATCCCTTATAAATTCAATCCGAAAACTGCACCTTTCATTTCGTATACAAAAATTAAAAATATTCACAAGAGATTATTTTATTCGCATCGCTTTTATACAGATGGGGTCTTGCCGATCGCGAGCAAGCAAGTTATAACCGGAGATCCTTGGTATATATGTTACTGTAAACAGCAATAATGTTCAGCAAAGTAAGATTTACAAATAAGTCAACATGACCAAAATGGTCAGTTGACCCTTTAGGAGTTATTGCCCTTTACAGTCAATTTTTAACCATTTTTCGTAAATCTTAGTTAACTTTTACAAAAATCTTCTTCTCTGAAACTACTGGGCCAAATTTTACCAAATATAGCCAGAATCATAATTAGGCTATCTAGTTTAAAAATTGTGTTTTGTGACCGGGCAAACCAACAAAGATAGCCGCTACGGCTAAAAACAGAACATAGGGGTAAAATGCAGTTTTTGGCTTATTACTCAAAAACAAAAGCATTTAGAGCAAATCTGACGGAGGTTAAATTGTTTATCAGGTCAAGATCTATCTGCCCTGAAATTTTCAGATGAATCAGACAACCCATTGTTGGGTTGCTGCCCCTAAATTGGTAATTTTAAGGAAATTTTACTGTTTTTGTTATTATCTTGAATATTATTATAGATGGAGATAAACTGTAAACAGCAATAATGTACAGAAATTTAAGACTCAAAAATAAGTCAAAATGACCAAAATGGTGAATTGATCCCCTAAGAAGTTATTGTCCAATATAATCAATTTTTAACAATTTTCATAAAATTTGTAAATTTTTACTAACATTTTCCACTGAAACTACACGGACAAGTTCATTATAGATAGAGATAATTGTAAGCAGCAAGAATGTTCAGTAAAGTAAGATGTACAAACACATCACAATCACCTAAACACAATTTTGTCATGAACTGTCTGCTTCCTTTGTTTAATATTCACATATACCGAGGTGACCGACACAGGCTCTTTAGAGCCTCTAGTTGTCCATTACGGGTGGTGGCAGCGGTCGCTTTACTCCCACCCCCCTACGGCAAAGTTCTTGACCGCAGGCGGAATAGATTATTTCCCTTTTCATTTATCAATTATTTCAGGCTGTTTGATTATTTGCTTAGTATTATAATACATTTTCATTTAATTTATTCTATTCAGTATTTATCAATTGAACAAGACATTCGAGATCCTTTATTTATTTGAAGTTTGTTATAATTGTGTAATGTTATTTACTTTTGCTTACCATTTTTAAAGAACTTATTTAAATGAAATAATCCTTATATTTGAACATTGTTCTGGGACTGTTGATGTTTAGACTGAAAATGTGCAAAGGATGTGAAAATTGATACATTTGGGATGAATGTGTAATAATAAGCCCTAAACTGATGGCATAGAAATGGCTAGGTTAACTTGGTATAGCAGTATTGTATGAAAAAACTTCTGGCTGAACGTAGTCTAGAATATTTTGATTTGATAAATGTTTTATTGAATATGTTTTTGTTTTCTTTCTCTTCATTAAATTGTTTTTTGTTTTATTGCTTTCAGTATTATTTCAAGTGCCTTGGACTATACTATATTCTGTATCCAGAGCCACTCTCCTCACACCTAAATGATTTTAAGGGAAATACTCGATATTTTAGAATGCCGAGGGTATAGAAAGTCGTTACATGTTGTTCTGGTTCCTTGTTCACTTAAAAACATTTTATTTATCTCACAGTAATTTGACATCTGAACTTCTTTACTTACTTAGATTTGTTCTATTTTGTTTTATATAACTTACGTATACACACCTCTGAATCATGAGACTTGATTTAACCGTTATGTACTATGATAGATAGCTTTAATTAATTTATCTATATTATATGTACGATGTAGTTTGTTTTACACGTTAAAAAATCTTAGTAACATTCCAGACATTTTTATTTTGTTGAACTTGTTTTTCTTTTTTGCCTTTTGTTTATTTATTGTTTTATTTATTTCCTTTTTGGAAACGAACAGAAATCTCGAGTTGATATAAATGTATACTGTCCTAATATATAAAATCTTTAAAAACTGAATAACTGATTTATAACATAAGCCTCGAGCAAGCACGCTACTCACGTTTATTTGTTGGAATCCAAAATAAAATTCAAACAAAACTAATAAGTGTTTCCTTTCTAAAAGTATGTATTTTTCTGTTAATAGCGATACATCACGTATGAAATGTTAGTAGAACGTTGTAGTATAATGCCATTTTGTGATTTTTAGGCATATCTCTAAATGGTTCTGTTACGTGTTTATCCTCATTGTTAACTTTAGTGGTCGATAGAATTGGTCGCTAGCTTGATTGGTCGCTAGAATTGGTCGCTAGCTTGAGTCTGGTGCTAAGATCAATAGTTAGAATGCCAAACAAGAACAAAGTTCAATAACATTGATGACCCTCAATGAAATGTTGTGCAATTGTTATAAAGGTACCAGGCTTATAATTTGGTATTGCAGGCGTGCGTTTCGTCTACAAAAGACTCACAAGTGAAGTTCAGATCAAAATAGATAGAAAGAAAACAAATACGAGTTGATGAGCATTGATGACCTTCAATTCCAAAAAGTTGTGCAAAATACGGCTAAGGTTATCTACGCCTGGGATAAGAAAACCCTTAGTATTTCGAATAACTCACACTTTTGCAAACAGTAAATTTATAAAAATGACCATATAATTGATATTCATGTCAACACCGAATTGCTGACTGAATTATTGACCTGGTGGTACCCTCGGGGACGAACCTTCACAGGCAGTGGATCGACACAGGGGTGTAAATAGTTATATAAAGTATTATGATAAAGACTCGGTTCAGTATACACTAGGATCTGACAATATATTTATCTAGAATCTACGCTTAAAACTTATAAGATATTGGCACTACCTCTTTCATTTAACCAGGTTTACGGTGACCTATAGTTGTTAATTTTTGTGTCATGATTTATGTACTGTACATATGTGTAAATATGTCTTCATATAACATGTATTAAACACCGAGTTGGACATCAACCAAAAAATGTCACCAGTCTAAATTTGGTTTTTAAACGTTTTTTGGCCTGGATTTGTTTTCGCTTAATGGATTTATGACAATTGAACAGCAGTACAATACTGTTGCCTGTATTGCTGGCAATCAGCGATTGTTATCACCTGTATTACAGCTGATTTCCTAATGCTTGCAAAGTAGAAATTTGGTTGGCTTGCTTGCTTTGTTTGTATAATTGTTTATACAAGCTTTGTAAATAAGATTGAAATCTTTGAACAATTTATATAGGCATAGTTTAACCTGTATATATCCTTTTTGAATTAAATTTGGTGTTATCCTAATGATTGGACAATATACAAACAAAGCAAGCAAGCTAACCAAAGTTTTGTTCTACATGCATCAGGAAATTAGCTGTAATGTAATTGTTAATTTCAAAGCTTTTCAAGAACCTACTGATATATACGCTTTATATCTTTGTTTCAAATATCCTACAACTCATTACTCATTCATCATGTTCATATAATTTTAACTTCACGAAGATTTTAGCAAGTTCATCATTATCAAGTCATTTTATGGATTTACTGAACTCTTTTTTGTAACTGGGATTTGATCTTTTTGTGAGTGTTTTCTTATTTTTATTTCTTAAAAATAAAACCGTATCTGTATTGCCTGTAAGGGGGTCGCCCCGATATCCAGACACCACATTACTCCGACACAACATTGATCCGACACCACATTAGTCCGACAACCAACTGGTCCGACAACCCGTTTGTCCGACGCCCCAATAGTCCGACAAAGGTATATTACTGCCATTATTAAAATTCTACTGAATAAAATCGTTGCTGACGTGTTATTTGAACTACTTTAACTTATAGTAGAAACATAAGGAGATGAGGAATAATTGTCAATGAGACAACTGCACACCAATGTATAAATAAAAAGGATGTAAGCTACTAAAGGCAACTGTATATGCTTCAACAATGAGGAAACAAACCTGTACAGTCGACTATCAAAGACCCCGACATGAAAAATATGAAACAAATCAATTAATAATTGCATAATTTATGACAAAATAAATTAAGAAAAACAAATTTGATAGTTATGAACCAACGACAACCACTGAACTACTGACTCTTGATTAGGGACAGGCACATGACTGTGGCGCGATAAACATTTTTGTGAGCGCTCAACATTCCACTAACCTGGTAACAGTACAATATAAGAACAAAACAAAATATCAGTCGAAAAATGCTTAACTCATCAGATCGATACAAATCAGAAACACATATACATAACCACAGACCAGACGTGGTAGAGTATTATACATCTGTCATCCCTAACAACAAAAGAACACACATTATACTAACTGCGTGATAGTCCGGCCGATCGGTGAAAAAAATGCTCAAATAATGAGGAAAGCACCAATTTTTGCAGGCTGGTGCATTTTAATGAACTGAGCAATATTAGCTATGAATCCACCCTCAAAATTCAATATGGCGGCTTATTTCAAGATGGCTGCCGTACGTTCTGAAATAATTTCCAGTATTGCTCAAACTACAGGGGATTTGATGCTGGAAGCACACGAATCAACATATTTGAATGACTTGGTGTATTTAGCAAGATTTTGATTTGATCTATCTTTGAAATACAAAATAGCGGCTATTTTCAAAATGGCCGCCTTGAAAAATAAGCAAATATTCATTATTGAGAATAAACCTGAATATAAGCATTTTATTAATGTATAGTGTCATTAAGGGTCTTTCCCAGTTCTGTCCTGTTTTATTTTAACTTGCTTGTTGTTTTTTGATTCACAGAGTAGTAGTTTTCATAAAAAGCTGCAGTAGTTCATGCCTTCTAAAATTCAAACTGACCATTATTCCGTGCATTCATTGTGCGTGCATCGCGCGTGTACCAATCGTGCATTCTTCATTCATCATTCATTTTGCGTTAATCCTCCGTGTAACGCTCATCGGCCATCGTGCGTGTATCGTGTATCGTGCATTCACCGTGCGTGCGTGTATCGTGCGTGTTCTCAGTTTGAATTTGAGAAGGTCTGTAGCTTTCATTTAAAGCTGCACTATTTGTTGTCTTTGGTCACACATAAAAGCTGTGAGTTGGGATGTATCAGCCTTAAGATATTTTTCAGTGCCTATCTTATTTCTTGGGTCGCAATATTTTGCAATTGGAGATATCAAACTGTGAATTGAGAATCATTTCAACACATATCAGTGAAATGGCAGGAATTGAGGACAACAAGGACAAGAACATTGAAATGACAAAAACTGAATCACTTTGGGGTATGGAAAAGCACACAGTTGAAGACGCTTTAACAGAGGACAGCTCAGAAATGACTATTAAATTTTTTTAACAAGAATATTTAGCAGATAGAAAATATAATGCTAAATGAACAGCTGAGATTTACCGCAATATGAAACAGAGCGAAGCGCGAATTGATAAAAAAGGTGTTGGTCTCATTACGTTTCAAGCTGAACAGAAAGAGGCAATGAATATTAATAACGAACAAATGAGAGCAATATCTCAGCAACTTCAGCAGTCTGAAGACAGGATAGACCACAAGGCTAATAATCATTGCTAGGCGGAATTGATGGTCAGACCAAAAATATATTCAATGATGTGGTGAGAAGAATGGACAAGCTGACAACAACTGAGGAAGGAAACACAGTTCAATTTAAAAGTGCATTTGAAAAGCAGGATACCTTCAAACAACTGGCATCTGTTGTTAATTAGTGGACAATCGAAGTAAAGAAGTTAAAATTCCTACAATGGACACATCATATAAGCCAAACTTTAACCTTAGCCAGTATAACGCAAGTTTAACAAAAGTGCACAACAAAATCTAAGACTAAGGTATTTTCCCGAATGTAGTTCACATGAACCATCAACCGCGCCAACTCTGTTGAAGGTGTCTTTACCCTAAGTCAAAAGTCCTATGTCAGGGCCCTCGGCCCTGCATGAGACTGTTCAAATTATTCAACAACAAACTCCATTTAAGAACATACTAAAAATCTTTGAACTGAGCTGATGGATATAAGCAAAGGTGCACACTTACCATCTACTATGAGTCAATAATATTTGGTTCAGAGCAGCACACCATTACAGAAACAATTGGCTACTAGCGGATTATATCAAGTTTCTCCAATGCTGAATGTAGTGCCTACTTACGGTATCATCACCGTCGAGTCAATGGCAAATCCCACATTTATCATTCCAGTTATGACAACCTCGTCAGCTCCTGGAGCTCAAACAGTCTTCCCATTACATCAAGCTGACTCCACTGACCGATCCAGGAAAGGGCAGAGGAACCAAAATAGTGTGGAAACACCTTTTCTTTAGTTTCTTCATTGGAGAGAGAATATACCCGATGGCAAGAAAATCTTAATACAAGGGACCGGAGCCCCTAAAATGCAAAAACTCAATTGAAGAGGATCTATGACTTGGAAGGCGTTAATTTACCAATTTGAACGAACTGCCGATAGATGACAAATGGAAAACAGGAAATTTATGCGTAAGCCCCATATTGCAAGGGGCCGATGTTAGCTTTGAGTACGCTCGCAATGTGAACACAGATAATAATTCTGAGGCCTTAACGAAAGCATGCATTTGCAGCAGCGCTTCAGCAAGAAAGAAGATCAAACCAGATCGGAGCTGAAGCATTCCGTCGAGGATGTAAAGAAAAAGATTCTTCAAGGCATGTAAAAATGAGGAAACCAGAAACATTCAACAAGGGTTAATAGTTATCAAAAGTACCTGGATTATAATTTTATACGCCAGACGCGCGTTTCGTCTACATAAGACTCATCAGTGACGCTCAGATCAAAATAGTTAAAAAGCCAAACAAATACAAAGTTGAAGAGCATTGAGAAACCAAAATTCCACAATTGAAAACCTCAACATCGAACCAGATGGCGATATATGGATCAAAAAGTGCCAATTATGACGACCGTCGACAAGTCTACTTTGCTGATGGCGCAGTATCAGAGACCAATAAAGAAAATATGAGCAGTCCTTTAGATAATGAGGTGCATAACCTCACACAAATCGTCCCAAAACTAGCTGATGTTATGCTTTCAACTAATCAGCATAACCGTGGATTGGTCGATCAATATAAACTTGATCAAATAATCATTGAAGATCTTCAGTTCAATGGAAGATCATCTGATCAATATATACGTGGAAGATCTCCTGAGCAATACAATCGTGTTAGATTGCCAGATAGAAATACACCCAAGATTAATGCATATCGATCAGCAACACACCCCACTAAGCTAGATATCATATAGTCCCTAAAGACAACGGTTAGCATCTCCACGGACAAACTCCAGAAATCCCGGTTATTTCAGACAACGGTCACCTTAACCCGGATGCGGAGCAAATCAAAGTGAAATCCCAACAATGCAGTCTTTCAACAGCAAAAGGTCGGGTCAGTAGGCCAACGCACGATTCCAAAGTCTATTGGTCATGGCACATCACCTCATCACAAAATCGAACAGACGCCCACAGTCTCGTCCGATATTGTCATCAGACAAACCATTTGATATGCCTAGCAGTACGAGGTCCTATGCATGACCAGAATGTGAGCATGGTTGTGGACACTGCGGCAATGATAACATTTATAAATATGCAGAAAACCGCTGCGTGGTTTGGGTAAACAGCTTGTTATTGGAAAGATTATAAAGAACAATTCTCGACATAAATAAAGTAAACATACAATGGGATATGTGCAAAAAAAACATTAACAGACGACGTTATATTAGGCTAGATATTTGGACACACTGAGCGCAGTGATAAACCTGAGTACTCCCACAATTAACATCAACAATAAAGTGATAAATACGGCATTTGTTGAAAGTGGAAAGGAGATTTCAACTCAGCAAGTTTGCATAAAACGAACCATCACAGTTCCGCCACACTCAAAAATGACTGTTACCATCAAAACTAATAAAAATGCTGATCAGGAGCGCATTTTAAGACCATGTTCGCTGAATAGTTGCGAATTGGTTTCGCACGTAATTGGAAAAAGAAATAGTTGCCCCTTAACCATTTTTATAAACTATCAACTGTGTGCAGTCTTGACAATGTGTCTATTTTGTTGGTATAAAAGTGTATACCATTCGGTTATTTGTAATTAAATTTAATCCCAACATCAATTTATTCTTGGAGCAGAAATAATGTTTCCCAGCACTGTGGTAGCACTTCTTATCTGTTGTTAGATAAGTAAAGGTGATAATTTTACAACCAGAAATATATTGAATACATTAATATTTCTTTTGAGTTAACACACCCCACTAAGCTAGATATCATATAGTCCCTAAAGACAACGGTTAGCATCTCCACGGACAAACTCCAGAAATCCCGGTTATTTCAGACAACGGTCACCTTAACCCGGATGCGGAGCAAATCAAAGTGAAATCCCAACAATGCAGTCTTTCAACAGCAAAAGGTCGGGTCAGTAGGCCAACGCACGATTCCAAAGTCTATTGGTCATGGCACATCACCTCATCACAAAATCGAACAGACGCCCACAGTCTCGTCCGATATTGTCATCAGACAAACCATTTGATATGCCTAGCAGTACGAGGTCCTATGCATGACCAGAATGTGAGCATGGTTGTGGACACTGCGGCAATGATAACATTTATAAATATGCAGAAAACCGCTGCGTGGTTTGGGTAAACAGCTTGTTATTGGAAAGATTATAAAGAACAATTCTCGACATAAATAAAGTAAACATACAATGGGATATGTGCAAAAAAAACATTAACAGACGACGTTATATTAGGCTAGATATTTGGACACACTGAGCGCAGTGATAAACCTGAGTACTCCCACAATTAACATCAACAATAAAGTGATAAATACGGCATTTGTTGAAAGTGGAAAGGAGATTTCAACTCAGCAAGTTTGCATAAAACGAACCATCACAGTTCCGCCACACTCAAAAATGACTGTTACCATCAAAACTAATAAAAATGCTGATCAGGAGCGCATTTTAAGACCATGTTCGCTGAATAGTTGCGAATTGGTTTCGCACGTAATTGGAAAAAGAAATAGTTGCCCCTTAACCATTTTTATAAACTATCAACTGTGTGCAGTCTTGACAATGTGTCTATTTTGTTGGTATAAAAGTGTATACCATTCGGTTATTTGTAATTAAATTTAATCCCAACATCAATTTATTCTTGGAGCAGAAATAATGTTTCCCAGCACTGTGGTAGCACTTCTTATCTGTTGTTAGATAAGTAAAGGTGATAATTTTACAACCAGAAATATATTGAATACATTAATATTTCTTTTGAGTTTTGCAAAACAAAAAAAGGAAATTCTGTGGAAATATACATGGCTGTAATTTTTTTTTCTCAATTTGTTTTTATTATTTATTCTTTTAAAAAGGCCTACAAGATATACATTTTATTTTAAAATGTACAAGATTTGCTTCATACATTTATGATCACTTTTTATTAGCATTTCAAAACATCCATTCAGTCCATTTTCACTGACGAGTATGTCTATTGTGTTCATTAATAAAATATCCTCGTCCTTTTGGGTTTTTTTTTGCAGTTGGATATATTTTATTTGAGAAAAAAGAAAAAGAAAAAAATGTATGTCTAAAGGTATCATTTGGTAAGTTAATACGGAAAATGCAGTATAAGGAGAAATGGATCCATTTATTAAAGTGGTACTAGCTACGAGATATCTAAACAAATCTAAAGTAGGACTTTTTTGGTTCAATCATTAATGCAAGTGAAATAGTGAAATAATAATTTGCTTTTATCAGCTAAAATTGTTTAATTTTGTCAAATTAAGCTAGTAAATTTTGATAATGAATTATTCAATTGCAAGTGAATAATTCGACCTCATTAAATCAGTATTCATGTGCATTTCAATTCAACACTTTAGAAAGAGATAGAATAACACATTCATTGTACGTGTACTGGTTATTTAAAGAAAAAGAATGTCAACAATGAAAGTGAAACAACAGTAAATCATTTGATTACTAATGCGATAAAATAAAATTGAGAATGGAAATGGGGAATGTGTCAAAGAGAAAACAACCCGACCAAATAAAAAAAAAAGCAGAAGGTCACCAACAGGTCTTCAATGTAGCGAGAAATTCCCCCACCCGGAGGCGTCCTTCAGCTGGCCCCTAAACAACTATATACTAGTTCAGTGATAATGAACGCCATACTGATTCCCAAATTGCACACAAGAAACTAAAATTAAAATCATACAAGACTAACAAAGGCCAGAGGCTCCTGACTTGGGACAAGCGCAACAATGCGGCGGAGTTAACATGTTTGTGAGATCTCAACCCTCCCCCTATACCTCTAACCAATGTAGAAAAGTAAACGCATTACAATACGCACATTAAAATTCAGTTCAAGAGAAGTCCGAGTCTGATGTCAGAAGATGTAACCAAAGAAAATAAACAAAATGACAATAATACATAAATAACAACAGACTACTAGCAGTTAACTGACATGCCAGCTCCAGACTTCAATTAAACTGACTGAAAGATTATGATTTCATCATATGAACATCAGGCACACTCCTTCCCGTTAGGGGTTTAGTATGATACCATCATAAAATATATGAGAAGAACATTACCCGTGTCATGCCAACTACTGTTTTTCGAATAAATGTGTTTAGTTCCGCCGCAAAGACCTTATCAGTGACTCAATATTAACGCCAAAATATGCAATCTTTAATGACTTGACAACAGTATCGTAATTATATCCCTTTTTAATAAGTCTATTCAAAGGTTTTGTAAGTTTCTGAGGTGAATACTGACACCTTTGTGCTTTATAAAGAATATGTCCATAAAAAATTGGATGTGAAATACCTGAACGTATAAGAAGTCTGCATGTTGAGCTATATTTACGAATGATGTCTTTATACCGATGATAAAATTTAGTAAATGTTTTGACTAGTTTGTGATATCGAAAACCCTGGTGTAATAATTTTTCAGTAATACATAAATTTCTCTCGTTAAAATCTAAAACATTTTTACATACACGAGCGAATCGTACAAGTTGAGATATATAAACACCGTAAGATGGTGACAAGGGAACGTCACCATCTAAAAACGGATAATTAACGATGGGAAATGGAAAATCATCCCTTTTATCATAAATTTTAGTATTCAGCTTTCCGTTAGTGATATAGATATCAAGATCGAGGAAAGGACAGTGGTCATTGTTAGTATTAGCTTTATTTAAAGTAAGCTCAGCAGGATAAATTTCATTAATATACATACTGAAGTCGTCATTATTGAGAGCCAAAATATCATCCAAATATCTAAAAGTATTATTAAATTTGTTTATCAGATGTTGTTTTTGATGGGTCTATGCTTATTTTTGTCATAAATTGTAACTCATAACAATACAAAAAGAGGTCCGCAATAAGTGGTGTACAGTTAGTCCCCATTGGAATTCCGATAATCTGACGATATACGGAATCCCCAAAGCGAACAAAAATGTTATCTAGTAAAAATGAAGGGCATATATAGTATCAAAGCATGTCCAATTAACATAATTGTTTTGTTTATTGCTACTAAAAAATGACCTAAAAGAGTTTGAACATATATATTCACATTCTGATTTTTTGAATGCCCATTTAATTAGATGCACATTAAATCATTCTTATACGGTTAAAAACAATGAGAAACATCTATTTTTAATCTATAAATTAAATATAACAGGTCTATAAAAATCCAAATGCACGTGTTGGTTTAATCTATTCATATCTTTATTTATGTTTACATCGCTTATATGGTCATCTGATGTCAAATCGATAGTTAATTAGATGGTGTCTGGACTAAAATACACACGAAACGAGCCTATAAATTATCTACCCCATGCTCTGTAAAATGTTTATTTTATACTTTTGATAGTTTGGATAAATGTTTAACATTGTTATAAATCAAATATGAAAATTTGAGTCAAATCGGTGACCATGAATTTGACAGCTAGTGCCCCTTTAAGTTGAACATATTTTTTTTATGTATAGCCGATAATATTAAAGAGGACCCGGATTATATAACTGTACATTGTACGAGGGAATATTTATCATAATTTATACGCATTGCGGAAAAAGGAAAATCTGTGTGAAGATGCATGGCTGGTAAGGTTTTTTTCATCATTCCCTTATAATATACTCTTTTCATTTTCATTTGTTTAATATATATTCTAGAATATGATTGTCTTTACACAATCATGGTAATTTGTCAGTAACCAATAGCTTTAGTGAGCTAATAAGTGATATTCATTCAAAAGAAATAAGTAATACAATTGTGTAAATATTTTAGCAAATAGTTCAAAGGGAGGAGGAACACTTTAAACTCTTGTGGATAGGGTGAACAGCTAAAAGTTCATACCCCAACCCTATTCATATATGAATGACATAAAACAGCTACCCTGTATCATATATATTTCTTTAAAGGCGATATACATTTATTCAAATGATATCTGCTGCAATTTTAATCATAATAGCGAAACAAATCGACCTCTTTACAAAATGCCTATATAAACCATGATAGGCATTGATATTAAATAGCAAAAAATACATTGCCATTTTGAAAACGAAATTCAACAAATTGCCTGTTCAGTTTCAGGCTATTTGTGTAAAAATAATAACATTGCGATATGACCAAACGTATCTTGTACATAACATACCTAATTGTACAGTACAATTAAGTTTTTCTTTAAATGCTGAGAAATTGTATATGTATATGATGGGTCTTTTTTATTGAAGCTTCTGAAAGTTTTGACTTACTCTATGTATTTCAGACATTAATTTTAAGATTGTTTGCCATGATGACAAGACAGATTTTTCTAACAATAAAAAAATGTTTGCAAACAAATATTTAGAATATCCAGATTCATAACCAAAATAAAAAAAAATTCTTGGTTATTTATGACGAGATCAAATTGATAACACGTCAAATAATTAAGTTTTGCAATAAATATGTCGGACAATCCGATTTACAGTCGCTTTAAAAGAAGGACTGTCGAAAAGTGACATATGTTTTACAATCAAACAAGCCACCTTAAAAGAATTTGCACAATGCATCATACTAAACGTCCCCAGAAAGACTATATTTTTTTTCCTCGCTGCAACGCAAACGCGATTTCCATCTAAAGCATTGCTTTTATCATACAAGGTCGTGTTTGGTTGTAAAGTAGAGATCTCAGTATCTTTATCGTCACTCCCGCAAGAATATTGATGAATGACTGTCCGTTTTCAATCTTCCTTGGAGTTTGGTATACTTGTTTTTCTAATTTTTTTGTCCTTTTTTATGATGATTTACGGCAACAGAATTTGTTTATGTGCATCCAAAAGAAAAGTGACTCCTGCTACATGTATGGATGCACCATGCAACCACTTTACAGGGAAGTTTCACTCAAATCAATTACATCTGAATAAAAATTCACGTGAATCTTATGTGAAAATAAATTGTAAATTTCACCTCATACTATCTGATACGTGAATTTTAGGTGAAATAAGGTTCATGTGAAACTCACTTGAATCTCATGTGAAAGTCACGTGAATTTTATGTGAAAATCACGTGAAATAAAAACAAAAACGTATTTTAAATAACATCTAAATTTTCAAATTCAATCAAATTAAACTTTGAAAAATACCAATATTTGTTGGTAATGTTTACGTTAAATCCATGTACATCTCAATTGACGTATTTTATGTATAATTACACAAAAGAAGATGTGAAATGTAACTTCGTTTGAGATGAATCTCATGTACAAATTCACGTTAATTTCATTGAAGATTAATATGAAATTCATGCAAGTAAATTTTGTCTGTGAATGCAAATATATTAGCCACGTCCTGATTAAGTAAATGATGTAAGTCAATCTAATTACAAAAGTAATACTTAGAATCTTTAAGAAGCACATACAAAAAATAGTCATGTGTGTGTTGTTTGCGAAACCCCATAATTTGTAAACGTTTTAGTGTTGACAGAGCTGAAATTTCATGGTCCAGGTTTCGTCAATTTTGTTTCAAAATATCTTATGACATAACAATTGATGGTCAAGTTTAGTACTTGTAGGAATTTAGAATATTTCTGTACAGTATTTGCTCTCTTAATCTATTAAAATGCATTAGTTATTATATATAAAACTGTTGTGTGGCTTTATTATTTCATAACGCAGTTTTGGTGAACATTCATAAAGTGGTTCAGACATTTTGTAAAATGCGTGAGTTACTTTATAAAGTACTAAATTTTGTAAAATGCCTGAAAAAATTATTCATTATATTAAATGGCCCATTTTCGAATATGCCTTATGTTTCCAGGCATTTAATTATTGCGTGCACTTATTATTCCGATTTTATCATTTAAAACTTGAATGCGATTTTAATTTATACAATTTTGAGAAAAGTCATGCTTAATTCAGTTAAAACATTACAAAATGCGAGTTTTAATTATTGCGTTTACAACTCTGTCGCATTATTCGCAATAATAAAAACCTCGCAATAATTTTTGAATTTACAGTAACAAAGAATTAATTTTGCCAAAACACAAGAAATGCCTATGCATTATAATATAGGTTCATTGCCATGGGATCTAAAACCTTTTTTTTTCAAAATAATGAAATATAAAACGGCAACCTTTTTATAAAAACTATTTTTAGTTTCTATTTTCCCTCGTATAAACTCGGGGGGGGGGGGGGCACTTCCTATGTAATGACTGGTAGGGATGAGCCGCTGGAATAGGTCACTATTTCATGCTTCATAATATATGAAAGGTGAGAAATTCAGATTAAATATATCAATAGGTTGATATTATCACTTGCTGGATTATATCATAAGTATCTGAAACTAATCAAATGTTCGTATTTATTTTTGATGGGTTAAACCACAGTCGTAATTTCGTAAATGCATTAACTATTTGTCAAACCAATTAAACTCTATTTATTCAATGTGGTATTTCCACTGAGGTTAGATAGATATGTATGCAATAAATCCAATCATTTTGGCATTTCCAACTAATTAACATTGAAAGGTTTGTATACATGAAACATTTCAATTCTTTTAATTATTTTATTACTTTGAGCAAATGATGCTCATCAGTACAAATATAATATATATGCAAATACAATATATCATAAATAAATACACAAAACATACATAACTGATAAATGAATACATCCGAGAAGAGTAATAATCTATATTAAGTATTGGTAACTTATAACATGTCTGTTCTACGTTTAAATGCATGGAAAAGATATTTACAAAGGTTACATATGTCTTTTACATTTTCTGTGCCCAACAACTGTATAAGTTTAAATGACGATGGACGCTTATAATAATATGGCTTAATATACTGCCTCCTAATTTCATTATAACAATCACACTGTAAAATAAAATGAAACTCGTCTTCTATCGTATTTAAAGTACAGAGAGTGCATTTTCTTTCTGATCTATTAACCCCGTGATATCGTCCTGTTTCAACAAATAAGTTATGTGAAGACAATCCTATTCTAGTTAGATACACTCTAAAATTCACATGTTTAGTAAGGTAAAATTGTAAACGAACATTATTTACACAGTATTTATATAAAAAAACACTTTGGCGAGCCATCCAATAATTGATTCAAATACTGATAAGCTTGATCAAATATTCTAGTTTTGACAAAATACTTAAAAGTGTCATTTACAACTAAATTATCTTGGTTATACCAGAAGTCATTCAGACCCAAATTAAACAATAAATACTTCAGTTGATAAATCCAACTATTTCTGTTATTACATTGATTCCGTACCTGCTCTTTGTAACAATTTTCAAGAATACAATTATTAGTTGATAAAAGTTTAAACCAGTATCTTATAATATTATACAATCTATAATATATCAAAGGATATCTACCAAGTTCATAATACACCATTACATTAGTTGTACATTGTTTGACACCTAAAATATTTTTGCAAAAATCTAACTGAACTTTTTCAATATTCGGAGCTTTATGAAAGCCCCATATCTCACTGCCATAGCATAAAATACTATTTATATATGTATCAAACAAATTAAGGTACGTGAAAACATTCAAATATAAGGATGACACTTTTGATTTCAAGGCAAATACAGCTTTCCTGCCTTGCTCAGCTAATTGTTTTTGAGTTTTCAAAAATTTTCCGTTATAATTCAACAGAATACCTAAATAACAAAATTCATCAACAATGTCAATAACACTACCATCGAAATACCACTTTTCTTCAACCCTCACATTACCACCATTTCTAAATACCATAATTTTTGTTTTAGCATTGTTCACAGTTAAACCCCATTTTTGAGTGTACAATAAAAGTGTGTCCAACATATCTTGTAAACCTTTTACAGAATCAGAAAATAGTATCATATCATCGGCATACATAAGCAAAAATAGAGACAATTCTTGTACTTCATACGGTACATAACCGTTATTTAAAAATTCCATTTCAAAATCGTTCACGTACAATGAAAAAAGGATTGGAGAGAGTACTTCCCCTTGCATTAAGCCAACTGTACTCGTGAACTGCTCTGAATAAAAACCATCAATTCGTACACATGATTTTACATTTGAATACATTGATTTTAGTAATGATAAAAGTTTCCCTGTTATACCAATTTTTGACAATTTCAACCATAAATTCAGTCTACATATTGTATCAAACGCCTGTTTGTAGTCTACAAAACAGCAATACAAACGATTCTTACTGGAGAGTGTTTTTTGAATGACAGTTAATAAGCTAAACATCGCAACAACTTTACTGCTGCCCGGACGAAATCCAAACTGTGCATCAGTTATAATGTCATAGGTATCGAACCAAAGTAATAATCTCATATTCATAATGGACGTGAACAGTTTGGCCAAATTACTAATCAAACTTATGCCGCGATAGTTTACAGGATCAGACGGATCGCCTTTTTTAAAAACTGGAACAAGTATCGCAACTGTCCATGTTGTCGGAAAGAAACCAGAAGACAATACCCTGTTGAACATTTCCTCTAAGAACGGAATCAGCACATCCTTATATTCAATTAACATTTCGTTCAGAATTCCGTCAATTCCATGACTTTTCCCACGTTTCAATTTGGAAATACATTTCAAAATTTCGTCCTGCGTGATAACACGGTCAAGTTCTTCGTATGTAGTGTCTTGTATACTCTGTGTGTCATTGACTATTGGAGTGTTACTTGATGATAACTCTTTAAAGTGTTCAAAAAATGACGAAAGGGGCACTTCTGTATTCTTAGCGCGCTTCTTTTGGAACATTCTATGAAACTTTTTAGGGTCGCTTTTACGTAGATGCTCAAGCATGTCACCTTCTTGATGTTTATACTGCCGTTTTCACTTATTTTCGAACACTTTGTATTGTCTCTTCGTAAAGATAAGTCTCTGATGATTTTCTGCTATTTTGTTCTTATTAAATATATTTAACGCACTTAAATAAACATGACGAAGACTTCTACACTCACAATTGAACCATGGCTTATCAGTAGTTTTACATACAAATTTTCGGCTCGTACGTTGACAGTCAATAGATTTATTACTGGTACTTCTAAAAAATGAAGCAACAATATCCGTTAACTGAGTAGTAAAAGTTTCAATATAATTGTCAATACCATCTTGCGATTTTTTAGCATCACAAAAAACTATTTGGCTGAGTAACCCACTATTCAAAATTAAGGATTCGTAACACTGTTCTTTTAAGTCATCGTTCCACCGAAAACTGTCAAATGAACTTGAAGATACATTAAGGTTTTGTTGTTCATGTGTATAAGACAGCGCTTTGCATTGTAGACGAATGTGGAGAGGCGCATGATCACTGAACGAAGTAAAGTTACTAACTATAAACTGTTCCACAATGTGAAAATAGTCAAACGACACTATCAGGTAATCAACGACACTCATACCCCGCGAACCACAAAAAGTAAAATCGTTTGCCGTTCCGTCTTTGTGTCGACCATTCACAATTCGAAGTCCAGTACTTCTACACAAATTTAACAGTTTTGTTCCGTACTCATTAGTACCTTGATCAGGGTTCCTTCGAACAGGTAGATTATTGTCACTCATATAGTTAAAAATGTGATTGAAATCGTCAAAAATTGATCCATACAAACTATCATGTTTAATAAAATAATTACCTATTGCAGTTCTAGCATTCATATCACCTAATAAAAATACCTTAGAAGACTCAGTTGAATATTTTTCAACATAATTAAGCAGTTCATAATATATATCACATTCATACATTTTATAATAATTTGAGCTAATTGGTGGTAAATAGACACAACCAACATAATAATCTTGACCACAAATTGTCACATCTTTTGATACTTGTAACCATATAACTGTATCATGGAGAACTTTAACAACTTTAATAAAGTTAGAAAAACAGTTTTTAATCATGAGAAAAATACCTCCTCCCTGTTTATATTTACTTTTTAATAAAGGAACGGCTTTACATGTAAAACCATCTATAACATTTTCATACGCATTATCAATCCAACACTCAGATAAAATAATTACATCATAAGAAGAAATATAATTTAAAAAGTTAGGCTCAGACAGTTTGTCATGTAGACCCCCATTAATGTTCCAATACAGAAATGACAATGATGAAATACTTCTCGATGTTTCCTAATCAGATTCAGTATGCATATCTGCTAATATTTCAAACCGGGACCCATTTTGAGAACTAGAACTAGCTTTCGGACTACTAATCTTGGAAGGAATTCTGGACTTGGTTGCCTTCTTCTTGGTTGCCTTCTTCTTGGTATCTAAATATCCTGGAGCTGACTGAGCACCTGCTGTCGAATTATCTGACTTGTGAGTGTTTTTTGTAGACCTACTCGATTTCATATGACTGTTTATGCGTATGGTTTGGTTTATTTGTTCATCTGTATTCACAATTAAATTCCCATCTATATACAATTTATCTCTTGTAAGAAATGCTGATTTTCCTTCAAGTTTTGCTTTTTTATACATTGGAATCAAAGTTTTACGCTTTTCATGCACAGACTTGGGAAAATGTTCTGAGATTGAAATGTTTGTATCCTTTAACTTAGGAGAATTTTTTCGTACGTTATCTCTCTGTTGACGTAGCATGAATTTAGCAACGATTGGTCGTAACTTGGTAGTTTGAGTGTTATCAGAATTTGTTTTACCAATACTTTTTTTCCCATCCTATAAGCAGCAGAAATTTCAACTGGTTCAGAAATAGACAAACTTGTTGAACAAATATTTTTAATAATATCAACACATTCTTCACCTTCCCTCTCCTCAACACCAAAAAACAGTAAATTGTCCCTTAAATTTTCGCAACGAAGGGTTTCAAGTTGGTCTGAAATTTCCTTGTTTATAGATCTAAGCTCGACCATTTCAGTAGCAATACTTTCAACATCGGATTTATTTTTCTCAAAACTCTGAGAAATAAATTGCTGACTTCCCTCCATGTCACCCACACGCCGAACGAGACAGTCGACATCAGATTTCATTTGCGACAATTTGGAGTCAATGCTATTCACAGAAGATTTTATATCATCTACCGAGTTCATTTTTGTGCCTAGGTCGTCTACCTTTTTAATAAGGTCGGTCATCCACGGTGGCGGGCTTGAATATGAATATGACGACGGAGGAGGGGGGAACATGTTTATACCAGGTGATGTAGACTGCTGAAATTGATAATGGTGAGGTTGCTGTGATACCACACTGAATGGGTTAGGGATTTGCGAAGGTAATGTTGCTGAAAAATTACACGACCCAGAATTTGAACTTGTTGTTTGGGACATACTCAAAATGGCGGACGAATCCAACGCACCTTTGGAACTTTTACTTTGTACTCGTTTCCTTTTTGCTGGAGGTTTAGTTGGTCTAGTTTTTTGTTCCATCCGTACTCAATATAACAAAACACTTAAAAGTTCATAAGTGATACTCATATTTCGATCACTTGTAAGTCAACACAACCCAAAATACTCATTTAAAGGAATTCCATAGCATAGTGTCAGCGTCCTAACTTTTCATCAGTTTTTAATTAATGTTAAACTCAGTAAAAGTGATACTATTTGAAATGTTAATTACGACATTTATCTGACAAAACATATTTAATTATCTTTTGAAATTGAAATTTCTTCATAATTAAAAGATATATAAAAGGGACAAATAGAGGAAAGTTTTTAAGATGTGACGGATTTATTGGAAAAGCAAGGTGTGATTATTGCAACTGCGTTGCTTCCAAACAAGAACGTTAAATGAGTGGGACCTCAAAATTTTTGTCTATATGTACAAGAAGATGAAAAATATTCAAATATATCTTTAGGTCTGTTTTTTGTTCATAAATATATGACAAGGTATATATTTTTGATAAACAAAATATATGAAAAGGGTGGGGTACTTGATGTCTCAGCTGCTCACCCCTACCAAAAAATGTTTGAAGTGCCCCCCCCCCCCCCCCGGGAGTGTAAATCTTCCTTGTATAACACACATGTAGCTATATTTAAACCTGTGATAGAAGTAGGCCACGAACATGACTAAGTTGGACTTTAAATCTTCAGTCAGCTAATATGTAAAGGGGATGATTTTACTACTAACAATATATTGAATACCTAAATATTTCTTTTGAGTTTAAGCACTGTATTGAAATGTTTCTCCGTAAGCTCACTTCTGTCTATAACTATATATAGCTAATTAATGCATCTTAATCATTTATAACTGATGTTTCATTCAATGATGAACAATTTTATAAGTATATTATCATTATTTATTTACGTCTCGCATATGCTAGACATACGTGTGTTGTTTCCTCCGAGGTCATCATGTTGTTAAAGTTTGTAATTTGGTCAGTTAAACGGAAACAACAAAACGATAATTCAATGACAGTTGGTAAGCAGTTTTTTTAGAATTGGTACAGTCTTATATCTATAAGGTTATTTGGAATAGGCCGTGAATAATTGCGGGACGATTCCAAATAACCTTATAGGTAAAGTACTGTACCGTACCAATTCTAAAAAAAAACTGCTTTTATACGCCTTGCTTTTATACGCCTTGTGGTAAAACGGAAAATCTGTTGGAACTAGCATGGCTGGTAAGGTTTTTTTCTCAATATCTTTATTAGATACTCTTGTTTTTATTTGTTTAATACACGAATATGATTGTCTTCACACAATCATGATCACATTTCAGTTAACGTGATATTCCTTTAAAAATGAATCAATAAAGTTGTATAAATATTTTAGCAAATAGTTCAAAGGGATGAGGGGCCGTTCGACCTTTTGTGGATAGGGTGAGCAGCTTATAGTTTGTACCCAATCACATTCATATATGAATGACACATAAAAACTATCCTGTTTCATATATTTTTTTACAAAACATCACATATAGCTATCATGCTTACACTATTTCATTGAGAAATACATCTATTTAACAGATGTCTGCAGCATTATAACTGCAGTTTCAATCACAATAGAAATACAAATCCACCTTATACAAAATGCCTATAACCATGATAGGCATTGTATCAAATAACGAAAACAAAACTGGTCAGTTTGTAAAATTACTGGAATTTTGAAAACAAAATTCAACAAATTGCCTGTTCAGTTTTAGACTATTTGTATAAAAAGAATGTCATTGTGATATGACCAAAACGTATCTTGTACATAAAATACCTAATTGTACAGTACAATTATGCTTTATTCTTCATTTACCAGCTGAAAAAGTTAACATGTATTTATGATGGTTCCTTTTTATTTAAGCTACTTAGAGTTTTTACATACTCTGTAATTTTCATATAGTAAGTTCATGAGTGTTTACCATGATGACAAACAGAAAGTAAATAACTGACACGTCTGTTGAAAAATTGATTCATAAAGTTTACCGTTTTATCAGTGTATTTATCGGATCTGTTGTCTCTTATGCATGTACAAGTGGATAGTTACTGTTGCGCTATTTAAAATATATCGAATACCTTAATATTTGTTTGAGTTTCGCTAAACAAAAAATAAAAGGAAAATCTGGTAGAATAAGCTCGGCAGGTATTTTTTTTCTCTCAATTGTTTTAATATATTTATATTCTTTAAATATAATTTGATTTGTTTTGTTAAATGTAACACATTTCTTTATAAAGTATATGATAAGTTCCAGTTTCGTATAGTCACTAAAGGAGAAACTGTTGTATACATGTGTAGTATACTATATGTGATCTATCATTGTTCTGTCATATCTGCATCATGAACGTTCAGACCTTTACTTAACATGTTTAACTATAAACGCTGCAACGTTAATAGCTATATAACCAAATGAAAATAGCAAAACTCATATAAGGTAAACCATCCAAATGGTGACTGGGAAATCGGCAGTAAAAACCTTGCCAAAATGGGGTATCCGTTTGGCGTGTGGGATGTATAGGCAGCCAAATCCGATCTGAATGGGGGCGTGAAATTCGATGCCTCGTGTAAAAAGAGTGCGACACATTTTGCACGTTAAGAACCCATGCAACACCTATTTGATGGCCCGTAGGTGGCCTGTTGCAAGGCAAAATGTATGTCTCTATCCATTAAAGCTTTTTCTTGGCAGTCGAATTTTCCCAAACCTTCATCTTTTATGTCTAATTCAGTTATCAATGATTTTATAAGTTGATGTTCAAATTCATTATTACATTTTGCCTCGCTTTTTTGAGACTTAATTACGCGTACTGTTTCCTTTGGCTTCAATAATTTGTTTCGGTTTATGCTTCGGTAGATTAAATGGAAACAACGATTGTTCAAAGGTACCTTGGGACAGGACAATTTTTGAAAGCCCTCCCCAATCTTTCAGAAATCGGTTATTTTTTTCTGTTCAACTTATTTCAATTATATTCGCGTTTTTCTAATATAATATGACCATTAATATAAAAAAAACACGTGTATTTTCTAGTTTACATCAATTTCAAGTGTGCGAATTCAGGCGGGGGGCGGATAAAAATGTCCTGTCCAACATAAAGTTGAACAAATGATATTCGGTTTGTTGTTGAATTTCAATTGGTACATTTCAAATCTATTGAGATTAATTTTCTTTGTCTCCTCAATCTATTTATTTACTTTAAAACATTTGCAACATTTGCAAAGCTTTATGATACACGTTTCGAATGGAAGAATTATTTATAAAAGATATAATTTTATTAAATAATAATGTAGATAAATTATGTTTCTATCTTACTGTTGTACTATTCAAAATATATCGAGTATCCTTAAGGTCAAGTGACAGTAAATGGGCTATGTCACAGATTTCAGTAAAATTTGGCATACAACTCTAGCTCGATGAACTTCAACTGAAAATCGAAAAAATAATGTATTTATCTCAATTACTATTTGAAATATTACTGTTTGAATTCTTACAAAATGGGTGAACATTTGTATAGAAAGCACATAAAATCGGTGAAAATCCTTCTAAAATTTGTCTTAAAATCGCCAAATCTCTAATTCTACTCCATAGATTTTTCTTAAAAAACTATATGTTGTTGATAGATAAATTCCCGTTATGATGATGCAAAAAAATGATAGGGTCACCGACTTCGTTTTTACGGTATACATCATTCAAAGTTGCGTTCTTTGTGAAAAAATCCAACAAAACGTCGACATAATCATAACGTTATCGCGTTGCAGGCCGTAAAACGTTGATTTTTGACGTTTTTCACTACAAACAGGGTATCAAATTGATTATTAGACAAAAAACGAATTCGGTGACCCTATGATTATTTAATATCATTAAAACAGAAATTTATGTGTCAACAATATATACTTTTTTAAGAAAAATCTATGGAGTAGAATTAGAGATTTGGCGATTTTAAGACAAATTTTAGAAGGTTTTTCGCCGATTTTATGTGCTTTCTATACAAATATTCACCCATATTAAAAGAAATCAATCTGCAATTTTTCCGATAATAAAAGAGATAAATGTATTATTTTTCGATTTTCAGTTGTAGTTCAACGAGCCAAGGTTGTATGCAATTTTTTAGCAAAATCTGCGACATAGCCCATTTACTGTTCCTTGACCTTAATATTTGTTTAAGTTTTCGCTAAACAAAAAATAAAAGGAAAATCTAGTAGAATAAGCATGGCAGGTAAGATTTTTTTCTCTCAATTGTTTTAATATATTTATTGTTTTTAATATAATTTTATTTGTTTTGTTAAATATAATACATTTCTTTATAAAGTATATAATAAGTTCCAATTTCGTATAGTCACTTAGGGATAAACTGTATTATACATGTGTAGTATACTATGTGTGATCTATCATTAAAATGCCATTTTTGGGCACTAAAATTGAAATATTTTTTTTAACTCATCGATGACCTATATTTTTTATTTTTTTTTAATAAACTGTACATTAACTATATATATAATTGTACAATTTAAGCGATTTCTGTAATTAAGTTTTTTTTTGATTTTTTTTCGATATTACCGCTATTTCTCCTATTACTTCAACAGAAAAAAGGACATTAACAAAAATGTATGCTTCTTTCGAAGGCATTCAGACTGTGAGCGTAAATGAACGGTGACCCCATTTTTTTATTTTATTTTTCTGGTAAGGAAAAGATAAAGTTCATTTATAAAAAAATATAGAGAAATCCTATATCAAATAAAAAAAATGATTTAGAACCGCGAGCCCCCTTAACATGTTTAACTATAAACGCTGCAACGTTAATAGCTATATAACCACATAAAAATAGCAAAACTCATAAAAGGTAAACCATCCAAATTGTGACTGGGAAATCGGCAGTAAAACCCTTGCCAAAATGGGGCATCCGTTTGGTGTGTGGGATGTATAAGTAGGCAGCCAAATCCGGTCTGAATGGGGACGTTAAATTCGATGCCTCGTATAAAGAGAGTACGACACATTTTGCACGCTAAGAACCCATGCAACACCTCATTGAGGGCCCGTAGGTGGCCTGTTGCAAGGCAAAATGTCTGTTCTTATCCATAAAAGGCTATTTTCATAGGCAGTCGAATTTTCTCAAACCTTCATCTCTTATGTTCTATTCAGTAATCAACGATTTTATAAGTTGATGAATAAATTCATTATTATATTTTGTCTCGTTTTTGTGAGACTTAATTACGCGTACTGTTTCCTTTGGCTTCAACCATTTGTTTTGATTTGTGCTTCGGTAGGTGGTTTATTCCTTGAATGCCAACTTCCATTGATCTACCTACAATTTACCTGTAAAATTATGTTGGCATTCAAGGAATAGGTGCAAGAAGTTATCACAACAAAAGTGGCTTTTCAAAACAACCATTCTAATTAAACAGAAAGGTATATTCCAGGTAGCTAAATCACATTCATGTTTGTGAAGTTGTTGAAAATCAATTTTTTTGGTGTAACTGCTTGAACCAATATGTTCTTCTCTAAAAATAAAACTTTAAAATTGTTGCATAACTAAGTCTTTGGACTTGGATGCTTTTCCAATATTTCTATAGTTGTGTGTGCTGTAATATCCTCTTATTTTACTTGATGGGATTAATCGAAACCTTGTATATTTTCATACTTTTTCATAGCATAAGATGATTTTAAATAATATATTTGTTGTTTGCAGACAGAGAACACAGAAAACAATACATATAACATAAGTCAACATATAAGCAGATTGAAAAAAAGCACTATAAATCTTCATATGTCTCGGAATATTGTTGAATATTTTAAACAAGCAATTTTCATTTAACAGTTTATTTCAAGTGTAAAATTTAATTAATTGTTTTATTCAAAAGTTAATATAGTATATTTACTAATAAAATATTCAATATGATATGGATTTAGATAAATCACTAATATCCTTTTTTTAGTATGAAATAATTGTATTCTTTAATTTTTTTTAAATATGTCTTATAAACATTTCCATTCCCAAAATATTTATTTTTTAATAAAAAGCAATAAAAATATTTTTACTTTCTTTATTTCTTTAGAATTCGTGATAAATTTAACCCCAAAATCTACTATATTTTCTTTTCAAAAAGTGATAAAATGTTGCAATTTTATCAAGTTCTCTAATTAAATTTTACATATAAAAAATCATTTCAATAGTTATAAAAACACCTATTGTTCTTATATACACATCTATTGAAATATTTTTGTTGGCATTCAAGGAATAGGTAACATATAAAATGTTGGCATTCGAGGAAGACACCCGGTAGGTTAAATGGAAACAACCATTAGTCATAAGTACCTTGGTACAGGATAATTTTTTAAGCCCTCCCCAATCTTTCAGAAATCGGTTATTATTTTCTTTTCAACTAATATTAATTATTTTCGCGTTTTTCTATATAATATGACCATTAATATAGTGTTAATAACGTGTATTTTCTAGTTAACATTAATTTCAAGTGTGCGGATTCAGGCGGGGGGGGGGGGGGGGGGGGGGCGTAAAAAATGTCCTGTCCAACGTAAAGTTGAACAAATGATATTTGGTTTGTAGTTGAATTTCTATTAGTACAATTCAAACTTACGGAGATTTATTTGCGGTCTCCTCAATCTATTTATTTACTTTGAAACATTTGCAACATTTGCAAAGCTTTATGATATAAGTTCCAAATGGAAGAATTATTTATGAAAGATATATTCTTATTAAATAATAATGTAGATAAATATCTTTTTATTTAACTTTTGAACCTTTTTATGTGTCACATTAAGCAAACGCGTATGAATGTCAATGATAATTTGGTGTAAGATCGTATAATTATCCGATCCTATTGCCGTATTGTCTGTATTATAAATCTGGTTATTTCCCTTTTACCATTACAAAAAACAAGTTCTTTCGTCAATAATTTATTAATGAAATGCACATTTATACCCCTGGGGGTTGAAGGCATATACAACAATACAATACAAGATACACAATAGAAAAATTAACATATTAAACATCATATATAAAGTGGTAAAACAGTAATATTTATGCAGGCGTTGTGTCCACTCCCCTCAGTGCAAATGACTTTTTAATGAACGGAACAGTAAGCTGCATAATATCAAATGAAGATAGAATTAATTGTAATCTATCTGTTTCAGACAAATTTAAGTATTCTGGACATATATTATTTATATTTTTTTCAAGCTGATTACGTAAAGATTTATTAATTTTACATTTTAAGAAAAAGTGGGTTTCATCTTCAACCGCATTTATATTACAATGTTTACATATTCTATTTTCTCTTTGAATTCTTTTATATCTACCCCTCTCTATTTCTAAGAAATGGTCACTTACTCGCATTTTACATAATAATTTTCTATTTTCAAAACTATTTTTAGAAATGTATTTGTCTATTTCATATTTTGTTTTTATTTTACTGTACAAGAATATTTTACTTGTCTCATTGGTTAATTTTATTTTTTCAAAGAAAATATTGTCAAAGCTATCTTTAAGTTCTTTTTTAATATTTTTTGAGAATGAACTCTTCTCTTGTTTATAGTTTATTTCCTGAATTTTATTTATGTCTAATTTATTTACATTGGCTATATTTTCTACATATGAAAACCATGAAAATATACCATTAGTGCTAAGCCATTTAGATAAACAAAAAGCATCAAATAATAAAGGGTTATTTTCATCACTAGAAATTCTTGCTAAGTACTTCAATGATTGTACTTTAATAATAATTACCGTATAATTTTCGTATTTTGCTAAATCTATCTCATTGAAAAACAGTTCGATAAATACATATTTATCTTCATTTTTAAAAAGTTTTTTTTTTATAAATAGATAAATAAATGGCATCCACTTGTAGAGCGATTTTTGTGTGCTAAAAATGTGTGTCCCTAATATTTTATAAACTATGCATTTGCATTCAGGCATCGCAGATCAAATTAATTCGTTCATGATAGTGTGTTAATTTACATTTTTTGATTGAGATAAGCCCTCCAATTGATATTTTATCGTATGTATTTCTATGTTGTGATGTTATACTATTGTTTCGGAAAAAGAGAGAATGTTTGGTACCATTAAAACATTTACTCTCGCTGCAAATGTTTGCACCTGTCCTAAGTCAGGAATCTAATGTACAGTAGTTGTCGTTTGTTTATGATATTTACACGTGTTTCTCGTTTCTCGTTTTTTATATAGACTAGACTGTTGGTTTTCCCGTTTGAATTGTTCAGTTTTACTTTACACTAGTAATTTTGGGGCTCTTTATAGCTTGTTGATCGGTGTGAGCCAAAGCTCCGTGTTGAAGGCCGTACATTGCCCTATAATGGTTTACTTTTATAAATTATTATTTGGATGGAGAGTTGTCTCATTGGCACTCATACCACATCTTCCTATATCTATCATAATGAAGACCGATTCAATAATCAACGAGGTTTAATTTAGCTCTACAACCAAGACTTACAATAACAAATATTGACAGGTGACTTGTCAACGTTATTTGACCCTCTTACAAGATGTAGATCCAGGATTTTGAAAAGGGGGGATGCGAGCCCCCAACCTAGATAAAGTTTGGAGTTGAACATGGTCACATAACCCGATATAAACATAAACATCAATATAAAAAGATAGCAACCTCGTGCAATTGAATTTTGCTATGCCTGTTTGATTTCATGTCATAGGCTAAAAAATGTTTATTGTGTGAATCGAACCAGTCAACAAAAGGATTCACCTTTGTTTCACTTTCAATGTTGAAATTCTTTAATGGCCGAATACGACTAAAACATTCGTAACCAACCTCTAACCAATACATTAAATTGAAGGTCACATGTATACTATTTTAATGAGGTGCAAGTGAATAATTCATCAGAGATGTTTCTGTGCTTATTCTGACAAAATTGAACCAATGTGTATGCTAAAAGCGAATCATTATTGCATTACTTCATTTTTATCAATGATTTAATCAATCTAAATCATATTCTATTTTTTTCATATCTCGTAGCTAATGCCCTTTAAGTAATTCTGGGGAAATTCATCAGACACCTAAAGTTTAAGTTATGTTTAGAATGTTTACGTTCAATTGAAATTACACAATAAGGTTATGGATTTAGACTCCAAAAGATAGCAGCACATCTATGATGTACAAATATTTACTAAACACAAATATTTTAATTGCCCAGGTCATATAATGTTAATCTGGATTGGTACAAAAATGAAAGACATGATTGATATTTTGGAATGTGATCAATCATTAACAAATGTTCCAAAAACCAGGTAGTTAGTAAATGGGGAACAGATAGATATACAGAACCGTGCTGAAGTTTTCATATTAGGAAAGCGTTTTGAATACATTTTTGCAATGGTTGCGCATATTTTGATTATCTACAATATGCAATTAGTTTTCTTTCATACCATGTTTAAAAAAAGAAAACATATCCTTTTCTTGAAATTAATCTAATGCTGATCAAGGAAACAGGCAAACATTTTCAACCTTTATACATGCAAAAAGAAACCCAATCCTGATTTTTGGATTTTTGTTTAAATGTTAAGGATTCACTCGACACACATTTCATATACAATATCAGTATACAACCAACCTGATAGTATATAATAGTAACATGTTCTTACTACGCCTTGCCTTGTTACCTTTACCTTGCATTTTTACGTTTATCTTGGCTGGTTAGACTTACCTTTTTAGTTTACCTTTCCTTGTCTAAATTCTGAACCAATCATTCTTATTTTCAGCAGCAGCACAGGAATCAACTAGACCAAGCAATGTAAAACTAAACATTGATGCGAATACAACACAAATAAAGGTAAATACATGTATTGAGATGACAATGATAGCAGCAAAAGTTAGCACTGATGTGTCCATAGTACCAGCTATACAACAAGTGGTGCAAGAAATCCTTACAGTCTGTGATTCACAATTAACAACCATTCCTGAACCACAGGATCAGCAGGGAATGTACAGATTTATATGGAAAGGATCGGACCCAGCTGACCCTAGAAACATGGATGTCATGCTGAAGAATATAGACGACGAGAAGTTTGGTATACAGGCAACTAATTAATGGTACGTATATTGCAACCAATGTAATAGGTATTGTTTAAAGACGAATTAAGGTATTTTTTGCTGGAAAACAAGATGACCTAATTGAACCTTTTTCGATTGTTGTAGTTTACCATGAAGTACACCGTGAACTTGTGTTGCCATTAAATTGATTATTGCATGTGAACATATGAAAATATCCGCCAAATTATGGATTAGCCCGATCTCACGGTTCATTGGTCATGTTAACGTTTTGGTTAAATTTAAATTACGTTTTTTTATTAAGTTAAGATAATTTAACACAAAAATTGTGGTTGATTTGGCAAATGGTATCAGTGAGTGTGGATATAACTATTTTCCGAACTGTTTCTACTTGTTCAGGTGTTAATATATTATAGAACATCATTGTCAAGTCAGTCCTTTTCATTGATTGAAGCAGGGTGACTCTTACATGTACTGGTTATTTAAAAATACAGGATTGATGCTTCTCCTGAAGTAGTTAATGAAATAAAATCAATGTACAGGAGGAGGTGAAGAATGGGGTGGGGGATGTGAGGTAGACAAATATAAAATAAACATATAAATACTACTTTATGCGTAAAGTTTATTTCATTTAAATACAGTTCAAATATGGAAACATAAAAATTAAAAACTTATGATTGCTTCTGCATTGATATTATCCGCAAAAGAACTAATTAAAGACAAGCACCAAACAACTACTACATTTATAGTACATTTGTACATGTGTCATACATGTATCACGGTTCATTCTTTAACAATAAGCAAAATCATTAACACATTGGATATATTAAAGTACAAAAGACTCAAATTCAAATTCTTTATTAACTTTGAGCCTTACGGCTCATCAGTATAATCAAGTACATGTACAGTGTATACATATGGCATATTACAAACAATATAAACAATATGCATAATAAACAATAGGTGACGTCAGAAGTTTCATCAATACACAATATCTTTTATTACAATAAACTGTTTCTTAATTTAAAAGAGAAATGTATATACTTTCCCAAGTTACAAAGGTGTTTTGTGTTTTCACCTGATAATAATTCTATTAATTTAAAAGTTGATGGCCTAGTCCAGTAATATTTTTTTATATATTTTTTTCGCAAATCAGTATATTTTCTACATTGAAGAATAAAATGAAATTCATCCTCTATTACTCCTAAATCACAAAAAAAATCAATTTCATTTCTATTAGTGCCAACATAACGTCCAGTTTCAATACAAAGGTTATGTGAAGACAAACTAATTTTTGTTATCATGTGACATTTACGAAAAAGTACAGGAATGCATTTCAGTAAATAAAATTGCAAAACTACATCAAACACACGCTGTATTATCAAAGGTAAATATGAGCCGTCTACATTTATAACAACCACTGATTATCCCACAAATTATTCATACCAAGACTATATATCAATCGTTTTACATATGTTGCTCAATTCATACATTTTGAACAATTTAACAAAAGTTCTTTATAACAAGACCTTAATATACAGTTGTCACTATTTAAAATTTTGAACCAAAATTTAAGTATTCTATAATTACGCTCATACTGCAGTGGAAATCTACCTAATTCAAAATAGACCATCACATTAAAGGTCGTTCTTTTGACACCCAATAACATTTTGCAGTAGTCCAGATGGACCTTTTCTATGATAGGAGATTTGTGCACTCCCCATATTTCACACCCATACATTAATATGCTACTAACATAAGTATCAAAAAGACTAAGCATTGTAAATACATTTAAACATAATGATGATGTAGTTCTTCTCATTCTAAACATAGCTGTTCTACCTTGTTCTGCACAATGTTTCTGTGTATTAAGAAACTTACAATTATACGGTATTAATACACCTAAATACCAAAATTGTTCCACAATATCCATTGTTTGACCGTTATAGACCCATGTCTCATTAGGCCGTACAATTCCACCCTTTCTGAAAACAACAATTTTTGTTTTTCTTGTATAAACAGACAAGCCCCATTTTTCTGTGTAAATTGACAAAGTATTCAACATTTTCTGTGAACCTTCTACTGATTCAGACATCAAAATCATGTCCTCAGCATACATTAACAAAAATAATGTTATATCTTGGAACTCTAAGGCACAATTGCCATTAGCAATAAATTAATTTTCAAAATCATTCACATAGAAAGAAAATAAAATTGGAGAAAGAACTTCCCCTTGCATTAAACCAAGGTTGTTACAAAAGTAATCAGAGTTTAGCCCATTGAATCTAATACAGGTTCTAACATTATTATACATAGATTTTAAAACAGTTAATAGTCTTCCCCGAATACCTAATCTGGAAATTTTGTACCCTAAACATAAGCGATCAATTGCACCAAAAGCTTTCAAGTAGTCTACAAAGCAACAATATAATCTTTTATTTTTACATAGTGTATTTTGAATAACAGAGTATAAAAAAAACCAGCATCAACTGTACTATAACCGTTTCGAAAACCAAACTGTGCATCAGATAAAATATCATTGACAGTTGCCCAATTTAACAATCTTTTATTGAGTATTGTGGTGAAAAGTTTACCTAGATTGCTGACAAGGCTTATGCCACGATCGTTTGCTGCATCATCAGCATCACCAGATTTAAAAATTGGTACCAGGATAGCATCTGACCATGATGACGGGAAATATCCACTATCCAATACGGCGTTAAAAATAGTACATAAATGTGGTATAATGAAATCCTTGTATTCAATAAAAAATTCATTCAGCAAACAGTCTGGACCATGGCTTTTGTCCGTTTTAAGTTCGTAAATTGCCTTTATAATCTCATCAGCTGTAATATCTGCATCTAGTTCATCAAAATCACATTCATTATTAATTACTTCGGGTCTCTTATTGTTATTCGGCGCACTTGATACAAGTTCTTTGAAATATTCAAAAAAGTCAGTAATGTTTAAATCCCATTTCCTATGATTTTTTTCCTAAATAATGAATAAAATTTTCTTGGATTGTCTTTCTTTAGTTTACACAACATATAACCTTCCTGTCGTTTGTAACTACGTTTGAACTTGCATTCATACTTCTTGTAAGATTTTTTGGCGCTGTTCAAATCTGTATGACTATTTAATGTTTTTTTACCATTAAAAGTATGTAATTGTTTACAATAATTGGCATATAGCTCTTTACACTTCTGGTCAAACCATGGTTTATCAGTATTTACTCTCTGATTTTGGGAATTTCGCTTTAATTTCGCTTTTACTTTTGGCATTTGTTTGAAAAAAGGTGCTGTCACATTTGTTAAGCACTGAGTGAAGTTATTTATGCACAAGTCCATACCATCCTGAGACGCTATGTCCATATTAGCTATCGTTGAACTTCAATCATCAGCATTAACTAGTATGGCATTATAACATAAGTTTCTAAATTCTTTATTCCATTTAAAAATTGAGATTCTTCACCATTCAATAATTTTGTATTTATATCATTGCACTGCATAGTAAAGTCAGTTTTAAATTGAACATGTATGGGAGCATGGTCACTGTATGTTGTAATAAAATTGAGAATGGAAATGGGGAATGTGTCAAAGAGACAACAACTCGACCAAATAAAAAAACAACAGCAGAAGGTCACCAACAGGTCTTCAATGTAGCGAGAAATTCCCCCATTCGGAGGCGTCCTTCAGCTGGCCCCTAAACAAATATATACTAGTTCAGTGATAATGAACGCCATACTAATTTCCAAATTGTACACAAGAAACTAAAATTTAAATAATACAAGACTAACAAAGGCCAGAGGCTCCTGACTTGGGACAGGCGCAAAAATGCGGCGGGGTTAAACATGTTTGTGAGATCTCAACCCTCCCCCTATACCTCTAACCAATGTAGAAAAGTAAAAGCATAACAATACGCACATTAAAATTCAGTTCAAGAGAAGTCCGAGTCTGATGTAAAATTACTTATAATAAATTTTAAAACTTTTTCAATGTTAGTTGGCTTAGCAAGTAGTCGATCACACTCATACCTCATACCTCTTGGACCACTATATGTAAAATCATTTGAAAGTCCATCAGGGTGGCGCCCATTTATAATTCTAAGTCCTCTGCTCTTACACAAATTAAGTATTTTGTTCCATAGTCGTTGGTTCCTGCATCTGGGTTATTACGGCAAGACAAAGCCTCATCAGCAACATATGTAAACAGATCACCAACCCTATCTAAAATACTATCATGTAATTTATCATTTTGTACAAAATCATTCATATTAGCTGTTCTAGCATTTAAATCACCAATAACAAAAATATTTGGACATTCAACTGAGTAATGTATCATTTGAGACTCAAGCTCATAAAATAAATCACAACTATGAATCCTATAAAAGGATGAGTTATGTGGTGGTATATACAGATTTGCAATTAAATAGTCACTTTCACATCCAGTCAGTTCTTTAGCTATCCTTATCCAGATCAATGTCTCATATGAAATGTCAATTATTTTAACATAGGGTGACAATTTTTTTCTTATCATTACATACATACCACACCCTTGTTTATACTTTTTTCTAGATAAAGGGATAGATTTACACACAAAATCATCAATTTCAATATTACATGTATTATTGATCCAACATTCTGATAAAAACACAATACTAGTATCATAAGTACAAATAAACTTCCCAATTGTCCCACAAACATGTTCCCGATTGTCCCACAAAATTTCATTACTATCTTACCCTGTAATTTCAAAAAGTGGGACAATTTGGAAGACACCAATACAGCTAACCTCGAATCAATAACAGGGCCAATACAAACACAGTTACTTAGTTCATAACACTAAAGTATAATATAACAGATTCGTTTTTTTTAACATCCTGGTTATATTGAGATTCATAGAAGATGAGTTGGTGTTATTTTTAACTCTTATGATTTTTTTATATTTTAAGAATACTATTAGCTTTTACACATTGTTACAGTTATGTTATTTCTAACTCCAAAAATAGGTTTTTCCTAAATGACGTACGATGTGAAATGCAGACTTTATGTTCAACATGGCTGTGCATCCATCTCATTTTTCGGAATATCTCAGACTTTTTCGTATGTTATTAAAAAAATTACATATAGTATTTCTTATGTGAATTTTTTTTCGATACAACACAGGAAAATAATAATCATGGCCGGTAAGAATTTTTTTCTCAATTTCTACATATATTCTTTTGAATTAATGTGTTTATTAAATATTTATGTATACTTAAAAGTAATATATGGTAGGCTATGGCATGGTATTGGTTGCAAAAAAATGATATTTTCCTTTAAATGCAATTATATTTTAAATTTAATTGGTATATTTTGAACAGATATAGAAAAAAATGTCATGTTAAAGGAGGGTTTATCTTGTGCAAAAGAAGCGCCTGTTTCTCCTATACAAGACCTAAATAGCAATTTTCCGTGACACCCCTGATTTATTTTCCCTAGAAGCCCTGGAATAGGCCGACCACCTATTTTTTTGACATTTTATTCAAATTTTGAGCTCTAGTTTCAGATTTTTTAAACATAGCGCCCTTCGATACCTAGCGCAAAAGATGCGCCTGTTTCTCCTCAACAAGGCCTTTGTAGTCATATCGCGTGACACTCCTCACTATTTTTCTTTAGAAGCCCTGGAATAGGCAGACCCCGTACTTTTTTTACATTGTTTTCATATTTTGAGCTCTTGTTTCAGATTTTTGAACATAGCGCCCTTCGAAACCTTGCGCAAAAAAGCGCCTGTTTTTCCTCTTCAAGATCTTTATAGTCATACCCCGTGACACCCCTCATTATTTTTCTCTAGAAGCCCTGGAACAGGCCGACCTTCTATTTTTTTTTACATTATTTTCATATTTTGAGCTCTAGTTTCAGATTTTTGAACATAGCGCCCTTCGATACCTTGCTCATCAAAAGCGCCTTTTTCTCCTTTACAAAACATATTAGTCATACCCCGTGACACCCCTCACTTTTTTTTCTCTAGAAAGCCCTGGAATAGGTCGACCCCCAATTTTTTTTACATTTTTTTCAAATTTTGAGCTCTTGTTTCAGATTTTTTAACATAGCGCCCTTCGATACCTAGCGCAAAAGATGCACCTGTTTCTCCTCTACAAGACGTATATAGTCATACCTCATATTGCGTGACACTGCTCACTTATTTTCTCTACAAGCCCTGGAATAGGCCGACCCCCCTATTTTTGACATTTTTTTAAAATTGTGAGCTCTAGTTTCAGATTTTTAAACATAGCGCCCTTCGATACACAGTGCAAAAGAAGCGCCTGTTTCTCCTCTACAAGACCTTTATAGTCATACCCCGTGGCACCCCTCATTATTTTTCTCTAGAAGCCCTGGAATAGACCGACCTCCTATTTTTTTGACATTATTTTCATATTTTGAGCTCTAGTTTCAGATTTTTAAACATAGCGCCCTTCGATACCTTGCGCATAAAAGTACCCGTTTCTCCTTTACAAAACATATTTAGTCATACCCCGTGACAACCCTCACTATTTTCTCTAGAAGCCCTGGAATAGGCCGACCCCCAAATTTTTGTTACATCATTTTCATATTTTTAGCTCTAGTTTCAGATTTTTGAACATAGCGCCCTTCGATACCTTGTGCAAAAAAAGCGCCTGTTTCTCCTCTACACGGCCTTTATAGCCATATTGCGTGACAATCCTCACTATTTTTCTCAAGAAGCCCTGAAATAGGCCGACCCCCTATTTTTGACATTTTTTTCAAATTTTGAGCTCTAGTTTCAGATTTTCAAATAAAGCACCCTTCGATACCTAGTGCAAAAGATGCGCCTATTTCTCCTCTACAATGCCTTTATAGTCATACCTCGTGACACCCCTCATTAATTTTATCTAGAAGCCCTTGAATAGGCCGACCCCAAATTTTTGTTACATTTTTGTCAAATTTTGAGCTCTTGTTTCAGATTTTGAAACATAGCGCCCTTCGATACATAGCGCAAAAGATGCGCCTGTTTTCTCTTCTACAAGGCCTTTATAGTCTAATCGCGTGACACTCCTCGCTATTTTTCTCTACAAGCCCTGGAATAGGCCGACCCCCTATTTTTTACATTTTTTTCAAATTTTGAGCTCTAGTTTCAGATTTTTAAACATAGCACCCTTCGATACCTATGTAGTGCAAAAGAAGCGCCTGTTTCTCCTCTACAAAGCCTTTATAGTCATATCGCGTATCACTCCTCACTATTTTTCTCTAGAAGCCCTGGAATAGGCCGACCCGCCTATTTTTGACATTTTTTTCAAATTTTGAGCTCATGTTTCAGATTTTTAAACATAGCGCCCTTCGTTACATAGCGCAAAAGATGCACCTGTTTCTCCTCTACAAGGCCTTTATAGTCTAATCGCGTGACACTCCTCACTCTTTTTTCTTTAGAAGCCCTGGAATAGGTCGACCCCCATATTTTTTTTACATTATTTTCATATTTTGAGCTCTAGTTTCAGATTTTTAAACATAGCGCCCTTCGATACCTAGCGCAAAAGATGCGCCTGTTTCTCCTCTACAAGGCCTTTGTAGTCAAATCGCGTGACACTCCTCACTATTTTTCTTTAGAAGCCCTGGAATAGGTCGACCCCCATATTTTTTTTACATTATTTTCATATTTTGAGCTCTAGTTTCAGATTTTTTAACATAGCGCCCATCGATACCTAGCGCAAAAGAAGCGCCTGTTTCTCCTCTACACGGCCTTTATAGTCATATCGCGTATCACTCCTCACTATTTTTCTCTAGAAGCCCTGGAATAGGCCGACCCGCCTATTTTTGACATTATTTTCAAATTTTGAGCTCATGTTTCAGATTTTTAAACATAACGCCCTTCGTTACATAGCGCAAAAGATGCACCTGTTTCTCCTCTACAAGGCCTTTATAGTCTAATCGCGTGACACTCCTCACTCTTTTTTTCTTTAGAAGCCCTGGAATAGGCAGACCCCGTACTTTTTTACATTGTTTTCATATTTTGAGCTCTTGTTTCAGATTTTTGAACATAGCACCATTCGATACCTAGTGCAAAAGAAGCGCCTGATTCTCCTTTACAAACCATATTTAGTCATACCCCGTGACACCCCTCACTATTTTTCTCTAGAAGCCCTTGAATAGGCCGACCCCCAATTTTTGTTACATTTTTTTCAAATTTTGAGCTCTAGTTTCAGATTTTTGAACATAGCGCCCTTCGATACCTTGCGAATAAAAGCGCCTGTTTCTCCTTTACAAACCATATAAGTCATACCCCGTGACAACCCTCACTATTTTTCTCTAGAAGCCCTTGAATAGGCCGACCCCAGTATGTTTTTACATTGTTTTCATATTTTGAGCTCTTGTTTCAGATTTTTGAACATAGCGCCCTTCGAAACCTTGCGCAAAAAAAGCGCCTGTTTTCTTCTTTAAGATCTTTATAGTCATACCCCGTAACATCCCTCATTATTTTTCTCTAGAAGCCCTGGAACAGGCCGACCTCCTATTTTTTTTTACATTATTTTCATATTTTGAGCTCTAGTTTGAGATTTTTGAACATAGCGCCCTTCGATACCTTGCGCATCAAAAGCGCCTTTTTCTCCTTTACAAAACATATTAGTCATACCCCGTGACACCCCTCACTTTTTTTCTCTAGAAAGCCCTGGAATAGGCCGACCCCCTATTTTTGACATTTTTTTCAAATTTTGAGCTCTAGTTTCAGATTTTTACACATAGCGCCCTTCGATACCTATGTAGTGCAAAAGAATGGCCTGTTTCTCCTCTACACGGCCTTTATAGTCATATCGCGTGACACTCCTCACTATTTTTCTCTAGAAGCCCTGGAATAGGCCGACCCGCCTATTTTTGACATTTTATTCAAATTTTGAGCTCTAGTTTCAGATTTTTGAACATAGCGGCCGTCGATCCCTCGCGCATAAAAAGCGCCTGTTTCTCCTTTACAAACCATATTTAGTCATACCCCGTGACATCCCTCACTATTTTTTTCTAGAAACCCTTGAATAGGCCGACCCTCTATTTTTGTTACATTTTTTTCAAATTTTGAGCTCTTGTTTCAGATTTTTTAACATAGCGCCCTTCGATACCTAGCGCAAAAGATGCGCCTGTTTCTTGTCTACAAGGCCTTTATAGTCATATCGCCTGACACTCCTCACTATATTTCTCTAGAAGCCCTGGAATAGGCCGTCCTTCTATTTTTGACTTTTTATTCAACGTTTGAGCTCTTGTTTCAGATTTGTGAACATAGCGCCCTTCGATACCTTGCGTACAAGATGAGTCTGTTTCTCCTTTACAAGACCTTTATAGTCATACCCCGTGATACACCTCATCTTTTTCTCTACAAGGCCTAGAATAGGCCGTCCCCCTATTTATTTGACATTATTTTCATATTTCGAGCTCTTGTTTTAGATTTTTGAACATAGCGCCCTCCGATACCTTGTGCAAAAAAAGCGCCTGTTTCTCTTCTACAAGACCTATATAGTCATACCCCGTGACACACCTCATCATTTTTCTCTAGAAGCCCTGGAATAGGCTGACCTCCTATTTTTTTTACATCATTTTCATATTTTGAGCACTAGTTTCAGATTTTTGAACATAGCAGCCGTCGATACCTTGCGCATAAAAAGCGCCTGTTTCTCCTTTACAAAACATATTAAGTCATACCCCGTGACATCCCTCACTATTTTTCTCTAGAAGCCCTTGAAATGGCCGACCCCCAATTTTTGTTACATTTTTTTTAAATTTTGAGCTCTTTTTTCAGATTTTAAACATAGCGCCCTTCGATACCTAACGCAAAAGATGAGCCTGTTTCTCCTCTACAAGGCCTTTATAGTCATATTGCGTGACACCCCTCATCATTTTCTCCAGAAGCCCTGGAGTAGGCCGACCCCCAATTTTTGTTACATTTTTTTTAAATTTTGAGCTCTAGTTTCAGATTTTAAACATAGCGCCCTTCGATACCGAGTGCAAAAGAAGCGCCTGTTTCTCCTCTACAAGGCCTTTATAGTCATACCTCGTGACACTCCTAATTATTTTTTTCTAGAAGCCCTGAAATAGGCAGACCCCCGTATTTTTTTACATTGATTCATATTTTGAGCTCTTGTTTCAGATTTTTGAACAGAGTGCCCTGCGATACCATGCGCAAAAAAGTGCCTGTTTCTCCTCTACAAGACCTATATAGTCATACCCCGTGACACCCCTCATAATTTTTCTATTGAAGCCCTTGAATAGGCCGACCTCCTATTTTTTTTACATTATTTTCATATTTTGAGCTCTAGTTTCAAATTTTTGAACATAGCGCCCTACGATACCTTGCGCATAAAAAGCGCCTGTTTCTCCCCTACAAGGCCTTTCTTGTCATACATGTACCTCGAGACACCCCTCATTATTTTTCTCTAGAAGCCCTTGAATAGGCCGACCCCCAATTGTTGTTACATTTTTTTTTAAATTTTGAGCTCTTGTTTCAGATTTTTAAACATAGCGCCCTTCGATCCCTTGCGCAGAAGATGCGCCTGTTTCTCCTCTACAAAACGTTTATAGACATACCTCGTGACACCCCTTATTATTTTTCTCTAGAAGCCCTGAAATAGGCAGACCCCCGTATTTTTTTTACATCATTTTCATATTTTGAGCTCTAGTTTCAGATTTTTGAACATAGAGCCCTTCGATACCTAGCGCAAAAAAGCGCCCGTTTCTCCTCTACAAAACCTATATAGTAATACCTCGTGACACCCCTCATTATTTTTCTCTAGAAGCCCTGGAATAGGCCGACCTCCTATATTTTTGACATTATTTTCATATTTTGAGCTCTAGTTTCAGATTTTTGAACATAGCGCCCTTCGTTATCTTGCGCATAAAAAGCGCCTGTTTCTCCTCTACAAGGCATTTATAGTCAAACCTCGTTACACCCCCATTGTTTTTCTCTAGAAGCCATTTAATATGCCGACCCCCAACTTCTTGTTACATTTTTTTCAAATTTTGAGCTCTTGTTTCAGATTTTTTCACATAGCGCCCTTTGATACCTAGCGAAAAAGATGCGCCTGTTTCTCCTCTACAAGGCCTTTATAGTCATATCGCCTGACACTCCTCACTATATTTCTCTAGAGCCCTGGAACAGGCCGTCCCCCTATTTTTGACATTTTATTCAAATTTTGAGCTCTTGTTTCAGATTTTTGAACATAGCACCCTTCGATACCTTGCGCAGAAGATGCGCCTGTTTCTCCTTTACAAGACCTTTATAGTCATACCCCGTGACACACCTCATCATTTTTCTCTAGAAGGCCTGGAATAGGCCGACCTCCTATTTTTTGGACATTATTTTCATATTTTGAGCTCTTGTTTCAGATTTTTGAACATAGCGCCCTTCGATACCTTGTGCAAAAAAAGCGCCTGTTTCTGCTCTACAAGACCTATATAGTCATACCCCGTGACACACCTCATCATTTTTCTCTAGAAGCCCTGGAATAGGCTGACCTCCTATTTTTTTTTGCATCATTTTCATATTTTGAGCTCTAGTTTCAGATTTTTGGACATAGCGGCCGTCGATACCTTGCGCATAAAAAGCGCCTGTTCCTCCTTTACAAACCAGATTTAGTCATACCCCGTGACATCCCTCACTATTTTTCTCTAGAAACCCTTGAATAGGCCGACCCTCTATTTTTGTTACATTTTTTTTCAAATTTTGAGCTCTTGTTTCAGATTTTTTAACATAGCGCCCTTCGATACCTAGCGCAAAAGATGCGCCTGTTTCTCGTCTACAAGGGCTTTATAGTCATATCGCCTGACACTCCTCACTATATTTCTCTAGAAGCCCTGGAATAGGCCGTCCTTCTATTTTTGACATTTTATTCAACTTTTGAGCTCTTGTTTCAGATTTTTGAACATAGCGCCCTTCGATACCTTGCGCACAAGATGAGCCTGTTTCTCCTTTACAAGACCTTTATAGTCATACCCCGTGATACACCTCATCTTTTTCTCTACAAGGCCTAGAATAGGCCGTCCCCCTATTTATTTGACATTATTTTCATATTTTGAGCTCTTGTTTTAGATTTTTGATACCTTGTGCAAAAAAAGCTCCTGTTTCTCTTCTACAAGACCTATATAGTCATACCCCGTGACACCCCTCACTATTTGTCTCTAGAAGCCCTTGAATAGGCCGACCCACAATTTTTTTTACATTTTTTTCAAATTTTGAGCTCTTGTTTCAGATTTTTAAACATAGCGCCCTTCAATACCTAGCGCAAAAGATGCGCCTGTTTCTCGTCTACAAGGTCTTTATAGTCATATCGCGTGACACTCCTCACTAATTTTTTTTTAAAACCCTGGAATTGGCCTTCCCCACTATTTTTGACATTTTTTTCAAATTTTGAGCTCTAGTTTCAGATTTTTAAACACAGCACCCTTCGATACCTAGTGCAAAAGAAGCGCCTGTTTCTCCTTAACAAGGCCTTTATAGTCATACCTCGTGACACCCATTATTATTTTTCTCTAGAAGCCCTGAAATAGGCAGACCCCCAATTTTTGTTACATTTTTTTCAAATTTTGAGCTCTTGTTTCAGATTTTTAAACATAGCGCCCTTCGATACCTTGCGCATAAAAATCGCCTGTTTCTCCTTTACAAGATCTGTATAGTCGTACCTCGTGACACCCCTCATTATTTTTCTCTAGAAAACCTGAAATAGGCCGACCTCCTATTTGTTTTACATTATTTTCATATTTTGAGCTCTTGTTTCAGATTTTTTAACATAGCGCCCTTCGATACCTAGCGCAAAAGATGCGCCTGTTTCTCGTCTACAAGGGCTTTATAGTCATATCGCCTGACACTCCTCACTATATTTCTCTAGAAGCCCTGGAATAGGCCGTCCTTCTATTTTTGACATTTTATTCAACTTTTGAGCTCTTGTTTCAGATTTTTGAACATAGCGCCCTTCGATACCTTGCGCACAAGATGAGCCTGTTTCTCCTTTACAAGACCTTTATAGTCATACCCCGTGATACACCTCATCTTTTTCTCTACAAGGCCTAGAATAGGCCGTCCCCCTATTTATTTGACATTATTTTCATATTTTGAGCTCTTGTTTTAGATTTTTGATACCTTGTGCAAAAAAAAGCTCCTGTTTCTACTCTTCAAGACCTTTATAGTCATATTTCGTGACACCCCTCATCATTTTTCTCTAGAAGCCCTGGAATAGGCCGACCCCCCTATTTTTTTTACATTATTTTCATATTTTGAGCTCTTGTTTCAGATTTTTAAACATAGCGCCCTTCAATACCTAGCGCAAAAGATGCGCCTGTTTCTCGTCTACAAGGTCTTTATAGTCATATCGCGTGACACTCCTCACTAATTTTTTTTTAAAACCCTGGAATTGGCCTACCCCACTATTTTTGACATTTTTTTCAAATTTTTAGCTCTAGTTTCAGATTTTTAAACACAGCACCCTTCGATACCTAGTGCAAAAGAAGCGCCTGTTTCTCCTTTACAAGACCTATATAGTCATACCTCGTGACACCCCTCATTATTTTTTTCTAGACGCCCTGAAATAGCCAGACCCCCGTATTTTTTTACTTTGTTTTCATATTTTGGTCTCTTGTTTCAGTTTTTTTTTAAACATAGCGCCTTTCGATACCTTGCGCAGAAGATGCGCCTGTTTCTCTACTTCAAGACCTTTATAGTCATACCTCGTGACACCCCTCATTATTTTTCTCTAGAAGCCCTAAAATAAGCCGATCTCCTATTTTTTTGACATTATTTTCATATTTTGAGCTCTAGTTTCAGATTTTTGAACATAGCGCCCTTCGATACCTTGTACATAAAAAGCGCCTATTTCTCCTTTACAAAACATATTAGTCATACCCCGTGACATCTTTCACTATTTTTCTCTAGAAGCCCTTGAATAGGCCGACCCCCAATTTTTTTTTAATTTTTTTCAAATTTTGAGCTGTTGTTTCAGAGTTTTAAACATAGCGCCCTTCGATACCTAGCGCAAAAGATGCGCCTGTTTCTCCTCTACGAGGCCTTTATAGTCATATCGCGTGACATCCCTCACTATTTTTCTCAAGAAGCCCTGGAACAGGCCGACCCCCTCTTTTAGACATTTTTTCAAATTTTAAGCTCTAGTTTCAGATTTTAAAACATAGCGCCATTCGAAACCTAGTGCAAAAGAAGCGCCTGTTTCTCCTCTACAAGGCCTTTATACTCATACCTCGTGACACCTCTCATTATTTTTATCTAGAAGCCCTGAAATAGGCAGACCCCCGTATTTTTTTACATTGTTTTCATATTTTGAGCTCTTGTTTCAGATTTTTGAACATAGCGCCCTTCGATACCTTGCGCAAAAAAGCTCCTGTTTCTCCTCTACAAGGCCTTTTTAGTCATACCCCGTGACAACCCTCATTATTTTTCTCTATAATCCCTTGAATAGGCCGACCCGTTTCTCGTATGTGTATGTTAGTTTGATTTATAAACAATGACATACAAGGTGCTACATGTATATTTTACAGGATAGATATAGGAAGATGTGGTGTGAGTGCCAATGAGACAACTCTCCATCCAAATAACAATTTAAAAATTAAACCATTATAGGTTAAAGTACGGCCTTCAACACGGAGCCTTGGCTCACACCGAACAACAAGCTATAAAGGGCCCCAAAATTACTAGTGTAAAACCATTCAAACGGGAAAACCAACGGTCTAATCTATATAAACAAAACGAGAAACGAGAAACACGTATATATTACATAAACAAACGACAACTACTGTACATCAGATTCTACTTTTCAGGACTACTTTTACATACGTGCTAAATTGAAGTGGTTGCATTGGTGTTCTTACACCTACAAATAATCCGTTGATAGATGCAGAGTTGTAATTGTACTGAATATTTGCCAAAAAGAGATGTGACTAGTTGAATCAATGGATGGGATAAAAACCATTTCAAAATTTACTTAAAATTGCTATATTTTAATAGATTTTCTGCCTTTTTGAATACTTTTTTTTATTTAACAGCCGTTGTTGTCTTATTCTGTTTTTTTGGTTTCTCGATATATCGCCTTATAGTTTGCTGGCTTATTGTTTGCTAGGTATTGTTCGCTGTCTTCAGCCTGTTGAGACAGACGGACTTATCCCATCCTATTGCTGTATTGTCTGTATTATAAATCTGGTTATCTCCCTTTTACCATTACAAAAAATACGTTCTTTCATCTATAATTACCGTCTATATTTGTCTCATTGAAACATTTCGATAAATGCATAGTTATCTTCATTTTTTGTTAAAATAAATTGTATTTTATAAATAGATAAAATATTATAAATAAATGGCATCCAGTTGTAGAGCGATTTTCGTGTGCTAAAAATATGTATTATAACATTTGTATTTTCGATTCAAGACCCGTTCAATAATCAACGAGACTTAATTTAGCCCTACAAGTAAGACTTAAAATAACAAGTATTGACAGGTAACTTGTCAACGTTATTTGACCCTCTTACAAGATGTAGATCCAGGGTTACCCCAACCTAGATAAAGTTTGGAGTGGAACATGGGATCGACACACACTGTAATATTTCTTCCATTTAGTAATAATAACAATTATATTCCGGCGATATTTTAACTACTTAGAAGTTTGACTCACTTTTTTTTTTTTTTTTATTTGTCAAAGGGGCATAAGCTGTCAAAACTTGTTCACCGATTTGACTAAAATTCTCATATTTGATTTATAATATAATAAAACGTATATCAAAATAACAATTAGTCTGAAATAAACAGTTAACAGTGCATGTGCAGTGCATGATTCTATTTTTCAGAATTTCTTGTGTAATTAGTCTAGACGACATCTAATTAACTATCGAGATGAATCCGAAGACTGTCGACGGTCATATAACCCGATATAAAACATAAACATTAACATAAATAGATAGCAACCTCGTGCAATTGAATTTTGTTATGCCTGTAGAATTTCATGGTAGATGTTAAAAAATAAGTTTTTGTTGGATCGAATCAGTCAAGAAAGGATTCACCTTTGTTTCACTTTCAATGTTGAAATTCATTCATTTTAATGGCTTAATACGACTAAAACATGCATAACCAACATCTTACTAATAGGTTTAATTGAAGGTCACATGAATACTGATATAATGAGGTCGAATTATTCACTTGCAAGTAAATAATTCGTCAGTGGTGTCTCTGTGCTTATTTTGACATAATTGAACCAAATTGGATGCTAAAAGCGAATTATTAGTTTTCATCATTTCACTTTTAATAAATTGATTGAACGAAACTTAATCATATTCTTCTTTTTTCATTTCTCGTAGCTAATGTCCCTTAAAGTGATGGTGGAAAATTTCATTATGCAATATACTATTGTAAATTCTGTTCATAATTGCTACGTTTTATTGAAATTAAATAATAATGTTATAAATTTCAACTTTAAAAGATAGCAATACATCTTTGATATACATAAATGTAAGATACAAGTAGATACCAAACACAATATTTAAATTGCCAAGAACAACTAAATTAAATGTTAAACTGGGTTGGTATAAAATTTAAAGGTATGATTGATATTTTGGTTATTTGGTATGTGATCAATTATTTACAAATGTTCTAAAAAGCAACTAGTTAGTAAATGGGAAAACAGATAGATATATAGAACGATGCTGAAGTTTTCACATTAGTAAAGCGTTTTGAATACTTTTTTGCCAAGGTTGCGCATATTTTGATTATTTACAATATGCACTTAGTTTTCTTTCATACCAGGTTAAACAAGAAAACATATCCTTTACTTGAAATTAATATAACGCTGATCAAGAAAACCGGCAAACATTTTCAACCTTATATGCCAAAAAAAAACAATCCACATTTTTGGATTTTTGTTTAAATGTTAAGGATTCACTCGATACACATCTTCATATTGTGACTTGCAGCTGATATTTTACGATATCAGTATACCGACAACCTGATAGTATATTATAGTAGCTTTATGTTCTTATTACGCCTTGCCTTGTTACCTTTACCTTGCATTGTTTCGTTTATCTTGGCTAGTTAGACTTACCTTTTTAGTTTACCTTTCCTTGTCTAAATTCTGAACCAATCATTCTTATTTTCAGCAGCAGCAATGGAATCATCTAGACCAAACAATTTAAAACTAAACATTGATGCGAACACAACAAAAATAAAGGTCAATACATGTATTGAGATATCAAGGACAGCAGCAAAAGTCAGTACTGATGTGTCCATAGTACCAGCTATACAACAAGTGGTGCAAGAAATCCTTACAGCTTGTGATTCACAATTACCAACCATACCTGAACCAGAGGATCAGCAGGGAATGTACAGATTTATCTGGAAAAGATCGGACCCGGCTGATCCTAGAAACATGGATGTCATGTTGCAGAATATAGACGACGAGAAGTTTGGTATACAGGCAACTAATTAATGGTACGTTTATTTCAATCAAAGTTATATGTATTGTTTAAAGACGTATTAAAGGTCTTGTTTGTTGGAAAACAAGATGGTTCAATTGAACCCTTTTCGTTTGTGGTAGTTTACAATGAAGTACACTCTGAAATTGCGTTGACATTAAATTGATAATTTCATGTGAACATTTTAAAATAGGCACCAAATTATAACCAAGCGTCGTACTACAGTACGTGATATATAAGGCATGAAGATTTTATTTTTACAGATCAGTTAAATTACTTGTATATATTGTAAATGATCCTACAAATTAATGTAAGATACAGTCACAGAAATAATTATATTTATAAGTACGTCTAAACATCAACCCAACAATGTTAGATCTGTAAATTTGCTTTCGCAATTTTTTTGTTTTGTCTCCGCCGGGATTCGAACCCATGCTACTGAGATATAGAGACACAAAATCGCCTGCCCTGTAACCGGCGCGCTAGACAATATATATATCGATTGATATTCGTATCATATTTTCTTTCTTTTTGCAGGATATTGTCAAAATGCAGAACTTGGAAAAAGAATTCTTGATTTAATTTGGGAAACGTGCAGGATTTTGGAAGACATGATATCAAACATAATTCAACTTTTCAAGTTGTTTTTTTTTAAATAAGGACTGGTATTTGCTTTGTAAAATATTTTTCATTGGATAATTTAACAGTATTATAATATGTTCAGTATTCCCCTTAACAGATTACACAAGTGGTAATAAAACTTTACCAATCATTGCATTGGCGATAAGCATGTATGTAAAAGACTTTAAAAATACATGTAAGATGCAAATAAAAGCGTGAAAAAATTAATCAAGATCTAGAAAGACTTTTTCGTATTCAATTTCTTGTTGTTTACTTCACAGTTTATAAGAACTATGCAATTAAAAGTTTTTCTTTTTGTTTATTGGATTTTATAGATACTCTTTCATGACAATCACATTTTGTATTAAAAGATTTGCGCATTTTAGTACTGATTTTATTCTTAATTTCTTAAGCAATGACTCATTTGAATGTGACTTTAAATATAGATAATGAATAATATTATTGATTCTTATAACATGTGCTTATGAGCTTTGGAAATAAGAAAAAAAGTGTCATCGAAGGCGCTGATATAGTCATTTTGAAAAAGTGTTCACCATTAAACGTTATTTTTTTTTTAAATTAAAATAAAAAAATAGGGTTGCCCCCAGTCCCCTCAACATCCCCCGTTTTCCTTAGATTCGCCAATGCAGTGTGTATATTATATAGGTATTTACAACTCGTCTAAACATCAACCCAACAATGTTAGATCTGTAAATTTGCTTTCGCAAATTTTTGGTTCTTCCCTCGCCGGGATTCGAACCCATGCTACTGTGTTATCGTGACACCAAATCGCCTGCACTGCAGCCGTCCCGCTAGACCACACGACCACCTGGGCTCTCAAATATAGGTATTGATATAGTGAATTGAATATTAGAGCAAAACAAGGAAATATTTTTTTCAATAAAAACAAATTAATCAATCATCATGCCCTAATCAATTGATTTTAGTGTATTTTTTATACGATTTTGATACTTATGTCTTACATACATGTATTGTGTTATGATAGCTTATATGCTTTTGGTCCTGGCAATATCAGTCTCATTTATTTGTTTACAATATAAATATAATATATTGATTTATGTACAAATTACATTACTTTTTCATAAGTTCAGGACTGTAGATTTCCAGGGAATATTATTAACTATAAGGGAAATTTTACAAAAACTACTGAAGAGCTGTCTAAAAAAGGTATTAAGGTTAAAAGCTTATTTTTATTGAGAAAATATGTGTCAAATTTCAATTTTGTTCCCACTAATTTGTCATGTAAATCATTTGATACTCTTATAAGACCTATTTTGACATACAACTCTGAAATTTATGGATAATTTTTAGTCAACTTTTAGGGCATATAATAGAACTGCTGTAAATAATCTTTTTGTGATATACCAGTACTGTTGCATTAGTACTCTAATATTAATGTACCTTTTAAACAATAAAAAAACGTGTTAAAATTTAATATTTAAAAGTGTGTTTCGGAGGAATATGAAAAAACTACTTTAAATAAAATTTCAAAATTGGATTCCTCATCCATACTTTGTCTCTATGGGAAATTAAAAACTAATTGTCAGTCTGAGGAATATTTAAATTGCAATAATTTTATACATAGGCAGTTACTCTCAAAATTTAGACTTACTGATCACGGCATTGAATTAGGAAGGTGCAGAAACATTCAAAGAGCACAAAGATTATGTAAAATGTGGAGTCCTGGATGACAAATTTCATTTCTTGTTGTATTGTGACATTAACATAACATTTCGTTCTGATTTTTTGACTTATATTAAAGACTATGTACCATCATTTCAACATCTTGATGAATTTAATAAACTAAAACACATTCTAAACCCATTCCTGAACTTGTTCATATTGGAGTCTTCATTAAGACGTCTTTAGAACTGAGGGGCCAGACAAGTTCATGATTATGTTTTATACATAAATTCATAATTAAACTTTTAAAGTATGTTCTATTATACTGTATTGTATTTCAATGTATTGTAAATTGTATTTCATTTTATTGTATAGCAATATAATATTCCCCACAGAAAGTAACCAAAAGTTAGCGTGCAATAATATATAAATAACACATAGCTGAGAGGGTGATAGAGCAGATTGGTACCCCGAGAAAACATTGTCAACCGCGGCGAAGCCAAGGTTGACAATGCCTTTTCAAGGGGTTCCAATCTGCTCTATCACCCTCTCAGCTATGTGTTATTTAATTTATTATACTGAATGTCCTATAATTTTTGGCTTTTACAGATTAATTTTATTTTAAAAGTATTTTCTATGACGTCACGTTCATAACAACGTTACGGATATTAGAAAAAAACAACTTCATTGTTCTTTGAATAATCGATTTCTGATTGGTCTAGACGAGAGGGTAACATTTAAAAAAAATTGTCACCCGCTCAGCCATGTGATAGAGTAAATTGACACCTTCGTCTTAGCCAATCAAAATATGGCATTTTAACGTGAAGTATAATAAATTATAATATTGCACTAGTGCAATAAATCTTCAAAATTCATGACGTCATCAACGACAAAATCTTAGTTTAAAAAAATGTTTACTTTCAAATATTATATTGCTATACAATAAAAGGGTTATTGCATGAATATTGGGGAATGTTGTCCCTTGTAGAACTTTATATTGCACTCGCAAGCTCCAGCAATATAAAGTTCTACTCCAAGTGTTATAATATTGATTTTTTTCTAATATTTTAAACGAAATTATCAAAGGAACACTTTTATAAAGGGGGGAAATAACAAGGTTGCAATTCTAAAAAATGAGTTCAAAAAGAAAATAAAACTCTGACAGAAGAGTAGCGAGGGGCAGTAACAAAACAACATTTGATGAAACAAAGTAAAATAACAAAAATATTGAACTCCATTTTTTTATTTTCTTGGGCCAAATCTAGGCCTTAATGACCCTTCTCCTTTCAAAAAGGAAAAATCTATAAATACTGACAAAATCAAGCTTTTTCATTCAACGTTACAAAATAAGTGAAAACAGCTACCGTATACCGGATTTGGTATAAGTATATATATTGTTCGAAAGAAATGTAAGTTTAAACCTGGTTTTGTAGCTAGCTAAACCTCTCACTTGTGTGACCGACAGTTGTTTGTATTTCCTTTCTGGTTATTTTGCAAAATTTGGGGTGCAACCATATATTACAGACATAAAAGGTTAACGTGACAGTAATTGGGATTCAGCAGCCAAAACTGTGTAAGCATACATCATAGACAAACAACACAACCGACTAAAATTCAGATAAACTTGAATGTACACATAAATCTTACAAAGACACCAACATTAAAGGTAGAGATAGTGGATCTGGCAATGAAAACAAAACACTTCAAAGGAAACAAAAGACCCAACCAAGAACTGTTGTGTGCTGGTGTTCTCTGGAAAGGTAAACAATTCCCGTTAACTAAAGACAATTGTCTTGTTATTGATTGTAATCATCTTCAAAAGCCGGAATTTTCCTTGTTACAGGTATAATATTTTTTTAAATAATGCCTTTTAGTTATAATAGTTGTTAGGCTAGTTTAATAAATAAATAATAGTGGAGCGGCGAATGTTGAAAAAGTCGCTTAGTTAACGATTTTAAATTACCCAAATACCTCATGGAATTTTAAGGTCCTAAAATGTTTATCGATTATTCAGCTTTCGAAAAATATTTGTCGTCAATATCAAATGTGGTACAAATGACGTTAAAAATAGCCTTTACTGACGTTACCCAACTTGCATCGAATACCCCACTGCCGATTCGGTAGTCAAATTTCACAACAAACCCGTTCTAAAAAATAATTTTTGAATGAAATTGGTAAATAAAGTTATTCGTGAATTTCATACAATGTAAGGGCATTTCTAAATAGTCCTAAATTTAATATAAAATAAACAAGAAATATGCTTGAAAATGACTACAAAGGACCTTCGCTAAATCGCTGAATGTGTGACTATAACTAGAAACCACAACAATGTCGGTAAATCTGTGACAAATATTCGGACTTGAAATCTGGATAAAAAGCAGATATTTAGTCAAATATTTATATTTTTAGGAATTAACTTCAAAAAGTAAATCGGGTCGATTGAAGTATTATACGGCGGCTTCATTGTTGTGCCTTTAAAATATACCTATACTGCACGTGCAAATAATGCAAGATGAAAAACGATGATTTTTACAGTGTTATTTTCAACCATTTTCAGATGCATTAAGCAATAAATGAATTTGGTGTTTTTACTGTCTTCTGATTGGTTAAAATTATTAGTTTTATTTTCAATGTTGTCAATTTTGATGGCGACACGCCCACTCTGACGTTGAGTATTCATACGCCAACATGTGTGTACGTTGTTATTAGGTTGATATAAATAATATAAAAGGTCTTTGAACCTTATTTTTGATAGAAATTTATTTATAATGAATGGCAATAATTTATTTTGATTTTATTGAACCATAAAACTATTTTTTGACTCTTCACATTTTACATAATCCGCTTCGCGGATTATTCAATGTGAAGAGTCAAAAATTAGTTTTATGGTTCAATAAAATCAAAATAAATGATAGCCATTCATTAAATTTCTAAAGCCTTGTGATTAATTTATGTTGTTTGATATTGTTGTATACTCGTTTTTGTTGAATTGAACTGGGAATGTGAATTTATTTTTAGGGTTCGTTTGGTTTTCAGGTGTGGTTGATTTGTTTTTTATTCAATCACATGGACAATTTAACAATCTCGTTAAAACGGGTCCCGCTAGATGCCAAAAAAGACCTTATTCTTGACAAAAAGTCTCTTGTTTAATCATCATTTTTGACAAGGTATCAGTCTTTTTTACCTAATAAAATAAGTAAGACATACTGTAATTCCTCTATAAAACATAAGGCTAAACTTGCGAGGTACTACAGGGATGCCATTGCCTTTTTTGCTCAACAAGGACAATATAAATCTAGCATTGTATTTGCTTGCAATATTTTCATTGGAGACGCTGTTAAGACAGCGAATAACATCAAAGCATAATTAAAAATGGTTGAGATAAAAGCCGACTTAAGTACATGTAGCTCCACCAAAACCAACGGCAAATCGGTATGCATGTACTTTATGAAGCAGCCTCAATTTTATGACAAATAATGGAAAATGTTTATATATCTAGGGACTATTATCTTGCAAATAACCAAGTACAAATGCATATAGTTGGAAATGTCAGAAGCAATGTTGTCAACCTATTTGACAAGTTTTGTTACTTGTCTTTTGACACACGGTCTTTTGAAACATTTTCTTCAGTATCAATGAATATTTCGCATGACATTCGGAGAAACTGTTCTACTCTCGCAGAGTGCCTGGTGTCAAATTGTAATAACATAATTACTCCATTTAAAGTCTTGCTATGCTGGTCGTTCACGCTCTGGGTTGGTGTGACTTCACTTCAAGTTTTTTTTTAGAATCGGTTAAAAGTCGGTATTCAACCTCTTTAGGACAAAACCAAGCCGTTTCGGTAATCATGTAGCCTTAGGTCATCTTACAGCCTTCAACAATGAGCAAAGCTCAAATGGTCATACCGCAGTCAGCTATAAAAGGCCCCGATAAGACAGTGTAAAACAATTCAACCGAAAAGCTTTTTGCATGTGAATTCGTATTTAAGCATCACGTACTACGTACAATGTGGCAAAGTAAAATATGGTTGTCGGCAAATCTAGCCAACCGAAGTAATGGCTCCCCATGTGCCTTTGTTGGAAAACTTCGCAATATGACACGTTAGAGCCAGTTTTCTTTGAGGGACAAATGGCATCGGACTTTCTCCAAGATCTAATTAGTTCATGTAAGGGGGAAAACATGCTAGGCAGCACGTGTTTGCAAGGAGCAGGGTGTTCCTTGCACTGATTTATGTTTTTGGTCAAAATGTAGGTAGTTGTAATGAAATACCATGAAAATAGTTCTTGTAATATTTGGTAACATTATTTTAATTTGCTATAATGTTTCATTTGGTATGAAAATAAACTCATCATAGATAATTACTATAACGGTCATGTCTCAATTTTAGGAATTTGTTCTACAACACGCTTGCACTAATTGGGTAATATATCAAACTCCATTAACTATATTAAATAAAAAGGTATCTTGTATTGAGATAGTTTGAATTCATTTTAAGAAAACTCAGTGACACGTCGAATTCTTGAAAACTGAAACGAATTTTTTCATGGCTGCATATTTGGTTTGATTTATTAGCTATGCATTTCAGATACTCTTTGAAAACTTTTCAACTCTTAAAGTATTCAAGAAATGCTATTTGTCGATGTCAATTATCAATGTTAATATGTTCCTGTTTTCCATTAGGCATTACAATTTGTATGTACCATGGACTACCTTTTAAAAAGTTAAATAAAACGTTGTTCTGACGTCATATGCAAATATGAAAAAGATTTTGTATAAACTAACGTTTTTCTCCATAATATTACTCGTATAATTTATTGAATATATTATTAATTTTGAAAAATATCAATGGTATTGTTTCTCTAGATGAAAGTAGGATTTTTTTAAGTGACGAGCTTTGACCTTGATTTTCGATACTATTGTACCAGATTTGATATTGACGACACATATTTTCAAAAAAGTACAGGATTTCAGCTTTCCAATGAGCTATTAAAATCCCATGAGGTATTTAGGTAATTTAAATTTCTAAAATTGTCCTCTCCGCCGCTCCACTATAATTGGAGAGTAGTTGCGGTGATTACTAGTAATAAATACTGGACCAATACATCATTTTATGTTGATTGCTCTCGATCTGACTTCGAAATTTGATGTATAATAGTGTTGTATTCTCTTTGTAGTTCTTAAAATCATTCATGTGCTTAACGTGCATTTTATATACAAGGTTTGTTTCCTCATAGTTTGTTCATCAATCATAACTGTATCACCGAGTCGTGTCACGTGCAGTCATCAGTAAAATACATGTATGTTATTTACCTTACATTATAAATTGTACCTGTGGGCGATTTCTTTAAAAGTTGAATGTACATATAACTTGTAATTGTACCTGTCCGAAGGAGCAGATATAGGATTGACCATTTGAGACCTCGGGATAAAATAACAAAAGTAGATCATCAACGGCTTTGAGATTCCGTGTGGACATCTTTCTTTATTATTGTTCACCAGTGCATGTCTCACTCTCGCGGGTTATTAACATCATTACTTATGACACATTGAAGTGAACATTCTTTCGCTTTCGTCTTAGCCTTCCGTTGGCTACAGGGAATTTCAGTGATATTTTAACTGAATTTGGATTTTAAGTGAAATATGCGACGGAGTTCGTGTGGGACATTTAGCCTGGTCCTGGCTACATGTCTGGGACCAGTGGCTATTGCTCTTTTAGCAGTTTCTTTTGCCACGGACTATTGGATAGAATTCACAGTAGATAGAAACAGACTAGGGGCTTCTGTAAAAACAGATGCTACTAGAGCTAGATACACTTTCACCAGAAATAGGGGAATATTTCGTGAATGCTATTATGGGAATGATACTGATTGTGAGTACTTTGTTTATGTTTAAATTATGTATCTACATGTACATGTTTTGTTTTAGTTATTTGGTTTTTTTTATTTATTTTGTAAACACTGCTAAAATGTTAAAAAGTAAATCATACATAATTAATTGCATGCTATATCGACGAATGGTGCACTCGATTCATCGCGAACAGCATAACGTTCAGTTTGAAATTCGTACACTCGATTCACAGAATTTGTACTTTTTTCTGGTGTATATGGTCATATTTTATCCCCACCTGTACTCCCCCATAACAGGTTGGGAACAACCACTTAAACGATGGCTAACACATCAATGTTATTACTAACCCTTTTATGAGGTGTGAATTTCAAGGGATACATTTTTTTATTTTTATAAAAATCACTTCTTAGTACTATTAGAAGGAACTCTTCCCAAAGAGTAATGTTTCTAGCTGGTATTATTTATATGGTTAAAACATATCCAAGAAATTTGTAATTTTCAAGGACTTATATCTAGTGCATGGATTTGTCTTTTAGAAAAGTTGGTCTAAACCTAGTGAATGGAACGATCATTTGGGGGTATTCATGCTCACTTTTGGATTTTTGTAAAGCTTCATACATCTTATAATCAAGTTAGCCTGAACATGTTACAACAATTTGATTTTGAAAATGATAGACAAAGATGGTATTGTTGTAAGAAAAAAAATCACCCCTCTAATCAGATATATAATTTTGTACCTTGCTAGCTTCAGAATAATTTTCAAAAAATAAAGGGGAATTAAGAAACCAATATACGAAAAACTTACTTTCGACTATATGAAATAAATTAAAACTTAGATTTTTCCACATTTATAAATTGGGACATGCACATAGTCATACATACAGAATATGGCGAGGTTAAACTTGTTAGCCCCCCCCCCCCCTTAAATTTTAACCTACAATTGAATAATCTTTATATAGAAAAAAAAACATACTAAAACCGAGAAAAGATCATAATTACTGTCTTGATATCCTGTTGAAATGTGTGTCTTTTCTGGTGTGTACGAAAATGATTAAAACAGTTTGTATTTCATTTATATGTAATGTTATGTATGACCAAATGATCTTTCTGTATTAATCATCTGCATAATATTAACTCTGCTTGTTCTACTAATGACTGTGCTTTTGTATGTATTAGACATGTGTTTATATTGAATACATCTTGAAACTTTTTACATTAATAAAAATATAATACTAGTTAAATGTTGACACTTGCTACATATAATAATTTCCGGTGAGGGTAAGTTTTGTGTTGTTGGGGTTTTTTGGGGTTTTTTTTTTGAGGGGGGGGGGCGAAAACGGAAGACCATCGAACATTTATTTTTAACTTTTAACAAATACAAGTAGTAATATATTCATTTTCAAATTAGTACGTACACAGTAACATACAAGAACCATATCTAACATTAGCGACCGTAAAAAGGGCTTTTCGGCTTTTTTTCTCGGTTAAGTGAATTGTGTTTTTGTTATAACCATTTGGTGTAAAATTGTGCGTTGACATGAAACGGGTAGAAATATCTTTTTACAAGTTGACCTGGACAGTTCTAGCGCTTAGTTAGTAGAGCATAACTATAACAAAGAGATTGGAATTTACTAGTTCTATCACTTAGTAGAGCATAACTATAACAATGAGATTGGAATTTACTATCTATATTCGGGATGGCTTTTAATAATTTCTTGAACCATCCCAGGAATTTGACTGAGTAAACGAATTTAGATGAGAACACGTAAATTTAAGTTTTGGATGTTGAATTCAAACCGTTTAATGTCGTATATGACCGAACGATGGAAAAAAGTACCACCATTCCTTAAGCTTCCCAGAACAGAAAGGAACAGTAACTTATGCTGGCGTTCCTGAAAAACTTGTGAACTCATACCACATCTTCTTATATCTATGTAGTCCCCTTGCCTGTGTTCCTGAAACACTGCTGATTGATCATTGAAGAACATGACTGTAACCCCCTTCTGTGCAGTCAAAGTAAACCTTTCTGGACATCCTTCTGGTTGTTCATTTAGGTATACGAAATCACATAACTGACAACGTTCTTTTATACACTTTAAATTGGTATTTTGTATGCAAATATAATATGTTGATAGTTTGAGGTTACTGGCAGATACATGTGTTTTGTCCGTATTGTTTCATTGTACGTAACACTTTAGTTATTTAGTTTGTATGGTCACATGTTTAAGTGCATTTGTATAACATGTACAATTAAACATGCATAAATTTTGTCAATTGAAAGTTAAATTACATATGACTATTTATATTATAACTTCTTTAAAAAAGTACACAATTTAATATAATATAATAAAACATACTTAATGCATTTTTACAACATGTACAATAAATGCATTTGAAAGTTTTACACGTGATTCTTTATATTATAACTTCTCAAACAAACTACACAATTTAATATAAACATACTTAATGCATTAAATAAGTGACAATTAAACTTGAAACATGAAATTACTCATCAATTTTAAATTGTCACCATCAATCATTGTAAATTCCAAAAAAAAAAAAAAATAGTCCCAACTTAAGATTAAAAATAATAACATGGCATCAACGAAAATAATTTAACTTTGTTTTCAACATTGTATTGCATAAAGTTTTACTATTTAAGGGAGCTACCATTAAATTTTGATTTTGGTGTGAAAAGGGGGGGGGGGGGTGCTAGGAGTTGTAATTTCTATGCTGCCTTTGTTTATTAGTTTGAAAACTCTATTTTTATATGAATTGTGTCACCTTCCCCTTTTTTTTTACTCGAACCCCCCATCCCCACCCGCCCAATAAAACCAATAAAACCAAATGGTATAAAAAGCGTAGCTCCCTAAATTTATAAGCTCTTGAAAAAAAACATCACATTTCTATCCGTCCCTCTTTCAAATATAGTGTCTCCATTCCATTAGATATTATACATCAGTTACACATCATAGTTATCCCCACTGCTTGGTTTGGGCAAATTATGGCTTTCAAAAATACTTAGTGTATTTTATGAAGCTTTTAACTCACTGTAAGCATTAACATGTAGTTGAATAGCAATGCGCTTCACACAATATGTTTCATTCTGTCCTTGTTTTTCCTTCTTTGTTATATTAAGAAATGAAGGTTACCGGGACTTATATGACAGGATCATCAGGTTTACACTGGCGTTAGAAAATCTCGCTCCACAGCCTTTGTACTATTTGCTGATGTTAGGATATCTCCCCATATACATGTAACCCCATTTATCGATTCGCTGACATTAGGATATCTCCCCCAAAACCCAATTTTACGATTCGCTGACGTTAGGATATATCGACCTCCCCTAAAAACCCATTTTACGATTCGTTGACGTTAGGATATCTCCCCCTAAAAACCCATTTTACGATTCGTTGACGTTAGGATATCTCCCTCTAAAAACCCATTTTACGATTCGCTGATGTTAGGATATCTCCCCCTAAAAATCAATTTTACGAATCGCTGACGTTAGGATATCTCAATCAAAAGCCTTTTTTACGATTCGCTGACATAAGGTTATCTCTCTCACACGCCTTTTATGATTTGCTGACGTAATGATATCTCACTCAAAACCCTTTTTTCGATTTGCTATTCTACTGAATGTCAGCAAAATATTTGAAATACTACGATAGACCATTTATTTTATATGCACTGAACCAAGCTAACAATCGGATCATTTTTAAACCCATCGAAGCACAAACAATATAAAGACCACCATAAAATCACTGAATACTGGATCAGGCAAATACAATGGGATATTGTCATTTTCACAGGATTTATATTTCAAATTTAATGTCAAAGGAAACTGACAATAGGACAATAGGTCAGGACAGTCAAGTATTTAAAAGATGCTTTAGATATGATGGTTCGAATATTTTAAACATATTTAAACGAATGTATCTACCATTTGTACATCCAATTTCGTATGTAACACAACTTGTTTCCCTTTGAAGATAACATTTTTATAAGAAATTTCCATATCCGAGTCGATTTTAATAGTTCTGTTTTGCATTCAAGCTGCAATGTCGTGTTTGTGAATTTTGATGACCCGATTATTATAATTATTCTGATAAAACCGTTAAAGTTTTACCGACAGGAACATTCATGCAATACAGATCAACAATAGCAAAATTAAACGACTTAAACGTCATGTTAAGAAAATTCATATACATTTGTACATATATAGATTGAACACAGACTCAAAGAGTAAAAGATTTAATCTCACGGAACTTTACATCAACTGGCTCTTAGATAATATAGATTACCCACTTTTTCTTATTACTATAATAATCTGTGTTTTCCGTTAATTTTCAAATATGTTTTATTAAATTAATATTTATAAATTCAGCTTAATTTCTTCTACAATTAACGTCGTGCGCTCTATCTTACCATTTGCAATCTTAAATTATAATAACTATATATGCCACACCCCACCTCTTATTTTCTTATAAACATGGAACCTAATAATACAGTGAAAATATGGCGCAGAATTATCCAATCCTTGATGAGGGGCGTCGGTTCGACAATGTAAGATATGTTTGAATGTGTAGTAACTCTAGATGAATGATCTGTCTGAAGACAGCGCCACCGTTCTTCACGTGAAAATAGGAACGTGCAAACATTATTTCAAAGGATTCTAGTTGACTTGTTGCAAGGCAGTACATTATATAAAATTGAGAAAGGAAATGGGGAGTGTGTCAAAGCGACAACAATCCGACCATACAGCAGACAACAGCCGAAGGCCATGCACCAATGTGTCTTCAATGTAGCGAGAAACTCCCGCACCCGGAGGCGTCCTTCAGCTGGCCCCTTAAAAAATATGTGTACTAGTTCAGTGATAATGGACGTCATACTAAACTCTGAATTATACACAAGAAACTAAAATTTAAAATCATACAGGACTAACAAAGGCCAGAGGCTCATGACTTGGGACAGGCGCAAAATTGCGGCGGGGTTAAACATATTTACGAGATCTCAACACACCCCCCCCCTCCTTATACCTCTAGCCGATGTAGAAAAGTAAAAGTTATGTCTGCTTATTTGTAAAATGCCCTCATGTTGAGTGCCAGTCCAATAAATTCCTTTTGGCGCTATTTTGGTCGATCCACTTTACAGACCAAACTTTATAACTTTTTATCAATTTGTTCTCGCCTGACAAAAACAAATGCCACCGGTCGTTTAGCAAGTATGTACACTCAATCGATCAATTTAATTGTATCGTAATATGTTTGTTGTGTGCTGAAAATACTCATAGGTTATAGTCAAGTTTGTCAACTTATTCGTCATTTTTAGTGAAATAAATCTAAATTTTGCACTGATACATCAGCCTACAGCACAAGTGTGTAACTTTTAAAGATTTACTCTCATAAAAAGTCTTACTAGTGCATTTTTTGTTTAAACAAACTAGTTAATAACCTCAAGCAATAAATATAATTGTATATTGTATATAGATAATCTGAGAAAGTAAAACTATTATGATACACTTAACAAACAACAACATAAAGGCGTCATAATATGACATTCCTTATTATTAATTGTCACATTTGTGTTTTTTTATTACAAAATATTTGCATATCGGGGAGGATAAATTAAATATGCTAATTACAATTACATGTTAATTATAAAGAATGTGTTGAAACACAAATTGTAATGACCTGCAGTTATAAAGATGAATACACTATTATATGGCACATATTTTTTTTTTGTCGAGCCTGCAACTTCTGTCTCAGTATGTAACTGTCTCAGTATGTAAAACATAAGGATAGAGACCCGGCGTTGACATTTACTAACTAATTTGCAATGTTTTAGAAGGCCTTGGTGTTTTACACGTTGTCATCAAGAGGAGGTTTTCGTCTGTCATATGTCCATTATCCTTGAATGATTCAATCTTCATGGTTTAGTGACAAGTTGAAAACAATCTTTTTTATTATAGTTATTTTTTGTCTTTTGAGTACAATTTTATATGATAACTATATTGTGTATGCCTTTTGTGTTTACCTTGGAAGGTCCTTATGCCTGTCTTACTGTTTTCACTCGACCTTAATATCATTTCATTGATCAGTGAACAAGGTTAATTTTCGTGATCAAATTGTATCTCAGATCGTAGCTTTGATATCTCGAAAGGAACTTCATAACCTATCAATATTTTAGCTAACTTGTTCCTTAACTAAAATGCTCTTCTGTCGAAAAGTATCAATTTTTAAAGTCTTGATTTATTATTTCACCTAGTAAGTACATCCTTACAGTCGGTACCAATCATTTGTGCCAATCGGTGTTTGAATAAAATATATTCAGATGTGCGTCAATGTTTTTGAAAATGGGGGGACTGGCAAACTTAGCAACGTTTTGAGTGGGACGAGCATAAAATCTATATATAGCTTTATAAAGGGAATCCCTAAATGCTCCTCTGGTATGCAAGCAGGAAAATGAAAACAATCAATAATACTATTATGTCCATCATACGTAAATTCTGCATGCTACAAGTATTATGTGTATAGGAGAAACAAATTGTTTTTGCGAGACCCTCATAAATAGTGTATGTCGTCAAACATACCTGCAGTTACTACATGATTGTGACTTGAGTGATTGTCACATTACGGTCAACTGTAAATTAAGTTTAGTCTAGATGATAGTATTTTATTTTACCTCTACCCGCGCTCATAAAGCAAACTAATATATTTGCGTTTGTTCTAAGAACGGCTCCGTTTTGTTGGTACTTTTTGAAAGCGAACCATTGCTTTTTAGTGATACATCTTCGTTTTACATCATTTCATTAAACAATTGTCCTCATATATTTTTAAATATGACTTTCTTTTCAGTGGTATTCAGAAATGCGGACGGTATTGTTGACAGCAATTGTTTCCATATTTCCTATAAATTCCCAGAAACCACAAATGTTGATTATTCAGCGGATTTTTCCACACGTATACGTAAGTTTAATATCTAATTTCGTTTCAGTGTATTTCGAATTACTTATGATAATTACACCATTTACAAATTTCATAAAATTAAGAACTAACACAAGTAAATTGTGACTCGGTTCAGGAAACATTTCTTCTGTTTTTAGACCCTCTCTGTGTGTGCGTCTAGAACATTGCATAAACACTATGATAAAAACACTAACATACTGATTACATTTCTTTTGATGAAATTTTGAAGTTTATGAAGTTTTTAAAAATAAAAACTAATAATATTATGGTTTTAGTAACACAATAAAGTTAACGCACAATAAATGATGAATACATTTATGTAATTTTTTAAGTGATTTGTTTATTTGATCTTTTATGCTAGTACAATGTATCCTATAGCTGTAGAACGGTTTCTTGGTGATAACTTCAGTTCGGTAGCACACTGAATAAAGTTTATAAACCAATATGTATCAGCTGAGGGGATTGTACCTATATCAATTGCTATAACATGTGAATATCTTAATTGCTTGATCGATTGCAGTTAAAGATCAAGAGGCAATTGATACATGTACATGTATATTCAAGGTTAGAACATGAAAAGAGTACATTAATCTACATTGAGTGTACTAAACTGGCAAACTGATTTGAATTTTATTCCTAGAACCCAAAAAATTAATGTGGATCCACTTAAATTAAAAAAATCAGTAGCGCTTAACATATTTGAGAAGTTAATGCTTTTAAACTTTTTTTTGTCTTTTCAGATTTAATGAGATGTCATATGGCCTTTTTTATTATGGCCTTGGTATTTTTCTTAATTTCATACGTGTTTGGTGCTGTTGTTTGCTGTTGGCGAAGGTCAAAATGGGCATACTGTGCAGGTTTCTGTGCATATTTTTCAGGTATTATTTTTATAATGGTGTAAGGCATAACATGTTACTGCGACCCTGTAATGCGAATGAACTCACATGTTTTGCTACTTCCAGTTGGACCAAATATGAAAGGATTTGAGTTGTGGTTATACTTGAAAGCTCGATTCACGTTAATTTTACGCGAAAAGTTCACGTGAAAGCTCAATTCACGTGAATTTCACATCAGATTCACGTGGAATTTACGTGAAAAATTTCATGTGAGTTTCATGTAAAAAAGCTCGATTGAGGTGAGTCTCACGTGAAATCTACGTGAACAAAATTTGCCTGTGAAGAACGAGAGCAAGTTGTCTCATTGGCAACCAAACCGAATCATTTTGCTTTTATTAGACATACAGAATTTACCATTAGAAAAGAAATGAAAGAATAGAGAAGAGTTGACAAAACATGACAAAAGAATAAAGAATTTAGAAAAAATGACACAAAAAATGAAGACTTTAGTGAACACAAGACTGTCAACGTATATGTGTTCTCCTTAACAGAAGTTCCAATGGAAACTTTGTTATAAATATTGATATAATATATATTCCTGTTGGGAACAAATATTCTATATCATTTATTCCGTTAGGAACATATATTGTAATACGAAATATATTGAGATGAAAAACGTTTATTACGAAAAGAGTACTAGTAACTAAAATGATCAATTTGTTTTCAGCATTTTGTACTGCAGCAGCTATAGCCTTCTTCCATGGAGCTGAATATTTAGAAAGGAATAAAATAAGAGATGAACCTCAGTTTTACCAGGCATGGGACCCAGTATGTATAATTGGATTTATATTTCTTTATGAGCCGGTTTTGTAATCCTGTTTATAATCCTGGTACTTTTGATAATTATTTTGTAACATTGATGTTGATGCTTGTACATGTAACAATTTGCATTTTGTAGGAACATGTAATTCAATGGTTGCAATTGGTTGCTGCCTTATACAAAATAAGATGTGGTATGATTGCCAATGAGACAACTCTCCTTGCATACTTGTTTTTTACTTGATATTTTCTCAAAGTCGGGCCTTTGATTCTCTCGTTTGAAAGTCACATTTTGTCATAAGGGGGCCTTTAATAGCTCACTAATAGTTTATGATATGGGTTTTTAGTGGTTAAAGGTTGAAGGATGACCTATAAATGAATATATCAATTTTGGACTGTGGTTGTACTTTTGGCAATCGTTCAGCATCTCCTCATTTAGGTTTAAATAAATCTTAATTATTATACTTAGTTTGATATACATGCAATCATCTTTTTCAAGCATAAAAGATTGATCAATCTGTTCTGATATCTAAATTTGGTAGCAATTCCCGGATTTTTATATGGCTACCGGTACTTCTTCATTTAAGAATTAAATGCTTCTTTTTGTAAATTAATTGGGATGAAAATCCGTTGACCGAAGTTCCGCTTCCTTCTAAAATTGTGCGCATGATATCATAAGTATATTATTCCTGCTCAAATGTTAACATAATTAATCTAATCATTAATTTTGTGTACTTGTAGTCGATAAAGACAGCAACAGTTCGTGACTACAGGTGGTCCTACATACTAGGTTGGGTTGGTATGGGAGTTGCAGCACTCACGGCAACGCTTTATGCAGTAGCTGGATGTTACATAGGATCAGAGCGTTACGAAGACAAAGACTATTTAGAAAAGAGACGTGGTCGAGAATACGGATATCAAGCGTATGACAATAGGGCTTTTCCTATGGAACTGGCATACCCGGACCCCTACGCATATCCTCCACCTCATCGTGCTGGTCCATATCCTGGACCTCCTTATTACCCCGGTCCATATGTATATGACATGGACACACGTCGACCTCTTCCAGCTGTTGGTTACGGCGGTGAACAAGGTGCACCATATTGGACGTGGAGTGGCTAAGTAGTAAAGGCGAAAATAGATGAAAGAGAGATAACTCTGATTAAATATAGATATAATGCGAAGACAGAACTCCGTAGTATATTATAGCGAAATGATTCAACAATGACTGTCCGTTTTGTATGTGAAATAATTTTTATTCTCACAAAATATCATACAGTGTAAGAACGTTTTTGGAAGAAGACGTAAATAAAGGAAAGGGAAAGTAGTGTATACATGTAACAGTCAAGGGCATTACATTTGCATAATTGTATAAAATATAACTCTAGTCAACCTTCAACGAAATTTTAACAATATTCAAATGAATCTAGAGCTTTTTATCTCATTTTTCTTTATTGATCATTCATGTATCCGTTTTTGGAATTGACTATCATTGTTATATTTTAATAGGATGTACTTAAAAGTAAGAAGCCAATAATATCTGAATTTTGTTAATAGATTTCATAGATTTCATGATCGTTTGTTTAGACTGTTGAAATAAAAGTAGGAAAAAAAACAGAAATTTAAATTACCTTGTTGAATACATCTCTACGTTATTCTTTTGTTTTTCCTTTTGTGAATACAATTATTGTCGCGTTGGTGTACATGTGCTTTACATGTTTGCTCTTTGTTTTGAGGTATTCATTTCAAAGTACCTACTTTACATTTTCAATGTTTTTGTATATATCTATAATTGCATAATATATTTATACCATTGAAATAAACAGACGTGTTTTTTTTCATTATCTAAAGATTAGATAGCGCATAATATTACATTATTTAATTTATACATTATTTGAAACATTTATTTTCACCTACATAGAATTCATAAATATTTTAGATAGATATTTACTACGTTGTCAAAGCTAGATTGAAAATACGAAAAGATCATTTACTTTTGAGTTAAATAAACAGAAGTCAAAGTTTTTAAAAATATTTATAGTTTATTTTTGGAAAAAAAGAAATTGGTGAACAGCTTCTTATTTTGATTTCAATCGAGAAAAAAAATCACCATAAAATTGTAAGACCTGATCATAGTTTTTTTTTTCTTCACCGAATAATATTGAAATATCATAGTTACAAGTACATTTTCTAGGTTTTTATAAAGAGAACCGACCAGGATGATACATATACAAATGTAGCTTATTAGTTATGATCAGTTTGTTAGATTGTAATAAATAACTGAACAAACAGACCATTATGAGTTTATTTGCCACCAACAACAGAGGCGGATTTAAGGGAATGGGGCTTATGGACCTTTATGATAATAAACTCATCATAGATACCAGGACTTAATTTTGTATATACGTAAGACGCGCGTTTCATCTACAAAAGACTCATCAGTGACACTCGAATCCAAAAAAGTTAAAAAGGCCAAATAAAGTACGAAGTTAAAGAGCATTGAGAACCAAAATTCCTAAAAAGTTTTGCCAAATACAGCTAAGGTAATCTATGCCTGAGGTAGAAATGCCTCAGTATTTCAAAAAATTCAAAAATTTGTAAACAGTTAAATTTATAAATATAACCATATCATAGACAATTCATGTCAGCACAAAAAGTGCATGCATTTTTACAAGGATCATACTCCTGATGTTGACTTTCAAAATCCAGGATCCTCACCTAGGGTTTTGATTGAGTTCGTATTGCAAGATCTTTAGTTTTTCTGTAAGTTGTCTTTGTAATTTTTGGTACATAACGGTTCATACTCGGTTAATTCGCGACACTTTGAACATGATAATAGAATAACACATTGTATCTATTACGTCTTTAAAAGGTGGTACTCAACACTTTCACTAAAATTAATTTGGCTCGTTTAATTTTCATAAAATTTTGACAAAGTGTTTACTCTTAAACAAAAATATAAAAAAAATCAAAAAAATTGAACCAAGCGTTTTATCAGAAATATTACACTGGTTATATAGCAGTTCGACAAACACTAATTTTGATCATTGAGCAACTTTATATTGCCTTCACAACGCAACGTAATTAAAACGTTTAGCTGATATTACAGAGTTATCCCCCTGTAGTGTTAGGTACCACCCTAATTTGTCTTATCGTTTTGCCTGGCCACTGACACCAACCTACTTTTTTAGGATCATAATGCAGTGTCTGCATTTACAACTTTGTCAATATGGTAAACTAGCGTTTTAACGCTCAAATCTTTTACTAAATTTCAAAGTATGAAAGTTTCTAGAAAGGTTCTTTGTAGTAAACGTATGGTCTGTTTTCTAATTATACGACGGAATTACAAATACATAAAGATGCATATTTATGCATGGTTTAATTGACTGGGATTCAAATAATCCGAACTGAAATTTTATTTATTGAGCGTTTTTTAAACACCCAGTTTTATTTCACTCATCAACACTTTTGCAAGTGGTAAGTAAGATGCTGACGAATCTGATCGTCAATTTGGAGAGAATATATATATTACTCAAGGACAAGCTTAATAGTTATGAACACCGCCAAAATATATACATGTTATACAATAAAAACAAATGATGGGAGAAAATTATACTGCATTCAAGATAATTATGAATACTTTATTGCAAATATTGAAACCCTGACGGGTTATTAAAGATGCAAACATAATAGAAATACACATAAGACACAATAATATATAAAAGTTATAAATAAGTCTCGTGTATTTCAAAAAGTGAAACCCTGATGGAATAAGATGCAAACATAATAGACATAAACATAAGAAAATTAATACAGGATTTTTTTTTAAATAAGTCTCGTTCATATTGATAATTATAGATTAAGTATATAAGTATATCGACCAATGTGGACCTCTTTTTTGCATTATGAAACAACGTTTAAACATTAATGTGCTATTTTCGTTGCGGTCAGTATTTATTGGTGGAGGTATAGATAGGGTGCATGGAGAGAACCACCAACCGTCGGTAGGAAATCTGACAATCCTAGTCAGTTAAGATTGGTATCAGGTTCGTTCGCGCCCAATACAATTTCGCACCCTACACGTTCGCCCCTCGCACGTTCGCATCCAAGGAGTCGAATGCCCTGTGTGGATTCTAACAAACTAACCTCATTGTTGACAGGATAGTGATAACAGTAAGTCGGCTAATTTATACCACTCGGCTACTAACACCTTAACATAACTGATTACAACAAACACTCATCATCCAAAATATCTACAGGGCTACACTTTACATTTGAAGAGTTGACGTTTATATTTACTGCGCTGTACATCATATATTTTTCCAGCGCTTGACTTTAGATCATCAGCGTTTAACTTTATCGTGTACAGCGCCGGACTTCGCATCTCAAACGCTGTACTTCTATCCACATCTCCAGTGCTGTACTTTTTTATTACATCAATCGCTAGAATTTAAATTTCCAGCGCTTGACTTAAAACAAACACAACTCTTTTTCTGTATGAGACCAACATTCCTACGTACAAATGAGTACAATTTGCAAATTGAAATATTGTTAATAAGATTATTCTTTTCTGTCACTTTTATTACATGGTTTACTATCATAAAAATATGAACATTAACAATTAGGTTTTCAGAAAAAATTCTAAAAAAAGAGAGTGGGGATAGTATTAAACTTTTTTTAAGAATTGGAAAAGAATGGATCAGAGGCGGATTTAATTGATGGTTGATTAAGAAGCGAATCACTGAAGCATGACTGGATCGGGCTCCTCTTAGGCAGTCAGTGCCCTCTCCCCCCTTTATGAAAATTCCTTGATCCGCCACTTAGGATACGGAAAATGTATCATTCCCCATGCAGTAACTTTATCTAAACATAAACGAATAGTGAAAAATTGTTATTAGCAGATCATCTCAGGAAATGTGTTTCAAAGATACTGCTTAATTAAAACAATTTGTTTAAAGTTAAAACAACGCTGTTGAAATTGTAATTTTCAAGCAAGATTGTTTGTACTTTGGGAATGTGACGGGATTGCTTCCCTTGCATAGTAGATACTCGCTTGAGATAGACTTAGGGAAGTACATGTACTTCTTTAGCTCAGTCAACTAGAGTGCTTGACATCCCGGATTCGATTAAGTGAGCAGACGATATGATTTTCTAGAAGAAATCATGTTCTTCGGAGAAACGTATGCTAATCATCTAACCGTAATAAAAATAAAATTATCTTGCTGAAAAAAACGCTTTTTTGAGTTTAAAACTTTAATTTACATGAGTCGGTACTACATGTACTTGTTGTTTAATTAAAGTGCATATTTAATTTGCTACACGGCTTGATCTTTATACATTATTATACACTACTTGTTCTTTAACATTTTTCTTAGAATTTGAATATAAAGAATTGCTAAACCTGTCAAATAGTATAATTAAGATTTACTTTTAATCCAAACTTTTTTACATTCCGCTATTTTGTTTGTTTTGTAAACAATTGGTTGTTTAACAACATATGAGTAATCGTAGAGGATTTGCACACCTATTGGCTTATTGATTCATAATCTCGGATTGGCTTTAATTGATCAATTATTTATTGTTAATCAGGTAAAAAAGTCATTGATTTAATTATAGTCGATTGTTACCTGACATTTTGAACAATGGCCGATGGGTAGGAAATCCCTTTCTAATTATATGAAATTCAAGATTACAATCAAGATGTTAGTACAATGGATATTTACTATATATAAATGTGTAAATGTCTTTCAACTTATTTTAAAGTAGACTTTTAAAGCTATTATACAAACTCAACCAAGTAGAACAGAGCTTTGCGACACATGACTTCATCGGATATTTTACTACCTTGAACAGTGCGTTTCGGTTTTCGACTCCACCCGTTGAGTGGAAATTTGTGGAATTTGGAAATTAGACATCTGCTTATTTTAAAATGGCAGCTTCTAGAAGCACGTGTGGTACTGTGATGCTTGTTGCAGGGACTTGTTTCACAATACTCACATTGATTTTTGTTGCTATTTCCTTTGCAACAGACTATTGGATATCATATACAGTTAAAAGAGATAACTTATCAAACATTGTGAAAAATGCAGAAGCAACAAATGGCAGATACACATTTTCCCGTAACCGTGGACTTTTTAGAGAGTGTTACCCAAATGCTTCTGATGGTGAGTATATTTATTAATAAACCCCACCCATATGTTGATTTCCAAAATGGCGTCCGCAGAATTCAATACGGGTACATTTAGTCACAATAACACGTCTTTAGAATTTTAGGTGAAGGAACATTTGTAAATTTTTATTAGATTTTAAAGTTTGAATTTAACGAAAGATATGCATTGAACTTCCATGTTATGTATTTATTAAAAAGAACGACTGGTTCTATTAATTTTAAGGTTAATGTACTTAGTAGTTGATCGATCTGTATTTAAAGTAAATAGAAAACAGGTTTCAGATATTTAATTCTCGTGTGAAATTATTTTCGCTGTTTTCAAATACCTACCAGGCTAAAATCTATGTATTCAATATACTTGTATGTAAAATAAACGTATTTTCCTTTTATTTAAATGTGATATCAGATAATTGTATGTGTTTAATCCACAACCCAAGAAAGTTTGAAAAAATGTTATTATTTATATTTTACCGTTGTCAAGTCATCTGTATGGACGCAGTTGAACTAAAAAACTAAAAATCAAGTAAAAGTCTATACAAAGTCATGTCTGTACTGTATAAAAATGTGCTATGCGTTTATAAGTTATTGAATCTATTCAAAACAAATAAAATCGTGATAATTTGGGTGTAACCTCTGCTTTAGTGACTGTGTTCTAAGGTCAAATCAGTCCACCCACCCCAGTTAACAATTTCAACCCTATGTTCACTACAAACCTTCCTACAAATATCTTAAGAATGCCACATGATTATTGTTTTTATTGTTGTATAGAGTTTCTATTTATAGGTATGGATAAGCACTATTTGTGCTAAAGCATCTCCACTTGTTAAGAAGATGCACATATAACGGCCTTTTCAATATCTTCCCAGTGGCGGATTCAGAAATGATCATAAGGGGCACTGACTTCCTAAAAGGAGCTCACTCCGGTGATTCCCTATATACTCCACCGATTTTTTTACACATTAATCCAACTGTCATATTTTGGTGGTATTCGGCAGTTGTCTGCTCTATGGTCGGGTTGTTGTCTCTTTGACACATTCCCCATTTCCATTCTCAATTTTATTTGGTCCATGCCAGCACATAATTTTCAATTGCTTTAGTGTTTTAGTCGACTAATAGTATTAATAATAGTTAACAGTTGCGAACCTCTACTGAAGTCTAAAGCAGGAGAGCTTACAATAGTTTACCCACTGTGAAATTGATACACATCAATAAGGTTGCCACTTCTTCTATGATTTCATAGAAGATCTTTCGATATTGTTTCATGTAAACAGTAAAGCAAACTGGATTAACCATAATTTATGAATACTATAGGAAATGGTGGCTAATAAACTCATCATAGATACCAGGAATAAAATTTAGTATTTACGCCAAACGCGCAATCGTCTTCATAAGACTCACCAGTGTCGCTTGAATCAAACATGTTATAAAAGGCCAAATAAAGTACGAAGTTGAAGAGCATTGAGGACCATAAATTCATAAAAGTTTTGCCAAATACAGCTAAGGTAATCTATTCCTGAGGTAGAAGAGCCTTAGATTTTCAAAAATTCAAAGTTTTGTTAACGGTTAATTTATAATTATGAACATATCAATCATAACTCTAGTCAACACAGAAGTGCTGACTACTGGGCTTGTGATACCCTCGGGGAAATAAATCCCCACCAGCAGTGGCATCGACCCAGTGGTTGCAAATAAACTCATCATAGATACCAGGAATAAAATTTAATATTTACGCCAGACGCGCGTTCCGTCTACATAAAAACGTAACGCATCATTGACAATCAATTAAGAAGCAATCCAGCAACACATTCAAACAAGTCTGATATTAAAACTAAGGATATAAGGAGATATGTTATAATTGTAAATAAGACAAACTATTCCCCAATTCCATTCTCAATTTTAATATCCTTCGGGATTGATTTGTATTATAATCAAATAGTTTACATGCTTATCTTTAGAGAAAGCCATAGAAACATTTTAACCTTATAAACAATTCTTTTTTCAATTCACACAGCGGTGTTGAATGACACTGGCTTTTACTTATACACAGAGATTTTAAGACAAGATTTCAATTAATGGCCTTATACGGTTTGGTAGATATGTATTAAAATTAAATCCATTTAAATAATGTAGAAAAAGTACATTAAACACCATTATTAATAGCCCGTTGTGGGCGTACAAGTAACCTGTTACCCTATTTAAGTTGAAGAACATTTAATTTGTAGTATATGCATCTATTAACCGGCTTGACAGAAATTTGAGACGACCAACTCCTATTTTAAAACAAATTCTTTGCAAAATTAATAAAAGATTCTCCCTTTTACATAATAATTCAATCGACAATTAATTATTTGAAGGTACAAGTTATGACGTCATAGTTTGGATGAAAGAAAAATGTGTAAAATTTGATTTTTTCAATAAAGTTTAGCTGTTAATGTGTTTGTGATCTCCAAGGATACATTGAACAGGGCGTTCATGTGTACTTGCAATGTGCATATAACATAGAAACAATTGTTCATGACTTTTGTGTGTTAGTTAAAAGGAATTTTAAAATTCAGTTTTGTTTGGTTAACAGATTGAAATGGATACTATATACATATATACACCGTAGTGTACTATTAGAAAATTTCCATTTAAAGTCTACACTACCACTTGATGGTAAAATGTTTTTTTCTAAATGGGTCACACTCAATAAAAACACACCCAAATATCACAACTAAACTTAACTAAACTTAACTAAACATCCAGAGATCGCCAAATTACACGTATGCATGGTTTTTAACTATAATACAATTGAGAAAGGAAATGGGGAATGTGTCAAAGCGACAACAACCCGACCATAGAGCAGACAACAGCCGAAAGGCCACCAATGGGTCGTCAATGTAGCGAGAAAATCTATAGACCAGTTAAAATTGGAAATCGAAAATGGACTACTGTTGCTGGATTTTTTGTTCCGCTTCTAAGCACTGCTTTCAATAATAAATATAATAGATGTAGATGGCACTCAACCCTAACCTCATTATATCGACCAGTGAATGAACAAATAGTACATTAAAGAGGGTCTAGGTGGGGCTTACTGGATAGAGAAATATGGGGGATAAACAAGAATACAGAGAAGAAATAGTTTTATGGATTATAGTATGTTTAACAATTGTAATGTCTTGGCCTTTATAGCTGACTATGCGACATGTGCTTTGCTCTTTGTTGGAGGCCGTACATGTATATCTGTTAATTTCAAAGTCATTTTGGTCTCTTGTGAAAAATTGACTCATTAACAATCATACAACACCTTCTTGTTTATAATAACTTATAAAGGATGAATTATTGAGATATGAAAATCCGCATATAAATCCAGACCCTCGTTCTGAAAATCGTCGTTTTAAAAATTAAAGCAATTTTAAAATCATATAGGTAGTACAAAACTTTTTTTAAAAACGTGGATGCATTAGTAAATATAATTATACATCAGCAGTATAATAAAATATCCGAGTTCATGTTCAAATTTTGATATAGTTGAGCGATTTTATTATTCTCCCGAAATTTGATATGCAAAATCTTTTAAAAGAAGAATGCTAGAGAATAGTGTTACATCCAAAAGAGGAAGGTCTCGGGTTTTATGGGAGTCTAACGAACTTTTTCATTATAAAAATAATGATCTTCCCATCTGAAACGAAAATCCAGTAACCGGAATGATCAAATCATGTATATACACATTTAACTCAATGCCATTATATATGTATACATGAAATAAGGGTATGTGAAATTAATACAATGAATTTATATGCTACACAACCATATGCAATTTTAAACTGATCCCCGTTGATCTTCCGGTTCTTCAATTTAATGATTTGAAAAAAAGATCGGCCTCTCAAGACAGATGCGTCAAGTAATTTGGTGTATTATATTACAGAAGTGACAAATACAGTGTATTGCATTGTTATTTAGGGGTCAGCTGAAGCCCACCTCTGGGTGTGGGATGTTCTTGTTGAGTTGACGACCCTTTGGGTATTTGGCTGTTTTCTGCTCTATGGTTGGGTTGTTGTCTCTTTGACACATTCCCAATTACCATTCTCAATTTTATAATATATGTTAAAATTGCAACGTTTCAAAATGTCAAAATATGAAATGTAAAATGCTTTAGGCTACGAACCTATATAAATAGATTCATATTACTATCATCAGTCACGACTCCTTAACATTGTGTTCATAGTGTCACTGAAAGCATGGTTACATCACCATGTTTGTGTATTCCAATCTTCTCGGATTTGTAATTAGTCCTTACGCCCACATACATGTTTATAAGGTGTCCAGTAATGTCTGTGATTTCCGTGCTTAATTTCAGGCCGTTTAGAATTTACTATGTTGGTTGCCATTCTTTATATTTGTATAATGCATGTGTGTTGTTTAATGTCCAGTTGAGGTATTTTTTTTATTTATATTTGTATAATGCATGTGTGTTGTTAAATGTCCAGTTGAGGTATTGTATTGATTTATATTTGGATTCTACTTCATATCGTCCGGTCAAACCTTAAATAATGCCCCCTTTTTATAACTTAATATTTCTTATTATTCAACACAGAGACTAAAATTACTCAAAATTGCTAAAAGTGTTCATCAACAATTATAATAGATTAGAATTCTCAAGGTATTGTTTTCGTGAAGTTTAATTTTGCTAAGGAAACAGTAGGACTTTTTGTAAAGGTTAATCGTCCTGAATATGCATGAAATATTTGCCACTGGACGTTAAGCAACCAACAATCAATCAATCATGTAAAGATTAAACCCAATTTGGTGCTTGCAATTAGTGATAAATCAATTCATACTTTTTTAAACCTAGTAACTTGGTAAAAATTTGAATAAATTAAAAAAAAAAAGAGTTATAAAGCTTCTGAATGTAAAAGTTAACTATTTGAAATGTTTCATAAACATCAACTCTTTATACTAAGCAGCTACTGTAAAATGTAAACTACACGTCTGGTTGTCTCATGGGCAAGCATACTACATCTTATTATGTTTATATTGTGAATAAAATGTGGGTTTTCGTTTCCTTTTAATTCCGGGAATATGTTAATAAAATGGCAAGATATAAAATCAATTTTCAAATGTTTTTGCTGTTAAAAATGGCACCAAACATGCTTGTTTAGTTTTTGAGTGTACATTTATTTTGTGAGTTTTTATAGCTAGCTTGCTGTAAAATATTTTACTTGACACCAAACAAACATAGATTTTACGCAGCCTTATGCATAGTCATACATATTTTAATTGTTTGTTCTTGTTTTACAGCCTTTTTGTCAGCCCAGTCAGCTGATGTATCCGACGGGGAGTGTTTTAAAGTAGACTTGGATATCCCAGATGCTACAGCAGATAGTCTGACAAATCATTACATATCAAGAATACGTAAGTTCGATTAAAATAAACTCATATTCTCACTGATGTGTAAAACACTTTACCTCAACAATATTTATAAAAAAAAACATTCGCACCATTTATATCTATTCACACTTTTTCGACAAATTGTTCACTGCTTTTAATAAAAATTTAAAAAAAAACAATGTCATTTATTTCATCATTCTCAAGTTTTTCAAAATTTTCACAGCTGTGAAGGTTAAAACATTGAGGTCGTACGCATATTGACATATTACCATTCGCACCTTTTCTGCAAATGGCTTCATCAGAGCAAAATTGATAATAGGCCATGGAAGGTTAAACAACAGTTACCGTTTCATGTACCAGAGAACATTTTTATCATATATTAGAAAAAAAGAAGATGTGGTATAATTGTCAATGAGACAACTGTCCAGAAGAGACAAAAAATGACACAGAAAACAACTACAGGTCACAGTTCGGCCTTCAACAATGAGCAAAGCCCATACCGCATAGTCAGCTATAAAAGGCCCCGAAATGACAATGTAAAACAATTCAAACGAGAAAACTAACAGCATTCTTTATGTCAAAATTTATTTGATTTGCCTGAAATGGTATATATACACTGTCATTGAGACTGCTTAAATACATGTATGTTCAAAGCTAAAAATAGTCTGACCTGTACTTGACACGATGTGAACTATAATACTTGTAGTATAAGTACTGAGCTGAATTTAAGCACAATATGCGAAGTATACAGCACCAATATTGTACTGCATGTATGATACATGTATTTTACAAATTCAAAATAAGAATGATTTAAAACAGTCCTGCTAAAAAAATTGGCTTGGCCTAATATAATCAATATTGGTTTATGATTTTGGATAACAGTCTTATTCGTAGTTACTTTTCAATACAGTCGAAATACAAGTTAGACAACTCGTGTAAAATTCACATTTTTTTTTAATTTAGACTGTTTACGATGTATTGATATTTTCTTCATTTATTTTTGTAGATTTACTTAGATCCTGCATAGCTTTCATCGCAGTCGGGTTATTTTTAATCCTCGTAACATTTATTGTTGGATTAATTCCACTAAGTTGCAGCAGACGATCGAAATGGGCTTTTACGGCGGGCTTTTTAGCTTTCTTAGTTGGTAAGTTGTCATTAAGCTTTTACAGCGGCCTTCTTGGATCTTAGTTGACAAGATGTCATAAGAATTAAAGTCATTAAACAGCAGCTTCTTAGCTTTCTTTTCTAAGTTGTGATAAAACTCTTAAAGCGTTTTTTTTTTTAGCTTTCTTAGTTGGTAAGTTCTCACAAAACCTTTACAGCGGGCTTTTTAGCTTTCTTAGCTGACAATTGTCATTAAACTTTTATAGCGGCCTTCTCAGTCTTTTTAGTTGATAAGTTGTCGTAAAAGTTTACAGCGGGCTTTTAGCTTTCATAGTAAGTTGTCATAAAAGTTTACTGCGGGCTTTTATCTGTCTTAGCTGACAATTGTCATAAAACCTTCATAGCGGCCTTCTCAGCCTTTTTAGTTGATAAGTTGTCATACAAATTCTTCTGATAGTACAGTGCATGTGTATAAAAGCAGATTTGGGATAGCGGTCAATCATGATATAAACACCAAGCAAATGTACTACAATAACAACAAAGATATGTAAGCGATAATGGTTGTATTAATAAGCTGGCAAACATGTTTTTTTGAAATTTTGGTTAATAATCTGTTTTCGATTTTATAAAGACGGCCATTTTTTCTGAACTAGTACCAATTTTTGTTTAGAGGCCAGCTGAAGCCTCTCTCTGGTTGCAGGATTTTTTGGGTTGAAGATCCCTTGACGTCCTTGTGTTGTTTTCTACTTTTGGTCGGGTTGTTGTCTCTGTGACAATTCCACGTTGTCATTCCTAATTTTATCTGAAATGCAATGATATATATAAAAAAAATCCTAGGATGAAAATTTTTGTCCAACTTTTTTTAAGTTGTCATTACTGTGCTGCTTGTTTATTTTTCATTCTATCCTGTCCTGCCTTTATTTCATTAGTTTTCCTGACTTTTTTACATGAATTGTTAACCTACATTTTTTGCTAAGTTGCTCATCCTGCCTTTTTTTACTAAAAACTTCAGTACTGCCTTTTTTAAATTCCTTTCTAGCCCCCTCTTAAAAATTAAATCATATATGGTAGTTCCCTAATAAGTATTTATTTGTTTTTAACAGCCTTTTTCGTTGCTGGAGGAATGGCATTTTTCCATGGAGCCGAATATCTTGAAAAAAGAAAAATAACAGATTCAATAGATGGCGGTAAAATCATGTATTACCAATCGTGGGCAGACGTAAGTTAACGAATTAATTTCCTTTTTACCACGCATATCAATGGATTATAGGTGTATGTCTTTAAACACTATAAAGAGAACAGTCGTATGACTTTGATTTATAGAAACAAGAAGATCTGGTACGCGTGCCAATCCGACAACGATAACTCTCAATCCAAATCACAGTGTATAAAAAATTAACAAAATATAGGTCAAAGTACGGCCTTCAACACAGAGCCTTGGATCAAACCGAACAGCAAGCTATACAATACAGGGCCCCAAAATGGTAAGTGTAAAACAATCCAAAGAGGAAAACCAAAACCGGAGACTGATATACTCCAATTAGGAGTTATGTGTCATGATTTGTTGACACTCTATCTACTGTTTTCTATCTCGTTTACTCTCAAGCTAAAAAACCAGACTGAACATAACAGTTCAGTACAAAACATGTGAAATCATGCCATACATAGTCTGTTGATGTACATTAATTTCCTACTTTTTCGCGATTAGGAACTATTTTAGCTTGACAAAATAATGTACAAACTTATCAATTGCTGAATGGCTACATGTACATGTTGCTTCTTTTGATTTTATTTTGTCGGCGGATTGTTTCTCATCTGTCGATACCCAATATAGGCGATTAAGTACACCTGGTACAATGTATCGACAGATAAGTTTTAAAAGTAAATACATTATGGTGAAAAAAAACATTTTCAGATAACTCACAGTAACACCTAAAATCATTACTCCTTCTTGCTATGATAAAATAATTTTAAACGTTTGAATGAAGTGGACGATTTTATAGTTGAGAGGTAACTCTTTAAAGCTAACTGGTTTTGCATCATTTTATTACCGATTTGCTGCTACGTTTCATATAGATTTGGCTTATACAAATATTTTGATATATATTTTTTTTTAATTTCAGGACATAAAAATCAATACTGATAGTGATTACGATTGGTCATACGCTTTGGGATGGGTTGGTGTCGGATGTGCCATAATCACCGCCATCTTTTACGTCATCGGCGGATTTTACGTAGGTGATGAACGCTACGAAGACCGTGAATACCTCGATAAGTCGTCGTCACGTGGTCGTGGACAAGATTACGCAATGGGCAATGGATACGACAACAGAGCCTTCCCTCCACAGATGATGGACCGTCCCTACCCAGGAGCATACCCATACCCAGGACAAGGATATCCCGTTCCCCCACCACCAATGGCTTATCCACAAGGCCCATATGTACAAGATCTGGATAATGGACGACAATTACAACCTATGCCATACTGGTCATGGAGTTAAATTTAAATGGCGGGATTCATCGCCGTGGTGCATTTATATGCGTGATTTTACAATATATACCGTAGATATTTGTCTGGAATCTAGCTTTTATTCATTAACTACAAAGTGCGTTCTAACATCCTTGCTAGTATTTATCACTTCAACTATGCAGAGAAAATATAAGGATATTGATCCACACATTGTCTTACGGCAAACCGTGTTGTAATCACAAGCACCTTACATAAAAATATGATATTATTTAATTAATTTTCCCTGGCTGGACATTACTAAAATATTGCGTTAGCAAGTTGTGTGGTAGAGAATGCAATATTTCAGTTTGTACGTTGATGCAAGTTAGTTTATATGTTCTCATTTCAATACCACTATTTTAATTTGTAATGTTTCATATGTCGAAATTGCATACTAAGCATACAAAAATATTATCAATTTTCAATCAGCTCAAAATTCTCGGGAAGGTTAAATTAATGGTGTTATATGTTTTCGAAAGTTTGATATTTAGTAAAGCATTAGGTGAACTGTTTTAATATACGATGAGATTAGGACCAGTGAAAAAACAAGCATAATTTTCTTTTACTATTGTTAATGCCATATTTTAGTTATATTTTTGTAAGAGTTTTATTGTGTATGTATATGCATGGCTGTGTGCATTCTTATATATACTTCTTTTTTTAAACATTCAACCCAAAGTTAAACAATCTAAAGAACATATACTTTGAGTACGAGCTAGCATAACTCTTGTTATATAAAGGCACTGAATTGATACGGTAAACAAAAAATAACAAATTTTACACAAAGCAAAGTCACCTGACATAGACTAAAATAAACAAAATATATTCGAAGCACTTAAAATCTGGTACCATTTTTCGTAAATAATCATTTATTTTAGTCTATGCATTTTTATTTGTGTATCTTTTTAATAGATTTATACACTAAGTCTTGTATATGTTTTAAAAAGACTTTTACATGACAAAATAATCATATACTACCATGGCTTCATATATTCATTGATATATCAGAGACATATATATATATAAACTGAGATCAGAAACCACGATTTTATCAATTCTTCCAGATTTCACATGAGAAAACTATACAAAAAAACTTCCATTGGTGTCTTTAGTCTAAATCAAGAAATTAAAACTTTTAGATTTACGCAAAAATGAATACAAATCGAGTTAGTGACACTCTTGATATACCAAAAACAAGATTTTGACGCAGTTTCTTAAATCGAATTTCATATATGTCTCTGATTTAAAAAAGAAATTAAAAAGTATTTTACATAAAATAAAAGTTTTACTCACCAATTATATAATGTTTTTTTTTATAGTTATATGTTTATTTTATAAAAATTTATATAATTGTCTTCTTATCGAAACTCATTCGTTTTGTATATATACTATATATATCATACTGCAACCGTATTTCCGCCACTGCCTTCTTGTAAGCAATAGAGCATGTATGATATTTCAAACAAGTGTCTCATATCAAAATTCACCATACCGGAATTCTAGTCCACATCATTAATAAACACATATTTTCTGTTAATTCAAATTTGAGTAATTTACAGGACTAGGATTACATACAACATCATGTCATGAGTTTTATAGAAAACATCAGTTTAATGGTGTCTTTTATTAATGCATTCTAATCTAAATCCGTTAACAGGTTTAGGTTCTTTTTTGAATTTGAGGAGAGGGAATTCAATTCTCCAAAATTTTTTAACAACATACATTTCGTTTCATTGTTTTTATCATAAATATTTTATAAAATGTATCATCTATAAAAGCAATAAAATATACGAACTTCTTATAGTTTTTATGTTTTTGTCCTGTGAATTTATGTCCTCACTTGTAAAATACAAATTCAATGTTCATCGCATAATAGAGATTTCCAATAAAATGACTTTACTCGACATAACCGACCTAACTCAACGTATGTCGTCCTACTGCATTGAAGCATGACGGAGGGGAGCATACACTGCATGCATGTTTTGCTCTTTGAACACGCATTGTTGCTGGAATATGCCTTCAGTAAAAATCAACCACAACTACTTTTTTTTACTCTTTAAATATTTTGTCATTAAACTTTGAATGATTTTATTAACTTAAATACTATAATGGAACAAGTAAATTACCAACTTGTAATCAAACACACCCATCATTTCTTGTCATTTCACTTGACCCATATCTTAGTTCTTCTCACATTATGAATTTTAAAAACAACCAAGACGACATTTAGCATACAAACATTAAAATAACGAATTCCGAAGCGAGAAGGTTGCCTTTTTGTTGTTTTAAAAAGATTTAACGTTTCAAGTAAATTCCAACACACCCGAATGTGAAAGGTGTACTCGACTTGTAAAACAAAATAATATTGTTCTATAATTTAATTGAAGATAATTTGATGGGGGCCGAAATTCATATCAATGATATATTTTTCGAAAGTACTTTTTCGTCTTTAATTATACCAAATTATGGGGCGAGGTTTTTGTTTAAGTTATACCTAAACTTGCATCCGAGGATACAGGGGTAGAGGCCATACTCCCGCTTTTCGATCGATAAATTAGAAATTGAATATTATAAAACATTCAAAATCGAAAAGAAGAATCTATCTGATAACGACACACAAAATCAATACAAATATCAAAAAATAAGTTCATTAAATTTTGCAATTATATCTTAAAATCAAAGTCATTGTCAAAACCATGAAAGACAACTCCAATGAATCGTGTGATAGGTTAAGATACGTATATATACGTGGTCTTATGAAAGTGAAGTTTAGGCGGGAATCTCAAGAATCACGTGATATATAAAAATCATGATTTCTGTCGTTTTTCATCATCTTAGAAATATTTGATATTGATTAAATTTATTATGAATGGGTTTCCTAGTTTATGGATACTTAGTTGAAACTTGAGTAACGCATTTTACAAAATTAATTGTTTAGCAATAACCGGTCCCGTTACGTGCGTACGTCGAGTCAGGTAAGTATGTCATTTTATTGGAAATCTCTAATAGTTCCTATGCATGTATGGTTTAGCAGCATTATACCGCTAATTTGTACGGATGGACACCGTTCTAGGCCAGTGAGAACTGAATGTCAACAAGAGTATTACCAACCAGTAACTTTTATTTTTACCTATTTGATGAAAAACATGAAAGAGGACAATTTGAATCCCGGTTTTTAGAAAGGCGTATCACTAGTATCACTGCATGTTATCATTTATGCAGACTTACTAAATATGCTGACTTAGTTAACATCATAGTACTTAATGCATAAGCCGGGTTTACAAAAGGAAATTGACAATATTTTCTGTTGACATACACTAAACAAACTATGTTTTTATCGAAAAGAAATATATTTTACATTTAAAAAAAGACATATGACACTGAATGGAGATTAGACTTGATTGATGCAGAAACTGCTGAAAATAATGTTTTGGGAAAAAATCTGAAAGTTATTTACAATATGTAGAATACAAATAAATAAAATTTGAGTATAAGATAAGAAAATGTGACATAAACTATCAATTAAAGTACAAGTAAAGTGGATGTAAGCAATTATAGGTAACCGTACAGCATTGCGAAACACCCATATCCATGAAAAATTCAATTCAGAAAGCTAACATCCCAATTTATAACGAAACAATTTACGAAAAACAAGTAATTAAAGATTGCATATTTTGGCGTTAATATTGAGTCACTGATAAGGTCTTTGCATTGGAACTTATCACATTTATTCTAAAGACAGTTGTTGGCATGACACGGGTTATGTTATTCTCATATATGTTATGATGGTATGATACTAAACCCCTAACGGGAAGGATTGTGCCTAATGTTCATATGATGAAATCATAATCTTTCAGTCAGTTTAATTGAAGTCTGGAGCTGACATGTCAGTTAACTGCTAGTAGTCTGTTGTTATTTATGTTTTATTGTCATTTTGTTTATTTTCTTTGGTTACATCTTCTGACATCAGACTCGGACTTGAACTGAATTTTAATGTGTGTATTGTTATGCGTTTACTTTTCTACATTGTTTAGAGGTATAGGGGGAGGGTTGAGATCTCACAAACATGTTTAACCCCGCCGCATTTTTGCGCCTGTCCCAAGTCAGGAGCCTCTGTCCTTTGCTAGTCTTGTATTATTTTAATTTTAGTTTCTTGTGTACAATTTGGAAATTAGTATGGCGTTCATTATCACTGAACTAGTATATATTCGTTTAGGGGCCAGCTGAAGGACGCCTCCGGGTGCGAGAATGTCTCGCTACATTGAAGACCTGTTGGTGACCTTCTGCTGTTGTTTTTTTTATTTGGTCGGGTTGTTGTCTCTTTGACACGTTCCCCATTTCCATTCTCAATTTTATATGTCATACATAGCGTGATAAAATTTACGAAGGGATGATTTCAACTTCACCACTTTGAACTCTTAGTTTGATAGCTTCCTTATGAGCAGCAATCATCTATCAAAGTAATCATGATTGGAAATACAAATAAAGGCAACAGTAATATACCGGTGTTCAAAAAGTAATAAATTGATTTAGAGAAAATAAATCCAGGTTACAAACCTCAACCAAGGGAAACACACCAGTTATAAGAGGAACACCGAAGTACAACGAAAACAAACGCCAACATACATAGAAACGAACTATATTCCTGACTTGCATTGGTATATAACATTTAAAAAAAACGGAGGATCGAACCTGTTATAAAGGCTACCTAAACCTTACGCGTTTTAACAATGTTGAAAATAATTACGTAAGACACATCTTAAAGCAATGCAAATTCAATCTCGGCACACCAGTCATAGATAATATGACAATGATGGTATTGAAAGGCAATTTCATTACTATTTAGACAAATGATAAGACATATAGCACATTATTCAATCAAAACCATAACAGAAACATTACAAGCCATCATGGAATATCGTATTTACTTGGAGATGAATAAACATTTGTATATTCATAAAATTCTTGAATTTCTATGGAATACATGTACATGTCTTTTAAATGTTTGCAAGTATATATTGTAATTTCTAATTATAACTTTAAAGTCTTTTGCAGGTTTTTGTCCAATAATTGTTTATGCAGTGATAACAAATGATATTTATGTTTTACGTTTCCTCCTATCCATTTTCATATATAATACATCCACATAACATGAAGCACTTTCCTGTTTAATGAGGATACTAGTTTAGATCAGATTAGTTTATATTTCGCTGACAACAGATTATAATACTCCAAGTTATCTTATTACATGTATTATGTCGGTATAAACATTTTGTAACAATACAATATAAAAGGATGTGACATGAATTCATTCATATATGGCAGTGATATGAAGTAAACTCACTACAATACTGAACTCCGATGAAAATTCGAAACGAAAGTCCCTAAATCAAATGGCAAAACCAAAAGCTCAAACACATCAAACGAATTGATTATAAGTATCATATTTCTGACTTGGCACGTGCGTTTTCTTGTGTAGAAAATGGTTGATTAAACATTGTTTTACAGCTAGTTCAACCTCTCACTTGTACGTCTTATATAAGGTAAACCAAAGACTACGTGCTTGTTATGTTATTATAAAATACCGATACATGTTGTACCTGGTACGTTATAATTTTTACAAAATCACTATTAATTGATAAATATAGTGTTCATAATCACAACTAAGTTGTGACATACATGTATTTGGTCCTTCTGAAGTTCAAATTAAGTACTCGACGTCAATTAGTTATATTCCTGTAACATTAATGTAATGAAATGTAGCGAATGACAAAAACTAAATGTCATTTTGATTAAAAGAATAACTAATTGCACTGAATATAACACTTTTTATATGAAAAGCCCTAATTAACGCGTTTTTCCTTTAACAGTTATTAAAGTGACTTTAAAAGCTGACGTAATGTTTAAGTGCTTGTTAATTGCATAAGGATTGATTTTACTTGCAGGTATAAAGTCAATATTTCACCTGACAGTAGAAACTGTGATATAATAAAACAAAGTTCAAACCTTTCACACCATTGTATGACCAACGTGAAGAAGCACACTGATATTTGTTGTCTGATAGACTGGAATCAATGTAATACAAAAAGTTAGCGGTACGACTGCTAATGAGTCAACTGTCTACCAAAAACCTAATGATGTAGATCTGAGAAATTTTAGACGAACGTACGGTCTTCAACAATAAAAACAGCTACCTACCAGAGTTCAAATGAAGTGGATAGAAGCAATTATATATGCTGCTGTACAAGCTTCGATGATAAATCAACTATCCACAAATGTTCAAATGAAGTGATCTGATATAAGCATTTTATCGGTACTTCATATATTTTCCCTTTGATCTTACTGCCTGATATTTTCGAGTATCAACGTACTGGCTGTATCACTAAAAGTATTAGGCAATACATTGCTTGACGTCATAATATTGCGTGACGTCATAACATTGCGTCACGTCATAATTACCGATTAACAGAATAATAGGTAGTTGAGTTTTTGATACTGACTATATATTGTTTAATATCTTAACTCGCCCTAACGGGCTCGTCTAGATATTCCACATGATATAGTCAGTATCAAAAACTCAACTACCTATTATTCTATATATAGGCAATGTTACGGCCTCGAACAATGAGAACCACCATATCGCACAATCGGCTAGAAAAGGTCTCGAATGAACAAGCTGAAACAATTTAATCGAAAAAAGAAAGTCCTAATTTAGTACAGAGCAATTTATCAAAAAAAGTTAATATGACGATATGGGATATCCTGTATTTTCAGTTTGGTAGGATAGTTACGTTAAACGTATTAACTGAACTTTAAATATTTGGTGAGATAACCTTATATATACTAAGCGGAACGTAAGGTTGACGTAATAATGTTTGCAATTGCATTGCTAGCTTATCTTCATTCTTCAAGAGAATCTCATCATGTATGAAATAGAACCCCATCAGTCAAAATTGAATAAAAACAAACTTAGGTTTTTATTATAAATATGTCACCTTCAAAACCAAAATGCATGGCTAGAAATCATTTAGATAAATATGACGTGTCGTTCACTCTTTAAAAGAACCCATATCACGTAATAGGACTGCCGACTTGTGCCTTGTCTTTTGTTTGAAAACAATCAAGAACTTTCGTAGGTCTTTTTATTAAAATAGATTTTCAGATTTTAATGTATCTATAATTTTATACATCTCTGCCTGGCTTAATAAGTACGAGTGGAGCATTACTGATGGCGGTAACTCTATAAATGACTTGCAACTAGAAAATGACAATGACGGTTGGTTTGAAACAAAACTTTTCGACAGCAGATACGGTTTCAGCTTCTCAATTGATAACGTTTCATTTCTATGTAGCAACATTCCAATTGCATAACATACAGAATCTATATCTCCTAGTTGGTATGATATTCAAGAAATTGATGATTTTTTTTGTATACGACACGTCTGACTTACAAAATTTAAAGCCTGGTATTTGTGATAAGCTTATTCCGAAGGAAACTGAAATTAAGTATAACAAAACGAGTATTTAATTTCAACTTTTGTCCGTCGAAAGCAGAACAACTGCAATGTGTTTTATATTATACACAAACGGAACAGCAGTTCATCAGATTATTTCCTTGGGAGAAACTATCAACTTCAGATACCTACAATAATGATAAATTAACTGCAGAAATAAAAAATATATTATATCCTGAATAGTAAACTCATAACTTTTCGGGATATGTCTATATATTTTTTACACAACGATCAAACTAACCAGACGATAAGCCTGGCATGAACTTGTAACTAATATGTGAAGGAACAACCTTATACGTAATGAATGCTGTAATGATACAACAAGTGTTATAAGTATACTGTAGACTATATAAAGACAATAGTACAATACAATAAAATAACAAAAATACCTAATTCCGAATTCAATTCAGGAAGTCCGTAAACAAATGGCAAAATCAAAAGGTAAAACACATTAAAAAAAAATGAATGATAACTTTATTATTCCTGACTTGGTACAGGAGTTTTCTTGTGTTGAAAATTGTGGGTTGAACCTGTTTTTATAGCTTGCTGAAGCTCTCACTTATATGATAGTCGCATACATTTCATTATATTCACAACAATACATAAAGGTAAAAATCAATTGATGTATATCGCTGTTCAATAGTCATAAATCTGAGGGAAACATATCCGGATCACAAACCAAAACCGAGGAAAACAAATTGATCATTAAAGACTCGGTCACACCTTACCGGATAGCTCGAACGGACGCCTTTCGGATAACTCTTTTTCAATCCGTTCATATAGTAAGACGTCCGTTCTTATCCTTTAGACGTCCGTTCATATCCGTTGCATGTCCGTTAAGCGTACGTTTTATCTGTCCGGTGGAACATTTTTAGCATGTTAAAAACTTTGAACGGACGTCCCACGGTTTAAATGTCCAGTCAACTTCCGTTGGACGTCCGTTTTGTACGGTAGTCGTCCGTTTCGTTTCCATTTTTTATCCGTTAAGTGTCTGTTATACATCCGTTGGAGGTCTGGGAGATAAATTCAACAACTAATTCCATCGGACGTTTAACGGATGTTGAACGAAAAAAAAACGGACTTCTACTGGACGTATAACGGATAAAACGGATGATGAGCGGATCTGAAACGGATAAATGCCATTTGAAAATTTCGCGTCAGAAATTCCAATTATTGGTATATCAGATTTCTTAAGGTTCATTAATTCTTATTATTCATAATCGATCTTAGAGTAAAGGCACGTCTTCACAATCATGCAGCTCTTATTCAGACCAGACACTGCCCTGTGGCGGTATTTAGAAAAACAAACCAAAACCAATTACACAGAAACTTTTTGAATATTTATGCGATTTACATGTATCATTATTGTCGCCTTTAGTTTTTCCGTATATCTTGTTCGTCCGTTTTATCCGGTACGCTTCCGTAAGATGTCCGTTTTATGCGGTACTCGTCCGTTGGATGTACGTTCAACATCCGTTCTATACGGTACGTTTCCGTTTCTCGTACGTTCAACATCCGTTCTATCCGGTACGTTTTCGTTTCTCGTACGTTGCATATCCGGTGTGTGTTTGTTATGCATTCGTTACACGTCCGTTTATTCGGTATCTACATCAACGGCCGGACTCCCAACAGATAGCAATTTTGTCAACGGCAACTTTTATTTGCATCCGTTAGGCGTCCGTTCGTCCTATCTGGTAAGGTGTGACCGAGGCTAAAAGGGTTGGTTTGGATTCATTCCTAAGTGACAAAAATAATCTATGATTCAGAAAATAAAGTTAAAAATTCCTCAGGCAATTGACCTTTGACGAATTTGGCTATTTTTTCAAAGATTCAATATAGAATGTATATCCCCTGATGTGTACTAGTCTTATACAATATTGGCTTTCAAGTTTTTGGATGTGAGCTTTCCCTATGAAGGTGAACATCGAAAACTGCTTCGAACACTAGAAATGAAAGTGTTTTCTCCATATATCAAACTTAAAAAACATACCTTTTTAATTTAAAATGCATGTCCTTAGAATGTTTATAATTATCATAGGTACTAGAATTATAATTCAATACATCCTTTTTTTTGTCAGGACTTAGAACAATAACATGATCTATCATAAAAATAATAGACTTGAAAACAATTAATATATCATTGAAAGTAAAGGGGTAAATTGTGTTATTTCCCAAAAAAATAGTATTCAGATGCTTCAAAAGGAACATATAATTAAATCAATAGATAGTGTTGAAGGTTTTAAAGTCCAAGCTTGTTTCTAAGGCCTTATAATAGTATGTAATATAAAAATGTCAAAAAGTCCAATTAAGCGAGTTTATATAAAAATTATATGGAATTATCCTTTTATTTCTATTAAAAGAGGGACGAAAGACACCAAAGGGACAGTCAAACTCGTAAATCTAAAACAAACTGACAACGCCATGGCTAAAAATGAAAAAGACAAACAGAAAAACAATAGTACACATGACACAACATAGAAAACTAAAGAATAAACAACACGAACCCCACCAAAAACTAGGGGTGATCTCAGGTGCTCCGGAAGGGTAAGCAGATCCTGCTCCACATGCGGCACCCGTCGTGTTGCTTATGTGATTACAAATCCGGTAAATAGTCTAATTCGGTAGGTCAAATTCATGAAAGGGAAGGGGATTGTAGTTACGACGTAAGGAACATATCCGATATCATTTGTGAAACGGTTATTCCATAACGGTCAACCAACTCGTGATGGCGTCCGTAAAATTTACGAAGGGATGATTTCAACTTCACCATTTGGAACTCTTGGTTTAATAGCTTCCTTGTGAGCAGTAACCATCTATCAAGAAAATATTAATCGAATGTTGAAAAAAAGAAGAATAAGTTTGTGTACCTGGATGTCAATTTTAGGATCCAAGGGAACTTTATTACAAAGGTCTTCAAAAACTAAAGGTCTATCACAATTTTAGCACGGTCAAGACATCGGACCTGCTCTATTTCGGAAGAAATGTTTAATAGATACGTTTGTTTGTGTTGTATTTCGAAGATGATAATAAATGTCTAAGTTTGTATCGTTCCGACATAATAGTTTCTATTTTTTTTTCTTACAAAGTTTCAGAAAGATGGCATGTAGAGCATGATGTTTTGTCTACACACCTTGACTATCCCTAATCCTAGCATGAACACAACATTCGTCAAAAATACCAACGGCGAAGACAGTATACACTTAACACAATTAACGATTATACCAAAGATGAGTCATTTTGCACTCACACATATAGTATATTAAACAACTTGTGCCAAAGCACAGACTGTGTGAAATAACAGCATCCTCTCTGAACGACTTCATTTTTCTTCGATTGGGGTCGACTTTTTGGGTTATATCTATGTAAATTTTGAAATTATTAATGCGATTTTGTCGTTTTAGACTAGAATGCTATTTTAATTTTTGGGATATTAAGAAAAATCCTGTTTAATTCATATTAATGTTTTTTAAATGCGAGTTCGAATTATTGCGATTGTAACTCAGTCAGTTTTTTGCATTAATAAAAAAAAACACAATAATTTCTGAATTTACAGTAAGAAGATGTGGGAAATCAAATCAAATCAAATCAAATCCAATCCAATCCAATCATTATATTAGTATATAATCCAAAAATTGAATTTTTACCAAGACAAACATGACAATATTTACAAACATGCAATATTTAAATTAATGCAACATTCATATTTCATAAATATGTTTTTTAAGATATTTTGGAGGAGGTGATTTTTTGCCAAAAAATTGTAAGTAAACGTACAATTTTCCTACTATCACCCCTTGTTTTTGGTGGGGATCGTGTTGTTTATTCTTAGTTTTCTATGTTGTGTCATGTGTACTATTGTTTGTCTGTTTGTCATTTTCTTTTTTATCCATGGCGTTGTCAGTTTATTTTCGATTTATGAGTTTGAATGTCCCTCTGGTATCTTTCGTCCCTCTTTTCTAATGTATTTGTTATACAATATATATTCTTTTTTTTTATCTTGACAACATGTAACATTTAAAAATAATATAAGAAAAACATCAAATAGTCATAACTTTGTAATACATTAGTTAGTTCTTCTTATTAGCTAGGTTATTTCTTAATACATATAAGTCATTTCCTTTATACAATCTATTGATTCAATAATTCCTAGCAGCGAGGTTGAAGTCATCTCTTCTGAAGTTTTTTTGTGGTTTAGTTTAGTATAAACATATTTATTCATCATCAATACAATTATATTATCATACAAAATACACAATAATAATAGGATTAGGAAACACGCTATAAATAGCTTATATTAATCCGTTTCCTTGAAATACCAACTCCAGTTAACTTTACAAAAATATTATTACTATGATATGGGACAAGAATAAATAAGTAACTATATAACTGAAAAAGAAAGGAGAAAATAAACCTAAATTTTAAAATAATGAAAATATATACAACAAAAGAAGAAAAAAAGGAAATAAAAAAAAAAGAAAACTACACTGAAATACTATACAGTCACATGTTTAGATGAAATGCAACTTAGTGAAAATAGTAAAAAAAACAATTTATCTTGTTAATCTCTTGCAATTTATTAAGAATTTTTGTACTTTCTCAAAAAAAATATCTTTATTTTAGTCCAAATGTAGAGCTTGTGATTCAAATAAAAGTAAATTCGTGTTTAGTGTGACTGGATAATTAATTGAGAAAATAATGTCATTAGCAATTCGTCATATTTTCAACAAAGCAATAAGAAATGAGTTGTAGACTCGATCATACTACACGAGGATGTGTGGGTTTCATCATGAGTTGGGTGAGGTTATTAAAAAAAGTTTTTTAAAGAATACTTCGGATATGTTACCATGGCGACAGTTTTTTGGAAAAATAATCCTTAAAATGTGCAACATTTTGATAAAAAAGAGGAAGTCAAATGCACCGTTTTATGTTCGGGCGTGTTTGAGTCGAATATGCTGTCTTGAAAACGTACAAAACAACATAGTTCATACATAGTGTCGCTTCAGATTCTTGTATTTATTTATTTATTTCGGCTACAAGTTGATTTAATAACATTGAAAATTCAGAGTACTAAAATGAAATATACACATGGAAAAAAGTATTGCAACACCTTGATTTTTTAAAACTTGAAAAATCAGCCTCTTTTTTTGGATGAAATATAATAAAATATTTGAATAATATTATTGAAACATAGTTTATGATAACATTGGCATTGAAACGAACAAAAAATGTGTGAAAAAAAATGATTTATATAACCACAATTTTAATGACAAAATGAAGTGTTTTTTGTAACAAAAGATGCATTTTACAACTTTCACTGTTTGACATTTCAAAATTAGCCCTCAGATGACTGTTCACATCATGGTTGATCGCTATACGCCAAATAATTAGTATTGTGTGCGCAGCCTCCATTCAAAGAGATAACCGCATCTAAACGTCTTCAGATTCCTGCAATAAATCGACTCATATGTTGCTAAGCTAGCAGCAACCATTTCTGATGAAGGGCATTGTTTATTTCATGATGTGTTTGAACTGGGGTGTCCTGTCGCGCACTTTCCGCCCAATAGTGTTCCATATATGCTCGATATGGTTCAATTCCGGGGTACGATCGGGCCAAGGAAGATGGAACGAATTCAATTGGAACAATGGATCTTCCTCCACGATGCTAATTTTCCAACCTGGCCAGCTCTGCACTACATTGGATACGGAAAACTGTGTGTCTGTTCGTAGGCAAAGGTCTGCAAGTAGTCTTATCACACGATAACCAGTAGCGATGAGTCGGTCTCGAACAGTTCTTGTTAAAAGGCTCATGTATGCCCACCACTCTCTTTTTAGGATTGTCTTGTATGCAATTGGTTTCCTTCTGACCAACCTTCATTATGCTTGATTTTCCCTAGCAAATGGTATAGGGGGTCATCATTATCTCTGAAGGTCTTTAACATGGTTTATTTTTATTCTCAAAACTACTTATAGTGGAATTGTGATTACCAACAATACGTGCAGTTGTTACAGCGACATCCCTGCTTCTCTCATGCTGATAATCTGTCATCTTGCTGCAGTTAAGAGTTGTGAAGGACCCATTACCAGGTGTCAATCACAAAACTTGGTTATTTAAAGTGTCGAAAACAATGAGAATAAAACATCTGTTTTGCTGTTTACGGGTACAGTAGCTGCATGTGCAGGTAAAAACTTATCGAGTCGATATTTATTGATTAAACTCAGGTGATACTTAAATAATGTTTAAATAGTTTTATTTTACCAAATTATATCACAAAATAATAAAGAGTGTTTTTTAATTTCAATTTCAATTTGGTGTTGTAATACTTTTTTACATGTGTGTATATGGATCATAAGAGACATAACAACATAGTAGATGTTTTCCAATAAGAATTTAATACTAAACGTACTTGACGAAATTATATAATAACTCTTTGCTCGATTAGCGTAACGTTAATATATAAATTCCGGGGGTAAATATACACATAAACGACACTTGTTAACACAAGTTTTTATCAGAGATGATAAAATGAAAATTAACAGAATCTACATTTATTTGCCTTTATAGATTATTCCTTGGCTTGAGAGACAAATGATAAAAAGAGGGACGAAAGATACCAAAGGGACAGTCAAAATCATAAATCTAAAACAAACTGACAACGCCATGGCTAAAATATACAGTGTGATTTAATAAATTTCACAATATGTGATTGCCAAGTTATCCCCAAGAATATCTTGTAATAATATCAATTATATGGTCATTTTTATAAATTTTCTGTTTACAAAACTTTGAATTATTCTAAAAACTAAGGATTTTCCTACCCCAGGAGTAGATTACCTTAGCCGTATTTGGCACAACTTTTAGGAATTTTGGGTCCTCAATGCTCTTCAACTTTGTATTTGTTTGGCTTTTTAACTATTTTGATCTGAGCGTCACTGATGAGTCTTATGTAGACGAAACGCGCGTCTGGCGTATAAAATTATAATCCTGGTACTTTTGATAACTATTGTAAATATGTTTACAATGTCATAATTTGTTTCGCCTACCTTATATGATATATGCAAATCAAACCTATGTTATTTCATCACGTGTTTTGGTAAGATTCCGTTGATTTGTTTATTCTATTACACGTTCTTGGATGCAGCTGCCGCAAGTTTGTTTATTCCATTGAATGTTAATATCTACGTCATTAACGCTTTTGGTGTATTTTGATATGTGGTCTTAAAGTCTTTTTTTTTAATATCAATCAGTTTTATCAATATCTCCCTGTACGACAAAATCATCAACAAAATAATACAAAACACAATATTAAAAACGAAAAATTGAGCAACACGATGTCCATCAAAATTTGCATGATCTCAGGTTATGAAAAAGGTTATGAAAAAGTTGCCAAAACATATCCACTGCGATAAACTCATTTATGTTCAGACACTGCTTTTGAACAAAATGAGCAACACAAATAGTGACACATGTGAAGCAGGATCTGCCCCCCTTCAGAAACACCTAAAATCACCCGTACATGTAGTTGTGATGGGGTGCTTATTGTGTTTGTACCCCTATTTGTGACATTTTGTTTTACGCATCATTGTCAATAGAATGGAAATTGATCCGACTGTCGTACAAGTGAAAAGTTTAGCGCTATAAAATCAGGTTGAATTTACTGTTTTCTACATTTTAAAAGGCCTGTACCAAGTCAGGAATAAGACAGTTGTTGTCAAAGCGTTTGATGTGTTTTATCCTGTGATTTTGTCGTTTGATTAGGGACTTTCCGTTTTGAATTTTCATCGGAGTTCAGTATTTTTGTGATTTTACTTTTTGCTGATGTTTTATCGATTACATATATATAAACCGGCGTAAACCAACTTATACATAACTCTTTAGATTTAACAATCCAGATTATGTTAAAATACGCATAGCTATTCTAGAGTTAAATGCCTTTAGTCAGTTATCAGTCTAGAGTCATTTTGATTCCACTGTTTAATAGTCAACTGATGTTAGCATAGAAAGATGCCTTCTTATGCAGCAATACACTTAAACAGATCATTCATCAATATTTTTAGGCATTCATTTGAAATCAAATACTAGTAGAATAAGATGAAACAGTTGTTATCTGATGTTCAAATCTCACAAATCCACGAAAAAGATAATTCAGTTCAGAATAGCAAAATTTGCATGACGTCCAAAAGGTGCAAATTTTTTGATTGAGTTAAGTCTGCTAATTGATATTTTATCGTATGTTTTTATATGTTGTGGTGTAATGCTATTGTTTCAGAAAAAGGGAGAAGGTTTGGGCCCATTAAAACGTTTAATCCCGCTGCAAATGTTTGCACCTGTCCTAAGTCAGGAATCTGATGTACAGTAGTTGTCGTTTGTTTATGTAATATATACGTGTTTCTCGTTTCTCGTTTTGTTTATATAGATTAGACCGTTGGTTTTCCCGTTTGAATGGTTTTACACTAGTAATTTTGGGGCCCTTTATAGCTTGTTGTTCGGTGTGAGCCAAGGCTCCGTGTTGAAGGCCGTACTTTAACCTATAATGGTTTAATTTTTAAATTGTTATTTGGATGGAGAGTTGTCTCATTGGCACTCACACCACATCTTCCTATATCAAGATATGGAACGTCGACAGAGAAAGTGTCATCTACTATGCATCCAACACCAGCCATGTAATATCGCTTGTTGATTATGTCAGTTTGCTTTCCCCTTTATTACAGCTGCCGCAAGCTCAGAATGATTGCTATCCTTTGTCATACTCAAAATGCCTTACTACAGAGTAGGACACCGTCGGTACAAATATTGAATGGACGACATTTCGGGTATCGTACAATACACTCATTATAGATACCAGGACTAAATTTTGTATATTAGTTCCTGTTGGAACACATATTATATACCCTTTATTCCATAAAGAACTTATTTTATAATATGTGTCAAAAGCGCAACTCTGTTAATAATGCTTAAAATGTAAAGAATGAAAATACACGAGTATAACGTATTTATTAAGAGATGTATAACACGTCACACGATGGGGCAGACGATATTTCAATGATGAGAAAAGGAAAGTTGACGATTAGAAAGATCAAATCCTTTCATTTGTTACAGATTCTAGTTTTCCTATGTGTCAATATCACGGCAAAGATCAAGATGCGAAGTAGGTTTTCTAGTTTCTTCAGATATGCCCCTTACATCTTAATTTTGGAACAGTTTAGAAATATAGTTCAATTTCACTGATTGTGGATTTGCTTTTCTAATTCAGATTATTTCTCTTTTAAGGAACGACACATAAGTAATTGAGTGTTTTTTTTCGAATTCCATAATTTGTTCAACGTGTTAACGTTCCAATGCATGATTTGAATAAAAGATTATTAAATGCTTATATATTATAATCGCATTCAATTGATAACAAATTTATTCAAAATAACAATAACAAACACAATATCAAAATGATAGAGAGATACTGAGTCTTCTGTGCGACAATATTAATAGAATCATAGTTTTATAGCACATATTAATTTTCTATTAAAATTATCTGTCATAAGTTCTCAAATAAAATAATCTAGCAAAGTTTTCTAAAAATGAAAAGTTGAAGTATTGAACTACAGTTTAATTTACAAACTACTACAAATAAACAATCTGAATTATTGTTAATTGTTTGTATATAAATGTATTGTAGACAAAATACATTAAACTATGCAGATCAGAATCTAAAGCATTGCGATTTGCCCCAAAACTGGACATTCTTCTCGGATTCTCTGGACATTTTTGACATTAATTGACACCTCATACATAAACACGTGGCTGGTTGATGGGTACACGTGCCTGCATATCCAGTGGGACCAGATGGTAAACTAGACTCTTCTAGTACAGGCGAATGAGAAGTCATCTCTGATGGTTCTGGTGATGAAAATTCTTCCTCGGACAAAACTTCATCACCTCCAGACCATTTTGAATTAGCTGACGAAGTATTTCTTGATACCAATAGGTCGTCCATGCATTCCGGAAATCGTGGATATATGAGTGGTCTCATTTTTATTTGATCTGGGGCGGATATTTTGCGCTTTCGTTTTATACTCTGTAGCTCTGTGTTTATTTTTGGCAACGTGACGCTCGTTTTTCTGATTTTCCTTTGTTTCTTTGTACCCACTAAAAGATAGAAGTGAACAAATAAAAACAAATATATAAGATAACATTAATATCACCAAAATAAATCTGGTTAGAATCAATCAAGAACACCCTGCTTAATCGGAATGTATAAGCATACTCTGTAACGCCAAAAGACTCATCCGGCATTGTGATGTCATGCAATTTCACATCATGTGACAAACTGTGTTTTAAATTCCATTCTACATTTGAAGGAAAACAAACATTGATATAGAAACAAGGAGATATGGTTTCATTGACAATGAGACTCCTTTCATCAAAGCTCAAATGAAGTGGATGTTAACAATTACAAGCAAACAAACGGCCTTCCACAATAATAATACAAAACACTTTATGGTCGGCTATAAATGGCCACCGGCATGAATCATATATGTGAGACATACAATAACGATACTCACAGTCTCCTGACACATAAATAATTGGGAGCGGTTAAACATTATTATGAGCGAGGAACTATCCTCTGACCTGGAACAGTGTTGTAACAGTTTACCATAAAGAATAAAGTTTTAAATAAACAGTTGAAAAAGGCTTATCTCATTGGCTCGATACAAAGCAGAACATATCTAACAAAAATTACAGACTGAAGGTGGCAAGGCATTTATACATCTGTCGCAAATCCAACTTTTCAGATTGATACAAATAGAACTACAAAAACACAGACCAGATGTGAATGTTCATTTCCTACACATGGAGCTTAATTTTATTTATCTTTACAGGGAACTCACACAAAAACCAGCTCGAATAAGCCATTTTATAAAAAAATAGTTTTGTGATGGTAATATATGACACGTTATGTTTGAATCCTCAAATCGACCTTTGAAAAATATGTTAAACATTTGCCTGGATGCCAACAGAGAGACTGGACAACTTATTGTATATCTCACCTTTTTGTTTTATTCCAGATTTACCATCCTCGTTATTGATATCTCTCATTACGAAAAGCGACATTCTATCTGTTATATCCTCCTGATAAAAAAAGCATAGAATCAAATGAAAAATCTTACCCATGTAACACTACAAATTTGCAGTTTTAGAATCTAAAATTGCAATAGAGTTTGAAATGGCACATTGACGAATACTGATAGAAATATTGTTTAGTAGAATTTTAGCAACAAAGATTCAATATCTGTCAATACTTAATAAATAGTTTATAGAAAAGCATATATATATAGATTTACTGATAGAGTAAACAATGAACAAAACCAGTGCAATGTAAAAAAAATAAAGGTAACAGTAGTATACTTATGTTCAATAGTCATTTATTTATATTTGAATGACAGTCTTACCATATTATGATTGTCACACTGCCCTTGTCGTCTGCTTATTTCCATCTTGTTCTGTACTGAAGACTTTGTCGAGAAATGCAACCTTAATAAAAAAAAAAAAAAACACCATCAGGATGAAAATATGCCCACCTGTTATTTTTTATGTTTTGTTTATTTTTATTAATCATACGAACATTTAACATACTTACATACTTACCAATATAGTATTTTAAATGAAACGGTTTTTGGGAGATAGACATGATGATAGCGATGGTAAAAAAAATAGATTTGCGGAATAACATCTGATTAAAACTGGACCTAAAAGGGCATATGTTATTCTATGTCCTGATCAATAAAATATTCTACTCTACAAAATGTTTCTGTACAATTACAATTACTCCTGTCATTTTCTGAAATCGTTCAGGTTATCTTTTTTCATTTAATATTAAAAAGGAAATCGCTTATCAGTCGTTACACGTATTATCATTAAAAATACAATTTGCTAGATTTATTACTTCTCTTCCGCAATTTTATTTTATTTGAAATAGAGTTATAATACTTACTTGTTGCAGCCAGGCCGGCGTTTGTACTAGTCCGTATTGAAAAGTTCTTCTTCTGATAAAGGGTCTGATTGCTATGTTTAAACGAAAGACGATTGGATAAAATGTAATCACGTGATCTTTCTCCGTCTATTTCCAGGAGTCAATATGACATCAGATAAAATCTAATAATATACTTATATGTTATCTCACGCCAAGATATAATAACAACTCTCAAATGTCTTCATTGTTTTTCTCGAAACAAACTATTATTTTCTGTACTTGTATATATCAATTTACATATTTCAGTTTGACATGTATGTTAAATAGTTATTAATACATGTTCTATCTTTATCTTCTCTGATTAAGTAAGTAATTTTTACAATGACATGATACTAGAAGGTATTGCAGTTGACCTTAATGTAATATATACTTTTTACAAATATATTTAAATCTTGTATGGTACATGTACATAAGAGGTAAGGGCAATTTGCCTAGGATTTATTTCTGCAAGATCTATTTTCGTAATGGAATTTTCTCGGAAATACATTTCATTAATGAGGGAACACAGCTTAATAGGAGTTCTGCGATGATCTTACAATATCATGTAGCATAACTTTACATGTAGAATAGTCTATAAAAACATGACAAAATAGATCTACTTTGCAAGATTGTGGCTAATGTTGAGTATCTATAAAAACAATGAATGTCCTAAATATTAGGCAAAGATCCTTAAAAAGTTAAGTTGTGTCTTCTCTCTCTGCATTTCAGATATTGGAGGCAATAATAGTTAATCGATGGTCAAATCTGATAAATCGATTAAAAATACAAATCAATGTATCAAACACATACTGATGGCATTGAACAAACTTTAAAAGGAACAACATCGGGGGTTGAAGTTATTAAACTTTGCTCAGTGCTCTGAGCAAAAACAAACAAGGCTCGAAACATGAAATCCAACATTTCGATTGGTTTATTTTGGAGTATAAGTACAAAAAGCTGACTCGAAAGTTTTATGAATTCAAGGCCGAATGTGTCGACAGAAAAAAAAATTATTACATGATATGCTTACGGATCAAATTGGTCAAAATTGCAAAAGGACATAAATGTTTTAATACGGATCGGACAACTTCTCTGGTATTTGTAGAAATAGTACTGGGAAAACATGACACTAGTAAAATTAGAAACATACATGTCGTAACCAATTCGCCATAATGACTCAAACCTTTGAAGTGTCGATTTCAGTTCTACTTGCTCATAACACATGCATAACTCAGTATTGATTAAAGTATCACAATCCTACTAATTAATATGAATACGAATATGCTGGGGCTTTTTTTACAAATCATACATTGATTAAACATTGGAACACAACAATGCAAGCAAACTCAACATAAAGGCACGCATAAAGGTAAACTCAGAACAAACATGACACAACCAATTATAAAACAGATATATTATGTTAATAAGGGGTATTTGCGAAAATGCCAGTCGAGAGAATGTTAATTTCGCAAATACCCCTCAAGAACATGCTTTATCTGTTTAATTACATCGAATCTTAATTATCAAAAACGCATTGATGATCGTGACGTTACAAGCGTCCAGTCGGATAGAGTATGTTTTTGGCAAATACCACGGCAGAGAGAGATTAAAAGGCATATCCTTTTTGAAAATACCCCGGTGGCGTTAAAAAAATTAACGATATTCATTTGATAACAGTAAATTGGTGAAAAATACACTGGCTATCAACCAATCAAAACCCAAGATACTTACATAAGGTGTAATTAACAGATAAACATAACTATAACATGACAAGATGATGTTAAATAAGCACAGTGATATAAAATAAAAGTTTATCTAGCGACACACCGATACTCGTGTAGCACGGTATTTAGATTTCTATATCGTTGTGTGTACTTGTGTTTGTCTTTCCGTCATTTTTTGTTGTTTGCCGAGTGATTGTCAGTTTTCGACTAATGAGTTTGAATATCCCTTTGGTATTTTCACCTATCTTGTTTCATGTTACACCAAATATTTCAACGTGGTCTTGATTTTCTGAACAGTCAAGCTGAACAAATATACTCATCTTTGATCCCAGAATTAAAATTTATCAACCAAACGGCCGTTTGATGTTATTGAGTTGCTGAGATTACTTCTTTTAGATTTTTCTTTTATGAACATCAAAGATTAATTTTTTATCTATATACATACCAATAGTTTTACAGTTGTTTCATGTGAATGTGTATACATGGAAGTTTACTGTAAGAACTTTTTAATGTTATAGTAGCATCAATCATTTGACTTTGTTTCTAATACAAACCCCTCTGTGTTTTCCAGAATGGGACAATAGAAAAAAGAAGTTAGTTAATAGTTATCAATTAACCACAGCAACATAATAAAAAAAATATGCCCAGACATATGTTTTACAGTTGAAGGACAAATTGTGACATTTATATCCTCCTTCTTAAACCTCCTGTGGATAGTTTCCCTTTTTACGATAAAACCACCTCCGCCTGATTCTTATAAAAGATGTGAACATGTGACAATAACATCTGCAACAGAACGTTAAGCAGTGAATAACATTGTGATTTTACTAATAAATGATAAAACGTACTAAAACACTTCTTGGATATCTTACGGTAGTGTTGACATGAATATCAATTATATGATCAGTTTTATAAATTCCCGGTTACCCAATTTTGAATATTTCGAAAAACTAAGGATTTTCTTATCCTATGAATAGATTACATTATCCGTTTTTGGCAATACTATTTTGGAATTTTGGGTCCTCAATGCTCTTCAACTTTGTACTTTTTTAATCTATATAACTATTTTGATCTGAGCGTCACTGATGAGTCTTATATAGACGTACGAAACTCACGTCTGGCGTATCAAATTATAATCCTGGTATCTTTGACAACCCTCTTCCCTTACCATATCGTACATTTGTATTTCCTACAACTGCCACATAGTCTAAACATTCAACATGTTTATCCAATAATGACGGTATATATCAATACTTTATAAATTATAGCATTGCTCAGTAAAATATTTCCCTCAGTTTTAGCTTTTTACCCCGATTTTGGTTTTGTCCATGGATTTATGAGTTTTGAACGGCGGTATACTAATGTTGCCTTTATCTATATTCTTGTTTTATTCCGTTTAATTTTCATTCAGTTTAGATGCTACTGTTTGCTTACATTTCTTCATGCAAGTAATACAGCTAGCGTCATCTTTCCCCAAAAACAAACAGGAATAATACAACAAATGTTCGTATCCGACAACAAATGTTCGTATCCGACAACAAAGACATGTCATTGATACATAATACTATAAACCATTTAAAAAAAGTTCAGTTTTGATTTTAGGATCGACAATCCTTATAATAAACAAGAGAGAAAACGACTAACAACATCAAATAAGCATGAAGGACACTTCCAAGCCATAATGACGTCAAACCACAATTGTTTTTACATTTGTTAGGGTTTAAAAGTATAAAATAACAGGAAATGAAACAGGATTTGTAAACGAAGCTGTATAAAATCTAACATATTCTAGATTCCCTTCCCCCCATGTGAAACCAAAATGATGCCAATGATTAATTATATTAATTTAGCCTTTCCCAGTTTAAAAAAAAAGTCTATATTTACATGGCTGCGGCTGCAGAAGACAATTAGTCGTTTAGCGCCCCGGTCTTGCACCCTTTGGCTTTCATGTGATTCTTACTGTTTTTAACTTTAATTGTATATAGCAAATTGATTAATGAGGTTTAACACCCGTAAATTACTTTTTTTTCTTTTTTCCTGGACAGTTGGACTCTATACTTGTATGGATATGAAATGATGTTCATAATGCTTGAATAATAACAGTAAAACTATCAGCATGATGGTTCCTTGCTTAAAAAAAACTGTGAGACACCAATTTCCGTTTTCAATTAATGCTTTTGATTATCAACGTACAGTAATGATATGGTTTTCAAACTTTCAGTTTCAACTGTGTAAAAAATATATTACAAAGCTCCTCACGTTCCAGTAAACATCACAGACTCTCGAATATCTTGGTGTGAACTCTCCAGATGAAGGTTAATCATGAAGAGCAATTAAAAAAAATATGTTATTCTTATCTCTAAGCCAAAACATTCGTATTTAAAATCAGATATTCACTAGAAGGTTACACGGAACGTATTGGTTCTCTTCCGATTATTTATCTATATTTGGTTTTGATATTCATCATGTATTTGACTTTTCGATCTTTTAGAATGTTATTTTATATCTTTTTGTTTATGTTGATTAACCCTTCCCATGTCCCACCTGAATCATTGAAGAAAAGGATAGTATGCTTTAAAAAAAAAAGATTAAATATCATGTTTTCGAAAGAAAGAAATCAGGTTTTTACATACAAATCTTCTGTTTAAACAAATATTTTCTGAAACTAACATAATCGAAATGATTGTTGTTCATATGAACAATATGTTCGTTATGTTTGAAGAACGTGTAGAGAAATGGTTAAGAAAAAAAATATTTTCGGCAAAAGATTTAAGTTGAGCCATCCAAATACTCCATTACTATTTATAATCGTTCAAACAGCGGCTGTATACTGATACTAATTGATACGGTATTCAAGAGCTTGTGTTTACTTTCCTTATTTTTTTCATATAGGTTGCTCCTTAATTTTATATCGACGCTTTTGAACTTTGTGTTCCACCACAATTTTAATGGGCATCCTTCTGAATCGTTTGGATTTTATGGAATTGATGGAACAGATGACGACCGTAGACTTCAATTGTGTATTCAACAATTCCGTCATAGAAATCACTGAATGCAACTTATTACACAATTTGTTTTTACAAGTTGAACATGACAGGATCCACTAGTAGAGCTGAAATTGCTTATTCCTCATGAACACCTGCAATCACTCTTACTTTTAGATGGCTTTCGAGGTTCTCATTCTTCAGGTTTTATTGGTTTTACAGACAATTGTTAGTCGTTGATTGTGGGTTTTCATTTGGTCATGAGATTGTCTTCAGTTTGACATAATCTATTATTATTTTCCTTTGATATCGTCTTATTCGTTCTTCAGTCATATACTCAAAATGCCGAGTAAACCTATATTCCAGTGGTTACTTTTTCAATCTCTGCGTTTCCTCTTCGATTTATCACACGAATTATTGACACTAGAATTTAAAATGGTGATAAGGCCGAATAGATAACATAGAAGAAAAGCACCGAGGAATCACACTCTCCTGAGATTAACAACATACTGCTGATATAATTATGCTATTAAAAAAATCATATTTGTCTTTTGGGGTTAAAACTGAATATTTATGTCTCGAGCTCTGAAAAAAATGAGGCGAAAGCTACCAATGGAACATTCAAACTCATTAGTAAAAAAAAATGAAAACATGAAAAAATAAGCCAAACAAACATGTCTTAGCAACACGAACCCCTTACAAAAACTTTGGGTGAACGTTAACTCAAACACAATCATCGTCGTTTCTGTCAATAAACAAAAATATTTTGTGTAGTCGGAACATATTGCATAGAAAAAAAATCAGTTATTGCCATCCTTGAAATAAGTTGTTGTGCATGAAAATAAGGGTCGATAAACGATAACACAAAGTAATAACAACCATATGTTATTCCTGGTATCTATCATGAGTTTATTTACTCGTTTATCTACAGGACTTTATAATACATAATTTATATTGACAAATACCCTTTGTACCACTAACAGATTTGTATATTTTACTTTATGTTGACCCTTTCATATACAAATAGATGTAAGATAAAAGCCAGAAATCAAAGGTCACGCATAACGTATATAAAACATTTCGAATCAACTTAATTGAAAGTATACTTAACACAGTTTTATGCAGTTATCTATTAGTATTTAAATTACAATGCATACGTCAGATGGGATATTTGAATAACACAAATAGTAAAAAAAAAGATTTTTTCTACGCTAGGTGTTAATCATATTTCTTCTTTAAAACTTCAAATGACAAAGAAAATTTCATTTATTGTTTGGCATTAATTAAAGGTTATAATCTGCATCATAAACAAAAAAAGCAGTTCTATATTAATCGTTATTTGAGCAAATGTTTTCTCACTTTGCATATACAATCTGTTGTCTAAATAAAACGAAATTTGTTATAATCACCTTGAACAACATTTCTTCGAATAAAAGTGTTATTAATGGTTCATTGGGGTGTATCATTGATGTATACTTTCGACCTTGATTTCCTGTTGTTAAGTTCACTTTTTGTTTGCTTCGCGGTTAAGTTAATCTATGACCAGGACAACTTTTAACTGATTTGTGAAATATTTTACGTATTCTTGTTTCCTAATAATAAGTCATATGTTACGACTCTAGCAATAATGTTCCGAACATGAGTGATTATTAAATTGACCCTTTTCCATTGAAATCTTAGATCAAAAAGACATCCTCAAAATTTGTGAGTTCTCGATAAGAAATAAGAACTTTTATCAGAATTGTTACCCTTTTTTTAACAAAATAGACAAGGATCTTATTTTTGCAGATAAATATATATATATTCTGATACAATTATAAATTTATATATCCTATCGCAACAATTTGAATGCTTTGAATAAAGTCATATGCAACTTCAAATTAAGATAAAATTAAAAATGAATTATATACTTGAATGGCTAAGTCGATTTATAAAATCTTCTTTTAGAAGAGGGACGAAAGATATTAAAGGGACAGTCAAACTCATAAATCTAAAATAAACTGACAACGCCATGGCTAAAAATGAAAAAGACAAACAGAAAAACAATAGTACACATGACACAACATAGAAAACTAAAGAATAAACAACACAAACCCCACCAAAAACCAGGGGTGATCTCATGTGCTCCGGAAGAGTAAGCAGATCCTGCTCCACATGCAGCACCCGTCGTGTTGCTTATGTGATTACAAATCCGGTAAATAGTCTAATTCGGTAGGTCAAATTCATGAAAGGGAAGGGGATTGTAGTTACGACGTCAGGAACATATTCGATATCATTTGAGAAACGGTTATTCCATAACGGTCAACCAACTCGTGATGGCGTCCGTAAAATTTACGAAGGGATGATTTCAACTTCACCATTTGGAACTCTCGGTTCAATAGCTTCCTTGTGAGCAGTAACATTCTATCAAGAAAATCATGATAGGAAATGCCAGCACGGGAATATCGTATCAATTGGGAGATATATACTCCGTATGCAGGTGCTGCTGGAATGTTGCTACTTAGAAATGGAAAGTTCACAATTGGAAAGCTGAAATCATCTCTTTTGTCATAAAGTTTTGTCTTCAACCGACCCTCATTGTGACCTTTTAACCTTGTTTACTTTTATCACGGGTATTCCCTTTGCTTTTGCACTTGCCGATTTTAATGCGACATACTTGATGGCTAAGATAACTGCATAATTACGTAGACGATGTCGGCGAATTCGTGTTTGGGAAGACAATAATTAAATAGACATGTATTAAATAAATGCGAATCTTATAAATGAAAATTTATTTATTTGTGTTTTATAGTTCAACTTAGCTCTTTAAATGCATTAGTTTGGCAAATTTATGCCATTTTGTGCTTCTTTGTTACATTATGTGTTTGCTTTTAAGAATTAAGATTACTTAACAATGTTGACTGCTGTATATTTGACATTTTTACCTATTATTTCTGTTTGTTTTGTTCACGCATCGTTGTTTATATAATGGAACTTGATGCGACTGTAATACAAGTGAGAGGCTTAACTAGCCATAAAACCAGGTTCCATCCACCATTGTCTACATGAGAAAATGCCCAAGTCAGGAATATGACAGTTGTTTTCCATTCGTTTGATGTGTTTAGCTCTTGATTTTGCCATTTGATTAGTCCCTTTCCGTTTTGAACTTTCCTCAAAGTTCAGTGTTTTTGTAATTTTACTTTTTTCGCAAACATTGGTTTATTCAAAGTTTCGATTTGTTTTTAATACCACATCGAGCTTTCATTGCAGTCTCCCTTCATGTGCCTTCAAAGAAAAGAAATTCAACGAACGATCGTATGCACGTTGTCTACTGGAAACTTCGAATTTTGATAACGATCGGATTTGCCGGGTCAGTCACGTATATCTCAGAATTGTTGTTCAGTTTAGTTTAAACATATTTATTTACAGTGGATAATTAAACAAGTCATTACAACTTACTTTAATCTCTTTCCTTTTTGCTAGTGCGAGTACTGCCTTATGGCGGCATTAGCCTACTCTTTTGTCTGACATTCCTGTATCGAATAAACTACTTATCATTACCTGGAATGAACTTTTGTATTTGTGCCAGACGCGAATTTTATCTTCAAAAGACTCGGCAGTGATGCTTGAATGAAAAAAGTTAAAAGGCCAAATAAAGAAAAAAGTTGAAGAGCATTGAGGACCAAATTCCAAAACGTTTTGCCAAATACAGCTAAGGTAATCTATTTCTGAGGTAGAAAAACCTTAGTATTTCAAGTATTCTAAGTTTCGTAACAGTTGTTTTACATGTATAATTGTGACCATATGAATGACAGTTCATGTCAACATAGAAGTGCTGACTCCTGAGCTTATGATACCCTCAGGAACGAAAAACTCCACCAGCAGTGACATCGACCCAGTTATTCCTCATAGAAACCAGAATTGAAACGCGCGTTCACAAAAGACTTATCAGTGATGCTCGAATAAACAACATTTGAAAGGACAAATAAAGTACAAAGTTGAAAAGCATTGATTCTTTTTAAACTTATACCTTAACTGAATTAACATTGTTCTGTAAACTATGCGTGCTTATATATTTCATACATGTTATACAGCAAGTGACATCTTTTTCCGACAAAGAAAAGGAATAATATATCGAATGTTCGTACCCAAACAAAGGACATATCGTATATAATGTCAACCATTAAAACAAACTACAGTTTTATATTTAAGGATCGACAATCCGTATAATAAACATAACTAACAACATCAAATTAGCATGAAGAACACATCCAAGCAATGTTGACGTCGAACCAGAACTTCTATTTCATTCCATTTATAGATGTTTAAAGAACAAAATAAATAATTGGAAAAGTATACTATATTTGTTTTTGCTTTAAAGTTATAGTCTCGCCTTTTTCTATAATAGTTACTCAGAAATAAACTCATCATAGATACCAGGACTAAATTTAGTATACGCCAGACGCGCGTTTCGTCTACAAAAGACTCATCAGTGACGCTCGAATCCACAAAAGTTAAAAAGGTCAAATAAAGTACGAAGTTGAAGAGCATTGAGGACCAAAATTCCTAAAAGTTTTGTCAAATACAGCTAAGGTAATATATGCCTGAGGTAGAAAAGCCTTAGTATTTCAAAAAAAAAAATTTGTAAACAGTAAATTTATGAATATAATAATATCAATGACAATTCATGTCAGCACAAAAAGTACTGACTACTGGGCTTGGGATACCCTCGGGGAAATAAATCTCCGCCAGCAGTGGCATCGACACAGTGGTTGTAAAAAAAACTCATCATAGATACCAGGAATAAATTTAGTATACGCCAGACGCGCGTTTCGTCTACAACAGGCATATCAGATACGCTCGAATCCAAACAAGTTAAAAAGGCCAAGATGTTCAAGAACATAATGAAACCAGGTTGATAGATATTCCGATCAACTTCACAAACTCGGATATTATACATTCTGTTATTGTATTATTTTTATATGGTAAATGTTTGTATTCTTATCTTTTGGAAAACTTTGGGTAAACGGTTACTTAAAACACAATCATCATCGCTTTTATCAATGGGTGAACTTGTTTTGTGTGATCGGAACATATTACCTAGAAAAATATTACAGTTATTGCCTTCCTTGAAGTTGATTGATATGCTTTAAAAATAAAGTCGATAAAACGATAATGCAAAGTAATAACAACCTTCTGTTAATAGTTTTATCCTCAGGAATTCATTAGACATAATTCAGCTAAACGAATATCCTTTGTACATTCCGCTAACAGTTTTTTTGAAATGATTGTGGTTTGTCACTATGTCGTCTAATCTTTTAATTACCAAATGTGACTTATTCCCGATTGTGACTGTTTTGCTGAATGTGAATTCGCATTACTATAAGACGTGGTACGGTACTTGTCTATCCCAAATTCATGTACTTAGTTTAAATGTTTAATGTTATATTTGTAATTCTCATCGGATTTTGTCGAATGTTTTGACGTCTTTTCTATTATATTTATGTGTTATGGAAAGAAAAATTAATCACCGCTTCATCTATCAAATTTAATTTTGTTTAACGTAATCTGTACGATAATTTACGTTTTAAGTTGGATTCATAGCAAACTGAACATATATACATATTATAGTTAATTGCTATAAATAAGTATTGCAATATGCATTGTGTTAAAATGTGATATCAGTATTTAGTTCTAATATAATCTTAAATCTATCCTAATTCCATTACACTTTTGATTTATAGTTTTTTATCTGTGACGTAATTTTTAGCTTTTTTTCAGAAATTTCTTAATTCAAATGTGACTTATTTGTTGTGCCTTTTCGCCATCGTATGTGACGTCATTTTTAATTTATTGCGTTGAGGCCTGGACTGAATCGGGTGTGTATTCTGTCTTAGTATTATGTATTCGGGTTAAGTTTTCTGTAATTAGTTAATACTTCAGTTTCATTATGTATATCTGTTTTATATTCATTTGATTGAATTAACTGTTTGCAATAGCTTTAATTGTTCCAAATAATAAGGATGTTCTTATCCCTAGCATTAAAACATAGCCGTATTTGACACAACCTTTTTCAATTTTGATCTTCAATGCTGTACAACTTTGTACTTTTTTTCACTTTCGATCTTTTATATCTGGGCGTCTTGTGTCGTCTAGTCTTGTGTGGATGAGGCGCGTTTTTGGCGTATTGAATATCAAACCTGATGCTTTTTGTTATCTATTAATCATGTGTTTCTTTGTCTAATATGTTCTCCTATTTATTTGTATTGTAGTCCTTGTTGTCATTTCAATTTTATATTTAACATTGCCATTAAAGTGCGAGGTTTGGCATGCCACAACACCAGGTTCAACCCACCATTTTTTTCTTCATTAAAAATGTCCTGTACCAAGTCAGGAAGATGGCCATTGTTACATTATTGTTCGTTTCTGTGTGTGTTACATTTTAACGTTGCTTCGTTTGTTTTCTCTTATTTTTTAATGTAAATTCATATTGCGATAAGACGTGTCACGGTACTTGTCTATCCCAAATTCATGTATTTGGTTTTGATGTTATATGTGTTATTCTCGTGGGATTTTGTCTGATGCTTGGTCCTTTTTTTGTGTGTTACATTTTAGTGTTGTGTCGTTGTTCTCCTCTTATACTTAATGCGTTTCCCTCGGTTTTAGTTCGTTTTCCCGTTTTTGTTTTTTGTCCATGGATTTATGAGTTTTGAACAGCGGTATACTACTGTTGCCTTTATTTGTATATTTTACCTTTTGCTGATCGCTTCATATACGATTAAATGCAAGGTACAAGCCAGAAATCAAAGCTCAAGCATAAACAAAATCTTTAACTATGTAAATCAGTTTAATTTAAAGTATATTTTGACCCGGTTTATGGGAGTTGTTAATATGTTTTCAAATTACAATTCATACGTCAAAAGTGGTGCTTTAATATCAAAATTGGTAAAAAAAAAAATCTACGCTAGTTATGTAAAACAGTATTTTTCTTTTCAATTCTTTAAATGGCATAGAAAAAAAATGATTTCATTTTTTGTTTGGCATTACTTTAAGGTTATACTTTGCATCATAAACAAAAAAAAACAACAGTTATATGTGTAATTAGAAAATGTTAAGTAAAGCGTAAGAAATGTTTTCTCACTTTGCATTTATAATATGTGGTTTAAATAAAAAGAAGTATCATGAGCAACACTTCAAGTTCCAAGGGAGTGTTCTAATGATAAAATATTCGACCTTGATTTGTCATGTAATGTTCTCCTTTCTTCTGCTTCACAGTTAGGTTAACCTATAAGCAGGACCACTTTGAACTGATTTATAAAATATTACAAAGTACTCTTGCTTACTTATATATGTATTAAAGTTATATGAACCAAGTTTCTGGTAATAATGCTCTGAACAAATGAGTACATATTTAGATTTACCATACGCTAATGGTCATAACATGTGTAACCTGATATGGTACAATCATACGCATAACCATATGAGTATTTAGATGTATATTTCGGATAATTATATACCCACAAACACTCAATTTGTTTTTTAACACAGAACAGAATGCATTTCTAGGTGAAATCTTTTAGGTTTGACGTCTTAATCAAGATGAATTTGTTATCTTGGCTTAAAGTAAATTTTAAGCTTTCATTCTTCTTTGTCCTGTCAATTTTTTCGGTTAGAAGTGAAACAAGAGGTGTTTGGAGCATCGGTCATTCTTGCTTTTTTCTCTGTTAAGATTATGTTTCTTCAAATTTCTACGTATTATCAAATCCTTCCGATCTAAAAATAACATTGCTATATATGTGCTACCCCTCAAATAATGTCAACGTACGGACAGAAGAACAGCACTTGTAAACGCATTTTTTATTTCCAAAACACTTTATTCTGTTATTTCTGTAAATAATTGTTATACATTGGAAACTGTATATTGTGTTTTATGAGGAAGAAGCGCTAAAGACAACGTAAAAATATTTTAGCATGTGAGTTTAGCATTCAATTAATTTCAATAACCTGCTGTTGGAAACAGGTCTGGCCTTGAAGGCATAAAACTTTGCTCAGTGCTCGGAGTACAAATATCATGCCCGAAACAAGGAATCCAGCAATTTGATTGGTTGAATTAAGAGTATGAGTACACAAAACTGACTCGAAAGTTTTATGACTTCAAGGCCTGGTATCGGAACTTGCAAGCAATTAAATACAATTCAATTCCAAAATGTGTGAATAAATCCTTTGTATTAATAAAGGTTCGGCAACACTTAATTTTGAAAGTTAAAATATTGCGTGACCAAGCCACACTGATTAGATTTTTGTTAAAGGTTGCAAGTCATACGGTGATCGATTGTAGTTACATGTATTTACATCTACGCGTACGTTATGTGGTCCCTGGTAAATGGTTGTTTCATTCACAATCGTACCGCATCTTTTATATAAATCACCAGAAATTGAGTGTAGCGTAACATGTCTTCTAAGATCGTATAAGAGCTTTCTTACAAATTGACGAAAGGGACGAACGAACGTAAAGTGAGCACGTTTTTCATTTGCCAAAATAATAAGTAAGAGTCTTTGTTTTATCCGGTAAAACAGCATTCTTTTTTAAATCAAATTTATCTTTCAAAATAATAGCATATCGCAAATAATACACGCTTTTAATATAAAAAAAAAAAGAAAAATAGTGTCAAATACACTTACGTCCGATACGTTACTTACGAGAACCATGAATACACACATTTCCGCGGGAATTGTTTGAGTACGACTTTCACGATTAAAATTCAAATGGCATTATGTTAGTCTAAATTTAACGACAAGATTCACATTTAGTATAATTTTTTAGGGTACACTATCAGTAAATTGTCAACGTGGAATATCGAGATTTGCAAAACAATGACGATACAATATTTTGAAAAAGTAATGTGAAATAAATCTAAAAAACAGATTTTGTGATCAAGTTTGTTCTATTTATTTTTTAAAGGTAATTTACCTCTTGTGATTGCGGGCGACACGTGCACATGTGAAACTAGGGGGTTATGTTATGTTTTTTTTTCTTTTCTTAGTTTATCGACGTTATCAATAAAAAAAAATTTAAATTTTAACACTATAAGGTGAAGGGAAATTTGGATTCAGAATATTTTTGTTTGTAATCTGCTTGACCACAACATTATTTTGTCGAATTGGGAATCAAAACATTTTTAAAGGAAAAAAGCATAACCCTCTTGAAGTGAATTGCTTGTTCCCCTACACCTTAAGAAAAAACAAAAACACTTGGGTTTTTTGGGAAATTAAACCAGCAAATGGCATATATTGTAAATATTGAATCAAGAAATGTATTGTTTCTTATACATGTTATATCTCAAGAAAAATCGAATTTGATAAGTGTCGTTGCATGTAGGTTAATGGTTCGAAGTTCCAGGACTATTATTTAAATATGCCAAAATAAAGGATCCCTAAAACGAGTCTTACGTATGATTCGTCAAGTATACGTACCTTTCGTCAATTTGTAAGAAAGCTCTAATAAGGACGAAGAAGGTTGGCAACTGTAATTAAAATTGAAAATTGAGATGGGAATGTGTCAAATAAAACACAGTCGAAGGATTGGTCTTTACTACAGCAAGAATATCCCGCACCCGGATGCCACCTTCAGCTGAACCCTAAACAAAAATATGTACTAGTTCAATAATATTAAACGTGATATTAAACTGCGAAATATATAACATTAACGGTACCAATTTTCCTGCACTAGATGCGCATTTCGACAATAAATGTCTCTTCAGTGATGCTCGTGGTCAAAATATTTAACATCCAAAGCTTATATAAAAGATGAAGAGCTATAATCCAAACGGTCCAAAAAGTATTGCCAAATCAGAGCGTTGCATAAGGGAGATACATTCCTTAATTTATAACAATTTATAACATTTCGTAACAGCAAATTTTAATAACACAAAACAAAATCCGTATTTTCATGCCAGCACCGAAGTAATGGCTACTGGGCTGGTGATACCTTCGGGGACTAACAGTCCATCAGCAGAGGCATCGGCCCAGTGGTAGTAATAACATTACATGTAACGGTATCAATTTTCCTGCACCAGATGCGCATTTTGACAATACATGTCTCTTCAGTGATGCTCGTGGCCAAAAAATTTAAAATCCAAAGCTTATATAAAAGATGAAGAGCTATAATCCAAAAGGTCCAAAAAGTATAGCCAAATCAATGAAAGGAATCTGAAATTTGCATGAAGGAGATACATTCCTTAATTTATAACATGTTATAACATTTTGTAACAGCAAATTTTAATAACACAAAACAAAATCCGTATTTTTATGACAGTACCAAAGTAATAGCTACTGGGCTGATCGCAATTTCATAATGGCTAGATTCAAATTACGATTTCCAATGAAATATTAGATGAAGGTCCTGTACCAAGACAGAAAAATGGCAGTTCTTGTCCATTATTTTTCAATGCGTTTTGTTATTTGATTTTGCCATATGATTATGGACTTTCCGAATTGATTTTCCTCTAAGTTCAGTATTTTTGTGATTTTATTTTTCCCTCGATTTTAGTTTAAAACACGGATTTGTTTTCTTTCAATCGATTTATGACCTTTGAATACATGTATGCTACTGTTGCTTTTATTTAGTCCTTCTTCTTATAAAACTGATTGGTTAATTTGACTTAAACAACCCATATTGAAATATCATTGTAGTTAAAGTTTACTCCTTATTTGCTTTAAAACAAAGAATTATATGTAATACATAGTTGGGAGGCGAGCGATCTTATGAACATTGTAAAATAATTAACATCCAACTTTATTAACGACCGGTTGTTTCAGTACAATAACGTATTATCCGTTACGTCGATATAAATGATCATATTCTTCGGTTACCCGCCCCCCCTTCCCCCCAAAGCGATTGGGAATAGGTAAACTGATCGTTTTTAAACCCTTGCCGATGTCACTCGTCCGTTTGATTGTGCGGGATGTAGAAGTTTGGTGTTTGCTGTTTGCTGTTTTAAATAGGGAAGTTAAATATGATGCCTCGTGTAAATAGAGTGATGCTCTCTGCACATTAATAAAAGGAACCGTTTAAACATCTCTTGAAGGTCAAATGCACGAACCTTTAAGTAATTAAACTTAAATGATCACTAAGAAACCGACCAAGTTGGTCAACCATTTAACGTCTTTCTTGCTTTTTGAACAAATTCATTCCATTTTCATAAGAAGCAGTCAAATTTTTCGAAGTTTAGCCCTCCATATATGCAAATTGGAAAGTTTCAAGCTTTACTTTAAAGCATAATCTTGAACATTTTAATTTCAAACCCATGACAATTCAATAACGTTTTTATTTCTTATTTTTATTTTAACTGCCAATATCTTGCATACAGAATTTGGAGATAAACATTCAGTCAAAGCAGATCATAAATATTTCATTATCACATCATTGGACTTCAAAAATCTAAAATAAAATTCGTGAGTTGCCTTTCTTAGACGCTTTTATAAATTCGGATAGAAGAGACTCTTGTCTAAAAGATGCTGAAAGGATGACAACTCTTTTTATATTTCAAGCGAAAGTAGCATTGGCATTTAAATGTAGAAATGTATTACATGTAATTAACCTCTCATATCCAATATGTTCGTCCTACATTGCTACAGTTCTGTTTTCTTTCCTATTTTTGAAATTACGATGTTAATATTAGATAACCTACGGATTCTTCCGTTTCAAATGATTAATGTTGTTGTTGCATTAAAAACGAAACATATGTTTATTAAAACTATTCATCAATCTTGTCAGTATTTTTACAAAACCAGCCGTTCGTGTTGTTGATCATAATATTAATATAAGAGGAGTGATATAGGCCGAAATATATTTGATGAAATGGATTTTGTTTTCTTCAGAAAATACCTCTTTGCGTTTATAAAAATTCCATTGTTGTTGCATTAAAAACGAAACATATGTTTATTAAAACTATTCATCAATCTTGTCAGTATTTTTACAAAACCAGCCGTTCGTGTTGTTGATCATAATACTAATATAAGAGGCGTGATATAGGCCGAAATATATTTTTGATGAAATGGATTTTGTTTTTTTCAGAAAATACCTCTTTGCGTTTATAAAAATTCCATTCGCATGCCTGCACCAAGTCAGTAATATGACAGTTGTCGTCCATTCGTTTGATGTGTTTTGTCATTTGATTTGGCCATGTGATTTGGAACTTTCCAATTGAATTTTCCTCGGAATTCAGTATTTTGTTTATTTTATTTTCTGAATGTTCCAGTTATATCTTAACTACACAAGCTTATTTATTTGCAAACGTTTAATAACAATAAACGTTCCTCCTTAGCATATTCCCATGCTTTAAAAATATTTTATCTTTGTGTTCTTTTGAAAAAGTAAATAACATAAAATACAGAACTCTCAAAAATATTCAAAGCCGATTTGTTTTGATTAAACGACAAAATCTAATGCTCTAATACATTTAACGAAAGGAAAACATTTTCAATATCGGACATATATAACACTTTTTCGTAAAAAGAAATATTGACCTTAATGTTTCAACTCATTATGCATGGCTACCTGGCTCAAAATTTAGATTTCTTGACCCACGTTTGGTATTCAAAAGACTTATCAGTGACGCTCGAAAAAAGAAAATGCTCATAAGAATTTAGCAGTTGCACAGCATTATTGACCCATAATTCCGTAAGATTTTGCCAACATGAATAAAAAAAAAAACTCTGAAAAAAATATCCGTAAAACATGACAATATAGTTTTATAAAAAAAATGATGGTTGATTATGCGATTTATTATATTGTTACATATTTGATCGTTTTTATAGCGATTAAGATTATTACACAATGTTGTGTGATGTACCTCAGTTTTTAAAAATGCACCAATACACATTGAACACAATTTTGTGATGGCTCAATGTGTCTCGTCGTCGGTTAACACTTTTGTGCAGATGAAATGTAAGCGGTTTTTTTTTAAATATACACTACATTGACTAGCATGCAAGTTTAAATATTATGTTTGAATAATGTTGCCCTACTATATATCAATTCGTATTGTCCAGCCTTTAGTTTTATATGATAGTTTCTTCAGATGATTGTTTTGTATTTTTCATTTTTTGCATGGCGTTTTGAGTTGAGTTTATGACACTTTGGTATCGGTACCTATCTTTTAGATACTTTTTCATCTAATAAAACTAAATATATCTGTTGATTCGTTTTCCCCATTAATTGAAACCACACGGGAGGTCTTGGATTTTTATACTTTTATCTTTTGTAAGAGAGACAAAAGATTCCAGACGATCATTTCAACTTTAAAATTGAAAACAAACTGACAATGATATGGCAAAATTAAAAAAACTCATTTTTTACCATAAAATTTTGCTATAAGTTATTTCTTTTTTCTCTCTATCAAATAGTTGGAAACAGTTTCAGTCAAATGTATAACCTTAACGCAAATACATTTCTATACATACACATCTGAATCTATTTGAGTCTATAATTAATTAATTTAAAAAACTTATTTTTCATGGAACACTTCACCACCTTCAAATAACGAAATGCCCTCTGACATATTTCGTCATGTATTTGTACCCTTCCTTTACTCACTTGTGGACTTTTTAGAGCTTCCACACTTGCTGTACACATGTAATGTATTATTTACTAGAATACAGGGGGTATCGGCATATAGGTTAATGTTGCATTAATGTTTTATGTAGCTTCTGCAATGATCTGTAGTATCTTGGCATCAGCATTGTCATGTCATACACCTACATGTGTCCGTAGACAAGACTGGATATAGTTTTCTTATTATAATGTGGGTAATTAAAACATGGCTGAATAATTCAAATTGATCTATAGATTTAGTTTGCAATATTTCCATGAATACTTTTCCTGAGCAATATTGTTTATCTGTGGTGTTACAATTTATGGTGCACTAAACTAACACATCTTATAATGATGTATGACACAAATGACAGTTTTACAAAAAGCATGTATAACATTGAAGATACCCTTATTATAACTGCTAATTGTGATTATATACACTTCTTTTATCACATTTATCACAATCCCAACTGATAAAACATTAAAGCAGTTTAAAGTAAGTGAAAACGACAAATGTGAGCACATATAAAAATCTCAAATTTTGTGAGTAAAATGATTTAGAGTTATCTTTCTTCAACTATGATTTTGATAATAATAGTGCATAACACATATTATTTTTTGACTGACGACATCGCGTCTATATTGTTCACAGTAATTAGAACAAATGAATTGTTTAAACTTCTAAGTGGAAGATGTAATGTAGGTGGTAACTTTCTTTACCAAATTGTATTACCAAATTTAAGTAGGATCTTCTCTAAATCTACGATCATGTGATCAATGTAGCACCACAATGAAAATTACACAAAATTAAAACGCTACGGGTGCCGTATATGGTGCAGGAAATTATTACCCTTCCGGAGCACCTCATTTCACTCCCGGGTTTTAGTGGAGTTCGTGTTGTTTCTTGTTTATTATTTATTACTGTTGATGTAAATATCCCTTGGTTTTGTGAGTCTTTGTTTACTCCTTGGTTTTTATTGTTATTGTCTACAAGCTAATTTTCTACATATCGCAAAAATAATCAAACTATAATGTTCAACAAAACTATATACAAACAAACAAATAAAAACATGTATAATTAAGTAATTTATGATGAATGTATGGTTCACTGGATTCAAATAACAACTAACTTGAGGTCTGACGATGCAGGCGCAAAATGTCATGAGTGATGCTAAAATTCAGAGAGAATATGCCAAATAAATGTACGAATTTGAATACAATCCTGAAAGGTTTTTCAAATTACACCTTAATGATTCTATTCCTGTGATGATGGTTATTTGATACAATAATATTAGTAGAATATCCTCCCACAAACTCATTTGATAAACATTTAAATCGACAAATATCAAAATCATCCGTTTTTAAAGCTTAACAGTTTAAAGTTGGTGTTCCTTTACTATACGGTAGAAGCCTTGGTAAGGACATTTTTTAAATCATATCAGCTTTCTGTTGCAAAACTAATGACATTATTCAAACTGCAAGCTCATTAATACTGAAGTTAGTTGGCAGGAGCGTCACTGATGAGTCTTATGTAGACGAAACGCGCGTCTGGCGTACTAAATTATAATGCTAACTATTTACACCACTGGGTCGATGCCACTGCTGTTGGACATTTCGTCCCCAAGGGTATCACCAGCCCAGTAGTCAACATTTCGGTGTTGACATGAATATCAATAATGTAGTCATTTTTCAAATTTCCTGTTTACAAGACTTTGAATATTTAAAAAAAAACTAAGGATTTTCTTATCGAAGCATTGATTACCTTAACCGTATTTGGCACAACGTTTTGGAAATTTTGGATCCTCAATGCTCTTTCACTTTTACCTTCTTTGGCTTTATAAATATTTTGATATGAGCGTCACTGGTGAGTCTTATGTAGACGAAACGCACATCTTAAAGAAAAGAAGTCCCTTGACTAATGACTATATAATTATGTAACAGAGTACCAGGAATATATAAGAGATATTTATTATTTAACAGCACTGCCAGGAATATACATTTCTAAAACTATCAAAGGATAATTTAATTTTGTTTAATTAAATATAGGAAAATTATCAGTAGAGTTAATGTTTATAGTTTGAAGAAACAAAACATTTTACGTTAATAAAAATTACGTATATTGTATAAAACTACAATGAGGTGATTACTTTTTTAAATACAATCTTGCCATATATTAACAACTACTTGTGCCTTTTATAATGACCCTTTTGACACTCGATTTAGTAATTAATTAGTTTGAAATAACGAAATGATTTACTGATAATTAAAAGTTATCCCACAAGGAAGTGGTGTGTCAGGATTAGATCACACCGATGACCGGACGCCAGAAGATGATCAAACACTGACTCACCAAATCCGAGTGGGATAACTATTTTACATCCCAACTGTTTTAGATTAGACGAAAACCCATTTACAATTCAAAAAGCCTAGTTTAGAAGGCCACACAATTATTACAATATTCTTTATATATATTACTACCCCCAAACACGATGAGTAGATATCAAACAATGTCAATCGGCCCACCCTATATTGTCACTTTATAAAAAAAACATACTCACTCTTTACCGACTCGCCCCACTTTTGAAAAAGTGTAAAGTCAAATTGAACAATCAGTCGTAAAACTCATTATTGTATATGATATCAAACTACCAAACCGACAAATAGCAAAATGGTGAATTCCTATGACATACACACAGTTTCTGTGTCTCTAGATTCTGTTATTTGACTCATGAATAAAAACAACACTATTTTAGAATTGGCGAATTTTGTCATGGCTTTAATTTTTCAACAAAATCATAACAACAATTAGATTTTCAAAAGGCCAAAGAATAAATCATTCAATGACAATATAATTAATGTTTTTCATTGATTCAGTAAAGGGCAACCAGTACTGAAGAGGTGACAACTGGGCTTCCAGCACCACAAAACGATAAATTCCGCCATACACATTGCTTGTAATGTTCAGCTTTGTTAGATCACATCATCATCCATCAAATGTCAACATGTTTAAAAGCCATGACGATTGGTAAAGACTGCATACAAAAATATGTAGTTATAAATCATAACGGCAGCACACAAATATTTAATTGGGGTAGGGTGTGGTGGGTTTTTGTCCTTGCACCCGTCTACAGTTTGTTAAAGAATGAAATAACATTACCGAAACAACTGGTTTTATATTGAAATTCCCGCCTATAAATGCACGAGATAAATGCGTATCGCTTATGAACAGAAACATTTGTATCATACAACCGGTTTAAGTGTCGCTTGCAACAATCAAAACATAAAACATGTCAACTCGCCCGACCTATAAAAAGATATTGCTACCTTTAAGTATGTCAAATTGCTATTAGTTCGCATCCAGTTGTCCTGGTTTAGTGGTATGGGTCGTGGCTTGATATGCTAACGATCGTAAGTTCGAATACCAGCATATAAACTGGATTTTTTTCAACGTGATTTTTGATAGATTTTTTCGTTTAATTAATAATAAGTTTGATAGTGGATTTGACATTCTCGCCAAAATGATACAGAACAAAGAAAAGCATACATTACAAAGAAACTCAGACTGGGGTGATCTAGTAGGGGTGATCCGGTTCAGATCACCCCTGTTAGAACAAAGGAACTGGGGTGTAATTATACCCCCGCTTTAAAAAGGGGGTATACTGTTTTACCTCTGTCTGTCCTTTCGTCAGTCCGTCAGTCCGTCAGTCCGTCAGTCAGTCCGTCCGTCCCATGAATATTTTCGTCGCATTTTTCTCAGGAACTACAATACAAGGATTTCTGAAATTTGGTTTTAGGGTTTATCTAAGTCAGCTATACCATGTGATGCGTTTTCAGATTGATCACTTGACAACTTCCTGCTAACCGAACACTTGTATGATTTTACACATGATGCCCAAGTGGAAAATTTTTGTCACCTTTTTCTCAGGAACTACAATACAAGGATTTCTGAAATTTGGTTTCAGGATTTATATAAGTCAGCTATACCGTGTGATGCGTCTTCAGATTCATCACTCGACAACTTCCTGTTTACTGAACACTTGCATATTTTTACACTATTTATATTATCCACTTGCGGCGGGGTATCATCAATGAGCAGTAGCTCGCAGTTTCACTTGTTCATCATATTTCTGTAGGTAATTACGTTCATTAAAATCTAAAATATTACGGGCATAGTTGGTACTTGTATTTATGATAGTACATAATGAACATCTTCATTCAAATCAGAAAAAAATTAACAGATCATGTCAAATGGTATGACACTGCAATAAACGTATAGCCTATGTCATCGTTTTTATATTGAAAACAATTGTTAATATTTTTTTCAAACGATTTTTCTATTTGACATGGGGAATGGTAGTTTGAAATTATTGAAATCAAATTATTTTCAGAGAAATATTTAGATTTCAAGAAATCAAGAAACTCTTTAATTCTTTTAATTTTAACCTGCACATATTCTAAAAGGTAACTTTTTTTAAAACTTGGAATAAAGTTGTTTTTCGGTATATATATATATATATATAATAAAAACTATAAAACAAATTCCCATACGTTTCGGCCATTACGGCCTTCTTCATTGGAATAAATTACAACATTCCAAGAATGTACTATGAATGGAATATATATATATATCTAAAAAAAAGACCAAAAGCTGAACATTACAAAAGACCAAAAGCTGAACACTACAAGCAATGTGTATGGCGGAATTTATCGTATTGTGGTGCTAGAAGCCCAGTTGTCACCTCTTCAGTACTGGTTGCCCTTTACTGAATCAATGAAAAACATTAATTACAACATTACAAGAATGTTGTAATTTATTCCAATGAAGAAGGCCGTAATGGCCGAAACGTATGGGAATTTGTTTTATAGTTTTTATTATACAATCATTCAGAGACTTTATGTATATATATATATATATATATATATATATCTAAAAAAAAGCACAATCAACATTTTCCAAAAGACCAAAAAAGTGAAAAAGTATATTTAAACAAAACGCATTTGACAAACAGGTCGAACAACTGATGTTCTTTAACCCTGCTGACTACCATTGGCGATTGCCAAATAAAATTGATAACAAGATGTAACAAAATGGATCTTAATATAATTTAATACTAAACAGAAATGTTTTTTTAACTTGTGGTCACGATGTTATGCCACAAACATACGGTGTCAATTTTTTTTTAGTACACCAGATCCGGATTTCGACAAGAAATGTCTCTTCAGTGATGTTAGGGATCGAAACGGTATTTGGAAGGCCATATAAAAAGTACCCTCATTTTTAGATAAACTCTTGAATTTTAAAAGTCAATATAGGATGAACGGATCATCTAAACCGGAGGGGAAAATATTATACAAGCCCAAACAAAAAAAAATACACGAGTCTAAATTGAAAACTACGTTCAAACCTATGATTGCGTTGGATAAAAACCGCAATTTTTATACGTGTGCATGTAAAACAAATTTCGTTGTAGAAGGGTTTAAAAACAGCACAAACAACATTTTACAAAAGACCAAAAAAGTGAAAAAGTATATTTAAACAAAATGCATTTGACAAAAAGATCGAACAACTGATGTTCTTTAACCCTCCTGACTGCCATTGGCGATTACCAAATAAAATTTATCACAAGATGTAACAAAATGGATCTTAATATATATATATATACTAATTTAGATACCACTAATTACTCATGTTACTATAATTGCTTTACAGAAATTTTCAACGGTCGTGCCATCTGTCAATACCTATATTTTGGTATTTTACAAAGTATAGTTTCCCTTTCACTGTTTATGTCGTATTTATCGTAAACCAATATTATTTGTTTGATGTGAACTGATTTGTATGTGTGGATTATGAAGGATTTCTTTAACGAACAAAGCATTTGTATTATCCAATATCATCATATTTCTATTAGAGGTGTTAAATTACAATTTCTATATTCAATGTAACAGTTCGTGTTGATATTTATCATACTTTTCAACACTTCAAAGGACAAAAGTTGATATATTATCCATCAATTCTATTTTTATTATTATTTAAAGGTTATTCTATACATCATAATTTTTTGGAATAAATTGTATTTTTTTCTAGAAATTTGCGGACTGCATGTTCGAAAGTACTAATTTTGTCTGTTCAAAAAATTAAATCACAAACAAAACTTAACTCCGAGGAATATTCAAAACAGAAAGTTTCTAACCAAATAGAAAAATCAAAAGCTTAAATGAAACGAATGGATAACAACTATCCTGAATTGGTACAGGCAATGTAATGTAGAACATGAAGGTTTGAGCCTGGTTTTATAGCTAGCTAATCCTCTCACTTGTAAACTTACGTTTGACCAGGACCGCTTTGGATTTATCATTATGAAAATTTCCTTCTTTCTCGGTATAGGCATACAACTCTAAACGTTAATTTTAGCAACAATCTCTTTCTTTATAAACGGTTAAAAATGACAAAATATAATGATCCCACTGTTTAAAAGACGTACCAATGTATTCACATTTTTATATACTTTTTTTTTAAGTCTAGAAAATGTTCAATTACAGGAGATATATATATTATTTTTTTCTACGACCTGTACCTATTATCTGGCTTACAATGTATTTAAAAGGATGAAAGATTCTGACAAGGAAGAAAACAAATCATCAATACGTCTGTCAGGTATAGGAATGAAAATTCAAGTGAGTACCAGCCTTTTCGAGTTTATCAGGAAACCACATGATAAAAGGCTTTCTCTTACAAATAGAGCATTTTTTATACAATCAATAAAAGTAGGAGCTTTGCCAATAACATCGTCTATCTTTCAAAAAACATTTAATTGCAAAATCAACTTAAGCAATATTTATCATACTTTTATAAACTTTATAGAATAAGCGTACATATTTTTTTTTTAAATATTCTGAATATTCTGGAGTGCACTTAGACCGCGCTTCATGTGTTTGAAATTAGAATTTTTTTTAACGTACACTTTTACCGCTAATAATGCTTTTAATTGTGCATAGGTGACTTGCTATTATTCTAAAACGTTTATGTTACAAAAATAATACTTTAGTACAAATGTTCTTACTTCAAACCCATTTGGTAGTGATCATTGATGAATACATGTTTGATGCACTTATCAAGTTGTTCCCATGTTGCAAAATTTAGTTCTTTTTATACAAAAGGTGTTTAATATAAAATCTAATGAAAACAATTTTAATAGTTTAAGTTAATATCTATCCATCCTGCTTTTCAACACTTTAAAGGAGAAAGCACAAACAAAACTGAATTCTGAAGAAGATTCAAAACGGAAAGTTCCTTATCAAATCCTATCCAAGTTGTATACAAAATTTTAATAGTTGAAGTTACTATCTATCCTGCTTTCAAACACTTTAACGGAGAAAGCACATGTTATTTACATTAATTTAAATGAATTATTATTATTATTAAAAGGTTATTCTACACATCTGACAAGTCTTATGTAAATTGTTTTTTTTTTTAGATATAATTGTTATTATTGTGAGCAGTATTTTTAACACAGTCTATTCAAGTGCTAACCAGTTTCTTTCATTAGGAAAATTTCTTCGCAGTTTGCAGTTTTGGACTGGTCTGTTAATCTAGTTTTTGATCAGGACCGCTTTGAATTGATTTATATAAAAATGAAAAAGTTCATGTTTCTTGACATAACATACAACAGTCGGGGCACTCGTGTATTTGTATAACGTTCAAACTTACCCTGCACATGAGATCAACCCTAGTTTTTGGTGGCGTTCGTTTTGTTTATTGTTTTGTTTTCTATGATGTGTCGTGTGTACTCTTGTTTGGCTATTTGTCCTTTTCATTTTAAGCCATGGCGTTTTCAGTTTATTTTCGATTTATGAGTTTGACTGTCCCTCTGGTATTTTTCGTCCCTCTTTTAAATATTACAGTCCTGACCCGTTATGAACTGTATCATTCCGTATGTGTTTGTGAGTAGAAGACAAAGAAAATAAGTAGATGTGAGGATGTTGAACGCATCGATTGGTCCAAAAAATATAATAATTAATACAAGTGCACAACTTCGAAATTGTTAGATTTTTTCCCTGGGTCATATAGGGTGCATTTGGCTTTTAGATAACTCTTTATTACAAACTGGTTCAGATTATTCACTTAATGGTATAGATCAATTTGATGTTGTTCCTTAAAAAGTGAAAAAAATAATTTAAAAAAAACGGAAATATAAATTATTTCCCGTTCTTATAAGATTTGTAGTATAACGTTTTATAAATTTATTCATAAATCATTTTCACTCTTCCACCCATGCTCACACCTTACTTGTCTGTTTTTTTTAAAGATTTTGTTAACCTTAAATATTGTTTAAAAGAAATTGAATTACCTTCCCTGATTTGTCAATGTTTTAAATTCAATCTGGTTAAACGTAAGATAACAACAATATCGAGCCTAAATGAAAATTTAAAAAAAAGTCTCTGAACAAATGTCAAAATATTAGATCAATACAGCAAACGAAGAGAAAACGACTGTCATATACCTTTATATTAATGGCACAGGCATGTCATTCTATAGAAAACTTAACCTGATTTCATAGCTAGCCAAACCTCTCAATTGTATGACATTCGAATAGAATAGAATTATATAAAAAATTGCCCCGTATATATGATGTGCTTATACAACTGAATACAAAATATAATTTGCCTTTCACTAAAAGTTTCTCCAAAGTTGACCTGATTCAAAAAGAAAAATTGCGGACGCCTCAGAAATAAAACTCCTAAGACGAGCCTTTTATATAGACCGTTGAATTTCCCGTTTGAATGGTTTTACATTAGTAATTTTTAGGGTCCTTTATAGCTTGCCGTTCTTTGTAAGCCTAGGCTCTGTGTTTAAGGCCGTACCTTGACTAAAATGGTTTACCTTTATAAATTGTTATTTGAATGGAGAGTTGTCGATGGCACTCATACAACAATATTTATCGTGACCAAAATAACAATACCATAATAGATCATTACACTCCTGTAACGACATTACTAACTGTTAAGGCTATTAAAAGATCTATTTAACAGTGCCTGCTAAAAACGGACTAAATTTAATGTTAAGTTTCCATAAATGTGAAAGGTGTGAGCAATAACATTATCTTTGAGCGTTCGGGTTGAAGGTTCATCGAGAAAGATAAGTATAGCGTTTTTTTTCTTCGATCAAAGACATAAAATATCTGCGTCAATACTTCGAAAATATTTTCTGCTCTACTTTAACAGACAATTTTATTTAAGCATGAACATAATTGCATTTCATAACTTTTGGATAGATGATATTGTTTTACTCATAAAATCAACAAATAAGTATTTTACACTCACCATAGATAACAAGATTAAAATTTTGTATTTGAGCTAGACGTTCTTTGCGTCAAAAAAAGACTCATCAGGGATGCTCGAAAAAAAAAAAGTTAAAAAGGCCAGATAAAGTATAAAGCCGAAGAGCATAGAGGACAAAAAATTCCTAAAGGTTTTGCCAAATACAGCTATGGTAATCTATTTCTGAAGAAGAAAAGCCTTAGAATTTTAAAATTTAAAAGTTTTGTAAACAGTTTATTCATAATCATGACCATACATGTATCAATGATATTTCAAGTCAACACAGAAGTGCTGACTACTGAGCTAGTGATACACTCGTGAAATAACAAAAATCTCCACCGGCTGTGTCATCGATTTAATACCCATACAGTGTGAGTATATAAATGTAAGACAACATCTAAGACAATATGTATGTAAGTGATGTCTTGAATCATATTTATTTTTTCAAGATACTGATGTAAAATGGCCATTTCAACATGGCCGCTTAGGAACATGAAAAACGTTTTGTTTTCATTTTCTAAGGTCCACTCAGCAATTTCAACATGCTTTGTGTTTCCCCCTAGTAATTGTTTTGTGCTTTTTATAGCTTGCTACTCTGTGTGAGCAAATTTTCCGTGTTGAAGGCTGTATATTGACCTTTTATAATTGTTAACTTTTGATATTATGACGAGACAACAAAATATTAATTATTCGTTTTTTTATTGTTCCCTTACCGATGGGAAACAGTCGTTTCTCTTGATGTTTTGTTTTGTATACAGATTCAACAATTACACATGTTGAATTTCATCAAGGTTGGCATACTTAATTGTTAAAATCTAAATTCATTGTGATAATGTTGAGAAGCTTCTCCGTTTCTACAATACCACATCTACTAGTTTGATAAGTAATCTCCTGTATGGTGCTTTTATTTGAAAATATGATTTCAGGGGTTTGAAAAATCACGGTTTTCTTTAATTTTTAATATCATTTTTGTGATTTTGAAAATTGCATAATCAGCTGTTATCTAACATATAGGTTTTCGAATACAAAATTCATCCAAGAACAATTATAACCCAAACCTTTAAATTCTGTTATAGCAACAGTACTTCCAGATTTACAAGTTACGCTGGTTAACGCTTTCATTTGTATGTAAACTTGTTTAAAATCTTTCAAAACCTATTGGAATGTTTGGTTTTCATTGCTCTTCAACTTATTACATTATTTGATTCGAGCGTCACTGATTAGTCTTTTGTGGACAAAACGCGCTTCCGGCGTCAATGCAAAATTTCAATCCTGGTATCTATGATTAGTTTATTAATTAAATACATGGTATAAACTTGTTAATTTTGATTGATATTCAAAAAGAATTTAAAACTGCATATTGAATTGCAATTTGCTATTCATATTACTAATTTGAAAATCAAACCAATGTATGCTGTAAAAAAACAAATTCAAACAAATTTTAAATCAAATGTAACATGTAATAAGGTTGCGAAAGTCTTAAAATTTAAAACAGGGATAATTTCCCCACGTTTCCAGTCTGTCATCGTCAGCTTTGTACATATTAAACATCATCTGGCATCGCGTGCACCAACAATAGCGAGGCTGGTATGACCCATTAGAGCGCATGGGCGAAAGTGGTTTTGCAAATCCCTTTTCAAACTCCGAGAACTCTTTAAACAAAACTGGTTCCGGTGTTCTTGTTGGTATGTCTGTGGGTGTAGACGACAAATCAGTATATTCCCCTTCTGAATACCTCGAAACTTCATCAAATGAACGACTGCGTCCAGATTTCTTCATCGTAGTGTGTCGTTTTTCCTTGACAGTTTTGGTTTTATCTTTATCAGATAGTGAGGTCTTGCGCTTACGTTGTCCATTGTGTTTATAATCTATTTTAGGTAATTTACATACACCGCTTTGAGTTTTCTTACTTGTCTTGCCTGCAACAAAGATAATAAATTTACCATTAATCACACAAGAATATTGCAATGTAAGTTAACAAGGAAAAAAAATGTCTATTGGTTATAATTTGTTTTAAAATATGCATTATTTTGATAGCTCTTTAAGGGGACTCGCGGGTCTAAATAATTTTTTTCCTAATATAGGATTTCTCTATATTTTTCATAAATGAACTTTATCATATACCTAATATAAAAATGAAATAAAAATATGGGTTCACCGTTCATTTGAGCTCATAATCTGCCTCCGAAATAAGCATACATTTTTGTAAATGTCTTTTTTTTTCTGTTGAACTAATAGGAGAAATAAAGATAATATCGAAATAAAAATAGAAATAAATTACAGAAATCGCTAAAATTTTACAATTATTTAGTTTATGTAAAGCTTATGTGAAAACAATAATAAAAAATAGGTCACCGATGAGTAAAGAAGATATTTCAATTTTAATGCAAACAAATGGCATTTGTTGCACAAAAGGGAGAAAAGTTGGAGCTTTTCCAATTATAAAATATTTCAAAAGTCATCCGGGATCCAACCAAATCCATTATTTGGTTGATTTTTGTATCATATCATAAAGTAATAACTAATAGTGTAACAAATAACATTTGTAATGAAAAAGCAAATGTTTTATTTTTTGCCTAAATTTTTGTACCCTCGAGCCTCCTAAATTTACAAACATCTTCTATAGTAAACATAAGCTAGCTTAATAATGTGTAAAAAAAATTTATTAAGGTACATGTAAGTATTGAAATAAAAGCAGATTTGTCAATCGAACATTCTGAACCGATTCGCTATTCATCTTCAGTAATTAAGGACAAATGTTAAACTTGATTAGTTAAAAACTAAACAAAACATGAGAAGGCAAAATTATCATTCAAATAAAATCATATTGCTTACCTTTGCTTTTGGGTTTAGAATGGCAGTTCAGTCCATCAAGACTTAACAAAGCTATTTTTTCATCTAATGTATCTGTACTTTTCTGTAATCAAAAGTTATCTTGAATTATTTCTTGGAACAATGAAATGAATCTCCTATTGTACAAAGGCATTGTACAAACAAAACGAAAAAGCAAAATGTAGCTGCTGTCGTTTTTTTTCTATGGTGATGTTCAGCCTTCAAAATTTCAGTTCAGCTTTTCTCAACTTATTTTTATAGTATGTTCTTATTTATATATTGTTACACCACTGTCCCAGGTTATGGGAGGGTTAAGCACTCACTAACATGTTAACCCACCATATTCTTGATGTGCCAGCCCTAAGTCAAGAACCTGTAGTTCAGTAGTTTTCATTTGTCTGACATATAAGCTTTATTTGTTTGGTTTTGAATTTTGCCGTAAATTTGAAATGTAATTCATTTCATGTCGGTGCCTTTTATAGATGACCGTATGGTATGGTTTTTTCTCATTGTTGCAGAATTTACGGTTCCCTATAATTGCTTAAATCCACTTTATCTTAACTTTTTTTGGATAGTTGTCTCATTGTCAAGCCTAACACATCTCCTTATTTTTTTATTGTCAGTTTGTTTTCTACTTAGGTCTTTGATAATTCCTTTGATCATTTCGGCTGCCATTTAGTCCATTTGAGGAAGGTAATTTCATGTATCTGTCAATTTTGTAGCACACGAATGTCCAATCTGATTAGTCTATTGATGCATTTGCCAATCAGCTAATGATAAGAGCGTAATGTAAAATTATCGTGACTTTACACGAAGCTATATATATATTTGAGAGCCCAGGTGGTCGTGTGGTCTAGCGGGACGGCTGCAGTGCAGGCGATTTGGTGTCACGATATCACAGTAGCATGGGTTCGAATCCCGGCGAGGGAAGAACCAAAAATTTGCGAAAGCAAATTTACAGATCTAACATTGTTGGGTTGATGTTTAGACGAGTTGTATATATATGTATATATATACAACTCGTCTAAACATCAACCCAACAATGTTAGATCTGTAAATTTGCTTTCGCAAATTTTTGGTTCTTCCCTCGCCGGGATTCGAACCCATGCTACTGTGATATCGTGACACCAAATCGCCTGCACTGCAGCCGTCCCGCTAGACCACACGACCACCTGGGCTCTCAATAAAAGAGCTTTCGGTGGCCATATGTTACCTTTCCACGTCAGTTTTAATCTAGCGGCGTACTACAGTACATGATATATAAGGCATGAAGATGTTATTGTTACAGATCAGCTAAATTATCTATAGTAAAGGATCCTACAAATTAATGTAAGATACAGTCACAGAAAATAATTATATTCATAAGTACGTCTGAGTCAGTGACAACCCTACAACAGATGTATCCATCGGATCGCGATATCACAGTAGCATGGGTTCGAATCCCGGCGAGGGAAGAACCAAAAATTTGCGAAAGCAAATTTACAGATCTAACATTGTTGGGTTGATGTTTAGACGAGTTGTATATACATTATGTACACAGCCATGTATCACCATCATTGATGGCGATCCGATGGATACATCTGTTGTAGGGTTGTCACTGACTCAGACGTACTTATGTATATATATATATATATATCTCGGAATCAGGTTATAACCAGAGAGAGAGAGAGAGAGAGAGATGAAAAGTATAAACGCATACTTTTTTCTTTTAAATCGAATAAATATTTTATCAGTTTGGTAAGGTCTATCAAGCCTTATTATTTACAAAAAACGGACAAAAACCAAGTTTGTACCTTGATAAAAGCTTTTGTTTCGGACTTCTGTTTTAAAGGACTTAACATATTACTTACTGAAGTAGGTGTGTCTTCGCTCTTTCTTGTTCTTGCTCTTGCTCTGTTTTTCAGTTTTGAAACCATTGATTCGCTTCCAAGTCGAGGTCTAAATTGCATGTCATCTAAATCTTGAACTTTACCAACGTCTGCCAGTAGTTTGTTGTCTATAGTTTTCCAATTCAAACTTGTTTCTTGCTGTTGACAAATGTCATGTGTGTCAGCATCTGTGATGTTTATCTCTGGTACACGGAGATTTACTCCAGAGACGACGACTTTTGATATGTTTATTCCATCGGCTTTTGACGACCCATTTTGTTCATCGGGACTACCAGTAGAACTGTCTTTCAAGCTGTTGGACGTTGCCTTCAATTGAAATTAAAAGTTTTATAATATCTATAAAAATTTTAATGTGTTTTATAATTAGGAAATTCATTAACTGATAAATGCATTTAACAACTTAACAAAGAAGTGCATCATCGCTAACGATGAATAATTTGAAACTGACTTCCTTTTTATCCCAAATTTATCCTTACTATGTTATATTTGCAATTTAACGACAGCAAGTATTTTTTCCTTCCATATCTGTAACACACACCACTCGAATATGGTTAAGAAGTGTTGTGTCATCATACTGAGTGAACTAAAATGTGTACAAGGAATACATTAACCATGTTAGTTAAAGTTCTTATATCAAAGTAAGAATATTTCGATGATTTATAACAGTTATTATTTCCAACAAACATCTTCTTGGAACAAATATTGTGATTATCATTTTTTCAGTGCTGACAATGTACAGCTGTATAATGTTTGCAAGCTTTTCTGAGCATTCAAGTATTAAATTCATTTGACTTTTGAAACAGTCCAAAAGATATTTTCTGAAAACTTACCGAACTTTCGCTCCCATTGCGTTTCCTTCCTTTTCTTCGACATTTTGATACAATTGGGTCGCTTCCTAATCGTGGTCTGCACTTTGCAAGGTTTTCTGATTCGACGACTTGGTTAACCCTTCCAACCTGTTTTCTATCTTTAATCTTGTATTTCATTTTAGACACAAGACTTTCACTGCCCAATCGATTCCGAAATGGTCCGATGTCGTCTATTTCTTGTTGGCAACTAGTTTGTTTAAATCGTTGACTCTCACTTCCGGCTCTGGGTCTAAATGGTACTACATCATCCTTTTCGTTGGTGCACCTAGTATTTTTAAACCTTTGACAATCACTACCGACTCGTGGTCTAAATGGTATTGTGTCATTTGTTTCTAGCGTGCAACTTTTATGTTTTAGCCGCTGACTGTCACTTCCGACTCGGGGTCTAAAAGGTACCGTGTCATTTTGTTCTAGCGTGCAACTTTTATTTTTGAGCCGGTGACTCTCACTTCCGGCTCGGGGTCTAAACAGTACCATGTCATTTGGTTCTTTCGTGCATGTCTTTTTAAGTCGTTGATTCTCACTGCCGAGTCGAGGTCTGAAGGGTGCCGTTTCATTTGTTTCTTGTGTGCATCTTTTATGTCTGAAACGTTGACTCTCACTACCAACTCGAGGTCTAAACGGCATCATGTTATGTGTTTCCTGAGTGTTGCTGGTATCATCATTCCGTCTTTTAATATGTTCATCACTTCTTGTCCGTGCTAATTCTGTTGTTAAGATTTCTATTCCTGCAACTTGTTTTTCTTGACCACATTTCTTGATTCTCATTTTATTTAGATAACTTTCGCTGTATAAACGTGGTCGAAACTCTGTTGTTGTATCAAAATCTGTTATTGACAAGATTTGATCAAACATCTTCTCCTCCTTTATAATTTTGCCACGTTTGGAAATCTGACTATCACTGCCAAGTCGTTCTCTAATGTTTATAATTTCCATTTGAAAATCTATGAAATAAAATAAAAATATTAAACGAAGATTGTGTTTAAATCTGTACATACAGCTTCTTATATAGACCTTATTCACCCTGTGTTGACGTCACCTTCAAATGTTGTGATAATATTCACTATTATTCACCATGAGATGTGCTAATTATGTTTTCTTCTTTCTCTTGGTGCCTTTACATCTCAAGTCTTTGGGATACATTTAACAGTTTTCATAATGAACTTTTATTTATTAAATGTTATTATCTCACCAGCATATATAATTACATGGTTTGTCGACTATCACAATCTGATGACCTTGCTTGGGTGATATTATTATAGCTTTCAGACTCAAGAAAATGTGCTTATACAGTGTGGGGTCCGTTTTTGCTGAGTCAGTACAATTTTGTTCATGGCCAGCTGAAGCTCGATATTATTGTCGCTATATTGAAGCTTCTTTGGTCACCATGGGCCGGTTTCTGATCTATGGTCGGGTTGTTGTCTTTTTGATCCATTCCCCGTTTCCATTCTCAACTTTATTATTAAGATATATCAGGTTTGATACACCATTTTCCTCAACAACTGCCTATACGAAGTATGTAATACGACAGCTATTTCCCATTCGTTCTATTGGTTGATATAGCTTTTGTCATATTTTTATGGAAACAAACTTCTTAATTTACATTTTAGTACGGTATCGTTGTTAATACAATGCGTTTTTGAAAAAAATGAAAACAACACCTTAAATAATTTCTTGCGTCCGAAGCGCTTTTCTGGATTTACCTTCATCAGAAACGCTCAAGGACAATCATTTGAAATGTTTAAGTACCGAAACCGTTGAAGAGCTATATATGTCAAAAATACCTAAAATGAATAGCCAAATTCATCTAAAGCCAACTTTTCCTTATGGCGTTGAAACCTAAGTTTCTTAATAATTTCAAAATTTATAAACGGACAACTTTAGTAAACAATGTTAAATCATGTCAGTAACGAAGTACTGACTACTGAGCTGATGATACCCTCGGGGACTGATAGTCCACACGCAGAGATATCGACCTAGTGGTGTTTAGACTTGAAATTTTGTATACATGTGTTATGATCTCACTGTAATTCTTTAACAACCCGGATTAAGCTTTGCAATTAGCAAATACAGCCAATAACAATTCTTAACATACACAAGGGTTCTTTTAAAAAAATACACTAAATAAAATTTTTATTTAATCTTGTATAACAGTTAACAAGAATGATGCACCCTACCTTATTTGACTAAATGCTTGAAATCATACTTGTCTGACCGTGATCAATTAAAATAGACGTAGCTGTGAAACAAGTTTGATATACAGTATTTGTTTTTGGCATTCAGCAATAAACTTTACATTTAAAAGGCATTCAGTACAAATATTTGCATTGTGGGTAACTCCTGTAGTATTGCATCTCTTTTCATCAAATCTTGGGGGAATAGTTGCATCATTGACCGTCATGTATACTACACCTCTCTATGTTTCTATCAATGAGAAAATTACTATTGACGTTGTGATGTATTGTAGGGTACAATATTTTCGGTCCACGTACAAGTACAACGGTTGCATTTTATAAAATTATACACGGTAAAGAGCCAAGGTTAAGTTTTGGAATAAAAACAAGAAACGTACATTGTCTTAAAATATCGAATCAAGTTTAAATCTAATCTCTGCGAAACAAGAAAAGCTCGATGTGACTATCTCTTTTAATCATGTTTTGTGGGATATTAACTATATCTTCTAAGATGTGTGTTTATTGTTTATTTGTAGTGATGATATTTCAACTCGTGTTGGTATACATCGTAGAATGTTTATATCTAAGACTTTGTACATATTAGTAGCTCGAATGCTGTATGGTTTGTCTTCTATCAGCGGAGATCGTCATTACCAACTAACTGTTTATGTCTGTATTAAGTTATCTATCTGCTTTGAGCGTATTGGACGCATGCAATATATTTGTTGTTGCTTTAATTTTTTAACCGTTTCGATAGGTCACAAGTGTTAATTCTTACCTAGACAAACTAGCTATGTAAATGTTAATAACACGATGATAAATGATTCGAGTATTCGATAATGAGACATTAACGTTAAATAACCAGTAGGACAATAAACAGGCATACCGTATTTTGACCTAAAATGGTTTACTTTAAACATATTGTGACTAGATTGAGGAGTCATCTCATTTACTATCATAACACATCTTCTTATATTAATACGCTAGTATACAGTTGTGTATACTCTATACCGAGGTCCTGCAGAGATTATAAAATAGGAATTTGAGAAACAGAAACAATACGAAAAACTAAACAAAAACTCGACATACTAAGACATTCTTAATAACTGTCAACCAATTAATTTAAAGATATCATCAGCAAACTGTTGATAGTATGTCCACTTTTTTTATTTGCGATCGTTTCAATTGCAAGTGACATAACGAATTTTAAATTTTCTATTAGAATATTTGCAAAATCATGGAGTCATGTAACCATGAAAAAGCATATTTTACAAACATTGAAAATTAGTACCCACGAAATTATATGAATCCACAATAGATACAACTAAAGGAATAATTGATTATATTATGCCGTGTAACATAAGCCTCACATTCTATATTGATATTTGTGCCCGTGTAATATAAGCCAACTATTTCTTAAAATCTGTTTGGATGTGCTCCTTATTAGCAGGAGGAAGATACAGAAAAGAAGAAGCTTGACAATGTTCACTTGCGTGCGTCAGTTTTTGACATGACGTAAATCCGAAAAGATCATTCACGAAAGTGTGATGTATAAAGGTTGTTTATTGCCTGATTCAAGTGAAAAATAACGTTCTCAATTTTACATAATTATATGTGTTGACTTTAATTTGTTGATAGAGACGTCTTGCAGCGTGATGCGTCAAGTTTGACCGATAGTCACATTTTATAAATATGATTAACCTATAAATATTGCTTTTACACATGACAGCTGGATTTAAGGAAAGATAAACCAAATAACAATCGAATTCAGAAGGTATTACATTCACATGTTTTGTTTCACATAATTTGACATTTTGTGGCAATATACTAGTTAGAAAACAAGGCGGAGATTGTGAAGGTTGAGATTGATCAAGTTTACGGCTTGTGGTAGAGGTTACCTCCCCGGGAACACGACCATTGGTCAGCTAATCTGTTTGTCTTACTGTTGCCAAAACGTTTAATTTTTCGTAAAATAAGGAATGTTTTACATCATGAAAAGATTGAATTAGATGTATCTGGCAGAACATTTCCTTAAATATTGTCCCGATCTCTGAAACGTCGTACTAGAATAATACTTTTTTTTATTCGATGATTCTACATAATGATTCTTTTGAAGACAAAACACGCGTCTATCGTACAATCAAAATACAAGAAAAAGGCCTCCAATAGAAATAAACTAAAGGGGCAGTCAACATTATAGGTCGAAACAATCTCACAAAGTTATGGCATAAATAAAAAAAATAACAGTATACAAACACATGATGATTGAGTAATGGAAACCCTACTAAAATGGCGGTATTCACTGGTGGGGCAACAGAGTAAAGGGTAAACAGATTCTGCTGAGCTGTTCATGCGAGATCATTCCCGTGTATTAATACGAGGTCGCATTAAATGAAAAGAAAACGGAAGTATGTTAACGAAAATTGAAAAATATCCGTGAACAGATCTTCCTTACCAGTCATCCAACTCATGACTGGATTTTTAAAAGGATGATTTTAAGTTCAACACGTGGGACTCTTTGTTTGACAGCTTCCTTGTTGGCAGCAACCTTATGTATATGAAATGCTAGCCCATGTATATCGTATCAACTCCATATGAAAGCGCTTTAAGAATGTTGCTACATAGAAACGGAAATTGAAAAATCATTTCTTTTTCGTTCGGTTTTGTTTTCAATCAACACTCAATGTCGATTTCTAGATATAAATTAGGATGTTGTATATGTTGAATATTTAATTTCAAGTCCGATTGGATAGATGCGTTCGACATAATTACCAACCGTTGTATTATTTAGTATGGAAACATTAGCTTTTTAGCGGAAAGTGAAGTAAAAGAATTATACTAACTTCTTTTCAATCTCTCTGTATTAGGTCAACCTTAAATGAATTAAGACATAAGTTCAGAAGAACAGGACAGTTTCCTGTAATTAGTTTATACTTCAGTTTTATCATGTACATCTTTTGTATAGTCATTTTATAAAATTTACTGTTTGCAAAAGTATAAATTATTCTAAATGATAGGGATGTTCTGGTAACCAACAGAAAACCCTTACCGTTTTTGGCACAACTTTTTTTATCTTTTGGTCCTCGATGCTGTTCAAATTTGTACTTGTTTCGACTTTGAAACTTTTGTATCTGAGCGTCACTAGTAGGTATTGTGTGGACAAAATGTACTTCTGGCGTATTAAAATTTTGAACTTGTTGCCTTTTGTTGGCTGTTGTTCGTGTGATTCTTTGTCAATTGTGTTCTCCAATTTATTTATATTGTAGCCTGTGGTGTTGTGTTGTCATTTTAATGTTATATTTCACATGGCCATAAAAGTGCAATGTTTTGGCATGCCACAAAACCAGGTTCAACCCACCATATTTTCCTTTATAAATGTCCTGTACCAAGTCAGGAATATGGCCATTGTTATATTAGAGTTCGTTTCTGTGTGTGTGTTACATTTTAACATTGCATCGTTTGTTTTCTCTTATTTTTTAGTATAAATTCACATTGTGATAAGACGTGTCACGGTACTTGTCTATCTTAAATTCATGTATTTGGATTTGATGTTATATTTATTATTCTTGTGGGATTTTGTCTGATGCTCGGTCTGTTTCTGTGTGTGTAACATTTTAGTGTTATGGTAATGTCGTTGTTCTCCTCCTATATTTAATGGGTGTCCTTGGTTTTAGTTTGTTACCCCGATTTTGTTTTTTGTCCATGGATTTATGAGTTTTGAACAGCGGTATACTACTGTTGCCTTCATTTAGTTACCATCGGAAAGCTGGCTTTTTTAAACATGTCCTCCTAACGTTACAAATCAAGCAACTTGACAATGTCAGTTGCAAAGAACGTATTGTTTAAATCAGAATGATGTTTTACCATGTACGATAAACCCGTTTCTAGGCTAAGATATGTGTATCTATGTTTGCCATTCTTTTTAATGAAGCAGTGTTTTAAACAAATAATAATGCGTGTAAGAGATAACACCAGGAATGTAGTGCTATAATGCTCATAGGGAGAGAATATAACTAGGATGGCCAAAAATTACATGGAGAAGAACAACAGAGAGAAAAAAAATCAGCATGGATTGGCAAGTTAGAACGTGACAAAACAGCGGCACACAATACAAAAAGTTGGAACATCAGCATTAGGGTCTTATTCGACTTCTAACTTCTTCCTTATGACAAGACATCAACAACTATTTGTCACCATAGATTTCTCGACAATGAGTAAAACTCCTACTGATTAGTCATACAATACCTGTATAAGTACGTATATTAGACCAATGATATACAGTTGAAGGATAACTTCAAAATTAATTAGCATTATTAACAAGATTACAGTATGAAATGTGTTGTTATTAAAGCACTCAACCGTACTATTATGTGTAAATCAAGAGCATACAATGCAAAATTCCATTATAATTGACTCATCAGATCAGTACATATCAAATAATTCAATCAACAAAATCTAAGAAAATCAAAAGTCACCAAACATTTGACGTCATTGCATATACATCTCATGACTTGTTACAAAAGACAAATACATAATAAAAGAAAGAATACAAATTTGTGTCATGAATGACGCAATATAGAGGAAATGACATAGATTTTAAACTGGAAATAGATTTGAAGCTTACAAATTAATGAATTAAACATATTTCAAACGCGTGACTTGATATGAATCATGTTTGTAACAGGTGGTTACCAATTTTTGACCTGAATAATTTGATTATTGCAAAAAGTAGAATCCCAAAAAAAACTGAACTTCGAGGAAAATTCAAAAAGGAAAGTTCCTTATCAAATGGCAAAAACAAAAGTTCAAACATATCAAAAGAGTTAATAACTGTCATATTCTAGATTTGGTACAGACATTTTCTAATGTACCATTGTAACATTGTGGACATAGTTATAATCTTTGCGTATATCGAATGACTTTTTTTAAAAGCTAATCATTCTTAGATATTTCTGACTGATGAAATTAAAATCGCTCCGTATTTCTGAAAGATATTACAACAGTTGGTAATTTATGTCGAAGACATATCATCAATATTTACATCAGTTTATTCCAAGCGAAAACACTAAAAGATAAGTTGTCACACACACACGTTTTTGTCTGTTTGGGATGTCACCCAATGTTTGTCGGGAATTATAAAAACAAACAGTTAAATCACAATAAAAATACTGAACTCCGATGAAAAGTTAAAACGGAAAGTATATAATCAAATGGCAAAATCAAAAGCTCAGACACATTAAACAAATTGACTACTGTATATTCCTGACTTGATACAGACATTTTCTTATGTAGAAGATGTCGGATTAAACCTAGTTTTCTAGCTAGCTTAACCTTTCGCTTGTATGACAATCGTATAAACAACTGTCATAAATATCTGATGTAAGGCTTGATATAAAACTAGATGTAAGACACTTTATACAACTGGAATTGCCTGAACTTAGTCAGGAATATGTCAGTTGTTTTCTCTCGTTCCCTCGGGTGACAACGTTTGATCTTATCAGTTTTTATGGACCACAACTTTTTAAATTAACCTTGAAGTTTGGTATGGAACGCAGTGAAAGCGATATAAAAGAGGGACGCCAGATATCAGAGTGACAGTCTAACTCATAAATCGAAAATAAACGCACTGGCTGGAAATGAAAAAGACAAACAGACAAACAATAGTGCGCATGGCACAACATAGAAAACTTAAGAATAAGCAACACAAACTCCGTAAAGTTATCCTTGACTTTTAACTTGTTTATTCACAAAATATTTATTACTTTTTTGTTGATGAAAATCGATAATGACACAACATTATACGTCTTGTATATTTGATGAAGGTTTTTTTACCTGATAATTATGTTATATATCTATACGTAGCAGAGGGTACTAATGAATAATATCATTAATTATAGGGTCATGTACATTTACAAAAATCGGGGTAAAACCACGAGCTCCACCAACATGGAGTTGATTCCAGCTGCTCCAAAATGGAAAGAAAACCATGTTGTCATCATTGCACTCGTCATATAACACGTAATTAGAACAAATAAGTGTTTAGTCGTCGCATCCGTGTATGTCATAATCGATGAAAATGTCACTTGATGCATATTTCAGCACTCAAAACAAGTGTGTGATCATCTTGTACACAAGCAGTCTATACCATTAAAAAAACTGTTTTGTTGTCCGTAACATTTCTCGAGTTAAGAATTCAATTTTACCCATAAACACCATTAGTTTAATACTTAAGTATTTTTTCAAGTGATAACCCTGTATCAATTCTTGATATGGAACACAAATTCTGGATTACCTTACCGAATCGGATTTATATATATATATATCATTTGCTTGGATGTTGATACATAGATGAGAACAATTCACAATTTTTAAGTCGAATGATATCTTTCGGCCTTGACTTTTTACATTTGTCCATTATATATATATTTAACTGTATCTGCGTTATTCTTTATTTTGGGTTGATTGGCACTGATGCGTTCAACATTACTCACCAATCTATGATTTATTTCGGTCAACAAACTTTGAAGTGTTCAGGTCTGAAAACTGTGAATTATTCATCATTCTTTAAAATATGCAGGTCACCAAACTGTGAACTATTTTAAAAGTCACCAAACTGTCAAAAAAATGAAGTCATCAAACTTTTAAATATACAGGTCAACAAACTATGAATTATGCAAAGTCATCATCGATATATCGGAAAGTGAAGGTATAAGATTGAGACAGTGTCTTTAAATTCAATATTTTTGTAAATCCTGTACAAAGATCGTCTGCTATTGTTCCCCTCGACTCCTTCGCTTTTAACACAATTGAGTCCCATACCTTACGCGTGGGCAATGTTTACAGTGTACGGATTTCATTAACAAGGGTGTGCTTCTCACAGTTAATGTGCTTCAACAGGGAAATGGAAAAACAACGTAAATCGAAACTATATTTGTATGGTGTCCATCCCTACTGTTGACCGCTACAATGTCTATGTGTCTCTACAACAACATATTTACGCTGTCTTATAATTGAATTTACTGAATTTAAAGTATGGTTGTTAATAAGCATAGCAGGGTCCCTACAGTTTATATGAACCAGCTGCATTGTTTATAATGTTTGGGTATTGCAGGAGTATCTTCTTAGCAAGTTAAACCAGACATTTTACAAGGAGACATTGTCTAAGAATATTGAACAGATTATAATCAACTGTGTGGAAAATATAATTTGAAAAGCGTTAACTTTCCAATCCATATTTACATAATATTATGTTTTAGATTTATGAGTTTGACTGTCCCTTTGGTATCTTTCGTCCCTCTTTTACTCAACATTATCAAAACAGCTTTTGTGTTGGTAAGAAGTCACATTGCATATAATGCTTGGTAACAGAATAGTTACTTGGAAATGTTAAATACATTCCAATGATACTTATAAAAAGGAATTATTGACACTCTATTTCTTTCGGATTTTCAAAATGCTAACCCTTCCGGAGCATCTGATTTCACTCCTTGTTTTTAGTGTAGTTCGTGTTGTTTCTTATTATCATTTATAACTGTTGATGTAAATGTCCTTTGGTATTGTGAGTCTTCGTATACACCTTGGTTTTGATTGTTATTGTCTTCTTCTCTTGATACCAAACAAACATAAGTGTCCTTTAAACAATGTCATATCTGGTCTGGCAGGTAAACAACGAATCTTTTTCTAACCATAAACATCAATTATTATCAATCAAAGCATTATTATGAAACAACGTATCTCAGATTGGTGTGAATGAGTTGTAGATATTGAACGTTCCAATGTTCTGTTATACTGCAAATGATCTACGTATCTCTTCTCTTGCAATATTATCGAAACATACGACTCGAAATCCATTATCCATGTGATAAATTGAAACAAATAGCCCTAATTTGTTACAATATGTGACAGCATAGAAACACATATTTTCCTAAGGCACTGTAGTCCTGTAATGTTGTTATTTCAATGTTATATTTAACATTGCCATTAAAGTGCGAGGTTTGGCATGCCACAAAACCAGGTTCAACCAACAATTTTTACCTTTAAAAATGTCCTGTACCAAATCAGGAAAATGGCCATTGTTATATCATAGTTCGTTTATGTGTGTGTATCATTTTAACGCTGTGTTTCCGTTGTGTCGTTTGTTTTCTGTTTTATTTGAGTGTGAATTCACATTACTATAAGACGTGTCACGGTACTTTTCTATCCAAAATTCTTGCATTTGGTTTTGATGTTATATTTGTTATTCTCATCGGATTTTGTATAATGCATAGTCCGTTTCTGTGTGTGTTACATTTTAATGTTGTGTCGTTGTTCTCCTCTTATATTTAATGCGTTTCCCTCAGTTTTAGTGTGTTACCCCAATTTTGTTTTTTGTCAATAGATTTACGAGTTTTGAACAGCGGTATATTTCTGTTGCCTTTATGAGTAAGTCATAATATGTGTTCAACAAAACATGTGGATATGTTTAAATAGTCGTAACAACAATCCCGCCCTATTTTCATCAAATAGTAAATCAACATATTTAACCTTGCTATGAACAAAACGACACATTTGGTTAATTAAGGGTTAGAACATCAACACACGTTTATAAATTTGGCGTTGTCTATGAGTTATATAAGAGACGATTTCGTCCAGTTTTATTTGACGCCAGATTATTTAAGATAATATGTCAAATTGACACCTCCTGTTACATAAGTCATAAGCTTATTGTCAAATATGACAGTTTAAGGATAACTTTAATTCTTTATCCCAGTCAACTCTTTGATTTTTTAACCTATCAAGTTTATTCAAAATATTTATGTCGTTTACCTAGAATTGGTCGCTTGCGAATAATTTTCATGATACGGTTATCATATTGTACGTTTACCGTCATTCTATACAAAAAACATATTGATGAGATGTAAGTATAGCTTGGGACATTCATATATTGATAAAGTAAGATGTTGTATGAGTGCCAATGAGACAAGTCTCCATGCAAGTCAAAATTTGTAAAACCAAACCATTATATGTTAAAGTACGGTCTCCAAACTGAACAACAAACTATAGAGGGCTCTAAAAATAACTAGTGTAAAACCATTCAAACAGGAAAACCAACGATATAATCTAAATAACACAAAAAAACAAATAAAAAACCCGATTAAACACCCGGTATACCATGAAGTTTTCGTTTAAAGACATCATGTTAACTTGAGATTTAAATGCACTTTATATATTTTAAATCTTTTTCTTATTGAGACGTAGCAGCGGGTGTCATGTTAAATATGAAAATTAACAAAGTAACCCTGTATGCGTACATAGCCTATGTAAATTTTTAAATTGTTTGTATGCACATTGAACGACAAATTTATGTGACGTATATAATTTTTCTGACGTCAGACACTCAAATCAATCCATGTGTTCGTAGATAGTAGATGTTTTGTGTCCTGTTAAATTGTTCCTTTCAAAAGTTTTGGATTCTCATAAATTCTATGTATAACTTTTGGACTAGTTTGAATCTCGGTCTATTTCTGTAATTTATTCTTACATACTTTTGATTTTTTAACCCTGTATGCGTACATTGCCTATGTAAATTTTAAAATTGTTTTTATGCACATTGAACGACAAATTTATGTGACGTATATAATTTTTCTGACGTCAGACACTCAAATCAATCCATGTGTTCGTAGATAGTAGATGTTTTTGTGTCCTGTTAAATTGTTCCTTTTAAAATTGTTATACGATGATGACTGATGTACCCATATTTTGACTATTTTATTAATTGTGACTGTTTATTTAACGCATCATGTAAATGTAGCGGAATTTGATGAGACTGTTATTAAAGTGAGAGGGTTAGCGCTATAGAACCAGGTTTAATCCACCATTTTCTACATTTGAAAATGCCTGTACCAAGTCAGGAATATGACAGTTCTTGTCCATTCGTTTTTGATGCGTTTTGTTTTTTTATTTTGCCATGTGATTGTGGACTTTCCAAATTGATTTTCCTCTGAGTTCAGTATTTTTGTGATTTTACTTTTTTCTGTTTCTGGTGCACGCGATCTCATGCTTTATTATATCATCCATGATGAATTAAATGAATTATAGGGTAGACGTCATAAATCAAACGAAATAACTAAACCATTGAAATTCTAAAAAAGAATTTCGTCATGACCTATATCCATGTTACTACTATTTACTCGGATCACAGTCATTCCTGTTTGTAACCGGATATATCTCTCGATGCGTGAAATAACATATGCGCAACAACTATGAAATACAATATGTGTTATACACTGAATAAAGAATTTACAATACTTACAACGTCAATACTTACATACAAAACGCGTAATTACTTTTTTTGGTATGAAAGTATTTATATTGCAAAACTGCGTAATGGTTAACTTTTATAAATTGTGACTTGGATGGAGAGTTGTCTCATTGGCACTTTTACTATATCTTTTTATTATAAGTCATTGTTCAGTCATATATCTATAGAAAATTTAGTTCCTTCGTATAATAACAACAAACAATAACTATGTAAAATGCCATTTTTATATGTTTATGTACACCTTTTAAATTATATACAATATAACGTTAGTATAATCAAAAATGTTATTTTTTTATTCAATCTTACAAACTGGTTTGTTAGAACTGGCCTTGAAGTCATTGAAACTTCGAGTCAGTTTTTATACTCATACTTTAAAGATCAACCGATCAGAATGTTGGATTTCATGTGTCAAGCATGAATTTGTGCTCTATGAGAACCGAGCAAGGTTTTATAAATGTATGTTTTAAATTTCATCGTTGACAGTTGAAAGCATTGGAGACAACTTTGGCAACTGCAGTCGATGTTTCCATAAAGACCACTGGATTAGCAACAGTCAAACACAACATTAACTTGACAACTCTCCAAACACGACTTTCCTGTAATTCCTAAGATTATGTTCTTTAGGTAATATATACTGATATAATCTTTCATTACTTTCATCTAAGCATTAATCAATTAGGACTATTCGTATGATACAGAAAATTATAAAAAAGAACAATACAACAGCACACATTTTCCCACCCATTCCAAGTCTTGGTAAACAATTGCAAAACATATTTGAGTTATTTTCATTAGCATCAGCACCAGAGCTTCTTATACTTTCAAAATCAAGGATGACATCTTCCATTTCTGACGCTGAATCATCGGAAGTTCCTTTATTGATGCCCATGGACGATTCGGAGCATCTATCATCAAATTTGTTAAATTGAAAAGGAATAGATTTTCTATCCATTGACGATTTCCAAGCATGTGAATGGAAAATAGCAGGCAAACTGTTTGATTTCCCTCTATAACATGTAACATGACTGCGATGTTCAAATACGTCAGAGGAGTCAAAGAATTTGTTCAATATGTGGTCTTTTTCGCTGTGATCTGTCGAATGATATAAAATAAAAACTATTTATTAAGGTAAGTGAATGAAATATCGTGGTAGTGAACAATAATCGGATCTAGCAACACAATCTTCTAATTCAATATTGCATGTAAGGCGTTTTCTGATTCTCTGACGTTGGTTTGAGTATCAACTCAAACACATAATTTTGTCATGTTACCGTGACGTCATCAATGTTTTTTCGAGGGTTTATCTCGATTTAATATGGAATTTAGAATTAAATTATATGAAAAGACTGTATTTCTTTTTTTTTTTGTCTATTCGAAATAACATTAAAAAAGTGGGTTATTCCGTGTGCACCACATGTTTTATGTTATTTCTTCATAGAAAAAATATTACATTTATTCCTTAAATAAAAAAAGAATTGTGAACACAATGCATGTACAAGCTTCAATTAAAGGACATCTATACATTTTGATATTACTGAAAGAGTTCAATATTTTCATTTGAAAATCAGAATGAACACTGAACTCCTTAACTGTACAAAAAATAACACCAGGTGAAGTTAGACCTTATTGCATAATTAAAACTGTGAAACATACTGGAATTTGATGCGACTGTCATACAAGTGAGAGGTTTAGCTAGCTATAAAACCAGGTTCAATCCACCATTTTCTACATTAGAAAATGCCTGTACCAAGTCAGGAATATGACAGTTGTTATCCATTCGTTTGATGTGTTTGGACTTTTGATTTTGCCTTTTGTTTTTGGACTTTCCTTTTTGAATTTTCCTCGGAGTTCGGTATTTTTGTGTTTTTACTTTATACTACTCTTTGCAAATATAAAACAAATACAAAGGTCTCACCTGTATTAATATCAATAGCTTTTGGCGAATCTATCATGTTTCTGGACCTTCTTCGAGGGACTAAAATATTACAATCTTCAACAATATCCTTAAAATTAAAACATTATTAGAAAGGTTAGCATTGACATTGAAGTATTACTTATATTCAATATTTTTGTGGCATGCATGTAAAACTGTCTATCATTTTATATGATATATATTTATATGATGATATATTCAAATCATCGCAACAAATAATGTGATACTGAAAGATATCAAATAACAATTGCCTTAGCTGTATTTGGCAAAACATTTAGAAAGAAGCATAGATTTAGATCTAATTAAAAAAGATTCACTCCTCTTATGTTTAAAGACAAGAACTTCGTAATATTTAGTATGATGTAATCATGTTTTGATATTTTGGATGATGATGACATACATTTAATAGCGTTTGTTTTATTTATTCACACTTTAAGTTTATCATGTTTATAATCTTTGATCTTTTATTTACATAATAAGCCATTGCTAGTTTGGAGTAGTAGTTGTCTCTCTTTTCTGGTGTAGATATTCCCAGAAGCTAAAATATTCAAGCATATTGCATTGCATTTGTAGGTTTTTTTGTGTGTTAAATATTCGATACTATTTTTTTTATTTTTTTCTGCTATTGAAATAAAAGAAAGATGAAGCATTATTGTTTGTGTTTCCATGTGTAAACTTATATTGATTATTAAAAGTAGATATGCGTTACAAATATTCATTTCAAAGTCTATGCAATTCATTAAGGATGTACGTAGGTGAGGTTTTGGAATTCACGTCAAATGTTTGGACTCCTTGTTGTTTTTCCATTAAATACAATGTAAAATATTTTTCCCCATAGCACCCATTTATTTTTTCAAATATGACTAAATAGCTCATGAAAGGTCATTTACCAAAATTTTAGAAGAATCTTAATTTTCTTTCTTTTGTTTTGGTACCCAATAATACCAATGCAAATATAAGGTCAAAGTCCGAGTCAGCCTTTTCCCGCCATATTTTAATTCTCAGATATCTCGAAAAGGAGGTGCATGACCTATCAATATTGTTAGCTTATTTTTATCCTTAATTGATGCTCTACCAGCTTATAGTATCAATTTTAACTTCTTAATTTATTAACTTTCACCTAACATCACCTAAGTACATTCTTAAGAGTTATTTTTTTGGAAGGTTCGGATTATGACTCTATTACTTTGCCTACAGGTGAATCAAAAATTATGCTACACAGCTTTGCTATAAGAAATAATCTCGGAAAAGTAAGTAAGAAGAATAAGGTATATATAATAAACACAAGATTTCACCAAACATTTGATACATTATAAGCACTGCACTTTGTCAATATTCGTTTCTGAGTCAAGGTAAGTGTTTGGGCATTGAGAACCAGCTCACACACACATATAACATTCAAGTCAATAAAACACAACTAGAATCAGAATAAAGTGTCCATAATTCCTTTTTTTTTTTGTATAACCTTTTCTTTAATTAATAAAAATCAGAGCAAATTATCAGTTCCAAAAACATGAAACACCTTTACGTCATATGAGGGAATAATGTTGATGAACTACTGATGTCCTATAGGAAATGTCAACAAAGGTTGAAGGGATGTCTTCTACATGTGTCAGTGGTGGTAATTTATACTGATGTTCTATAGGAAATGTCAACAAAGGTTGAAGAGATGTCTTTTATATGTCACGGTAGTGATAATTCATACTAATTTTCACGGGTTAATCTCTGTTGGATTTTTCAGGCCAAGTCATTTTTGTTATGTTTTCTGCTCTTTTCTCATGTTGTTGTCTCTATGATACATTCCCCATTTCCATTCCTAATTTTTATTGTTTTGACAAATAATTACTATTAAAGCGTAGTTACTCATATGGCTAAAGAAAATCTCTCTTATGATGGAGCAGCTAAAACTAACATGGACATAACAAAATCTTATTACGTTTTATTTTATATAGATTAGACCGTTTGGTTTTTCCTGTTTAAATTGGTTTACATTTAGTCAAGTAATATTAAGACAATATAGCTTGGTGTTCTGTGTGAGCTAATGCTCCCTATTGAAGGTCGTACTTCAACCTATAATTGTTATATATAATTAGATTCTAATACATAATGACCTGAATTGAGAGTTGTCTCATTGGCACTCGTATTACATAATATCTAGCAATCACCAGTTTGTACGTTAATTTAAAAGCAAATAACCCTGCGTTAAATAGCAAAAAATACAAATAGACCCAATGCAATCCAGCTTTTTATCAAATACAATGAAAATACGATCTCTTTTTTATTTAATGAATGAATTAGCATGCAGAGAAAGACATGCAACATAACGGCAATGACGAAACAACAAAAAGGCATACATGATCATGAAGTATAGCAATGTAAAATTATAAAAAGAAACAAAGCCCAGTCAAACAAATCCCTAAACAATAAGAATGCAGAGCTGTGTTATTATACCAAAGTAAATGTATTATCTGTTCAAGCCAAATACACTAATATTCACATTTTTTGTTAATTACATGCATGTGCATTTACCTACATGCATGTGTATGAAAAGAGACAATAACAAAAATATTGATATCAGCTTGAGGGATGTAATCTCCCGTGAATGTAATACATATTGCTATGTAATTTAAGAAGTATTGCATAAATGATAATTAACAGAAAAATACTGAGAAATGAAGACATCCAATTAGATGAATATGGGTTTTGATGTTATCAGGCTCATTTGATTAGATGGATATGGGTTTTGATGTTGTCATGCTCATTTGATTAGATGAATATGGGTTTTGATGTTGTCAGGCTCATTTGATTAGATGGATATGGGTTTTGATGTTATCCGGCTCATTCAGATTAAATGAATATGGGTTTTGGTGTTATCAGGCTCATTCGATTAGATGGATATGGGTTTTGATGTTATCAGGCTCATTTGATTAGATGGCTATGGGTTTTGATGTTATCAGGCTCATTCGATTAGATGGCTATGGGCTTTGATGTTATCAGGCTCATTCGATTAGATGTATATGGGTTTTGATGTTATCCGGCTCATTCAGATTAGATGGATATGGGTTTTGATGTTATCAGGCTCATTCGATTAGATGGATATGGGTTTAAGTCAGGAATCTGATGTACAGTAGTTGTCGTTTGTTTATGTAATATATACGTGTTTTTCGTTTTGTTTATATAGATTAAACCGTTGGTTTTCCCGTTTGAATGGCTTTACACTAGTAATTTTGGGGTCCTTTATAGCTTGTTGTTCGGTGTGAGCCAAGGCTCCGTGTTGAAGGCCGTACTTTAGCCTTTAATGGTTTACTTTTTTAAATTGTTACTTGGGTGGAGAGTTGTCTCATTGGCACTCACACCACATCGTCCTATATCTATTTGATGTTTTCAGGATCATTTAGCAGCACTGAGAGAGGCAGTCATTTTATTTCATTACTTTTTAGCACCATTTCTGCATCAATCAATTATTATATATATTTTTTAGTTTTAACAGACCGACGACTATTTTCTTCCAGAACTCCTATTTACATATCCTTTGACATATCAATTGTGTTAGTGTTAAACATGTTATACTTTGGGCAAAGTCGTTCATAGTGGAAGAGGATCACATTTAATAAAGCAAATCACATGCGAAATAAAGTAATACATATATTCTTACCTTATTGGCAACCGCAAATGTTCCATGTTCATTTCTCATGTTGTCGTCGTCAGTTGTTTTTCCTTTCTCCGGTGTTTCATATGCATTCATTTATGATTATGGTCAAACTAATTCTGTAGATTATATTTAATAACGGACAAGATCCGCAAGACTTAACAATAACTGAACAAATTATCAAAGATTCAGAAACGCCTTTACAAAGTCTATTAAATTGAATTCTGACATTTTCGCAGTTGGAATTGTAGACTCATAAGTTCCTTGGCATATTAAAATTAATATGGGAGTGAACAATGAATTAACACGTTTCAAAAGACACCTTCTTTCAATTTCTGAACAGCAAATTCAAATTCAAATTTAAAAGCATTCCAATCAAACAGTTTTTTTAAGGTACAGAACATAATGATTATAATTCGTACTACACTTACAACCTTTAAGTATCCTTTATGTGTTTAACAAACACATTTATCAATACTTAATTGAAATAAGAAGATGTTATGTAAGTGCCAAAAAGACAACTTTGTATACACAAAAAAAATATATGTAAAAAGTACACCATTATAGGTCAAAATACTGCCTTTAACATGGAGGTTGGTGTCACAACCATTTAAATGTAAATAGAAAATAAAACAATATCATGATATTTACTTTTTTAAAATACCATACTCATCAGGTACACTCGAGACTAAATGTTTGAAAATCAAAAGCATAATTCGTATAACCATTACCAAGGGACAAAAACACAAAACAGCTTTGCTGCCATAGAAATTCGATATATAAAAATATTGCAAAGAAAAAAATGAAGATTCCTTTGTAACATGTGTAATTTGATGACCGTGCGAGAGACATGTGGGTAATTGCTGTCATTAAACATCGCATGATCAGAACTTCCCTTTCAACTTGCAGGGGGTCATGGTTTTTTTTCTAAAAAAAGATATTTTTATCAAATTTGATTGGGGGAAATATTCTGGTCAAGCATGCACAGATAACAAAACCAAATATTCTGCATGCAAATTCTCCCTATATCTGATAGTGTTAACATTTTGAAAAAACATAATCTGATTGATCGCGTCGAAAAAGTAAATAAATTTGTTTAAACGTTACCCCCCCCCCCACACACACACACACACACACACACAAACACACACACACTTTGAAGTTAAATGGTTGCTAGCTTAGCGGAACTTCCCATTCAGAAAATAATTCGCTATGTCATTATTTCAGTACGGCCCTCTTGGATGTTTGCAACTGTTGAGCTCATATTGCATCGACGTTTTTTTGTGTATTCGCATTTCTTTGAACATTTTTTTTAATTTTATGTTTGTATTCCACATTTTAACGCTTTTTTATGCCTGAATGTTTTTGTACGTTCGAAATTAAAAAACCTGACGAGAGCAAAAAGTGAAATAACAATTACACCGATCACAGGGGGGAAATGGCAATATCAAAAACTGAAACACACATCAAATAATTGAATAACAACTGTCATTTTTTTTTATTCGGAACATGGATTTTCTTGTGTAGAAAAAAGTCTAAGCCTCTTATTTGAATGACAGTCGAATAAATTTCCATAATATTCACAGCAATTTTTGAACAAAACAAAAAAAACATGATCTTGAAATATATGCATATTTAATAAGCACTGGGAATTCAATATTGAATGCTTCTAACAATTCCGTACAGGTTACATTTGTAAATCAACTTTATCAACTATATCTAATTTTTTTTCATTGTATACCTGTCTTATTTTATCAGAGGTACTTTGTATGTTCGATCCTTTAATTGATTAAGTAGTAATTAAACTATTACCAAATACAATCTAATTGAGGTAAAAATATAAATAATCATGAATGCAGAATTGTGCCTTTAAATTTTTTAGAATTAGATTTTGCTGTAAAAAAAAATCGATCACACAATAACCTTACTGTAAGTCTAATTTATATTGCCGGATTCTATACTAACTTAAAAAATCAAACACTTGTAATCAACGGAACAGTGAAAAACAATTGCAATATAACTGACTTGACATGGACGTTTCTGTTGAATATGACGAGTAAAGGTAGCTTGGATGTTTTTTTTCTTCTTCGATTTAAAAAATAGGTATGTGTTTCATCACATTTTTAAAACGTTTTAATAAAATTGGTATTTTAAAATATGAACTAATTTATGATCAGATACAGCAATTTTAATAGTCATATGTGTAGTGAAAAGTAAAATAACAAAAACAACGAACTCCAAGGAAGTTTCAGAACGGAAAGTCCGTAATCAAATTGCAAAATCAAAAGCTCAAACACATCAAACAATTGGATAACAACTGTCATATTCCTATGTTTGTACAGTTTCTGGTGTAAAAAAATAATTGATTGTCATGCCTAAAAAACTATGTCGAAACTCACAATGAAATTGAGAAAGGAAATGGGGAATGTGTTAAAGCGACAACAACCCGACGTCCATTTCAATTTGAGGAAGTAATTTCGGCATCTATGTGGCATAACGAACATATTAGTTCAAAATTTTCATATGTTAATGTATATTTATCTAACAGGTCATTTACAGTGCATACCCCATGATGTGCAAAATTTGTTAAGTAAATATATACGTTTTCAATGTAAGTAAAGTAATATGTATGATGTTAAAGCCCTAATTCTACAGTTGTTGTGCTTATTTCAGCACTACAAAGTGGTTACTAGGTATTGGAATTAAAATTGAATGATAGTTTGTTAATTGTAATATGTGTACATTTTGCAATGAAGAGCCAGAAACTATGGAATATTTACTTTAGGGTTGTAATATTGTAGCCGAAATTTGGCGCAATCTAAATTCTTGGATTGTTTGTATAGTTTATATCGAAATTCCACTGAATTTGATTATTGTCATTTTAAGCCTCTTATAAAATTATAATTTGTGATTTTTTTTTTAAAACAAAGTTATCTTACTGACAAAGTACTTCATTTACTATTATTCTTACATTAATAAGAATGTTATAACGATACTTAGTTCATAGATTTCATAGTATTATTTCATATAATGCTGATACAGTCCTTGGATGGTGTAAACTTCCCACTAACACCATACACCATTACACCATACACCATACACCATTACACCATACACCTTGTACCATTACACCATACACGTTACACCTTTGCACCATACACGTTACACATTACACCATACACCATTCCCCATTCTATCTACACGATCCGAAATTACCCATAACGCAATTAAATTTCAAACATTAAGATTATTATTGTTGTTTATGTTTATAATCCGAAAAATTAAAATAAAAAGAACTTCGTTTTCAACCAATGAAATGTTGTACACCGTTTATTCACACCATTCCCAATCGCACGTTACACAATCACACCATTCCTCATACACCATTACACCATTCCCCTTACACCATACACCATAGCACCATACACCTTACACCATTGCACCATATGCCATACACCATTACACCATACACGGTTTTTTGGGAAGTTTACACTATCCAAGGGCTGTAATACATATATATTTAACTTGCTTGATTATTTTGCCACAAGATAAATATATGTTGATACCTGTCAATTCATAAATAAAAACAAAGTTCTGGTGACCCCCTTTTTTGTTCATCTTATCCGGAGGTATATGATAAGAGCTATTTTCTTTTGTTGTACATTAAAGATTTATGGTGTAATTTATTTTAATCACTCAAAATTGGACTTTTTTCGATGAAAATACTATACAAAATCTGACAATTTTGCACAACCTGTAGTGTGAAAAAGCACGGTGACCCATACTTTTTATAATGTTTTTGAAAAAAAAAGATATAATATATTTCATAAACACATATATTACGATCCCCCCACCAACAACCACCGTTTCATAGTTAGCATATCCTTCCACTTGTGAAATCTAAAATAAATGAAAATTTGAGATGAAAACAGTGTGATATCCAGCTTTAAATAGAAAATACGTTGTGGTTTAAGATTTCTGGATCAATTATTTTGAATATGCATTGAATAAAAATTTGCTCCAATTGAAATCAAAATTTATAAAATTATTACAATGAGACAAATCTCCATTCAAAACATAATTTGTTAAAGTAATAAAACCATTGTAGGTCAACGTACGATCTTCAACACGGAGCCTTGGATCACACCAAACAGCAATCAATAAAGGGTCCCAAAAATGACTAGTGTAAAACTATTCAAACTGTGCAACCAACGGTCTAATTTATATAAAAAAACGGAAATGAAAATCATATATGCACCACATAATCAAACGGCAACCACTGAACATCAGGTAGATCAAGATATGAGACAAACTTTACTGTACTTATTTTATCGTATCCTTGATTTCAAGATTGATTCCAATCTTGATTTCCAGTTCGATTTGATAGATGAGTTCAACGTAGTAACCAAACTTATTTCGTTAGATGATATCATTTTTATAGACGAACGTGAGGTTAACGGATAATGCAAGCCTTGTTTCATTCTTTTTTTTTGTGAAGTATACTGCAAATTGATAATAAAGTCAGTAAGAGGAACACAGTGAGATCTTATGGGAATATAAATTATTAGTATAAAACAAGTCCTTCAAACATAACTAAGATACTGCCAATCAAGAAATCCAGCATCTTGATGTTGTCAGTTTAAAAAAAAAAATGCTTGAATCAGAGAGATGTTTTGATAAGTATTATCTTTCAATCCTGCCTGTTAAACAAAATATTTGAATCTATTTTTTTGCATTATTTTGTATGGAAGAAATTCGGACCATTTGTTTGCAATTAGTCCTTTAGCTTGAAATGGGAGACGTTTTGGTAAAGTAGTCACATGTTTTAAACTATTGCAAGATAAAACTGATTAAGAGTGTATGTACGCTAATATGTCTGGTTTCAACATCAATGCAAACAATAGAGTACTAGATACTTTCACAATGATTGTGTAGCCAGATTTTGTTTGCTGATGAAATTAATATTGTTTTAAACACTATCGCCATTTATTTATTCAAAAAAGCGTAGGAAGATTCGGTTCTGAATGTTTGCTTAAAATTTCAAAGTCCAACATAACAGATCTATGCTGTGTTACCGCGATCGGTTAACTATTTCGATCGTTTTAAAGTTTGCTGACTAAACTGTACCTCTTGTTTGCATTTTGCATGACTGTATCTTAATGTCAATAAAAGAATGTTGTATATTCTCAGAAAGCACAACTGTATATCAGATATAATGACTTTGTAATTTGTATAGGTACTTTCCTCGGTGTTTGGTACTTTTGTTATTTTACCTTTTTTAGTAAGAAGATATATATTGGTAAGCACATATTTTTATGTATAACTTCACTTGCGGTTATCGTTCCAATGATGTAATCAGATCTCTGAATATAGTTTAAATTGACAGTACTATCGATTTTGTCATCAGCAAATTTAAACATAACTAAATTTGTATTTTATTTTCAAACGAGGTGTATCGATTCACATCCTGTAAATACGTTCATTTTTATCTAGTATACAGAATTTACTCCTAACTATCCTTTTACCTGTCGATACCTTCTTTTTTGGCATTGTATAAGTCATGTCTTCTTCGACTAATCATGACGTTAAAATACTAAATCCCTAGGATGTGTTTTAGTTAATTTTAGTCTCTATTACATGCTTTTTTTTTATTATGTATTGTTTTTGTTTTTAAATAGCTGTCAGTAACTGCGAATACTCTCAAAGCATACTTTCCTGTTAATTTGACCTGTTGATACTATTTGTAATGCCTTATTTTGTTTATTTAATGTTAACATGGATCTTGTCTATATACCAGCTTTGATTATTTGGAATTGCTACAAATTTCACTTCTTCGTACTATGAACATTAAAATAATTTCATTTCTTCGTGGATACTGTTCTTGCACATGTACAGGAAGTTTTATCTAGCACTAATTATATAGATGCAGTTTTATTGTTAATATTCACCCCATTTGTTCCAAGTGTTAGATTAGTTTTAATGATTTTATAGAAATTTCTTGGTACTCCTAACCCGACGATTTTAAAAACACAGAAAAAGAAGTATGCTCAACAACAAAAAAAGTTTAGTTTACCTGTTTACACATGACGTAGGTTTTTTCAAAAGTGATGATTTTCTGAAAATTTTTCAACATTTCACAGTGGTATCATATTTTAACTTTGTTTAAATCTGTTTATTTACTTTTGACCTTAATTCTGTATCCCTTATAATTTGTATTAACTATGTATTTGCATTCAGGTATCACAGAGTGAAGCCTTCCAATTGATATTTTGTAGTGTGTCTTTCTATGTTGTGATAAAATTGTTTCAGAAAAGGGAGAAGATTTGGTACCATTAAAACGTTTTATCCCGCTGCAAATGTTTGCACCTGTCCTAAGTAAGGAATCTGATGTACAGTAGTTGTCGTCGTCTTTTAATATAGTTAATACATATTTCTCGCTTCTCGTTTTTATATAGACTAGACCGTTGGTTTTCCCGATTGAATGGTTTTACACTAGCAATTTTAGGGGCCCTTTATAGCTTGCTGTGCGGAGTGAGCCAAGGTTCCGTGTTGAAAGCCGTACATTGACCTATAATGTTTTACTTTTGTATAAATTGTTACATGGATGGTGAGTTGTCTCTTTAGCACTCATACCACATCTTCCTATGTCTAATTGATCGATCAGTTTTGTTAAGGTCTAGAGCTGGCATGTTAGTAGCTGCTAGTAGTCTTTTGTTAATTTATGTATCATTGTCATCCTGTTTAGTTTCTTTTGTTGTTACCTTTTTTGACAACGGTCTAGGAACTCTTTTAAACGGAGTTTTACTGTGCGTATTGTTGTGTGTTTGTTTTACTAGATTGGCTAGAGATATAGGGAGATTGTTGCTATCTCAAAAACCTGGTTAACCTCCTCCTTGTTTGAGCCTGTCCAAATTCAGGAACCTCTGACCGTTGTTAGTCGTGTATGATATTGAATTTTAGTTTCTTTTATATATTTCGGTGTTTAGTATTACGTCCATTATCACTGAACTAGTAAACATTTTTGTTTAAGGGCCAGCTACAGCACGCTTCCCAATTGGTGGCATTCGGTTGTTATTTCCTCTCTTGTCGGGTTGTTGTCTCTTTAACACATTCCCCGTTTCCGTTCTCAATTTATTATTTTAAACTATCAATAGAGGAACGGTGAAACAGGTTAATATATTAAATCAATTATATTCAGGAAAGACATTCGAAGCTCCTTGTCCTTACTGCTCTAACGGATGTTTGCTACATTGTTTTAAAAAAGAATGTTATTTAGTGATAGTACATAAAAAACGAAATAAACAAACTGAACAAAAAAGTCCATGTGCTGATCTTCAAGATAATATAAGCCTATTGAAATTTGGCTGGAAACAATTCTCTCTTGATTGTTTATACTGTTAACTAATGCACATTTCTTCTTTCAAAAGATTTTCATATACGGCATTAAAACTATACGTTATAAAATTATGAAAAGACAAGTAGGGATAAAAGAGCAAAATTTCTAAATGACACTAAATTGAAGAATCAAGCAGATTATAAATATTTTACAGATTTTAAGAGAAAATAGGAGGGAACATCCTAAAATTTCACACTTTATTTGTCTTTTTCAACTTTTTCGAACCTTACTGATGATAAGTAATGTGTATACGAATAAACTCATCATATATACCACAATAAACATTTTATATATACGCCAGACGCGCGTTTCGTGTACAAAAGGCTCATCAGTGACGCTCGAATCAAAAAATGTTAAAAAGGCCAAATAAAGTACGAAGTTGAAGAGCATTGAAGACCGAAAACTCCTTAAAAGTTATGCCAAATACTGCTAAGGTAATCTATTCCTGAGGTAGAAACGCCTCAGAATTTCAAAAAATCAAAGTTTTGTTAACAGTAAATTAATAATTATGAACATATCAATGATAACTTAAGTCAACACAGATAAGCTAAATACTGGTCTGGTGATACCATCGGGAAAATATATCTCCACCAGCAGTGGCATCGACCCAATGGTTGCAAATAAATTCATTATAGATACCTGGATAAAACAAATATATACACCTCTGGCGAAAACAACTTGTAATACTTGTTTCTAAGGTGTATTTATTCATAATCACTTGGTCGATGTCTCTGCTGCTTGAGATTCCTCCCCGCATTATTCACCTCTCCTTTTGTGACACGAATTAAAATGGATATTGCCATAAGCTGTACAAAATTTAAAGCATTGTTTATTTCCTGATTTTTTATATTCCATTCTTTAAATAATTAATAAAAAAAACAAACTTTCAAAGCAATTGAAAAACACGAGAGTAGACTGAGGTAAACGATAATCGGGGTTTAGCAATTAGACAAAAGCAATCCCCATGGATTCCGCCCTTTTCCTCTCCACTGTGGATTGCATACCAGTCATTATTTATATGAAAAAAACATATTTGTCAGTTTTTTTAACGAACGTTATCCTAGCTTGAGGTAAAATTATTGCTCAACTTTTATTTGAATTAACATATCCCATAGTTCTTATGAACTACAAAACTTCAACACACAATTTATTGTCAAATATGGTTTTCTGTAAACTATGTTTAAATTGTATCCGATTATTTATTGAATGGTTGCTATTTAACGCCACTTTTAGTACTATTTTGCTATTTCTAGAAGAACAGATTTTATTGGCGAAAAAAGCCTAATTGTCAGGAGAGAATTACGTACCTTTGGGAAGAAAAAGACTATCTTACTAAATTTATATTGAAGTCGTGCGTGGTTGCAAACTCACAACCGCAGTGCTAACAGACTAGTACGTACCGATTATCAGGTTATCTGCATGTTGATATCGTAAAATCTCAGCTGCGAGACATGATATGAAGCTTTTTGTCGAGTGAGCGTAGCGAACGAGATCAAAAAGCCTTCATATAATGCCAAGCAGCTGATATTTTACAATATCAATATGCAGATAATCTGATAATCGATTTATCGGGCTATATTTGCGTGTTTCGGAAGTGTTTGCTTTGTTTCGCCAGCACACAAAAGATGACTTGATAAGTTCAGGTCAAAGTTATTAACGTCGGTTCAAACATTATGACGTCGCTGATAAGTCCGGGTCAAAGTTATTTAGGCCGGGTCAACGTATTTGACGTCACAAAGACATGATACAGAATAATATTAAGAGCTGAACAGAGTGATATAGACAGAGGGACGACCGATAAATATACATATACATTTTCATGGACCTACAATCTGTCGATACCTGTAACTTGGCATTGCACAAGGTCATGTTCTTCTCTGGCTGTTTATGACGTCTTTACACTAAATCCATTGTATGTTGGATGTTTACGGATTGATTGCTTAGTCTTAGAGACACAGATAACTGCGAGTACTCTCAGATCTGTTCATTGTGTCTTTTTGTATCGGGATGTATAAGTACCCGTCACGTCCACTTTTATTTTTTTGTCTATCTGATGAGTTAAGCCTTTTTCAACTGATTTTTATAGTTCGTTCTTATGTTGTACTATTATACCACTGTCCCAGGTTAGGGGAGGGTTGGGATCCCGCTAACATGTTTAACCCCGCCACATTATTAATGTTTGTGCCTGTCCCAAGTCAGGAGCCTGTAATTCAGTGATTGTCGTTTTTTTAATGTGTTACATATTTGTTTTTCATTCATTTTTTTCACATAAATAAGTCCGTTAGTTTTCTCACTTGAATTGTTTTACATTGTCTTATCGGGGCCTTTTATAGCTGACTATATGCGGTATGGGCTTTGCTCATTGTTGAAGGCCGTACGGTGATCTATAATTGTTAATGTTTGTGTCATTTTGGTCTTTTGTGGATAGTTGTCTCATTGGCAATTTGGACTTCTTACACGACTCAGTCACCGAGGAACATTAGGTGTATTCGAAGATGTATGAAGTCTAAAAATCGTTCTGCACGCAGTTCTGCACACAGTAGGCCTTTTGTATGATTCTAAGACGTCAAAATAAAATCCCAAGAAAATACTGAACTTCGATGAAAGTCCGCAATCAAAAGGCAAACGCTCAAACGAATGAATAACAACTGTCATATTTCTGACTTGGTATAGGCAATTTCTAATGGAGAAAAGGGCCTTCATGTTTCTGGCTGGAAATCGAAAATGCATTTTTAAACAGATAAATAGCATATCATTCTCTTTCTTTATATATTTAAATTGTTGACCTTTTACCCACTAACTAATCTTTGTAGCCACTCTTCCGATGTCACTAGAATACAGCAGTTATTTAAACAAAAATCTTTGGCATGCGTTTGAATTGCTTGGGTTAAAAAAAATTGTAAGAATCTTTTTATTTTACCAAGGTCACCGGAGTCAACCTTCAAGTAAACTCCCTTTACGTATGCATCTGGAATCAAATACATGTAGCCCATCCCCTTTATAATGTGTTTGGAGTCAGAGAACGTAGTCGGCAATGGACATTAGACTAGAAGAAAAGACATCCGTTTTAGTAACAAGGGGTTAATACAAGATATATGTGAACAAACTATAAGAATCAGTGGAAAATCGATAAAAAAAATCATCACATGGATATAATTCAGAAAAAAACAGTTAAAAAAACACAAACAAATAAAGGCAACAGAAGTATACCGCTGTTAAAAATTCATGAATCGATAGAGAATAAACAACTAGGGGTTACAAACTAAAACGAAGCAGAGCTTTTATACATCTTCCATCAAAATAGAAACAAGGTACAAATCCGAGAATACTGGCAGTTTCTGACAATAAAATCAAAGCAAATAACACCAAATAAATAAATCATTTAAATAAGCCAAAAGTATCAATCAGTAAACATATAGCTTCCGATGGATACAGCGTAACGACGTCATTCATAGTTAGACAACAACAAAATATTGTTCAAATCGAAATACACAGATTGTAGAACCGTGAATGTGCATATGTACAATCATAGTTCTCACTCAAATCATTTCCTCTCATTTCAACTAAAATCGATATTTACAAAATAAATATTACTAAGTAAGTGATTAAGCAACTTTTATAAATCACATACCATAGGATGTAGAAATGTCTGAAGTTTTATTGTTCATTTGGCCATAATTTTCGTGAAGTTTGTCTTCATTATCTCATGGGTTAAACACAAATGCCAATTTTTAAGACTTTCATTTGGTTAGAATGCATAGCAAACTGGTCAAAAAATAGTTTTCTTTGTGTTTACCTCGTCAAAAAATTAAAATGAACAGGAATGATTTAAAGGCAAAATAAAACACAATAAAACTTGAAACTTTTCTACATGTTATGGTATTTTTTTTATATAAATCAGTCGTGTAGTTACTTAGTAAATAAATATTGTTTGAAAAATTATGATTTCAGTTAAAATGATAGGACATTTTTTTACTGGGAACTGTAAACTGACGATGTCCAATGACTATGTATGTATGGTTCATTTCAATTACAGATAACTGCTATACATTGTTTATAATGTGATTTATTTCTCTAAGGGTATGAGTTAACTAAGAAATTATATAAATATTTCACAAAGATAAGAAAAAAACAAAACAAATAAGATGAAAACATTATATATTATAAAGTTTTACAAGATAAGCTTAGAATTACTTTAGAGAATTAATTTTTTTACATTTATTCAAATATTGTTGAATGAGACTTTTATTTAGCAGGGTGTTTGATTCTGGCTTTTGTTTGGGGTTTATTCGAGGAAGGATTTTTTTCAGTTAAAACCGTTGTGGTAAAATCATTAACATAAACAGTAGAAAAAACATAAAAAACCAAATAGTGCAGATAAAGGGCATAAATTAAAGAAAGCAAAAAAAATAGGTAAAAATAATAAAGAATTGAAAATAATTGGGCCAAACAAATATATGGAGAATTGATCATAAAGACCAAAAAAGGATTACGAAAAAAGACTCTTTTTTTTAATCAAATGATAATAAACAATTACACCACCCTCCTTTTCCAACCATACCCTTGTGTATTCCGGAGATGTCGTCAATTCATAATTTCTACAACCATGACTAAGCATAAAGGATTAAAAGCATTCTGACTAAAAGAAAAGTGACGAAAATTAAAATCACAACAGCAACCATTTTCCCCCAAATTCCGAACTTATGTAACCATCTGCAAAACTGCCTTGAATCACCTGGTTCGGAGCTTCGTCTTTTTAGCTCCACAGTGACGTCAATGTCCTGCATCGAATTAGCTGCATTTTTTTCGTTGAGACATTTTGAAAATTCTGCGCATCTATCTTCAATTGTTTTAAGTTGCCAAGGCATGGAATCTGTATTCATCGCAATCTTAAAAGAATGTGAACTGAAAATAGCAGGTAGACTGTTTGATTTCGCTCTATAAAATTTGACATGATTGCTATGTTCAGATATCTCAGATGACAATAAATGGTCTTTTCCACACTGCTCTGTAAACAGAAATAAAAGGTTAACAATCAATGAAAAAGAAATAAATATTTTGGATAAATAAGCGTTCTGGAGACACTTGTGCAATCTAATAATAAAAGTATACAAAAACAAAAAACGGTATTTACATAAATGGTTGAAAGGCAATGAGAGATATAATGTTGTTTTCTTATCCTCCATCCCCAATATAATCCTGTATGATATTGTTAAGTTTGCATGAGTCGTTGTCCGTTTAGTTTTGCAAAGATCTTTCTGCTATTATATCAACTTGGGATCATATAACCCTCTAAAGGCGTTACTTCTTAGACATACAATTGTTACATTTTGGCAATTTATTTTCAGAGATTCACTTATCCGAAAGCATCAACGTTATAACATTTTAAATACAAAGTGAGTGACACATGTTCATTGGAAACCCATTAAAAAAGACTGTTAGTATAAATGAAACAAACACTATTTAAGTAAAAATTAAAAAGGACAAAAAAGAGACCCCAAAGGAAATTCAAGACGGAAAGTCCTTTATAAAATAGCAAAATCAAAATCAAAATGACATTTCGTTCAAAACCTAAAACAAGCAGTCAAGCTTAGGCTTAAATAAATAATGCCACACAGTCACCAATAACAGTTATAAACCATTGATTAGATCATTTATTTCTAAATGTACAGAAGCTGACTCCCTTACTTTAAATGATCAACTCAGAACAGATATATCTAAATATATCTTTGTGGATTTTGTTCTATATGAAAGTAGATAAAAAGTTGAATATGAAAACTCCTAAGCAAATACAAATCGGAAAGCCCTCTACCAAAAAGAAAAACCAAAAGCTTTAATACATGTACATCAAACAATTGGAAAACAACTGTCCTATTCCTGACTTTGGAGGTAAGAAATAATAATAAAGATTCTGCTTCTTTATGATAATCAATGTAATATTATTAGCAATATATTCTTTTCGAAGATTCATTCTTTGGAATTTACGGAACAACAATGATGCAAAGGAAGTGCAATCTCCTCTGCCATTTTGTGCCAAACAGAATTTTAGAAATAAAAATGACGACAAACTTTGTTTCCCTTCTATCAAGATGGCAATATTCAGTCATTCAAATCATTTTAACGATAATATAAATAAACAAACACGTCATTCAAAATGAGACTCCATCTCAACAATATTTATATGGTCCTAGAAAATTAAAAGTTAATTTTAACCCAGTTTATATGTTCGGCATCTTTCTTGAACTGTGACTAATTTAGAGGCAAAATTATATCTAATCGAACATGTAAATATTAAAGTCATGTGCCCTTTTTTTTATTGAACTTGCTATTTAGATGATGGGGCTATTTTGTTTAATGATTAAAATTCGCATCACAAAGGCTGCAATATGGACATTAATTATTATTTTTTGAAAAGAAACTCTTTCCAATGACAAAATTTTGCAAATTATGAAAGTCTTTATTTTTATAAAGAGATCAAAGAGATTCATGGTGGTATAATACTATAATAAGTAAAACACACATCATCATTATCATCATCACTCTTATCTCGGTCGTTCTTTCTTTAACCCGTTTTCTTTTATGTTTTATTTGTGTCTGATCGGTTTTTATTTAGCGCTAAAACATGTTTCAAACAAACCCAAATTGAAAAGAGGGATGATAAATGTGTTTTAGTCTTTCAATAGCACTATCCCCCCCTCCCTCCCCCCTTTGTGAAAAAAAGCTTTCATAGTTATTATTTAAAACGATTAAAATCTCATTTTCTACGGATACACATGGTATCTAGAACAATCCATAAAAGTAATCACGATAAAAATTACGTCATAAGTAGATATAGGAAGATGTGGTGCGAGTGCCAATGAAACAACTCTCCATCCAAATAACAATTTATAAAAGTAAACCATTATAGGTCAATGTACGGCCTTCAACACGTATCCTTGGCTCACACCGAACAACAAGCTATAAAGGGCCCCAAAATTACTAGTGTAAGACCATTCAAACGGGAAAACCAACGGTCTTATCTATATAAAAAAACGAAAAACGAGAAACACGTATAAATTAAATAAACAAACGACACATGAGATTCCTGACTTAGGACAGGTGCACACATTTGCAGCGAGATTAAACGTTTTAATGGAACCAAACCTCCTCCCTTTTTCTGAAACAAATAGCATAACATCACAACATAGCAAAACACACGATAAAATATCAATTGGCAGGCTTCACTCAATAAAAAATAAGGCATTTATAGACAATAATAGAAAATCTAAATTGTCAAAACTACAACATTTTGTAAGTATTGAATATAAAAACGTAGTTTTACCTAAATTTACTTTAGTATCTTTCGGTGTATCTAGCGTATTCTTGGATCTCCGTCTAGGCACAGGAATATCGCACTCATCAATAGAACTCTAAAATGTTGAATATAATATTGTAAAAATACGTGACATAAAAAATGTACTTTTATTCAGATTTCTGATATGTTTCAGAAGCTAACATGATATATTCTCTGGAAACAACTCGTGTGACAATTTTTTTATCTATAGAATTATTTCATATTTATGAGTTATGCAAACAAATATTATTTGGTACATCCAAGTTTGTAAGTAAGATATGATAATGATAAGGAAATTTAAAAAATGTAAACTACAAAGAAAAACAATGTCATGCATCCAAAGCGCTTTTCTGGATGTACCTTCATCCGGAATGCTTAATATTTGAAAGCCAAGGATGAATAAGAACCAGAAAAGTTTTTAAATAACTAACAGGACCTAAAAATAATAGCTTAATCTGTTTAAGGTGTACTTCGACTAAAGAAGATGAAACCTCACTTTTTTTTTAATAATTTTCAAAATTATCAAAATGGAAGATACGATATTGTATGATAATGTTGTTGACACGATTGTAAGAGTCCAGTAGTCAAGCAGGGATTATGATGAAATAGAAGTAGCTATACAACATTATGTTTACTTTCCAAATGTTTTTATTGCGTGCCATTAGTTGTGATTTGAATCGAAAGACTAAGCAGTTTCTGCTACATCAGTCGAAGCTGTCGATTTGTTCATGACGAACCAAGTCAGGTAATAAGTTGCATTTGAAATATTCCAGGAATTTATAATTTTCTAAGCAACTAAAGTGTACCTTGGCTGTATTTGTCAAACCCTTTCGGAATTTTGGGTCCTCGATGCTCTTCAAGTATTTTATTTAGCCTTTTTAACACTTTTGAATCGAGCGTCACTGATGAGTCTTTTGTAGACGAAAAGCTCATCTAGCTAACAAAATATTAATTCTGGACTCTTTGTTGAATTTATTAGTAATGAGTGAAAGGCAGTACATCAATGGACAAGATCAAGATAAAAATAAATGTTAATATCATGAACTTCAAGCGAGACTGGTTCCAATGATAGGATCAGCGTCTTCTACTAGATATACTCTTCATAATAAATTCATTGGAATGCAAATTCAGTCATAGTGTGTAATATTCCAGAAAGGAATTATAGCACCATCGATGAATATACAGACCAAACTAATTTTTTTTTAGTTGCTTTAAAAAAATATATTTGTGTATTTGTCTAATTTACATGCTTCTGCATTTTTATTGCATTGATATCTTTCCCTTATCCATCCAATTTTGATATTCTCTATTATGTAAATTCAAAACTCACCGTTAAAGTTTCTTGTAACAATATGGTACTTGTCATGGTTAGTGATAATCAACCAGATGCATGCTAGAGTCGCTTAACAGACTCAAACACTCAAACATACTTAACCATGATTTCAGCCAATTATATAACTTATTTATGATTTATGATTGTGATCAGGTTTGTTCCGGATTCACCTGGTTTTTTTTTTTATCAAATGTCAAATTCACTTTAACACGATTATTCCTAAACATGCTAATTGATGTCTTTTGATGATTTACGTCACTTAATATTTGTGAAGATGTTGTTTTGTCGATCTGTGGTTTGATTCATATAATTGTAAAGACCTTTGCAAGGGTTTTTTTTCTTTCAAACATCTTTCTACATCAAACGAGTTTAATCTTCTTTTTCATATCTTTTTTTTTCTTTTTTTTTTATAAACATTCCCTTCATTAAAATCTAATAAGGAATTACAGATACTACCATAGTTATGAAATATACCACACAATAAGAAAGGATCACAGGAACGTCAATGTTCAAGAAGTGTAAATGTAATAAAAGGGATTGCAAAGATATATTTTTCTATAATTTTTTTTGGTAGGAGTAAATAACAAAAAATACTGAAATCCAAGAAAAAATAATTATCAACTGGTAAAATATGTTAAATGAATAAAAAATATCTGTAGTTAAGGTATGCAATATATAGTGGACACCATCAAATATTCAGAGGCAACATTTAGTTAAGATGGGTAGAAAAACTGTTATTTATTAAGTGTTTCCCTTTGGCAGTCACGGCCTTAAATGTGAAATAATTCACAAGTTTATTTTAAAGAACCTACGTATAAAGATTACAGCACATCCCAACGACATTTACGGCTGCTTTGCCGTCCGGTACAAATATCAACCTCTTTAAATTTTGTTTTTAAAATATAATTACTTAATATGCGGATTTCTCAGATTAAACAAATATCAATATGTGTATTGCGGGCGTCCGAAGCACTTTTTTTACACAAATCTTAACCAGAAAGTGACGATTTTGATAATACGTATTTCTACCAAGCTTCTACCAAGTATGATGCATAAGAACACACTTCCAGAAAATTTGAAGAAAGAACGTTTGTCTTAAAAAAATGAATAAGATATGCTCCGTAGTATTTTCCTTATTGAAATATTGCTTCGCTCATTCGGTACGTTCTGCTCACAAAAAGTTACGGTCCATGGCACGTTGTTCTTGAATATGTCAAATAGCTACAATAATAGCAAAATGAAAATTATAATCCTGCTGTATCTGTGTACAATCTGGTAACCACACTTTTCATGCTTTATATTTTACAAATCTGTGAACTTTCAATCGGAAAACTGTGCAAAATAAAATTTTGGTAGAAGAAATAGAAAGCGGAATAAAAGAACAAATAATACAAATAAATAAACATCTATTAACTTACCCTATCAACTCCGCTCAATATTTTATGATAACTGTTCATTTTTCCAGTGATATTTTTAATGTATCTCTGTCCTCATATGCATGTTCAAATACTTATGAGGTAACGTATTTTCGTTTAATACCGCTAAACCACGCACAACCTATTGATGTAAGAACAAATTAACACAATGGAAGAGCCCTCCTGTGTAAACAGTAAGAATTTTAGCATACTCTTCATGGGGTTTTATTTACTGAGATTTGACATTTCTAACCAAACCTTCAACGACAAAACACATTTACACAACAAGATTTCAAAACAAGCTTGCGACTTACAAAACAGTTAATTCTGCGAAGTACACATTCATCAGAGAAAGATAATTTAAAATGAGAGAAAAAACGACATAAAGTTAACCGAAAAACAAACATGTAAAGATTTAGTTACAAAATAACATTAAACTCAGATGACAATCAGAGAGAACATTATATATAATTATGTGATATGAAATTAGGAATATTGAAGAAAGTCAAACATTTGTAAAATACTAGTAATACAATTTTTAAACTTTAAAGAAAAAGTAGTTTTATAAAAGTTTCCTACTTATGTTAACAAGAGATGTCAATTGTATAGCAGAAGCCAACTCAATGCCATTTTGTGAAATATATGTATATACTTAGCATTCAACAATGGTTTCTCGCCAAACACTGTTTAAATCGAAACATTTTTGTTCCAAAGACCTTTCTTTACAATTTAGAAAATAAAATGTCAACTTGAATCCACCGAATCAGAAAAAAATGGTGGGTAACTGTTAGATTTGAGTTTTCGTTAATTGATTATTTTTTTCATTGATTTTTTTTTTGTGATAATGTCTTATATCATGCTACTCATAAAATACTTTTGCAAGAAACTAACAGGTCACGTGCCCATGTTTGATAGGGTTTGTATTTATTACAATTTTTGTAAATTTCGTTTATCAAATATCTATAATACATTTTGTACTTTTTTTTTCAAATCTGTATACATAAATAATATTTATACGTTTTATCTTTCGTGTTTGCTTTTAGAAGATATGAAGATTTGTTCACTTACTCACTATTCAAACCCCAAAATTCTTTGAACAGAAAGTTATAATTATTGAATGAAAAAGCACAAAAAAACAACACTAAAAACGACACCAAACGCAACATGTACTGATTGGTACTTTCGTGCGGGAAACATTGTTTATTACCTACACAGCTACTTTTGCATAGGTACTATTTCTGTACTAAAAAATATGTAGTACTGGAAATTTACTGTTAATATTTAGTACTATTTCTTTACTTTAAAATTATTGTAATATTTTGGTACTTGTATTTTACAGTACTTGATTTGTATTAATTATTTTGGTACAGAAACAAAACAATATTCCATGTCTGAAATTCATAATTTTAAGAGATTTGAAATAGAAGTACTTAAATTTCAAGTACAAATTAAGTACTGTAAAATACAGGTACCTAAATATTACAATAACTTTAAAGTAACAAAATAGTACTGAATATTAAAAGTAAATTTCCAGTACTACAGATTTTTAGTACATAAATTGTACCTATGCAAAAGTAGCTGTGTAGAACTAGCTATTAAATTTGAACTAGCTTTTGGTAACTGCGAGTACTCTTAAATTATCAGTTTTGGAGGTGGTTGTGTTGCATTGTCTTAAGTTTTCTATGTTGTGTCTTGTGTACTACTATTTGTCTATTTGTCTTTTTTTCTTTTTTAACCATGGCGGTTTCAGTTAATTTTTGATCTATGAGTTGAAGGTCCCTCTTGTATTTTTTTACCCTCTTATAAAACGGTACTTGTTTTTGCATAATATATGAATATTACAAAAAAGTAGGATAAACAGGAAAAGTAATATGTTACAAAGATAAATAAAAGAACGCTATAACACGTTATCAAGATGATTAGCAACTTTGGTACCTAGAATTTAAACTTCTAGACTATCGCATATTATTTTCCGGTTTATACGGAATATTTATCAACGAGGTCTTTGTATTAAGAACTGAATCGCTTTATGTTACACAAACACACATGAAACTGTATTATTCTGTCAACTTTTCAACCATTTAAGATAAAAGACGACGTATTTAACTAGAATCTATTCCATCGTATGGTGGCCGGTTAAGGCCATTTCGCGTTTTCGCCCAATAGAATATTAAAGGCGAAAACGCGAAAATCGTGATTTATTTGTGAGGTTTATTTGGAATATTTATCAACAAGGTCATGTTATCTTCCGATATTTTGTCATCATTATTCACAATCAAACAGTAACCGATAGATGCTAATATCCACTTTTTCTTTTTAAAAACAACCAATTATTTTCTCAAAATAACCCGATTTACTTATGTATCAGATTTTAACGTTACAGCTTTTTAGTCATTTTGTTCTCTGGTGAAAAAGTAGTTCCATTAGCATTCCTGACACATCTTCTTATTTTCATGTTAAAAAATGTTTGACGGAAATATTTATTCGATCCATTAAACTTACCAATACTGTAATAACTCATGCTGAAAGGTTACTAATTTTACACTTTAGTCCGTTGATTTTGGATGTGAACTGTTTGATATAGAAGTCTAACATACATGATTTTTATATAACTTGTTTAACGCGTTGATACTGTTGTCAGTAATTGCGAGTATTCTCCGTTTTGTACTTAGTATCTTTTTGTTGTAAGGGATATATGAATATCCTGCCTTTCTATGTCTATTGATATATTTTGTTAGTTTTTTATCTGATTTTTATCTTTTTATTTTTGAGTAAAGTTCTTTTCAACTTATTTTTTTTTAATTATGTTGTCCTGTTACACCACTGTACAGGGTTAGTTGGATGATTTGTGCCTTTAAACATTGTACACCCTTAAATGACTGCATGTGTCCATATTCAGGAGCGGCTTATTCGATTCAATTCTCAGTTCAAATGTTTTTTTCTTAATTATTACAAGAACAGCCGACTTTACGGTATGTGTTCTTCTGATTGTGGAAATCCGTACGGTTAGCTAAATCAACTTACATCCACTTCATTTGAACTTTGATAGATAATTGTCTCATTGGCCATCCTATCAGTTACCTTTATTTCTATATTTCAGCGGCTGGTAGTAAGCTCAATATACGTATTATTTTACGACATTAAATTGTGGATAACCATTTAGTTAGTTTTTCTAGCTTTATTTTGTTAAAACATTTACAAAAATTTTCCAATACTAGTACATACTATTAACGTTGACAAACTTAATGTAGCAAAGTTCATTTATATAAAAACTCATATTAACTAAAATCTAAGTTTGGAAAGTTAAAAATGTTTTGATCATGAAGCAGATAATAAAGAGTACCATGATAATAACAGAAATTTTTCCACACATTCCAAATTTTGGAAATAATTTGAACAACCGCGCTGAGTGGATTGATGAAAAAGTGCCAGATCTACTCCTGGTTTCAATATCCATGAAGAAGTCGATGGAGTCTAAAACTGGGCCTGAATGGTTTCCTTCTTCGGCAGAATGTAACGATGCTTGGACCTTTTCTAATTTGTTACTTTGCGAGGGCACGGATCTTTTACTAAATGCAGTTTTCAATGCATTGATATTATGATTGTTAATAGCGGGTAAACTGTTTGATTTACCCCTCTGGTATGTCACGTGACAGCTACATTCAAACATCCGACACGGCTGGTTAGGTTGGTGGTCTTTCTCGTTGTCGTCTGTAAAAAGATGTAAAATGACAACTCCTTGTTAAAAATTGAAAGTAATCACATCAATAAGACAATCATCAAACATACAAAATAATACAAACAATAGGAAGCATTTCTTGTATTGACTTATGTTTTGAGTGTCTTTGGAATGTAGGTTTGATGGTTATATTATACTTTAGAACTGGACACTGTTTAAATTAAACTATTGAAATTAAATTCTAATAATAGTTATTACAATACTCATAATAAATATAAAAAAAAATCGACGAGATATTATTGCTATCAATCAAAATTGCTTTTAAGAAATGTTAAATTCATTGTTGTCGATGACTGTTAATTTGTGTGATCTATTTTTTTGTTTTGCGTCATAAGCTGAAAGACCTTTTTTAAATTGTGCGCATTTGTCAATTATGAATTCTTTTGAGTTTTTGCATAAATGCAGATGTTAACCCTTTTCTTTATTTGCTCTTCCACGTTCGAACCGAATAAGGATAAGACAGAAAATATCGCGATAACCATACGGTTATAAACCGTTTCTATGGATATCAAATAAAACGTAATGACATTTACTAGTCAGTATTGCCCTCACGTATAGCTTATAGAAATTTCACACTTTCATTTTAAAATAAGTCATAAAACAAATTATTACATGAGATTTGAACAAGGGTATATATACTACTGCTGACTATAATTAACGCATTCACATATTATTATAACATTTTGTGCATTATATAGCAATGGAAATAGAAAAAGAAAACTAGTACATACGAAAATTTATTTTATATCAATTGCCTTTAAAATATTTTTCTGTCATAGAATAAAATTGAGAATGGAAATGGGGAATTTGTTTAAGAGACAACAACCGACCATAGAACAAACAACATATTTGCTTATGAAGTCATAACTATTTTCCAAAAAATATATTTATGAAAAAGTGTGTGCTGTATCATGCAGTGGGACAAACGTGTACTCAACATTTCTATATTGTCTCAACTGTGAAATATTAGGCATTCATTTTCTGCCCTTTTTCCTGCAACATTTATATTACAAATTTGTTGTTTTCATTTTATATTTAGTTCGTTTTCGCGTGGCCAATCCTTTGCTTTTTGTTTTTATTTCATTCAACCACTTCGACACATTGCATCTTTGATATAAAAATGACATGAAATTATATAAGTTTCAAGTTGAAGAAATATTCTGTAGTGATGTCTAATATATTCGGTTGGCAATTTTACAGACGCCATCACAGGCATGACGAGTTCAATGACAGTTATGGGATATATATTTCACAGACGATGACGAATATGTTTGAATTGTCTTAGTCACAATCTCCTCAACCTTGTTTTAAACATGACTTACTTAATTAGACTTATCACCTAGTTTGTACTTAAATGGGTATCACAAGTTAAGCATGATCTGTTTATCCTTTCATGCATAGGACATAAAAAGTAAAATTACAAAAATACTGAACTCCGAGGAAATTTTAAAAAGGAAAGTCCCAAATCAAATGGCAAAATCAAAAGTTCAAACACATCAAACGAATGGATAACAATTGCCGTATTCCTGACTTGGTACAGGCATTTTCTTAAGTAGAAAATGGTGGATTGAACCTGATTTTATAGCTAGCTTAACCTCTCACTTATATGACAGTCGCATCAAATTTTAAATCCCATCTACATTTGATGGGAATCGTGTTGATTAGTCTTTTTTATGTTGTTTGTCTTTTTGGTGTTTTTTTTTTTTGTCATGGCATTGTCGGATCGTTTTCCACTTATTAGTTTGACCAGTCATTTGGTATCTTCCGTCTCACAAACCTTAAAACATATTCTAAGATTACCTTGATAAATAAAAATACACCTTTGTCAATGTTATTTAAAAAGTTATTATTCTCAAACTTATATAAGATAATTAACTACTGGTTTTAATTATTAAAAACATTTACAATTAGTTTACCTGAATGTATCTTGCATTCTTTCGTCGAATCTTCATTGCAGTTTCTGGAGTTTTGTCTAGACACCGTTATCTTGCATTTATCGAAAGTACCCTACAAAGCAAAGGAAAATTAAGTAGAAATGGATTCTACAAAAGTTAGATAAATGTACGTATTGCTGTGTGTTTGTTTTTTCTACATAGGCTAGAGGTATAGGTGAAGGAATGAGATCTCGAAAAAACATGTTCAACCCCACCGTATTATTACGCCTGTCCCGAGTCAGGAGCCTCTGGCCTTTGACACAGAACCCATGTGTGTTAAATTAAGACCTTCGGGTGCGGGAATTTCTCGCTGTGTTGAAAACTCATTGGTGGCCTGTGATTGTTTTTGCTCTTTGGTCGGGTTGTTCTCACTTCAACACATTCACCAATTTCCATTCTCAATTTACAATCTTTATACTTTGTTTTTGTACTTATGTGAAAAAGAAATCAAACACAACCTTCTCAAAGACAATTTGATTAATGAATCACTTCATACAGAACACATCTGCCACTTATATAATTCGAACTCACAACCTCTATGTTAATAATTGTTATCAAAGGTACCAGGATTATAATTTTATACCGCAGATGCGCGTTTCGCCTCATAAGACTCATTAGTGACGCTTAGATCAAAATATTTATTAAGCCAAACAAGTACAAAGTTGAATAAACTAGAGATACTGTACAAACATTTCTTATATTTTTTTGTCGCCAAGTCCCTAAAGCAAAAATACCATACTTATTAAAGTTCTTAATTATGTAGGGGTTCTTCTGTCATACAGTTATGTATTTTCATTGAGTGCTTGCATCATCTCATTTATTCTAGTGAACTTGGGATTATAGATTTACCGAAACAAAAATAATGTATGCCTTAGATATAGATCATTTCCTAGTAAAACTTTGGTAACTTCAAACTAGAATGGTTAACAAACTTAATGACAACTTTCCAACAGTCAACTTTTTATTGTCTGCAGCAGCATGTACATATTGAATCGTTATGCCATTGCAGATTCACTCTATACAGGCCTAGTAATTGGATTCCTTAAAATAAGACGAGGAAGACCGATTGAAATTAACCCTACATAAGTTATATAGTCACCAACACAAAGTAGTTGATTAATTTGTCTGTGTCTGAACTCATTGGTGACATATTTTCTATTAATCAGGTACTATATGTTTAATATTATGTCAGTTTAACTTATAGCCGTTCGTTTGCCGGGTACTGCATGCGTAGCATACTATTGTGAACCTGTAAACGTACCCTTGCTTGCTCCGTTTGAAAAATAAGTATGTCTTTGTCAGATTCAATTTCATTCTTAATCGATTAATGTGATTTGGAAATTGGTTAACAAGTGTTTTGTTAATTCCAAAGCGTCTTGCTTCCTGACATCCTAGATGCAACCTCGAAAGCGTCTATGCCTATCTATGTTTTCTACTGAATTATTTATATTTCCCAAGCATCTTAAACAAATATCTTTTTTGACATGTGTAACCACCAGATTCAAATTCACATGATAATGATGATTATGATATGACAAGGAATTTTCTGTTTTATCATTGGCTTAAAGCAAAGGAAATCCTCATTGATGAAATGTTATATTCATCTCACTAAAAATCAAAGAGTTTAATATAAGGGATTAAACAACGTCCATGTTTCTGAATATAGATATTTCAAGGCAACGTCAATGACGAAGTGGTCAGGAATTCAGGTTAATTTCCATTGTTTTTCCTTTTTCTTCATGTCTTCAGAAACAAGGAGCATTTATAGAAAAGTATCTTGAGCAAATAATACAAAAATTAGAGAAAAGTCATATAATAAAACAATAGTTAACTTTTGATACAGTTGATACAATCAGTTATCAACCCCAGAGATATTATATTCACACTCGGCCGTTTGTCTGTGTGAATATCATATCTCTGGGGTTGATAATCATTGTATCAACCTCATCAAGGTCAGTAATTGTATAATAACAACCTTTTGCTTATCAGAGTATCTAACAGGCAAAAACAGATATCCATAGCACAGAAAGTATACCGTGTCGATGCACCTCTATTTGTTTCTTCATGGTATTTTTTTAGATTAAACAACTGACAACTACTGTCGCATCAATTCATTAGACTCAAGAATTCCTTTGCACCAATAAAGATGAATATATATATATACTCATATATCACAACCAAACGTGGCATGGTATTGTGAAAACCATGTTTTACTGAGAGGGGAATCCGTTTGACTATACGGAATGTATAGCACGAGAAAACGATTCTGTTCATATCTATCCCTTAAATTATCATTTCACGAAGCAGTCAACATATTTGTCATCTATCACTTAATGTTAAGCCAAACGCAGTCAATGAAACCTGATCAATCCACTGCAGTAATAAATAAAGGCAACAGTAATATACCGCTGTTCAAAACTCATAAATTCATGGACAAAAAACAAAATCGGAGTAACAATTTAAAACCGAGGGAAACGCATTAAATATAAGAGGAGAACAACGACATAACACTAAAATGTAACACACACAGAAACGGACCGAGCATCAGACAAAATCCCACGAGAATTACAAATATAACATCAAAATTAAATACATGAATTTGGGATAGACAAGAACCATGACATGTCTTATCGCAATAAGAATTTACACTAAAAAATAAGAGAAAACAAACGACGCAACGTTAAAATGTTACACACACAAAAACGAATTATAATATAACAATGGCCATATTCAGAACTTGCCTCTGTTATTTATTACTAATTTGTTCTCGTCTGCAATATACGTGATATATTTTGTACAGAATGCATAAAAACAACAATCAACCAATTTAAAAAAAACATGCTTCTTTTTATGTGAATCATATTATTCACTTTAGTATTGAATTTCCTAAAAATAAGTATAAGTTGACTTTTGGGAACATTTTTTTTTTGTCATACAAACTTTTCCAGATTTATTTTTTTTTACCAGAAAACATCAAACAAATTTCCCGACCGTAAACTTTTTGTAATTTTGCAGGATATTGTATCTCTGGAATAATCATCTTATTTTAAACCACTCACCTAAAATTGTACACGATTTATTTACACACAGACTCAGTTACTTTAGTCATTTTATATAATACCCGTCAGGTTTAGACATTTAATAAATTGGCTGATAAAAATTGAGTCTTTTTACAAAATGCCAGCAACATTTACTTTGGTGAAATATATAAATATGAAGAAAAATTGTACTTTACTTTACTTTTTCTGTAATTAAATGAGCTCTTTTAAAGGTTGTTTTGGGAGGTAATTATTTCGTACTGACAATGGGTTCCATATGATGCAAATAGACTTTTCAAAAAATTCAGATATGAATTCAAATTCTTTTCACAATAGATGTCATTCAAAGTAATATATAATTGTATATATAAAATGTATAATATTTGAATAGATTTGTTTTCTCCTGAATAAACGAAAAAGAAGGCAATTGTTACAGTGTACAAAGATGATACACTCCAAAAACGAAACTACGCAGACAAGTTACAAGACTTTTAACCATTTAAAAAATAAATAAACAAATGATTTGTCGTAATGCAAATAATGTTTACTCACCTTGTCAACCACGCCCAAACGTCGATATTCGTTTTTCATTTCTTTTCAGCTGAAATACTTATTTTAGCTTTGACACATATACATCATTTCTAGTTTATCAACTCTCTGTTGTACGTTTGAATTGGTTATAATGCCTTATAGATATAGAGCGGAACACAATGACAGAATTCCAATGACGCATTCACTTACCCTTTTAGCCTATAATGTAAACGAATCACACGAAGTTAATTTACAAAATCCTGACATTAACATGTGTGACCAAAAGACTTATAAATTTCACACGTGTATTCTTTGTTTTAGGAGAACGTGATAAGGTTTGTATTCAAAGATTGTTTGATATAATAAAAGAATATGTAGTATGATTGCCAATGAGACAACTGTCCACAAGAGACCAAAATGTTATTAAGTTGAGTATGGTTTTCCTTTGTGTTTCAATATCAAAGTGTCTTTTTATGTTTACCCAACACCAATTTGCTCTTTAGTGTCAGTCTATGTATAACTCAGGCAATTCAGAAGAATTACAAGACATGCCCGCAAAGATGACTGTGTTCTAATTTTGTTTCTTGTCATTTTAACAGTCACCAGTTTTCTTCCTTTACGATTAACAAATCGCAATAAAGGAGTGCGTGTTGTAAGAAGCACGTGCATATGTAAAGGTTCTTCTAACAACTAAATGACATTAAACTATTTAACATATTTGGATGCAATTATAAATTCATTAGAGATAAAAGGCTATTAATTATGTACGTTAGTCTCATATTTTCTCTAGAAAAAACTTGGCTGTGACGCTCGAAAAAAATAGGTGCCATAGAAGAGGAAAGGACATTTAGGAACAAACATTCCGAGAGTGTTTTCCAAATACTATGTTGTCAATCTAGGCCTAGGGTGTTGAAGACTTAGTATTTTCGAATACTGTGGATTCATTATTATTCGTTGGATACCAATTTTCGTGGATTTCGTGGGAACAGTTGAACCACGAAATTAAAAGTTCAACGAATGACAAATTTTCAATAGGCTTGCATGCAGACTTTGGCAAAACCACGAAATCAAATATCCACGAACATGCAAGTTTTCCTCAAATTTCTAAACATAAAAAATGGACTGAAACTGAACAGATCGATTGTATTTCATGTAAACATAGAGGCGTTTAGTAATAGTCCACTAGCTGTAGCAACAACCAGGTGTTGTAAATAGTTATCAAAGGTACAAGGCTTATAAATTGACACGAGAAATGTGTGTTTCGTCTACATACAACTCATAAGTGACGCTCCGATCAAAATTTTTCGTAGGCCAAAACTAGTACAAAGTGGTGAATAGCATTATATATTTGAAATAACACGTTGCAGGATGTGATGAATTTCTGTATATTGTGTGAATCATATATCTTAAAACAAGTTAACCCTTTTTGAGAGTTATTGCAGAACAAATTTAAAACGGGAAGACTTTTATTAAATAATAAAGGCAAAAGCTCGAACAATTGAAAACAAGTGAAAAAAACGACCATTCCTGACTTGGAACAGACATATCTATTTGAAGAAAATGACGGATCAACCCTATTATGTAACTTGCTCAACCTCTCACTTGAATGACATTAACATAAAATTGCATTACATTTAGAATAATGTGTTAGCTAAGCACACATATATGAAAAGTAAAAACGTCAAAAAAATGGGGACGAGGACGGGTTTTTTTCTTAGACGGGTAGCGTAAAATTGTGTACAAAAGTCAACATTGTAATATATACTTCATCACTATGAAATCAAAACATTGTATTAACAAAGAAACACAAAATGGAATGAAGACAAAGTATATACGCAAAATGCAAGACAGGAATTCAAAATTTACAACAACACTACTACAAAATGGGATAACGTGTACGTACCGATCCACGTAATAAGAATATTATCGAAAATGGATAAACTTTTTAAAGGTTAAAAATATACAAGGACAATAGAAGAATTGTAATTAGGAAGATTACAACGTCATTACCTATACTCTATATTTGTTTAATGTTTGATTTGTACATTTCATACAGAATGTGTATTGAGAAGGTCTTGGTATCTTTCAATGAACATTTTAGGAACAGTACGCGACGTTGTTTTATATAATATTGGCTCTTTAACCTTCTCCTAAGACGTTAGTGACAATTTATAAAGCTTGAGTAGCAGTAAAAAGCTCGTGAATACACTATGAGTTAACAACAAATATGTATCCGATATGCAGGTGAAGTTGATATATTGCTGCTAAGGCGGGGAAAATTAATATTTTCAATTTCAAAATCGTCTTGCTTATTAAAGATTCTGGTATTGGTATGACCCTTTAGGGAAAACGGTTCTATTTTTTCTGCCATAGGCGACAATACTAACATTTTCTAAATTTACCAGTTTTTATAATCAAAACCTGGATAAAACAGTTATGTGTGGTGTTAGATCTTTATTACTGTATTCTAAAAATAGCAGCCAAATAGTATCATGACCAATATCCAACGGAGCTGGTTTATGTTATCCATGCCCACCGTCATTTTGCACCAAATTTATGAAATTTTGGAAGCCTTTTCGAATAATTCTCTAGAAAATATTTCAATAGGTTTTTAAATTTAAATTATAAATTTACACACTGCAGTTATTCATCGATAAATGAAAAAAATATTTGGTACCCTTACATCCAATCACAGCGCTCCTAGTTTGACTTCCTTCACCTGTCTTGGGTACACAAAAGACCAAACTAATGCTGGGAAAATTAAATACTACCGCTTTCCCTTTATTTCAAATTATAGGTATAAGTAAAAAATTGAGGCAAAGGAATTCGTTTATATTTTTTCTTTAATTTCTAGTTCTGGGAAATATATCAGAGAAGATTGAATGATAAATGAAAAGAACATCAATCATTAAAACATCTTGATGAGAAACTAAAAGATCAAATAAGTTGCATTTGAAGATCAATAAGTAGTCAAAATTCCGATAGTTTTTGTCGAATACAGCTAAGGTTGTCTAATCCTGGTGTAGAAAAAAATACTGCATTTTTAGGAAAGTTAAAACGAAAAGTCCTTTTTCAATGGGAAAATTAAAATTTCAAACACATGAAACGAACGAAAAACAACTGTCATATTTCTGAGTTGGTACTGGCATTTTCTTATGTTATGAATGAAGGATTATGTAAAAATGACATTGAGGCACATATTCAACAAAGGTCAAATGAAGTCGATGTAAACAAATACAGGCAACCGCATATTCTTCAATAAGAAAATCCATACCGTTTGGTCGGCCATAAAAACACCGACATGAAAGGCCAATAAATAGTATAGCTAGCATAACCTCTCAATTGTATGGCATTTGAACTGGATCCAATTAAATATTAACAATGTGGGAACCTAGCTAAGAGACGCCTCCGGGTGCGGGAATTTCTTGCTACATTGAAGACCTGTAGGTGACCTTTAGTGGGAGATATTATGGACATAATTGTGCAAATTGTGATACAAGCATTAAATTTGGTATAAAGGTGGGCTAAATGATAATTAAAAGAAACCAGATGCTGGCCATAAAAAAATTCCATTTTTTTAAGATGGCCACCGATCATTTTGCAAATGGCGTCATATCCAGTTTGCTACATTTCGGAAATCCTTGAAAGCTGTGTTATAGGTATAATCCAATGTAAGTTTTATTAAACGTAAATTATAGTTCCTAAATTACGAAAAAACAACACATAATTGACAAAAAAGAGTGACTTCCGGTTCCAAAATGGCGGCAAACTTTTTGAAAATGTATTTTTTTTTTTAATTTTCATCAAGTGATATCACATTCTTTGTTAAGATTAAATGCCTAGTTTTGTTAGAAAGACAGGTTTGTAATCTTATAATTATCTGATAGTAGCCAATAAAAAAAAAACGTTTAAGGAATGACAGAACGGTAGTATTTACAGTCACTAACACAGCTGGATTTTTCGCCTCCTCATTTCAAAAGTTCCAGACAGGAGGATGCAACTTTAACGGCAGCCGAAGAAGTCCTTTTTTGTTTCCAACTGTCATCGATTTTTTTTCTTTCATCCAACCCCAGTGTTCATGAATTGGTACATAAATGAGGTTGAGCCCAACCTTGTCCTCCTTGATACGCTGCTCTTTGGATGTGCTCCGGAAAAAACTCTTGTAGGCGGAACTACATCACAATGCCGCTGCTTCTTGGGTAAAAATTACATCTTGCCTCGTTTACAGAAAATGGTGATGTTGTTCTGTCATATATGATGCAAACAAATGCTTCTATTATGTCCATATATGTGTCTTTATACTTCAGCAAAGACAAAAATACGTCCCTTACTTGTTGAAATACTTCCCATGTCATCCAAACTGACCTATTCCCTTACCCACGAAAATCCGACAAAGAGTCACATCCACTGAATATATGAATGAAAGAAACAGTAGCTACACGAGGACCAAATACATTTGATATATCACGTACAGGAAGCCATCAAAAGTCTTCATTCTTGCCAAAACCTATTCACAGTTTGTTCTACCAAATTTTTGGAGTGCTGCAATTCTTAACACTACTACATCTGTGTCGGTGCTACCTAAAATAACGGTCTTCAACAATTTTCATAATCATGCCGAAAATGGACAAACATTCGTATATCTGCTTTTCCATGCTTATAAAGGGGTAGCTGGAAAGTATCCTTATTAGTCTCTAAAAAAGCATTTCTGAGACACTTGAAAAATTTCGTTTCGTTGTCATCTTCATAGAGAAAACTACTCCAGAACCAACTTTTGTCTTGTCACATCTAGCCTTTAAATTATTCATTTAGTAAACTTCTAACACAATGTCTACTCTTGAACACTTATCGATGCAAGATTTTATTTAAGGCAGTATGACACATTTGCAAAATCATCCAATATTGTTGCCCAACAAGGTGGCCTGGAATTAATCATTGCTGCCCCATCAACGATAAATGCATCAGAATTTGGATCTGCAAAATGTTTCAAGTTTATCCATGTGCACCGATTTAATACCACTGTTGAAAATGACATCCTAAGACAAAAACACTGGAGCAGTTTGTCTTTATGGATTTAGAAATATTCCAATTCAATTTGTCCACTGCGACAAGAAATAAAAGTCTAGAAAAGATATCGCAATCACTTGTAAGGTTCTCTAGCTTTGTTTTTTTTTGGCAAAAACGTTTACAGTTTTATTTTACTAACATACAAGGTTCGATCTTCCGATGAACATTTTAGAAAAAAAAACTCTTTAAGTAGATAATTTTCGATCTATAAGTTTGACTGTCCCTCTGGTATCTTTCGCCCCTCTTTTTAATGCCTTTTTCTCCTCAATAATATGTTTTGAAGAGAAATGTACATTTGTACCTTAGGTTCTTAATTCAAGTAAACAAAAGAAAATGTTTCTATTTGTAATCTTTAACTTCCTTCTTCCCCTCTAAACTTTGTTTCTACTGTTTAAGACTCCTGCATTCTCACTGTCGATCACTTTCACTTGCTCACAGTTCATCACGCTCACACTCCATTCTCCCTTCCACTCCTTCTCTTCAAACTAACTATCTCAATCTCGCTAATACTCTCAAATCTCTCGCTCGTTGGCACTTTTTCACATTCTCTCCCTCACTAACAGGGTCGCCACTTTGCCTGCACTCTCTCAATCTCTCTCTCGTTCACACTCACTCCTCTCATTCACACACACTCTCGGTCTCACACTATATCTCTCCCTCACTCTCACTCTCTAACACACTCTCTCTCAAATAGACTCAGCCTCTCACACTTTTTTCTCTCTCACACACACTCTAACTCTCATATCTATCTCACATTGTCACTATCTATCTCATTCTCACTCTCTATCTCTCTCTCTCACATTCTGACATTCTCACTCTCTCTCACAGTCTCACATTTTCACTCTTTTCCTCTTTCTCACATTCTCATTTTCTCTCACAATCTCACTCTCTATCTCCCTCTGTCATTCTCACTGTCTATCTCTCTCACATTCTAACCCTTTACCTCTCTCACCTCGCTGTCTCTCACTTTCTCACTTTCTATCTCGCACACACTTACCCTTTTTCGCACTGTCAGGGAAGAGAAAAGATAAGGGACATAGAGAATAATGATTAGGAAGTAGAGAGAGAGAGAGAATGGTTAGGGAGTAGGGAGAGAGAATGGTTAGGGAGTAAGGAGAGAGAGTGGTTAGAGAGAGAATGGTTAGGGAGAAAGAAAATGAGTAGAGAGAGAAAGGGTAGACAGAGAGAAAGGACAGAGAGAAAGGGAAGAGAGGCTAAGAGAAATATGATAAAAAGAAAGTGGGAGAGGGTCTTCCTTACCAAACCCAATTCTTAGAGCTATATACAGCCCATCAGAAAAATGCACTATTGATATAGTGAAAGGGTTAAGCGGTAGTATTGGTTCTACTCCGTCAGGGCTGTGAATTAACACATTCCATCGGGGACAACTATACTGCATACCGATATACCTGGAAAGGTCGGTACCATTACCTTCAGTGACCTTCATTAGGTTATGGTTCAACTTCAGACTATTGAAATAGAAACTCTTTATCTCAATGAAAATAATGTACATATTGGTATTTGAAAATAGTACTTATTACATTTAAATATTTTTCCAAATTTTTTTTCGTTACTTTGCTTTTATTTTATGTTGCGTTTTGTTCATTCTATAGATTTTTACAGTTTAATTGATTTGAAAACATTATTATTTAAAATGTTTTGGAATATTAGAAACGATCATACTAAGGGGTGATAACTTCTATGGTTTTATATGTGTCTAAGAATATCAAATTATTACTAATCTGTTCACGTGTAGCTAGTTTTAAATTAAGGTTTATGATAACAAATGAACAAAATATATACCTGTATTTACAGCCTCAAAACACTACTCCGAGTACAATTTAACACATCGCATTAAAAGATTTAAAGCCGGCCGCTCTTAGATTTTACAAGTTAAATGCATTTTTGTTTTGTTTCAGAAAGATGACTCAGAAAGATGACTTTTTTTTAATTTGATGGGCTTCTTTTTCTGTTACTCTAGATGGTATAACAATACTCTAATTAAGTGGTTTAAATCTTTCAAATGCTCCCTCTCATGTTACAACTGTGTTGTACTGTATTGACAGGGACGGATCCAGCCATTAAAAAAGGGGGGTTCCAATTACATGTCTCCATTCAAATGCATTAATCGTTCAAAAAAAGGGGGGTTCCAATCCCCGACACACCCCTTCTGGATCCGCGCCTGATTGATTGTCCTTGATTGGCATAGACAGTTATAATATTAATAGAAGGACAATTTGTGAGTTAAAAGGTGTAACTGAGTTGACATTATCAAATGTATGTCATGCGGGTTTTTGTTTATGTTCCGGACCATATGAGTATCTGGACCATACGCGTATGGTCATGACCATATGCGTATACTCATATGGTCCGACCATACGCGTATGGTCCGACCGTACGCGTATGGTCGGACCATATGAGTATATACTCGTTTGGTTATAAACGGGCCGGACCATATGAGTATTTGGACCATACAGGTATTTTTTTTCAATAATATGCATTTGAAAACTTTATAAAAAAACAATTATTACTACATGCAATTGTATTATTTACAATTCAGATAATATTAAATATCGATGCTAAAGTTAGTTTTCATGGCTAAGTTGCATTCTTGCATGTATGCGTAGGGTGACATTTACTTCCACACGGTACATGTACCATAGCTTTTCTTGGGGCCTGGGTCATTCCGATGTGTCTACGGTGATTTTAAAAACCTCTAGATCTCCAATATCGTAACATGACTGAAGTACATCATATCACCAGACAAATCAAAAAAATGAACTAGTGTCCTTGCCGTTGACGTCATTAATTATTTTTTTTAAAACAAAACACGTATAAGTATAAAAATTCTGAATTTTGCACTTCTAATGCTTATTATATTAAGTTTCAAAAGTGAGCAAATTATTAGACTCTTTATCCTGTCGACTTTTACGTCAGGTTATAGTGAAACAGTTGACTTCGTGTGTAACAGTTAATTAAAATATTGTTGAAAGTTATCTTCCCAGGTCGACATTTTGCCATTCACTCGTAATATTAAACGTAATTTATTATCGGTAATGAAAAAAAATGTGTTTACTATAGTTTTGACTAGTGATGAAATTTACTGTGTGAAACTGCTTATTTTATTTTGTTAATCTTTTTATTATTAATTTTAATAGATATATGATAAAATGACTTTTGGTAGTGTCTTTTTAATGACGTGACATCTAGAAGGGTTATATGAAGAGTTAAGCATTTAAATGTACCTGTTAATTACCCCGACCATACGCGTACGGTCCGACCATACGCGTATGGTCGGACCATATGAGTATATACCCATATGGTCATGACCATACGCGTATGGTCCAAATACTCATATGGTCCGGAACATTTACACCAACAGCAGAAACGACGATTATCTATTAAAGGCACATCAAAATCTTTTTGTCTTTTTGAGCAGTTTTTGTTATATTAATTGAGTATAATGTGTTAATAATATAACACTTTACAGAAAATATAAGATCTGAACTTCTAGTTTAAAATGTATAGAGCAGTTAACCGGACAAACCATTATATCATATATGCCTTATATATAACCAAAAAGTTCAGCAACAAAAAAAGTGCAAAAGCAAAAATACCGAAATCCAAGGAAAATACAAATAAAAAATATTCGGGTTTTAATACACCTTCATTAATATTCCTCAAGTCGATGTTCAAATCTGACTTCATGATAAAATAATTTAAAAGATTCCATATCTCAACCGATGAAATCTCTCTGATCCTCTCTGAAAGACAAGTCGCTACGAACAATTTTCTTTCTAAGAGTTATCTCCCTATTCACTGTTTATCATCAGAGTGCATCTTCTTTGTAACAAAAAAAGATATCGACAAAATTCTTTTTACAAATTATTCGTTACATCCTCTAAAATTATTGGCTAATTTCACTGTGTCTAAACCACACCGGCAGAATTTGATTGGACTCGATGGTATCTAACGTCCGGCACAATGACGGAACATCAATAGACAGAAGAAAGATAGGTTTCTCCTTATTTTCTTATTTTTTTAATGATATCGAAGAATATATATACATATACAACAATTTTCTATTGTGAGATGCAATATTTTCTACAACCGTTCTATTTTAACGGAGAAATAAGTCAAAATGCATGTCAAAATGACGAATTGAGTGAACCTTGCCTCGAAATTGATTTAATTTCTCTTTAAATTGTTCACATTGTACGGACAGAAAGGTACGGGAAGATAGATACTGACACAGAGATTGCAAAACTAGTCATTATGAGCATCTCAATACTTGTATTTCTGTGTATGGAACGAAAGAAATGGGTCATGTCAAATAAAAATACACCGGTTTCGTCATTGTTGTTTACTACACAACACCCGGTTTCGTCTATATATATCACCCGGTTTTTTTGTTTTTTTAAAACCAACAATTTATGAAAAGCAACGTTAACACGGATCTGAACATTGTCTTTCGAAAGAATTTAAATATATATGTATTATAAAGTAAACTTGGCGTGTTTACATTTATTTACATAGGTAATTATAGTACTACACATTTTCCTAATGAAAGTCGTATCCGTTATTTCACTGATCTTCAAACTAATTTTAAATGGAATATAAATACTCAATAGCAAACACTGATATCTAATTATTTTTTTTACATTAACATTATGATATTTTTTTTATATAGGTTTTGAGATACATCGCAGTATGTGACCCCCCCCCCTTTTTTTTTTACAAAGAAAACCTAATTAACGCTTAAAAAACAAAATTAAAAACATCACCTTAAAGTATGCAGAAGTTAAGATTTATATTACTAAGAAGTGTGTAAAGTTTGATGCAATAATGATTAACCATTTTGAGATATGGCGCGACATGTTAAAAAAAAACACACTCCTGTTTTACTTACAAAGTTCTGTAACTCAAAAAGATTTAATTTGATTTTCACTAAAAGGTTTACAAATCGTTTGACCATTTCAAGAAATAACTTTGTTAAGTTTCATGAAAACTAGATAAGCTGTTCTCAAGTTACGGTGCGACATGTTTACGCTGGAAAGAAAGATAGACGGATAGCTAGACGGACGGACGGACGGACGGAACGAATGACTGATAGATGAAGGAACGGACGGATGGAAGGACGGATGGACAGACGGGTGTATACAATAATACGTCCTGTCAAAATTGGGATGGGCGTGTAAAAACGCAAAGAAACGAAAAAAAAATTGTAATTAAAGGTCAATAAAATTTATGAGGATATCGGCCAAGTCGATTTATTTGTACATTTGTCTGCCTTATCATTTTCCTATATAACTTTTATATATATTTGAGAAAAATGTATAGGAATCGATAAAAAGAACTTGATATTCGGCATTTATTATAATAAACATAATCCAACTCACATAATCCGATTTCCCGGGTGTCCCTGTTTTCTCATTTCTTACAATATTTTAATTCGTTATACACTTTATAAGATAAGTGGCGAATCTAGATACCGTATAGGTTGCACGCCCCGACCCCACCTTCGGTTGCCAAAACTATATTGATTCCTGTATTTAACGATTTTTTAAAGCAAAAAATAATCAAAATATTGTTCGACTCGCTACGCTCGGCGGTATGTACAAGTTGTTCGAAATACGCCCACTTTGAAATCAACTGAATCCGTCTGTCCGTATTGTCAAAATATATTGACCAACGTCAGTGTACGATCATCATAACACAATGGCGACAGTACAGACTCGGTTTTTTTTAATAATGTTAACAAAATAATTATTATTGAATTTTATCGATGACCTGAGACTATTATACTAATTTGTACATAGCAGTATAGTTACAATTAGTGATAAATAAATTTTATTTTAATCATTGCATGGTAGTTGTAATCCTACATTCTATGTCGATTATGCATGCATATACATTTGTCTTATCATCAACGTTTATCCTTAAGAAGATGGTAGAAAAGATTACATAGATGGAATGATTAGATTACTTATAAAGGTGTCCATTCTTTTGTGCGAGAAAATCACATATCAATTGTGTGTTTCGATTTTTAAGACCGTAAACTTTAATTTCAAGTTTAAACATGTTCAACATATTTTCCCATAACTCATATAGAAAACGCATATTTAAAGAGCATTAATCTCAATATGCTGTTAAAAAGTTCGGAATGCAAAGTAAAATTAAAATATTTGAGTTCTATAAGAGTAGGAATTTGCTTATTATTTATTTGAATCTGAGACTCATATAAATAATAAGCCGCTGTCCGGTGAACGAACTTGTTTTAGAACGACCCACAAAACTCCTTTTGAACTCTGAAATTAAATCATCAATTATAATGTAATGCGATTATGATTTTTTTTATTTGACCAAACCGGGTTGTGCATTTTGAAATCTATGACGAAACCGGGTTGTATACATTGACGAAACCGGCCAGTTCCATTTTGACATGACCCATTTCTTTCGTTCCATACACAGAGTTACAATTATTGAGATGCTCATGATAATTAAATTTGCAATCTCCGTGTCAATATCTATCTTCCCGTACCTTTCTTTCCGTACAATGTGAACAATTTAAAGAGAAATTAAACAATTTCGAGGCAAGGTTCACTCAATTCGTCATTTTGACATGCATTTTGACTTATTTCTCCGTTAATATAGAACGGTTGTAGAAAATATTGCATCTCACAATAAAAAATAGTTGTATATGTATATATATTCTTCGATATCATTAAAAAAAATAAGAAAATAAGGAGAAACCTATATTGATGTTCCTTCATTGTGCCGGACGTTAGATACCATCGAGTCCGATCAAATTCTGCCGGTGTGGTTTAGACACAGTGAATTTGGTTAGAAGTGATTCGTCGAAATTTAAAATGAGTTATCTGCCATCAGCAAATAAATTTGAAGTATTATTTTTGAAATACATAAACCGCAAGCCGTATGAAAAATATTGGAGCAAAATGCTAGTCACGACATGATATTAGTGGTAAGTTTTTGTCGAAATGGTACTTGTCCTTGTTTAAGAGGTTTCATGCCGCTGAAACAGCAAAATGAACTTATTTTAGCCTCAAACTTTGCAGCTATCCTGATGTTTACATGCATCTTATTGTGATTTATCAACAAAGGTTCGCCATTCTGTTCAGTCCGTATACGATTTTGTTATATACATGTATGTAATCGTAATCACATGCACTGTCTCTTTTTTGTTTTGCAAGTGCCATTAAATGATGTAGCTCCTAATATTTTGCCTCTCGCACCCCCACACCGGATTATTACAATGTTTTGAGCATGTAACCCTTATTTTCAGTGGGTAACAGCACAACATAAAAGCATAATGCCAATTTATTTTGTATACATATATGTTAATTTTCACTGCATGTTTAAAACTGTAAATTTGTTGAGTCCAAATTATAATACTCTCAAATAGTTGGCTTTTCTTCTTTAATTTGTCAATTGTTAAAGACTGATTGTACCGTCTGTAGTATACATGTATGTCGTTCGGTCCTCATTGACATATACTCACGTCATTTATCAATATGAATAGGATTGAAATTCGTCAACGTAGAACGACTTGAAGGACCTTACAATCAGCATTCTTTTCTTGATCAAAATAAGGATGGAGTTGGGTGGTGTACATTGTACCTTCCCATTTCTCGATTCTACTGTGATAAGAGTTTGGCATATTTTTACACTGTCATTGCTAGGATTCTCACTCCTGGGACTATATCTATTTGTTTTGTAAAATAAAACACTATACAGGGACATCCAGCCATTTTAAAAAGGAGGGGGTCCCAACCCATGACAAAGGGGTGGCTTCTAACAAAAAACCACCTCACATGACGATAAACTTATCTTCTCTGTACAAATCAGGCCATTCCCACTGAATATCCATTACCAAAAGTGGCCGATCTGCCGTTACTATTGATGTTTCTCTCGTTTTTACCACATTTTCCGGGTTATCCATCAAATACCTGATCGTTGCAACTGAATGGGCTTGTTTTTAAACAATGGCATCATAGATTTTACACTTACTGGTACAGCTCTACAAGAGCCTCGCTTTTAAAAGTAATGAGATGACTACGATTTATACCAGTGAGTTTGCCCTTGAAGTGCATACAACTCATGCATTATGTCTATCAATAGTTTGCGCATGCGCAAAATTGTTAAATCATGTGTGTCATAACCTTGAAAAATGTTATCAAACAAAATCATAATATCATTGAAAATCCCAAATCCCTTATTTTATACTAAATAGTTAAAATGTTTTTACATTTTCACGCATGCGCAAACCCTGTATATGTCAAATAATCATGTCTAGTGAATTATTCACATGTAAGGAAGGTAGCTACCAAACCTGACAGCTGTTTTGCACTAAAAGAAGGTAAACGAAAAGTTTTCCAGAAAAAAAAAGTATTTTCAAACTGAAAAAACAGCCATTTTAGAAAACGGCGGTGGCCATCTTGAAAAAAAAATGTTTAATGGCCAGCAGTTGTTTCTTTAAAAGTAAATACTAATGATGCTTTGTGGTAATTTTCATGCTTGTATCATCATTTGCACAATTCCCTCGATTTTGCCTGCTAATATCTTCCACTTCTTCTGCTGTTGTTTTTTCTTCGGTCGGCTTGTTGTCTCTTTGACACATTCCCTATTTCCATTTTCAATTTTATAATAGGTAAAATTGTAAAAAATTGGGGTTAAGCAGTTAACCTTGTGTGTTGATCTAAAGCATTTTAAATACTTAAACAAAGAAAAACCAAATGGCATACAGACACTCTAAAAACAAAGTACAGAAGTAAAATCAAGAATACAGAAAAACAAAACATACAGCACAATAACACAAAATATATAGCTCGATGCATAAATACCAAGTCAAGCCAAAAAGATATTACCAAAAAGTATAACGTCATTGATATTGGAGTTGTATACACAATTTTTAATTATAACCGTACCAATTATAATTCATATCAACACAAGCATGTTGACTACCAAAAGCTACCATTTGTATGACATGGACATTGTAATTGTTTATAATTTTCAAGTTTTGGAATTGAGAAAAAGCACAGTTACCAGCTGGCAGATTATTTGGTACAATTTATATTTCGTATTAACATGTTAGTTCTCGATTTATATGACGTAATCAACAGATAAAATGTTTAAGTATAAAATTCAACAAGATATTTTCTCATTTTGTCATTGACAAAATTTTAAAGTACAAAGACAGATTTGATGCGACTGTCATACAAGTCAGAAGTTTCGCTTGCTTTAAAACAAGGTTCAATCCACCATCTTCTACATAAGAAAAGGCCTTATTAAGTCAGGAATTGTTATACATTCGTTTGATGTGTTTGAGCGTTTTATTTTGCCATTTGAAAAATGCCTTTCCGTTTTGAATTTTTCTCGGTGTTCAGTTTTTAAGTGACTTTACATATTTTTCGGCAGTGTAATTGCAAAGTATGTAGCCATTTGAATACCAACTGTTTATTAAACATTAATCCACTAAACTCACACTAATCTGATGTCAATATAAAATTGCAGCATTTTGTGACATCATCATCTGTGTATTTGTTTACTCGACAAAGAAAACTTCTACAGTATAATTGTTCTAGAATAGTGTTTACCAATTCAATAGCAGGTCATTTGACAATGCTGAACAGATATTAAAACATATTCCAAAGAATGACTTCTATGTTCAAGTATTTATATAAGCGTAAAGAAAAAGTAACCGTACACCTATATATGTCTATATAGTTGGGTACGGTTTTGGTCTTTCAAATGTACATTGAGTTTCGGCTGTTGGTCTATTTAAAATAGAAATGCCTTATTAAGGTGCGACTAAAACAGTGTTTGTTTCTAAACATATCTTTATCAAGAATGCTTAAATCTAAACATTTGAAGCCATTTTATCGTTTCCTTGGAAAATACCTTCATAAACATTCAGCAAAGCATTTTCAGCTGGATAAAAAGTACCAAACATATGATCTCGATATTCATTAGGTATCTTTAGACACTCAGTTTCACTTGAGGTTCGCGTTGCTAGTTTTCTGCTTAATGTGTTTAGACGGTTGTGTTATTTCTTGTTAGTCTGTAGTTTGTGACATATCCTCGCCAAATAATGAAATTTGATTTTTTTTTGTATCTATTTTTTTTGTATTCTGTTAAATTGGCCCTTTTTTGATTTTTATATGATAATGACTAATGAACCCATATTTTGACTGTTTTATTTATTGTGTCTGTTTATTGAACGCATCAATGGAATTTGATGAAACTGTCATTAAAGTGAGAGGGTTAGCGCTCTAGAACCAGGTTTAATCCACTATTTTCTACATTTGAAAATGCCTGTACCAAGTCAGGAATATGATAGTTCTTGTCCATTCGCTTTTGATGCATTTTGTTATTTGTTTTTGCCATGTGATTATGGACCTTCGGAATTGATTTTCCTCTATGTTCAGTATTTTTGTGATTTTACTTTTGACTCTCGTTTCTTCTAAGTTTCTACGTATCTTTGGATTTTGGATGCAATTCGGAAAGTATAAAACAATGTTTAAACGACATTTTGCGTAGTTTCTGATTTTACATGACGTTTTTCACTACGATGTTCAGAGTTCCCAATATATTTAAGAGCAAAATAATAGCAGTCTGAATCATGGCATTCCTTCTTATGATAGCTGCCATGGGAGGGTAACATTGCTTGAAAACCCCAATATTGTATTTAGTTATTTTATTTATTGAAAAATGGTAAAAAGTAGTGAACTTTGGTAAATAGAAAAAAAATAGATACATGTAAAATAGTGCAAATAACATATGTAACAGGCATTTAAATTAAAATATGTACATTTTATATACAACGATTTTATAATACTAGCAATTGGGAAAAAAATAAAACTGTTACCAAGAAGACAAATGGAATACACAAAATGTTGTAGGATAAGAGTAAATATGAAAAAAAATCTCAAACAAATCTATACTCAAGACGTCAGTATAATTTTGACCAAGTTACGAAATATTGTAAATTCAATGCCTATGAATTTAATGATCTTTCATTAAAGAAATTAACAAGAGGAAAGTTTACTCAGATGGATGGTAAAGTAATGATTCGTAATTTAATGCCCCTTATTTCATCATTGAAAGTGGTAAATTCTTGATTTTTAAAAGCGTTTTTGCAAACACTTATTAGAAAGGGGGAGCACGACAATCTTCAATCAATTAAAAACAACACAACTATTAGGTCACAAAAGAAGCCGCATTTTCTTCGTTAACGGTAACCTCCCCAAATTGCTCAACATTTGCAATACGACCTATTTTATATGAAAAACTGTCATTTTAAATGGGTGTTTTTATATTTTGTAAAATTCAATTTACAATTTGCAAATCTTTCCCATTTTTTTTTATAATCCGTAATTATACCTGGCTACTTTTATGTTGAGCAATCCATACTTTTACATTACTGTATGCATATAAGTATATCAAATAGCTAACATTTCAAAAGGCATTGATACATGTGTACATTGATTTGCGTCATTTGGTTTTGAGAATTGGTTAGCACATAAGCATATAAAAACCTACACAAATTATTAACCGTTTATGTCAATTAGCAAAATGACAAATATCTCCTGATACGTAACGGGGAGTTTTTATAATTGGAAACTTGTGAACTTAATTGAGCATTTAGATTTGCATTCGAAATATAAACAAAATTTGAGCAAGACACTGTGACAACATAGAATATTTACAAAAAGGTAGTCGATGTTTTAAAATGAAACAGAGAAAAGTGAAATACAAAGAAACCGTACTTCCAACAAGTATTTCATAAATAAGTTAGTGATGTCAGCAATATGCCGTCTCTGAGAAAATGAAAGGGCTCTTTTTTTGGAATAACGATTAAGAAACAGTACTGTGTAAATGCATCGTATTTCGTTCTGGTTCTTTCTTTACACTCCAGGTTTCGGACTTGCATGCATATAATCAAAACTGTATTCAAAATCAAAATTGAATCAGTTATCCTTTTTCGGAATTCATCCTTGTTTGCCATGATAAAAACAGAAAAACTATTTCTTCCCGGAACTTAGTTGTACCAGGATTTTAATCATCGTCTGATTGCGACTGGTTCATCTATTTCTAAATCATCGAATTCGTCGTTCAAATTGTCAGCTTTCCTTTTATGAGACGAAAATAGAAACACACATCCAGCTCCCAGGAAAATGACAAAACATATCCAAGATAAAACGAAGGAGTAGCCGTATGAGTGATCTGCTTCTTTTGGGAGTCGCAGGGGAAGCTTTGTCTTTGCATACTCTGTTCTTCTGATAAAGACCTCGTTTTCAACCAACACACAGGCAGCTACAAAAAGAAAGAAAAATGAAGAGTTATTGCTCTTCTACTTCAATATCAAGTTCAAAGTATGTTGGAATCTGTTCATTTGATAAATAAACATGCTTTACTTTCACTTTTCTTAGTTGTTTGTAAAATAAAAGTTTTGTTTCAAGTTCGTTTGAGAGGGTAGACTTGGAGAATCTTTAAAATAGTAATGTGTTTGTTTAAATCCTAGTTATTCGGCCACTGGTGGATTGATTTTTAAATGGCAATCAAACTATATTTTATTTTTATAAACGAAATCAAACAAACAAATTAGATTTTAAAATGACATTTCACCTTAATCTTTATTCAATGTCACTTGGCAGAGAACTTATAACAAAGGGTAAAAGATTTTCTAAGACTAACCTCAAGGAGAAAATTAAAAAAAAAAATAACAAGTCTACTTATTTAAAAAAGGTTAGACCATGTGAATTTTTCTAATAAAACAGATGAAAATATTTTGTCATATACAAGTGTTTCTGGTATTTACATTTTCATTAAATATGTAGATTGTTTTTTTGAACAGGCATGTTCAATGATGATGGGAAAAGCCAGGTAATATTTAACGAAAAAATAAATCTCTCACATGAACGATGTTAATGTTTTACAACATAAATCGCACTGTTAATTGCATGAATAAAATTAAAGAAGACTTTCGGTATGCGTTAATAATGCGTAAATATTTCCACACAATAATCATCAGAAACAAAACAAAATCTACCCATATAGATGTCAGTATACGGTTTTTAACGAATTTTGTAAAAAAGAAAAAAGTTTATTTATGAAAGAATCTACGTAATGTCATGCAGTTTTATACATGAACCATTATACGGAGGTCTATACCATACGAGGGAATTTGTGTACTGCTTGTCTGCGCCTTTTATCATCCTTCATATGGAAGTATATACCACCGAGCTAATCATGCTATTTAATGCTAACAATCATCATGAGTTAAAAATAATTGGTCTTTCGTTTGTGTGTGTCTGGTAATATTAAATAACGTGGTTAGACAATTGGTTAAAATGATAACAAATTACAGAGTTATCTCCCCTTATTGGTTAATTTCTAGTGCATTTCAACCAAATTGTATCTTCTATTACCAGAATAGAAAACGGAAATGAATGTTATTTTTGTGCAATTTTATAAACTGAAATGAATGTCAAATTGAGTGGGTTTTTTTGGTCATGTTTTCACCACTGCCTGATTCTTAGGCAGACTGGCACTTAATGAATAAAATTGTCATAAAGTACAAATTTAACAAAGATTAATAGGGGAAATCGATGGTGGTACTAAAGCTTTAGTTCTCTATGTTGAGTTTTGTATACTGTTGTTTGTCTGTTTGACGTTTCTTTTTTAGTAATGATGTTGTCAGTTTATTTTCTTCTTATGAGTATGAATCACTCTTTTAATGTGCAGATTTAGGTTCAAGGATACCTCTCAGGGTTTTGGTAAATCATAGATACACTAGCTTCCAAGATTAGCATTCATCTGATTGAATGACTTGCTCTTTTGAGGAAATTGGATATAAAATAATAAAATATTATTCTGTAACTTCTTGTCTGTGTTATCGGCCCTTAAATGTAAAAAGTATAACTCTGTAATAAAACAGTTATATTGATATCATGTTGAAAAGACACGCTCTTTTGAACTTATATCAGTATTTGCAAGATAATCCGCTTTACGGCAAATGAAATGTTTGAAAATGATTGTTTTTACGTACTAGGGTCACTGTGTTACAGAAGTCAATAGTCTGATCATGTGAGCATTCAACGCGTTTAGTTCTATAGAAACATCATAGAGTTTATTGGTGACCAGCTCATTGCTACTTGAAATAGGAATAAATGGAGATGTAACCCAACGAAAAAAAAAAAATACATCTTGTCTAGTCTAGGCAACATGCGGTCTCATCAATACTCATGCGTATATATACTTTCTCAAGCCAATATTGAAACCATTTTCTTATAAAAATTTGGAAGACATTAAAACGAAACTATCAAAGTCTTAACATCAACCTTAAATTATAAAATTCATTAAAACGTTGAAATAGGAAATAGGAAAACGCCAATCGAGCACAAGCACAGCACATGAATATTTAGCGAAATTGAGCGAGCGACGTTTGCTTGCTCGATTTTAACTGCCATTTTTTTCTTTAAATGTCATGTACCAAGTCAGGAAAATGGCAGTTCTTATCAAATAGTTCGTTTATATGTTTGTTGCATTGGTGGGGGTTTTTTTTAACTTCAGTATTTCTGTTTTTTCATAGTTTTTCTCTAATAGTTGATGTGTTTTGCTCGGTGTAAGTTAGTAACCCGGATTTGTATTCTCTCAATTGATTTATGATTTTGGAATAACGGTAATCTACTTTTGTCCTTATTTTTCGCAGATAATAACGGTACCAATTTTCCTGCACCAGATGCGCATTTCAAAAATACATGTCTCTTCAGTGGTGCTCGTTGCCAAAATATTTGAAATCCAAAGCTTATATACAAGATGAAGAGCTACTGTCCAAAAAGTAAAGCCAAATCCGCGAAAGGAACCAAAGCTTTGCACGAGGGAGATACATTCCTTAATCTATAATAACATTTTGTAACAGCAAATTTTAATAACACACACAAATCCGTATTTTCATGCCAGTACCGAAGTACTGGCTACTGGGCATTGAAATATTAGATAGTCCTTAAATATCAATTAATAAATGTTACTTTACTTTAAGCCTGAAAATACTTATTCCCTAAAATAAGGTATTTATAATTCAAGCTTTATTCCTCAATATATAATGAACAGTAAGTTGCAAAAGGAATGAGGTTATGAGTTACAAAAAGGAAACACTATATTCTACGACTTGCTTATTGTATAATTCTAGCATAATATAACAGAACACCCGTTTGAGGCTAGTTACAAATATGGTATTAAATATCAATACTTGCTCCTAGACATCTTAACTAGTATATTTGTTCATTTATAGTCTTTCTGTCAGATAAATAATGCGAGTTTAGAAAGGATTTTTCCTCTACGTGTCATTATAAAATCTATTATTCCCAAAAGCTGATTTGCTTTGCGATTTATAAGTCTGCTATCATGATATATTGTATTAGATGCGAGTAATCTGTCCGAGATTCAGGAATTTATATAGATTTATAATGTCGCAGATGTACTTATTTCATGTAATCTGTTTGAAGATTGATGTGTATTGTTTTCAATTCGCGTTTAAACATGACTTATACAACAGTCATATTTGTAAAGCTATTTTTGATAAGAACTTTCCTTGAATTGACTTGCGCTAGATTTAATTAATAGTGTATATGACTTTGCATACTACTGTTGCCTTTATTAACCTTTAATCTTAATTCTATGGCAATTTGTCCGTTTACGATTTTTGTTGTTTGTCAATATAACGCTTGTGTTTTATGTTGTTGGTTTTTTTTCGTTCTTTTCATGAACTTTTACGGTGTTGATTCCCTTAACGTTTGATACATGCATAACAGTGGATATTTGTTTTTTAAACAAACACTATCTAGATCCTTTAACATTTAATGCGATTTGCTTATGTGTATGTAATGAATAGATTTATATAATTTGAACATCTGCAAACAACTGCTGCCTCCAAATTATTCTTTAAAAAAATCGGATAGTTCTTTACCTAATTACTGTTACTTTTACCTTTTATGTGCATGTGTATCTTTAGAATTCAATACCATCATATAGAATATTTTGAGGTCAATTTTCGTGTTAACCAACTTGTTCTCACTGTCTTCATATCATGGTTATTAAAATCTTTCTTTGTTGATTGTTATATAACGTTTTACCTGTCATAAAATGAATTAAAGCTGTCAGTCTCTTAACTATGTATCTAGGTCTTCTGAGGGCATAAAATGCAAACATGTGACCAATCACCATAACAGTTACGGCGATAATTCCGAAAGCTGTCCCTGTGCGCATATAATCTACAAAAAGAAAAGACAAACATTTTACAAAAAGTTATACATGCAGTGGGCTTAATAGTGTTAGTCGTTAGACAAATAACTGATTTAACCAACTCGGGAATATCGTGGTGGCGTGCAGGCCTCTGGCACCGTGGATGTTGTGGGTTTTATCCACTACTTTCTTGATATTTTTTGTTTGTTTTATCCCTCAAATTTATTGGTTATTAGCTGGTCAACTTTAATAATTAAAAACAAAAAAAAACAGTTTCATGTCTCAAAGTGCAAAGTCATCATATCTTATTATATATATGCGATTTTATTAAAAAAAATAATGTGCAAAAATCAGTAATTAGCTCTGATCTCAAGAGGAATAATAGAATATTCTATTAAAATGTCGGAAGTTCACCAGAGGGGTTCTGGTCTAATTAAGTCAACGTAATTAATAACAACATGATCAATATGGAATCTAGTGTAATTATAGCACGAATATCTGTATTCCCACTGTAATTTAATTAATTAAGGGAACAGTATTTATGTGGTTTGGTTTGTTATTAAATTGCAGATATTTTTAGATTAATCCACCCACATGCTGTTTTCCTGCTGTTAAGTGCATTTTATTTTCTTGTTTTCTAAGCATGTTATAAGCATATTTTTGTAGATCAACGACAATTTCATTAGGGAATGCTTCGGAATTTTGGATCCTGACTGCCCTTGAACTCCGTACTTTATTTTGCCGTTTTACCTTATTTTATTATAACGATTGTCTACCCCATGAATATAATACATTCGCTGTATTATGCAAAAACGTTAGGAATTTAGATCCGTAATACTGTCGTTTCAAAAGGATACAGACTGTGACATCTTATTTAGTTGATAAACTTATCACATATAGTGGGCTAACCAATTTGTACATAAAACGCGCATTTCGTTTACAAAAGACGCAGAAACAAAACAAGTGAAAAGCCAATTAAGTATGAAATTAAAGAGCATTGTGGACCAAACATTCAGATAGCTGTTGTCAAATACAGCTAAGTTAATCTATTGAGGGGGAAAACATGCTCAGTTTTTCGAAAAATTCATAATTCATGTCAACAAAGTAGTGCTGAATATTTGGCTTATGCAGATCATTGGAGAGGAAACCTCTATCAGGACTGTCATTGAACCTATGGGTGTGAACTAGGCTCAAACCTCAATATTCTACCAAATTGTTTTGCTAAATTCACTCGATGGCAAGATGTCTTGCAAAACACAAGTTCAAGAGAGATTTAACTTACCCTTCCGGAGCACCTGGGATCACCCCCAGTTTTTGGTGGGGTCGTGTTGTTTATTCTTTAGTTTTCTATGTCGTGTCATGTGTACTATTGTTTGTTTGTCTTTTTTTCATTTTTAGCCATGGCGTTGTCAGTTTATTTTCGATTAATGAGTTTGACTGTCCCTTAGGTATCTTTCGTCTCTCTTTTAAAGTCACGTTTGATTCCATCTTAAGTAAGCAGGCACCTCTCTGTCGTTGTATATACTTCGAGGGTATTATATTTGTATATCTTGTGGTTACATATTCTATACAAACATAACGGTTAATGAATTGGCTCAGTAACAAATCCAAGGATTTACAATGCAACCTCTGCAATGTGCGACATATAAATGCTGTATAAACAATTAGTACGTTACGAATCCACAGAAAATTGATTAAGTCTTTTAGATACCAATGTTAATGAGTAAATATATAGAGAAGAAAATAAAGTTTATGATGTTTACATTTTTGCAATGAAGATAACATTGTGGGTGATCAAGTGAGCACGTACTTTAGATAGCATAAACAACTTCATTGAAAAAACGAACCATTTATGATGTTAATGACCTCTGTTTGTATCGATTTGATGCATGAGTTTAGTCCTTTTTTAATTGATTTTCATAAATTGTTCTTATATTGTACTATTACACCACAGTCACATGTTAGAGGAAGGGTCGGGGCCTTCAAAAGTAAACTTGTTTAACACCATCACATTCTATATGTGCCTGTCTCAAGCCAAGAGCCTGTATTTTGGTGGTAGCCGTCGGCTCATGTCTGTCATTTTTGACTTTTTAGGCTGTTAGTATTCGGATTTCTATTCTATTTTTTGTATCGTTATGAATACAAACTTGTGGTTTCCAGATATTAGTACTGACTCCAACTTAATATTGCATCTGTGACCTTGAAAAACAAAAGTGGTGAGCTTTTTAATTGAGTAAACATTTCTTTTAAAAGGAATTATAATCAGGGTTTCATTCCAATGGTTTAGTAAACCATCTACTATTGGCTTTGATAGTCAAAAGACGTCATATGCGTGATATTATCTTTTATTCGAAGTTATATAAATTTTACAGTCTTTAATGAATATAAACTAAGTTCGTTGGTATGTCTGATACTTGGTTTCTGCTACAATATTCCAAGAAGCCACTAAAAAACTACATTTCGAAGAGAGAAAGATATCCCCATGGCCACAAACAAAATGAAAAGAAAAACAACAGTCCAAAATTACACTGTACGATGAAGAACACTTAAAGGAGTTAGCACTTCTGTATGATTGATACAAACACATTTATAAATTTTATAAAAATTTCAAATATTCGACACCACTAGCTTATTAGCAGTCAAACAGACTGATTGAAGAGCAGATGTGACATGTATACACAAGTGAAAGTGTACTTTTCGCGAGGAATGGCAATTCTAAAAAAGTCGGTCAAACACGAGAAATCTGCTTAGTCGTTAATTTGATTTGTGATTTCGTAATATTCAGAACGGATATATATGTAAACAAAATTATCAACAAAGAAAAAAAGATCTGATGCTGAAGCAGCTGTAATGTAGATGATAATATAAGACAGTTCTTTGATATTCTAATTCATTTACAACTTTTTCAGTCTCGGGTCAATTTATAGGTTGATATATTGTCTAGGCAGCTTAGGAGTGGTGGGCGTAAAGAAGTAACATAGAAGTTTTGATTACCTCTCTCTTTCAATTCTTAGAAACAAGGTGAATTGCCTTTTTCAATTGTAATTGCAGTCGATCGAGGTAAAAATAGGTACCGTTGTAGGGTTATAATATGTGATAAAACTTTCACCTCGATACATGTCTATGTACCTGTCCAAAGGCATTAAACAAGCAAGTAAAACATAGCCTCGTTCAAAACGTTTGCCACTGATTTGAATTACAAGCAATACTTAATTTAAAAAGAAAATAAATCTTTTAAATCCAATTTGATCTAATGAATGCCCAAATGTTTTCTATTAATCTCTAAGGGAAAAAATTATTGTCTAAAAATTTCTTGCTGCTGCTGTTTCGTTGCCTTATGATAATTTTCCATACCTTTTAAAATTTCGAATTGAAATTTACAAATCATGAACCTATCGTATATTTTGTACCTACACCCTTAAACATCCATCACAAGTAAAAGTAATTGAACAAAAAATAAAAAAAACACAAATTATGTTTATTGATTTATGCATTTAGTTTTTATTTGAATTCACAGAATCTTGTTAGCACAAGATTTAAGCAGACATAACAATTAAGCATCTTATAATTGTACATATCCAATAAGATTATACATGAGACATTAAATATGTCAGATATTGACAAGAACTTGGCAGTATTTAAGCTTGAAGTTCTACAGTCTTATGTTGGATTACTAAGTACAGTCATAAGATCCATCTTATCTGTCTTAATGAAAATGAAGATATAGCTTGCGCATTGTTTTTTTTTAAAGAATACAAGATTGATGTTAAATTCTTAATCAATAAAAAATAAATCTTTAAGCATGAAACATCTACTAAAAACGTGGATAATTTTGTAAATAAAATGTTAAACATCGATTTTTCTGTTTTAAAATATAAACTTTTGTATTTTTTAGTTAATTACTTTCACGAAAAGTCTTGTATACTATCGAAAACATTGTTATAGCAATTCCTTTCTACAGTCACAGCAATGGTCTATAAAGACCAAATAAAAGTTCCTTTTGTCTCGTGTTTTAGTAAGGACTCAATAATACAAGATCAGTGATGTATGGTTTGAAAGCCTTTCGCACATTTTTGAGTATGAACAAATTAACCCGAAATCTTTTTTATTACCAATACTAATTTTAATACTAATAATAAAAAAAAATATTTTATACAGTATATGTTTTGCCATTTATGTTCAAATTAATGCATTTAAGAAGTGTATTAGATAATACTACTTATCTTGCATTTCATAAACTTGTATTCTCCAACTAATTAATACGTGCTTACGTGAGACTAAGTATAATTGAAAAAGATAGTTTCATAAAAAAGGGATTTTTTTCTATGAACAAAATGCAATTTGTCTTTCATTATAAACATTCAAGAATGATACCAGACTCATAATAGTGTCCGACAAACGCACGTGTCTGCCTTGGTGTAGAACAAAATTACAGACAAAAATGAAACTATTCAGACAAAATTATGCTATTCAAAGGTTTCAGCTGATCCTTACACAATCTGGAAATGTCTGTACAGATCCGACACTCTATACGCTAACATTAAACATTCATACGCTAAAGAACTGAGATTAACAATACAATTTACTGCCTTTTATGTCCCTTCAAATCAAATATATCAAAAAATGAAGTGACAAAAATTAATTTTATAATCGTCTTAATGCATGTCGTTATCATAATTTAAAGAGATCAGATATACATAAATTTCAAGTTTACAAATTATTTTCATAATCATATTTACTAGTCAGTTTTCCTATACTGTATCTATCGCAAGTTTCGATTTTTCTTTTTATAATTTTGCCTTTTTTTCGATTCAAGATGAGCGACTTTTGTTAACTTATTTTGTATCCACAATAACCTGCCATTAGCACTCTCTCAACAAAACATCTGGTTTAGCATGAAGTTTTTCAATCATCTCAGTGTTAGGTGAGCGAAAGTGTTAATTGCGCAAAACGATGTCCTTTTAGGCCTGGAAACCTATTATCAAATTTTGATGTTTTGTAAAGATCAAAATATGCGAAATTTAAAATAATTCATTGACTATTTTGTTGGTCTACAATGTCCTTTAATACCTTAAATACTATTTGTCCGACATTTTTTGTCTGCCATTAAGAAATAACAATCATATCATGCTCTCTTTTTCTACATTTGTTTCTTCAACTGTTTTGGATCTTGTACATCGTTTTTATTCAAACGTTTAGTATTGAGCTATCCTAATGCGGGTAAATCAAGAAAGAGCTGTAGACGCAGAAGATTTATAAAGTGTGTTTTCATTATTTGATAAATCATAAGAGCTGTAGACGCAGAAGATTTATAAAGTGTGTTTTCATTATTTGATAAATCATACGCGCGTTATGTCTACGATTGACTCATCATGTAAATGTGTAGAACTCGTATTTCTTACCATCTCACATTTTCATCAACAGTGAGTATATCAGGACAAAACTCTAATCAAAAATATTTACAAGGTTAAATCAATCTCGAAATGACATTTACCATTACTTATATTCATAAAGTATATAGTTTTTATATGGGCCAATATTGTATATGTAGATACTTTCAACATAAGTAAATTGGTGTCATATTTTAGAAGTATCTGGACGAGTCGAAGATTCTTAAAAATTATTCATGAATGGTTGTTTGATTGTTACAGTGTTAGCTGTTAGAATGTTCATTAAATAATAGATAAGTTTTTGTGTACTTTAGAATAAACTTTCAATTGGCATTCATTATTTCAGTCCGAATCTTATATCATATACTGTATACCTATATATCTTTTGTTTTATAAGCTGTGTAAAAAACAGAGAAATGTGTTCTTATTGAGACTTTGACATGATCTATACTGTTTCCAAATACAATGTTGAATTGGTTTTTTGTCACCCAAGTTCAAGTCTGAATATTATTCAAACGAATGGTATGAGATTGTTAATGCAGATTGCTTAAATTTGATTGCTTAAAAGTCTGAAGAAAATTCAAAAAGCAAAGTCTCTAATCAAAGTGATTTGTGTGCACGCTAAACCCTTTCGTCACGTTAGATAAGTGACATTCGTTGGTCTATAGACAGAAGTGGTATAATGTTTTATACTTCGACATTGTCTCACAGAATTTTATGCCATTACAATGCAGGTATTTCCTCAAAGCCACATAACTAACCGTAGTGTTTTGGTTAACTGGATCATTTGTTTGACTGTTTTATTATGCAGACACAGTTTTGTTTCTAAATTTGTACATTAACACTGACGGTATCCATATAACTGTATTTGCTACAATCTTTCTCTTTTTCTATAGATATATAGACGCTTTATGTCGTATTTATTACTGACAATGCTATTATTTCAAGTGAAATTTTTACAAAATTAATTCAGTCTCAAACTGTCGCACTAGCAGGTTTTCATTTGCTCATTGGAAGTCCTTGTCGTTAAACTTGTACTTTTTCCTGTTTAAGATTCAAGATTACTACTTTTGTTATTGGGTTTTGTTTTACAAGTATTATAATATAATTCTTAACAAAACATCTGGCATAGCGTGAAATTTATTCCGTCAGCTTAATGTTAGGTAAAAGAAGGTGTAAATTAAGCAAAAAGTATTCTAATAATTCTGGTTTCTTAAATGCCATTTTCGATAGACAATATCATGCTGATAATCACGTGTTTCATGTACATGCGACTCATTCTGCCTATGAGTCAAAGTCATCGTGTGTAATTAATAGCCATATACCAGAAAAATTTAATCAAAACATGTACAAAACCAAATCATATACAAAAATTATAATTAACCATTACTTATACTCATATCAAAATATCGTTTGCATGTGGATATAAATACATCATAAACAATAATATTGATTTAAAAATATTTGAATGATCCATGTTGGGTCATGTGTACTATTGTTTGTCTGTTTGTCTTTTTCATTTTTAGCAATGGCATTGTCAGTTTGTTTTAGATTTATGAGTTTGACTGTCCCTTTGGTATCTTTCGTCCCTCTTTTTTAATTATTAGCATGTTTACTGAATTAATGGATATGTGTTGTGTACTTAAAATCATAAAATTTGCATTCATTATAATGTCATTCTGAATCTTGTATTAATTAGTTACATATATTTTCTTCTGTGAGTGTAAACAACAAGACGTCTTATTTAGACATCTACATTGTCTACATGAACTGTTACCTATTTCTCTTTGGTACTGATTGAAAGCCATATTATAGGCCAATGTCTGATTATTTTAAATTAATGGATTTTGGGATCCCTTGTAGCTTGTGGTGTGAGCCAAGGCTCCGCGTTGAAGACCTTACTCTGACCTATAATGGTTTACTTTTACCAATTATGTCTTGGATGGAGAGTTGTCTCATTGGCACTCGTACCATATCTTCTTGTATCTATTTCATCTTGTCTACGATTTTTTACGTAGATATCCTATTATTGCTTAATGAAATTTGTGTGACCCGACACTGTTCATTGCTATCAATTAGCAACAACGTTTAAACATACATTACCTAATATTTTCATATCTAAAGTATGATCATGGTAAAGCTCCATCTCTGTTGGGAATAAATTATGATCTCTGCATGTTTCTTCTGAAAAAAGAAAGAAAACAAACATTTTAATATCCGAATAGAAGCTCGTAGCACTAATCATGTTAATATGTTTTATTTCCTCTTGTTTTCCTCCTTATTGTATTTTATATAACATGATAAGTTATTCTCTCTGCAATTCAATTGAAACAGAATAGAAAATGTTGATATTTTTCAAACAATCAATCTGGAAGGATGATATCAAAAGTAATATGGAATAAGATTGAACACATCCGATCGGATTTATTATCAATTATCTTTTATCACGCAGATGCTAATCAACATCCTCTTTGTTTACGTTAAAAATGAATTTACAAGCACAGCACAATAGTATATCGTATAATCTCCATTATTGTGTTTACTTCTTTATGTATCACGGACACTCTATATTGCTTTCTTTTTATTGACCTTAATGCTATAATGTAATGGATCACCACCATTATCACAACAATAATCAGTGAAAGAGACAAAGTTTGTATTGAAACCTGACATCTAATCCATTTTGGTAAGAGAGAAAACAGCTACGAGAGACTAAATAAACTTACGATTTGCTTACATTAGCGAAAGACTACACTCAACCAATTCGATTGAACAAAAACGATGTATTTCTAACCTAAAGTTGAACTGAACTATGGTTTGATAAACTTCACTTGTCATTAATACGAAAGTTAATGTTGAAGCTGAAGCAAATTTTCTGTTAGAAGCTACTTGATACAAATCGCATTGCAAACCAAATAATTTGACCTTGGATTCGGATTTCATCAAGTCCAGCCCTTATTGTCCAGTTGAGATCAGCAGTACGAATTGTCAATGATTTTGTTTTCTATTTAACTAAATATTGAACATGCTCCTTCAGTAAGATTTTCATTAATAAAAAAAAATAATTTATTTTATCTCATTGACTGAGATTTTTCTTACGGGGCGTTATGTTCGATTAGAGCTTATATTTTTTGCATCACATATTTTTAAAAGCGGAATATTGAAATAATATATATATCTATTAGATTCAAGCGTCACTGATGTGTCTTTTGTAGAGGAAACGCGCGTCGGGCGTATATGGGCTAAAATCATCACCTCAGAATTTTTGGCTTCCAAGTCCTTAATCAAATCAGTTTTTAATCAGTATTCATGCATCCTTTTACTTGAAACAAAAAAATGTGATATAATTGCCAATGAGACAACTCTCCACAAAGGCTATGCATGTTCATTTAATACAAAGAAAATTATTTCAAAATGGAAAGTTCAACAAGGGAGCCACCAAGGTTAATCATTTCATTGGCTTATTCGAACTACACAAAAATCATTCACAAACGAGTAAAACATGATTTATATTTTTCCATCTAACACACCTATAACCGTCATTTTACTATGTATACGATTGTACGTGCATGGTAGTCTGTCCTATCATATTTATCTTAATAAAATTGAGAATGAAAATGTGTCAAATAGGCAAACATAGAATAGACAACAGCAGAAGGTCACCAACAGGTCTTTATATTGTTTATTTTGGGTCCTATTACCATTGCTTTGGCAATCTTTGAAGGTCATCTCGATGGTTATAATGATGCTGTTATGGTCACAAGAAACGTGCGAAATGACGATACATTGTATAAACGAGTCACTACATTGGTAATTGTTTCTTTTGGACTTTTTTTTTTTAATTTTTGAATATTTGTTATAAATCAAATCGGTGATCATAATTTCCAAGGTAATGTCCCTTTCACAAATCATGAGAACTTCATTGCTGAAGGTCGTACAGTGCCCTTTACTTTCAGTAGTTTTTTGTAGTTTAGTTTCAAATTGTTTATCAAACCACATTTCTTTATTCTTCTATGATTAAATGATGTCATTTTGTAAAATCATTTATGTAATAAAAAATGTCTACATATTTTCTTCAGTTTGAAATTATTTCTTTTCAATCTTTAGTACTTAGTATTCACTTATCCTTTTACTTAATTACAATACATATTATTCAAAAGTTCCTTTTATATTTTCTCAAACACTTATAACAAATATATAGCTGTAGGTTGCCCCTAACAATTCTTGTTTTTATGTGGACAACTATATCATAACAGAACTTGAAGTTTGTTTTTGAATACATACAAACGTGATTGAGGAGACGAAACAACATGAAGGAATGCGCACTTTGAGACGATCATCATGACACTGTATAAAAGTACATCCCCATTTGTGCATTGCCAGACGCTATGCAAATTGATGAAACAGCCAAACTATCAACGTCCATTATTATTGAGTATGATACATGTAACCTAATCATACATATACCAGGATTAAAACGTTTTTCGCAAGACATAAGTCTCGTCTACAAAAGACTCACCCGTGACCTTAGATTTTTTTAAAAGGCAAAATAAAGTACGAAGTTCATGAGCATAAACAACTTTTCAAAAATACAGAAATGAAAGCTATATATGTACCTGGAATATGAATCCTTAATAAAATTGAAAATTTTTCAACAGTTTATTTATTTATATGGCCATAGATTGGCACTCATACCACATCTTCCTATATCTATATTAATAATAACCCATGTCAATACAGAAGAGATGAATGTACTTCTGTATACATTATTTTGTCACATTGATAACTTAACTGTTTACAAAACTTTTGATTTTTTGAAATACTAAGGCTTTTCTACCTCAGGAATAGATATAGTTAGCTGTATTGGCAAAACTTTTAGAAATTTTGGTCCTCAATGCTCTTCAACTTCGTACCGTGCTTTTTTAACTTTTTTATATTCGAGCGTCACTGGACAGTCTTTTGTAGACGAAACGCGCGTCTGGCGTAAATACAAAATGCAATCCTGGTATCTATGAAAAGTTTATTTACAAGTACGCAGAATGTATTATAAAGTCGTTATCAAGACCTTGATCAATCGTATATAACTAATCAAGTTAGCTTAGTTGTTTAAAGACTTGCTACGACGTGATGACGCTTCATCCTAACACTTACTAGGTTCCGAATTTAGTCATAGGTGCAATATTATTTTTAATATTTAAAAAATAAAGTGTAGTCTCATTTTAATTTCCCTGAGTGCTTTAATATTTTATTTCAATTATTAGCTAAGATTTTACCTAACAATCATTTACATTAATCATGTTAATTTCTAGAATGGCAAAAAAATAGCTTTAATTTACCATTTTTGTATTCCTGCTCATTAATTCAAACTGGCCTAAAATAAAAAAAAAAATTAAAAAAAGCACCCAGGTGCATTGGTTGATAATTGTATAATAATACTGATGATGTGAGAGGCTATATGGGTAGTACTTTTCGAAAACACCGGTTTTATCCATCATAAAAGGACAATTTGAACATGAAAAAAGTGTTGAAAGTGACTTTAAAAAAAGAACACTCCATCTATTCAATCAATGTCGAGTCAGAACCTTAGCCTTGCTTTTGTAGACGAATCGAACCCCTTTAAATAATATATGCTCATTCTATCTACAGTTTAAAGATATGTAATACACCTGGAACAACAAAAGCAAAGAGCCTTTGTTTGATTGGTACAGGTGAAAACTTTCCATCATGATAATGAATACCGACAGAATAAAAAAAGCAATGAACATAATTATATCTATACATAAACTGCAAGTGTGTGGCCGATATGTTTCTTGCATACTTAAGATATGTTTGTCCTTGAGCTTGCGTGTAGTGATAGTTATTATTGATTCTAAGATATGCAGAATGTAACAGCATATATTAATTAACAATAGATTGACCCATCAATCAGTCGTCACGTTATAAAATGAACAAAGAAATGAACAAACTCTTCACCTTTATGAACGTGCAGAGATGAAGTATTATTTGTATGATAACCTACTTCTAAAAGCAATAATAGTTTCCCAAAATAACCTTTAAGCGGCTTAAGCATTTATATTTTATGCTTTATGTACACAGACATATACTAATAATTGCAATATTCTTCAGTAAAATGGACATATTAATTTGGACACCAGAGGATTCAACACGGGAAGGATCATTAGATTACAATTTAAATTGATTATTCACTCAAATGTACATCAGTATGTGAATTGCACTTGATTGTGTGCTAAATGACGACAGTCAGATTTTTTGCCCATTTTAGTCTACAAATTGATGGTATTACGTTACAGTCCATACAATTCTTTGAATATTTCATAGAAATTACCATTTTAATATATTATTTGATTTCCTCTGGACAATGAACAATAAACTAAGAAAAAAAAGAAAAAAAGCTACATGTTAACCCCGCGACAAAACTGCATCTAACGAAGCCTCGAACATACAGTCGTTTCCAGCCTAGTTAGCTACACATGGTCTGCCAACAGTAACAAGTTTTTTAAACATTTGTTCAAACTTTTGGTACGGCTATCTATGCAATGTGGAAGAAAAACCTCAGTATTTATTAATAAAGTCAACATTGTATGAACCGGTAATTCACAAAAAAAGCGCAAATATTCTGAAAGTCCTCAACTTCCCCAATTTGAATACTGACCAGTGAAAAAACAAACAAAAATAACAGAGATATATACATACAATATAATCGGATCAAAACACAAACATCATTCTATAAATTCTTCATTACAGACGACAAAAAGGATTCAAATAGTAGCGTCAAACATTTCTAAATTGTTTCCATTGTTCACTTCTATTACGTTCATATGGGGAACATAAGCTGGTCTCCCCATGCCGTTACAATTCTATTGCTTCAAACCAACAAAGACACATTCCTGGCATTTAGCATCATAATGAAAAGAGACATAAGATCTGTTTTTGATAATCTTTTCTTTCTTTAAAACCGTTGTTTTGCTCTTTTCATTCTAGCGTATATACATTATATATATCATATTCTGCTTAATATATCGATCAGACGTTTAAATGTTCATTGCATACTGTGCATGAGTGTATAACTAACAAATGTTCTATGGAATTGTTAAAACGGTTCCGATATAACTAGATGACAATAATTATTTGTTTCCGCATTTGACAATCCAGCTCTTATCCTGACAAAAATACCCTTTTCACTTCAAATGGGTCTTATATACGATAGCCAAAACCGCTAACATCCCTGACGGGATGCCAATATTAGTTTAAATTAAATTAATTATTTTTTAGAACTGAATTTACAAACAAGATGCATTATTCAAGTCATTCCATCATAGAAGCACTTGTTTAACTATGTAAAACATTACCATTTTTAGTATAATCAATAAATGCGAGTTCAAAGCCAAGCTTTAAAAATAAAGTTCTTTGCATTTTATATAAATCAGTGAACAAGACATTTTTGTGAACTCGAGATGAACATAATGAAGTTTTATTGATTTATTAGTGCGACTTGCATAATAATTTCCAATTGAACCACAGTACATATAACATGTATAATTTAACCACAAGCAAAAAAATCGGTAAAAGATCATTACAAATGCTGCGTAATCTTCAAAGAAATGTTGTCGAAAGATCTTGCTGGAGTTAAGTGTACCTGTAAAACGTCATGTTATTGCAAAGGTCTTTCATCTCCAGATAATAATTAGGTGTAATAGACATTACATAATGTTTATATAGATAATGTAAAGTGTAGGAATCAAATTCAAAAGATAAACTTTACGTTCATTACTGTGATAAATCAATGGAATTATATCATAGCAGTATGCATTGCAGGCTATGAGACACAATATATACATAAACTGACATGTCCTTGAAAAGTTAAAAGAAAACAAACTGCAAAACGTCAGCTCAAAAGTTCCTTTGACAGATTGAAAAGAAAGTCATGGAGATAAAAACGTTTCCTAATTACGAATTATAAACGTTAAGTAGAAATACTAAAGAAAAGAGATGTGGTATAGTTTCCAATAAGACAACGTGTTACCAAAGTTAAAATAAGTAAAGATATTCATTTGTAGATCACCTAACGGCCTTTGACATTAAGACATAATGTATCAGATATTTGGCTATAAAAGGCCCGAATTAATTTTAATATGTGCTTAATATAATAGTTTTTATGATAATCATTGAATGAGTGTCCAAAGATAAACTATAAAAGTAAAGTTCTTTTGCATATAGATAAATCGGCGAATAAACCATAATTATTTATCAAATATGAATATAATGAAGTTTTATCAGTGATGAACATAATGCAATTTTATCAGTAATGCAAAACAAAGCGTCTCACAGAATTCCTAATTGAACCATGGTACATATAATTCAAACAAACATTGGACATCATAACATCACAAATGCTGAGTAATCTTCAAAGAAATGCTGCCGCAAGATCTTGTTGTAGTTACGTGTACCTGTAGAACGTCATGCTATTGCAAAGGTCTTTCATCTCCAGATAGTAATTAGGTGTAATAGACACTACCCAATGTTTATATAGATTATATAAAGTGTATATGAAACAGTTTAAAAACATAAACTCAACGTTCGTTAATGTGTTTTCCAACCCTATTCATGTAACAAACTAATGGTATTATATCATGGCGGTATGCTTGATGAGTTTACGTGTATGCTATTATACATAGTATTCATAGATATATGCCTTTGACAAGTGAAGGGACAGTATACCGCGATAGTCAGCTAAATATATTTATTCCAATATAGACGAAAACACAGTGACGTCTTATTCATCGACCCTCTTCAGAATATTCATTCCTTATGTTGTCAAAAGGTTATGGGTTTCAAAGAAAAACGCACTACAATATAGTGCAAAATTTACTATACAAATGATTTTAAAACAAGAGACACGTTAACAATATTAGTTTTGACAGATTTTCTATTTATCTTAGCTCAATTTACCAGCTTTGCATAACATTGCACAATACATTTTGGCATCTTAATTCAACGTTGTATAATACAGTGTAAATGATAGACTATAAACGATTCTAGACACTATGGTTCAAATTGTGTCCGTCGACATACTGTTGACTGCTATAAATGGAATATTACACGTGACAAATTAAAAGATGGTGTACATTGCATTACGGGATGTCCTTAGTTTTGACAATAACCAATGGCTCCAATCTGTCGGTGTTTTTCATCCCTGAAAGTGACAGTTGGGTGATGTAATTTATGGCATCTTCATTCCACAAGTACTATTTGTATATGATGTATCATAATATTACTTGTTTTACACTGGGTTGATGCATCTGCTGGTGGACGTTTCGTCCCCGAGGGTATCACCAGCCTAGTGGTCAACACTTCGGTGTTGACATGAATATCAATAATGTGGTAATTTTTATATATTTCCTGTTTACCAAACTTAGAATTTTTGAAAAACTAAGGATTTTCTTATCCAAGGCATAGATTAAATAAGCCGTATTTGGCACAACTTTTTGGAATTTTGGATCCTCAATGCTCTTCAATTTTGTACTTGTTTTGGCTTTATAAATATTTTGATATGAGCGTCACTGATGAGTCTTATGTAGACGAAACGCGCGTCTGGCGTACTAAATTGTAATCCTGGTACCTTTGATAACTATTTACATCATTATTTTTGTCCTTATTTTAACAAACAAACTATGCAAATAAGCTCATAAAAAAATACCAGAATTGTATTACCGCCGGATGCGCGCTTCGTTTACAAAACACCCATGAGAGACACTCCAATCTCAAAAAAGTTTAAAAGGCCAACTAAAGTACGAAGTTGAAGAGCACAGAGGACCTAATTTTCCTAAAATGTGTTTCCAAAAACATTTTGTACTGCGAAAATAGTTGTTACGAGATTTTGAAAAAAGCTAGTTCGCATCTTACTGTCTATGGGTTGATAAGAAACAGAATTGGTTTAAGTAAAGGATGTTTGGCAATCATTTCAAACTGATGTGATAGTGAATTAACAAAGAAAAAATATCAATATAGTCAACGGATGTCATTGGTATGTGATTGGACCCTGGTACAAATATATATATGGCATATCAATAATCTCAATCCGTCCGGAAAGCGTATAATGAAGGAAGATACAAAGAAGTAAGATATCGATTGTAACATTATGCGGGCAAAACAATGCTATGAATTCAATCCTTGTAACGTTGCATATGTTAATTTCAGTATCACTGTGTATCATAACAATCGGATGTAAGTACCCTTGGCCTGGTTCTCTGTTCATTGAAGAAAAACTACATCACAGTGCTTAACACATTGCTCTATCGTCAGTCTTTTGTCCTTACTGTGGAATAATTTTCAAACTACATCACTGTACATATTAGTATAGCAATATATAGGTACCAGGTTTTACGCAGGTATTTGTACTGTGATGGGTTTTGTTATACAATGAACAGAGAACCAGGCTAAGTATATCTGGTGGTGATAATACACATTGAGTATCAATGGTTTCAAAGATTCAATTTGAATAAGAAAAATAATTGAAGAAGATTTTAACGTAAGCCTTAAACAAAAGCCTTACTGCAATCTATCTAAGATGCTTCTGATTTGCAGAGATCAAACAATCACTTTTAATGTAATTTTACAGTGAAACGTATTTTTAAGTTGGTAGCTGTAAAAATCAACAGAACCTACAAACATTTGACAAACGCAAATTATAGTTTCAGATTTTGCTTTCAGCTGACAGACAGATTCAGACCAAATAACCGATTTTTTTTAAATAGACGTTGCTACTAGTTTTTAAAATGGAATTCTATGAAATAAGAGACCCTGCATGTATCAAGCTGGTCAATCGCGGAAGGAATCAAAAATTATCTACATGCATGTAAATAAAAGCACATATGCATCAAGACAATACTGGTCATAAACCATGGGAATCGCCATTTGACAATAACCTCACTCATTATGAATTAACTTCCAGATACAGTTGGTCGTAACCTGCTGGTAACTAATTTCAAAGAAACAGTAACAAGCGCATAGTTTATAGTTCTCCTGATAAGTTTTATACACCAAATATATAAATACTCATCAAAGGCTGACATGCAACCAATAACATCTACATGCAATTGAATGTGCACTCATATAATATATGCTTGTTAAGTTTCTTGTAGAGGGTTGGTAATTGAATGCTTAATCACAATAATTGTATTAACATGTTTCGTACTTAATAATCTTGCAATAACCAGAGCTCCTGCAAGACTTCCCACAGTGTGGTAGAATTATAAATCAAACATAAAATACACAAATATATAATGCAATTTATGCACATATGTATAACTAGTAAAAACTCAGTATTTTGAGTTTAAACACTACAACTATAGCTTCTGATAAACTGTTATTATATATATAAATCTCACATGATGTCATTCACAAGGTAGTCGATGATTAACTTACATTGTAATGTTATTGTATAGGAAATGTCCAAAGTGACAAATCAAACCAGACAAACCCATGACTAAAGAGAAACAACGAAAAACCAAAGCTTTTCGAAGAAAATTAAATTTTGAGTTCAATGAACTTGATCCAAAACTGGCATGGAATTCATGTGCATCGGAAGGTACATGCAGCTTCTGTTCTTTATATAACACAATCGATGGAATGTGGTCATGATAAAAAAAAAAGTGTGGTAAATAAACTCATTATGGACAATTTGTCACACAAATATTCAGTAACGAACATTACGAATTTTACAATTGGAACAAATGGTGGTGTCAGCAATACCACTTTTTCAAGGAATCCATTTTATGATGTGAACTGAAAGCCCTGCTATATCTTATCAAGTTATGCTGTCTGTTGTTTGATCCGTTTTTTGTCTCTTTGACACATTCCCCATTTCCATTTTCAATTTTACTTCAAATGTAGCTAATCATGGTAATGCTGGAATGTTGCTTCGCATATAAATGGGAAGTTTACGATAAAAAATTAAATCATCTCCTTTGTTAAAACATCTTATCTTGTTAACGCCATTTTTTGTTGTAATACCCTTAAATGCTTTAAGCATTTTTGATGATAAAATTTCTGATTTTCTCTTAAATTATTGATATCAACTCATTAAGAGAAAGTGTTACCTCATCTGCTATGTATCCATTCTACAAGATTTATGGATGTCGACATCGGTAAAACAATTATCTATTACATCGATGTCAATTAGATAGATTGTTCTCTAATCTATTCTCGGTTATTGAGAATGGAGGTGATAAACACAGCATAGATTGAAATCACTGATACCAGTTTTGTTTCGAAATCAGGGCACATCATTTCATGTAGTTTTGTTTTATTATTGTCTCTACATGTTTTATCCCAGTAATCGAGATTAAGAGAAAGGTTGTAGATCTCAAAACATGAAAAGACTAGTTTAAATGCGGTAATTTTCATTTGCCTCTTCTGCGTCATTTCAAGTGGCTGTTTTCGTCATATCTTTATAAGTTTTTTTCCCTTTAAGATCTTAGTTAAACTTTGTTTAATTTATGCACTGCCGTCTCGGATATAAGGCGATTAATAGTTGGACAAACTTTTACTATCTCTAATTCAAATTCGTCTTTTATTCTTATTACATTTAGTATGAGCATGATAAGTGCATTTTCCTCGTGCACTCAAACTGCATTTTAATATCTCTATATTAAAATACGCGTTATCCTCTTTATGCAGGCGTATGAAACTATGCCATTATGGAAATTATCAAGTTAATTATAATGTGCATTAAACATAGTTTTTATTTATTAAAACATAAATGCTATTCAGTATGAACATAATTTTACGTAGGTGGTATAATATTATTACAACATGTGTCTGCCTATCTCACAACTATGATTTCATTTAAACGTAGTATGATAACATGCATTTACATCACTGGTCGATACCTCTGCTGGTGGACTATCAGTTTCCGAGTGTATCATCAGCTCAGTAGGTAGTGCTTCGGTACTGCAATGATTTGACAAACTTTACTAAAATTGTCCGTTTATAAATTTAAAAATTATTATGAAACTAAGGTTACAACTCCCTCAGGCACAATTGGCTTTAGATGAATTTGGCTACTTATTTGAGGTATATTTGACATATAGCTCTTTACCTATTTTAGGTACTTATACATCTTCGGATTTCAAATGTTTGGCTTTGAGCGTTCCTGATGAAGGTAAATCCAGAAGATGGCTTCGGACACAATAAATTATTAAACGTGTTGTTTTCCATTTTTTTTATCATGAAATAATCTCCAATTTCTGAAAAACACCAATTAAATTATTGGAAACACTTTGCATAAACCAAAATATTATGGGATCAATAAGATGAACATAATCGGACTACATCCTCATGGGTGTATCCGATAGGTTTATGAGTTCCTTTTTATCATATTATGACAATATGTCTAATAAAATAGTCTTAAATATCGGATAGTGTCTAACTTTTATCAACTGGGTTTTTTATGGCCCCGCAACGAAGTTGTCGGTGCCATATAGTTTAACCCTTGTCCGAAATTCCGAAATTCTGATTTTCTGTCTTTCCGTAATTCCGTCATTTCGTCATATCACAACAAACCATTATACGGAGTTTTTTTTCTAAACGCTCTCAAATATTGGGCTGATTTTTGGTATGTGAGTTAACTATGATGAGTTACAGATCCAGTTTAAATTTTGTTCTGCTCCGCTAATTTTTGCCGAAATTACAGGCTTTTGACTTTGAGAAATTGTTAAAAATCACAGTTATACAGACTTTTTTTCAAAACGCCTTCAGGTATTGGGCTGATTTTTGGTATGTGAGTTAACCAGGATGAGTTATAGGTCAAGCTAAAGTTTCCTTCCACTCCGCTTATTTTCGCTAAAAATTACGGGCTTTGGACTTGTGTCCACATCTGTTTATATTGAAATTGCAGATATTTCAATCTTTGGGACAGTGCCATTCGTGTCGCTTTGACACATCTAGTTTATATATATTTTGTGATTCGTATACAATTGACCTTGTAATCATATAATTGTTATAAAGGACATATATAACTCAATCTTATAAAACATATCTAAAAAGACATTTCTTATTTCCGTTATATATATATATGAATATATTTGTTTGATATAAATTAAATGCAATTGTAAGCTATTACGCATTTAAACAGACCGCTTTGTAATGTTCCCTTTTATCTTGATAATTAGTGTAATGTGTTTACAACATTAGTAATAAAAGGTTTTTTCGTAACGATTAAGGTAATTTTTACAAGTGGTAGGTTTATCTAGCTAGATATAACACCAGGTTTAATTCACCATTGTCTACATAAGAAAATGTATGTACCAAGTTTGGAATATGGCAGTTGTTATCCATTCGTTTATTGTGTTTGACCTTTTGATTTTGTCATTTTCTTAGGCATATTCCGTTCAGAATTTTCCTCGGAGTTCGGTATTTTGTTATTTTAAATTTGTTTGTGTACACATTCTTTTCCGTTATAACAATAGTATTACGAACAAACTCATGATAAGCCGGCATCAAACTACAAATAAATATCCCTAGATCATTATCCAAGAAAGCCTCACTATTGTTAAACCAACAATCTGAAATATTATTGCTTTTTCTCTTTACTGTAGGCTAACATATGTTTTGATAAATATTACATAATATTTTCAACGACATTCCGCCTTCAGAAATCAGACCGTTATCTCGATAGAGTATCAAAATGACAGAAATTAAAAGGAAAGTCTGGAATGTTAATAGAAAAAAAGCAGCCAGCTGATAGCGTATGACATTCACAAATATCTCTGGCGACGTTATTTAGACCTAAACCCTCTATAAATAATATTCCAGATAAATAGGTTTAATGGAAATAAATGTTCTTTATAGTTTTATACAAGCGTTTTTTTTATTGTATCAGATAAAACAACCATTTTCAGTTCAAATTTCATATTTTAGTGATAAAGACCCAAGTGTTAAATCCGTTATCAATTGATGATATTTATCGGGTTTTTTTTCGGACCGATTGATTCATATATAAAAATGTTTGATAACAGACTGTTTATGAAACTACCTCATTTTCACACGTACTTGCGTAAAGTCATGAAACTCATCGACGTTTGTACAGATTTTAGTATAAGATATTTCTGTTTTGACAATTATGTCTTGACGGCAGATCTTTGTTTTATATTCAGCTCAGGAGTTAGTATTTCAATACTGACACGATTTACAACATATCTTTCAAAACAATTTAGAAATTATTTAGAAACTATGGTTCCAACTCGCTCACACAGGGTTCACCTTTGACGAAATTGGCTATCATTTTAGGTCACCTCTTGTTTATTTAATTCTTTTACTATTTCGATACTTATACACCATTTGTTTTTAAATAAAGGTATTCCCGTAACTGTGTGAACAACTATGAATACGTTTATGTTGCAAGGGTTTATTTACAAGTATAGTAGTTACCAGAAAAGTTCCAGTTTGCGATATATACACCAAACTTCACAAAAAATATAATTCGCGGTTCTATTTCTTCATTTCATTGATCTTTTTCGATATTGATGACCTCATTCTTAAATCTATGACAACTGTGATGATTTTAACTTTCTGAATGTCAAATTTCCATTTCTAATCGGTAGATTATATGTCCTATTGTATGACGTTAACATTTTTACAGTCATTCGTTGAGCGAATTCATGTTCACACTATTCATTATTACGTCATTGCCTCTTTCACTTAAACTGTTTCAACAAATTTCAGAGGAATAATGGCTGAAATCGATACCTCCATCGCACTAGCAACATGTTTCCGAAGTCTTATATCTATAAAATAGTCGTTTGATCTATAATACTACCGATTGTTTCCTATTTTTTAATACTCTACTTTATTTGGATTTTTTAATATTTTTTTATTCGAGCGTCACTGATGAGTTTTTTGTAAACGAAACGCGCGTCTAGCGTATATACAAAATTTAGTCCTGGTATCTATGATGAGTTTATTAACTACATAGTACAAATTAGTAATACTATGGTATCATTAATAAAATAATAATAATTTCTAACAGAGGGCAAAACTCGTATATGTTAATGCATGTAAGGATCATGGGTCTGTTTGATTTGATTAATGACATATTCGCCAATGTGTATATTCGCCTATACAAACTGGTAAATTTAATTAGTCCACATTATAATGAACCAAAAATCCAGACACGGTTTAAAAAAATATGAGACAACTTTGTATTACTCTACTTTCACAAAAGTGTTAATGGAACATATTTTACAGTTTTGTGCTTGTGCAAATTATTCAAATTAGATTTAGATAGTTTTTCATTAAGAAAACTATATGACTTTTTTTCAATAAATGTGCTATATATGTCTTTGACGTATGTTAGCTGATTTGACTATTTAGTTGGCTTTTAAAGATCACAATTTATGCCCATGTGTATCGTATGCCATGTGAAAGGCGCAAAACAGTTGACGCAGCTGCAGAACTGTCATGTAGATCGACACGTGTACGTGTACTGTTTTGATTAGTGCGTCTTCACGTTCCTTACAATTAGAGGCAACAGTTCCTTACAATTAGAGGCAACAGTTTTGCTACTGATGTTTCATGCATACAGCTACACAAAATGACATTCTTTCAACTGTATTATCATGATTAATACATATTTATCATGCTGATAACTTGTTTCTTTTTCAAAATAAAAATCAAACGTTATTCTCTTTAGTACAATTACGTATACCAATTAGTTCAAGTTTTAAATCATCTATGATCATGATGGTATAAAAAGATGTAAAATATATTCCTAAGTAATTTCTTGGTTATATTTCTGAGATTAATTGCAATTAACGGGGAACATTTTGCAAGAGATGTCAATGTGTCAGTTTTTTTTCTACTATATAATGTTCATTTTTCTGATATTTTCTTATTTTTGCTAATAGTCCTATAATACTTGGTTTCTTTTCATTCAATCTACTTTTGTATATATATTCTGTGCAATAATAATGATCAAATTCAACAGTAAAGTCTTTTTTTAAAGACCAAGAAAAATATGCTTCTCATGAGATAATGTCAAAATTCACAAAATATCGTTTCAAGTTTTGTGAAAAGGATTGCCATAAAAAAAAGTGTGTTATTGGACATTAATAGAATAAATGCTCCAGGGTTTCATCAAAAACCTTACAAAAAGTTCAAATCTTTGAGTTTAACTTCATACAAGAAAGTATTAGTTGCAATTATTCTATGTACAAATTTGTATTGAAAAGTTCTTAAATAAGTGTCTTTACATGATTTTCTTAAAATAATATAATATTCTGCCAAACTACAATTTCAATACCTAGTAATTCCTCCCATTGTAAGAACTTTTCTGTTGGCAGTTGCACATTTCTGTCAACAAGATATACAAACTTTCCTTTTTGTTACACAATAATATTTCCAAAAAATTATCAATATAGTTAAAAATTTCAAAATTTACATGCTATTACAATTTATGCAAATTAAACATCATGAAATTGTCTGCAGGTACACATCTTGCAAATTTAACTTTAAATCATCCTTCACAATTAATCCATTGATACAATTGGTATTCCAGAATAGAATGTTTTCCTTAGAGACCATCTTGTTAGAACGTCCATTTATCAAATAGAACAGTGAACTTAAAAATTTAGGACAGGGAATATCTTTATATCAATAAGATGAGTAAGCAATGAAGTTATTACTTGATTTTTCACAAAAGACTTCCTTGTTAAACAAGGTTAAAATCGCCATTTTCTACGTAAGAAAATGTCTCTACCAAGTCAAAAATATGACAGTTGTTATCTATTCGTTTGACTGTTTGGGCTTTTTATTTTGCCGTTTGATTACGGACTTTACGTTTTTGAATTTTCCTCGGAGTTCGGTTTCCACTGAATCCAAAAAACTATGTCTGTTAATATCGAAACTATAAACTCATGATTCATGAAATCTTCAATCCTTAACTTTGACAAAAACTCAGAAAAAAAATCCATTTTCGCCGAAATGTCATAAATAAACTTTCTTGCAGAAAAAAGTGATATGCAATTTTTGTCCTATTAATTTTTCTCAAATTTTACTTTTACTAAGGATTCTCTACCTACGGAATAGATTATCTTAGCTGTGTTTGACAGAACCTTTTGACTTTTCGATCCTTATCTTTTTAACTTTGTATACTTTATTTTGTCTTTTTAAAAAAAATATTGAGGTCTCAGTGCCTAGTGTGTCTTATGTAGAAAAAGTCATGTATAACGTATAAAATAGTAATCCTGGTATCTATGATGAGTTTGTTTAGATGCCTTTAAGGCTTAATTTATTCTGATCGCCTACCGAATTTTTCAATTATACCACTTCTCATCTAATTTATATCAATTATGCATGTAACATATACATTTCTGTCAAGAAAATGTAGAAATTGTCCTCTCAATTGATTTTTCATAAAACGTTATATTCTTTATATACAATTAGTAAATTGACTCCTGAATGTATCGAAACGTCAGAATAGTAGATCCATCCAGCATTTTAACCAGTAATAGCTTTTGAATTAATCGAATACTGCCGTCATTTAGACTGTTTTATCCATTCAAAAGCAATTAGATCGGAATCTAAACTTCTGTTCTATAGAGACTACAAAATCATCATCTTTCTATGAATAATCTTATTTGTTGTATATCTTGCTTTTTACATTATATCTTGATAGTCATTCAAAATCAATGAATATATTTCTTCAAGTAGATTAATTCGTTTCTAGTTAACAAAACCTTGCAAATGAATATATGCCTGAATTCAAAGTAACAAAACCCCTTACATCATAAACATAAAAGGCAAGGTAGTTAGTTCACTGTTCCAAACACTGCTATGTTGAGAAAGATGTTGACTAATTGTTTACACCAAAGAATATTCGAATAACCTATGTATTTTCAAAAATGTGATATTATAGTTTGTAAATTTTTGAAGTATAATAGAAAGACAAAGAATATGGGGTATCAATCCATGACACAAAATCAGTAAATTCGAAAAACCTAATGCAAAGGAACAGCGCTTTAATAGCTTTGATATGGATTAACAGTCGGATTTATTCGGTAGCCCTTGAAGAAACATTGGTATGTTTGATTAGGTTGATGGAATACAATGTAATTGATGGTATATAATGTAATTGATGGGATACAATGTAATTGATGGTATATAATGTAATTGATGGTATATAATGTAATTGATGGGATACAATGTAATTGATAGGATACAATGTAATTGATAGGATACAATGTAATTGATAGCATACAATGTAATTGATGGTATATAATGTAATTGATGGGGTACAATGTAATTGATGGAATATAATGTAATTGATGTGATACAATGTATTTGTACAAATATTTAAAAAAAAATAAGATTAAGTTGTAAGACCTTATGTGTAACGATTGATTGGGTGATTAGTTGTTATATTCCAAACTATGAACGTCTAATGACAATAATACCATGTATATTAAATGAGATATAAAATTTTAAGCAAGGATTTGTTTAGCACAGGGTCGACCGGAATAAAGGACCAGATTTCGGACCGACACTGGACAATTATGGTATATTCGATTGCGGCAGACGTTTTCCTTGCAACAGTCTCAAAGATCCTCAAAGTTTCATCGTGTCTGGCTAATTAGCCTTTAGAGGTCATGACATTTCAGTACACGCGTCATCGGATTTTAAGTTTTCATTTCGGCCGGCCGTTGAATCGAAATTATTTATCTCTTTCGTTTAAACGGCCGCACTCCATTATCATAAAATTTTCATGTCATTCAGGTACGCTAAATTTTAATACCGGAGTCGACCCAGTGGAATTTATGTTCAAGGAAGTGAGAGTTAGTTACCAAACCAAACATGCGACAACGTCATATATCTACAAGCGTCACAAATTGTAACAGTAACGTCTTTAACAGGTACAATGTTATGTGGGTGTGAAGTAATTTCACTAATGTGCCATAAATGTCTTTGACGTATATCATTGTCGTATATCCATTTAACATTTAAAGGTCCGAATTTAATGAATATTCATTTACGTAACGGACAAATCACCCTCACATGATTCCAGTGGTCACGTGCTGCTGAGTTGTGAATTGTGCGTCAATACATTAGAGAAGATCCTTATGAGCTACATTTCTTTAGGTAATATTATTGCTGCAAAATTCGGACAAGGGCAAAACGTTGCATGAAGTAAAATACATCCAATGGCTCTATTATAACCATGGTACCTTTGATAACTATTTACATCACTGGGTTGATGCCATTGATGGTGGACGTTTTGTTCCCGACTGTATCACCAGACAAGCAGCCACCACTTCGGTGGTGACATGAATATCAATTATATTGTCATTTTTATTTTACTGTTTGTAAAAGCATAAATTATAAGAAATAATAAGGAGTTTCTCATCCCATGCAAGCCGTATTTGGCACAACTTTTTGCAATTTTGGATCCTCAATGCTCTTCAACTTCATACTGTTTGGCTTTCTGACTTATTTGATCTGTGCGTCACTGGCGAGTTTTATGTAGACGAAACGCTCGTATGGCGTATTTTATTATAAGTCTGGTATATTTGATAACTATCTAGTTCTTAAGCACAAATTCAAATCCCTACCCGAACCGAAACCCAAAGTTTTGTTACCAATGAGACATATTATACGTAAGACACGAAGGATCGGAATGTAAGTTTAAAACAAAAATGTGTCTACATTTCAGTTTATCTGATGTGACCTTGACCTTTAACATATATAGTCCAAAATAAATGCCATTCTTCCTAACCATGTTTGGCATTACCGAACAAGCTTTGAAAAACAGTTGGATTCGGATGCTGTCCGAACTTTAGTCTATTAATATGGTTCAAGAAAATAGATTTGGAAACTACAGTTTTTGTCAAATATGTACAAAATGTAGTTTTTCGATTTCTACAGTGGCCTGGACCTTTGGGTTATTGAATAAACAGGACATTATAAAAAATAAATGTAAAATATTTTTTATAAATAATGTATTTTTTTGTTATTTTCTTTTAACTACACTTCAGTAGTTTCCACAACTCGTAGATTGGCAATTGTGTTTTTGACTTTATGCAAGTTCAAAAGTTATGTATGTTCTTGTTGAATAAAGCCATTTCAAACTGATTTTGACAATTGTTCGTCCGTTACACCACATTTTATATTCAGGGGATGTCGTTGCATAATGTTCATCATGCCTTGTAATTGTTTTTATCATTTATTAATTTGGCCGGACGTTGTTGTTCGTTTGAATTGTTTCACATTTTGAATGAGGGGAGAGTTGAAAGCTGACTATACGGAATTTTTGTTTTGAAAGGCCGTGTTCTACAGTTGCTTATTCTATATTTCAACTTGAAGTAAAAATTAAAACATCTTTAAAAGTATCATACCGATTTCAGTATTACTACAATATTGTAATTATTTACTTCCAAGATTCCTTTAGAAAAAATGATGCCAAAGTCGAACATATGTACTCGCAACCACTGGAATTTTAAATATTGATAATTTCGTTCAAAGCCATGCATAGTCACTCATTGTAATGGGTATTACATGTTTATCATTTCAGTAGTGACACTTCTAAAGAAAGTAGAGTTAATGTAAAGTCGACAACTAAGAAAATTTCTTAAGCAGACGCAATTGCATATATATAAGAGGTTTCGATTGATCACTTCTGTACCTGATTATACATATTATGCTTTCTCATCAAAAGTTATCTTACTTATAGTATTATGATAAATGAAATCATGTTATGATCACTAGTAATAACACTTTGGCGTCTATACAACCCAAGTCTTGTCGTTAACCTAATGAGAACGCCACGTTTGAAAAAAAAATCAATTGAAATTTAGTTTCGAATCAAAGACCAAAACAAAACTAAATTATATGCTCATAAGTATGACCAAAAAATTCTTATATATTTGCCTTAGTTTTTCACACTCCTTTCATTCTAAAAAAAAAACCTGCTTAATTGCCCTTTAAAGAAGAACATGTCATGTACTCGTCACAAAGGTTAAATTCGCCATTTCAGAATCTAAAGAACTATGGGTAATCTCATTATTCGTAAACCAAAATGAAAAATGCACGTCATTGGATGCATTTCCATTGTTAAGAACGTTTTAAACCAATCACAACGTGTTGGTGAACGCTTTTGAAAATGTTACCAGAATGCATTAAATTCTGAAACAGCAAATTGCAATGTTATATCAAAGATGAATATCTTTTGGATAAGGCTAGTTGTTGTTCTTATTCAATTCAACAAACATATCTGTAAAATGGCATCTTTTGGTAAAAGTGGTTATATTTATAAATTAACTGTTTAGAACAAACTTTTATTTTTTTTTAAATACTAAGGCTTTTCTACCTCAGGCATAGAAGAGGGACGAAAGACACCAAAGGGACAGTCAAACTCGTAAATCTAAAACAAACTGACAACGCCATGGCTAAAAATGAAAAAGACAAACAGAAAAACAATAGTACACATGACACAACATAGAAAACTAAAGAATAAACAACACGAACCCCACCAAAAACTAGGGCATAGATTACCTTAGCTGTATTTGGCAAAACTTTTAAATATTTTGGTCCTCAATGATCTTCAACTTCATAATTCTTTTGGCCTTTTTAACTTTTTTGGATTCGAGCGTCACTGATGAGTCTTTTGTAGACGAAACGCGCGTCTGGCGTATATACAAAATTTAGTCCTATAGTATCTATGATGAGTTTATTTTCAACTATGGCGTGAATTTTTCTATAGAAGTAACGTTTATTCGTTTGAGTGTTTCATTTTGAATTATCTCATTATCGTTGTATCCTATCTACAACAGCTTCGATTTGTTTGAAGAATAAGTATAGCTATATTAGTATGTAGACACTTAACTTGATTGGAACCTCTAAAGAAGCATGGCTGTTTGATTTGTAATTACGCGACTTAATGGATATTCGTAATAAACATATTCTTAATAGAGGTATCAGTTATGTCAAGGATTTTAGTTTTTTCACTATAAACAAGCTTTGAGATGGATTTATTTTGAGACATTCATGGCCTGTACGCTGCAAGAACTTTAAGATGTAAAATTATGATTGAGTAAATGTAAACATTTAACGGATTAGCTAACTGCAAGGGAGCCATGAGTTCGTATAATACGCAAATTGTTGCTATACTATAGGTTCATTTATCATATATTTAGTACAAAATACAGCTATTTTTTATATCTAATAAAGGTTCTTTTTTCCAGTCTGTATCACCTACCCTGTATCGCATACACCGTATCGCATGGCTAAACCCGTATCGCATACCCCGTATCGCATGGTAAAACCCGTATCGCATACCTTTTTTTTTTTTTTTTTTTTTTTTTTAACTAAAGTCAGATTTTTAGGGTTTGTTTTGCTTAAGATTTTTTTTTCTAAAAATAGGTAATTTTTTGGAATGACGTCATTGTTTGGTATGTAACGTCACGTACATCAAGTTTTCATATTGTATGTGACGTCACGAACATCAAGTTTTTACAACATATTTTTTGGCACACTCAATGCAACTATAAAAAATACAAAACACTTAAATATATACAATAATAAACAAAATATTTTCAAAACAACAGATTGTAAGGTAACCTATGTGCTTCGTATAAATAATTGAGCAGTTATTTTAAAGCTTTGAAACAAGACAAAAGCAGAACTGAAGGTAACCCAGTGCTATGGATCAGAAAACAGTTCATATACTATAATACTCTTCTGTTGAAATATATGATAAAGCGTATAATACATGGCAAAATCCGTATCACACGCCGTATCACCCTCGACCAATATCATCCCTCGGGCCTAAAGGCCCGCGGGCTGATATTGATTTCTCGGGATGATACGACATATGATACGGATTTTGCCATGTATTATTCTCTATTTATCATATATTTAGTACAAAATACAGCTATTTTGTATATCTAATAAAGGTTCTGTTTTCCAGTCTGTATCACCTACCCTGTATCGCCTACCCCGTATCGCATGGCTAAACCCGTATCGCATGGCTAAACCCGTATCGCATACCCCGTATCGCATGGTAAAACCCGTATCGCATACCTTTTTTTTTTTTTTTTTTTTTTTAACTAGTCAGTTGCTTTTGGGTTTTTTTTGCTAAAGATTTTTTTTCTAAAAATAGGCCTTTTTTTGAATGACGTCATTGTTTGGTATGTAACTTCACGAACATCAAGTTTTCATATTGTATGTGACGTCACGAACATCAAGTTTTTAAAACATATTTTTTGGCACACTAAATGCAACTATAAAAAATACAAAACACTCAAATATATACAATAGTAAACAAAATATTTTCAAAACAACAGACTGTAAGGTAACCTAAGTGCTTCGTATAAATAATTGAGCAGTTATTGCTTTGAAACAAGACAAAAGCAGAACTGAAGGTAACCCAGTGCTATGGATCAGAAAACAGTTCATAAAATATAAGACTTTTCTGTAGAAATATATGATAAAGCGTATAATACATGGCAAAATCCGTATAACAGGCCGTATCACCCTCGACCAATATCATCCCTCGGGCCTAAAGGCCCTCGGGCTGATATTGATGTCTCGGGATGATACGACATATGATACGGATTTTGCCATGTATTATTCTCTATATAATACGATATGGGTTTTTGTAATGTTGAAGGCTGTATTGTTTCCTATAATTGCCTACATCCACTATAGTTGAAACTCTTGTGGATAGTTGTCTCATTGCCAATCAGACCACATCTCTTAAATATTTTTTTATGAAAAGGAATGTATGTTGATTTTAAACAATAATCTGGTTCAGTAAAATTTGTTTTTATGTTATTACTACCAATGGTTCTGCAGATGGGTATCACCAGCGTCTTTTAATTCAGCTTATCAAGAATAAAATGATTCGCTGAGCGCAGCCTATAACGATCTTAGAGGTTGAACCATAAACAGTTGGGGTACATTTTGACACAATATTCAAGATTGATACCGTCTCAATTTGCATTGTGATGAAATTTTTTACATGATATAGGTTTCTGACACAGAATAAATGTGGTCAATGATCTTAATAATCTATTGCGCAATGTTGTGCATTTGGAGATTTCTTCTTGCAACTTTTAATTACAAAAGTAACTTTCACAATTAAAACATAAAGCTAAAACATCAATCTTCTTATCGTATCGAGTAAATCACAGTGTTAAAAAGGAACATTTCTCATCATCGAAAATTGGTAAAGGGAAAACAATAGATTGCATATGATTAAGCCATGAAATATTATTTCAAGATGATAGTTGAACGTATTACGAATACTTAACATTATTTTACAAGTACTGTGATTATGTAGTTATATGAAATATACTGATAATAATAAACATCATATCTCGGCGTGAGAGCTGTTAATTATGTATAAAAAGTCATACTATCGCTGCAAAAATGCTTAGTGAAAAAAGCTGCTGCGAATAGTTTTTGAAGTGAGAAATACATTCAATACTCCTTGTTCAAGTTTTATTAGTTACGTAGCATGGGGGTTAAGGGTAAAACTGGTAATTTATACAAGTGTATCGAACGCACATTTATACTGACGGCTGTCCAAACTTTCTGATTGGAACTTCCCTAGTGTTATTCGTTAATTTAAACTTTTGTATAAAACATAATAATTATTGTATATATATACATGATATATGAGTCGCGTGGAGGGGGTTCTACGAAATAGAAAATAATGGACAACAAATGTAAAGAATAGAAAAAATTGACCTTCAAAATTAAGAATTCGGAAATGAAGGAACACATCTAAACTGTGATATGTAAAGATACGCAAAACGTTCAGCTTTAAGCAAGACATACAAATTGATACAATGGATTACACATACACAATTGGATCGTGAAATGAGTAGCATACGATCATATAGAGTAGGAAAGTGCATAATATATTGACATTGATAAATGTAGATGTAAATGTGTAGAACAATTCATCCACACAATAAAATATTAGATTTATTATATGGTCAGTATAAGGAATTTATAGAAAGAAACACCTTTTCCGAGTGTCTCAACAATTTGTTCCACAATTTAATGTAATACCTTCAACTATAAATCCACACCTTTTACCTTGAAGACGCATTGTATGGTTATATTTATAAATTAACTGCTTACAAAATTTGGAATTGTTGAAATACTAAGGCTTTTCTACCTCAGGCATATATTACCTTAGCTGTATTTGGCAAACTGTTAGGAATGTTGGTCCTTAATTCTCTACAACTTCGTACTTTATTTGGCCTTTTTAATTTTTTGGTGGATTCGAGTGTCACTGATGAGTCTTTTGTAGACGAAACGCGCGTCTGGCGTGTATACAAAATTTAGTCCTGGTATCTATGATGAGTTTATTTAACCAATCACAGCGTTTTCGTATAAGCTGTTGGAAAAATATTCGTCCGTGCTAGGGCTTTGCAGCCAATCACAGTTTTTTAAATAAAGCATAAGTAAGAATACTTTTGATACTAAAAGGCAATATATCCCTTGTCAAAATACTAAATTTCGACTAGAACTATGTTGATATGTCAATAAGAAAAACAGTATCTCAAAACAGTCGTGCAGTAAATATTATTAATTGGTAAGCAATTGAATCATAGTCAAAGTGATGGAAAATAAATGTAATTGCCATTTATTGACATAAAAGGGAAACATTAAACGTTCTGATTCATAAAATAACATGTTATATTTGAAGTAAAAAGGAAATATTGACATATTCTCTATCAAGTGGCCAATGATTAAACTGTCGTTGTGTTCTACATCCATTGTTTGTCGTACTCCGAAACCTCGGTTCACTTCACATACCACTTATCTTCAAGCAAACATTATGTTCTCTATCTATATTTACCATGGGGTGATACTGTGTATTAGCAGTCCAACGTGGTTAAGTCTAGATCTGTTATATTATTTATTGCATTGCATGCAATATTATGTGAACAGACATATGTAAGTCTGTAATATACAATGAAGACGTACTAATTTGATAGTGTTTTCGTCGGATGAATACACGGTTACTTAACGTTTATGAATCAGAAAACATGCGATCATATAATATACATATTCAAAAAAGGAAAACGCTGCTCAATGTGAGCTTTTATATACTAACACGAACTAAAGTAATTAAAGACATGTCACTGCACCCGCCACCTGACCTTTATTCTGACAGCTAATCTGCCAGTCTTTGCTCTAACTACTTAGAAATAGGAACCATTTTCCAAATTCGTTAGTCTGTGGATGAACATATGATATAACCCTCATAAAACAACAAGAGTTTCATTATGAGTATGTGTAAACTTTCATTAATTAATATAATTCGAAACTCTTATAAAATAAGTGAGATGTAGTATGCTTGCCAGTGAGACAAACCAGCAAAGTGAGCTAACTTAACGAAGTGGTTGTAAGTGAGAAAACCCATATCGTCAGGTCGGCTATAACAAGCTCCGTCATGCAAACATATTTAACAATTCAAACGAGAAAACAAAGGGGGCATAACTTGTAACAAAACAATTACCGATAATGAAATATGAAATATGAGAGACATGAACCAACGCCAACCACTATACTACAAGCTCCGGAGCGGAAAAGACACATCCAGAATATGATGGGGATAAACTTGGTCAGTGGTGTAACAGCACAACATCAAAACTATTTAAAATTCAGTCGCATATAAAACTATAAACTCAAAACGGCATATGGTACGAGGCACAATGACCACAAACATAAATATAAAAGACACAAAACACCGAAATAAGAGTACTCGCACTTACAGCAATGATAGAAGTTAGCTCAAAGCTAGTTAAAAATATATAATATTCTCCCAGACTCAAGTATCTACCAGCACACATCGAACGGATTTCGTGTAATGACATCCGTTTGTTTAACAGAAAGTAGCGCTAAACTAAATATGCGTGCACTTTTCAAAAAATATGCATTCCTTTAATTGGAATCTAATAAATATTGTCAATATATTTGCATTTTGGTATGGATGTACCGGTTTTTCTCGAGAGAACACGAATAAGGTCGAATATATGTTCTAAACTACATGTATTAATTGTTTTAAAAGAGGGACGAAAGATACCAAAGGGACAGTCAAACTCGTAAATCCAAAACAAACTGACAACGCCATGGCTAGAAATGAAAAAGACAAACTATGCTATTCTAATGAAAGTGTTAGGTAAAAAAAATACATTTATGCAAAATCATTGCTTAACTTTCAATCAACATAAACACTTGTTCCTGTTCTAATTTGTTCTTCTAATTTTTTAAAATCACTTATGACAGAACAATGCACAAAAATATATATTTGTTGCAAATGGGACCAAGAAAAATATGTTTACTAGTCACAGGGTGAAAAAAATTATGTAATTTTTCCCATCTGAAAAGATTCGATATAAAATAAATGAATTTTGGTATAAAAGAAAGGATATCGGCTAAATATTCCATTTGTGACAAGATAATTTATGAGATTGAATACCCTACACCTAATGTGGTTGCTGTACGTTGCTCCAATTCCATTTCCGTTTTCATATAACCACTTAATTTGTTTTACAGTCCCGGAGTAAATGATCTTCATGGAAAACAGATTCGAAGTGAATAAAGCAAATATAGAAAATAAACGTCATTGTTTTTCATTTATATTGATGACACAGACCATAAGCCCAAACTCATTTTTAATAGTGAAAAATAGTACGTTTAATGATGAGACGTTCCTCTTATTAAATTTTCAAAACAATGATAAAATTATTTTTCGTCAAGCAAAGCAATTATTTTTTCAATTCAGAGAGACTCAAGTGTTATGGTTTTCGGATCGTCTAGGTAGCACCTAGTTACTCCATATATATTTCAATTGATTTACTGATTGATTGATTGTATATTGCTATACGGGGAAATTTGAACTGACATTGCAAAATGGTGGTTTAATGGATAGGGACAACATTTTTGCCTTGCAACAGACCACCTTTATGTGTACGTATATATGCCTGGACTCCCTAAATTAAAAAGTTGTTGCAAATGTTGTTAACATGTAGAGAGTGCAACTCATCAACAAGTCAAGGGATATTTTGTTTATTTCTGATATATTGCATTTCAATTCCATCCATAAAGCAATATCTTTGGTGCCCACTGTTTTAATGATTTCAATTATCAGTCGTAATCTAAAAAATTGCAATTGTTAGATTCTGATTCGCCATGATGTTTCGAGTTTCCCTTATTTGTTTCAGTTTTTAAATTTCTGGTACCTAACGATGGTCCTTCGGTAACACTTATCGTCCTCTTCGGTAACACTTATCGTCCTCTTCGGTAACACTTATCGTCCTCTTCGGTAACACTTATCGTCCTCTTCGGTAACACTTATCGTCCTCTTCGGTAACACTTATCGTCCTCTTCGGTTGAAAGTTTGATTTTTTCTAGTATTGACCTATATTCCGTGTGTATACTTAATTTAACAACTCGTTCAACAATTACCAATATATCGATGACTTGTGTATGAACAAGTTAATTCGGTTATAGTAACACATTAGAAACAACCAAGAGAAATCCGATGAAAAACTCTTAAAAACAATATATGATAATGTAATATTAATGGCGATGTCATTTTAATACAACCTTCTCTAAAAATATAATCAAAATGAATTTAAATGGTAAATATTGGAAATTAACTACTATATTCAATTTCCTGCGTAAACTAACGAATTGATTTACACATTGTAAATATGGGTTTTCTCTTACGATATGGTATCGTTCAAATTACTATGTTTCACCCACGTGTTTTTCGCAATTTTTGTATTTTATTCGCATATGGAGCGAGACTTTTGTTTGTCCGACAACTTGTCAAAGCTGACATTGACAGAACGTGAAAGGGAGAGATTTTTAAATGCTTGATATTCAAACTGACACTTTTGAATATTTTATTAAACAGGCTACCAACTACCAACCTACGTAATGAACTAGAGGCGATATCAAGTGGTTTTCATAATAATGCTTTTTCTTTTAGCAATAGATATAACAGAAGATGTGGTTGTGAGTGCCAATGAGACAACTCTCTATCCAAATCATAATTTATAAAAGTAAATCAACTATAGGTCAAAGTAACATTTAAGGTAGAGAAAAATAAAGAGAGGAATGAAATAGTTATAGATATTTCTCGCGTCATACAGAGTGTATAAAAACACGGAAAAAGTTATACGAAGTTTATTGCGCTCTCATTCTTTAAGGATGTACTTGGGTGAGGTTTTGGAATTTGTGTCAAATGTTCAGACTCCTTGGTGTTTTTTCCATACAATGCAATGTAAAATATTTTTGCCCCATAACACCCATTTATTTTTTCATATAAGACTTAATAGCTCATGAAAGGTGATTTACCAAAATTTGAAGATTCTTGATTTTCTTTCTTTTGTTTTTAGACCCAAATAATATTAATGCAATATAAGGTTAAAGTCCGAGTCAGCCTTTTCCCGCCATATTTTAAATCTCAAATATCTAGAAAAGGAGGTCCATGACCTATTAATATTTTTAGCTTATTTTTATCCTTAATTGATGCTCTACCAGCTTATAGTATCAATTTTAATTTCCTAATTTCTTAATTTTTACCTAACCTCACCTAAGTACATCATTAAGTACCATGTTTGAATATTTCCATGACAAGAAATACATACAAGATTAATAAATTACGGGGGTTAACATGTTTGCAGGAAACGAAAACAATGTTCAACATAAAATAATTCTCACAAATTAATTTCCGAATCCGTCCCGCTAATAGCCAAGACTACCGTTATATCAATTGCGTTTCCCGTAGATAATCACCTAATTACCTAACCTGATCCTAACCGGATATGATTGCCGATACGCGATATGTTCCAGGATATCGACACACGGTCACATGAAGAAAGAATTAGAGCATCGCAGATACAATCTTCGTATGAATCAAATCCTAAATAAATATCGGCTTTATGAGATTAATCAAGAGGATGAACAGAGCGAGCTTTGAACTATAATTGATGAAAGATTAACCTTTGGTAGAATCAGCATAATTTACTTATGAACGAAAGACGATAAAATTGAATTATCAATTGTATATCAAGCAATCATAGTGAACTTCCATGTTTTTATTATACTTATATCTCGTTATAAATTCATTTATTTATCTGATTGTTTTAATCGTCTTTCTTTCTTCTGGTTTCGAGATTATATTCAAAATTACACTGTTGTGGGTCAAGGTAAAATACAAGTGTGTGCATTATACAACGAACTCATAACATAAAATGCAAAACCTTTTAGTGAGTCTTATAATGTTGTTAGTGTATTTTGATTAACTAATATTGGCAAATATTTCATTCATTGAGCATGTTGAGAGGGTAAGAATAAGTGTAAACAAAACAGAAGATATTTAGGCAAATGGTCGTTAAGAACACACGAAGAACAAAAACGGGAATTTGTACTTCCATTGGGATAGGCTTCGCTGGGTTCGGATCCTACTCGACTAGTTACTGTTTTATAAAGTTACAAACAGTTGGTCCAAGTTCAAAATGCTTAGACAAGACATGACAAGAAACATATGCATTATAAAAAATAAATTGTGCCAAACTTCATAATAAATTATTGCTTACCTGTCTATGAGAATTGAAATAAAACAAGTAATGACATTCATCTTCTTACAATAATTGAATTATATGTGTCCCCCAAGGACCCACAGCCCCTTCGGGCTAGAAAACTTTCTATATATTCTTTATACAGCTGTGTGTTATTTTTTTATTCTCCATATGCATGTAGTTCTAAACTTATCTCAGTCACACTTGAACTGCGTGTTATAAAACATTATGATGGTGGTACCAAACACCTTGACTAAAATCAATTTTGCTTGTTTAAAATGTTTAATTTTCAACAAACATTTTCATTGGCAAAAAATTTTAATGTAAAAATTTCAAAAAAAACAGAACTAACACTCTATCGAAAACAATTCTTGAATTCTTGAATATACATGTAAAGCTGTTTGACAAACACTAATTTTGATCATTGAGAAGCTTAATACTTTTTGTTCCACCCTAAGCTGCTTAAATCTTTTTTTTTAGAAAGTTGTATATCATTTGTTTGTCTATGTTCTTTTCTAAAACGGTCAATATAAACTGGTGACAATAGACTCTAGATTATCAAATTAGTTGTATATATGTTGTAATCTGTATATACATTTGAAACAAGCTTTATTTTATATGCGTTGACCGTTGTGTACGACAATAAAGATTTATTTATTATAATTCAATTTCAATTGATAATTTTATTGTCGCCTCAAATCTCAAGGCCCTTCGGTGTCTTAAATTGGACTGAATAAAATATTCTTCCATCTTTATAATTCTTTAAAAAGTTACAGTCTAATCATATGTCATGTATGTGAGGAGAAAAAAAACCTTAAAGATGTCCTAGAAAACGATTTACGTTGTGCAGTAAAACGTATTGTTACGAAAGTCAGTTTTGAGTTAAGGTCATATTGTGGCGCGGTAAGATTAAGATAGACTGATTTTTCCATGACTACGAGAAAAGTCAGAGATCAACTAAGTGCCTTTCGTTCTAAAACAATAGCAAGCTAATTATTAATTTATAACGAGGTAATTAATTGTTGGCATTATAGATATAGTGAATCTTTTAAGTTGCACTTTTATACTTCGTATCGCCTAGTGATCAGTATTCATAGTTCTTTGTTTATTTATTTCTCACCTTTGCTGAGCCAAAAAATAAGATCATTTAACATGATTAAGAGTGCAGAATATCTATATCTTTCAAACTCCCACGCAATCTTTCATCTTTTAATGATTAAACGTGAACAACCCATGCGATAATACTTACGATAAATTCTTTCCCCTTTGTTATTTTTTGTGAATTCAGTTATGCATATTCTCCAAAGTCCGCTGTATGATTCATATAAGTATTTGCCAGTTTTATTCACATATAGTCCATTTGGAATCTCGAATGTAAGCCAATGATTTGTTCCTAAAGCCACAACTTGAATCAAAAAAGCAAATACTGTTCCTGCGGTAGTCCCAAGTAAAAGTTTCTTTTCCCATTCTAATTGAACGGCCATGATTTTTTGTGAGGAATCCTTGACGTCGCGAACTGATTTGTGACTGTGTTGCAGAAATGATATGCACGTGAAATGTAAATTGAATGCACGTGTGTGTTTGTCTATAGCGAGTAACACTACATAGCTAGCTGTGTCTATACACAATACAATTATTCACACACACCACCCATAATTAACACATGCACTGTCTATTTTCATTAATTATTCAGTTACTGGTATGACGATTAATAAGCACAATTAATCCTCTGGGATTTTATTTTTTAACATTGTATTTGTAGAAAATAAGCACTATAATACATTCTGATTGAATAGTTACACGTGTTAAATTATACACTGATAGTGGAATAATTTATCTCAGAATTATCACACGGTTCACTAAGATTTCTCCTACTACCAAGTCTGCCTATTGTTTTCTAAATCATCGAAAGTTTTTGCAGCGCTATTCTCCTCGATTCGATAAGCTATTATCTTCGCATGTTTTTGGATAGTAGTTACAATAGTTTACAATACTACATTAGTATCGAGAGGTTTGATTGAAAACAAACATTGCTTGGCTTTATTTCAAATTCAGTGTACATTTCACAGCAGCTGATTTTTATCAATGCAAACAAAGTAATCTTACGGTATGTTGATTTCCAACTATCTAATGATGAGTTGCTGTAATAAATTCTGTTTTAAGCCCGTCATCAGATCATGATTATTAAATAGCAGAAATTAAGCCATCAATTTATATGTTATCCAATGATAAAAGTTACACTGAATCCGCTACAAAAATTTAAAAAGGCCTCTAACCCTCTTAACGATATAATGTTGCATTTGTAACAAAGCACTGAAATATGATGCCAAGGAAATCGATGTCGTACTTCTAGATGTCGTAAAAATAGCTGGTGTCATCAATGTTATGAAAAAGGATATTTTTTGAAAATAGTAATCATATTTGGTATTAAAAATTTAAGCAAACACGATATAAAAGGAGATAAAACATCAACATTGATCGCCTCTCCGTCTAATTATATACGTTAAAAAAGTCAATAATCACATTTAAAAAGTTATGGTGTATTTGTTAAACAATTAAAATGAAACAGCTGGCGCGTAAACAACCCATGCAACGATTTGATAGTTTTTGAACCGAAAAAGATCACGCTTACTATATGCTTTCTCTTTGAACGATTTTGAAAAAGAAGATTATAGTATTTTTTTTACTTTTTTTTTTAAAGATGTATATTTTACACCATGATAGATATGTTTCTATAAATATAGGAAGATGTGGTATGAGTGCCAATGAGCAACTCTTAATCCAAGTAACAATTTGTAAAAGTAAACCATTATAGGTCAAGGTATACGGCCTTAAACAAAAGGAGCTAGATAGACTTATAACAGACAATTTTTTGTATCATGTAAACGATCGACCAATCTGTAACACACTTCAAACCCTTAAGTCGTATTTAGCTGATTTCATTTATCATAGTTCATCTAGGGGTTAACTGAATTTGTGGTAAAACTCACTACGCTACAGGCCAGGGAACTACTTTATCATGAATTCTTGTGCCATGGAATATTTAAATAGAGTCGTGGAATATTAGATAGACCGGAGGATAATGAAAAAGAAAAGTCATTTGATTGAGAGGGGAAAATAATAAAACATTCTCAAGCTAGAATTCTTTTTTTTTTCTATTATAGAAGTAATCTTCAGGATCCCAGGTACATCAACGGAAAAGCATCTACTGCTATGAACACGAACATTGCATTATTTTTTTGTTTGGTAAGTCGAATAAAATATACACGAATTATTTGTGCAGGGAGAGTAAATGCAATGCATACCTAATGAGACAATACAAAATGAATATTGAGTAAATTTGACCTTTTTGATATTTTTATAAAACAGGGTTGACAGTCGTACAATGACCTATATAGTAGTTAATTTCTATGTCATTTGGTCTCATGTGGAGAGATGTCGAATTGACATCATACCACATCTTCTTCGTTTTATTAATCAGTACTTTTTTTTATTTCCAACAAGAATATCACCAGAACAAAAAAAAATGGTCGCGTTGTTGTCTCTTTGACACATTACCCATTTCCATTCTCAATTTTATAATCTATTTGAAGTGTTCTGTGCACTTTCTTCAATTTATTGCGAATTCATAACGTATTTCAACAAACACATTTCTGTATTTAATGAGTGTTGGTCTTAACTCTGGTTGCTACTTAATTTGCGGGTTTTGGTATTGAGGTTACACGACAGTATTCATAGGGCACCTGAGACAAAAAAATATATAATTGATTGAAGTTAGTTTGTTTCAACATATTTCCAAGTGTTTATATTTGTAAATCAAAACTATGTCATAAAAAATATTCGATGTATAGATTTTCTTTCTTTCAAAATTGGCCGGTTAACGAATACGTAAAAGGTGATGTCGGCGTATTAGAGTTACTGTACGAGAAAATAATATTTATTAGTACTGCTTTTCTGGAGATTTGATAAAATGGAGGACATATCTGTTTGAAAGAACGTTCACATCGCCTTGATACGTTTAACATTGCCTTTTCCTGAATTCTGAACCGATCACTCTTTTTTACAGCAGCCTCACAGGAATCCACCAGACCAAGCAATGTAAAACTAAACATTGAAGCGAACACAACACTAGAGATGCAAATAAAACATGTCTTTCTTTTCTTTTAAACTTGATTGATCATATCAATTTAAAGCAAAACAAATGTAAGTTTGACCATATATGCTTATAAATGTCACTAATAAGACACTGAAAATCGCGGTATCATTCAAGAGAAACTTAAGAGAACTGTCAGATGAAATTATTTTTAAATTTATTTTTACCATGGTGGTGTATAGACATGTAGGAGTGTTGTTGTCACTTGCTAGTATCGTATAGTTAACAGCAATAAATACACTAGTACTAAAAAAATTTCTACTACCATTTTTATATGTTTGTCCATGATTTCAATGGTGATACGTAACACTGATATACATGTAACCATGGATACAAAATATGTATTTCCTAATTACTTCGAAAATCAATTAATAATTCTAATACCTTACTATAAATGTGATTCTTTATTTCTCCTTGCAGGATTAGTTTATATAATTCATTCGTTTTCTTTGAAATGCCTCGACTTATCATTATTTTCTTTTTCTTTGTGACAGTTTTATTTTAATGTGAATCGATCCTGCTATGAAAGATCATCAACTTATACGTTATAAAAGTTCAGGTGAGGTTTAACTTTAGAAAATCCAATTTAATATCTAGACATATACAATTTTCCAGTGGCATTTCTTCAATAGAAAGTTTGATCGCTGTTTCTATACCTGTTTTACTGATAGAGACTTAAACGGAAATGATGTGAAAAATTGTCTTAAATATAAAAAAAGTCAAAAACAGTTCATCAATCTGGTGCGTTAGAACGCTTTTTTGTATTCATTTTCATCAAGAACACTCAAAACCCCAAAATTTTGAAAGCCATGAAGGTATAAAAAGCCTGACTTCTTGATGAGGAATTTTTAGCCCAAAGGAATTAATTTTACTTGACGTAAATGTGTCAAGACGTCTGTACAGTAATCCATTTCAAATTTTCTGGAACTTTTTTTCAAATGAGAACATTAAGAACATGTGTTACGATTGGCAATGAGACAATTCTCCACCAGAGAACAAATTACGTCGAAATAAGCTTTTATGTCAACCGCTTTCAACAATGAGCAAAATCCAAATCGCATAGCAAGCTATTAAATACCATGAAATGACAAATGTTAAACATTCAAACGAGAAAAATAAAGGTCTGCGAGATTTATGCAATAAAATGAATTTGATTGATCTCAATAGTGATTTTAAATTATAAATGACTACGCTGTATGGGCTTTGCTCATTGTTGAAAGCCGTACGGTGACCTATAGTTGTTAATGTTTGTGTCATTTTGGTCTTTTGTGGATAGTTGTCTCATTGGCAATCATACCACATCTTCTTTTTTATATAGTCACATTTTTAGTTCAAATAAAGATACTTGAAAGTAAAAATCTAGTGTGCATGATTAGCCTAATACCAGGCACAATTTGTATTATATTTGTTTTCATGGAATAAGACTGGAATTAGGACAGTATTGTTTATTTTCTGATCCACCTAATTTGTGTATTATCATAGGTTGTATTGTTGGTACAACTGGAAATCATTTTGTTTGTGACTTATTTGCACTTATGAACTTTGTCCGATTGTATGTACTGCATCTTACAAAAACGAATATTCTTATTTTTTTAAACCCAATGTTGAGATTTATGTGACGGATGCCACATATGGAGCAGGATCTGCTCACCCTTCCAAAGCACATGCGATCAACCCAAGTTTTTGGCCGTGTTCGTGTTGCTTCGTCTTCAACTTTCTATGTTGTGTCTTGTGTACCGTTTGTCTGTTTGTCTTTTTCTTGTTTAGCCATGGCGTTGTCAGTTTATTTTTTATCTATGAGTTTGAATGTCCCTCTGGAACTTTTCGCCCCTCTTTTACAAAATGAAGCTACAGTCGATAATTCTGTGAGGATAAAAAAAAAAAAAAAGAAAACAAGCATGCTGTAGAATTAACTTACTGAGCGGTTTGAAATTCTTTAATTTTTCTAGCAAAATCGAGTCAGTGAAATTAGCTGTCTGTAGAAAAGACACTTGCCGGTTTTTCCGTTTTTCCATATAACCTAATTTTTAAAAATCAGTATGTGTTCTATGTTTTTGTACGATGTGAGTAAAATCTTACATTCGTGCCCGATTTGGTTTGATTGTAATTCCACAATGCTGTCGCTGATCATTATTACTTTCATGGAAGGTTAAAATATCTTAAAACAGGGTTAACTGAATAGTCCCAAATAGCAGATTAATGTTAACTATAGTCGTAGAAGAAGGGCGAAAGACACCGGAGGGACATTCAAACTCAAAGGTCAAAAATAAACTAACAACGCCATGGCTTAAACGAAAAAGACAAAGAGACAAATAATATTAAACAAGACACAACATAGAAAACTAAAGACTTAGCAACACGAACCCCACCAAAAACTGGGGGTTATCTCAGGTGCTCCAGAAGGGTACGGAAATCCTGCTCTACATGAGACATCCGTCGTTTTGCTCAAGTAAAGTATTCTTCATGTGACGGAATTAACTGTATACAATACCAACTTTGCTTTTACTGAACAAAGTCAGATGAATTGCTAATTTTTCGTCCGCTATTACATTTGATGCAAGTACGATTGCAACAACCGTACTTTTTTTTCTAACTGAACTTGGCACTCACACCACATCTTCCTATATCTATTGAATTTGATAAATAAAAAAAAAAAAAAAAAAAACTTAAAAACACAACAAAGAAACTATAAATTGATGGAACGTTTTTCTGCAACAGAATTTTTCCATCAAGAATATTCCTTAGGGGCTCTTCAACATATATTTTCACTTTATGACATAAAAATCAATGAAAAGATACAATAACAGTTTTAGTTAATCAAAATTCGTTACGCAAATAGCACTCAAAGCTGTTGGTACTGAGTTCATTTTAAGGTTAGAAAATAATTATAGAGTCTGAACATGTCAAGGTCTCGCAGAAATTGTCAAACCTGTAGATTATAATTAGCTAATGTGACAATGATTTGTCATGTAAAAAAATAATATCCTGTAGTCTTATCGAACAGTGAGTAGTGTGATTAAGAAGATAAACTTTGTGCCTTGCTTTATAAAAATAGCGTGATTATTTGCAACAAGACAACTATCCACCAGGAATGTTTTAACTATAAGTCACATTACGACCTTCAAAAATGAGCAAATCTTTACCGGTTAATTATGGAAGTAAGATGCATGATATGAGTAGTGTTATATATTTAGGTTGTTCTCATTGATGAAGGCCGTAGGGTAACTTATAAATGCAAACATCCACTTCATTTGAACTTCGTCAATCTTACATGTACCACATAGCCTAATTTTTTTTTGTGAATGAAAATCATGCAAATTTTAAAACATAAACTTTCCTCTTTTAAAGCAACTTTCAGAGTTTTACTTGTTTAATACATTTACCCTGATACTTATATTTCACGGGTTTCATTCGGTTTATCGAGAGAAATGATCGTGAAAGAATATCTAACGGCGGTCAAGTATTGAGAGACGATCGTGAAAGTTCTGGTAACGGATCGTGAAAGACATTTTATTACGGAAGCGTATTAGCGCCACACATTTTTTTTCCCTATGTTTGCGTTATAACGCAAACCTTTGCGTTATAACGCAAAAATTTTTTTTTATTTTTTTTTCCTATGTTTGCGTTAAAACGCAAATGTTTGCGTTATAACGCAAAGGTTTGCGTTATAACGCAAACATAGGGGGAAAAAAATGTGTGGCGCTAATACGCTTCCGTATTTTATAATCGTTCTAGTTCAGATTCTTTGAAAAAATCGCTTAATTTTCAAAACGCGGAACAAATCCGAACAAAAAAATATGTCTGTCAAAAAGGTTTAACTTCCTCAACATAACTGTGAAAGAAGATACAGAAAAAATGAAGTACTTTTTGAAAAAACACAAAAGGCGCAATGCGTTTCTATGAAATTAATTACAAATAACACTTTTTTTGTACCTTTAATGGTCATATTTCAGAATATCATGATATATATGAAATTTAATCTTTGTTGTATCTGATAGTACAGTAAAATTAAAGTATGTTCTTCCATTAAAAGCGTTAATTTGTTTATGAACTCCTTGAATTTGTTGAATTTCCATCAAACTTGATCGTGAAAGATCAGGCAACGTATCATTTCGATCGTGAAAGAAAATGCGAGACAAGACTTAATACTAGTAATCAGAAATCAGTATTTCTTTTAACATTTGATAAATCTGCAAGTGGTTGAAGCCTGTTACTATTTTGATAAGGATGAACATGATAGCTATTATCTTTTTTTCTATTCAACACTTTACCTCGAAAGTTAAAAAAAAACTAACAACGTGTCTAAATAAGTATGAAATATTCAGCTCAGTGAATCGGTCTAGTGTACTTTAGGCAGACCGACACTAGTTAGCCAATAATATGGATATTCAACGTTTAAATCAAAATGTTAACCATCAAACAAAAAATCATAACAAAAACAGCACATTTCATGTGTAATTTTGGATTGAACGATAACCAACATTTTGTGCAACAGAACTTTTTAAGTTCTTTATAAACAACACAGATAAGGATTGATTTAACTATATAGTACATACTATAGAATACCAAAGCGCAAATGCTGTCTTGTTTGCTTTACTTATGATAGTATAATTGTTGAACATCTACAATATCAAGGGTTTTACTAGAAGTGTCAAATACGCTTAAGATTGTCAATGAGTCATAAAAAAAGGTCACGGTCAGGTAGGTGAACCATGCCATACAGATCTCTACAAATATCCCGTACACCAAATAAATGTTTTCCGATCTTTACAGTGCCTTAGAAACTGACAAATGTAAAAGTTATGCTTGGCCAATAAATTCGGAATATAAGGTCAAAAGTATATGAACCCTGACCGACAGCCAGACATAGACATCTTACTATCATTTAATAAATCAAACACAATTGAAGTCATCATGGTCATACAAGAAACATGCAGACAGACATGTACACCATACACGAAACACCTTGTCGCTATAGCATTCTTATTGTCGTAGTTGTTATTTCTTTTTCTTTTCATTTTCTGAAAATATTTATACTTTGAAATGCTTAAACCTATTAAGGATGTTGACCTATCTAGAGCCTTTCTCAATACCAATAACATATATCAATTATCATATAATGGAAGAATGATTTGAACGTCTTCGTAGCATCAGATCTTTCACGATCCTTTTAACGATCTTCAAAAATGCGGTACGTGATCTTTCACGATCCAAAAAATCAATTTTGTGTAAATAGTTCTTTATTTACCAAGTTTAAAATTATAATTATACAAAATAACTATGAGAACCGTTTAATTATTTCAAATGCAATGCCCTTATTCTGATAAACGTAGCTTATCTAGTCGAATTTGTGAAAAAAAAAATCGTGTTTGTTTACATTTTTTATGTCATTGAAATGTCGGGAAGCAATCTGCCTTTTGTCGTTTTGTAATAACTATGTACTTTTGAAACTGGATATTCTGACATACTGATCATAATGTTGAACCATTTTGACAGACAGTTTTATTTTGTCGTAAATGTGTCTGTGTAATTAATTAATTAAATTAGAATATTTACTGACCTTTCATATGTCTTCTCGATAAAATGTCTTTCACGATCCGTTACCAGAACTTTCACGATCGTCTCTCAATACTTGACCGCCGTTAGATATTCTTTCACGATCATTTCTCTCGATAAACCGAATGACACCCGTGTATTTGAATACATCTAATAATTTAACATTCTTAATGTTTCATATGCAACACATTATTCCGGGGTTATTAAGATGAATAAAAAAATGAAGATCCATTTACCCCAAATTATGTCAAGACGCTAAAATTATCAAATGAACAACTTTGCAGTATCTGATCACGCAAACACAAAAGCTAAATCAAGCGGGATAAGAAGATCACAAGCAGCTTCTGGCTGAGTAGCATAGTAAGACAAATTGTTAAACCTCTTTATTTGATGCTACGGGGCGCCGAATGGGACTCTTGTGGTTTTGTACTCAAAATTCAATTTTGTACGGACAAAAGTGACTTTTGTTCAACAAAAATGAGTTCAGTTTAACAAAATTTGCAACATACTATACAAATTTAAAATTTTGTCATACAAAATTATCTTTCAGTGGACAAAAGTCACTTTCGTCATGATAAAATTCATTTGTGTTAAACAGACTTGACTTTTGTTACCTAATTTGAATAATGGGCGATAAAAGTAAATTTTGTATGCAAATTAGTTTAGTTTGGATTCTGTGAACTAATTTGCATACAAAATCGACTTTTGTGAGACAAAAATGACTTTTGTGAGACAAAAATGACTTTTGTGAGACAAAAATGACTTTTGTGAGACAAAAATGACTTTTGTGAGACAAAAATGACTTTTGTGAGACAAATTTGACTTTTGAGAGACAAAATTGACTTTTGTGAGACAAAATTGACTTTTGTGAGACAAAATTGACAAAATTCAATTTTGTCTCACAAAATTCAATTTTGTCTCACAAAATTGACAAAATTCAATTTTGTCTCATAAAAGTAAGAAAATAGACTTTTGTAAGACAAAATTGAATATTGTGTTACAAAATTGAGACAAAATTCAATTTTGTCAGTTTTGTCTCACAAAAGTAAATTTTGTCGTCACAAAAATGAATGTTATCATCACAAAATTGAATTTTGTCATCACAAAATACAAAATTGAATTTTGTCTTAACAAAATTGACTTTTGTGAGACAAAATTGACAAAACTGAATTTTGTTGTCTCAAAAATGAATTTTGTCGCACAAAATTGAATCTTGTCTTCACAAAATCGACTGTTGTGACACAAAATTGACAAAAATGAATTTTGTCTCGCAAAAGTCAATTTTGTCTCACACAATTGTCCTTTGTGTTTGAATTTCCATATCAGGTAACAAAAGTCAATTTTGTATGCAAATAAATTTATATTTGCATACTTTTTTGACAAAATTGACTTTTGTCATGACAAAATCGAATTTTGTGACAAAATCGAATTTTGTCTACAAAAATGAATTTTGTCATCACAAAATTGAAGTTCTCATAAAACAAGTCTGTATAACATAGTTTTGTAACACAAAAAAGACTTTGTTATGACAGAATTTAATTTTGTACAAATCCACACGAGTCCCATTCGGCGCCCCGTAGATGCAACATAATGCTAGTCTTTTAAAAACGTTTTCCCAATCAGTATATAGTAATCGAATTTAGATTTGGAAATCTAAAGTACACCAGCAATAACAAACCAATGCACTGATGAAAAATGTACCCCAAAACCAAAAATCAGTTATTAAACCAAAATACGTAAATAAACTCATCATAAAGATGCCAGGTTTAAATTTTGTATACCAAACGCACATTTCACCTTCAATATCCTCGTCATGCAGTGACGCTCGGATCAAAGAGGTTAAACAGGTCAAATAGTGTACGGAGTTGACGAGCATTTGAGCCCCAAAATATTTTGAGTTTGAATATCCTTTTGGTGTTTTTTGTATCTCTTTTATAAATGGTGATCAGTTTCGTTATCCGATATTATCGCTATTTTGTGCATTTTTTCTTTGATCGTTTTTTGTGATAATTTTTCATATCATGCTACTCGCTTGAGATGGAAAATTATCGCTAGAAATTAAGGAGGCATGTGGCGTTGCTAATGAAATTTACATAAGATTGACAACGTCGTCATATGTAAAATAGCCAGAAACAAATTATCATTGGTCATCTTTTACCGGTTCAAGCGAGAAAATCAACGATTATCTATAAGTATCCAAATTGACGATGGTCACATGCTGTTTCAATTTATTTCTTCAAACCCAATTTCTAGTGTTCTTGGTGTTGTTTGTCCTTTTTTCTTTTATCTCGGTCCCTTTTTTACTAGCCTTTTTGTTATCGTCTTCGCATTTGCACTCAACTATCAAGTTACATATCCAACATTGACCCTTCAGACCCTTTTTAGTTTATAAAATGTGTTTGCCAAATAAGAGGGATGTAATATTTTTTTTATTTGATTAATGAAAATCGCATTTTCTGAAAAGGCAAAAAAACAAACAAATTTCGTTATGATTTTGTTTTGTATCTACAATTCATATGTTACTAGTAGTATACTTTAATTGTTTTATTTGTTTTCTCGTTTTGGGATACTATATTCTTTCAGATATGGTCTTATTATTATGAGTAAGATTCTATTCTGTTTTTGTTTTTTTGTTGTTTTTTTTTGTTTGTAGGAGTAGTATGATATCTTTATCCATGCAGTTCGCTTTCTTATTCAAAACCTTTTCAAGTATGATATCTTTATCAATGCAGTTCGCTTTCTTATTCAAAATCTTTTCAAATCCTTAAATGAAGCATCAAACCTTAACGAGGTACAGACGGCTGACCTTTCAAATATGTTTCTGCTAAAAACTTTGAGGTTAATGACCTCTCAGCAGAATTCATGTCTGTGTAGTTTAATTTGCTTGAATGTCCAAGATTAAGGCTATTTTCTTAAATCCCCTAAGTATTCAAACATTACTTGCAGTTCGAGTCTTAGCGTTGATAATGCTCAATTACACTTCTTCAATCAAATTTAGCATTTATAAGGTTACAAAGGACAATAAATAAGAAGAGAAGGCGTGATTTTGATATACAACAAGAGCTCATTTAGGTCGCTGTCAACTTTATATAAATCAGACATCAAATAGCGTAGGTTTTAATATAAAAAAAAAATGTTTTCATGTTATAAGTTTCAAGAACATTAAGGTCTTTCATATTGATAATTATAAGATCTTAGACGAACTCCGAAAAAGTACCATTCAACGTAGTGTAGTAAAGAGGACGTTTACAACCGCTGTTTCGGAGTTTGGATCTTAAAACACATTTTTTTTGTCGAAGGGTATTAATCAAAATAGCTCACTTTCTGGAGCCAAATAATTATTTAACTGCATACTAGTTTACACACTGACACTTCCTGTTTGATGGTTTTACACAAGTCATTTTGCTGCCTTCATGTTATAGCTTGCAGTTCGGTGAGATCCAAGACTCTGTGTAGAAGGCTGTACTTTGACCTATAATTGATAATTTTTACACACTGGCACTTTATGTTTGAATGGTTTTACACTTGTCATTTTGTTGTCCTTTATAGCTTGCAGTTCGTTGAGAGCAAAGACTCTGTGTTGAAGACTCTACTTTGACCTATAAAATTGTTAAGTTTTTACACATTGTAACTTTTTGTACACAGCTATAAATTGCATGACCAAATTCCTTTTTCTTTCTAACATCTTCCCCTTTTCAAGTTAAAATCTGAATTTCCTACGCTTCATATACCACTTTGGTTGACCTAACTTGTATAGCATGTATGTACATGTATCTATTAAAGGTTAATTTGTTCTCGCCATACATGAAATATATCATATTTGATTATTTAACCTCAATCCCAATACAATTTCTATTTCATTAGTCATCTTAAGCTAGCAATTCATGAGCACACATGTTAGCACAAACCTCTCCTCTTTTTCATCCAAAGCGAGATAACCCTTGGCCATCACATTTATGCTGTGATTTTTATGAATATTTTTTTTTACTGAAATGAGAAGACTTGAAGAATAGAAGCAAACATATCACCATATTAACAACATTGTTTTGAATGTCCTTACATTAATAATGCGAACTCTTAGCATTCATATGCTATATATGCATGCATGTATATGCATATATGGTATGATACTAAACCCCTAACGGGAGGGATTGTACTTGACTTTCATAAGATGAAGTCATAATCTTTCAATCAGTTTAATTGAGGTCTAAAGCTGGCATGTCAGTAACAGCTAGTAGTCCTTTGTTAATTTATGTATCATTGTCATTTTGTTTAGTTTCTTTTGTAACCATTCTGACATCGGACTCGGACTTCTTTTAAACTGAGTTTTACTGTGCGTATTCTATGTGTTTCCTTTATATGTTACATTGGCAAGAGTTATGTGAGGATGGTTGAGATCTCACAACACATGTTTAACCCCCCCCCCCCCCCCCGCATTTTTGCGCCTGTCCCAAGTCAGGAGCCTCTGGTCTTTGTAAGTCTTATATGTTTATTAATTTTAGTTAAGTTTACTGAATACAAGCACATTCATACCCCAATAATTGGGGTTGAAGGCATGCATAAATCAACAAAATATTTTTACAATACATCATAAAAAACAATTAAAGAAAAAAACATTATATGCATAGTATCTATTATGCGGTTGTTGAATCCACCCTCCTCAGTGACCAGGACTTTTTAACAAATTGGGCAGCTTACTGCATAATTGACGAACACGAAAGACATTGAAACCAATGTATCAAAATCATCTATTTTATCTATATCGGAATAGATATTTTTATCGTCATCTATTTTATTTAAACAACCATGTTGACATATACGTTCTTCTCTTTTTATATTTTTGTATCTGCCCCTGTCAATTCCGAAAATATGGCTTCCTTAGTTACAGACAAGGAGATAGAGAATATTACGCTTGCTGTCATCCAATCAGAATAATTGTTACAAAATAATTGCATTAGAATTGACTATTTTATCATTTGACCTATTTGTAGATTTTGTTTTGCTGATTATTATTGCTGTTTACAGTATATTTCTATCTACAGTAATATTCAAGATAATAACCAAAAACTGCAAAATTTCCTTAAAATAAGCAATTCATGGGCAGCAATTCAACAACAGGTTGTCTGATTTATATGAAAATTTCAGGATCTAAACCAGAGAAACATTTTACCTATTGTTCAATTTGCTCTAAATGCTTTAGTTTCAAAGATATAAGCCAAAATCTAATTTTTACCCTTATTTTCTCATTTTAATCATGTCGACCATGTTGGTTGGCAATCGGGATCATCGGACACTTTTTTTTATACTAGACACCCTTATGATGGTTATGACTAAGTTTCGGTTATATTTGTCTTAGTAGTTTCAGAGGAGAAGATTTTTAAGGGAAATAACTCCTTAAGGGGTCAATTAATCATATTGGTCATGTAACTTATTTGAAGATACTACTTGAAGGACATTATTTTATTTACAATTTATGCATGAATTAATGCAACCGTTCAATTTTTGCTTTAGTGTCAAAGATATACGTCAATGATTTCCCCTTGTGTTCAATTTTTAGCTATGTCTGCCGTGTTGGTTGGCAGCATGTTCACCGGACATATTTTTAAACTAGATACTAGTACCCTATGCTATTTGTGGCCAAATTTGGTTTTTATTCGTCTCAGTTGTTTCAGGGAAAGACTTTTGTAAGTATTACAAAAATTTACGAAAAATGGCCTTTAAAGGACAATAACTTGAACATTTTGGACTTGCTGACTTTTCTATAGATCTTACTTTGCTGAACATTATTGATATTTACAGTTTATGTCTATCTTTAACATTATTCAAGATAATAACCAAAAATACAAAGTTTCCTAAAAATTACTAATTCAGGGGCAGCAACCAAACAACGGATTGTTTGATTCGTCTGAAAATTGCCAGACAGATAGATCTTGAACTGATGAACATTTTGAACATTTTGATATACTGTCATATTTGCTCAAAATGCTTTAGTTTTTGAGATATAAGCCACATCTACTTTTTACACCTATGTTCTATTTTAAGCTATGTCGGCCATCTCAGTCGGCGGACCGGGTCATTGTTTTTAAACAAGTTACCACAATGATGATTGTAGCTAAAATTGATTGAATTTGGCCCGGTAGTTTCAGAGGAGAAGGTTTTTGTAAAAAGTAACAAGACGACGACGGACGATGACGACGACGGACCAGGTGAGATAAAAAGGATACATACCGCTTACAGATGTTTAATATGATGCATATGTGCACAGCACATGTTTTTCGATCGACCTTCATCGTTATCTTCATCAGATATTACATCAACGGTCAAAATACCAAACAAAATTGGTGAGCACAAAAAGCACAAAAACAAAAATGCTAAAAAAATTAAGGAATAACGAATTAAGGTATACTGGTTAAAAGATTGAAACCTCATAATTATTCCAATAATGTATCATTTGAATCATGTCAACGAAACATTGGCTACTGATATCTCAGGGAACTGAGATGGACCACAAACATCGGTATCCCCTCCAACATTAAGTCCTAGTAAAACGTATTTCATTGTCATTCGAACGTTGCATGCTCTTTCAAATAACTGTAATTCGGACACAGTCCGTCATAAATACTGTTTCAAAGTTAAATCTATGTAACAGAGTAAGACGCAATATCGAATTAAACTCTAACCCTTTCGGCACATTCAATCCTTCTTCTGCAAACTTAATGTTGTTCACCTGTTTGATGAATTTCAATATTGCTTTACGAAATCTGAACAATTCAGGTGCCTTCATATAAAAAATCTCTGAGATGAAGCTGGTGCGTTTTTGCATCATGGAAGACATGTTCACAGTTATCAATAGTCTTTCAAACACGAGTAAGTTTCAAGGTCATAGCTACATTTCAAATGTATGCATCTCACATGCATGGCGCCGCGATGAGATTGTAGCCTAAACACTCTCTTGTTGAAAACGCAATCAATTATCTTAAACGACTTTCGTCCTGGTCAAACGCGTCCAGTTAACGATGACGTCATAAAGAAAACATACACCATTAACACCAAAGACTACTCTTGCTAGGAGTACAACTTTTTTTTTAATAAGTTTAAGAAATGACAAGAATAACTTCAAAGCAACGCTGATCATATGTCGCGGTGTTACTTGTCTACACGCTCAAAATCAGTGTTATTAGGGATCATTCGAGTAACAAAATGAATAAAAGTATTGATTTTAAGGCATATTCCATTTCTACTTTTAATTACGCACATTTTGATATATACATTTATATAGTTATCAATTCCGAAACTTCTAACAAATGCAATAAAGGTGAACTGGAATTGCAAAACCCATATTATCACCAACACCGTACGCGACGTCTAAGTATTTTAAAGATAGTATGTTTTAATCACTTAATTGAGTCGTTCGGTTACTGTATTCGACATTTATTCCACTAACTAGTACCATTTTGTTCAATTTTGACTTTAATGCTGTTTTATTTTTTATTTTTATAACCAACAACTAACAAGTTGATTACCTGCAATAAACGGCTTCCGAATGATGTCCTAGTTTTAATATTTTATGTTTGTTATGCTTAAAAGTAGAGTTTGACAATTCGGGTTATCTAGCTATATAGAACTAGGTTGATTGCACCTTTATTTCTACATAAGAAAATGCCTGTACCAAGTCAGGAATATGACAATTGTTATCTATTCGTTTAATTGCTTTGAGTTTTTAATTTTGCCATTTGATTATAGACTTTAAGTTTATGAGTTTTTGTCATTTGTTATGTATCATGTTTAATATACTATTTATGATGTGTTGTTCGACGTTTTATTTTTGCAAGCAACTATAACAGGTATTATTCATTGCTTTTATATGTTTGTGTGTTGTATAATCTCTACTTCTAAATATGGATCTATTTCATATGGCGTATCGGCTCCGCTTTCTACAGCATTGTCCGTGAGGTTCCTCAAGTACGAACAATCGGGAGATAATTTCCGATGGAGTTTCATAGGTTCAATGCAGTTACGAATATTTGTCAAACCGAGGTTACATGAATGACAAACAACATCTTCTGCTATTCCGCAGTAATAAAAACCTGCTTCGGCAAAACGATTGATGACGTCATCATCAATGCAGTAACTTGTTTCTACTTTTAGAATCTGTTTGAACGAGTGAACTCTTCCTTCTATAGTCATAAAATCCTCATGACAGGTGTTTGTTGAATGTCCGCTTAATACGTCCACATTTTTACTCAGAATGAAAGAACAGTTTTGATAGTTTTTTTTATGAGCAACCAATGGATCTGCGTGAGCACTCCAAGACCTAATACAGCCTCCACAACTATAACACTGGACATAATCTGCAGTATGTAGGTTAAAAAATCCTGCTCTTGATAATTTTATACGAAACTCCTTGTCCTGAATGGGAAAATCTGTAAATGTATTCGTACGAGATTGTTGAGTTTCAAACTGTGAGTAACACACTGTTTTTTCGCCTTCTGTACATTGTTCCTGCTTGAACGGATTTAAAGAAAGTTCGCTTAATTCTTTGTGACTTACTCCATGACGTCGGTAATGGAACCAACTTTGTTTACAAACATTTCTTCGTAAAGTGTCAAAAATAACAAACAGATCTGAATTAAGTTGTTTGTTAATTTTCAATTCTTTCAGGTCAAATCCTTTTATATCGCAAATTCTTATATATTTTAACGGATTCTGATCAGATAAACTTTTAAAAAGATTTAAAAGACAAATCGGTTGCACTCTTCCAATCCTTAATAAAGTTTTTATATGAAAGCTTACCCTGTCTCCGTTAATGTCTAGCCCCCAAGTACGTAAAACATCCTTTGCAACTTCGTCTTTTTGTCGCACTATTCCTTCCATTTCGATTTTTCGAAGATGTAAAACGTCTGCAAATACCTTACAGCAGAGTTCTACACCTTTTGTATCTTTGTTCTGCCGAGTTACATATTTCAGAGCACGAAACAGTTTAGACCAGTTATCATCCAAAGAACGAAAAGGGATAACAGAACTAAGGCATAAAGGTATATCTACATCATCTGATGTTAGAACTGGTATCACATCAACAGGTAATTCCCTATTATAAATACAGCTTACAACTGTATCCACTAAGGATAGGAATTGTTCATTTGAAACAGAAGATAAGACTATAATAAGCTTTGAAATACATCTCAGTACGTTCATTAAGGTGTTGTAATATGGTTGACCTGGTAGAAAGTCAATGTTCGAATGTATGTTGTCAAATCCATTCCTTTTTAGATTTCCGATGAAATGTTTAGTCCAATCTCTGTTCGATGTCTTCTCACTACATAGACAAAAAATTGGCACTTCACCAGCCTGTGTGATCGATTTCTGTTCAGTCAACTCTACCTTGAAATTCATGATTTGACCTAGTATTATAAAATTTAATATATCAAATGAACAAATGTTTAAGCTTTTTTCATGGACATGATTACTAACTGTAACTATATATATTGCATTCATTAAATATTTAATGGAAATTCGATGTGAAGAAACATTCATGTAGTTAATTATTATTTCAAGATCTCAATCTTATACAATTAATTTTCCCTTCCTTTTTCTCAATTGTAACAGGGTGTTCATTTTAATCGTTCCCCTGAACTTGTGATTTATTCTTATTCCAATATTTGTATACACAAGAAAATGAAACGAATTTGCATTAATGCATTAAATTGATTTCGTTATTTAAAACATAAATTATATAACTTTTTTGTAATAAGATGAGCAACACTGTCGGGTTCCACATATGGAGCAGGGTCTGCTTTTCCTTCCGGAGCACTTGAGATCATCCTCAGTTTTTGGTGGGGTTCGTGTTTAAGTTTTTACTTTCCTTTGTTGTGTTTTATGTACTATTATTTATCTGTTTGTCTCTTTCGATTTAAGCCGTGGCGATGTCAGTTTATTTTTCGATCTTCGATTTTCGAATTTAACTGTCCCTCTGTAATCGTGTGCCCCTCTTTTAAAATGTGCTGGTCTTTATATTGTTTACTTTTCTTTTATTTTGCAAATATAGAGTTAAGCACCATTGACGACGTATAAATTTATATCAAAATTCAATTTTATTTTTTTCCGGTATTACATGTACAAAGCGTTTGCAAAAAAAAAAAAACTCTGGTATGACTGAAACCTTAAATAAGCCGCAAACGGTAATTTAAACTTAAACATATTATAGTGTTGTGAAAATCGTTGAGATATTTGTACTTCTAATCTGGATCTAAACCAAATGTAAATGGTTACTCTTCGACCTTCCATCAATTCCTACCTTTTTTTTTAGTAAATAGTCAATTCTTTACTGATGTCCTCGGGTATCTATATATTATCATAATCACTGTCTACTTCTCGATCTGTGTTTTCTTTTTTTCAGATGACTGAAATATAAAAGTGAAAATATATATTAAAAACACTCAAACTATAGACACGTGAGTCATGACAAACAGCATTGCATTACTGAAATGTTTTATATTTCATAATTTCAAAACACTCGGCATTTTTTAATACAAAAATAAAGAAAGTTGTTTATACATATTTGAAAAAGAACTTTCATTCTTTATTTTAGCTAGGATTAATTATAGTAGCTCGTAAGACGTTTGTCTACCTTAATTCACAATATTAGGAGGCGCAAAGGATGAGGAACATGAAGGCCTCTTTTTGACTAAAGAGATTAAAGTTTTGGGGGATTATTTCACATTTGCAGTATATGTTTTAAATTTTTAAGAGTTAAATTAAATACGCATAATTGTTGATTTTATGACATGATGCTTGCGTCATTAAAACTATGCGGACTTTTCTTGAAAAAAAATGATAGTTTTCCATTCATATTTCCTATTTGGATATATCATACGCATTAAAGGAACATGAAAATGATTTAAAAGAAACTTTATTATAGGTATTTACATACTCTCACAAAATATTTTTTTCTTGGGCATGAAAAATAAGAAAATTTTGTCGGTATCTGTTTTGTTTTTTGTTTTTTGTTTGTTTTGTTTTTTTCATTTATACTCAATAAGCGAAAATTTGCTATTAAGATTTAAATACCTTGTATCTTTATATATCGTTACTGTTCCATTTGCGCCAATATTTTAGCCAAATAAGGGCCTTATTGTTCCTATTTTTGTTTAACATTGAAAATAGATGATCCAAAGCCTGCACCATTCATTTTTCTGAAGTATTTTTTTATTTATTGAGTTCATTTGTCCTCGTATTAAATATTCTATATCAATAAAATTATTTTTTCATTAAAAAAGGAAATAATCACAAAAATGTTGAATGCAAAGAATTCGTTGTTAATATAATTTATCACAAAAATCTATTTGATTGACAAAAATATATATAATGTCAGGACTGTTTAATATTGTGAGTATGAAATTAACAGTAAGCACGGTACTGTGACCGGTGGCATGTGATACAGATTATTTCCTGCCACATGTTCACATTCTCACAATATACTAATTACTATTAGATTAAAAAGATTCGTGAAAGGAGAGAAATATTTAACATTTTAAAATTCTTCATAAAGTTGTCCATGGATGATTTTTTTCCTGTAAATAACTCGTAATCCGTAATATTAGTATCGTAAACTGCTAGCAATAACACGTGATGTAATGTTGCGGGCGGTTTACGATACTTGTAGATTGTTACGAGTTATTTACAAAATTTTCAATCCATGGACAACAGTTAGAAATTTTTAAAATGTGCCCTCCGCGGATCCTTTTAAAAACGTCTGCGGTTTGTTTCGAGTTGTGACCAGTTATGTGCGGATTCTTTCGAGCAAATGACCCATTTTAGTCTGAAACGCTTAGTTTTTTCTAAACAGCACTGAAAAGTCTGAGTAATAAATCATTAACTTTATTTTCAGTGTCTCTCTCTTATCCACTGCGATTAATTCTGTTCTGTTCAAACGATTTGTTTGCATTTAATTCTGCTCTGATCAGCCTATGTTCAGATTGTCCAGTAGTTGTCATTAACCCGTACACAACAACACACTGATTGTCTGAAAAGCTACTGAACAGTAATGAACTGACTGTAAGCGAATTGTATAAACAGCACTGAGCACGATAAATCTGAGAATTGACTCATCATTTAAAATTGACTAAAGCAATGTAGATCGTCATCTTGAAGGGTAAAATAGGGGAACACAATCGGTTAAGTTCTTTGCTTAAATCTGAAGTGTTGAGACAGATTAGTAATTAATGTAACACTGTAATTGAAATAAAGAAGAACAAAGTAAAATCACGAAAATACTAAACTCCGAGAAAAGTTCAACCGAAAAGTCCATAATCAAGTGACAAAATCAAATGACAAATAAAGGCAACAGTAGTATACTGCTGTTCGAAATTAAAAAAAAGAAAAAAAAATCAGGGTCACAAACTAAAACTGCGGAAAACACATCAAATAAAAGCGGAGAACTAATACACAACAGAAACACAACATTTAAATGTAACACACAGAAACGAACTATAATACAACAATAGCCATTTTCCTGACTTGGTACAGGACATTTTAATAACAAAAAAATTGATGGGTTGAACCTGGTTTCAGTGTGACATGCCAAACCTCCCGCTTTTATGGCAATGTTTAATATAACATTAAAATGACAACATTACATTAAAGGACTACAATACATATAAATGGGAGAACACATATAGGACAGAGTTTAAGAGCATTGACGACCAAAAGTTCCAAAAAGTTGTGCCAAATACGGCTAGGGTTATCTGCCTCGGATAAGAACATCCTTATCCTTCAGAATAGCTTATACTTTTGCAAACAGTATTTTTTTTTATAAAATGACTATATACTAAATTTAAATGATAAAACCGACAAATGACAAATGACAAAACACATTATACGAATTGACAACACCTGTCATATTTCTGACCTTGTATAGGCATTTTCTAATGTAGAAAATGGGGGATTGAACCTGGTGTTATAGCGCTAAATCTCTCACTTTTATGACAGTCGTATCACACATACATAATTAAAAAAAAAAGTCGTCTAAATATGGTACACATCAAGTGTTTTACTCCATATGCTAGATTACTTTAACTTATACTTAATATTTGTTTTTTCTGATTTGATTTTCCAATCTCGGCATATAAGTAGAGATCACTCTTATAGTAATTATTTTATAAATGCATGTTATTGATATTTCAAGATAAATTGAAACAAGAAAACAACTCAGTGTCACCATTGCAATTTACTATTATCTTGAAGCATATTATAAAAACATATTTCATTTTAAAATTCCATATCATTGATTTCTTTTTATTCATATAAGAATTTGTTTACTCATAAATAATCTATGCGAATTTGGAAAATTTATACTTTTAGCTTGAACAAAAGCAAGGTTATCCTTACTTTTTATATTTTTGGGAGAGAAAAAACACCGATAAACTTGCGTCCGGAATATGAACTTGCACTCAGGACATGAATAAAGTAAAACCTACAAAACAAGAGGACTGAAATAAAAGACAGGTAATAACGTCTGAATAAAAAGTAGAGTGGGAATGCATAGTGAAATATGAGTTCCAGTAAATATTCCTTAAGAAATAAACATATAGAAGTTCTGGCTCAAACACACACTCAACTATCTTGTATATTATATACGGGGAAACACTATATTGACGGCACTATAGGTTGCACTTTGTAACTACAGTTGTTTCTCAAACCACGTCTCTTTTGGGGAGATCTAGAATATTCATAGAAAATTAATTTTGTTTACATACTGGTTCCCAGTTATGCTCTGTGTTCCATCTCATAGAGACATAACTGGGGATGTTACCAGTAAATATACATGTGCATATTGTTTAGATTCAAATATGTGGGAACCCTTCATTCGAGGTAGGGGTAGATAAAATTCAAAACTTCAAAGTAAAAGTGGTTCAGTTTAAGTAGTTCCTATGGGAAATTGCATTGTCAATATTTACAGAAATGCAACCTTAAGACAAACTCTGTGTAAAATTGAGAATGGAAATGGGGAATGTGTCAAAGAGACAACAACTCGACCAAATAAAAAAACAACAGCAGAAGGTCACCAACAGGTCTTCAATGTAGCGAGAAATTCCCGCACCCGGAGACGTCCTTCAGCTGGCCCCTAAACAATATATATACTAGTTCAGTGATAATGAACGCCATACTAATTTCCAAATTGTACACAAGAAACTAAAATTAAAATAATACAAGACTAACAAAAGCCAGAGGCTCCTGACTTGGGACAGGCGCAAATATGCGGCGGGGTATCTATTATTTGTGCAATAATTTGCAGATTTCAGGATGGTTAATCTATAAGAATGCCTTTAGCATATAGTAGAAAAAAATATATGACACACTTTCAATATGATTTAAGAAATAGCATTGAAACGATTGGAATATGACCATTTTTCTTTATTTTTGTAATACAAAGAAAGATAAATGCTGTTTGATTATATATTTTTTTCATCTAAAAAAAATAAAATAGAATTCGACATTATCACAAAAACGCACACCTGTTGTACAAAATTTTAATCCAGATATCTATGATGAGTTTATTTACGAACTTTTGATAATCTGATTTGCTAATATATATTTGCTGCAACTGGTATAAGAAATTTCTACTGTAATTAAAAAATTACGTAAATAGCTAGATATAAACAAGAAGATGTGGTGTGATTGCAAATGAGACAAATCTCCCAAGAGACCAAAACGTCACAGAAATTACCAACTATAGGTCACCGTACGACCATCAACAAGGAACAAATCCCACAACTCATAGTCAGCTATATAAGGTCCTGAAATGACAAATGTGAAACAATTCAAACTGGTTATTGACATGTTTTAGTTTTAGACTATGGGCACTAACTATGCACCTTTAATAACAGCCGTTTCAGTTTCGTTACTTCAAAACGCTATCGCTTTGGAAGTGTTATGTAGAGAGTATCTCCTAACTCGTTCTCAGTACTTATACGATGTGAAGATTTCCAAACGCCTTTTCTAAAGATTTATAATACATGTACAAACGGAATATTGCAGATCAATATTTACCGCGTTGACGATATTTATAGAGCCGATCAGACCAACTTGATTATTCTCGATCAAGAAAAATTAAGCGATCCACAGACTGGTCCGACTCAATCGACAAGAATGTTCAGGTTGGTCTGCATTGGTCTTCATCGATCTGACTTTCTACCCGAGATTTTTTGAAATGTCCAAAACATTCGAGTAAGAATCGAGAAGCCAGTCACTCGAGAAAAGATCGAGAATTCGTCTAGAAGCGGTTGAACGGATCGAGAAAGAATCGTGTAAAGATCGAGTTTGGTCGGAATAGAAATAGTTAACCTATTAGTACCCGATCGCTTCATGATCACTGCGACTTCTATATATTTTCATCCCAGACCAACTCGGCCAATACCCGATCTATGCGCTACCACATTCTTCCATCTCTACTCGGCCATACACGAGTATACATGACTGCTACACAATTATCTAAAAATGCAGCTCTGATTAACTCTCATAACTTTGCATCTGCAAAAATATATTGTCACTATTTATTTTTAACTGTACACAAACTCCTCCATGAACAGAACGCGTCTGTACTTTTGCAAGGAGGTGTAAAATTTTAAAATAGAAACAAAAGATACCAAAGGAACAATCAAACTCAAAGGGCGAAAACCAAACCGACGCAGCCAAAGCAAAAAACGAAAGCCAACGAGAAGACAAACACCGTCTACATAAAACAACATGGAAAACTTAAGACTTAGCAACACAAAACCCAATAAAACTTTAAATGATCTCAGATGTTCTGGAAGGAGCGTAAATCCTGCATTTTGGCACAAGAGGATTTTTCAAATATGAAGGGTAATTGTGGATTAAAATTATTAGACAGCTGATGACTAATTTTGCCGTCAAAATAAGAAGATGTGGAATAGTTTCCAATGATTTAATTCTCCACAGGACACCAAATGACACAGAAATATATATAAAAAGATGTGGTATGAGTGCCAAAGAGATAACTCTCCACACTATTTGCAAAAAGTAAACCATTATAGGCCAAAGTAAAGCTTTCAACCAGGAGTCTTGGCTCACACAAAACAGCAAGGTATAAAGGGCCCCCAAAAACGAAATCTATTCAAACGGTCTATTCTATATATAAAAACATCAAGAAAGGAGAATCAATTATGAATCACATCAATGGACTATAACCACTGAACCACTGAACATAAGTTGATTTGAAGTATTATTTATTATATATTCTTTGTGCACATAACTTCCAAGTGACCACAACGAGGTTCTTGTCTTGAGGAACTCGCACGTTGCAGATTTTTTTATATAATTATTTATATATCTATCTTTCTTTTTTCACGTAACTATATATAGCTATTTAGTGATATTCCAAATCACATAAAACGAACATAATGATTATGTTTTTAAAACAACATTGGATAACCCTGTCATAGATTTATTAACTTTGGAACATGGCCTAATGCACTTTCACAGCTATCGTTGCTTGTAGAAAATTATCAAGCCATACAAAAAGCAATTATAATCGTTTTAAGCATAACATACTTTGTAGCCTTACAATTTATTGACAATTTTTCATTAGCTTCTATGGTTTAACTAAAAATAACTTTAAAAAAGATTTTTCTTTACTTGATTGTTGTTAAGTGCCACTTTGTTTTTATTTGTTGTCTCCTTTTACTGACGTCAATAGAGACTAAATCTGATTATATCTGGTTTCTAAGACTGTACAGGGATTAAGACGATGGGGCTCCAAACGAAAAAAACTGTTAAGTGTAACAAAACTTTCTATTATTCTGCAATCTGCCATTTTTTCTACACAAATAAAATTTTGCAATATTCATATACATTTTTCAATATTCATTTTTTTAAATACCAAGCCTTCTCTACCTAAGGCATAGATTACCTTAGCTGTATTTGGCATAACGTTAAGGAATTTTGGTCCTCAATGCTCTTCAACATCGTACTCTATTTGGCTTTTTTTTTTTTTTTTTTTCACTTTTTTGGATTCACCATGAGTCTTTTGTAGACGAAACGCTCGTCTGGGGTAAATACAAAATTAAGTCCTGGTATATATGATGAGTTAATATACATACGCGGTATGCAAAACATGCAGAAGTTATCTGGTGAGGTATACAAATATAACCATCATCTTTTATTATAAGGGCACTAAGTAAAAAAAACTACAGAACTCTACAACGAGAATATAAACTGACAAATTATTTTGCATAAATCATGTTTTGAATGTTACAAAAAAAAAGAATAAACTATAAACTATCACAAAAAACAATAGGCAATGGTTGAACTATTGCAAAAGACTGATGCTATAGACAAAAACGACCCACGAAAAGACAACTGACACTGAATTTACCGATTAAGAATGTTGAAGCTACAAAGGTGCAAGTTACAAATTGACAAATTACGAATTAACAATTTAGAAATTACAAAGTTACAAGTTACGAATTGACAAGTTACGAATTAAAAATCTTGACCCCGTTGGCTTTCCATATGGGCCAACACTAATGGATTTTTTGGAAAGATTTTTTGTACCATATGATAAAGTAACAACTAATAAAGGTAAATAGATAAAATTTGTAATGAAAAATAAATGTTATTTTTTTTCTCTGAAAATGTTATACCCGCGAGCCGTCAAAACGGTTCGAGTATAAAATGATTTGGAGGCTTCAACTTACATTAACATATTTTGCTCTTAGACTGTACGAAATTGTAAAATATACAACAGTAAAAGAGCCAGAAAAAACCCACACAGCGTGCATATTAATAGTATATTTTTAAGAAGTTAGACTACCAGCCCCGAAAACGTAGGAATTCTCAAATTAAACTGAATAATTGGGTCTTGTATGATGTTAATGAAACTGGGTGGTAGTCATTAGCCTTAAATCAACTCGCTCATTTTTAATATAGCTCTTCACATTTGTGTGCTTCCTGACCTTTAGGATCTCACCATATAGAAGGGGGTTTTGGAATAGTTTAGCCTGAAAAGAAGGGGCTTCTAGTACTATCCTACCAGGCCGACGACTTTTTCAGTGATGGTTGTTTTGGGTATATATAAAATACGAAAAAAAAGCATCAACAAAATACAGAACTTCACTTGTGATACAAAAAAAAACTTCGTTCACACAGTACTGTTCCTTCCTTTTCGAATTCGTTGAACTCCCCGGATGTTACACTTGTAAGTGTGTTTCCCTGAATATCATGTATTGTCAAATCCGTCTGTGATTCAACTCCCGATTAAATGTAGTTATATATATATATATAAGGAGTCGTGAGTTTTAGAGATAAAATAAATATAATTTTGTATGCTTATTTTATATGTGATCTGAGGATTCTTAGAATTTCCCACGACGAAAAACGGTAATAGCTGTCACATCATTAAATATCCGGTCACGTGACTATGATATCAGCTAGAGTGTCTTTTTCTGAAGATAAATGATTTGGAGGCTTGAACTTACATTAACATATTTTGCTCTCAGACTATACAGAATATTAAGTAGTACCAGAAGTCCATTACCAGCGCCCTAGTAATGAGGGGCCAGTAATGAAATTCTGATAGTATTCAAAATTTTTCATAATCTAAATTATAATAGAGAAAAAAAAACATATTAATGATTTGATCACATATAAATATTTGAGAACATCTACCTAAACTTTCTTAAGAATAATTCCCGTTTGTAGTTTCGGTTTTTAATAAAACACAAACCCATTAATTATTTCGTTTGAACGGTTGGTCTATGATTTGCAGTAAAACAACTTACAGAAAACTAACAATACACACGAGCAAACAAAGCACAAACATACTCGAAACCAAAACATTGCAATTAATTTGTGGCCGCTATATAATGTCAATAATTACTAGGGGTACCAATTTATGAGTACTTAGGGACGACATCAAAAGATCAAGGTAAGATAACAAAACTTAATTCAAATAGTTTGGGGGTAGGGGTTGAACTGCTGCAAGATTTGGTTATCTGACATTGATTTTTACATATATCCATATGGGTCAATCAATTTTTCCAAAATTAAGTTAAGAGGGGGGTAGGGAAATCAGTGAAAAAACTTTGTGAATTAAGTTTTTTATCCTTCATTGAACTTTTGATGTCGTCCCTTATAAAATTGATAAATTAAACCAATATAGCCGTGATTAGAGGCAGTAGAAGGAACTGATGACATCGCTATATTCAAACAATTATGTGAAAAAAAATATGTAGATGTAGAGAAAGAGGACATTATTTGCATGCCATCGAGTTTGTGACCCGAAATAGAAACCGCGCCCAATGCTTGTCGGATGCATTGCGAGGGACCTGAAATTTAAAATTTAACAAATGAAAAGAAACTCAAAGATGACATAAGTTTGAGTAAGGTATACATACAAGAATGTGTCATAGTCCAAGTTTCAACAAATCGTTGTTATTAAGTGTTCCATCCAAAAAAAAAAAAACTTTATCTTGTGCGTGAGGATGTGAGTTTATCAGTGTTTTAATTAAATCAGGAAGTTAATCCAAGATCGATCAAAATTTATGCTCTCAATGTGTGTGGTATCATTTAGAAATTAAAATTTCCTGATTTGGAAGAAAAATGTGCAGATATCGATATTATTGTGTTTTTGTGAGTCACAAGCTTGACAACCTAGATGAGTTTTGGTTATCAAATTTTGTTAAATTTCCATCTTTAAATAGAAAAGGTGCAAAGTATAAATCTGGTGGCATAGGCAGTGGTCTTTGTGAATGAGTTTTTATATTCAAGTATTGAAGTTCTTGAATGTTCTACTGAAAATGCATTGTGGTTATGTATTTAGTGTATGTTACATACCACATGAAGGGTGGTTATGTATTTGGTGTATGTTACATACCACATGAAGGGTGGTTATGTATTTAGTGTATGTTACATATGTTACATACCACATGAAGGATGGTTATGTATTTAGTGTATGTTACATATGTTACATACCACATGAAGGATGGTTATGTATTTGGTGTATGTTACATACCACATGAAGGGTGGTTATGTATTTAGTGTATGTTACATACCACATGAAGGGTGGTTATGTATTTAGTGTATGTTACATACCACATGAAGGGTGGTTATGTATTTAGTGTATGTTACATACCACATGAAGGGTGGTTATGTATTTGGTGTATGTTACATACCACATGAAGGGTGGTTATGTATTTGGTGTATGTTACATACCACATGAAGGGTGGTTATGTATTTAGTGTTTGTTACATACCACATGAAGGGTGGTTATGTATTTGGTGTATGTTACATACCACATGAAGGGTGGTTATGTATTTAGTGTATGTTACATATGTTACATACCACATGAAGGATGGTTATGTATTTAGTGTTTGTTACATACCACATGAAGGGTGGTTATGTATTTAGTGTTTGTTACATACCACATGAAGGGTGGTTATGTATTTAGTGTTTGTTACATACCACATGAAGGGTGGTTATGTATTTAGTGTATGTTACATACCACATGAAGGGTGGTTATGTATTTAGTGTATGTTACATACCACATGAAGGGTGGTTATGTATTTGGTGTATGTTACATACCACATGAAGGGTGGTTATGTATTTGGTGTATGTTACATACCACATGAAGGGTTGTTATGTATTTGGTGTATGTTACATACCACATGAAGGGTGGTTATGTATTTAGTGTATGTTACATACCACATGAAGGGTGGTTATGTATTTAGTGTATGTTACATACCACATGAAGGGTGGTTATGTATTTGGTGTATGTTACATACCACATGAAGGGTGGTTATGTATTTGGTGTATGTTACATACCACATGAAGGGTGGTTATGTATTTAGTGTATGTTACATACCACATGAAGGGTGGTTATGTATTTGGTGTATGTTACATACCACATGAAGGGTGGTTATGTATTTAGTGTATGTTACATACCACATGAAGGGTGGTTATGTATTTGGTGTATGTTACATACCACATGAAGGGTGGTTATGTATTTGGTGTATGTTACATACCACATGAAGGGTGGTTATGTATTTAGTGTATGTTACATACCACATGAAGGGTGGTTATGTATTTGGTGTATGTTACATACCACATGAAGGGTGGTTATGTATTTAGTGTATGTTACATACCACATGAAGGGTGGTTATGTATTTAGTGTATGTTACATACCACATGAAGGGTGGTTATGTATTTAGTGTTTGTTACATACCACATGAAGGGTGGTTATGTATTTGGTGTATGTTACATACCACATGAAGGGTGGTTATGTATTTAGTGTATGTTACATATGTTACATACCACATGAAGGATGGTTATGTATTTAGTGTTTGTTACATACCACATGAAGGGTGGTTATGTATTTAGTGTTTGTTACATACCACATGAAGGGTGGTTATGTATTTAGTGTTTGTTACATACCACATGAAGGGTGGTTATGTATTTAGTGTATGTTACATACCACATGAAGGGTGGTTATGTATTTAGTGTATGTTACATACCACATTAAGGGTTGTTATGTATTTGGTGTATGTTACATACCACATGAAGGGTGGTTATGTATTTAGTGTATGTTACATACCACATGAAGGGTGGTTATGTATTTAGTGTATGTTACATACCACATTAAGGGTTGTTATGTATTTGGTGTATGTTACATACCACATGAAGGGTGGTTATGTATTTAGTGTATGTTACATACCACATGAAGGGTGGTTATGTATTTGGTGTATGTTACATACCACATGAAGGGTGGTTATGTATTTGGTGTATGTTACATACCACATGAAGGGTGGTTATGTATTTAGTGTATGTTACATACCACATGAAGGATGGTTATGTATTTGGTGTATGTTACATACCACATGAAGGGTGGTTATGTATTTATTGTATGTTACATACCACATGAAGGGTGGTTATGTATTTAGTGTATGTTACATACCACATGAAGGGTGGTTATGTATTTGGTGTATGTTACATACCACATGAAGGGTGGTTATGTATTTAGTGTATGTTACATATGTTACATACCACATGAAGGATGGTTATGTATTTGGTGTATGTTACATACCACATGAAGGGTGGTTATGTATTTAGTGTATGTTACATACCACATGAAGGGTGGTTATGTATTTGGTGTATGTTACATACCACATGAAGGGTTGTTATGTATTTGGTGTATGTTACATACCACATGAAGGGTGGTTATGTATTTAGTGTATGTTACATACCACATGTCTAATGGAAGCAGTGATTGTAGCTCTATTGATATTTTCGTTGTTATAGAAACTGAACTTTTAAAGTATAAAATTGACAAAAACTGCAAAGTCTGCCTTCTTGGCGACTTTAAGGCCCATACCGGAAAGAAAGATGACTTTGTTAAAATGAATCAGTTCAACTTGACAAGGAGATTCAGCAGAATTTTGACTTAGTTTTATAGACTTAGATGCATTAGGTATTTGTACAAAACGTTCTAGTCTGGATATAACTATATAATTATGTAAATATATTATTATTGTAATGCAAAGACTTAAATTTATCGATTGCAAATGGCAGATTGTGATAAGATAAAAAAAAAAAAATATTGGGGCACTTACTTGTACAGACTCCTCTATTAATGACTCTTGTATTATGTCTCCTGAATTGTTTAAAAATATTTTAGATTTTGAAATTCTTCCTTATGATCCTATGCTTATTGATGTGCACAATGCACTTTATATTGAAATGTCAATTTGAGGTATGCCTGTTGATGAAATATACATGTTGATATTGACGATTTAATTGTTGTTATTAAATGTAAATAGGACAATGACAGACATCGTGAATTTAATGATTGCATTGATAAAGCTGTTAGTCATTCAATTGTTGTTAAACTTGAGGAAATAGATACTAATCTGATAGATACTATTGGTGTTAATTCAATAGTTGATGAATGTTATTAATTACTTTTACAAGCTGTCTCAAAATTTGATTTGGTATTGGGGGAAAAAATCATTAGAAAGAAAGATAATTCTTCCAAAAATAATTGAATTTATTGCTGTTTGCATTTATATTTATTACAAATTTAATGTTTGATCCCTTTACAACTTGTTTTACAAATCATTTTTATATAACTGTTGCTATTTATAATGGATATTCTTCACAAAGTGTTCAAATTAGGCATGCACATTTGACAAAATAAATGTATCTTATACTAGAGTACATTGTGTTTTTCTTTTGATTTCTTACAAGTTTGCTTACAAGTTTTTTTCAGTTTCTTTTTACTTTTTATGTTGGTACAATATGATTTTATGATCACACTATATTGAAAGAAATAAAGAAAAATACATATCTAAATGACTGGAGGTGAAAATCTAATAAATATCTACACTGGAAAAATGTTACTAATCCTGTCACAATAAATTGTCAGATCTCATATTTCGTCGGGAAAAACGAAATCATATTTCTGTGTCACCGATTGAAAGGACAGGTAAAAATAACCAGAATCAACAAGAGCAATGACTGTAGGGCGCTGTTTTGGGTTGAGGTACAGTTTGTATCTTGACTATCTTCAAGAAGCATCGAAACAAAAGAGTATGTGCATGGCCGTGCACTTAAACCAAAAACTATTGTTCTCTTAGCCAAACTCATTGCTGGAGATTTAATATTATTGTAGACACAGAATTATGCTTAATATCTGATAAAATTGTAAAAAAAAGGTACCCGGATTATAATTTAGTACGCCAGACGCGCGTTTCGTCTACATAAGACTCATCAGTGACGCTCATATCAAAATATTTTTGAAGCCAAACAAGTACAAAGTTGAAGAGCATTGAGGATCCGAAATTCCAAAATGTTGTGCCAAATAGGGCTAAGGAAATCTATGCCTGGGATAAGAAAATCCTTAGTTTTTCGAAAATTCAAAGTTTTGTAAACAGAAAATTTATAACAATGACCACATTATTGCAAAACAAGGCTGAATCAAAAGACACAAAAAAAAATCAGAAATTTGTTTAATTCTGCTTGCCGAATTAGTAGAATACAACGACGGCGCATTGTCTGGAACAGAAATTAGAGCTTGCTGATATTACCAAAGTGTACAGTAAACACATTGATTAACTTGGAGTTTTCATGGAAGGAATGATTAATACAATGCTTCTGCAAAATTAGATACAAGATGCCAAAGAAGATTTGCAAGCACACATGAAATGTAGCGTCGTTCTCCAATATTTGAACGTTCTGAAACAGATCATGTCTAATAGTCGAGACGATGAAGACCTCACCATAGCTAAAGCAACTAAAATAATTCTTTTTAAGATTTGCCGAAGAATAGTTTTGTAAGGACACTCGACGAAGGCTTTCAACATGAATCAGTTCCACAAACACCCAGATACAAGCTATCTTTCAGAGGTTTGATAAGTTGTAGTTGTATCTTTTGTATGACGAATTGCACATTGTTATAACTGTGAAATGGTTAGTGTTGTCTGCGATTCAACAATATTACTATGTTGTGTTTCGATGTTTGGCCCACCTACAATAGCATTCTTACTAAGAACAGATTCATGTAAACTTCTGTTCTTAAATGTACCAGTAAAGTAATTCTTAGTATTTAGAATATCCCTTCAAATTATTTTGACTTCTTAGTTGGTCATGATGATATCTTCATTTTCACGCTTTTGGAATGTGGCCTGCATCAGAGCCTCACAAACACCACCGTTATAAATCATCTACCTTGATTGTGTGCTTGCAGATCTACTATGACAAGTAGTTTCTAAATTTTAAAAAGTTATATCAATCCTGCCTTCCATGACAACTCAAGTTGTTCAAGGCATTTACAGTACGATTTAGTGCGATCGGCAAGCTTGACGATTTGCAAAATATCTGTTATAGACAGTGAGTCGTTGTTGCATTGCATTATTTCCGTAAACTCAGTTCTGTTGGTACATGTACTTGGCCTTCTATAATTCATGGATATTACATATGCAGTATTTAAGTTTTGTCTTGTTGGTTAAGTGCACGATCTTTTTTGTCGATCATAAATGACGATGTATCGTGGAGATACATGAAATCAGATACATCACCACAAAAGAGATAAACTGCAGTCGGTTTTTTTAAATCCAGTACATCTTAAATATGACTGGTTATTTTACTGTTGTTTTTTTTCAATCGGCGACTTATCTTTTACAACGGAAGTATGTTTCGATTTTTTCCTGATGTTATATTTTAAATCTGCAAATATGTTTCGACATGATCTTTGCAATGTTGCCTTGTGATTCTGTAGTGTTTCTGATGTTCCATAGCTTTCATTCAACTGTTCCTAATTGAGCTATGGGAGGAACCAACTCAACGCGTAATAACTTTTTATGTTGGCATCAAATAAAAATGATTACCAGTTCAAATGTTTATGTCTGTTCTTTTTGTATTTACTTGGAATTTTTATCCACACAAGTCCTCTCTTAGCGTTGAACACATTCCCTCTAGTTTATTTGTTTATTTGGTTATTCAATTCTAGTATTTCCGATATCTACAATTGTTGACACACAAGTCCTCTCTAGCGTTGAACACATTCCCTCTAGTCTATTTGTTCATTTGGTTATTCAGCTCTAGTATTTCCGATATCTACAATGTTGACACACAAGTCCTCTCTAGCGTTGAACACATTCCCTCTAGTCTATTTGTTCATTTGTTTATTCAATTCTAGTATTTCCGATATCTACTATGTTGATGCTTTTAAACATTGTGGTCATAAATTGTATATTATTTATATATACGTAAATTGTGTGGTGAAATAAAATCAACGGTACCAATTTTGTTGCACCAGATGCGCATTTCGACAAAACATGTCTCTTCAGTGATGCTCGTGGCCAAAATATTTGAAATCCAAAGCTTACATAAAAGATGAAGAGCTATAATCTAAAAGGTCCAAAACGTATAGTCAAATTCGTGAAAAGAATCAGAGCTTTGCATGAGGGAGATACATTCCTTAATTTATAATAATTTCTAATATTTTGTAACAGCAAATTTTAATAACACAAAAAATCCGTATTTTAAGGTTACCTAGACAAAATCTGTAAGTAAAAGAAATTATGAAGGAAAATTAAAAGATGTACATATTTGTTTTTTTTCCAGCTGTCTCAATTCCTCATACCGGGACACTTACATCTACAAAATGGCTATACGCTCAAGGAAGTCCAAAAGTCGGGATTCCAGAAAAAAAATATTTCGGAATTTTAGGTCCTCAAAGCTCTTCAAATTATATAGAGTAAACGCGCTGGAATACTAAATTATAATCCTGGTACCTTTGGTAACTTTTATCCTATACTTCCTCCAGAGTTCAAATATGCGTAAAAACCCTTTTAGATCTTATAAACATAAGACAAATTAGCCATATTAATGCATGGTTCGTCTAACACAAGCTCATCCGTCTGGTCTGGGACCTAAGCAATTGCTAAAATTACAGAATACGTAACATTGCAATGTATTTAACCACCTCATTAAACTGGCAGTATGGAACAAATGTCAAACAATATGAAAGTAATTTCAAAATTTATATTTGAACCTGACTGCATATTGACACTATTTAAGATAAAAGACGAAAATTTGCTTTGGATCATGCTATTGATTGAACTATCAGAGTTGTTGCAAGAAATCTTCAAGTGCAGATACTATGTCATTCTTTCTACAGAAGACATTGAATTATACCTGTCCAATCAGACCAACCGCTTTACTGTAAGTTGCTTTGAGCTTTGAACAAGCTTTCAGTATCTGCCAGTTCTCTCAGATCTGTACTTTTGTACTTTTTGTAAGTTTTGTGTGCTAACTTCTAAGTATCAATCTGATTAATTAAGTCCTTTTCAACTGATTGCTATAGTTTGTTGTTATGCCCTTTTTGTTATACCACTGTCCAAGATGAAAGGGGGCTATGGAACCAGCAACCACGTTTAACCCTGTCACATTCTGTATGGGAATATCCCTAGTCAGGAGCATATAGCCCTTTTCAACTGACTGCTATAGTCTGTTGTTCTGCCCATTCTGTTATACCACTGTCCAAGATGAAAGGGGGCTATAGAACCAGCAAACAGGTTTAGCCCTGCCACATTCTGTATGGAAATGTTCCAAGTCAGGAGCATATAGCTGTGGTTCTCATTTGTTACTGTATATCATATTTGTTGGTTTTTTCCTTTTGTACATATATAAGACTGTCAGACTGATATTATCCCATTTATATTTTTTTTAAATTTTTACATGTTGGTGTTTTTTTAAGCTTGCTTTGCAACATAGTTTTTTTTTCTCAATGTTAAAGTCAGTATAGTGACCTATAATTGCTTACGTCCACGTTTTTAGTTTTTAGTGGAGGATTGTCTCATTGGCAATCATATCACATCTCCGTATTTCTACATACAAGTGATATGAAAAAGTTATGTCTCTTTCTTTAGGTTTAACTATCATAGAGTTATGGGCCCTGTCTCTAGTTTTAACTTATATAAAGTTATGTCCCTTTCTTTAAGTTTAACTATCATAGAGTTTTGGTCCCTTTCTCAAGTTTAAACTATCAAAACAAAAACAAACGGATTTTTTCAAATTTTATTTTCCACAGTGATCTCATGTAGAGTATAAACACACTGCTTAGCACTGAGCTCATCATTTTGGCAGGCAAAATCACTATAGTTATATAATTAACAAATAAATAAATAATAACAATGAGGAAAACAATTGCAAAATTGCACAGTTTGAAAATAATGCTTGATTTACGATTTGAGGAACAAGTGATAAAATAAGAATGGTATAGAAATTTAATTAGACATTATTAATAGGGTCATATGCAAATCTCTGCTTTAATATACAATTTCTTTAAAATTTCATTTCCATGTCGTTCTTTTTGTTAATTTACATCCCCTGGTCACAATATTTCATAAAGACTCGTTGTCAAATGTTATTATATCAACATTATCTACATTAAAAGAGACTACAAGCAGACAGATTAACATAAGCACTTGTTGCTTGCTTCTGAATACTATTTGTAAATGTGAATATATGTTGTAATTGTATAATTTATAATAAAATATTGTTTACACTGATAAATTGTGTTTTAATAAAATCTTGATTTTAAAACTGGTCCCATATTCATTTAAATTACATACCTGGGAATTAAACTAAAGTAATAAACTTATCTTTTCTATGTATTTCTGGATTTCATATTTGAAAACAGAATTACCAATGAATTTTTTTTCTTAAATAAAATGTTTATGAAATAATGCAAATAAAAATACCTGAAATTTGATTTCACTTAAGCAAATGGATATTTAAACTAGAAGCTAATTGAAAATTAACTTATTGTTATCTATTTCTACATTATTGGTCTTCAATATAAATATGACAATTTTGACAACTTTTTGTAGTAGCATCAATTGTTAAAATGATTCCATTTGCCTTAGTATGCATGTTCTGTCCTAAAATGATGTTTCTGAAAAATTCTCCAAAAGAGAAAGTAAACTGAAAAGCTTCTGGTCCAAATAGTGGACACAGGACCTGTTTGTTTAAGATGTGAATGACCGGAACAAAAATGATAGTTTTTTTCAATTGCAAAATCATTTAAATGAACAATGTTCAAATCAATGAAGTGAGGTTATCTTATAAGAATTAGTTAAAACTAACAGTTACGCTTAGTTTTATGCACTTATACACAGGCTGACGCCAGAAGGCAATTACAATTTTCTTTGAAAAGTAAAGTTTGCTAGCAGATGAATGATATTTGTTGACTAAGTAAGTGCTAATAATGATTTAGTAATATCAAATAGAAGAGTAATCCTTATGCAAAATAGCTGCTTTAGTCATAAGGGGACTGTAATATCAAGATGAGGTTATGAGGTTTTTTGAGTGTCAAGGATGGGCTTAAAATATGACTTATATGTTATTGCTACTATTGGATGAACATTGAGGTTCATTGATAAATAACCTTTCATTAATTTTGCTCTTCTTTCTTTATTTTATAAAAGGAAACAAAAAATCGTTTATCGATCTTTCCTTATGACAAACAGTTACTAGTAATCTATGATTATTTTTAATTATTAACAAGTGGTAACAGGAAACATATTTTTCTTTATTTGGCCTTATCAATGAAAAGTAGAAAGTCTGGGACTTTTTAATTTGGTTTGTAATGGAAACAATACTACAGATGACAATCCCTAAGAAAAAGACTATGTATCAAAATCTTCTATAAAAATACCATCACTAAACCTATCCGCCTGCGAAAAAGGCCAGCAGACGGTTAAAATTATCTGAAACATGATGCATGAATGTCTGGAGAATTGACTAGAATATTTCATAAATACAATTATGACATATAAAGGTGTCATTATGTACAAATAAAATCACAGTTACAAATTACTACAAAGATTCTGTTACAGAAATCAATAGTATAATCTGACACAGAATGACACACCAGGGATTGTACAACCATACTCAAGTAATAAACAATAAAAATACAAAGCTTGTACCAAATTCTTTTTTTTAACATTATTTGAAGGAAAGATGCAAAAAAACGTTCTTTTATATCTAATAACAATCATTTTATTATTTGTCGTATTTGAAATAGTGATGATAAAAAAATAGTAAAAGCTTTTACAATATTCTATTTATCTTACATTATTTGAAGAATAGATGCAAAAAACGTTCTTTCATATCTAATATTATCATTTTTTTTTTTATAGTATTTGATATATCATTGTTGATAATGATGAACCTTTTACCATTTCCTTTTTTCTTATAATTTGAAGAATAGATTGTACAAAATTTCCTCATTATCTGATAATGATCATTTTTATTGCTGTTATTGCATTTAGAAGATTGTACTGTCAAAAATGATGAACATATAGTCATTTTTGCTGAATTTTTAAAAATCTAAATCACATTTACAAAACTCTAGCATGAAATGACATGACATGCCAAAATGCAAGTTAAAACGAATGCCCTGTTTTTGACTCTTAAATTGATAAAAATTGAGTACACTTGTAATTCTAGGAGATTACATATTTATGAACGCATTGCTTTTATTGCTGGTTTTTTATAAAAAAATTAATGGAAAATTTTTGCCAGTAAAGACCTGTTCAAGTAAAGATTATTTGGTAGTCAATATGAGCACTTGCATATAGATTCAGTAGTATGGTCTATTTGTCTAGAGCATATTTTAGGAATAAGTTACAAGTACATTGGGAAGTGGGTCATTAAAAAAGTTATTCCTTTTTGGTAGGCAAAGTGTTAAAATACTAACAAAGCCAGAAACCATTCATTTGTTTGATTATTTCCTTGCAATATTTAACATTGTTTTTTTTCATATTTTATGTTTTACTTTTGCAAAATCATGATATGAACTACATTTATGCAAATTATGGAATTATTCTATCTTTCTTCAATTTGGATTCCCATCTTATTTCATTCTTATAATCACATAATTCTGAAAAATTTGTCGATGAAATAACTTATGAACTGGTTTTTTTAAACTTTAAACATAATTCTGGATTTTCAAAACCTCAACCTTATCCAAAACCTCAACCTGTTCCAAACTGAGTAAAAAATCTATTAAAAACCCTATAGCAGATAGTGTTTATACACTGACTTATCATAGTTATTTTAAAAATAAACATAAAAAATTATTATGTTCCCAAATCATACATAGAAATAATAATTTTTGAATATGATGTATATATGTTTAAGCATCTACTTCTTGGCTGTAATACATTTGTTGCACGAATAACATATCAAATACATTTTGCAGTGCTATTTTATACAGATTTCCTTGTGCTATTTATAGATTTTTAGCTGTCAGATGACATTTGTCATAAATCAAAAGCTAATTACAAGACACATATAAATGTATACTGATTAGTAAGCTGACAACATTAAGTTTTATAATTTTTTTTATAGTATTACATTTTTGATAATATACATGTTTTTTTACTGGACCAATGTCATTAATATCTGCCATATATATATTGGTTTCAGAAAAAGACTGCATAATGGCGGAGATGTTTTGTAATTAATAAATTTAATTTTGAACCACCATGACCACTAAGATCTTAGCATGCTTACTTATAAGATGTTTGTATTTTCAAAACTAATTACGATTGTGAAACCTTGGAAAACTGTCACTTAACTTAAGGGGAGATAATTTTAACAAGATCAATTATCTTTTCACAATATTTCGCTTAGAAAAAGGAAAGTGTTTAAAAAATATCAATTATTAAAACGTAGATGTACATGCAGTTGTAAACTTGAATAAAACAGGAGCTCAACAACCAAAGTTCATATTGAAAAGAGGAAAATAGGTTGTTCCTAAAATTATTATTTTATATACGACCGTGCAAGGGCTGTATAGCCAGTCAAGGTCGTTAAAAACTTCCATATATATACTCAAATATTGATTACAGCTTCATTTTGACATTGGAATACATAAGATATGAACAAGTTTGTATACTAATCCTTATTTATGAATTTAACCCTTTATGTACTTTGAACAAAAATATATATAGCACTTTGTGATTTGATATGATTCTGTACAAGTGATTTCTCTTTCAACAATACAGATACATTTTATATTTACTGTGGATTCATTAATTTCCATAGGTTTCAATTTTCATTGATTGATAAAACATTAGATTTTCATGAATTCATGGTTTAAAAAAAATTCTGCGTGAATCAAAACCAATCAATATTCTGTATTTTGTTGGGCTTAACCAATGAAAGTCTGTATTTTGTTAACTTAACCAATCAGAGTTAAGTGTTAAAATGAACTTAACAAATCAGATTTCTGTATTTGAATGAACTTAACGAATCAGAGTTCTGTATTTCTTTAAACTTAGCCAATCAGATTTTTGTATTCTGTTGAACTCAACCAATCAGATTTCTGTATTTTGTAGAACTTAACTAATCAGATTTCTGTATTTTGTTCAACACAAAAACTTCATTGTTCCCCTGATTCCTCTGGAATTCTTGAAAAAGAGAACAAAAAAAAACAATAAATAAATCCACAGTACTATATAATTATGTTGATTTATGCACAAAATGATCAGAAATGTAGAATCAGGTGTCAGAATTGCAGTCATTTGCAAATTCTGTTACCTTAAATTTTGACAGTTAATATTTTATCAGAACAGTTATACAAAAATTATTGTTTATATAAGATGAATATTTGCAATATTGAAAGAAATGTGTAATTGTAAACCTAAAATATTGCATCACTTATCAGTCAAATTCATAATAATAACTTACAAGTCCCAACAAAAGAAAACTAAATCTAATATTGAATGTGCAAATGTGAGGAATAACATAAAAATAATGATGACATTGTAAGATTTAAATCTATAAAATCAATTTTTAATAGTAATTGATATATTTTAGATATTCATAGTCCTGCACTTTGTATGATTGACAAAAATTGCAAGATTATTGTAAAATTCCAGATATCTTTGCAATGTCCTTTGAAAAAAACCTTGTCATTTGTCAAAAATGAAAATGGAGGTAAACTGTAAAATCAAATGAATTTAAAATAACTGTTCAAACTTTTACATTTTATCCTTAACAATTAGACAAAAAACAACATTCAAACAGCTTATATCACATCAGTTTGGCTTTCATTCTAAAATTTACAATCATTTAACAATAGAACAAACACAAAGAAACATATTTCAGCTTCCCAAATTTTGATCAAAGCACTAACAGCACTGTAGGCCTAGCACACTATTACACAAGAGACAGCACCTGCAGGTAGCACAAATAGCATAAAACATTACTTTTAGCATATACCATTCACACACAATAAATATGAATATCATACATATATATATATACATTATACTTAACAAAAAATAATTATATGCTTTACACAATATTCTTTTATATTAACAGCCGAGTCTAAAGTAATTTAGTATATGTAAATTATTTTCTTGCAAATGGCATGGATTGAATAGTAAGACAATTAAATCCTTGCAAATGATGCTTGGTCATTTTGATTTTTATTTCATCCATGGTTATGTACTTCAAATCTTTCATGTGTTGAAACAAATTTTCTCATATAGAAAATATGTTTGTAATTTAGATCATTTATCGTAACTGATCATAAAATTGAATTAAGAATTGAAACATTTTCAAGAGAACTTGTTATCACATCAATAGTTTTTGCTGTATACATATAAGTGACATCACACAGATACCATGTATATAGCAGTCACACTTTTGCTTATCACATTTCACACATGTAATCTACTACAAGGATCACAGCTTACATGACTAGTCAGATTATTGACTTAAAAAAGGGCTTTCAACTGACCTTTTATATTTCTATTAGCTAAATAAACCTGGCCCCATAATTAAACACAAAAATTCTGTATGGTATGGTCACACTTTAACCCAAACCTAATCCATTCAATTTTACTGAATCATTTTTTCAAATTATCTCTACTTTAACAGGAACAAAAACAAAACAACAGGTCATGAATCAAAAAATGTACATTGTTATAAAGTAAATCTTTCCTTATTAGTATAAACAACTTTATCTTTTGATTGTCAAACCTTCCTGCTTAATATTACTGGTTGGTTAAAAAATAATTATGTGTCTGTAAAATTAGACATACAAACCAACTATGATATGTCACAAAATAATTGTGTGTCAGTAAAATTTTATATTAATTCAAACCAACTACCATATTTCACAAAATAATTTGTAAATTTGTACTTCTAAGTGACAGAAATGTTTTAAAATATGCAGACACAGTATATTTTGTATAATTTCTAACCAGTACTGTGCCCAGTGATCCCTTTTTTCTTCTTACTAGCTACTTGCCAAAATTACCTCAAATGAATTTATACTGGCCACGGTGACCTCAAATGAATTTATACTGGCCAAAGTGACCTCATATGAATTTATACTGGCCAGGGTGACCTCATATGAATTCATACTGGCCAAAGTGACCTCATATGAATTTATACTGGCCATAGCCATAATTTTATAAATGCCCCAATTTGAAAATAACCTAAACTAGTCTATGCAAATTCTGGCTGAAACTGAAGGTACTGAATCAGTCTGGTTGGCAATGGTAACCGCTGTATAATATCAGGGTACTGGAACTGTTGTAATATCCGGATACGACATCGGTTCTGTAGACTGCCAGCAGTCGGTAGTTTGTATATCTGTAAATGGTCATATTGTGTTTCTTTGTCATTTAAAACTATTGCCATTCGACTTCCACAGTTTGAAAATATTGGCAGGTAATTGACGGGACATGAATGTATTGCACAGATGAAGCGATTGTATTGGATACAATGAAGTGTTTGTGTTGTGTCAGCATTAAATATATAGACGCAAACATCAACTGGCTGCATGCGCCGTGCTCTTTTTTCACGACAACAACATCCTGCTCCACTGGAAACCATAATGGCAAAGATTAGGTAGCCATCTTTGGCAAAGAATATATCTTTCAAATGTGGATTTAGACTAGAATGCATATCGTCAACTCGTGGATTTGTACGGAGCACTGACCACGAATCTGTCTGCACCAAACTTAAACTATTATCCTCCCCTCGTAGAAAACTTGTGGCAGCTATTCTAGATGAACTGAATCTTGGATCAAATGCAAATAAACTATGATGAAATGGCAGAGTAACCTCCCTTATCAGCTCTCTCTTCTTGAGACAAAATAATTGGAAGACAAATGCACTGTTATTGTCTGATTTTATGCTTGGAATTTTAATCAGGCACACTGTTCCATCAGGACTTATCTCCCCTCTCAAGGCCTCATTCACAAATTCAACATTCTTTTTACCAAACACGCCTAGGAATTTGTTTGTTTCCAAGTCAATTACACCAAATTGTGTCATCATGTTTCTGACTAGATGAAGAACGACTGTTGACTCATGATAGCATAAAACACTTTTGACATGAAAGTTTTGAATGGATGAGAGTTGTGCAGGAATATGATTGTACTCAAAATGTTCCGCCATCTTGGTGAACTTGTTGCGTCTACGGAAACTGAACAGTGAATGAGATTTGTTAAGATTGATGATACCCTGGCGGCTTATACAAAATGTTGGACTACAGTCTTTGAACACAACTCCATTGCATGACATCGTGGTCTCTGAAAATCCAGCAGCCTCTGAAACAGAAGGATATTCAGTGAATTAATTTGAAAAAGAAATGTGGATACATAAAAATATATAATGTGGTTTATTTGTCTCTCAAAATCCAACAACCTCTGAAACAGAAAAATGTACACTGAATAAAAACATTAAAACATGTGTGATTGCATCTAAATGGGCAAAGTGTATATTGGCTTAATAAAGATACTTTTAAAAGCTAACAGCTTCTAAAAGAGAAAGATAATTTATGCAGACAACACATAATTTTAATGCAATAAATGTGAGGACACATAGCAATGTAGAGTGACTTATAACTTAACTATATATAAGTCTCTGATAGCAAACCGCTTCTTAAACATACACTGGATATAATATATACCTGTAATGTCTCTATTTGCAACTGTTGGCTATTTATGCTTAAGTTTAATAAGTAGTGTCTTCCTATATACAAAATTTAATTAACAATTTAATGTGTCAAACCATCCTGTGAACTGAATACTGTTTGGAAGACAGATTATTGTTCCTTTTCCCATCAGATAAAACCCAAGAAATGTTGAAATTTTGATTCTTGAAATAGTTTTGACAGACCATTCTTTTGTCTCAGCTAATCAGCAATCAACCAACCAATTCTTTTTTTTAGAAATAAATCAGTTTCATATACTTTTATAAGTTTTAACAGTTAGGTATTTTTTTTAAGAGAAGAACATGTTTGGTATATACCCAGCCTTTAGATTTTTAGTTAAACATATATTGTTTCCTGTAAAATATGAAAATTTAATAACGATAAATGATTTTAAAGCAAGTAGGTCAAGGAGACAATCTGCTATCTTTATGAAATTTCAAAATAAAATAAAACATATTTATGTAAATCAAACAATACATATGCAAATGCCATCTGGTAATTGTCTGTTGAAATGACAATTATGACAAAAACATTTATGTAGTAATTTTAACTTTTTCTAGAAACACAATTTATAAAGAAGGTCAACCAATAAATCAGAAAAACCTAGTTTACTTGACACTTGTGCACTGGTTTAATTTCTTCAGAACAATTCTATAAACTTGGGAGCTGTCTATAATAATTAATCCATAATTTTATATGGAATTAATACAGAATGCAAATCAAGATAGCTCAACTAAAAAAAAAAAAAGAATTCTTATCAAAAGTTGGCTTGTTGACTGATGATGATTCCTGTCATTTCTGGTATTTTATAATTAGACACTTTTCTTATCCTTTCATTATTTCTTTCTTTTCTTTTCTTTTATCCCCTTTTATGCAATTATGCTTATTCTCTGACAGTTTTCATGTTCTGTTGTGTCCCCTTGTGTCCTTGTACAGTTTTGATAACCAGTTTTGAATCTACCATAAATCCTTTGGCGGGTCCAAGGGGGCCCTGGGGTTGGAACCCTCCCTTTTTTTGGACGATCAATGCAATTTGAATGGGAGCATATAGTTGGAACCCCCCCCCCCCCCCTTTAATCTGGGTTTGGAACACCCCCTTTTTGAAATGGCTAGATCGGCCACTGCACTCTTATTTAAAACTTCAGAAGTTTGTTTTGGTCCTGTTAAAGATCACTATTCACCCTTGGCCATAATCAGTTTTAAGGTCTTGTATTTGTCTTTTTTTTTTAAAACATTGGCTGTCGCTAAAACAGTTTTGCATACATTTTTTTCTTCTTTTCAATGTCTATGAACATTATTCTAAAGTAAACAGTATCACTTTATATGACCATCATAATAAATTAATATCATCCTTCAGATCCACAGTACACAAACCTCTCACGATTATAAATCGAGGCTCAAAATAAAAGTTGTGTTTGAGGAGTCGAGAATACATTTTATCATGATAGATTTGTACTTCACGTCTCTATCACAAATCACTTCACATATTTGAAGTATGAATGATAGACTCTTGACAACAAAATACAATTATCATTGATCTAATATCACACAGACGGTTGTCATTGTCAAATTTATAGTTCCATTGTTTTTTCATTGATTTTGATGACAATTTGAGAGAATAAGCTTCATTTAAAATACAAATTTATAGACATTTGAATAAAAACTAATGTCACATAAATATATTATCCTTAATGCCTCCAATTTACCTAGCTGAACCTTCAGAAATTTCATGCATGTGTGTAAAACCAACTTTTAGCTACTTTATACGCATGCATTGGCCGATTCAGGGGGGCCTGGAGGTCTAGGCACCCCTTTCGTTGGAAAAAATTGGTTGATTATATAGGGAATCACTGAAGCGTGACTGGAGCCCCCCCCCCTTTTAGGCCAATCAGTGGGCCACCCCTTGCAGAAAGTTTTGGATCCGCCACTGGCATGTGTAATTTACAAACTTTCAGTAGCTTTATACATGTACATACATGTGTGCACAACCAACTTTAATGCAGTAACATAATTTATACAAGTATGCAAAACAAATTTTCAGTAACTTTAAACATGTATGCAAAAACCAACTTTCAGTAGCTTTAAACATGTGTATAAAACCAGTTTTCAGTAGCTTTAAACATGTGTATAAAACCAGTTTTCAGTAGCTTTAAACATGTGTATAAAACCAGTTTTCAGTAACTTTATATATAAAATACATGTGTGTAAAACCAACTTTCAGTAACTTTATATATAAAATACATGTGTGTAAAACCAACTTTCAGTAACTTTATATATAAAATACATGTGTGTAAAACCAACTTTCAGTAACTTTATATATAAAATACATGTGTGTAAAACCAACTTTCAGTAACTTTATATATAAAATACATGTGTGTAAAACTAACTTTCAGTACCTTCATATATTCATGATAGCAAAACCAACTTTCAGTAACTTAATTAATATATGTGTGTATAACCAACTTTCAGCAACATAATGTATACATGATAGCAGAATCAAATTTCAGTTACTTAATTCATACATGTGTTACGATGATGTGTGTACAATATATAACCAACTTTTGGTAACTTAAATTATAAATGTGTACAAAACCAAATTCAGTAACTTGATTGTACAGGTGTGAAAAACCAACTTTCAGTAACTTGATTGTACATGTGTGCAAAACCAACTTTCAGTAACTTTATACAGGTGCGGAAAACCAACATTCAGTAACTTTATACAAGTGTGCAAAACCAACTTTCAATAAGTTTATACATGTGTGTAAAACCAACTATCAGTAACTTTATACATGTGTGTAAAACCAACTTTCAGTAACTTGATACAGGTGTACAACACCAATTTTCAGTAACTTTATACAGGTGTGTAAAACCAATTTTCAGTAACTTGATACAGGTGTACAAAACCAATTTTCAGTAACTTTATACATGTGTGCAAAACCAATTTTCAGTAACTTTATACAGGTGTACAAAACCAATTTTCAGTAACTTGATACAGGTGTACAAAACCAATTTTCAGTAACTTGATACAGGTGTACAAAAACCAATTTTCAGTAACTTTATACATGTGTGCAAAACCAATTTTCAGTAACTTTATACAGGTGTACAAAACCAATTTTCAGTAACTTGATACAGGTGTACAAAACCAATTTTCAGTAACTTTATACAGGTGTGGAAAACCAATTTTCAGTAACTTGATACAGGTGTACAAAACCAATTTTCAGTAACTTGATGCATGTTTGCAAACCCAATTTTCAGCAACTGAATTTATACAATTGATTTCTGCTTTTAATGCTAAATATAACTGATTACATTCACTGTCATTTCTGATTAAAGTAAAACTTCATTGATGAAAATTTTGAGTTCAAATTGAAAGTGTTTCAAAAAGTATGGATTGTATTTGATAATGTATAGTTTGTACTTTAATCATTCATCTCAAAACACTTCAAATTTGTTAAGTATGTTTGATGGAAGTCTCCCAACAACTAAATTCAGTTAGCATTGATCTTTAATCACTATAAATGTTGTCACTATAACAAATTATTTGTTTTGCATTCAAATTGATTTTGATGACAATATTAGTATTACAGTGAACAATCTTTGCCTTTATGTCACAATTTCCTTATACTGCTTTAATGCCTCTAAACTGGCATTGAGGTCAGGTGATAGTTTTTGTCCTGTGTTGAAGACCTCAATCATTGTGTATTTGAGATGAAGATTAGATAGAACAGCAATAAACAGCAAGTGCTGTTCCTTTGCTTTTTGTGCTGTTTCTTTTGCTGTCGGTTTGTCATCAATGGATATCCCATATCTTTTCTTATTCATTATCTAAAATTTTAGCAAAGCCTACACTATAAAAACTCCAAGCCGACTTCCATTTTACATAAACAAGACAAAACAAGCCTACATCAGCTTCCTTTATATCCCATAATAGGTTGTAATTAGTGAGCCGATGTAAAGAATTAGTAAAAGTCGATAAATACTATTGTAAGATCAACGAAAGCTTTTCTTGTTTCTCCTATTGATAAGTAAATATTATTTTGATCAATACTTATGGGCATTATGAAACATTGTTTTATCTCTGTTTTACAACGTTTAATTACAGGAAATTGCTTATTAAGTGCACATGTTCTTTCTGAATTTCTTTTTTAAGTGCCTGACATAATTATTATTATGAAAATCGGTCACAAACCTTAGCCTTCAACAACTTATGTTTTGTTTTGAATTAAAATCGGTCACATTTTTTTGCCATTTACATTTTTTTTACATTCAGTATATTGCATTAAGAAACAATTATGGTAGTTATTTATGGTTAATAATGCATATTCTAATTGCACTGTAGAGATTTGTGTGTAAATAGAACAAATGCTTTAAAACAGTCCCATTTCTAAATTGAGAGATAAAATCAAATAAGACCCTTATGACTTACTTTATTAAAGATTTAATAAACAGTTTCAATGATACGAAACTATATAAAAGCATGCAAGATGCTAGTTTCTAAATCCCATTTGTTATCAAAATGTACAAGATGTTTTTCTTATGAATAATAAAATATCATTTTTAATGGCACAACAGGAGATATGACTATATTTTTGATATGACAACAATCCAAAAAAACCTACCCAAAACAAAAACAAGAGTGCACACACTGAAATGTCTCGCCTTCTTTACTTATCATTGATATTATGTTGATAGTCCTAAGTATAAAGCTTTATTACAACTGTCACATAAACTTAACAGTAACCAAGATAGTTAAACAAAGACCAATGAACCATGAAAATGAGGTCAAAGTCAGATGAATCATGCCAGGCAGACATGTAAAGCTAACAATGCTTCCATTCAACAAATATAGTTGACATATTACTTATAGTTTAAGAAAAATAGACCAAAACACAAAAACTTAACAATGTGCAATGAACTGTGAAATTGAGGTCATGGTCCAATAAAACCTGCGGGACTGACATATAGATCATAATATATTTCCATACACCAAATATAATTGACCTTTGGCATATAATATTAGATAAAAAGACCAAAACTTACAAACTTTACTTTTACCATTGAACCATGAAAATGAGGTCAAGGTCAGATGACATCTACCCGCTAGACATGTACACCTTACAATAATTCCATACAATAAATACAGTAGACCTATTGTATAAAGTATGAGAAAAACAGACAAAAACACAAAAACTTAACTTTAACCACACCTACAGTCCTTCCATACACTGAATATACTAGCCCTATTGCTTATAGTATCTGAGATATGGACTTGACCACCAAAACATAACATTGTTCACTGAGCCATGAAATGAGGTTGAGGTCAAGTGAAACGGTCTGACGGGCATGAGGACCTTGCAAGGTACGCACATACCAAATATAGTTATCCTATTACTTATAATAAGAGAGAATTCAACATTACAAAATATCTTAACTTTTTTTTCAAGTGGTCACTGAACCATGGAAATGAGGTCAGGGACATTGGACATGTGACTGACGGAAACTTCGTAAAATGAGGCATCTATATACAAAGTATGAAGCATCCTGGTCTTCCACCTTCTAAAATATAAAGTTTTGAAGAAGTGAGCTAACACCGCAGTCGCCGGATCACTATCCCTACGTCGAGCTTTCAGCAACAAAAGTTGCAGGCTCGACAAAAACTAAACTGTAATTTGGATCAAACCACAATCTTCAACTAAAGACATGCATCAGTTTATTTCCAGAAGTAACACCAAATTCTCCATAAAAGAAAACCCAAAACATATAGATATGATGTACTATAAATTCAGAAATAATTGCTGCATTTATTGTTGCAATTTTTGAAGAATGGAAAATGTATTGGACATAAAATTATAAGTTCTTATTACACAAAAAGATGCATATTTGCATTTTAAAAAAACTCACACCATTTCTGAATTTACAGTAAGACAAGAGTGCACACAATGGAATGTCTTGCCTTCTTGACTTATCAATGATATTATATTGATAGTCCTTAATATAAAGCTATACTACAACTATCACATAAACTAAAAATTTCGTAAGGGTTACACGGAACCCAGTGTCTCGCCTACTTTTTCTGTTAATTGCAGGCTCAAGAAAAATAAATCATTTTAAGAAGCTTCTGTCCAAGTTTGGTAAAAAATCCAGGTTAGTTTATGAATCTAATAAATGTTTAAAAACTTAATTTTAAATGCAGACTGAATGTAATGTTAACTGGAAGAAAACAAAATTTCCTTCTAGAAAATGAGGTCTTAGTCAAGTAAAAACTGACTGACGGGCATGAGGACCTTGCAAGGTACACACATACCAAATATCAAATATAGTCTTCCTATAACTCACAATTAGAGTGAAATTAACATTACAATAAATTACAACTTTTTTTTCAAGAAGTCACTGAACCATAAAAATGAGGTCATGGACAATGGACATGTGACGTACAGAAACTACGTAACATAAAGCATGTATATACAAAGTATGAAGCATCTAGGTCTTCCACCTTCTAAAATATAAAGCTTTTACAGGCCCGTAGCCAGGAATTTTCAGGGGGGGGTATTTGGACCCACAAATTTTACTTTAACAGTTACATTTCGAACAGAACGTTGACTTTAACAGTGCATGCTTATTTGTTTTCAAGGGGGATTCGTCCGAGCCCCCTGGCTACTGGTATATGTTTTAAGAAGTGAGTAAACCCCACCGCTGAGGGAATCACTTAATCTCTATATCTAGCTAGGCTTGACAACAACCATGCACTGAACTAAACAGTTTTATGTTTGATTTCACTGAAGAAATATACTTGATCCTGTAAGCTTAACCTTTGTTAATCAACCTCTATAACCAAGCAGTTATCAGAAATAAACATAATGAATAATAAATGAAAATTACCCAGAAATTGATTAGATTATATGGGAAGATAGAAATTAACATCTTATTATATCACCTGAAACTAATGATATACAACCATAAAGGCTAAAATGTTAATTGTTTTAGTATGCAACTTTCTGCTGACTCAGCTATAAATTTTACATTCTGAATTAGTGGGCAGTACGTGTTTCTGTCTGCAATAAATAGAGAAAGAAACTACGTGACAAAACAAGGCTTAAAAGTTAATCAGTTTTAACCAACTCAGCTATAAAACAGTGTCTTTAATATTAGCTTCTAGCATCTAGTGGCAATTTGAGGCAACAAAGAACATCTAAATGCAATCTGAGGCATTTAAGAACATCTCAATGGGAGTTTTACATTTCTGTATACACCGTTTAATTACAGTATCATTTTTCCATCAAAAAGTTTTCTTGTAAAAATAAAAGTTCAAAATACTCATATTTGCAATTCAAATATTTAGTTACCTATCACATTTCATTATACATTTTATTGTTTATCTACAAATTTCAGATTCTTTAAAACATCTAGACACATTAAAATAAGGAGATATGGTTTGCTTATTAATATACGGAAGACCAAAGGGCAAGGTATATATACATGTATATAAACAACATCATGTGAGTTCGCCATTACATTTGCATTTTATTTAAATTAATTTTATTAGATTCTAAGTAAAGCCTGTAGGAAGAATTCCACTGAAATTTGGGAAAATGAAATAAATTGTATTTCCCAGAATTTTTATAATCCTTGTATGTATTACATAAATATACAGATCAAAACAATTGAACAATTAAATAACAAGATACAAAACCACATTTAACTAGCCTCACCTTACCTAGATGCATACCAGGCAGATAGAATTTTAGGCTTTCTAATTTTATTTCTTAGACCAGAGTTGCTAGGAAACTGTTTAACAAATTAAGTTGCCTTTGTTTGCCAAAAAAAAGAGTGAAGAATAAATTGAGAGAGTGAAATTGAGATAAAAACTTTGAGAATACAAATACAAACATAAATTGCGGTAGATGAATTGAGAGGTAAAAGGTAAGTGGGGAATAAGAACAAATTATGTGATATATAAAGAATATCTATAAACACACCTGGGACTAGACACAATGGTATTAATTGACATTTTATATATAAACCTTACTTTGACTGAATGCCAATATTAATACCTACCAACCACATTTTATATAATCATATATCAATAAACATCTTGTTTGGTTTCTCACCTGTTAATTGACAGATGATTACCTGATAGGTGCACCTTGACTGCACAAAAATGTGCAAATATGTCACAAAATACCTGACAATTATCACTAGAGAAAAGAATTATTCTGTTGTTAAATTCAATTGATGTACAGTGTACTTTTTCATTATAAGACTAAAGGAAATCAAATTGAAAAAGAGCCCTTTAGAAATCAAATTGAAAAGGAGTAAATTCATTTCCAAGCTCTGTTTATGATAATTGTCTCGTTTTATTCTGAAAATGCATGAGATATCTGCTACTGGACAACTTTTGAGTTCATTGCTTTCAATGGAGTTCAACAGTAGGTCCATTAAAATAAGTTCAAAATATGTTTAAAAACAATTACATGTACAACTGTTCCTCTTTATGGTTTATATATATATACAGTAGAAACCAGTCTGTTATTCATTTTTATAACCATCTTAAAATGTTTACATTATACTGAAGAAATCACATTTAACAATAAATTAAGTCAATTATTTCAAAGTGTTTTCTAGATTTCATTGATAGTGAAGAATTAACCTCTAACCTAGGTAACATAGATAAATATACTGTAAATTCACAGTTTTTGTGCATTTCTATACCAGCAGTTCTTGAACATTGGAGGCAGATGCGAGATAAATTATTGCAATTTCCTTAAATGCATTTTTTTTTTATTTCATGAGACATACAAACCTGTTGCAAAAATTTCTGGATTTTCGGTAAATGAAAAGGAGATTTACGGCAGTAATGTTACCTTACAATACAAATAATTTACTATTGACACTGATATATGTCGCACCTCAATGTTATTTTGATAGTACAATGTAAAATGCAAATGTTTAACTTTAAATTGCAAAACTTTAAAATGTAATCTATACAACTTTCAAAGTGACACCCCCCTCTTAACTTAATTTGGGAAAAATTGATTGACCAATAGGAATATATGTAAAATCGATTTTAGATTAACAAAACTTGCAGCAATGTTGACCCCCACCCCCAAACCATTTGAATTAAGTTTTTTTTATCCTACATCAATCTTTTGATGTCGTCCCTAAGTGGTTTTGATCCCTTTATCTGACCAAAAACTAAAATTTACCCTGACCCTGGAAATATAACTAAATATCATATAGCATATAAAAGCTCTAAAATAAATTTCTATTAAAGAAACACTTCTTATTTTAAGTATTAAGTTCCTTTTACCCAAATATTGACTTGAAGCAGTCATAAACATCTATTAAACATGTTAGGTCAGAAAAGAGTAGCATTAAACATCGGTTTTAATGCTATAAAACACAAGTTATTAATGAGCAGAACATAATTTTTCACATAAAAAGAAACTTCATACATGCTCGCATCATGTGTATAATCTCAGTAAAAGTATAACCCTATAACCTTAAGTTCTTTAACGAACGATTGTTTTGTAAATAAAATTTTACATTTTAAAGTGCAAATGATCATCAAATTGTACCATGCTCTATCATTATACAACAATTACATAATAAAACTGTTATGAAATTCTTCCTTTGTCTGATTTCACCAAGATAATTTAATTTTTTTGAATGCATGTCTGATTCCTGTCGGCAATAAACCAGTCATAAGGCTGAATCATATTCAACTGTTAAATCTGTTAAATGCCTTGGAAACAAAACATGAAAACTCAAGACATCAGTAAAATCCATTTGAAGAGAAAATCAAATTCTCAACAGAGTTAAATGTTAGTCGTAATTGAAATAAATCAAACCTATATCCCGATTTTTTAGTCACATGATAAAAATAGAATAATTGAGACAGAATGATTGTTTGCCGAAGTCCAACTCCCAATTGGACTGAAATCCATAGTTTTACAAGAACAGTACGTTGTAATGAGCATCTACTTATCTGTTGTACAAGACATCAGGGATCACATATGTTCTTGTATGTCAGTACGCCATGTCCCTTGTTAGTTTTATCATGTCATGCTTTTAAGCGTTAAAACTTTATTTCCACTGATTTTTTGCCATTTGTTGCATTGTTTTGCTGTTATATCCCTGTTCTAGATCAGATGAGGGTAATAGATTACAAATCTGCATTTTACAATTTCATGCCAAAATAATATGTTTCATAGAAATAATGAATAAAATTTATTTTTTAAAAGTCCATTTATAAGTAAAATACAGATACACAGATACACAAGTACAAAATATTAACAAAATTTCCTTCTAAATACTAGCTTTTGATCATAAACAAGCTTCTATCTAAGTTTGGTACAAATTAAAAGTAGTATAAGAAAGTTATTAAATTTTTTTTAAATTTAACCACAGAGTGAATGTGTTGTTTCTTGGCAGAAAATCTAAGTCCATTTAAAAGTAAAATACAGAAACTAGGGATTTATTTTTTTACAAAATTTATTTCTGTATATTATCTTATGATCTTAAACAAGCTTCTGTCCATGTTTGGTACAAACCCAGGATAGTTTAAGAAAGTTATTAAAATTTTAATAACTTTCACCACAGAGTGAATGTAATTTTTCCCAGCAGAAAACCAAGGATTTGTATAGTAGGTCTAACTATACAAATCCTTGAGAAAACTAAGTCCATTTATAAGAAAAATACAGAAAAAATGGAATTTTATTTTTACAAAATTAACTTCTGGATACTATCTTGTGATCATAAACAAGCTTCTGTCCATGTTTGGAAGTAATCCAGTATAGTTTAAGAAAAAAGTAAAATCACAAAAATACTGAACTCAGAGGAAAATCAATTTGGAAAGTCCATAATCACATGGCAAAATCAAAAAACAAAACGCATCAAAAACGAATGGACAAGAACTGTCATATTCCTGACTTGGTACAGGCATTTTCAAATGTAGAAAATGGTGGATTAAACCTGGTTCTATAGCGCTAACCCTCTCACTTTAATAACAGTCTCATCAAATTCCGTTACATTTACATGATGCGTTAAATAAACAGTCACAATCAATAAAATAGTCAAAATATGGGAACATCAGTCATCATCGTATAACAATTTAACAGGACACAACAACATCTACTATCTACGAACACATGGATTGATTTGAGTGTCTGACGTCAGAAAAATTATATACGTCACATAAATTTGTCGTTCAATGTGCATACAATAGTTATCCAAAGTACCTGGATTATAAACAATTTTAAATTTTACATATGCAATGAGCGCAGACAGGGTTAAAAAATCAAAAGTATGTAAGAATAAATTACAGAAATCAAACTAGTCCAAAAGTTATACATAGAATTTATGAGAATCCAAAACTTTTAAAAGGAACAATTTAACAGGACACAAAAACCTATCCACGAACACATGGATCTACTTGAGTGTCCGACGTCAGAAAAATTATATACGTCACATAAATTTGTCGTTCAATGTGCATACAAACAATTTTAAAATTTACATAGGCAATGTACGCATACAGGGTTAAAAAATCAAAAGTATGTAAGAATAAATTACAGAAATAGACCGAGATTCAAACTAGTCCAAAAATTATACATAGAATATATGAGAATCCAAAACTTTTTAAAGGGAACAATTTAACAGGACACAATAACATCTACTGTTTAAGAACACATGGATTGATTTGAGTGTCTGACGTTAGAAAAATTATATACGTCACATAAATTTGATGTTCAATGTGCATACAAACAATTTAAAAAAAATTTCATAGGCAATGTACGCATACAGAGTTAAAAAATCAAAAGTATGTAAGAATAAATTACAGAAATAGACCGAGATTCAAACTATTTCAAAAGTTATACATAGAATTTATGAGAATCCAAAAATTGTCAATTCCACTACGCCATTGATTGATTTTGACGTTTGTGGTTCAACGTATAAAGTAATTCATAATAGAAATATATCATAATGACATATTTTAGACAAATATCATAATGACGGGATCTTTTAAAGTACAGAGTCACGTTATAAGCACAAAAGAAATACAAAGAGTCACATATACAAAACAAATCACCAAAAAATAAAATTTCAAAAACTTTAACCTCAGAGTGAATATTTGTGGACGCCGCCGCCGCTGATGATGGAATGTAGGATTGCTTAGTCTCGCTTTTTCAACAAAAGTCGAAAGGCTCGACAAAAATGGCTATACAATAAGCAATCATGTTCAGCTAAAATAAATACTAGGTAGTTATTTAGAATTGACAGTATATAAAATTGAGCAAGAGTGGCTGCCAGACACTACAACCACTACCTATACATTTGTTTGGTTTTTTCCTGGTGAAATCTGAAGTGGGTCATCCCCTTAATAGAAAAGCAGGGCAACTATGACCAAAAACAATTTGGGCCAAGACAACTCAGACCAATATTAGACAATAATTCATACTATTTGAGAAATGTTTCTAGAAATAACCAGGTATATCAAAACCTCAGCAGTTTCAGAAATCTGTTGTTAATTTTCACACTAACCTGCATGCCCTGATTTCCACTGGTCCACTGAACACATATGTAAAAGAGACCATGGTCTGGCAGCTTGGGCTTGACGGTTCATGTTGGCCACCACTGTAGTAGGCCCCATCAAGCCATAATTTATTCCTTTACTTTCTTCTGCCCCCATGGCTGACTAGAATATCCACCTGAAATAAGAAAAACATTTGATATAAAATTGCAAAGCCATTCCAATTTCAAAAAGATATTTGTACTGTCATGTCAAAAAGCATAGTTCTTTCTGTTTTTGCCAATTATTATTCTAAACTTCTTTCAAAATAAAAAATAAAATCAGACATCAAATTAAAATTTTGATTTTTTTGTTAGGGAGAATTAGGATGAGAATCTAAATTCTTTTTATAATATATATAAATGGACTATTAAATTTATAGCAGCCAATGGCTCAAGGAAATTTAGGAGACTTTTCCCATTGTCATAATTAGAAATGTAGCTATATATATAGATGCATTGTATTTACACAGTAACAGCCTATTTAAGCTATGGTGAGTATACTATAAACTCCAAGGGAGGCAAGCAATGTCAAATTTTCAAATGAGATTCTCCATTGTACCCTATTTAGCTGTGTATAGTACCAGTTGTGTTTAATACACACCCCTTTACATCCCTCCCTTTATAAAGGTTTGATATTTTTTGTTTTTAAAATTTTACAGCAAGTGTCATATTGCAGCTAGTATAATCTCCAGTTGTTTTAAGAACTTTATGTTTAATGAGACACTTTAATACGTGTAGCTCTTTCATAAGTTACCAGAGTACTTCCTTGTATTTTTTTCTTCTATAAATACTGCAGATACTCAATTTCTGTTGCATCTATGTTCACTTAACTTGGAAAGCAGCCCAAAAGTACATATGCATGAATGCTACATTTTTTTAAAGCTTCAGTGAAAATTAAATGATCTAATTTTCAACACAATGCCATAGGCAATTGATTTACCCAATTAACAGACATTTTTGAGTAGAAAATTTCTGTGAAATGTGCAATTAACAAATTTCAAACTGCAAATTTCCCTTACCAAAAAACCACCTTTCATTGAAAATTTAATCAAGCCTCACAACTGCAATCTAATATTATGCAACTGCACGAAACCTGTCAATCATGATGCCGTCTGATATCATACTTGAGTGGTAATTGTAACAGATTTAACATCATGCTTCCTTTCAAACTACAGATGTACAATCAGCCTAGATGCATCCCTAAAGCCAATCAGGGTCAATCTCAGCCTGATGCATCCCTTAAAATGATCCAGGTCAATCCATTTATGAGAGGAAGAAGGAAAAAATATGCTTCAATGCAATTGAAATGGTTACGAGTGTCTTGAATCAATGTCATTTATGTGGTTTTCCATTTCAAAGATTGATTGATTAATTGTTGTGTATTTATGCAACTTTTAAGCACCACTTCAGGGCTATTTGGTGTTATATAAGTGGAGGAACCCAGGTTGCCAGGAGAAAACCACAGACCTTTGATGACAATCCTAGTCAACTAAGGTTGGAGTCAAGTGCACCAGCACAAGCAGGGTTCGAACTCACAACCTCAGTGTTGACTGGCTAGTGGTTACAAGAGTAGAACTACTTATACCACTAGGTTCTGTGTGTATAATCTGTGTCTACTGGCTAGTGGTTACAAGAGTAGAACTACTTTTACCACAAGGTTCTGTGTGTATTCTATGTCTCCTACTTGTTTTTCGTAAATTGTTATGTTATAAATTAGGCTGTTTGTTGTTTGGATTGCTTCACATCTTCATGTCAGGGCATTTTAAAGCAGACTATCCAATATGGTGTTCTGAATATTGAAGGCTATACAGTGGCCTACAATTACTTACACCCATTTTATTTGAACTCTGGTGCAATACATTATAAGTTTTCTAATTGGCAATCATACTATATCAGCTAAATTTTTTTTATCAAACTCTAAAATTTTAATGATTCTAGAATTATCAGAGTTCATAGTTCTATGCAGGAAACAATTAACAATACATGAAATTGATATAAAGTATCAACATTTCCTCCCTAAATGGGAACTGGGGGCCATCTAATTGACCTTCAACATAATTTCCTAAGTTTGCATCAACTGCCCTAAAATCTTTTTTGATTTAATATAAATAGCTGCATGGCATGAGCATCACTGCATGGATTTGTCTGAAAGCAATTGTGCAGTTTTTTTACAAGTTCTAATTGATTTCAGGTCAATATATTATAAACAAAATTTTGAACCTGTACTTAGATGATCTTAGATCATAAATAATGACATTGCGTAGGCATAATTGAAATGGTTTAAAGAGAGGTCTTTTTGTTATCCTCCTGGTTTCACCGTTTCAAGTGATATACTTTTCAATAACTGAACATGCTAACTCAAGGCACATGCACAACTGTCCCAAAATGAGGTCAAACTATAGGCTGTCAGTATCCATACAAATTCAAATGAGGTGTAATTATTGTCTTTCAAGATAAAAGATAAAATATGTATTACCATAGTTTTTGAGATATTTGAAACAAAATTTTACTATTAAAGTTCTAAAAGGCTAAGGCAAATTATTATTCAACATTATATTTGTATATTAAATGATTGAAAAAAAAATCATTATTTAGTTGTTTTTCAACTCATACTGTCAAAATTAAAGCTGTTTATGTGCAGTTTTAATCATAGGCTTTTGTCTCTGAATTAATAAAGTTAAAAGTGTATCAAACAAGCCCCTGTGGCTTCAATTTATATATATAACTTTTCCTGTTGACAGGGTCATGTAAACTGGTTCATCAGTAACCAAGATAAGTTGATGGAACCAGGTGAGTCACTACTTTTAAATTTACATTTAAGTTATAAATTGACTATATAATAGTTGTCTATTTAAACAAAAAATGTGTCCAAATTAAAGGACTCTAATTACTCCCACTATATTTTCTGTGATAACCCATTCTATTAATCTATCTAAATAAGTGATTACTTATATGCAATATGAGTATATTTTTATACAATGTACATGTAATGTCACTGCCTACTTCAATGGAAGTCTCTAAGTATACAATGTACATGTAATGTCACTGCCTACTTCAATGGAAGTTTCTAAGTATCCAATGTTCATGTAATGTCATTGCCTACTTCAATGGAAGCCTATGAGTATACAATGTACATGTTATGTCACTGCCTACTTCAATGGAAGACTCTAAGTATACAATGTACATGTAATGTCATTGCCTACTTCAATGGCAGCATCTGAGTATCCAATGTTCATGTAATGTCACTGCCTACTTCAATGGAAGCATCTGAGTATACAATGTACATGTAATGTCACTGCCTACTTCAATGGCAGCATCTAAGTATACAATGTTCATGTAATGTCATTGCCTACTTCAATGGAAGTCCCTAAGTATACAATGTACATGTAATGTCACTGCCTACTTCAATGGAAGCATCTGAGTATACAATGTACATGTAATGTCACTGCCTACTTCAATGGCAGCATCTGGGTATACAATGTACATGAAATGTCACTGCCTACTTCAATGGAAGCATCTGAGTATACAATGTACATGAAATGTCACTGCCTACTTCAATGGAAGACTCTAAGTATACAATATTCATGTAATGTCACTGCCTACTTCAATGGAAGACTCTAAGTATACAATGTACATGTTATGTCACTGCCTACTTCAATGGCAGCATCTGAGTATCCAATGTTCATGTAATGTCATTGCCTACTTCAATGGAAGTCTCTGAGTATCCAATGTTCATGTAATGTCATTGCCTACTTCAATGGAAGCATCTGAGTATACAATGTACATGTTATGTCACTGCCTACTTCAATGGCAGCATCTGAGTATCCAATGTTCATGTAATGTCATTGCCTACTTCAATGGAAGCCTCTGAGTATCCAATGTTTATGTAATGTCACTGCCTACTTCAATGGAAGTCTCTGAGTATACAATGTTCATGTAATGTCACTGCCTACTTCAATGGAAGTCTCTGAGTATCCAATGTTCATGTAATGTCATTGCCTACTTCAATGGAAGACTCTAAGTATACAATGTTCATGTAATGTCACTGCCTACTTCAATGGAAGCATCTGAGTATACAATGTACATGTAATGTCACTGCCTACTTCAATGGAAGCATCTGAGTATACAATGTACATGTAATGTCACTGCCTACTTCAATTGAAGCATCTGAGTATACAATGTACATGTTATGTCACTGCCTACTTCAATGGCAGCATCTGAGTATCCAATGTTCATGTCATGTCATTGCCTACTTCAATGGAAGTCTCTGAGTATCCAATGTTCATGTCATGTCACTGCCTACTTCAATGTCAGCATCTGAGTATACAATGTTCATGTAATGTCATTACCTACTTCAATGGCAGCATCTGAGTATACAATGTTCATGTTATGTCACTGCCTACTTCAATGGAAGTCTCTGAGTATACAATGTTCATGTAATGTCACTGCCTACTTCAATGGAAGTCTCTGAGTATCCAATGTACATGTAATGTCATTGCCTACTTCAATGGAAGCATCTGAGTATACAATGTTCATGTTATGTCACTGCCTACTTCAATGGAAGTCTCTGAGTATCCAATGTTCATGTCATGTCATTGCCTACTTCAATGGAAGTCTCTGAGTATCCAATGTTCTTGTCATGTCACTGCCTACTTCAATGTCAGCATCTGAGTATACAATGTTCATGTAATGTCATTGCCTACTTCAATGGCAGCATCTGAGTATACAATGTTCATGTTATGTCACTGCCTACTTCAATGGCAGCATCTGAGTATACAATGTACATGTTATGTCACTGTCTACTTCAATGGACGTCTCTGAGTATCCAATGTTCATGTAATGTCATTGCCTACTTCAATGGAAGTCTCTGAGTATCCAATGTTTATGTAATGTCACTGCCTACTTCAATGGAAGTCTCTGAGTATCCAATGTACATGTAATGTCACTGCCTACTTCAATGGAAGCATCTGAGTATACAATGTACATGTAATGTCACTGCCTACTTCAATGGAAGACTCTAAGTATACAATGTTCATGTAATGTCATTGCCTACTTCAATGGAAGACTCTGAGTATACAATGTACATGTTATGTCACTGCCTACTTCAATGGAAGCATCTGAGTATACAATGTACAGGTAATGTCACTGCCTACTTCAATGGAAGCCTCTGAGTATACAATGCACATGTAATGTCACTGCCTACTTCAATGGAAGTCCCTAAGTATACAATGTACATGTAATGTCACTGCCGACTTCAATGGAAGCATCTGAGTATACAATGTACATGTAATGTCACTGTCTACTTCAATGGAAGCATCTGAGTATCCAATGTTCATGTAATGTCATTGCCTACTTCAATGGAAGCATCTGAGTATACAATGTACATGAAATGTCACTGCCTACTTCAATGGAAGCCTCTGAGTATCCAATGTTTATGTAATGTCACTGCCTACTTCAATGGAAGCATCTGAGTATCCAATGTACATGTAATGTCACTGTCTACTTCAATGGAAGCCTATGAGTATACAATGTTCATGTAATGTTACTGTCTACTTCAATGGCAGCATCTGAGTATCCAATGTTCATGTAATGTCACTGCCTACTTCAATGGAAGCATCTGAGTATACAATGTACATGAAATGTCACTGCCTACTTCAATGGAAGACTCTAAGTATACAATGTTCATATAATGTCACTGCCTACTTCAATGGAAGCATCTGAGTATACAATGTACATGTTATGTCACTGTCTACTTCAATGGACGTCTCTGAGTATCCAATGTTCATGTAATGTCATTGCCTACTTCAATGGAAGTCTCTGAGTATCCAATGTTTATGTAATGTCACTGCCTACTTCAATGGAAGTCTCTGAGTATCCAATGTACATGTAATGTCACTGCCTACTTCAATGGAAGCATCTGAGTATACAATGTACATGTAATGTCACTGCCTACTTCAATGGAAGACTCTAAGTATACAATGTTCATGTAATGTCATTGCCTACTTCAATGGAAGACTCTAAGTATACAATGTTCATGTAATGTCACTGCCTACTTCAATGGAAGCATCTGAGTATACAATGTACATGTAATGTCACTGCCTACTTCAATGGAAGCATCTGAGTATACAATGTACATGTAATGTCACTGCCTACTTCAATTGAAGCATCTGAGTATACAATGTACATGTTATGTCACTGCCTACTTCAATGGCAGCATCTGAGTATCCAATGTTCATGTCATGTCATTGCCTACTTCAATGGAAGTCTCTGAGTATCCAATGTTCATGTCATGTCACTGCCTACTTCAATGGAAGCCTATGAGTATACAATGTTCATGTAATGTCATTACCTACTTCAATGGCAGCATCTGAGTATACAATGTTCATGTTATGTCACTGCCTACTTCAATGGAAGTCTCTGAGTATCCAATGTTCATGTAATGTCACTGCCTACTTCAATGGAAGTCTCTGAGTATCCAATGAACATGTAATGTCATTGCCTACTTCAATGGAAGCATCTGAGTATACAATGTTCATGTTATGTCACTGCCTACTTCAATGGAAGTCTCTGAGTATCCAATGTTCATGTCATGTTATTGCCTACTTCAATGGAAGTCTCTGAGTATCCAATGTTCTTGTCATGTCACTGCCTACTTCAATGTCAGCATCTGAGTATACAATGTTCATGTAATGTCATTGCCTACTTCAATGGCAACATCTGAGTATACAATGTCCATGTTATGTCACTGCCTACTTCACTGGCAGCATCTGAGTATACAATGTACATGTTATGTCACTGTCTACTTCAATGGACGTCTCTGAGTATCCAATGTTCATGTAATGTCATTGCCTACTTCAATGGAAGTCTCTGAGTATCCAATGTTTATGTAATGTCACTGCCTACTTCAATGGAAGTCTCTGAGTATCCAATGTACATGTAATGTCACTGCCTACTTCAATGGAAGCATCTGAGTATACAATGTACATGTAATGTCACTGCCTACTTCAATGGAAGACTCTAAGTATACAATGTTCATGTAATGTCATTGCCTACTTCAATGGAAGACTCTGAGTATACAATGTACATGTTATGTCACTGCCTACTTCAATGGAAGCATCTGAGTATACAATGTACAGGTAATGTCACTGCCTACTTCAATGGAAGCCTCTGAGTATACAATGCACATGTAATGTCACTGCCTACTTCAATGGAAGTCCCTAAGTATACAATGTACATGTAATGTCACTGCCGACTTCAATGGAAGCATCTGAGTATACAATGTACATGTAATGTCACTGTCTACTTCAATGGAAGCATCTGAGTATCCAATGTTCATGTAATGTCATTGCCTACTTCAATGGAAGCATCTGAGTATACAATGTACATGAAATGTCACTGCCTACTTCAATGGAAGCCTCTGAGTATCCAATGTTTATGTAATGTCACTGCCTACTTCAATGGAAGCATCTGAGTATCCAATGTACATGTAATGTCACTGTCTACTTCAATGGAAGCCTATGAGTATACAATGTTCATGTAATGTTACTGTCTACTTCAATGGCAGCATCTGAGTATCCAATGTTCATGTAATGTCACTGCCTACTTCAATGGAAGCAACTGAGTATACAATGTACATGAAATGTCACTGCCTACTTCAATGGAAGACTCTAAGTATACAATGTTCATATAATGTCACTGCCTACTTCAATGGAAGCATCTGAGTATACAATGTACATGTAATGTCACTGCCTACTTCAATGGAAGTCTCTGAGTATCCAATGTTCATGTAATGTCACTGCCTACTTCAATGGAAGCCTATGAGTATACAATGTACATGTTATGTCACTGCCTACTTCAATGGAAGCATCTGAGTATACAATGTACATGAAATGTCACTGCCTACTTCAATGGAAGCCTATGAGTATCCAATGTTCATGTAATGTTACTGTCTACTTCAATGGCAGCATCTGAGTATCCAATGTTCATGTAATGTCACTGCCTACTTCAATGGAAGCCTATGAGTATACAATGTACATGTTATGTCACTGTCTACTTCAATGGCAGCATCTGAGTATACAATGTACATGTAATGTCACTGCCTACTTCAATGGCAGCATCTGAGTATCCAATGTTTATGTAATGTCACTGCCTACTTCAATGGAAGCATCTGAGTATACAATGTACATGTAATGTCACTGCCTACTTCAATGGAAGACTCTAAGTATACAATGTTTATGTAATGTCACTGCCTACTTCAATGGAAGTCTCTGAGTATAACAATGTACATGTAATGTCACTGCCTACTTCAATGGCAGCATCTGGGTATACAATGTACATGTAATGTCACTGCCTACTTCAATGGAAGCCTCTGAGTATCCAATGTTTATGTAATGTCACTGCCTACTTCAATGGAAGCCTATGAGTATACTGTGAATGTACATGTATTGTCACTGGCTTCTTCAATGGAAGCCTCATTATTTAAAATGTTTGATTACTAAAACTTGCAATTTTACTAGATATAATTTATATCATTTGAATTTCAAAAATAAACAATTCAAAATCAAAATAAAGTATAATGAGTAATAAACAAGATTCATGATAATGTCACCTTCATGTAAGATAAAGTATACAAAACTCATTTGGCATTATAAACAATCAGCTACATGTATTAATACCTATATACATGTATACCTAAGTTCAAAAGTTTACATGTGACATTCAAAATTGACAAGAGCATATCAGGGTTGATGATTGAAATACATGTAAATGTTTGGTTAAATATTTCTATTTATATCAAATGATTTTAACTTTCCTTCCATCATAAATATTTCCTTACATCAGTCACGTTCCTCTTTTTAACTTCAATTGCATCAAAATAATGTTTATTGAAAGTTATGTCACCTTTAACATCTTACAACAAAGGTATTTGATGCACTCCTGAAATACCTTTTAATGTTCAATTTCAATCAATTCCAGATGTTTACCTTGTTAGATATATCTTTGAAGAAATATTTAATACCACCCAATAAAATGAAATATATATTTATCAAGTACAAAATAAATACCTGATACTCCCACATAGGTATAACATATACTATTTGTAAATATACAAATGATTGCAATTATAAGGCTGGGTGAATTTAGACAGCTGATGAAATGGATAGTGCTCATTTCAGGATTTTATTAAGCATGTTAAGCTTTGAATTCAATTTTTTTCCCCTTAAAAGAGGGGCGACAGATACCTATGGGACCTTGAAAAACAAACTGACAGCGCCATGTCAAAAAAAGAAAAAGATAAAGTTTAAAAGACACAACAAAGAAAACTAAAGACTAAGCAACACAAACTTCTTAAGAATTCAGATATAATGTGCTTGTTTTTGGCAACATTTAACTTGTGTGATCTCTGCCTAAATGTCATTTTGATAATAAAACACTGCATCCCAAAATGCCAAAGTCTGTATTTCAGTTCAGTCATGTTTTGTATCAAAATTCTGGTAAAACCATATATTTTCATTTCTATTTTGCTACAAATTCAAGTTGTTATCTAGTCTTGTGATGTTATATAATAAACAGCTGTAAAATGACAACTCATTATTACGTAACAATTTATCACAATATTAGCCATTTTTTTATGGTGATATAAACCAATAGAAGAAGCAGATTAATCTTTGTACCAAATAAAAGACAGATGTACTTTTAACTGAAGTATATAGAGCTATCATTTTTCAGTCTCTGATGGGTGACATTTAACTTTCACAGACATTCAAGCCTTTTCTTGATGGATGAATTAAAAAAAATCCACAATCATCAAATTACACTGTATATATACATTTTATACTTTCTAGGAAAAATGTTACCTATAAAATACTCAAGAATACCATTAAAATGTCAAACCTTTATCAAAATATAAAAATAATTGCTACTCACAAGTATATTTAACTTAATAATTCTCTACAGTATTCAATATTCTCCAATATACCAATATAGCAACAACAAAAAACATACCTTAGAGGCTTAGATAGCTTTGATTATGTGACTTTTAATAATTTTTCACATATCACAATGAATTAAAATGTACACATTCAATAACTTCTGAAGGAAAAAATATGTTCTCTACAAATTTTTGTTTGTTAATTTGTGTAATGATAAGAAATATATTTTACCTTTCTTAAAAAAATAACAAAATACATGTATATCCAAAGTTTTAATTTAGGCTCTCTATATCACAGAAATTCCTGAATTCATCCTTCCCATGACTTTTTTCTTACATCTCTAAACTTTTATACAGATAAGTACAGGTGCACCAATGATGATGTCTGGATCTATACCATTTCAACTTTAAGGGGTGATATTTTAATTATATGTATTGAGTCACAGTAACATATCAAGTTCACTTTTCTAACTGCTGATTTAAAGTTTTTACAGTATGGAGAAGAAATAAAGAAAAGAAAAAGTTTTCGAAAAAAAAAATTTATCGACATTTTATGTCACCCAATCTATGAAGCCCATATTATGAAGATAAAATTGTCTTAAAATTTAGTATAAAAAATATAATATAATATAATTTTCACTTTATTAACACTTCACAAATTCAATATACTTCCTTACAGTATTTAACATGTTTAATAATTGTTACAACATATTTTATCTACCATTATATCCAAGGACAAATATTTTGTCATGCAGGAGCCTTTAATAGCTTTACTGTACATTGTGGATTTGCTCTTTGTTCAAGGCTATTCAAGACCCTATAAGATCTGCAGCATTATACTAAAGATTGCAACGATCTCTGAATTATGACCATATAGGTTTTAGATTAAACATTTATTTCATTCAAAATTTTTACAACCATTTCGTTATATATTTTTCCAATCCTAACACCTTCAGCTGCACCCATCCTCTGCATGAATAAAGACATTTTTATAGTAAAAAATTATGCATTCTGTGGATTAATTAATATTTCCCTCCTTTAAATACCGTGTCAAATGCATAAAGAACAATAGACCACTGTCGAGTTATGTCCTGTACTGGAAAAGTTTGTCAATTATGTGCTCCTTTATGCGTCATTTTCCAAATAGAGGGGACCGCCAGTGTATCCCTGTACTATCAAATTTCATTAAATAATTCGTCCAATATTTAGAGCATTATTTTTTTCAACTTTCCCTTCTGAACATTGGAAGGAAGGAATGGTGTTCACAAAAAAACAAAATGCAACAAACTCGAATGTAGATAATTTGAATCTCTGGTCCACTAATTTTAAAGCTACTATGGACAGTTTTTGATATCATCTTTATTTAATGAATTTTGATACAACTTTTTAAGAATTTTGTTGAAACATTTCATTTTAGTATTTTCATCATTTTTGGCATTGAAAATTCTGCATAATTTTATGACTGAATATTTTTAATCTGTTCTCTAATTGTAGATAACAAAATAAGTGAAATTAAATTCTTATGTATCCCATTTTCAATATAAAATACTTCTACTAATTTATATAAAATAAACTTACCAAATTATGCAGTGGTATATTAACTACCACAACGAAGTCTTTATCTTAAATATGTAAACCTTTCATATAAAATAAGTAATTTGAATAAAATCTTTGCCAATAATAGACCTCTCTATCTATACACACATAATTGTTGATAACAATTATAACCTTCAAATTCCTGTGTAGCAAACAATATTTGTCCAATAATATACCTACCGGAAATTATCTACCAGTGCATTTTTTAAATCTTAAAATTGTTTAATAAATAATTAAGTGTGAATCAGCTAAAATTGATGAATAAAATTTCAACCATTTTCAAATCAAAATTGGAATCACTTTACTCAAATGATCTCAGGACAGTGTACGCTTTAACAGAAAAAGAAGATGTGGTATAGTTGCCGATAAGACAAGCAACTATTATCCAGAGACTAAAATATAAGAATTATAGTAACGCTTAATGGACACTATACACATGCTATTAGCCTTCAACAATGAGCAAAAACCAAACAGAAATAAAGGCATACTTATTCAAAAGTATTTAAGGCCCCTGCATGAAAAATATGAAACAATTCAAAAGAAACCAACAGCCTGATGTATGCGATAAAAACAAATATGGATGAGGAGGGCATAATTTGGCCTATTTTTACAGAAATAGGATAAGATTTTCATATATATTCTCAAGTTGATGTTCTATGGCCAATTTTACAAATATTTATTTGTTATACAAAATTGTATTTTTCCTATTCAACAATGTCTGAAAAAAAAGTATTTGTTTTGCCCAAATTAAATTGATGCAATATTTCTAAATTCTGGTGATGATATTTGAAATGTAGGGATGGTCTTCAAGAATTTGTTATCCAAATATTATTTCAATACCAAAAAACTTCTGAAAAAAAAAGAATTCTGATTTTCAGTGTAAAATTTAGAGGAAATTAGATGAAAACGTAATATAAATTTCAGATGCATATTTCTATCATTTTCTTCAGTTTTCCTGTAATGGTACATACCTTCAAAAATATACCTCTCTTACTAAGTCCAAAGGTTTAATTTCTGGGGTTGTGACAATGTGGTCAAAATTGAATAACTGACCTCATCTTCATATAATTAAAGGATCTTTATAAACATTTGACCTTGATTTGACCTGTCAATATTGTTCTCTGATGTGACATAAGATGGGCTTTAATTGGATTAAATAGATATCTAAATAGATTTATGTTTGTTTATTTGTATATTCATTATACAAAGTTATTCATATCCTTAAGCCTATCAGATATTTTTGGCTATATAAGGTCATCTTTTTAATATTTATAGAGACCTTTTGATCATATATAGAAATTACTGCTTTACAAATATTTTGAAAAGATCCTAAAAGGTTTGATTTTTAATTACAATGATTTATTATTGTGAATCATCAAAATCTGATGTAGAATTAACGAAAGGCCACCTGGGTAGATAGATCTTTATATCAAAAAGGACATCATGAGAAGATAAAAAAACAATTTACAAAAATACTGTTTGAGTACAGTTGCTTTTTTTCCTTCACTTTATAAATTTCAACTACCTTAAAACTGATCGAGGCAACAGATTTATATACAAAATAAGGTCAGGGGCATTACATGTAAATTATAACAAACTGATCTAAGCTTAAACTGCTTAAAGCAATATACAGTACTTTTATGCAGAAAGCTCATAAATCTCAACTATAGACTACCATTTGATTTTTATGGGGGGGCTAGGATGAAAATTGTTGTCCTGCCTTTTTTTTGAGTTGTAATCTCTGTCCTGCCTTTTTATTTTTCACTCTACCCGGTCCTGCCTTTTTTTTTTTAGTTTATCCTGACTTTTTTTACATAAATTGTCATCCTGACTTTTTTTTTTTGCAAGTGTCTCATCCTGCCTTTTTTTTTTACTCAAAACTCCTGTCCTGCCTATTTTTTTCAAATTTCATCCTAGCCCCCCCCCCCATAAAAATCAAATGGTAGCTCCCTAAGATAATGTCCCACGATTTGACACAAAGTGGCATTGTTTTATATGCATGCATGAATTGGTTCAGGTGAAAAAACTTTTTCTTTTCATTTATTTACATAAAATAGTTTTCTCGTTTGAATTGTTTTACATTTGTCTTATCGGGGACTTTTATAGCTGACTATATGTGGTATGGGCTTTGCTCATTGTTAAAGGTTGTACGGTGACCTATAATTGTTAATGTTTGTGTCATTTTGGTCTTTTGTGGATAGTTGTCTCATTGGCAATCATACCACATCTTCTTTTTTATATGATGTGTAAAAGTTATTTTCACTGAATCACTTAAATCACTATATACAGTCATTATAATTCACTGAATCATCTGGTTTGTACATGTACTGTATCTACTAAATTGCTCTTTCAAGTCTTATGATAAAGCATGAGAAAAGGCATGTAATCTTCTATTTATGCTTAGAAAGGTTAGCAAGCTTTAGGTTTCACTCACTTTATAAGGTCAATCTCACTATGGAATGATGAAAAAACAAAAAATCTGTCTTATCTGTAATGCAATTACTAATTCCGATGGGCCCCCTCTGCTTTTACATTATCAAAATAGAATGCCTTTTATTGCTGTAGACCAAAGAATTTAATCAAAGACAATCTTTGTATACACAGAATTACTTGCATAAAAATGCAAACATTGAAAGATTGCGTAATTTGAAGTGCAGCCAACTATCTATTAATTGTATTGACATTACCTTAAACATTGTTAAATCAATGATATTATCAATGCTTTCTATATAGGTAAAGGTATTTGAAACTTTAGCAAAAGCAAACAATTAAAAAATAATGAATAGAAAGTCACTAAAACCAAACGAGAAATAGTTGATTTCTTACTGTACGTGTTAACTGAAAATATTATGATGTGCCATGTGGTCGTCTGATATCGTGCCATGTGGTCGTCTGATATCTTCCTATTGTTTCTGTAATATATGAGGTGAAGGTGTCAGGCAATTTGAGATGGCCTTCGTTAAACTTCTTTGCAAGATACTGTTTAAAATTTATCAATATAACACTGCCGCTGCGTTCTTCAATGAAAATCATCATTTTTACTGTACACTTTTTTAGCTCACCTGGCCCAAAGGGCCAAGTGAGCTTTTCTCATCACTTTGCGTCCGGCGTCCGGCGGCGTTCGTCTTCGTCCTCCGTCCGGCGTTAACTTTTACAAAAATCTTCTTCTCTGAAACTACAGGGCCAAATTAAACCAAACTTGGCTACAATCATTATTGGGGTATCTAGTTTAAAAATTGTGTCTGGTGACCCGGTCAACCAACCAAGATGGCCGCCATGGCTAAAAATAGAACATAGGGGTAAAATGAAGTTTTTGGCTTATAACTCAAAAACCAAAGCATTTAGAGCAATTCTGACATGGGGTCAAACTGGTTATCAGGTCAAGATCTATCTGCCTTTAAATTTCAGATGAATCGAACAACCTGTTGTTGGGTTGCTGCCCTTAAATTGGTAATTTTAATTTTTTTTTACTGTTTTTGGTTATTATCTTGAATAATATTATAGATAGAGATAAACTGTAAACAGCAATAATGTTCAGCAAAATAAGATTTACAAATAAGTCAACATGACCGGAATGGTCAGTTGACCCTTTTAGGAGTTAATGTCCTTTATAGTCAATTTTTAACCATTTTTCGTAAATCTTAGTAATCTTTTACAAAAATCTTCTCCTCTTAAACTACTGGGCCAAATTAAACCAAACTTGGCCACAATCATCATTGGGGTATATAGTTTTAAAATTGTGTCCAGTGACCCGGTCAACCAACCAAGATGGACGCCATGGCTAAAAATAGAACATGGGGTAAAATGCAGATTTTGGCTTATAACTCAAAAACCAAAGCATAGAGAGCAAAACTGGCACGGGGTTAAATTGTTTATCAGGTCAAGATCTATCTGCCCTGAAAATTTCAGATGAATCGAACAACCCGTTGAAGGGTTGCTGCCCCTGAATTGGTAATTTTAAGGAAATTTTGCTGTTTTTGGTTATTATCTTAAATAATATTATAGATAGAGATAAACAGTAAACAGCAATAATGTTCAGCAAAGTAAGATTTACAAATAAGTCAACATGACAGATCTGGTCAGTTGACCCCTTTAGGAGTTATTGCCCTTTATAGTCAATGTTTAACCATTTTTCGTAAATCTTAGTAATCTTTTTCAAAAATCTTCTCCTCTGAAACTACTGAGCCAAATTAATCTAAACTTGGCCACAATCATCATTGGGGTATCTTGTTTAAAAATTGTGTCCCTAGACCCGGTCAAACAACCAAGATGGCCACCATGACTAAAAATAGAACATAGGGGTAAAATGTAGTTTTTGGCTTATAACTCAAAAACCAAAGCATTGAGAGCAAATTTGACACGGAGTTAGATTGTTTATCAGGTCAAGATCTATCTGCCTTGAAAATATCAGATGAATCAAACAACCCATTGTTGGGTTGCTGCCTCTGAATTGGTAATTTTAAGGAAATTTTGCTGTTTTTGGTTATTATCTTGAATTATATTATAGAGGGGGGATAGGACCTTTATCAGGACTCCGGGATCGGGTGATTTTAAGCTCGGGATTTCGGGATTGACCCTTTCGGGATCCGGGAATTCTTTATTTCGAATTTCGGGACCTTGGGATTTTGTGTTTTGAAGTCCGGGATTTCGGGATTTCATGTTTTTAAGCCCGGGATTTCGGGATCAGGACCCCTCCTATCCCCCCTCATTATAGATAGAGATAAACAGTAAACAGCAATAATGTTCAGCAAAGTAAGATTAACAAATAAATCAACATGACGGATCTGGTCAGTTGACCCCTTAAGGAGTTATTGTCCTTTATAGTCATTTTTTTACATTTTTCATAAATTTAGGTAGATTTTAAAAATATTTTCCACTGTAATTACTGGGCCAAACTCATTATAGGCAGAGATAATTGAAGCAACAAGAATGTTTAGTAAAGTAAGATCTAGAAACACATCACCATCATCAAAACACAATTTTGTTATGAATTTATCTGTGTCCATTGTTTAATATGCACATAGACCAAGGTGAGCGACACAGGCTCTTGAGAGCCTCTAGTTTTTTATCACTATATAAAACAGTCGGATATGTTTCAGTATTTTTTCAATGCAAATTTCTATATTAAACTAAACTATGATAGACAGGATTTTTTTTTTTTATTAAAAATGATTGCTTCTTGTCTAGAAATCTGAAAATGGCATGTACACTTTTTGGGGGAGGGTGGAGGGTCTGAAAAAGTGTATGTTTTGTACACTTTGGAAAATGGTTGACAATTATGGATGACCCCTAATACCAGTGCTCATTTCAGTTCTTTAAAATTTATTAATTTAGAGCTTGTAGTGACTTTGAGTCATTGGAGTACTATATGAGGTGATATTTTCATGAATTTGTTTTAATCTCAAAATTGTATAAAAAATAAAAACATCTTTATTAGCGAAACAAACAAAAATATAAGTCCCTCAATTTTCACATCATGATGATAACAAAGTAATGGAAGATTTGCTATTGACATTACTCAGGTGCCTATCTTCTCTGTGGAATATGATGATGTAGCAAAAAACATTAAAAATTGTCAGCCAGTGCTACCTTGTTAAGTCATTTGCCTTTGATGTTGAATTCTCAAGGGTACATTATTGAAGGATATAAATTTCTTCAGTTTTGGGTTTCTGGGTAAATCTTATAGGTTTTCCAATAAAAAATACATGGTTTAAACACTACATATGGTATCTGCATGTTAATTAGATCTGAAATGTTATCTACATCTTACAAATCAATTATTCCTGTACTTTCTCATCCAAAAACAATATCCACATCATATTTTCAAAAAAAGATCTGATTTTATTCAATATTACATAATGTCTCAGTTATTACTTTTCCGCGACACTAAACTTCAGAGTGTTTCTGATATCCACGCTCCTGTTGTAGCGAAGCCTTATTACTCAATAGTATTATCAATAAGACAAAACAAAATCTTGGTTAACCACAAATCTTATTCATTTATTGCTGCATCTGATTTGGTGAAAACATTTTATTTTTAGCAAGGACAAAATTATACTTGACATGCAAAAATAGTTCATTAGTCATCGCTGTCATTTACACGATTGGAAATAGGGAATTGGTAATGAAAAATATTTTACTCGATGATGAGGAGTTCCGTCATTTAGAATCGTAATTGAAGTTTTGATCAAGTCACGGTAATAGTTAATGGTAAAGTTACATGTAGCAATTAAATTATCTAAAGAGATAGACAAATATAGAAATGTTTACTGTAATGACCATAATTACAATTATTATCTAATAAATGAAATAGTCTTAAAATAAACATACAATGTGTTGGTACTTATTGTTTGAATTTCTTTTAACCAATCTCTCAAACATACAATATATTGGTAATGTAAAGTCCCTAAGTCTTAAAGCTCTGTCGCATGTGTTATACTTCGTACAACTTACCGTTAAAGTTATGTTTTCAAAATGTGATTCTTTTTCCCGAACAAATCTATGGACAAATTACTTGTTTAAATAATAAAAATTAATTTTAATTGTAAATTTTTTTTTTGTGAAAAGTGTCTCTCACAGATATGATAACTTACAGCAGAGTGGTTAGCATGTTATTTAAGAATACCTTTCAATTTATTTTGATTTTGGATTGCTTTAAATTTATATCAGACCAAAATTGTTGTTATTCCATTATCTGCAAAATGCACACAGAGCCCATTATTGCAAGACCCTTTTTTCAAAGTCCAAGGACCATAACTCTCCACAAAATCACAAGACCTGAACAAAATTCAAACTTGACCTATAACTTCTCATAATAAACTATAGCTTTATACCAATTATCAAATCATTGAATATATCTTCAAGAATGATAAAAAAAAAGTGTGGAAAAGTAATTATTTTAGAGAATTTTCAAAGTGAAAGGACCGTAATTCTGCACAAAATCATCAGACCGATCAAAATTCAAATAATCTAAATTCAAATTTGATCTGTAATTTGGCATGATAAAACAATACACCAAATATTAAATCAATATCTTCAAGCATTAAGAAAAAAGTGTGCAGTAAACTGGTTTGCCAGACTGATGGCTGGACATGCACACAGACAGACAGAGGAACGGAGTGCATCTAACCTTAAGTCCCCTTTGACTTCGTCAGTTGGGGACTAATAACTACACATTAACTGGACAGCAACCCAAAAGTACCAATGGAGTTAAAGACATCATTCTTAAAAGAAACAATGGGAAAAAAGGCATTCTAGAGATCAATAGTACATTAATTAAATGCCAACACAATATATGGAAGAAAGTATGGAATAAATTTATCAGCAGCCATCAAAGAACTATTATCAACACCAAAATCCCTTTAGGACCATTATTATAGATATAATGAGATTTGGCATGATTGCCAATAAGACAACTATCCATTGACAATTAGACAGAGATGTGTACTCTCAGGTCACTGGGTCAACTTCTTATGTAAAAGGTCAAGGTTAAAATCACTGAAATGTAAGGGCAAATAATACATCAAATCTAAAATCAGGACAAAAAATTTATCTTATAGTAATACAATGCACATAAATTCTAAAACAGGAAAGTGGGCATGGTCAGTTTAAAGCTAGCTTAGGACCCTGACATTTTTTCAATCAAGATTCCCTTTCATACGATCATGACTAAGAGTTTCTATGAGTGAATGACAATAAGAACAGATACTAGAACATACCTAAATGTACTACAAGATGTTCCACCTAAGCGTACTACAAGATGTTCCACCAAACTGTACTACAAGATGTTCCACCTAAACATACTACAAGATGTTCCACCTAAACGACTACAAGATTTTCCACCTAAATATACTGCAAGATGTTCCACCTAAATGTATTACAAGATGTTCCACCTAAATGTTCTACAAGATGTTCCATCTAAACATATAACAAGATGTTCCACCTTAACGTACTACAAGATGTTCCACCTAAATGTACTACAAGATGTTCCTCCTAAATGTACTACAAGATGTTCGACCTAAATGTACTACAAGATGTTCCCCTAAATGTACTACAAGATGTTCCACCTAAATGTACAACAAGATTTCCCCCTAAATGTACAACTAGATGTTGCACCTAAATGTACTACAAGATGTTCCACCTAAACGTACTACAAGATGTTCCACCTAAGCGTACTACAAGATGTTCCACCTAAATGTACTACAAGATGTTCCTCCTAAATGTACTACAAGATGTTCGACCTAAATGTACTACAAGATGTTCCCTTAAATGTACTACAAGATGTTCCCCTAAATATACTACAAGATGTTCCACCTAAGCGTACTACAAGATGTTCCACCTAAATGTACTACAAGATGTTCCCCTAAACGTACTACAAGATGTTCCCCCTAAATGTACAACTAGATGTTGCACCTAAATGTACTACAAGATGTTCCAGTTAATTGTCTTCAAATAAAAAGCCTCTATATATAAACAAGGAGGTTATATGAGTCTCATATAACCTCCTTGATATAAATAAAGTCTTTCCTTTAAACCGTTACATTTATTCCAATATTGAAAATAATGATATTTGAATGTCCCATTCTATTTTATTACAGAACTTTTAACTGTAAACTCAGAGCAGATCAATTTAGCTTTTGTTTTCTGAAAACGAGTTAACCATAAAACTTTTAATAAACTGGCTAGCAAATCAAAGAATCTTTATCAGTAGTTCTTTTATTACAGACAATTATTTTTTATGTCTTACTAAAAGCTAATTCCAGAACTTCTAAAAATGAACTTCCTGTCGTAATGGCTCCATAATGATCAACTGTCAGCAAGTAAAATTATTGGTCATTAGGGGAGGTTCTAAAATAAACTACATCTTGTAAACAATGTGGAAGATGTTTTTTGTCTTTTTATTGACTGCCTTCTTTTTCCCCACAGAATGATATAAAAGTGCATAATCACTTATTGAAGGTGGCAATGTTTTTTCCCTTGGACCAAATAATATTTTCTTGACAATGCATTGATTCTACTATTAGAAATGTATAATCAGAACTTTCATGCTGACTATGCGATATGGGCTTTGCTCATCGTTGAAGGTCGTATGGTGACCTTTAGTTGTTAATGTTTGTGTCATTTTGGTCTTTTGTGGATAGTTGTCTCATTGGCAATCATACCACATCTTCTTTTTTATATTTCATGGGTTCTTTTCTAGCAAATTGAATATATATCTGTTTCCCACCCTCCAAATTCTGCCATTATCTTTAATAGGTAAATCATTATTTTTTTGTTTTTATGCTGACTATGCAATATGGGCTTTGCTCATCGTTGAAGGTCGTATGGTGACCTTTAGTTGTTAATGTTTGTGTCATTTTGGTCTTTTGTGGATAGTTGTCTCATTGGCAATCATACCACATCTTCTTTCTAATATTTCATGGGTTCTTTTCAAGCAAATTGAATATATATCTGTTTCCCACCCTCCAAATTCTGCCATTATCTTTAATAGGTAAATCATTATTTTTTTGTTTAGGTTTGGGACAGGGGGATGCACATTGGTAACTAAATAATGACCTACATGTAGCTTCCATCAAACTTGTCACAATGTGAATTTAAAACATTGGTTATCTTTATGCAAATGTTATACAGGTAATAAGCATAAAAACAAATGAACAGAACTTTGAATCCTCAGGGGAGACTATACTAGATTCAGTTCAAGTGCAGATAATGTAACTAGATTTGATTCAAGGGGAGATAATTGAACTAGATTGCCCAAGACCACAATTAATGACCCCGCTTTTCCTTGTTCACGAATATATAGTTCTCCTTAATTATAGTGTATTTTTCTTAATTTTTTTCTTTGCCTTTTTCATTCATTTGTTAGTTTTTATGGGGTGGAAATGAAAGAAGAGAGGTGAAATAACTTTTTGTTGAAGGTATTATAACTGATTTTAATATGGAAAGAGTGATTAGGTCAAGTGCATAAAGGTAATATTTACAGTTTTCGGAACATCTCTTGACTTGTCCATAGGGGTATGGATGTGTATTGGCTAAATTTGTAAGTTACATCAGGTCCGAGACCACCATTGTCGTCCCTTGATTTTCGTTGTTCACAAATATAGTCCCTAGTGTTGACAGTGGGTTACTTGCCAATAATTTTTATACCCCTTCTAAATTTATTTCTCCATGTTCAATGCCTCCAATTGCAAGTAGGGGGATGAAATTACACCGTAAAAAATTTGGGTCCAGAATTTTAAAGGAAAGTAGTGATTTGGTCCTGCTGAAAAAGGTTGAAAATGAGCACTTCGGAAGCTGTCAAAAGATTTCAAGACGCCCTAAACATAAAATTGTCCATATTTTGAGTTAGAGGCGATGAAGTTTTCTATAAATTTGATATAATTTGTCCCAAAAGTAGTACAACACACTGTAAAAGTTTCTTTGAGAAAGCGCAGGTGGGATTTTTTTTATTTTCATTTATGTTCTAAAAGAAATGCACTACGAATTAATTGTGTTCTCGGACCATCAGAGCAATCTTTCTGAATTTTGGATATGTTTTTGGACAAGTTCTATACATTACACACACAAAACATTTGACAAAAATATTAGGTGCAATTTTTTTAAAGAGACAAAAAGTTATAAAGAACTAATAGAGAAATTAATTGTGGTCTGTGGCCAGATTCAATTCAAGGGGAGATAATTTAAGTAGATGGAATTAAAGGGGGGATAATTTAACTAGATTCAATTCAAGGGGAGATATTTTAACTAGATTCAATTCAAGGGGAGATAATTTAACTAGATTTGATTCAAAGGGGAGATAATTGAAGTGAATACCACTGCAAACTGACCAGATTTTCTACTCTAATTCATAGGGTAAAGAATTAAAAGTACTGTACCCCTCAATTTTCTCTTTATCTCATGAATATTATATAATATAATCTCATCAGAATAAATTATGACTTTTTCTTTATAAGTTTTGGTTTTATTCACAATAAAGAATGATTTTACAAAACAAAATATTTCTTTAAATTAATCAAGTGATCTACTGCATTTTTTAAACATGTAATAACAAAAAAATCAATGGATAAAAATTAAACTTTTAAATCTATCTTATATATAAATTATCATGTTCTCTGAGAATCTCATTCTCATGTCTATATGTTGTGTAATTTCAGAGATCTACTTTATATTGCAACACTAAATATCTGCATATTCCATAAAATATAACACAGGTCTGGCAATAATACTTCAGACTAATTAGAATGGAAATACTCTGCATCCCATTGAGGCAAAACTAATCCTTTGTTAAATGGGGCAAATAGCAGTAATTCTATCTAAAACATTATAATATGTATCATTTAACCTCATGAATTTTACATTAAAAATAATGGTTTCAAATATTCATTAAATTAATATCCAGTGAGAATATTCAGTTTATGAAATTACTGATGGAGTATTTATTAATGAATTTGAAGTGAAATACATTTTTACAAGCACATTTTTGAACCATCAACTTACCTATTTAATAAGTGTCTAATACTAGTATACTACATGTTGTAAAATATATAACCTTTGGCTGGGAAATATTATATTTTTTATCTTCTTTTTCAGCTTTGGGTAAGGAAACAAAGGTTATTTCCTGGCCACTTCATATATTAAACAAATGGTAGTATTTAGTACGGTCACTATTGTACATATTTTTAAGTGCTTTTCCTGTACTTTTCCTTGTTATTTAGAATTTACTGATTGAGATTGAGAGCTCATAAAAGGGGGAGGGTTGTTGAAATGTCAATCATATTAACTTTTTATCATTTGCATCTTTCCTAGTAAATATGAAATCCTACTTTAAGTTAATTGTCCTCAGTTTATTTTGCTGGACCAAAAGCTTCCAAAATTCCTAAAAAAAAAATCATAAACATTTATAGTGCTTTATTGATCAAGACTATTTAGTTGTATGACCCTGCAAGGTATGCACACCTACCAAAAGCATACTCGTAGCCAGGGGGGTTAGGGCCTTAGGGGGGTTCGTCCGAACCCCCCCTTATAAACAAATAAGCACTGTTAAAGTCAATGTTCTGTTCGAATTGTGACTGTTAAAGTCCAGTTTGTGAGTCCAGCGAACCCCCCCCCCCCTTGGAAATTCCTGGCTACGGGCCTGAAAAGGGTAAAACTGCAAAAGGGGAATCCTCAAATTATAAGTCTGGCTATCTAACTCAGAGATCCTTTCCACTGTACTATCCCAACGTTATTGCATTTTTTCAAGGTTCAATAGTTTTACTACATTTTTCTTACATTATACCTCCCCTTCTTATAATTCATTAATGTTTAAAATGATACATACATAATATTTACTAATAGTTTATACCTGCTCAATGTTATCCTTGCATTCATTCCAATTTATGATTTATCTCCCTTGATACTGTCTTAATCAGCATATTCAGATCTATTGACATTTTATATTAGGCGTTTACTGTAAATATTATTATAATATGTATATTTTATGTCAAATAAACAAAAAAAAGAGTCCTTGATCATGATTTACAACAAATATCAAGATATGGTATTAGTTTTGCCGTAGGTAAATTGCATAAATACATATAAGTACAAAAATGTATGAAACAGATGTTTTTAATACTCTATTGTTATAAAATACCAAAAATATATATGATATGGGAAAAAAATGTTTATTTAAATGTTTATTTTATCAAGGCATGAAAAAATTCAACAAAAATTAATTAACTTCAATTTGCATTAATTGTTCATTGTTCTAAGATACCACACAATTTTTCTATAATTGAAATAAAAGGCTTTGCAGCTTGATACAGCTGCAGGGGGAATCCTGAACAGTTGGGGCATATATACAACATTCAAGCTTTGATGCATCTCTGAAATATTGTTCTGAGACAAAGAATATACTTGTTTTAGGCCCTTCTTCCTAAACAGTTGGTACAATAACACCCAGAACCTTCCTTCAGTGGTATAGAACCTTGTGGTACAATTTCATACAGATCCAAATACTTATACATACATTTATTTAAGTTGTTGTACAAAAATTTTGCTGACACACAAAATACAGTTTAATATATTTATATAAGGATGATTTGTATGATTGCATCATTGGTGATATGTACTTTCATCAGAGATGAAATGGCATAAACCTGAGAGTCAAAATCTTAAGACAAAGGTTGTTATTACTTTATTATTAACCCTTTCCTCCATTAAATTTTTTTTTTTTGCATACTTGATTCGCATAGGATTTTTTTAATAAAATGCTGAACATATGATTTTAAGTATCAAGGCATTGCAAAACATAACTATTTCATCAAATAAATTTAAGTCGGATATTCCTATGATATTCCTTTTCATATTTGATACAAATTTTATTAAGTCAACTGCAGACACTTTGTGGTCAAAGTGTTTCAACTGAGGTACTACAAAGGCGTCAAAAGGCGTCATTATGGAGTAAAGGGGGTGGCGTCAAAAGGTGTCATTATGGAGGAAAGGGTTAAGTTTCAGAGTGCAATTATGTAATTCAATGAACTGGAAATCAACATGACCAAAATAACTACAAATGATCTTTAAAACTTGCCTCACAAAAATATTTAGGATAGTATGATTTTATAATAAGTTTGTATTGTGGAAAAGTAAATCACTGATACTTTTGACCACTTACAGTACATTAAAACATTCCTGGTCCAGTCAAAAGGCCATTTTCACTAATGAATAGAAGATATCAATATACCCTAAGGTTGATGTGTATTCAATGAAAATATTTGGTTTAGATTTAAAAGGTTAAACAAATATTCACCCCAATTCAAAAAAGTTCAACAATCTCTTGTGTATATTTAAATGGCTAACACATAATAAGTAATTGTTAATTAAATGGACTTATATTAAGTGTCAATAACCATAATGATTAGCAGGCTAAGCTACTTCGAAGTGTTAATGACAGTTTTAATTGATTTATGCTAATCTTGCATACCCTGCCACAGAGACACATAAAAAATGATCAAAATGTGATAGGGGTATCAGCTCAACAAGACATCAACCTCATCTCTATAAAGAAAAAAAACATCTAGAGGTCAATAAGTTACAGTATAATTTCTTCAAACAAAGAACCATAGGCATAGGCAGATCCAGGGGGCTTGGGCCTTCCACCCTTTTTTTTTTAAAAATTGGTTGATTATGTAGGGAATCACTGGAGCAAGCCCCCCTCTTAGGTCAGTCAACAGGCATCATTATGAAAAGTTCTGGATCTGCCACTGACTGTTGAGGACGAACTGCAGATTTGTCTATTTTTATTGGTACCTGTTTTCGTGGATTGGGTAAAACTTGATGGATTTTAAATAAAATAGTTTTACCAAAGTCTGCATATAAACCTATAGAAGATTTGTATTTCAATAGATAATAATCCTAGAGAAAAGATGTGCCTTAAAAATAGCTTGTTGCACATGACTTGAACGATAATCTCATGTATCTATAGGCATAGACAGAAACAGGGGGAAAGGGCAGATGGGGGAATGGGGGAATGGATCCTGAATAGGATTATTTTTCTCTCCTTTTTTATTAAGCCAAGAAAACATGTCAAGGCAAGTAATATTTCACCAATCCAATGAAAGCTATATATTCTTTTGATTTTTCCCATTTTTCTGTTTTTTTCAGATTAACTACAATACTAAAAAAAATTACTGCAATTCTTTGACATCAATATATAATCTTGCAGAATTCATATGTCTACAACAACAATAAATTATTCTATTGACTTATTAAGTTTTTAACTCTTCCAACCCGTTATGACTTTAAGAAGTTAAATGTTTTTTAAATATCATAATTACTTATTTCAATTTAAAACATAACAAATATTGACTGTAATTGGCCATATCAAGGTCGTATCAATTATAAAAATAATAAATAAAATATATGCTTTATTGTTGTACTGAAAATTTAAATCCGTTTCATTGTTGTTAAAAAAAATATGTCTACAAAAATAGAATGTTTACCTGACGTTCCCAGTAAATTCAAAAGACTTATATAATACATTTATCTTACATTATAATAAAATCCGATGATTTGAAACTTCTGCACTGATGCACAATTATGAACAGTCCATTAATTTCATATACGTTTTTTAACAGTATAATAAAATCATTGTCATAACGGTTAGTTAGCCTTATGCTTGAAGCAAACCTTTAAAAATCAAGATAGGAAGTCATATTATATCCAACTTCACTACCAATTATGTCAATAATTTCAAGGCGTACATAGTAACAAAGAGGATGTGTTTCGCCTTTCTGATTTTTATCACATTCAGATATTCTATCATAGTTCGATTTAACATGTAAATTGGCGTTACTAAGTTAAAAGCAAGTATTAATAAGCCATTAACAAGGTTTCCATATTAAGGCTCAGCTATCCAGGGTTTTGTTATATTTTTGTTTCTAATTGCCTAGGGTCAATTTGATTATACATGTATGTAACTTAATGTTGGTGTTCTATAAGATGAAATGTTCTTATCTGATCCTCCATCATTGTCCATAAAAACTGACTGCCACCAAACAGCCCATATAGTCTGATAGTACGGAAAGAGGTATTAAACACCTAAAAATCAATCAATCAATCTTCTTTGATCAGATTTGATAAACTGGTTTAAAATGATATATTTGGTTTCAAATTTTCTTTTAGTCCCAGATGCTTTGGCGAATAAATGTGGGACATTCCAATGCGCTAGCAAATCATAAAAAAAAATCTTCAGAGTTAAAACAATTTTAAGACTTCATGTCTTCCTCCCCAGGACTGAAAGTTTTGAAAAGGGTAAAAATCTTGACCAGCAGGAACAAACTTATTCTTTAATATACTGCACCTGTAGAAACCTCTAGTCTCATTTCAATGGTCTTAACATGATTTAACATAAACATTATACTGTAACAGTTGATCATTAACAATAATTAATTATCCCTAAAACAAATAAGGTATAATGTACAATGTACATGAAGTCCTCAACAACTTTTGTTTTGATTTTGCAATTGGCTAGTTGTGATGGCACCATTGACTGACAAATCTTCTGTATACAATGACAAAACTCTGTCTTTGACAGGTGGTAATATCTATGAGGATACAATCTGAAGCACTATCAAGATCAATATTTCTGAATTTTAACAGCAGAAATCAGCACATTGAAGTGTTAATCAATTTTATGTTAGTGGTCAGTGATATTGTTTGCCTTAACTAACTGGAGAATAAAGGCTTTTTCCCCTGGAGAAAAATACCATTTTGAAAAAAAAATGGCTAAAAATTATTCCCAAAAAAGACAACTTTTTCCCAAACAGTGCACATGGTGCAGTATCAGTAGTAATTGTGCATGAATAAAAACTGAAAAACACTCGTTTATACATTTGTCTTGCCTAAAATAACTTTATGTGCAGATTTGAGGGTCTATTTATGTATCATCACTGACAATAAGGGGTCTTATTTTAAAACAGGGTTTAACTCTTAAAAGGGGTCTGCAACTTGAAGTTTCAGTCGAATTCATGGTTTTTCTAAATTTCCCAATTTGATAGAAATACATTTTTTATGACGCATATTTTCCAATAAAAATTCTCGTGGTGTTTTGTCTGTTGCTTGGTCCATTTCTGTGTGTGTTGTGTTTCGGTGTTGTGTCGTTGTTCTCCTCTTATATTTAATGCGTTTCCCTCGGTTTTACTTTGTTACCCCGATTTTGTTTTTTGTCCATGGATTTATGAGTTTTGAACAGCGGTATACTACTGTTGCCTTTATTTATATGGGGACGAAGTCCCCAATTACGGTAGAAAATTCAATAAAATAAAAAAAAAAAAAAAAATCGGGAAAATTTCCCGAATTTTTCATTGTACTAATGAACTCAAAATCGTTAACGTTTTTTTTCAGATCTAGTTCCTGTTCCGGTTTTCCCGCATTTGCGCAGAAATCTGTCTTGTTTGCATGAGACTTTGAACTTTTTTTTATATTTACCAGTCTAGTAAAACATAAGTTTGGATCTCAATACAAATTTAATTTTAATAATTGTTTGATATGAAAAAAAACCGTTACGTTTCCTGATGAAAGCGTTTCTTTTGTTTACATCTAATATGACGTCATAACTTAAAGAACGTCACATCTAATTCCCTAACAACGGAACCAAAATCGGGAACGTTACGCACAGTATTTCGTTTTCTTTTATCAACATTTTGAATTAAAAATATAATACATACAGACTTCGTCCCCATTCACAGGTTATGCCTGCCTCATATTATACATTACAAGGCCCGAATTGACAAATGTAGAACAATTCAAACCAGAGGACCCCTAAGGGAGCTACCATTTGATTTTTATGGGGGGGGCTAGGATGAAAAATTTTGTCCTGCCTTTTTTTTTTTACTGTAATCTCTGTCCTGCCTTTTTATTTTTCACTCTGTTCGTTTTTTTTAGTTTATCCTGACTTTTTTTACCTAAATTGTCATCCTGGCTTTTTTTTTTTTGCAAGTGTCTCATCCTGCCTTTTTTTTTTAATCAAAACTCCTGTCCTGCCTATTTTTTTCAAATTTCATCCTAGCCCCCCCCCATAAAAATCAAATGGTAGCTCCCTAATGGCCTATTTATATTTTTAAGGTACAAAAAAAATATAAATGTGCTACTTTTTAAATGCATTTAAAATAGTCCATTATCAGAAATTTTTGTTTGAAATTCTCAATAAATAGCTCAATAAAATCTTTTTAATTATGCATCAATTTTTAACATGTATAAAATTATAAATACAAAATCAATTTTTGCATACCTGAAATTTGAAAGCATCTAAGAATGAAATGCATTATTTATTCATTCAATGTTCTAATAATTTGTAGTTATTAACAGACATTTCATTCATACTTGACATTGACATTGTATATCATCTGTCAATCACAAAAAGAGCATCTTTGATTGAAACATAAATAATTATAAATTGAATAAAAATTCCTTACCTAATTTTTCATGTCAACTTCTAAATCGTTTTTATTTACTCTTTCTCAATCGTTTTCTGTGTATTATGTGAGTTCTACATCTGATGAAATTTCCCAATACACAAAAATCTAACAATTCCATTCACAAATTCTGACAGATCTTGCTCTCAGCTGTTTCATCAAAATATTACAATTTCCTGAGATTTGATTGGTTAAAAAAATAATCTTACAATTTTTATCAATGGGTAAAAAAATTAAAACGTTTTCATAACAAATATTATGCATTGTTGATGAATTAAAAAAAATACTTTCGAACCAAGGACATGTACTCAATTTATTGAGTGATTTAAAAAAAAAATGTTTATAATATTTTCTCCGAGACTTCAATATGTCAGCGCCCATATTTATAGCAGACGATTTACGTAACTTTCTTCAAGTTTTAAAACTGTGGTCACATAGGACAGACACATTGATAATACGACTGTAATTTATTTTCTACGACAGTTTAAAGGACATATTTAATTAATTTATAATTTGAATTTTGAGTTGTTATATGATAACATGGTCTTGGTCACGTACAAATTATAATATAAATCTGACCTGTGCAGTAGAATTAGTTTGTAACTACTAGTTTCAAAATATCACCAATACTGTTAGTTAGCATATCTTTGTGTCACGAGATTTAAAGTTTTAATGAAGGTCATATCATCCTTGATATGTTGATCTTGATTTCTGATGTAATGTTTTGATTTAATTTCAAACACTGCATGCATAAAAGACCACTTTCGAGTTCATCTGTCACTTGAAAAAAATCGTAAATTATACGCGCCTTTATGACAGACATCATTTACCAGATAGAGGGGGTCGCCTGTATCCTTGCACTATTTATGTTCATCAAGTGTCTTAGTGATCGTCATTGCATGTGCAGGATAAAATAGAGTTTAGAAATAACGGTTGTTCTGTAGGTACATGTACTTAATGACAATTTCCGAATGACAGCAATGCTGATTGTCAATTTTGAGAATTCAATTTGCCGAATAATTTGTACAATATAGAATTATATTTTCCCAACCGCTCGCTCTTTATTAGAATGGAAGTGACGACACCCCTATAAACGCACAAATGACGTTCACTAGAGTTTTTGACCGTAATGCATCGAACTCGAAAGTTGTCTTTTGGGTAGGGCCACAATTAAAAATATTCTGGTTTGCCCAAACCCTACCCAAAGGTTGAGACAGTGGGTAGGTAGGTAGGCATTTTCTTTTTTTTTTCAAAAAAAGAAATTGAAGTATCAGATGTTTAATAGTCTTCATGCCTATTTGATTAAAAAAAACTTCTTCAAATCAGCACAATAAAAGAATTTGAGAAGGCAGCTTTTTTCTGGGTAGGTAGCGTTTGGGCAATCAAACCTATTATTTATTATGCCCTGGGGGTTGGAAGGGTCCTAATCCCTGGCTTAAAAACATGAAATCCTGAGGTCCCGAATTTCATGTTATTTAAATCGCTAAATCCCAAAATTTGAAAAAAGAATTCCCTGATCCCAAAAGGATCAATCACGAAATCCTGAGCTTAAAAAATACTGGTCTCGAAAAAGGTCATCCCCCACCTCATAATTTTGTTGTCAGAACTGTTGGTGTCATTGTCCTAAAGTTGACGGAACAGACTTTAAATTAAATACTTTATTTGTTCTTATCTTTAATGGTACTGAACATGCATGAAATATTTGCCACTGGACATTAAATCAATTAAATTATCTTAGGTTTAATGTCTGTATGCACAATTTTACTCCCTACTTGAGGGTCCTAATAGTAATAGGGATACTTACATGACAAAAAACAGTAACTAATTTTGCCAAATTGTCATTTACTGAATTCACTAGTTATTTAACAACTTGGCAGGTTGTATAAAAATTGTGAATATGCCAGGAGTGAAATTCTCAGGTGACTGTGACCCTAAAAATAAGGTGAGTTGACTGGTATGGCTAACAGTAACATACAATGGCATTCTTACCCTTCTGCCTTGAAATCCTGTACCGGTATATATATGCTATGCTCATTAACTTCTTTTGTTTGGTAATTATATATATAACTGTAGTAAACAAAATTGAAAGACTTATCAGATGACCGAAACCAGACCAGAGGGACTTCTTGCATAGTCCCCATGAAGTGTGAAAATTTGATTCAACCTTCAATTACTAAACCACTATCATCTTTTTTATGCCCTCATCATAGGCAACAGGGTATCAAGTGTCCATCCATCTGCCCCTATTTTTATTTCCCCACTCTGACTTAAGTTTGTTTCATTTAAATTTTCTGAAACCCATAGACAATGCTAAGAATGAAAACTTGCAGACAGGTCTCCAATTAAGGCAGTGAGTCATTTACGGTTCAAGTGATATGCCAATCAGATCACCAAGGGGCCTTCAATAATGACCATACTGCATAGTTAGCTATAAATGGCCTGGAAATTACAAACGTATTACAATTTTATTTACAGTTTTATTTATGCACAAAATAATGAACACATTGATAAACGAAAAACAAATATGTTACACAGCAACCAGTGATATTGTTAGCCTGAAATTACCCCCAATACTTGGTTCTTGCCTTTACAGAAAATTCCCAATTACAAAATAAAATGGCTTAAAATTCCTCCCAATAAGTTGTACATTTTTCCCAAACAGTGATGGCGTCGGTTGTAATGATACGTAAATTTCATATTCATGTTATTATTTTAATATAATGAAAGCGTTTTTGAGATGAGGGATTCTGATTCGAATCATCACGGTGTTTGTAACAGTTACACACATGGTTTTCAATGTATTATATACCGTCATTGTATCCGTTTCTTTCCCCTCCCCCAAATGTTCCTTTCTGGTTAAATATGTCAAAATTTCCAAATTTCCTAAAAAAAAAACAATGCATTTTCCCTTCAAAAAAAGGGTAGTCTAAGAGGTAGTTTTGAAAAAAAGACAACAATATCACTGGCAACAAATGACAACCACATTTCACCAAATTACAGACACATACAGAATTGCCCTCAAGGGAGTTGAAACCCTTAATGTTTCTTTAAAATTTATAAATTTATAAATGGCCAATTTTAGTAAGCCAAGATTTGCTGTAAATCATGTCAGTACTGTTGATGTCATTCGGGACTGATAGTCCAATAGCAGAGGTATTAACTTATTGCTGTAAAAAAAAGAGAACAACAGTTTAACATTTTTGGAAAACATTTTTTTTTAAATTAATCAAATTTTCATATTGTAAATTTATTTTTCACAACTAATTTTGATATGAGGATATTTGATATGTTTTCAGCTCTTTGGTCAGGTTGTTGTTTCTTTGATACACTCCCCATTTATATTTCCATTCTCAATTTTAATTAGTATCAGTTTTGACATATATTCTAAAGAAATGATGAAGAACGTCTTCATTGAACGAAATCTTTATCTAAACTACATGTAGGAATACAATAACGTCGCTAAGTAGCGACGTCCAATATACAGTTACGTAATTACCACGGTAAATGACGTTCAGACGTTTACCAATTAAACGAAAATGTCTATAATAAAAGAATGTAAAACTATTTTACAACATCAGTTTTATCTTAATTCATGTCCCTTTATAACATTATTTATGCAAGTGGGGGTATCTGCGACCCATGGACAAATTTTTATTAAGTTTATGATTTACTTTTACCTTTTTATTTATTTAAAACAGATAATTTGTAAAATGGCTTCAAGTTCACTTGTACGAATACCATGTCGTTGTATGAGCAAGATGGCTAGACAGAAACGCAGTAGAGAACTTGTGGACAAAATAATCCGTGTGGATCATGCGGGAGAGCTTGGCGCTGATAGAATTTACCAAGGACAGCTGGCTATATTGGGGAATACTTCCGTAGGACCAGTAATAAAGGTAGTTATCAATTTGTCCAATACAGACTTTTGAGGGGTCATGGTGATCCTCCAACCCTTGTCTTTTTAGTGAAACCTAAAGGATTTCAAGCTCTTGATCCTATCTGCATTAACCTTAAATTTTTTGATAATATGAAGTGAAACTTTTCATGAAGTTTAGATAATCACATCAGAAATTTCCAATGATAAATGTGATTATAGCAATGAATATTAAACCGGACAAAGTTCAAAGTTAGGTTTTTGAACTTTGTATGTTCAAATGATTTAAACTCAAACATTACATTCTTTTGATTTTATTGATACATACATGTACCAAATACTTTTACAAATTTTTTTATACTTTGTCCTGATGAAGCCGATCTAATCGGCGAACATATCGACAATAAAAATGCAGTTTACTTTAAGTGTTGTTGTCAATGTAGCGGTATTTGTCTTTTTTATCTGACAACACTGCATACCATCTGGTATCCACTTATTGTCTTAAGGGAACTCTACAAGCACAAAACAGCCCGCAGCTCTTTATTTAAATTTTTGTATTGAAATATCAATGATGATGAATTGTGCGTATTTGTATTTTTATTCAAGGATTTGTATTCAAAATTTGAAATAGAATGTTTTTTGCATCACTTGTTTGATTGGTCAACTTAATTAAAATCATTGTCTTTTTATAGAAATTCCATGCAAGCAAATATAAATACAACACATCATTCCAGAATTTAATTTTTTTTTTTAGAAAAACTTGTAAAATTTACAAAGATGCAATCCTCAATATAGAGAATACATCATGATTTTTTTCATGTTGCAAAAAATCATTTTGTTATGTAACCTTACAAAAAAATGTCACAATCTGATGGACTAGAGGTTTAAGTTACTGTATAAATGTGTGCAATGGCATTTATTTTGCCAATTTCAAAACTGTAAAACTATCAGAAATTTTTAGGTCAGTTCTAAGTCAAACTGCAACATGACAGAGCTTCAAATTTAAGCTCTAAATTTCTGTACACTTCTTCTGCTTCTGCGTCTGGCGTACTAAATTATAATCCTGGTACCTTTGATAACTATTAATGCACATCCACTGCACATATCTCAGTCTGTCAGAAAAAACTGTTAAACAAGGCAAAACTCACATAAAGAAAATTTTGTATTTAATTAAGAAAACTAATCAGATTTACATGGTCTTCTTTCAAGGTTTCAAGCGAAAATCAATGCCTTCTTCTATTTATCAGACTCCATTTTGTCTTAATAAACAGATTCATCACAGCCATTCATTAATATTGTGGCATTGCATTGAATTGTTATAAAAGCATAAAACCTAAAGCTTTAGGTGTAGAAATTGGATATTAGTAGGCACACACAAAATTAATACCATGTATTATTGCGTTGATAATATAATATATACATGTACATATTAACACAAATGAAACAAGGAAATGATTTCAATTTACCCCATTTGTTTAGATAACGATTCAAATATAACTGAAAGATCATTAATTTATTGTGGAGTGTCCATACAGTTTCATACTATATTGTCATTTTTGTGATTTATGATATAAATGTGTTGCTGATGGAGATAAAGTCTTTACAACATAATAAAATAAATATAGCTCACTGTGTTTACAAAATTAAGATAAAACATAGCTCACTGTTAATAGTTCTTTATAAAATGATAAGATAAAACATAGCTCACTGTTTATAGTTCCTTACAAAATGATAAGATAAAACGTAGCTCATTGTTAATAGTTCTTTACAAAATGATAAGATAAAACATAGCTCACTGTTAATAGTTCTTTACAATACAAAATGACAAGATAAAACATAGCTCACTGTTAATAGTTCTTTACAAAATGATAAGATAAGACATAGCTCACTGTTAATAGTTCTTTACAAAATGATAAGATAAGACATAGCTCACTGTTAATAGTTCTTTACAAAATGATAAGATAAAACATAGCTCACTGTTAATAGTTCTTTACAAAATGATAAGGTAAGACATAGCTCACTGTTAATAGTTCTTTACAAAATGATAAGATAAAACATAGCTCACTGTTAATAGTTCTTTACAATACAAAATGACAAGATAAAACATAGCTCACTGTTAATAGTTCTTTATAAAATGATAAGATAAAACATAGCTCACTGTTAATAGTTCTTTACAAAATAATAAGATAAAACATAGCTCACTGTTTATAGTTCCTTACACAATGATAAGATAAGACATAGCTCACTGTTAATAGTTCTTTACAAAATGATAAGATAGAACATAGCTCACTTTTAATAGTTCCTTACAAAATGATAAGATAAAACATAGCTCACTGTAAATAGTTCCTTACAAAATGATAAGATAAATCATAGCTCACTGTTGATAGTTCCTTACAAAATGATAAGATAAAACATAGCTCACTGTGAATAGTTCCTTAGAAAAAAAACTGAGACTTAAAAAATTTGAGATGTTTGCATTTTGTAAATTTGTCTGACACCTATATAAGATTTTTTTTAAACCAAATGGCCAAGTGAGCTTTTCTCATTACTTGTTGTCCATCTATGTTAACTATTACAAAAATCTTCTCCTCTGAAACTACTGGACCAAATTTAACCAGACTTGGTCACAATAATCAATGGGATATCTAGTTTAAAATTGTGTTCAATGACCCAGTCAACCAACAAAGATGGCCACCATGGCTAAAAATAAAACATTGGGGTAAAATGTAGATTTTGGCTTATAACTCTTAAACCAAAGAATTTAAAGCAAATCTGACACAAGTAAAATTGTTTTTCAGGTCAACATCTATCTGCCCTGAACATGCTGAAATTTTCAGACAAATTAGACAACCCGTTGTTGGGTTGCTGCCCCTGAATTGGTAATTTCAAGAAAATTTTACAGTTTTTGGTTATTATCTTGAATATTATTATAGATTGAGATAAACTGTTAACAGCAATAAGTCAAACATGATTGAAATGTTCAATTGACCTCGTGAATTTCGTTATTTCAACATCATTAACAGAATAATAAAAATGAGTCATTGGCTGTTCATAATTGTGCTAAGATTTATCTTTCCTAAAACTTTATTAACTCCCCTTAAAAAATCAACCTCCCTATATTTTGTGTATTTGGGTGTTATTTCATAATGGAACAATTGACCATGATAGTGACTTAAGGAATAACAGGACTGTAGTTGAAGAGTTGCCACCGTCAAATCAAAATTGATGGTGGCAACTCTTCAACTACAGTACTGTTATTCTGATTCTAATGCATTTCAAAATGAAATAATTTGATAAAACTTGGAAAAATGTCTAAATTTGACAAATAAAAAAAAATCCGCAAAACTTCATGAATGATTTTGGCGCAAAGACGTCATGGGTAAACGTGACGTCATACAAATGAAAACTTACAAACTGGAGGTTATTACGTTACCTGTACGCTTCAAATTTGGATAAAATAACATTAAAGCGGCAAATTTGAGGTATGTGTTGTTTTGTTTTCGATTATATACATGTAGTAGTAATCGAACATTTATTGATTCAATTATTTCAAAATGGTTGTCCCTCCTTAGTTACGCCAGGTCAACTGTGGATTTGACGGCAACTTTTAGCCAATGAAAAAAATTGTTACATACAAATTGCATTAGAATTTTCAATTGACTAATTGAGTTACTTCCCTTGTCTGCATGTCTTATTAAATTTAAACAGTCAGAGGTGATACTTATCTGATAAAATCATTACGCTATCATATTAATGAAGAACTATACAATTATCTATAGGTTCTACCTATTTCTATTATAGTATACATAGAAGTTCTGGTTTACATTGATTTGAATTGAGTAAGAGTTGTTTCCTTTTAAAATCAATATTAAATCAATTCAATTCGACTTGTTATAATTTTCTTACATACCTCTGAATTTGCTATAAGGACATCCTGAAAAAGGCCTGACTAGGCCAAATTTTACAGAAAACATCTGTTTGTAGATCATTGGAAAAGAAAGATGAAGTTTCATTACATATTGTCTGAAACCATTAAAGTAAAGGATTCCACAACCAACATTTTTGATTACTTTATCTTTCACTGTCAACAGTTGAATTTCAAGTGGAGAAAAATTCATTCATACTAATTTCAGTGGTAGAATCTATACTGCATGCTGATCTATAATCAGATAAAGCTTTTTCAATGGTATGTTTAAATACATTGTAAATGTTCCTGCATTAGATATTATGTCTTGTCAAAGAGGAAAATAATATCCGCTCAATCTGAAAGGTTAGATCAGTATTGTTTTCTTTGATATTAAAACATCATGTTATGTTTTAGAGATGCTGTAATTGCAAATGTGTCATTTTATCTAAAATATGAGATAATTTGTGATTATTGCAAGAATACAGTAAGGCGTACTGCGTCACAGCTTGTCAGAAAGTGCTTAATAAATTTCTACAAGGAACGAGGCTCATGTCAAATATTTGCGTGACATCGCTTTATAAGTATCAGAATAAATGCATGTGCCATATTTTTCTTCTAAAATATTATTATTTTAAATATGATATTTAATGAGTATTGATGTGTTTGCTCAAAATATGGAGTGGGTTTTAAAGTGATCACATGATAAATGCAAATCTACATCAAGTGCTAATTGATATATGTTACTAGGAATAATAATCATGCAATATTGACAGTGCATATACATGTACTTGGACATTATACCATTGTTATTTACAGTTATCATGGATATAATGAGGTTTATAACTTATTGATTGATTATTGTTTAATTATTGTCCAGTAGGTTGTAAGTTGATCTTAGAAGTAGGGATCTTTGAGCTTCATAAAAATGATAGTCCTTGGACATTCTCAGCAGATTCAGTTTTACCTGACAGAAAATTCCATGTATTATTATTGGTTCTGAAATGATAGGGAGTGTCTGTCCTCAGTTACAATCTTTGTAATGGGCTATGGGAGAGAGGTAGCAGAAAAAGTTATTTATGTTTGAAAGACCAAAAAAAATTACCTTGGCAATGTTATGGCATTCTTTTTTTTCTTTTTTTTTTACTGAGAAAAAGCCAATCCAAAAGAGGTGACCTTTAATTACTCATATCTATATCAATTTAACTCTTGTTTTCATTAGTAATCATACTACATCTACTTTTAAGCTTTTAGAATTGATAATCTAAAAAGTTCTTGTTCAGAATGTACATGAAATATTTGCCACTGGAAGTTCAGCAATCAATAATCAGTTTGTTAAAATTTAAATAAGCGAAGATAAATTTATTTTGTGTAACACCAAAAACTCATCAGTCTTTGTAATTGTTTAGATTAATTTTTCTCAAGAATGTGATCCAATTTAATTAGTGATTAACTTTTATCAAAATGACCTTAGGTATGAGTTGATAATAAAGTTATAATAAAATGATTAAAATATGAAGATCAAATCCATTTTCATCAATATATACTTCATTAGCGACGACATCAAAAGATCGATGCAGGATAAAAAAACTTAAATAAAATAGTTTGGGGTGGGGGGGGAAGGGGGGGGGTCAACATTGCTGCAAGTTTTGTTAATCTAAAATCAATTTTACATATATAATTTTTTCCCAAATTAAGTTAAGGTGGGGGTCAGTGAAAAAACTATGTGAATTAAGTTTTTTATCCTTCATTGAACTTTTGATGTCGTCCCTTACAATGTCAACAAACATCATTTACTATACATAATTGGTACATAATTGGGAGGAGTGCTCCTGGGGTTCTGCTATCCCACTTTAATTTAGATCTTCAAAATGTATCTTTTCTTATATTGCAAAGGTAATAAAGTAACCTTTTTGAATACTATATTGGTTGGGTTTTCATGTGTTGTGTTGGAAAAATGGAATATTTGAGGCTAAGATTCTTTATGTAACGTGTAATAGATATACTTTAATTTTCATTTAACATATAAATTACTTTATTTTTGAACTTATAAAGAAAGTTTTCTGATTCTTGTTTATTCGACTTTGTTAAATACATGCAATCATTGTACATTTGTGAATAAATATAGTTTCATTTGATTTATTGTCTGTTGTTTAGTCATAATCTTATATCAGGTATCCCAATGGTCGAATAGGGGCGAAGTACTGGCCACTACACGTCCTGGAGCTGTCGTCACCGACCCCCCCCTCTCGTAACAAATGTTTCTAAAGGTGAAACTTTCAGCTGCGAAAAAATGATAGAGCTTGTCATATACATGTACAAAAAATTGATTTATTGACAAATTTATTGAACTTATCATATATTTCTGATAGATCTCTCCATCTATTCACATATTTTCTAGCTGGAAAATGTAACCTATTCCAGTGATTTCTCCATCTTTTCACTACCTATTCCAGTGGCACATCCTATCACCTTGTATCTTTTTTTGTAAGAATATTGATTTTTATATTATAGGAAATGTGGGAAGATGAAAAGATCCATTTAGAAACGTTCAACAAACTGATTGTTCAACACAGAGCTAGACCTACTGTACTGTTACCTCTCTGGAATATAGCTGGATTTGCTTTAGGTAAGAGCTAGACCTACTGTACTGTTACCACTCTGATATATAGCTGGATTTGCTTTAGGTAAGAGCTAGACCTACTGTACTGTTACCACTCTGGAATATAGCTGGATTTGCTTTAGGTAAGAGCTAGACCTACTGTACTGTTACCACTCTGGAATATAGCTGGATTTGCTTTAGGTAAGAGCTAGACCTACTGTACTGTTACCACTCTGGAATATAGCTGGATTTGCTTTAGGTAAGAGCTAACCCTACTGTACTGTTACCACTCTGGAATATAGCTGGATTTGCTTTAGGTAAGAGCTAGACCTACTGTACTGTTACCACTCTGGAATATAGCTGGATTTGCTTTAGGTATCATGCATTTAGAGTTGTAGTTACTAAGGGTTTTTTATTTAGTACCCACTTCTTATGAAACATTCTAGTAGGAGATATCAATTTAGTTTAAACATATTTGTTTATAGTGGATTGGGAAACAAGTTTTGCAACTTATATTAATCCCTTTCCACTTTGCGGGTGCGAGTGCTGCCTTGTAGCGGCATTAGCCTACTCTTTTTCGAAATCTACAAGGGTGTCTTTAACGTGCAAGAGATATGGCTCTCTCTTAACACGGGTCAGCCATTTATCGTCCCCTTCCGACAGACTATCATCGTTTCCTCAAGACCATACTCGCAAATGGTGTCAAGGGAGAGCCGAAAATTGAGTTCCTGAAATTTTCATCCCGAACGGGAATCGAACCAGGAACCTTTGTGATAGTAGTCCGATGCACTAACCACTACACCACGGCTCTCTTTGTTTATGTACTGTAAATTCAGACATAATGTGTGCATTTATTATTGCAATTTTGTCATTTTAGACCAAAATGCAATTATTATTTTTTTGCGATCTCATTTTTTTGCGATTTTCAGATAAATCCTGTTTGGGTTATATAAAAAATTTCAAAATGCTAGTTTTATTGTTGCGATTATATTCCTGTCGCATTATTTGCAATAATAAAAATGTCGAAATAATTTCTGAATCTACAGTATAAAAACTGTATTGTCCATGGTCAATGATGGTTTATATATAACTGTCAGAAGGACTAAATATTGAATACCATAAAAACTAATCAGTTAATCAGACTTTCTCAAACTGTAAAACAACCAATTTTTCGCGAGGATTTATTTTTGCGACTTTTTCAAGTAGAAAAAAATCGTGAATATGTAAAACTTAGATTTTTCCTTACTTAACAACATCAAGTTAATTTGAGAAACACGAAAGAAAGTCCCCGTCAAATGGGAAAGAAAGGGCTAAACACATAATGAAGTATCTGCCAAAATAAGTTGGTTTACAGTAAATGCTTATTGCAGTCAATAATAAATTTTATTGATTTGTGAAATGGTTGTTGGTCTACTTTTTATGACAGATGAATTACTCAGTTTATTGATTACTATCTAAAAAACCTTGAACACATTACAATTTTACAAAATTAATTAGCACAAAGACACTTTGTCTATCAGCTGTGGGCAAAAGTAAATATTATTAGCATACATGTATTTTGAATAGTCGTAAGCTGATTATATTTTACGATTTACTTCATTATTTTACAAGGCTTTGTCATACTTTCAACAAAATACTGACTCAAATATGGTGAAATGCAAATCAGGTGAATGGAATTAACATTTACTGGGTGATAAAAGTAACACCCTTATTCATCTCAAATTGAAACACTGTCCCTACACAATTTTCATGCTTTGTCAATTTGCAAAGATGTCTAGCTTTATTTGAAACACAAAAGCACTATAGATATACAAAATGGTTGACCTTGGCATAATCGCTGTCAAATTTAAGACTTTTTCTACATTTATTAAATGGTTACTAATTTGACTTTACAGGCGCAGGAACTGCATTGTTAGGTAAAGAAGGAGCCATGGCATGTACTGTAGCAGTAGAAGCTGTGATAGGGGATCATTATAATAGGTTAGTTTTATAATTCTCAGGTGATTGCAGAATTAATAGCTGTTTATTTTGCCCTGTGCATTATGTGGTATGGTCTGTCCAACTATTCCACATCAGGTTAGTTTAGGGTAGTTCATGATCACATCAACTTGACACTGTGAACTTTGAAGTGAAATGTTTGATATATATATATATATATATATATGTCTCCTCTGGGTTGTTGTTTCTTTGACTTATTCAACATTTCCATTCTCAATACGATTTATTCTAGCAAGATTTTACCACATGAACATACAAATTTGATAGGTTATGGTTTTAGTTATACCCCCGCTTTAAAAAAGGGGGGTAAACTGTTTTACCTCTGTCTGTCAGTCCGTCCGTCTGTCCGTCCGTCAGTCCGTCCCATGAAACTTTCGCCACATTTTTCTCAGGAACTACACATCCACCCTTTCTGTAATTTGGTATCAACATTTATGTATGTCAGCCATACTGTGTGGTGCGTTTTCAGATTCATCACTTGACAACTTCCTGTTTACCGAACACTTGTATGATTTTACACATGATAGCCAAGTTGAAAATTTTCGTCACATTTTTCTCAGGAACTACAATACAAGGATTTCTAAAATTTGGTTTCAGGATTTATATAAGTCAGCTATACCGTGTGATGTGTTTTCAGATTCATCACTCGACAACTTCCTGTTTACCGAACACTTGCATATTTTTACACTATTAATATTATCCACTTGCGGCGGGGGTATCATCAGTGAGCAGTAGCTCGCAGTTTCACTTGTTTAACATAAAAATAAAGAAGGTGTGGAATGATTGTCAATGCAACAACTATCCACCAGAAATCAAATGTCATAGATGAAAGCAATTATAGGTCACCAAACTGATTTCAATAAAAAAGCTTAGGTAGTTTGTGATGATGTTTAAGAAGACAGCAGGACCAGAAACATCTCAAAGTACCATTGTTTCCAAGGACGACGTCACATCAGGAATGTCACCATATCTTTAGTTGGTAACAAGTAAACGTCAAACTGTAATTTGTTTTATAAGCTTTGTATACCTAGAAATCATCCACACATTTATGGTGCCGTGACCAGGATAACTTTGTGTAATATTTGTGGTCTCGATACTCAATTGAAGATTCTTGGTATTTTCGTATATACTCATACTTGAAACTTAGAACATGTTCCTTAATATGTAAACAATTTGATATAATTATATGTCATAAAACGGTTTTGAGCATGGTTCACTGAACATGGAAATGTGATAGTGTAAATGGGACTTGGTGTGGCATATGAACACAAATATTCTTGTTTATTATTTATTTCTTTGATGTACTATTGTGTACAGAATTAATAATTTTGCATAAATAGACATTTGTTTAACCAGCTTTAAAGCAGACTTTCTTTCATGAATTGCAAGCCGCTCAAATTAATCCATTGTATTTAGTACATCCCGTATATACTATCATCATTGTTGTTTCTGAGCAATAGAGGAAACCCATTAATGTGTCTCTAACTCTACTCAAGTTATGAATAATTAAATATAAAAGATATGAGTGCCAATGAGACAACTCTCTGTCCAAGTCACAATTTATAAAAATAAACCATTATAGGTCAAGGTACGATCTTCAACAAGGAGGCTACGCTTAACCAAACATGTATATGATGGATATTTTCCTTACATTTATTTCAAAAATTCTGAACAAAATGACTTCATATTTAATCAGCAGGTTGACAGAACTGAGTTGTAACTTGTGAGCACTTTCCGAAACCTACTTCCTGTCTGTAGATACTTTGATTTGTTCATTATATATTTTAGGAGGAAATAAGGATGAAAACTGAATGACAGTATTAAAATCAAACGACAATTCAATAAAGCTCAATTGTATACCCAGTATATATTTTAAATATAGAAATTTTGTATTCATATTTTTTGTTTATTTTTATTCATCTATTTACAGTCAGATCAGGGACTTGATGGAAGATGACCCTGAAAAACATGAAGAATTATTAAAGGTAGACTTTTCCACCTTCATTTTCAGAGATAGAGACATTGATATAGTTTATTTGAATACAGAAAGACCACTGTCCTTCTGTCTTTCTGTCTTTCCATCTGGACTTCGGTCCCATTTTAAAGCTTGATTTTGAGCATTAGTGTTGTCAGACAGATTCTTCTTTTATATTAATAAAATAGTTCATTTTGATGCAGATTCCTTCAATGTTAATCATGCATTTAATTTAAAGTTAATTTCAACAGGAAGTATACGTTATTGTTGGTTTCAGATTATAAAGAAGTTCCGTGATGATGAACTCCATCACCATGATACAGGTCTAGAACATGATGCTGAAAAGGTACATTGTTTTAAAACTTAAGTGGATAGTTGTCTCCCTTTGCAATCTGACCACATCTCCATATTTTACGTTGCCATTTGAGTTAAATTCAAGTAAACTCTAGCACATGATGCTGGAAAAGTACATTGTTTTAAAACTTAAGTGGATAGTTGTCTCCCTTTGTAATCTGACCACATCTCCATATTTTACGTTGCCATTTGAGTTAAATTCAAGTAAACTCTAGCACATGATACTGGAAAGGTACATTGTTTTAAAACTTAAGTGGATAGTTGTCTCCCCTTGCAATCTGACCACATCTCCATATTTTACGTTGTCATTTGAGTTAAATTCAAATAAACTCTAGCACATAATTCTGAAAAGGTACATTGTTTTAAAACTTAAGTGGATAGTTGTCTCCCTTTGTAATCTGACCACATCTCCATATTTTACGTTGTCATTTGAGTTAAATTCAAGTAAACTCTAGCACATGATGCTCGAAAGGTACATTGTTTTAAAACTTAAGTGGATAGTTGTCTCCCTTTGTAATCTGACCACATCTCCATATTTTACGTTGTCATTTGAGTTAAATTCAAGTAAACTCTAGCACATGATGCTGGAAAGGTTCATTGTCATATGGGAAGTTACATTGTCATTTGAGAAGTTACATTGTCATTTGAGAAGTAACATTGTCATATGAGATAGATTTAAGTCAAGACTTTTAATCCTAGCTAGTGTTTTCACAATAACATTACAAAGTGTATAGAATTACTGCAATCAATTCCAAGTGATTTCTTTCTTCTTATTTAAATCAATTTAAATCAATTGCAATTCTCTTGTTTTCAACTAATTCTGCTTTGTTTAAAAGCTACTACTTTAAATTTGTTATATTTTAGATTTATTGCAATCAATTCTATTGTTCACAGAACAGAATTAATTGTTATTGATTGATTGATTGTGGTTTGATTCACGCCGTATGAGTGCAAAAAGGCTAAATTGCGGCGATAGCTTATTCAAATATATTTACAATATAACATAACTTTTTAAAATCAGACAAAGGTCCTTCAATAAACTTCAATTCATGTCTTAATCAAATTGTTTATATAAAATTCAACAATTATTAGTTGTTATAATTAACATCGATCTCTTAATTTTAATGTCTCTGATTAAAAAATATGTATGCTGCACAAAATGAACTAAAAAACTTTTTCAAATTAATAGCTTGAATTGATTGAATATGGATACTTAAAATCATATTGCAGACATTCTTTAAAATGGTCACATATAATGAGTAGTGATCTTTATTTAATTTGAGGTCATTTTGTCAAAGGTCAAGGGCATATGTACTAAAGATATATATGCCAATTGATCAGTTCTTGCTTATATAGATATGGCAATACGTAATGAGTTTGATTTTTAGGTCACTCAATACAAGGTCATAGTTACTAAAAATAGACTGAAATTGTGTAATAAAGAAACTAAATCAAATACTACATATGAGATTGAGGTGATAACTGTATTGTATTTGAAGCTCCCATGGCATCAATTGGTGATATGATGGTCGCAATTTAAGTTTACTGGCGACATGTAAGTGGAGCCAGTTAATGGCTATTTGAGACGATCAAATCATCAATTGATGCTGTTGGAGCTTCAAATACAATACAGTTATCTCCATTCAAATGAAACTGACAGAAGACAACGTAAAATCACACATTTAAAATCTGTCATACGTTGTCTGTGCTTGCCCATATGTTGTCATAGCATCATTTGTGAATTGATTCCATGAAAATTGTTGACGTTATCCAAACAAAATGATCATTACAAACGATGTTGCATTAGAATGTAACACTTAGAGAAAGAAGCATTTTGATTTTTAAAACACTATGTCCAAGGTCAGGGTCATTGGAACTAAAACAAGATTTGTTACTGTCAGAACACATTACTGAAAACCAGCATAAAATTGAGAATGGAAATGGGGGAATATGTCAAAGAAACAATAACCTGACCTAAGAGCAGATAACAGCTGATGGCCACCAATGGGTCTTCAACACAGCTAGAAAAAAAAAGCATCTGGAGGATGGCCTCAGCTGGCCCCTACATAAAGATGTGTACTAGTTCAGTGAAAATGGAAGTCATACTAAACACCAAAACATATGAATAAACCTAAATAAAAAAACATACAAGACTAACATTGGCCAGAGGCTCCTGACCTAGGACACATAACATGTTGCTGGGTTAAACATTTTTTTTGAGATCTTTCCTTCAAGTAAAAAAACCTACTATGCCATCAGGTTATTATAAACTTTTCCATATCATTTATTTTTATTGAGTAAGATATATGTTTTTCTGTGTGTAACCACGTTTAATGCACTATATTGCAAAATTTTGCATTAAGACAGGGATAACTGTTGTGTATTTTTATGCAGACCAATGTGATTTAGATTTTAAACTTGTTATTTGCAAATATCTTGTTTTCAACTCTTCTGATGTCTTTTGCAGAAAGATTAATTTTTTGACAGTTTTAGTTGGTCCTTAATTGTTTGTCCTTTCTATCTTTCATTGTGTATAGCCAGGATTTTTTTTTTGATTTTTTTTAAATTAATATTGATCTATTTTCTAATTGACAGGCACCATTTTATAAAGCACTAACACAAGTTATAAAAGTTGGATGTAAAGGAGCTGTATGGATCTCAGAGAAGATATGATCATGTGACTTTAGAGAACGTATAAACTTGGACTTTAGAGAATTTTTGATCATGTGACTTTAGACAATATGTACGACCATTTGTCTTCAGTGAAGTCTAAAAGAACATACTTTTTTGTATTTGTTGAGCTTTTTTATATATAAAAGATCCTGAATTATTGAGCAACTGAATTGATGTTAAATTTGTGAATGAAAAAGTGAAATATTTACATGTATGTATGTATGATGTATGCTCATAAATAATTTATTGGTTTTTACTTTTGTTTTTCAACTTTGAAAGAATCCAATACTGAAATGGTATCTTGTTAATCTCCTCTTTATAAAAGAAAACTGATTTAACCTTGTCACATGGCAATGTACTTTTATCAAGTCTGAAAAATCATCAGTGGCATCCTCTACTTTACGTTTGTTCTTCATAGTTTTAATAAACAAAATTTGAAGCCTCTGATGAATTAATTTACTATTCTCTAGTTTAGGGTAATTGAGCGCTTAACATATGGTTGAGGCCTTGTCTATTATTGTGATGTTAACCTATAGATGTCTTATGTAGTTTTTTGCAGGTATTGAGGTTGCTGTCTCATAGATGTATATCCCAATCTGCTCTTATTAGTCTTCTACCAACGGAGTCGAAGGGGACTTTTAAGGTTTCAGTCTGTCCAAAAGTACGGCAAAGTTTTCTACAATTCTTTTCTATGTGCTTGAAGATATTGCTTTGATATTTGGTTTATTGTTATATCATGACAAGTTACAGATCTAGTTTGAATTTTGTTTTGGTTTGATAATTTGTGCAGATTTATGGACCTTTGAATTTACTCAAATGTTCAGTTTTCTTCGTGCTTTAAGATATTGATTTAATAATTGATACATTCTTTAACATGACAAATTAAAAATAAAGTTTTAAATTTGTTCTGGTCGGATGACTTTGTGTCGAGTTTTAGTTTTATAGCGAACCCAATTGAACCTTTCTATAGATTCACCTGCAAGTTACCTGTCCATTTAAACTTTTGGCAGTTCTATTGTCCCATTGAACAAATACAACAGGTATTGTGCTCTGTATAGTTTATTCACCAGGACCTTTAAATTTCTTCTAAGAGAAATCTATCACTCATTGATTAATCTACCAGAGTAAAAAGTTTATCTGCTAAATTGATAGAAATTACATGTTTCACATAAAAAAAAAATGTCTGTGATTTCGTGTTTATTAAACATTTATAATACTTTTTTCAATCTGTTCAAAATACTTAATAATTTAATCATAAAAAGTTTGTTTTTAAAAAAAAAAGTATTGTTCTTATGAAAATTTGCATCTTTCAGTTTTTGTTAAGTTATAGAATACTTTTAAGAAGGCCTTAATATATAAACATCAACATTTTTAGGGGTTTTATATCAATTTTTTTTTTAGAAATAGGAATAATGTTGATTTTTTTTCAGAAATCAACTTTTATTAATGTTTGAATTAGTGTTTACATTCAACAGATTGTTAATATAATACATTCAAACTCATATACAGTTTTTTATGCATAGTAAAAGTGTTATTTCTATCAATTTAGCAGATACATTTTTTACTCATGTAGATTAATCAATGAGTGATAGATTTCTCTTAGAAGAAATTTAAAGGTCTGAGTGAATAAACTAAACAGAGAACAATACCTGTTGTATTTGTTAGATGGGACAATAGAACTTACAAACGTTTAAATGGACAGGTAACTTGCAGGTGAATCTATAGAAAGGTTCAATTGGGTTCGCAATAAAACATTATTTTTCTTGACAACTGTCACGTTCTGTTGTTCAGTGTTAGATGTAGAAAAAGAGGACAATAAAATTGAGAATGGTAATGAGGAGATGTGTCGGACAACATCCCGACCAAAGAGCAGAAACAAAGAACAAACCTATCATGCTACAGAGGCACATACCTTATGCTGGAAACTAAACCTGAAGGTTGCTAAAGATTTACTAAAGGGTCATAAAATAGGGGTTTTCATAGTGATCCTGTGTTATGTCTGAGAACAGTAGTAATGGGTCAACACTTTAAACACTTGATGGAATAGACCCCCATTTTTACACCCCACTCCAATGTATACTGTGCTACTGTCAGTCCATTGCATTGCATTTTGACTGATGATGGTGTCAAAGACATAACTTTATATGGAGGTCTATATGGAAGAAATGAATTGTGAATTCTGGTTAAGTTGTGTACAGCCACCTAAATTAAAGACAAAATTGGAAACCATTCAAATTTTTGATAATTCATCTTTCATCTTGCATTAAATTGATACTTTTTTCAATGGTATCAGTAAATCGTTGATTTTCCATTCGAAATTTCCCAAAACATAATTATTTGAATCTAATTTTTAAATCGCGAGAAACATTGTCCTATAAAATAAATTTCATTAATATCTGGCAAGAACTGAGGGGGGATAGGACCTTTATCGGTACTATGGGATCAAGTGTTTTTAAGCTCGGGATTTCGGGATTGACCCTTTCAGGATCCTGGAATTAATTTTTTAATTTTAATTTTACAAACATAATTCTCCAAGGAATCTATATATTAAATATCATTGATTATAGTATAGTAAGACCACCGTTTTTTTATTTGTTGGTTTAAGGATCCGCCGACCCGATTCTGCCAATTTTCAGAATAAAAATAAAATTGACTTTTCATGCTTTTTTATTCCCGACCCTTATCAATCCCTGAAAAATCATTAAAATTTTCTTTTTTTATAAAATGAAATGCATTAATCATTAACAAAGTTGATAACACTTTCTGTTGTGAAAAACAAAACTTCCAATTTACGTTTCTAAAAATAGACAAATCAATTATAACTGACCTTGAAATGTCTTTTGTGCAAATAATTTTGTGGAATGAAACCTGTGTTGAAAACCTATTACAAAATAAGTTCGTTTCCCTTCTTTGTAATCAGTCCGTAAAATGATCTCAGAGAAATAGACTTGTCCAAATGTTGACAGGTTGAATACATTAATTAAAGTACTGAATATTAACAAATCATTTGAAATTTTCATAAATATCAATCATTGGGATAAAAACCGGATTGCATGACAACTGATTTACCCGATTGTCGTTTTTCCAGTGGACGAGTCTATTATGTTTGTCGACACGTGTGTTGAAACTTATTTTTGTACGACGTTTTTACATTTTTTTTCTTTGTCAGTTTTTGTGATTGAAGATCATTATTTATACCAAGTTTTCTGGAATTGATTGAAAGCTACGCGAATCTGTTTTTCTTGTTTGTGAAATGACGATTTAATTTCGTCTTTGTCCGTGCAACCTCCCCTTTTTTACAGGAAGTTATTAAACGATGTCCTGCGATGTTCATGATCACTGATCAATAATTTTTCATCGAACTAAATATTAAGAAATGATGACAAAACAGCAAATAAGACAAACATGTTGTTAGTAAGGTGAAATATATATTTATTTTGCTTATTTTTCTGTTTTGAAAGACATTTTTTTTTCTTTTTTTTCCGACCGACCGACCCGACTTTTTAATGGGAAAAACTGTAAACCACCAAATTAAAAAAACGTGGCCTAACTGAGTCACCTGCCATCACTGCAGGAATGAGAATATTTAGTTTTGACAGAAGTCAGAATCTTATTTCAATTTTTGTTTACCAATCAAAATCCTTTGAGACATCATATGGTGATACCATATATGGTTACAAGTGTTGAAATTATTTATCATATGACACATAAAAAAAAGCATTTTATACAATTAAAATATTTTTATTACAAAGTTAATGTAATGACAAGTTAATTCCAAAATGTATAAATATGACCATGCATGTTAATCGTATTCATCTAATAGTAGAAGTATATTTCAATTTTTGATGTTAGATATATTATATAATTTGTGCTTTCCCAAAGAAATAAAAAGGTTTTTACAGAATTTTGCATAAACAATATTTTATTGCTGGTTCACATAAAAAATATTCACATTACTACATCAAACATTCACACATTAATTACAAATAGTATTCTGTCTTTAAAATTGTTAATTCATAGTAAATATCCAATCTGTATACACACAAAAATTAGAATTCCAGAGTTCAGTGCCATGACTAAAGTCTAAAATTAGATTTGGACAATCACTCGTTAATTTCCCAACTTAAATCTTAAAAAAACATAAATAACTGTTTTAAGTCTTAAACAATTCAGTGCAATAAGTCATATATTTTCAAAAAAACACTGTTGGACAAAAGAAGTCATTTTAAGAATTAAGAGGAATTCTAAACCCTCGCCCTCTTTCTTGAATATTAAAGAAGGTTCAAAAGATAGATTTCTTCACAAACATACCAGAATTTATAATGACAGTCATTTACAACATAAATCAAACATTAAACAACAAAATTTGTCTCCTAAAATACCATTGAACTCATTTTAACAGCTGCTAAAACTAATGTAAACTATTCCCTCTTTTAACCATTCCCTCTTATAAGATAAGTCATACCCTTAAAACAACAACACCAGTTATAAACATTAACAGCGCCCACTAAATATAACATTATTTCTCATAATTTAAGATGAATTTTTAAACATTTTATTAAAGGTGACATTTGATGGTTCATGTTTAATTTCAAAATAAGAAAAAATTGCACTTCAGTTACATGTAATGATAATAATCTTTCACAAAAAATGAAAACAGTGAAAAACAATTGATCTAAATTCTGAGTATAAAATCTGTCTAAACAGAATTCCTGTTTTGCAAAACTTAAATGAAAGTTCTCTTTATTTTTCAAAGCACCTTGTACATATTTCATCAAAAATCATCAAATGATTTTATGTATTGTTCAATGATCTTAACAACTTTTCTGTACTTTAAGGTTGGTTTCATACACAATAACCTCTGGTGTTGTGACGCTTAATTGTAAAAGGACAAGAATTTCCAAATTCCAATAAATAATTTTTATAGGGTATTAAAATTTTGAAGATATCTAAAGTAATAAAGCAGATATTGTAATTACTCCAACAGAGCATGGTCAACATGAACAACTCGTGTATTATCTTTTTTCTAATGGAACAGCCATAAATAACACTTAAACATATTAAAAAAATATTTTAAGTAATAGTTCCATAATACACTTGATACAAGTGAAATGATTTACAAATTCACAAACAAATTTAAAATCTTCACTTACAATCAGCAGAAAATTTATGGATTTCTAGAACACAGTAACAAAAGACAAAATAAAAACATTTCTGGTAAACCAGGTATATCAAGCGATAAAAAAAGAATTTTGATTAATAAATTGGTTTATTTTTTTAAATGACATCTATATGGCATCCTTTTATTTCAACATGGATACAAAGAAACTAACAACATTATCTTATCATAATTTAACAAAGAAATGATTATTCTATAACATGCTTTCATACAAATATATAAAGATAGGTTTTGACAAGTTTTATCATCTTTAAATCATAAAACACATTAAACAGTAACTACGGTAAACTGTATTTCTATGATATAAAATCTCATTTGCTCGTTTTAGATGAATATTCATATAGATCTAATGGTTTTGATAAATTAAATGTAACAAAAATATATAAGGAACCAAATATTTGCAATCATAAAAAAATTGTCACATACACAAATATATATTAATATTTAGATCCACTTATTTACAATAAAAGTTTGAATAAATTAAAAATGATTTTTAGAAGTTTGAGTTAAGATTTGTTTTCTTTTCCGATTCTTTCCATATGTGCTTGCATTATTTTTAGTTCTTTTTCTTCCTTCTTCTTATTTCTTGCTTCATAATGTAACCTGTAAAAAGTGTGATTGATACTCATATTGGTACTACTGCTATCTAAATAATACTAGCAAGATATAGGCAGAAATTTATAACAATTGAGGAATGACTGTAATATTTTTTCTGTCTATGAAGAAATAACATACAAAATGTGGTACACACTGAAAAATGCGCGTAGCAGATTATTTAACAGTGTGCACCACATTTTTTATGTTAATTCGAAAAGACAGAAAAAATATTACAGTCATTTCTTATAATTCAATTCTAAGTTCCAATTTAAACCTTAGAAAACTACAAAAAAACTTTGATGACGTCACAATCACAAGTGACATAACTAAATAATGTCTATGGGCTGATAACAAAATAACGTCAGTCAATCAGAAGACACATTGGATCCAAAATTTAATTATTTGCCTACACAGTAAGGCAAAGAATTAAAAGAACAGTGTTCCAATGTTTTTGATATTTTTCACCTTCAAAAATATATATTTTGTTTCTTTAAACTTTTTTTACAAAAATCTTTCAAGAAACGCATGAAATCATTGACTTTTAAAATAATCTATATTTCCTAAGAGCATAATTTAAAAAAAATAGTTGATTGACACTGATTTTCAAACATATGCACATGGAAGTACACCACTAATTAATGGCCCCATTGCTTTCTATGTTAAATTCCTCAATTTCGAGTGGTCACAGCTCTTTTATCTTAAGTTCAAATAAAGTGACAATCATTGCATGTCAAAGCAACACCTTCTGGTGTCCTGTACTGAAAAAATCAACATACCTTACATGGCATATAAGAAAGAACTGGTTCCCGGAACTTCGGATGTACCAAAACAGGTACTTCCGATCTGACAAAAAGGCAAAATGTACCCTCCTTTTTAAATTTCATGCCATTTTTTATTATTCAAATTTATCAGTCAAAAATTGTTCTACAGTGATCACCAGTCATGCAGCTTTCATTTGATACCAACATTAATAAAATATTCTAAATATTTTGAAAGTTATGTCCATGTGTAGGAACTATTTTGTGTTAAATATGTACTACTTTCTGGTATGTGTTTTCTGGCCGGGCCCAAATAAGTGGTGTTACACCACATCCGGTATTTCTATGTCCTCCACACTGCAAACAAAATTGAAATTTATTTTAACCTAGCACAATATATTTGATTTTTCGATAGGAAAACTGACAAACCTAGTCAATTAAGATTGGAGTCGATTGCTACCAAACGAGGGGGGTTCAAACTCACAACCTCAGTGTTGACTGGCTAGTAATGTAGTAACTACTTAGACCACTTGGCCACTTAGGTCCCCAAGCACAATAGAAAGAGACTGAATAATGACGCCAATCTTACCTATGAGAAATGATTCTCTCTATAATTTTCTGAGTTGTCATATCATTGTTACTAGCTATAGTTTTAAACTGCCCTCTTCTTTTAGGTTCCTGAAATAAGTGTAAAAAATGGTGTGACAAATATCATGAATATCATTCATGTAATAAATATAGCATATACAATAAATATTCAAACTATCAAGATATAAGTCACATGTCATTAAAGTCTTGTAAATATCATAATTTAAATGTTCCATTTTTACTTTTTAATTTTAAACAGATACAAAGGTTTAAATACTCATGGTTTTGTAATATATGAAAAAGTGTGCTTTTTTTTTAGATTTTAGATACCAATTATTTGACACCAAAAAAAGTAATTAGTCATAAACTATAAGATTTCAGGAATTCCTCATCAATTTCCAACCAAATCTTTAATTGTGAGGATGTACTATTATCATGGGATACACATTTCTGTGAAGTTGTTGTCAACACTAAACCACTAATGTAAATGTTCAACATCAACATATTAAATAAACTCATCATAGATACCAGGACTAAATTTAGTATATACGCCCGACGTGCAATTTGTCTTCAAAAGTCTCATCAGTGACGCTCGAATCCAAAAAAGTTTTGCCAAATATAGCTGAGGTAGAAAAGCCTTAGTATTTCAAAAGTGTTGACTACTGGGCTTGTGATACCCTCGGGGAAATAAATCTCCACCAGCAGTGGCATCGACCCAGTGGTTGTAAATAAACTCATCATAGATACCAGGACTAAATTTAGTATATACCCCAGACGCCCGTTTTGTATTCAAAAGACTCATCAGTGACGCTCGAAGTTTATCCATATCTTTTTATACAGACTTTTGTAAAACCACAAAAGTAAATGTCGACAAAAATAAATGAATCCAGTTTTTGAGAATTTGATAAACACCAAATAATTTGATTGTCCTTGACTCTTCACTTGTACATTTTAAACTAGAAGTAAAATTTCGATCGATGCTCTCGAATTTTCCAATCATAACAAAAAGGCCTTGGGTTTTTAAAATTTCCATTTTCAAACCTCCAAAAAAAGTGATTCTAGCCCTTATGCATGGCCTGATGGTTCTCATGATAAGATGATACAACTGACAAGATTTTAAGGTGGTACCTATCACTACAGGGAGATAACTCTGTAAAGTCAGCTAAACGTTTTAATTATGTTGTGCTGTAAAAGGAATATTAAGCTTCTCAATGATCAATATTGGTAGGTGTCAATCTGCTTTATAACAAGTTTAATTTTTCTGATAAAACGGTTGGTTCAAAATTTTTGAAATTTTTATATTTTTGTTAAAGGGTCAAATTAAGTACTTTGACAAAATTTTATGTAAATTAAACGAGCCAAATTAATTTTAGTGCAAGTGTTAGGTACCGCCTTAAGAACCTAATAAAGGAATGAAAATATTTGACAAAATAAATATCAAGAGAGAGATTCCTTCAATGCATACTGGTATTTGATATTCTTCATTATTTAGCTAAATTAAAGCATGTGTTTAATATGACTGGTTGCATTTACTATAAACAGGTATACAGTAGTAACAAAATTAACTTACAGCGAATGGATCGGACCCATCTACATCATCCATAATAGGTGTGTCACCATGACAAACCAAATCTACCTGTATAAAGGAAAAAAACAGCATGACTCTCTATTATTGTCCTTCCCTCTGCCTATATCACCCTGCTCTGTTGCTCCTTAATTCTTGTATCAAGACTTCAAAACGAGACCAGGCATTATCAGTGACGTCACAATGTGAGAGAAGATATCAGCAACGTCAAAATGCGAAAGGAGACGTTATCAAGCTTGCTTTTGTCCAGCGTAAAACTTTCTTAGGGAGTAAGAAATGACCAGTAATAGAACGATACAAAGATAATCAGGTTTTTTTCGTATAGATATTGCTACACTCACTCGCCAAAAAGGTTCACATTGTGGCTCACGACTGATATTTTACGATATCAATGTGTAGAATACCCAATAATCTATATGTTTCTTAAATCAGTGGGGTTTTATTTGTCCATGAAAACTGACATAATCCTTAATGGCCTAATAGATACAATTTATAAGTGTCACATATTAAGAAAATCACAAAATTGTGAAATCAAATGAATTGAATATCAGATTTACTTTATATCATGAAGTGATTTTTTTAGCAATTGGTTCAATATACGTCAATATGCAGAAACCTGACAATCATTTACATATTAAATGAAAAGATAATCCTCCTTCATATTTGCCTTTACAAAATTATCTATCTCACCTTGAAATGATCCAATAGGTCTGCAGTAACAGCATAAGGAGCACCAATTACAACTTCATTTACATACTGAAATATAAAGTTTAAAACAATACTGTAAATTCAAAATTTCAGAAGGTCACATTCATGAAAGGGAAGAGGATTGTAGTTATGACATAAGGAACATATCTGATATCATTTGTGGAACGGTTATTTCATAATGGTCAACCAACTCGTAAAATTGTAAATTGTAAGTTTGCAGCCTAAATTAAAAATTTACGCACGTTTTTTTTTAACAAGCAATTGTGTCTTTTGCGCTTCATATCAATGTTTTGAGTTAAAAACTATTTCCAACTGACTTTTACCGTTTTTTTACTTTCATATTCCATCTATGTCCAAGTTTATGGGATAGCTGAGCACTCATAGACATGTTGAACTGCAACATGCCTGTCCCAAGTCAGGAGCCTGTAATTCTGTTATTGTTTGTTACAGTCCGTCATTTCTTTTCTTGGATACTACAGTACATTCCGGTTATTTGCATAGCCTATTTGTCAGACGAAATTATGCAATAAAGCGGAGTATGCTTATATCCAAAATGACAAATTACAGAGTCAAATAACATCGATAGTGCAGATCAGCAAAGAAGAAAGATGTACGTCCATAGTCCACTTACAACATAATGAATGCTTATTTATTCTAATAAAAGTTATTTGTCTACTGTCATACATTTTATTTCATTGTGTATTCTTTCAATAAAGTTTATAAACACATTTTGTTTTAGTTTATTTATGTACCGACTTTTCCTTTACCTGAGATACGAAAATAAAATTGTTCTAAAAATAGATTTGTTTCTATGACCCGGATGTACAAATTAAATTGTTACGCTTTGTATAAAATAAACTGTTTAACAATACTACACAGTTTATAATCATTGTAAACAATAATTGTGCAATGAACTGCCTTTGATATGCAGTATTTACCAATTACACAGTTTCGTTTATGCAAAGCAGTTAACAGGTGATGGGGCCATGCACGGGTTATTTGCTGGACACGAGTGTTGAAAGTGAGAAAATATAATAATCAGAAGTTAATTTTCTTTTAGAAAAATATTAAAAAAGAAAGATTGATGTATAAAATTCTTCAACCATATATAAATGCCCTGTAATATTTAACATAAATGTAGATCACCCAAGCTGAATTACGAAATTACACATTGGATAATGATCGATAATTAGCAGGCATTAATGTTTTAAAAATTCACCAAAATATAATGGTGTCTTCCTCCTATTCCCACTTTTTAAAAATACTATTCCTTCTATTCCCACTTGCAAATAACAATAGATGTTTTGATAAATAATTTGTTTTTATAACAATCAAGGTTAATTAGAATTTCACCTAAGATTTACCTTTATATTTTTTTAAAGCATAACATATTTGGTTCACTGTTCAGGTATAATACCTTGTTTATTTGTAATAATGTTTCTTTTTTCATCAAAGAATGATACTTAGAATTTAAGAAATATTATGATTAATAGATAGATGTATTTTTATTTTTTTTTTAATTTGTAACTTAAAAAATTGTCTGTTGTATTAATAAAATTAATTATGATGTAATTAATAGTATAACCAAGTATAATCTTAAGATGAGGAATACAAGTATACTCTAAAAATATAATTACTTGGGCCAATAATCAAAGTTATAAAATAATGGGTGAAAACTTCAAAGCAATAAAAATTGGTTTAAATTGTGGTCTTTATCCAGTCAAGGCATTATTCAGTTACAATGGCTAATGCACAACTACAACTAAAGTTTGTTACAATTAGACTCAGAAACCAAAACCTTGTACACGGTGGGTTTAAGTTCCACATGTTCCAAGCAAGGAACAAAAGGGGCATACAAACTTACTGAAAGTGTTCAATTTCAAACTGTCCAGCCACCATCAATACTTTGAACAACATACTAACCAAAGTCAGCACACCACAACCATGCATCTGAACCCATGCAGCTGCAAGTAGATGATGTCTTCCAGAGAATGAAAGTTCGCTGCACAAATGAACTGACACCAATTCCAATCATCTACGAGGAAAAACCTTTGAAACCACTACTTAACACAAGGACCAAGGACAACAAATCATTTAGAGGGATGGCACCCATCCACATTCAAACAGATTAGACGAACTTGTAATAAGGTTAGACACCGCACCAAGAAGTCACAACAGTAGAGTTTTGTGATACAGCCTCCCACCTTTCTTCATGTGGAATAGATTGATAAACTTTAATATACTTGTATTCAGTGATTGCCTAATGTTTGTGCTACAATCTGTGATTTCATTTAGTGCTGTTGTATAATTTATGTTATATTATGCTTGTTTGAATCTACAGTCAGACAGTTGAATTTGTGTTATAAAAGTAATAAAATAATTTAATTATGTTTGTTTTAATTTCTTTCATATCTATTTTGTTTAAAAAACTAGAATTCATACAGAAAAATAACTTATTACCTGTTCTAATAAAACAAAACAAATGTAGGACAGAAAGTCACAGGACAAAAAGTCACAGACAAAAAGTCACGGACAAAAAGTCACAGGACAAAAAGTCACAATTTAGTTTTTAGAATATTTTTCTTTAAGCAAGAAAAAATAATTTAAAAAATAAAAGTTTTGTTTTTTTCTTGAAGTGTTAAACTTAAAGCAACTTTGTAATTAAAAATTATTCAATAAATATCAATAATGATCAAATAATTGTTATGAAAACAAGATGTCATCATGACATGGTACTTAAATGGCTTCATGGTGCCAAGAAATTTCATTTTTGAATGATTAAAATTTACTATTTTTTTATTTAACAAAGCTTATGAACAATGTCCTACACTTCAAAATGAAAAGATGTAATAAAAAGAAACGATTTCAAGATCTTTCTTTTATATATTCAAACAATTGTCGAAGGATTAATTGTGACTTTTTGTCCTGTGACTTTTTGTCCTATCTAATTTGTGACTTTATGTCCTGTGACTTTTTGTCCTGTGACTTTCTGTCCGTTTACCAAACAAAACAGAGGTCAATTAACAGTTGATTAAAAAATGTTTGTACAGTATAATCCTTTGTTTGCATAACTTTTCCTCCTATTCCCACTTTTCTTACCAGATTTATAAAAAGTGGGAATAGAGGGAATGAACCAATATAATCTATGAACAATGTTTGAAATCCAATCAATAATTAACACCTTTTCAGATAGAAGATCATAGAATGGTTGTGTTTTTACAACAATCAGCTGATTGACATTTTTATGACCTCCAGGCTTAAAATAGAACATGGGAAACTTTACCTGTGTACACATGGAGGCCTTTTCTATTATCATATAAACACGAAAGATACTGTTTTAAAACTTTATTTGAATAACACACAAGTAAATGTGAAATAATAATGAAAATTATGATGCATTCAAGAAAAATATACTTACCAAATTGCCGTTTCCGGTCAAAAATCTCGTCAGTTTTAACTGAGCATATCTAGCTGGCGATTATTTTCTATGCAATAAACCGAAATGCCACTTGTAAGGCTATGCATATAACCGGACAATTTAACATTAGGTGAATGGGAAATGGTTTTGTGCAGGAGAAAAGTATGCAATTAACCGAATTATGCTATTAAGCGGTATGCAATTAAGTGGAATCGACTGTACTATTTTTTTTGTCTGGTTTTCTCATTTAAATTGTTAACATTTTGTCATGTCATGGCATTTTATAGCTGACTGTACACTATAGACTTGATCACTGTTGAAGGCGGTACAGTGACTAATTTATTTGGTCTCATAGGTAAATAATACCACATCTTACCTTTTTTATAACGATTTTCAAAGTCAAAAACCATTGCATGTCTTTTTTGTAAAAATGATTTCAAATTGTCATTACATAATTTTTTTTATCTACAAATAAATTGAAATAGGTATATTATGATAATTGTACTTACTCTGCATGCTAAAACACTGAGAACTCTTTCATGCAAATTCATAATAGGAAAATTAGAACCTTTATATCTGTTCACAACCTATCAAATAAAACATTAAACATAAAAATTTCTTGTAAGTAATACAGAAATTATTTTTCTTTATTTCTAACTCAAACTATAACATGAGCACCAGTATTGTATGAGGTTAGCTTATCAGTGAAATTGATTTGGGTTTCATTTCACATCTATTCATATTTTTTTTGCTGTTTTTATTCTTCAAATAGCCCATTGGTAATTTCATGTGCTCAGTTTAGGATAAGCAGATCCTGCACCACTTGTTGCACCCTAGACCCTGATTTTATTTCAATCCAATGTTATCGAAATAGGAAACTCTACTCAAACAGAAAAGGGTTGCAAAAAAAGTTAAATAGATTTTTATTAGTAGTCAGTAATGTGTTTCTTGATAGTGTGTACAGGTTTTAACTGAAATATACCAACAAAAAAATAAAGTATAGCTAAAATTATCTAGGTGTCTTTCAGAATTTTTGGTCTTTAATGCTCTTAAACTTGGTACTATTTTTTGTTTTGAGTGTCATTGATGAGTTTTTTAAATATTAAAATCAATTCTGGTGCAGGATATTCTTGTTCTTTTGAAGAACCATTGGTGGCCATCAGTTGCTTTTTGGTCGTGGTGATGTCTCTTTCCCCATTTCCATTCTCAATTTTAAAATTCAAGGCCTGGTATCTTTGATGCTATTTTTTCATGTACAAGATTAAGAATGGTAACATGACTTTAAATACTTACAGGATCTGTGTGCAGACCTACAATAATAAAGTTTCCTTCCTTGGATACCTTCTCTAGAAAATCTACAAAACCAACATCTATCTAAAGTTAAGAAGAAAACTTTAATATTGTCATACTCATTTTTTTTTAAATCATTGAAAAGTGGTGTAATTAAGCACTTGTCTGCTCAATAAGAAACCAATTTCCAGTTTAAAGAATATAAAAGGCTTTTGCTCTTGTGAAATGCATGTTAATCTTGGGTGAATTCAACAGTAGTATGGCTGTTTTCCAGAGCAAATAGCAATATTGATTTTCTAAATCTGCAATCTGCAAAATATGTTGAATATGAAGGATACGGAAAAGATCAAATGCTCCTGCTACATAAACAATCTTGTCTCCAGGATTGGGGGACTTTCCATCAGCAAACTGTATAATCTTATTTGAAGTAGGAAGGAATTGTGAAACTCCTGTGTAAGGACTTTTTGCTGTACTACACTGAAAAAGAAAAAAAATATTTCTACAAATGCATTCACTTTAAGATTGTTTTGCTAAATTCTAAATGTACCAGTAAAATGAAACCTTCTTTCCATTTTATTTTGTTTAATATTCTGTGACAAATACAATGCATTTCATATCTATTACTGCTTTCATGCTTAAATTATCTCCCTTCTTAAGAATATTCTGCAGTGAATATTTTGTTTAAAAAAATGCACCAATCAGCTTTTAAAAAATACAAAAAATGTAATTTTATATCTATTACCTGGCTCGTAAAAGTTAAGACTATATAAATTACCAATGTATTTTGTTAATAACATATACAATTGCTCTGAGAGAAAGGTTTTCACCAATATGACATTAAAAAAATTTATGGAAGTCAATTTATGAAATGCATATATTTAAAGAAAGTATCAACATCAGCTCAATTCATAGTACTTTAAAGTAAAGTATATAAATCAAGTACATTCAATGTTTATATGGTATACTTATTCACACATATAAACTCTATTTATAAGCATGAAATAGAATCCAACTATATGCATCTGCTATAACAATAAACCAGAAAACTATAACAGATATCTACATGTGTTGTAGGAAAAACAACAAATATGAATTCCAGAATATTAATATTAATAATCAAAGTATTCAAGTAAAATGGCAAGCAGATATATGTTCATAATTTACTTTTGATTTATTCTTGCTAATCACACAATCAGTCTGAAAAAGTTGTATAAATTTAGCTGATCTTCTGATCCTTTAAACAGTGAACTCCTCGTGGCCTTATAAGTTAGTAAGTATACATGATGTTGTCTGAACAGATTTTATAATAGTATGAATTATAAATGTGATGCTATAGTTTTAAGGAAATAGAGTTGTTTGCAAGTGCTGGGGAGAGCAATCAATCTACGTTTTGAATAAAAGATGATTTATATTAATAAGTTAGCTTCAGCAGCCTAGTTCTCTTTTATTTTAATAGCAATTTACAGAAAACAATTAATGCAATGTTGGTAATTTATTATAAGAGATATCAACCTGAGGTATTTGGTATAGATATTGCAATACTAATGTATTTTCTCTATAACATTCATTATGTAGGTTTGAAAAGAGGTGTAACTCAATACAATAAAATTTAAGGAGAAAAGTAGATAAGTCAAAGTAAAATGCCAAAAAATTGAATCTCAAACCTAGAAATATAGATTAAAAGGGTCACAAGGTGATTTTGTGTTTTATATGTCAGAGCGAAATTGATAAATGAAATAGTGTACTGTTAAATTCCACAAAATGCTTGAGAGGGAGGCTGGTGGAAAGAATATGATTGGGTAGAAATACTCTGTGCTGAAAATCATCAGTTTCTTATTCAAGACCTGATAAATTGGAAAATAATCTACCAATCATTCAAGAAGGAAGAACTAGTTAAGAGAGATAACTCATAAATAGCACTTTTACTTTTGTGTCCAGAATATTCATGAAAATATTCTAAGCAGGTAAGTAACCTAGATAATGCTAACTCTATGTTACATGAATACTTAAATAGCTTGGATAAAACTGCTAATTACAAACGTTTCACTGATTAATACAGTAATCACTCTTAAGGTGGTACCAAACATTTTGACTAAAATTAATTTGGCTCATTTAATTTTTCATAAAATTATAACAAAATATTTACTTAAACCTTTTAACATAAATTTCAAAAAATTTGTAGCACATGCTTTGTCAAAATAAATCTTACTAGATAAACAGCAGTTTGACAATCACTCATTTTGATCATTGAGAGGCTGAACATTTCCATAACAATAGAATGTGATTAAAAAGTTCAGCTGATTTGTAAAGAGTTATCTCCCTGTAGTGTTATGAACCCGCTTATAAAACTAGCTCTACCTTTTGATAAAATTAATTTTATTACCACTATATGTAACACATATATTTAGAATACTATAAATACATTAACTAAAATATATAGATAATTCCACAAAAAATGCTGTTTAATATTGCAAAGACCATCAATTTATAGCTACACTTTATTTCAAATAATAAATTCATCATTTTTGAAGCTATCTGTAAAATTAAACTTTTTCTGTATTAAAAATTACTCAAGCAGACTTTCACTTACCCCTGTTTTTAAATATGAGTTTTACTAAGTAATTTTTATTTCTACTTTCAACTATCTCTAGTAAAATCAGATGCACAGAAGAATGAAAACATATATGACAGTCTTTGCATTAACAAAAGAAAAAATCCTAAATAAGAAACAAATTCAGGAGTAATTCATAAAGGTTAAAGTGTGTGGGGTTCTCTCACCTTGTCAGCCGCTGACATCTGTACAAAATTGATTTTTTATTTAAAAATGTAGATATTCAAAACTAATTCAAAAGTACAGAGGGAACTATTTTATCTTTTCTTGTATCATCCCTCAAAGGTAAATATAATACAATTGCAAAGGTGGTTTCATACAAATTGAATTCGGATAGTGAACAGTATACATTGTAGCCTATTTCTATTTAAAATTATAAGAATCTTAAGCATATATGTAATATTTGACAGTCAAATGAAACACCCTAAGATAGTCAGGATTTCAACTTTTTTGTATTGCTTCCAGAAAAAAACTCTGAGAAAAAAGCACCCTTCATCTACCAACTTGATTTGATTGACAATTAGCAGCCCTGTGGACTTTTTTGTGTGTTGGGGTTTTTTTTCATTTCTTGTGCAATCTAAATGTTCTAATTTGCTGTATTCTGTTCTGTGTGTTGGTTTTTTTTTTATTTCTTGTGCAATCTAAATGTTCTAATTTGCTGTATTTTGACTTGTGTGTCATTCCAGAGTTTATTCAACATTTAATTTCCATGCAAAAAATTTAATGACATCTTTACCAGAAGATCGTTATAAAATGTTCCCTCACTAGTTATAAGACATTAATGGAAAACTCTACGCCTAATGTGTATAAACAAACAAATGAAATTTCAAATAGACAGCAACTGCCTGGCAGATCTTAAAATGGCTAACATGGTACACATCTTATAATAAGTTCAAGAACAAATATCAAATTATTTTGTTTTATACCAGGCAAGTGCATTGTACCACTAACCTAGTGAGTGAGGATAGAATTAAATGCATGCTTAATTTGACTTAAATTTTGACAATGTAAACGGGACATACTTTTCGTATTTAAAATAACAATATTGCAGGATAAAACAGGCATACTTCACATTTAACACATAAAAATAACTTAACATGACAAGTTCACATGTTAAACTTAACAATTTGGGAAATTGAACAGAGTTGGTTCCAAGGTGTAATACAATTATTTTTGAAACAAAAAGAGATAATTCAGATGTTATAAACATATATTTTTCAGAAATAAAAAACACTGATATTTCACATGTTGCACAAATCAATAAAGGAAAATTTAAATGGAGTAACTTATTTACTTAGTAAGGCAGAGTTAACGATGTTATATACAACAGTTAAGCATAATAACAGAAATGTAAAACACCAAACAAAAAAGAGTAAGCTATTAGAATACTAGTAAATTTCAATACCTTTCCAATATCTGCAACTTTTTCTTTGTCCATTACTTTCTCTTCGTCCCTTTCATGATGCTGTTTTGTAACCAACAACATTCTAAGTAGAATTTGTAAATGTTAAAAAATAACCTAGAGGAATGTGTGGTATACATAAATTTGTCAGAAAGCATACCCCCCCAACTATACTGATGTAAATTTATAGTCTAACTAATTTTACTATTTTTAAGCTCCAAATAATCTAGTTCTAAATCAATAGTGAATAATTATATATTAAGTAACTAAAATGTTAAATTTTCAAAGAAGATATTTCTTCAAAAATGTGCATAAGTTAATAGACTCAAATATTCTTGATTATAATATTATAAAAATTATGAGAAAGCTTTAATTGCAGGCAATTTTTCTATTTTTCTTTATTATTTTGAAAGGTAAATAGTTTTACTTATTTTCCGTATTCAAAATTTTATTTCATTTATCATGTTTATTCTTTTTTTTTTGGTAAATTCAATTTTTTACCTGACCCATTTTTATATGTTCTAACATATTATATTGTAACAAACTTAAGAAATACAATTTGTATACCTTCCTACTAAATCAGTTGTTGATACCCCAGCTGTTCTTTTACATTCTCTGAAGAAGAAGAAAGATAACCAATAAATTTGTATCAATTCTTAATAAAAAGTCAATTTTACGGGTGTATACTTTTTGTAAATTAATAAGGATTTTATATGCTAAATGCAACAATGGTCATTGCAATATGGAGTTGTTCCCCGTTGAAATTTTGTTCTGTTTTCATAATAGTCAACACAAGTGGGTTTTTTTCATTTGTAATTGATTTTTTAAAAGGATTTCAACATTGCCACTTCATTTATGTAAACCTAAAATATATAAAATCTCCGTTAAAGATAGCTTACTCTAAATGTGAAAAAAGTTACAGACAGAATGACAAATTGTTAACCTTCATGGCTAAATAACCATTCTATGAATCTGAAAATAATCTATCGACACAAATATCTATCTTGCTTATAGCATAAGGCAAATGTTAAAATGGTAATGGATTTGATTTGGGGTTGTTTTTTTTGCGGTTTAACAAAATCCACTTTTAAGCACCACTTTTGGGCTATTTCGTGACAACCAGTTTTATTATTTTTATTTTCATGTAAACTATGCAAAACATTCAGGGTTATTTAGATGTAATGAGAGATATATTACTTTCTTATTTTACCAAATATATAAAGAAAACGTCTGTGTTGAGCAAAATGTGACAAAGATTTCAAAGATGAAAGTTTTTTTGGAAAGAGGAAGCAAATCATCAAAAGAATATGTATCTTACTTGTATTTTCCATTAGCTTTGACAAGATAGTATGTATCTGTACCATCAGCAGTTGTTGTGATGTCATCTGAAAAAAAAAAAAAGAAATATTCAAATATGAATACTGAATTATAAGTTAGGACTTTTGTACTATTTAAGGAATGACTGTAATATTTTTACTGTCTATGAAGAATAACATAAAAAATGTGGTGCACACTGAATAACCCTTGTAGCATTTATTGTAAAAATAGATAATTTGTAGTACATTTTGTAAGATCAAAATACAGAAATCAGTAACAGCATCCTCAGCATGTTGAAGTTAGCAAAGAAAAAATAATATTTATACTTTACAGGTTCAATAGTTGTCCCTTTATTTTTTTTTTATTTTTTTGTATATTTCTATTTGCTCTTATATGGGCTTTTTATATAGATTTCCTATCATTTTTTGACAATAGATTATAATCCTAGTTTACCTACATACTCATTTTATATCTTGAGTGTGGGCAGATCTACTTATAAATAGCATCTGTTCATTAATCAATTTTGAAACAATTAAATTATCATTGATTCATTATTCTGCAAGATTATTTTTTTTTACAAAAAAAGATTGATTTAAACTTACCGTATAATTTTCAGTTGATGATATAAAATAAGGAAATTTGCCAGCAGTGACCATTGGGTTGTGGATGTAAAGGTACATCCTTGAAAAAAACTGAATAATTAGCTATAAAGGGGGAATATGCTTCATTATTCTAAAACAATTATATAAATGTTGGTACAGTACTGTGAAAGTACTTTAATTCGTGGGTATCAATTTTCGTGGTTTTAGCAATATTGACATGTTCGTGGGTTTTTATATTCGTGGATTTTTGTTTTCTAAAAAAAAAAAAATCCTTTTGAAACGATGATTACAGCTAGTCTGGAATGAAGGAAACTGCAAAGTAAACATTAACCCGTGTAAAGCGTAGTGATAACACTAATTAACCCACGATAAAGTGATCAACAGATTAAAGTCCATCAAAGATGTTAATTAGGCCATAAACATGTCACCTAAAGAAAACAGTAACATAAACAAATGCTATAAACGTAATTTGAATTGTCAAATAATTCTTATCAAAATCAAGCCCAGCATGAAATTATTATTTCCCATATGTACGAAAACTATGAGGATATAAAATGAACACTTGATCATACTAGCATATCCATACCGGAAATCTGACTTTTATCGTCAACAATATTTTTTAGGAGAATTAATCAAAGATCAAAAGTTCGGTTATTAAAGATTAAATGGGTATAATCCTGCATGCAGGTGTAGTTCTGTGACTACTATTAAAGTATTCTTAGATTTGGCGTTATTCAATGTATTCTCTAGATCATATCAGTAGTCAAACCTACCGATGGGGATCTTTCCATGTCTTGATTTGGACAATGGTTGTTTCATTTCGTTGGACACTTAAATTCGTGGATAAAGTCATCCACGAAAACCACGAAAATTGGTACCCCACGAATAAAAGTACTTTCACAGTATATGATATAGAAAATTTAATCTAAAAAGTACCTGAAACAAGATCAAACAAATAGACGCTCAGACCAGAAAACATAATGGGATATAAAAAAAAAATCTTTCACTGAATATTGACAATCTGATTGGTGTAAAGAGAAGCATGTGACTCAAAAATTAATAGTGGATAATTCATTAATAAAAGGCTCAAGAGATAACAAAGACTTGTACCTCCATGTACACAGAAGTCACAGTCATATTCTTCCAATGTTTCTAGGGTTGTTACATATGGTGCATCCTCTACAACCTTCAAAATAACCAGATAACATTATAGATTATTAAACACTATGGATTTCTACATCAACTAGAACAGATGTTTACTCCCTGTAGTGTATCATATTTAAAAGGAAAGTGTGTTGCTGTGAAATATATTGTATTTCATTCATTAATTTGTACATAAATTAAGCCGTTAGTTTTCTTGCTTGATTATTTTTACATGTGTCATTTCAGAGTCTTTTATAGCTGAATATGCGGTATGGGATTTAATAATTGTTGAAGGCCGTACAGTGACCTTGATTATTAATTTTTGTGTCGTTTGGTCTTTTGTGGACAGTACTAATTGTCTCATTGGCAATTAATCCTACCATTTTTTTAGGTGGGGTTTGCATTGCTCAGTATTCAGTTTTGTATACTGGTATTCATCTATATCAGCGATCTGGATAAAGCATAAACTAATAGGTCAAATTAAGTTAATTCTGCATATTTTATTTTCATTGATCATCTCACATTTATTTTTCCTAAATAAACCTAGTTCTAGAATGTAAGTGATCATATTACCTGGTCAACCCATTTAATAGCTCGAACCATCTTATACCGCTCTTCTTCACTGTAAACTGGTGGTCCTTTATTTTTGGTTATTTCAGCTTAAATATATTGCAATAAAATTATTGTTTTGCCAGGTGACACAAACTTTAACAGGTATTTTGAAAGAGGTCAACTGTACTGTACATTTAGAAATTTTACCAATGTTTTTATCAGCAGCAATAAGTTCAGGTTCAAATTTTTTGACTTCTTAGGCCAATCATGTTTCAACAACTTATCAAATTTAAGTTTTACTTGAAGAAGAAGTTTATGTTGAATCCTGTTTAACTGTATATACATGATATAGTATTTCATTTATATTGAAAATATAAAAAATTACAATAAATCATTGTCCATAATAACAAGTCTACTGAGAGACTTTCTAAACATACATGTATGAAGATAGATATAGGAAGATGTGGTGTGAGTGTCAATGAGACAACTCTCCATCCAAATAACCATTTAAAAAGTAAACCATTATAGGTTAAATAAAGCCTACATACCATCAGAATGTACTCCAACAATTAAATAATCACCCATTTCTTTGGCCTGTTATTAAAAAAAGAAAACAAAATGTTTATCTTATAAAAAACTGTCATAATAAAGCAAATACCATCTCTTTGAAAGATTTTAATGTTTTCATACTTAACATAGAATATTAATTCATTTGTATTTTTTTGGGTTAAAATTTAGTCATAAAACAAAATACAAAATAGTACAAAAAATGTAATATGACAGTTTAAAACATCCTGACTTAAAATGTTTAATGTATCAGTAGTCTTAAGTCTGCATAGCAATGACTGTATATATGCACTAGCAATTAATTTCAGTTGGATTTATAGTCAAGACACTTAGATTCATAATTAGGGGCCTTATTCAATACATTGTACATGTGTATTTCAAAAGTTCAAGATGTAATGTTACAAATAATAAAGTAAGGACAATGCTCCATAGATTAACTACATGTATCTAGTATTTGATCAACTTGTCACATCTGATAATTTTGTTTGGATTACACACATCTAAATAAAGAATTATGATAATCTGAAATGATAAAATAATTTTACTGCATGATAAGATAATTTCAAAAGTACAGAAGGCCTATAAAATATATGTTTGTTTAGGGTTACCCTAGTTACAAATATTAATGTAAATATACCTCCCTTCTTTCCAAATATATATATAGATCTTCTACAACTAAATTTGTTTGACATGCACACGTATAAAAACTGCGGTTTTTATCCAACGCAGTTATAAGTTTGAACGTAGTTTTCAATTTAGACTCGTTTATATATATATATATGTATATGCATAGGTTTTCTAGTTTTCTACACACTGATATCAGACACAAGCCACAAACAAAAATAATCATATTGCATCTATATCTATACACAGAAAGTAAGATAATCTATCATAAAAACAGTTTTACTTTTGATGAAAGAAAGTTTGATAAAATCTCATATATTTTTACTCATAATCTCTCCATGAACACTGTCACATTGCTAATAAGTTCTACTAAAATCTCTTGATCTCAAATGGTGAAATCAACAGCTCAGACACATTAAACAAATGAAAAACAAGCTATTTTCCAGAATTGGTACAGTCATTTCCTTAGGAAGCAAATGGTGAATTAAATCTGGTTTTATAGGTACATGTAGCTAGACAAGATACATGTACATGTATGGACACACACGTGTGTGGACTTACAACTAAATTAAAACTACATTACCTGTCTAATGGCATTTGCATGTCCAAAATGTGCCATGTCAAAACTGAAAGAAAAATTACAAATTTAATAATATGTCACTCCAATTGATGGATGGTCTGCCTCAGACAGGAACTTTACCACAAGAAGTGAAATGTATTTTAATTGTTTACCATTCTACAAAAAGTAAAGAATTAATAAGAAAATGTATTGTACATGTGTAGTTGAATTTGTATATATACATTTTTGTATTCTAGGAGTCTTAGTTTATGTTGCTTTGGTCTGTTGTTAGGTGATTGAGGCATACTTAATAAGGCCAAAAAAAAATATATGTCTGTTTCCTGTTTCCTGACCGACCCTAACTCAAACCCCCCGACCCTAAATCTTTTTATTCAAATCCGGAAAAAAATCGGTTCCGGCCCGGAAAAAAATCGTTTCTGGCCAAACCAGATCCGTATTTTACTATGCCCAAACAAAAAATGGCTGCTCCCAGCACAAATGTGCCACAATAAGCGAGTTTAAAAATGTCAGCACTTGGAGAATTATTCAATTAAAGCTTCTTTAAAGGGATTAAATCATTTAGGGGTACAGGATCCTAACCAAACATGACATATAACCGACTGCAAATCTGACAGGAAGTGCAAAAAAAAAAAACCGACCCTGATTTTTTGGCCTTGGAAGCAGGAAACAGACATATATTTTTTTTTGGCCTAACTTATGTTGGAAGCAGTGCCATTTCCAGGGTGGGTCTTTTCTGTAGATATTTGGACTTTTAATCTTCTGATTTGTTGAATTAATAACTTGAATGTTATATTTAATTCACATTGATAACGATAAAAGACAAAATAATAAACTTTTGGGGTAATCGGTGGTGTTCTGTGGTGAAAAGACCTACAGCCAGATTCAGGGGGTTCTAGGTATTGGGAACCCCTTTTAAAAAACAACTGGATCCACCCTTGAGGAAGGATGCAAATCAGAGAAACTTCAGGCTGAACACCTTTTTACATTTTTTGTTAATTTGCTCTTAAGAGTGGGTCTCATTGGGATCTAAGCTAGATGCGGAATTGCCGATTTTTTTTAAACGTGACACGTGAAATTCTTGTGCAGTGAAAAGAGGAAATAATGTCTAGCTGGACATGGGAAATTACAAAATACTGAGAATTGGTTACCTACATAGCAAAAGCAGGATACGGGAATCTTAGTCCAAATAATTATGAAGTCTGGGACGGCTATTTTATTTTTTTTCTTGGACGCCTTCCTACAGACTGTAGGAAGGCGTCCCAGAAAAAAATTAAAATAGCCTTCCCAGACGTCATAATTATTTGGACTACGGGAATCTGACAAAATAGTAATTGGGATCTTAAGAGTCGTCCGCTTAGTTTTTATATAAAATCATAATCTATAATTGGTTACATTTTGTATCATAAGTAAGTTGTATGATTATACCAAAGTAGTGGCTGAAAATAAAAATGTAAGTGCGTTTAAAAGTCGTAGTAAAAAATAACACATTCGACAGAAGACGTTATCTGGTTATCGCGCAACTATAACCAAATAAATTTACCATCCATCGACCCAAACTCGAACTTGTTTTTTCTTCTTTCTACCAGCATCTCCTGCATCACTTTGGGTTCGTTTTGAAGACATTGCAAACTGAATAGTGAATATGAACGTGGAATTTGGTTGCGAAGTCTAAACAAGCATGGACTGGAAAGTGTATGTAGGAGAGCAAAGGAAGAACATTGACTGGAAACCAGAATAATTTTAATCTTGAATCGTATACGGATTTGACAGGTTCCGGTTTCGAGCATATATGTTCGATAATTTCCTCGGTTTATATCATAATCTTATATACTAACATTAAGAAGGACTGTATTTGTTATGATTTTTTCAAAGGACACCTTTTTCTACGGAAGCGTATTAGGAACGTAAAAAAAAATTGGAAGTGAACTTTTTTTTGAAAAGTCGAAATTGACACTTCGAATCATACAATTTCGGCTTTTACTCGAAATTTTAACTTCCAAATTTTGACTTTAACTTAAAATTTCGACTTTCTAAAATCTTGAAATTTTGACTCTTCAAAAAGTTGAAGTTTTGACGTTTGTAAAACTCGAAATTTCGACTTTTGTAAAACTCGAAATTTCGCCAGTCGGACTACATGAAAAGTCGAAATTCCGACTTACAAACGAAAAATTTCGACTTTCTTAAAATTCCACATCTATATTTTTTTAAAGTATAAATTCAACTGCTAACATGATGGCATCTTTCCTCAGTATTTATACGTTTGCGATTATCACAGTCACTGCAGTCCTCAAGTTATATCAGTAAGCGGAGAACCATATACATCATAAACTTGATAAGCATTTTCTAAGAAACTAAACTATTAGAGGTTATTTTAAATAGAAAATCTGTGTTTGCAGAAGAATAAATGAAATATATTTCGCGTACAAATATTTACTTCAAGTCATGACTTCAGATATGCATGTATAACAAGACATGACAACCCCGTTATTCTGACTGGCACACCTATACTACGACATACGTTTAGGGGCCAGCTGAAGGACGCCTCCGGGTGCAGGAATTTCTCGCTGCAGCGAAAACCTGTTGGTGACCTTCTGTTGTTTTCTGTTCTATGGTCGGGTTGTCTCTTTGACACATTCCCCATTTCCATTCTCATTTTTATTTTATTCAAATCTTATATATACATTGTATATGAAACAAGGGTTAATAGTAGTGTCATAAGAATGCCAACTTGTTGAGAGCAATGTTCCAGAAAAAAGAACCTACATGTCAAAATTCGAAAATAAGAAAACTGAGCAGCTCATGAGCCGTCCTGAATATGCATGGCATATTTGCCACTTGATTTACCATTGTTTAAACAAGGCAACGTCAGTGACTTGCTTTGGGAAACCAAACAGGCCTTTAAAACCAACCATGAAACATGGGATGACAAATGATTCTATGACGGTGTCTTGGAAACTAAAACCACGGGTAGTAAGGTCGTCATATCGAGGAGCGTTTAGTACAGTGACTTTGTCATAGTTTGGATAAGTTTGACATGACGGTGTTAAGTCTTTTTGATGACAATCAATACAAAAATGTAAACATTGGGATATTTTGTAAACGGAACTTCTGGTCATTAATTCGAACTGGTTGGTACCTTTGTATAAGGTAAACATGTTAGTAAATCACAATTTGTATCATATGGTTAATGATTTAACACAGAACAAAGCTTGCGTATGTCAAAATTTAAAACTTGCTTATTGGTTTATCGTGCATAACAAAAGTTATTTTCTTACAGTCTGTTACATCACATATATGTTCGTGATATAACACTGCGGTCAATTATTCTGAAAAATACCTACTTTTGCAATAAATTCAAAATAACTGAAATAGCTGTGCCATGGTTTGGTTCATTCGTGTCATGGTTAAGTTCATGTTCGACATGGTTCAGTTATGTAATTCGTGTCGTGTATAATGAAGAGTTACTATCAAAATTAACAAAAATCGTTGCACTTGAAACACAAAAGGACATAAGAACGCGTATACAATGTAGTAATATGTTATAAGTAGATGGAATATGATTGCCAGTGATATAACTATCCATCTGAGATCAAATGACGTAGATGTTAGCAGCTATTTGTCATCAAGAGGCCTTCAACATTCAACAATTTCTCAGCAAGATATAAAAGGCTGCGACAAAATTCAATGTATAGGAATTCCAATTAGGAAACCATCAGCCTAGTTTCTGTCCAAAATAAATAGCAATGAGACAACTATCCACAAAAGACCAAAATGACACAAACATTAACAACTATAGGTAACCGTACGGCCTTCAACAATGAGCAAAGCCCATACAGCATAGTCAGCTATAAAAGGCCCCGATAAGACAATGTAAAACAATTCAAACGAGAAAACTAACGGCCTTATTTAAAACATGTTTGCGGGCTCCCCAACCTCTTGTTCGCCTCAACCATGCCACACATGTAAAACACACCAGATTGGGTTTAATTATGCAAGAAAATCAAGTAACAAAATCACTAAAAACACAAATAAAGTACTGATATTTAGTGGGACCTAGTTTCAAACAAATAGCAAATGATAAAAAGTCAAGACTCTAAGATAGCTTCTTTTAAATTTCAGGATGGAATTCTGCTGCCAATATTGTGAGCATCTTTGACTGATTATGTCTAGCAATAAATAACGATATATATTTTACACTGTAGTTTTATTGCAAAGCATTATATGAATCAATATTGAGAGGATACAATTTTTCAATATTTGTTTCTTAATTTTTAAATCTTTAATTGCCGTAGTCATATTATAAACTTGAATCCTAAAGAACTAATTAAACAATACTACGTTTATTTATTTCAACAGCCATGCAATGTTTGACCAACCCCGAAGATCTACTGTAAACGTAAAAGTGCAATCGTGAACCCATATGATGGATTTGCACATGGTTCCCAAGGATTCTTCAGTACCATAAAAGAGCATGTTATGATTTCTAAGAATGTCATTATCTTGAAAATGAGACAATATATCATTTAAACTTTACGAATGCTAGAAATTAATCAGTATCACCAACAACTTCAAATGACCCGTATAAGGGAGCAATATATGCAATTGCTTCTGATATATTGTTTGAGTCCATTTCAATGCATCTGTGTAAAATGTTGAGCCTTATCATGTAAATAAATAACAAAAAAACAAAAAAAACAATTCTGAATTTGACTGCGTTGATTTTATGTTTAACATATTTAGTTACACAAATTGAAAAGAAGTTATAAACTACGAAATCATGAAAATATAAGTTTTCATCACAGACACCAAACAGGCATTCATAAGTGCTAACTATTGCGAAACGAAGGGTTTTACACATTTAATTTCAAAAACATATTTACCGAAGTTGCGACTCACAAAAATGTTCAGAACCTAGTGACGTGACAAGTTGTCATATGCCATACCTTACTATTTTACGCTTTACTGAGAACAGTTTGATGGTTTCGGATCTCTGGTTGTCTCTGTCCAATTTATTTACCCATTTTATAGAAACAGGCAGATACAAAGGTTGGCCTATTTAATTTATCCTATTGTTGAAGAATTCATATGTTTGTGTTGTTGGTTTGCTGTCTCATTTATGTATTTCCTGCGTCATCTTACATTTGACATTACCTAGTAAATTGAAAATCAAATAAGCAAAAATAATAAACGGCAAATATAGATAGCATAAAAGTATCATTGAATGTCTAAGAAGTTCAAATTAAGTGTACTTGTGATATATATCAACAAACTTACCATCTGTTTCATCTTCGTCCATCTTATAATGCGTTCTGTCCTATTACAAACGATGATTTCTTGTCTAGCACGGTCAAAATTAACAGTTTAAATGTACATGTAGCAGACAATATAACACGTGTTTCTTTGATTTTCAATCTTTTTTTCAATCACATTTAATGATAAACCTCTTCATACTTAAAATTAGATAGCAGGAGTTTTTTTCGGATAGTATAGAAACTATATTACACAAAAAGTAAAATATTTGAAAAAATTTAATGATACTATACGCGTGATCAAAAAGAAGATGTGATAAGACAACTATCCCCAAAAGACCAAAATGACACAAACATTAAGAACTATAGGTCACCGTACGACCTTCAACAATGAGCAAAGCCCATACCACATAGTCAGCTATAAAAGGCCCGATAAGACAATGTAAAACAATTCAAACGAGAAAAGTTACGGTTTTATATATGTAAAAAATGAATGATGCAATTATACAATATTAAATGAAAACGTTGCATTTATACAATATTACAAAGATTTTGTGATCTTTCATATTTTAAATTCGAACTTTGAAAGTACCTTTTATTGAAATTTCACCATGTCACGCGTAAATATTGGGTTTCGTAAATGGTTTAAGACTTATGATGTCCTCTTAATATCTTTTGGTTAGTTTTGTAGTTGGGTTACTGTATCATGGACCTATAACCCCACATCCCCTTTTATTCATCTTAAACAGGTTTAAAATTTAAAATAAAGAAAAACCAACAAATGTATAGTTTTCTAGAAAAGAAAATGAAAAAAAAAGAATTACTTTTTGACTGGCTGCCATTTTTGAGTAGCCCTTAGCTATTTGACTAGTGATGCTGCTCATGATATCCTCGGCAGAGTCAAGCATGGACATATGGAGAAAAGATTAGGCTATATGTGAAACAGAAGCAACGCTTTGTCTTTTTTTTTGTAAAATTATATCGAAAGAGCAGTGACTTTTAAATTCATATTGTAGAAAACTTACGAAAAGTAACATCACATGTTTAATTTACGCCTTGACGATTACACCCACTAAATTTGGTTAAACAGGCATTTTTTTCTTCTCAGGCAGTTAATATATAGTGTAATTTCGTTCAAATAACAGGCGATATCAGTCAAATTTTCAGTATTAAAGTGGAACAAATATATATTTATTTCGATCTAAACCATGACAATCTTGACCAAAACCATGACGAATTTCTCGACTCTTAACCGAACCATGTCAATCGCTTAACCAAACCATAGCAATTCCGATATCTTGCTTATTCTGCGTTAATTTCGAGAAACAACAATTCCAATATAGATCGTTTGACCTCCAATACAGATTCAAGCATCTTATTTGCTTTTTATCTGCTCGTGTGACTAGAACTGAGGCAATAGTTTGAGGAAGAAACATAAATTAACCATGTCAAACTTATCCAAATTATGACAAAATCACTGTACTAAACGTTCCTCGATATGACGACCTTACTACCCGTGAAAACATTGAATATGGGAGAAGAACAAAAATCTGTCAACATGCATGTTCTTTCCGAATAAAAATCTCCAATATTAAAAGCTAATCCCATAATCATGATTTAATATCTTTACTGCATGTATATGTATCTGTTCTTTAAAAAAAAACACACACACACAAGAGAAAGTGTACAACTCTACGACCGAATGACACTTTCAAACAAATCTATAATGATATGTCCATTTCTTGTTTGGATAAGAAAATTGGATATTTAATATAAATTCTTGACACAAACATATTTATTGGTTTTTGGCCATTTTATGTTAGGCATAGATTTTAACAAAGCTTAAATTTAACACTAAGTAACCAGTCCAGGAAGAAGAATACCTATTCAAAATGGCGTTATCTAAATCTGTCATAAAAGCTCAGGATATTATTTCTTGTAACCTTTGTGAATCAGAGACGAAACTAAAATGGAAATGTCTTGATTGTGACTTGCTAATGTGTAATAAGTGCAATGATAAAATTCATCCAAAGTTTAAAAACGCTAAGGACCATACAATAGTTGACATAAAACAGGTTGGAATAAGTGGTGGTGACAATAAAATCTTGGACTTAACAAGCATAAAATGTACAGAACATACAACACAATCATGCTGTCTTTTCTGTTGTACTTGTGATGCTCTTGTTTGCCCAATATGTATCGCAAAAATGCATACTGGGCATACTTTCATAGAAATAAAGGAGGCATATGATATGAAGCTCGAATTACTGGAGACATTTAAATTGAAAGTAGAAAGTGCTAAAAAAGAACTTGCTGATGATGAAAGAAGGCTTGAACAGCTGAAAATAGCAGAGAACTTCAAAGGTAAGAACGTTTTACAAGACATTGAAGCTCGAAAAGAAGCATATATAAAATATGCAGATCAGCTTTCGAAAGACGTAAAACACAAAATAAAGATCAATGAAGATTCCATATCCAAAAAGCTGACAACAGTTACAGATTCCAGACATAAGCTACAGGAGGTATTCAGTATAGTAGATAAGATTATCAATTCATCAGATTCCCTAAAAATTCTCGAAAATATTGATAAGATAGAGAAATCTTTAGAAACTGCCATACAACCAATTAACATACACCATTCGTATTTAATACCTCAGTTCATGCCAGGAGAGAATATTCCATCAACTTTTGGATCCTTGACCGAGGTTTCAAGTGGTGGTGGAACTGGTAAAATAGAGATGAAAGTGAACAAGCAGTTCACCACAGACTTAAAACGTTGTCACTACCTATGGTTATGTTCTAATGGCTCAATCGTGCTAGGTGACAGCATCAACAAAAGTTTACAGAAAGTACAAACTGATGGAAACAGTCTTGCCACAATTTTCACAATAAAGACATCAATAAGAGGAATTGTAGTTACTTCCGATGGTGATATCCTGCTAGCTGATGCGACACCAAGGCTAAAGCGCATCAATGGAGCAAATGGGAAAATCCAGGATTCACAGTATAGCGTGGATCCATTAGAGATAATGTCACTCCATGTATCAAAAGACCGTAAAATTATTGTAGGTGCTATGAGTGTTGGTGCAGTTATTCCTGTTACAGGAAGAAGAGTGGTGATTGTAATGGATAAAGATGGAAAGCATGAATTTGTTTATGAGTATGATAACAATAAGAAGAGATTAATGACATATCCACGAAATATAACTAGCACTATTAGTGGGAAAATCTTTGTTGCAGATTTTGCGTATGCTGATAGGAGGAACAGTAGAATTTTAGCATTGAATAAAGATGGAAATATCTTAAATACGTACAAGGGAAATCCGAATATAAACAATGTTGACAAGCCATTTCAACCTGAATCAATGCAGAGTACACCATTAGATAGCGTTGTGATATCTGATTTAAACAACCAATCTATTCATATCCTTGACAATTCTTGCAATCTGATATACTACAAAGAAACAAGGGATATAGGAATAATGTCCCCATCTTGCGTTGCCTTTACTAGTGCAACATTATTTTACCTTGGATGTTCTCCACCAGCGAGTTCTACTAATGGAAAACTTTATGAAATTGAATATTCTGGTTTCTGAAACCTAATATCGCTAACGTTTTTAGCATGGATCAGCAGATGTAGATTCAAGCTATAAAAATCATTTCTTCGGGCTGTAGAAATTAATAATCTTGTGGATGAGAAATATATTACCAGAATATTCTAGCTGTGACAATGTTTTTTGGTATCACTCCTAAAATATCAGTTATGATGTTTTATGAATATTGTATTAAATTAAGTGAAATACATGTATAAAATATATGTACAAGAAAAAATATAAAATGATTTTCCCTATTAAACCTTTTATTTTTTTTTTATTGAAAATTGACATTCACAAACAGAATGTTCAACAAACTTCAATGAAATAGATTAATCACCCATGGTTTAAGATTTTCATTTAGAAAAACAAAACTCGAAAATGCAATTTTCATGAAGAATTCACAGGTATTTTTTTGGTAAAAAAACATGCAGATTATTGAGTATATAGAAAACAGAAATTAACACAAGCATCGGTTTAACAAGACATTCACACAGGCAGTATATTTGCATGTATAAAAAATGATTTAGAAGGATCATCATTTTAATATGTCAGATTTATCTTATAATTGACAACAAATAGATTCAGTTTTGTGATAGAAAATATCTCCTGTTGCAAATTCAATGAAATTCAAAAACAAGAAATAACAAGAGTGCACACGCTGAAATGTTTCGCCTTCTCTTCTAATCATTGATATTATGTTGATAGTCCTAAGTATAAAGCTTTATTACAACTGTCACATAAACTTACCATTATTTAAGATAACTACACAAAGACCAATGAACCTTGAAAATGAGGTCAAGGTCAGATGAACCATGCCAGGCAGACATGTACAGCTAACAATGCTTCTATACAACATATATAGTTGACCTATTACTTATAGTTGAAGAAAATAGACCAAAACACAAAAACTTTACACTGTGCAATTAACCGAGAAAAGGAGGTCAAGGTCAAATAAAACGTGTGCTACTGACATAAAGATCATAAAATATTTCCATACACCAAACATAGTTGACCTATGGCATATAGTATTAGATAAAAAGACCAAAACTCAAAAACTTAACTTTGACCACTGAACCATGAAAATGAGGTCAAGGTCACCTGACATCTACCCGCTAGACATGTACACATTACAATCATTTCATACAACAAATATAGTAGACCTGTTGCATTTAGTATGAGAAAAACACACCAAAACACAAAAACTTTACTATAACTACTGAACCATGAAAATGAGGTCAAAGTCAGATGACTCCTGCCTGCTAGACATGTACATCTACAATCATTCCATACAACAAATAAAGTAGACCTATTGCATAAAGTATGTGAAAAACAGACCAAAACACAAAAACTTAAATATAACCACTGAACCATGAAAATGAGGTCAAGGTCAGATGACACCTGCCAGCTAGACCTGTACCCCTTACCATCATTCCATACACCAAATATAGTTGACCAATTGCATACAAAATAAGTAAAACAGACCAAAACACCAAAACTTAAATATAACCACTGAACCATGAAAATGAGGTCAAGGTTAGATGACACCTGCCCGCTAGACATGTACATCTACAATCATTCTATACAACAAATAAAGTAGACCTATTGCATAAAGTATGAGAAAAACAGACCAAAACACAAAAACTTAACTATAACCACTGAACCATAAAAATGAGGTCAAGGTCAGATGACACCTGCCAGTTGGACATGTACACCTTACAGTCCTTCCATACACCAAATAAACTAGCCCTATTGCTTAAAGTATCTGAGATATGGACTTGACCACCAAAACTTAACCTTGTTCACTGATCCATGAAATGAGGTCGAGGTCAAGTGAAAACTATCTGACGGGTATGAGGACCTTGCAAGGTACGCATATACCAAATATAGCTATCCTATTACTTATAATAAGAGAGGATTCAACATTACAAAAATTCTGAACTTTTTTTTCAAGTGGTCACTGAACCATGAAAATGAGGTCAAGGACATTGGACATGTGACTGACGAAAACTTCGTAACATGAAGCATCTATATACAAAGTATGAAGGTCTTTCACCTTCTAAAATATAAACCTTTTAAGAAGTTATCTAACACCGCCACCGCCGCCGTAGCCGTAGCCGCCGCCGCCAGATCACTATTCCTATGTCGAGCTTTCTGCGACAAAAGTCGCAGGCTCGACAAAAATGAAAACAACACGTTATAATGTGCCTGCGTCCGAAGTAATCTTCTCGATTTATTTTTAACTGTCATTTTTCTGACTTGGTAAATGTATTTCCTTATGAAGATAATGATAATTATTTCAACAACAAAAAACAAAGAAAAACAAAATAGGATATAGACACTCTATAGACAAAGTATATAAGAAAAAATATAACCAAATGGCGGGGTTTATAGATAATCACACCGAGCCACGTAAAACGCATACTAGTATTTCCAAAAAATGGATTGAACAACAAGTAAAGTTTTGAATCATACAAATACAAGTAACAAAATGATGTTAACACGTTATAAACAACGTCAGTTCGCTGAATCTATTCTTCATGGCGTCATGTACTATAGTGAAGTTGATATATATTGAATATTCATCAACAAGATATTGCTTTCTTCCAACGAACAAGTCTGAGTTGCAGCTACAAGCACTTGAATACCGAATTATTTCTAAAATGTTAATCCCATATGCAGTTGAAGATGCTATGTTGATGCTACGGTGGTGGATTTTTTTAAAATTTCAAAATTAAGTTCGTCTTGCAGATTCTGATACTAAGATGGCCGCTTATGTCAAATTCTAGGTATAAGTCTTAAAATGAGGTGGAGGTAGCCGTGTACGTTGTTTAATTAATTTTAAGTTCTGGGGATATATCAGAAAAGTTTGGATTGTTAATGGAAAGGATATACTAAGTAATCAATATATCTGAATGTGTGAAATTGTCTCGTCTTGGTCTAGTTTTGGTACTCCGACTGATGAAAATAAGAAGATCTAAGAAGAGGTCGGACAGTTAGTTGTCAAAGGAATGCCGACAACTAGTTGAAAAATTTAACCTCCGAAATCACCAAATATGTTGTCAAATTAAAAACTCCAGCATACTGATTACTTGATCCTCCGTGTATCATGTTTTACTTTTCTGTACACTATTGCCAAAATATGCCGTATGGTATCATAAAGCAATAAATGTATAGGCTAAGCGTATGCGACCATATTTACATTTAAAGCATTGTGGATTATTTCTTTTAGACAACTTTTCTTTTTCACGTTAGAAATGGTGGTAAATAGTGTTGAATAACCAAAATGTCTGATAGAAGTAATTTCAGAGAATGATCGAAATTACTGAGAAATTATCCAGAAGTACTTTACAAGTTTTTTAGAATCCACATATGGTAATATACCACTACGCGAGTAAACAGTTTAATAGTTTTTCTGAAGACCTTATTTATGAATTGGAAGAAATTCCTCCTTTAATTATGTAATGGTTCCGATATCACTGGTTTAAAAAGACGGAAAAGAGCTACATCACAAATTAATCTGTATATAGGAGAAAATGAATTTATGCATCCCTTTGTCAAGTCTGAGACTACTATAACACAAGTGACCAATCTCTGTGTTATAGTAGTCTCAGGTCAAGTGCATAATATCTCAAACATTCAAAAATATCAGACTGAAAAAAAGAAAAGCTTTAATGTAATATAGAAATCCTTGCGGATGATGACTTTGAAAGGAGGTAATCAAATCTCTCACAGGAGGTCTAGATTTGGAAAACTCTTTTTAAAATTAAGCCGATTGATAAATGTTTTCCCAAGACTACATTGTGGTCCTGAGGTAGTATCAAATAAGATTATTATATTTACATCATTGACGACTTGACACATTTTCTACACCTTTGATGTTGTCATTGCTCAGTACCATATGTCAATATCTAGTATTTTATTTTTTTTCGGACTTAAATGATATGAAGTTATGATGGAAATAATAGATATATCAAGGAAATATTCAAAAAAAAACAAATAATTGTTATTCTCAATTTTTCTTTCTTGTAAACTTCAACAGATCGATACCACTGCTGGTGGACGTTTCGTCCCCGAAGGTATCACCAGCCCAGTAGTCAGCCCTTCGGTGTTGACATGAATATCAATTATGTAGTCATTTTTATAAATTTCCTGTATACAAATCTTTGAATTGATCGAAAAACTATGGATTTTCTTATCCCAGGAATAGATTTCCTTAGTCGCATTTGGCACAACTTTTCGGAACTTTGGATCCTTAATGCTCTTCAACTTTGTACTTGTTTGGCTTTATAACTGTTTTGATATGAGCGTCACTGATGAGTCTTATGTAGACGAAACGCGCGCCTGGCGTACTAAATAATAACCCTGATACATTTGATAACTATTTACACCACTGGGTCGATGCCACTGCTGGTGGACGTTTCGTCCCCGAGGGTATCACCAGCCCAGTAGTCAGCACTTCGGTGTTGACATGAATATCAATTATGTAGTAATTTTTATAATTTCCTGTATACAAAACTTTGAATTGATCGAACAGCTACGAATATTCTTATCCCAGGAATAGGTTACCTTAGCCGTATTTGGCACAACTTTTTGAAATTTTGTATCCTCAATGCTCTTCAACTTTGTACTTGTTTGGCTTTATAACTATTTTGATATGAGCGTTACTGATGAGTCTTATGTAGACGGCGAAACGCGCGTCTGGCGTACTAAATTATAACCCTGGTTCATTTGATAACTATTGAAGTCCAAAAATGAACAACAAAGTTTATGATAAAATGTTCATATGGACCGATCCTACATATGGTCATGTTACCACCTCTCCTTATATTATCTTTTTCAAAAGTTGTGTCCCCCCCCCCCAAAAAAAAAATCTTGTGGATGGTGATGAGTCATATTAATTTATTTATTCATTAATACAGTGGAAAGAAAGGTAACAGTAGTATGCCAGTGATCAAAAGTCATAAATCGATTGAGAGAAACCAAATCTGGGTTCCAAATAAACTGTGACCAAAGGGAAACACGTCAACTATAAAAAAAAAACCAAGGGAACAAAAGGAACACTGAAGTGCAACAAAAACAAACGCCTTCATACATAAAAACGAGCTATTTGATAACAACTGCCATATTCCTGACTTGTTTCAGGTCATTTTAAGAAAAAAACTGGATTGAGCATGTTTTAATGGCTAGCCAAACCTTCCCTTTTAAGACAATGTTGAAAAATAAATCACGAAAAGGACAATACTATGTGTCAGAAACACAGCACACACATACGCAAAATCATTCATGACAAAAACACACAAACAAATAATATAATAGTAGACACTACATGCAAACTGCAGAAACGCTGGTGCAAGCTTTAGAGTGAAATGTTCTCCCCATAGCTTTATCATAGAATTTCTGTTAAAAAGATGTACTGTTGCTTAATCTTTTTTATTATCAATAAGCTCACAAACACGAAAATGAAAGAAAAGAAAAATGTCAAATAGATCACATTGTTTGTTTATGATATATTGTGACCTATTGACACGAAGAGCATTAAAAAAATGTTAGGTATTTATACATCTCCAGCTTTCAAAAATTTGATTTGGGCGTTTTTTTTATGAAGCCTAATGTTGTTTTTATGGCTAAAATAGCTGGCTTTCAACCTCTAAATTTAATTTGAGTACAGACACACCTTAATTTCAAATGCTTTTTAGGTTTTAGACAATTAAAAGGTTTCAATACTTTTTTTCCCCTCGAGCCAGATCTTTAATCCCATTTCTCTGTGATAAAAGAAACACACGCATAGACAAATACAACAAACAATGCATTGTCTATATTACCTGATCTAAAAATCTGGTTGGGTTAGAACAATTTTCTTGCGAATTCTTCATCCCTCATGAGTTTGCTTATCCATTCCATATTTTGTAAAAGGCAAAACTCACAATAAATGTGTGTTGACAAAGAGACACTTTGTTGTAATTTTAATAGAATAATGGAAATGATAAAATCAAAACGGAAATACTTTAAATAGTTGTGTCATGTGTACTTGTGTTTGTCTTTTTCATTTTTAGCCATGACATTGTCAGTTTGTTTTAGATTTATGAGTTTGACTGTCCCTTTGGTATCTTTCGTCCCTCTTTGAAAACACGTAAACTATTTAAAACATTAACAATTAAAGCAGATGCAAGGCTAAACAATCTCTTTGAAAACGATTAATGTAAAGGCTAATAAAACAGTATATAAAATGCTCTAGACTTACCTAAAGTGATTACTTTTAAACTGACCTAAGCACAGAGTTTGCAAAAATTTCAAAGTTAATGAGCCATGATGAGGGAGCAGGGTCATATAATCTGCATGAAAATGACACTAGCAAATTAAATTGTATTACAACCGCAAACCAATAAAGATAACACTGTTACAGTAGTATAATCCTGTTCAAAAGTTATACATATTTCAGATTTCAAATGTTTGGTTTGAGCGTTCCTGATGAAGGTAAATCCAGAAAAGCACTTCAGACACAAGAAATTATCAATTGTGTTGTTTTCTTGTTGGCCTTTTTAACCTTTTTGGATTTGAGCGTCACTGATGAGTCTTTTGTAGACGAAACACGCGTCTGGTTTCTATGATGAGTTTATTTTCAATTTTTTATATCACTGTGTCAATACCTCTGTTGGTGGACTTTCAGTCCCCGAGGGTATCATCAGTACTTTGGTACTGACATGATTTAACAAACTTTACTAAAATTGTCCGTTAATAAATTGAAATTATTACAAAACTAAGGTTTCAACTTCCTCAGGCAAAGTTGGCTTAAGATGAATTTGGCTATTTATTTTAGGTAATTTTGACATATAGCTCTTCAACGGTTTCGGTACTTATACATCTTCAAATTTCAAATGTTTGGCTTTGAGTGGTCCTGATGAAGGTAAATCCAGAAAAGCGCTTCGAACGAAAGAAATTATTAAACGTGTTGTTTTCAATTTTTTATAAATCCATTGAGAGAAAACAAACAAAATCATTGACTTGCCATCAGTTGATAAAGCACATTCTGTCTGTGCCTATCTCAAGTCAGAAACCAGTTCAGAGGTCGTCATTAGATGCTGCCTGTTGTATATGTTTTTTGTTTTGACATAAATCATGACTTGGGTTTTTCTTAGATGACTTTTGTTAATATCAGCAGAAAAAAAATCAAATGCAACACCATTATTTGTTTCTTTTTCAGAATTTTTAATAAAACATCAAGACTAAAACTCTGGGAAATAGTCCCATTATTACAAAATCTCTCTGTGTCAGTAAGCACAGTTGCCAATATCTTCTTGTACAAATGCTCTGACCAGCAGGTAAATTTATAATGATTAAAACAAAGTATCTGAATTGCATCTACCTCAAAGGTATTTTTTACTCAACAGAATCCCCTTTAGTACTGATTTGACACAGACCACCATAGGATTTATGAGAAATCAAATTTTGAGCGTCTTTTTTAATGGAATATTTGTAACTATTAATTTAATTGGAATACATTGAAATGTTATTTTACATAAAAATTAAAGAAGTAAGTTCGGTAAGGGCCATATTTGGCCTCAATTATAAAGTTCATAGTTACAAGACAATAAATGTCTTAAGTTGCCTTAAAGACATGTTAGAAAGTTACACAGAACTGTTTTTGTCAAAGTTTAATTATAACACGTTGATTTGTACATCAAAAGAAGGTCAAAATAAGTGATTTTGGTGAAATTTGACAAAATCAGCAAGATTTCAACCAAATGAAGGACCAGGAAACATAGAGCGCAGGCGTCGACAAGCTTAAGATTCAAATTAGACATGTGAAATGTCTTTACAATCATTATTTTAAAAGATCTTTGTTGTCGACGTATGCGCTCTATGTTTCCTGTCCAATACTTTATGTAAATTTACCCATTTTCATTGATTTTTTCGTGAAAAATCAATATGAGTACAACTTGTGACGTCATAATGAAACGCAGAAACGTAAAATTTTCAACAAAATGGTTTATATCCTAGCTAGTCAATGTATTAGCTGTAATTTATCGTGATATTGGTCGATGAATCTGAATTTGAAATTTACACTAAAAAAGGGGGCCATTTTAGGACCTTATCGAACATACTCCTTTTGATATAAATACACTTTCTGGGGTAACCCAAAAGCAATGAATTTTCTGTTTTATTTCCTCAATCATTTGTCACCTTAAATATCATTTGTTTGCCTGTACCAAGTCAGGAATATGACATTTGTTATCCATTTGTTTCATGTGTTTGAACTCCTGATTTTGCCTTTTGATTTGGGACTTTCCTTTTTGAATTTTCCTTGGATTTCAGTACTTTAGTGATTTTCACTTTTTTGTATACAGTTTTTCTGTAGAAGTATATCATTTGATGCATGATTCTACATTTATATATTTAAAAAAAGTTCATATTTTCAATCTATTCTTTAATATCTTTTGAGGTACTGTTTCTTATTCTTATTTGATCTCTAAAATTTATATATTTTCACTGCCATCCCTCAGTAAACTATCCAATTATATGTTACTAGGCAATTATTGGAAAATTAACCTATTAAAAAATATGTTCACATACGAATCAAAATGGCAACTTCATCAGTTTTATAAGGGGGATGCAAAAAATGTCATTATACTGCTTTAAAATCATCAATAAATTAAAAAATATGTTTGATCGGTATTTACATTCAAATTTTGATCAGAATAGCAAATACATCAGTCTGACAAAGTTGAGGTAACAATATATTAATACTGATATATATTTTATCAGCAGTTACATTAAATTACATTTTTTATCACAACAGCAACTATGTCGGTCTTATAAAGGGGAGGTAACAAATTTCATAATACTGCTTTAAAATCAGCAGCAGTTCAGAAAATATGTTTAATTAGTATTATGTTCAAATTTTGATCACATTAGCAAATACATCAGTCTTATAAAGTGGAAGTAACAATGTTATAATACTGCTTCAAAAACCTTAGCAGTACAGAATATATGTTTGATAAGCTTTTATGTTTAATTCCTTTTTCTTTCACAGTTCATCAACATCTGTCTTCAAAAGTGGAGGTAAAAAATGTTATAATACTGCTTCAAAAACCTTAGCAGTTCACAGCATATATGTTTAAACAGCATTTCTGTTTAATTCATTTTTTATCTTAGTAGCAACTACATTCTTCTTATAACAGGGAGGTTACAAGTAATCCTACTGCTATAAAATCTTCAGCAGTTCACAAAATATATGTTTGATCGGCTTTAACGTTCAATTCATTTTTTTCCAAAATATTAACTACATCCATCCTATTAAGGGACGGTAAAAAATGTCATAATACTGCTTCAAAATCCTCAACAGATTAAATATGTAAAATATTTTTGATCAATTCTTATTCTTTGATTCAATTCAACACCAATTTTGACTTTGGAATCCATCCTTCCATTCATTTACCCTTGGTTATACTATGAATAGTAACCTATTCCCATATTACATACAAGGTATATTACAGGAGTAATATCAATGGTAATAATGAGATAACGAAGTATCATATGTCATAATACTCTTTTGTAAAATCACACAACAGCACATTGCAGTATTCCAAGGACTCTAAAAAAAATGTTTGATCAGTGGTGTCACTATTCAGACCAACAATAGTATTTTATAGTTGTCCAAGGCCGTCAAAAGAAATGCCTGATTAGTGGTGTCACTATTCTAATCCATAATGGAACATGTCTATCCTGTTGCAAGAATGTCTCCCTGGAAACAAGAGTTGAACCCTGGTAAAGTCTGATATGTTCCTGAAAAAGATGATGTTGTTAAGTTCCTTTATAGCAATATCTTTGAAAAAATTGACATATAAATAAAATAACCAAGGATTTGATGTCATTTACCTTAATAATGTATAACCAATCAACATGCTGTTGACACAATTATAAAAAAAATTATTTCAGCTCTTGTATATGCACAGTGAATTTCTACTAAGACAAAACCAAAAAAATCCTATATTGTTTAAAGTAGCAAATTTACCCTAAAAATCCTCCATTAACTTATCTAAAAACATGCCATGAATTCCACACAAAATACTTCATTTCATTATCTAGACAAATCAAATAGGTTAAACCAGATGCTCCGCAGGGCGTAGCTTTATACGACCGCAGAGGTTGAACCCTGAACGGTTGGGGCAAGTATGGACACAACATTCAAGCTGGATTCCGCTCTAAATTTGGATTGTGATTAAATAGTTGACACAGCATAGGTTTCTGACACAGAATGAATGTATTCAAATGAACTTAAAATTTTTGTTTTCTCTTAGAGCAATTCACTATGCTGTTGAATATTAATCCTCTCAAAAAAATGTTTGAAGAAATTTTCTTTTTATTTAAGAAATTTCAAATGAGAAAAATTGAACCTAATTTTTTAATCACATCCCCCTTTCATGCCTTTCCCTTATTCCAAAACTAATTTCAATTAAAATATTCTAATGAAGTTTGCAACAATTAATATTCATTTAAATACATCATAAATATTAAGATGTAAAAAAACTGCTTGTTATCACTGAATGGTAAAGATTATTTAAATTTATCAGTTGGTAGAAAAAGTGAATATACATTGTATATTGTATATAACAAAGATTTAAGTTGATTCTGGACAAAGAAAGATAACTCTAATTAAAAAAAAATCTTGCAGATATTTCTTGCTTACTATACTGGACAAAGAAAGATAACTCTTAATTAAAAAAAAAAAATTGCTATTTCACAATATTGTGAAATTAGATATTTCTTGCCATTGCACAATACTGTGCAATTGAAAAGACTTGCTATTGCACAATACTTAATATAATAATGTTAGATCCTGATTTGGACCAACTTGAAAACTGGGCCCATAATCAAAAATCTAAGTACATGTTTAGATTCAGCATATCAAAGAGGCCCAAGAATTTAATTTTTGTTAAAATCAAACTTAGTTTAATTTTGGACCCTTTGCACTTTAATTTAGACCAATTTTAAAACTGGACCAAAAATTAAGAATCTACATACACAGTTAGATTTGGCATATCAAAGAACCCAATTATTCAATTTTTGATGAAATCAAACAATGTTTAATTTTGGACCTCGATTTGGGCCAACTTGAAAACTGGGCCAATAATCAAAAATCTAAGTACATTTTTAGATTCAGCATATCAAAGAACCCCAAGGTTTAAATTTTTGTTAAAATCAAACTAAGTTTAATTTTGGACCCTTTGGACCTTAATGTAGACCAATTTGAAAACTGGACCAAAAATTAAGAATCTACATACACAGTTAGATTCGGCATATTAAAGAACCCCAATTATTCAATTTTGATGAAATCAAACAAAGTTTAATTTTGGACCCTTTGGGCCCCTTTTTCCTTAACTGTTGGGACCAAAACTCCCAAAATCAATACCAACCTTCCTTTTATAGTCATAAACCTTGTGTTTAAATTTCATAGATTTCTATTTACTTATACTAACGCTATGGTGCGAAAACCAAGAAAAATGCTTATTTGGGTCCCTTTTTGGCCCCTAATTCCTAAACTGTTGAAACCAAAACTCCCAAAATCAATACTAACCTTCCTTTTGTGGTCATAAACATTGTGTTTAAATTTCATTGATTTCTATTAACTTTAACTAAAGTTATTGTGCAAAAACCAAGAATAATGCTTATTTGGGCCCTTTTTTGGCCCCTAATTCCTAAACTGTTGAAACCAAAACTCCCAAAATCAATCCCAACCTTTCTTTTGTGGTCATAAACCTTGTGTCAAAATTTCATAGATTTCTATTAACTTAAACTAAAGTTATAGTGCGAAAACCAAGAAAATGCTTATTTGGGCCCTTTTTTGCCCCTAATTCCTAAAATGTTGGGACCAAAACTCCCAAAATCAATACCAGCCTTCCTTTCATGGTCATAAACCTTGTGTTAAAATTTCATAGATTTCTATTCACTTTTACTAAAGTTAGAGTGCGAAAACTAAAAGTATTCGGACGACGACGACGACGACGACGACGACGACGACAACGACAACTTGATAGCAATATACGACGAAATTTTTTTCAAAATTTGCGGTCGTATAAAAAGTAAAGCAGTCATTGTTTGATCAGACAATAAATTAAAGGGTAATTTTCTATCAGATAAATGACAGCACATGCAACTACAGGGCTTTAATCATTGTTGAAAAGCAGCATAATAACTGAGGTACCCTTATGTTCTTTTTTAAGGCATGGTTTCTGTTCAACATGACTACTAGGTTCAAAAATATAAACTTCATATTACATGTAGATATTTTATAAACAATCTGTTTTTAAATCCCTCTGAGATTTGAATGAACATTCAAAGATTTAACAGCCAATATTTACCTCCTTTAACTGTTGTTGTAGTTGTGTATTGTTAGTTACTATTGCACACTGACATTCCAAGTCTCTATATACAGATCTATATCCTGAAACAGAGAGTCAAGTAGTTAAAGCATCAACTGTAAGAACCATCTAATCCCCATCCATTTACACATTAAACACCAAAAAATTGATTTAGAGAAACAGAAACAGAACTACAAGATACACAGTATTAAAAAAAGGGGGAGAAAAAGGAAATAAAACTAAATAAAGAGGTTTGTATGACAATTATCCTAAAAGTCAAGGTAGAGTCGTAGCCAGAATAAAATGAAACTAAACAAAGCCAAGGCTCTGTGTTGAAGGCTGTACTTTTGCCTATAATGGATTACTTTTTACTAATTGACTTGGATGGAGAGTTTTCTCATTGGCACTCATACCACAGCTTCTTATATCTATAAAGTAAGGTCAATATCATTTCAAGCCTATCTATAGATATCAAATTATGATTTAGAATGTCTTGATGTAAAAATATCTTACCAAAGTTAGCAGATCCCACTATAGACATTGAGGGTAGTGTATCTTTCTTTAGGTAATACCATAATCCTTTCACATGAAATGTCCATTTATCTCGGAAGTATTCTCGTAATTTGATCCTGTCATGTTGTTCGTATTTACCCGTAAGTCTGAAAAATCTCTTAGCTATATGAATGTAAGCTGCTGGAACAGCACCAACAAAACCTTTGGCACCAAAAAATCCATTTACCTGAAAGAATAAGACATTATTTTACAACTATTTTATAACTTCCACATTATTTTAACAAAAAGTTCATACAGAGTTTGAACAAAATGATCTGGTCTTTAAATCAAACTTTGCTTAGCAGTAGGAGTACAAAATGTGTGCTTGAATCACCAAAGAGTTGTTGATTTTTGAGTCTATAGTACAATTTGTTATGTTAAGGACTGTAAAGCAAGCTGCCAGGTATTCATCCACAAGTGTTCTTTAGGAATTTTTTATTGTTCAATTATCATTTTTTTCTTTTCTTTTAAGCATATTTAAATCAGGGCTTCCAAAAAATATTTATGCCAGCCCGACGTTTTATATCTGATCCCTATTGTAATCCCTAAGACTAAGTCACAACAGGCAATTTAAATGAATTATAGTAATCAGATGGCTATCCCAATGATTGACATTAGATTAAAAAAACGTTTATTAAACTTTACTTTGATATGAATTTGATGTTCTGACGTTAACTGTTAAAAATGACAGTGCATAATTTAAAGTGTGCACATCAGCGAGCTCATATCTGCCTTAGTCTTTTTATTTGGGCAAAATAATGTTGTCAAAAACTTTACTTTCGTTTTTAAACCGGATGTTGACATGATATGGTAAAACATGGACCATATACGGATATGTAAAATCCTTGTACGTTTACAAAGCACGACTGAGTGAAGAAGCTCTTTCCACGTTATTTCTTCAACAAAATACTTCAAATGAACTTTAGATACAGGTTTCAATGATAATTTTAGCATTTATGAAGAAATGTAGGATGCATAATTAAACTTCCCACCTGTGCACATGTGCACTTGTGTTCTAGTTTATACTACCTAGTTGAAGATTTTTCATTTAACATGTTTAGAACCTTTTAAAATTTTTCATCAAATCATGTTTATAAATGTATTTCTTATAATTTTAATCTTTTGGACTAAATCAATAAGATACAAACCGCTGAAATGTTAAAAAATAATTGTTAATAGACCGATCAATTTATACAATGTCCGGTACTGAAAATAGTTTACCTGTCACCTGAACATGTAGATTTCAGGGTTCACTGATTTCAGCTGTCCAACAACTAATTAGCCTTGATTAAAATTAGAAAGTATTGAAGTAGGGGTTGTTTTGATAGTAATTAATCATCATGTCACTTTTATGACCGAAAATTTGTGGCTGTGAAAGGCAAAATATTGGGTCAAAAAGATCGTGAATTATGTAAAAATGACCCAAAAAGCCTTGATATTTAAAAAGTAAAAGACCGCTTCATGCTTTTCCCAGCCGGACTTTTACCAGACATTTATTTATTACAATTGTCCGGAATATATGACCGTTTTGGAAGCTTTGATTTAAATGCATCATAAATATACCAATTGATTTTTTTAATTATCAGTGTTTGGTTAGGAACACAAGTATAGTAATGATAGAACCAATTGTGCAATGACGTCATTTACACGGTTTGACTTTTGGTCAACAGATGTTTCACATTCATACAGAACAACATGAGATTGGATTATACTGATTGAGTTCCATTAATAAATGAAACCTACCTCTGGTGATGCCATGAGTATATTATACTTTGATTGTGACTCTTGTAAAATGACTTGAAGATAATGATCGGTTAAATTGAAATAACCAGATGCTAAAAATATCTCCTCTCCTTTTTCAGCAGTTCTAAAAATAGATTTCATAGCCACTTCATCGTCTACAATACCGAATGGTCCCATTTGAATCAATGGGTAAATCCAAGTATCTATTTCACTTTGATCTGAATTTGAATCACTTCCTGTCACATGATTATCAATATTTATGGTCACATTTGATTGGTCCAAAGAATTTGAATTTCCTAAACTGTCTGGATTTATTATCTCAGGTAATTGAACACTTTCATTGTCATTTCTTTTCTTCAAAAGGTTCAGAATTCTTTTCTTGGCTTCTAATTTGAATTCATAGTCTGAACCTGAAAAGTAGATGAGTATGAAATTAGAAAAGCTGTGACCAGAAAATATATTGTTCCTCTACTACATGTAGGTAAGGCATAGTAATACAAAAGCATACAAATTGAAAAAAAATCATTTGGACACAGATGATGCCCCTGTATAAAAAGAGTTTCATAAATATCCAGGTTTAGTTAAGGGTATTTCCATTACAAAGAGCACAGAGGCATACTAAACATTGATTGATATTTACTGTTGCCCAATCCAAATTCACCTTTTGTATAGCTAGGGCAAAGTCCATTGTGGCAGCTTTAAGTATGATTTAGACATAGACCTTTCATTAAGTACTTGAATTTCAACTGAGTTTCAACTGTCACTCAGGAATTTATAATTTTGTCTTCTTTTAATGATATGGTACCGATTCATAAAACTAATATTACCTTCAAATGGATGAATATTGCACTGAAGATGAAGTTCAACAGAGTTATCCTCCTTTAATTGGAATGAAAATGAACCAACTGTTTTCACTAAGTCTGTAAAGAAGTTAGACAACTCTGGACAGTCATTAAACAGGATATATCTGTCTTGTCTGTTTGTGAAGTAATCATTACTCAGATTAGCACTGAAAAAGAAAACAAAAGAAATGTTAAATAACATTAATTAAGGGGAGATAATTCCAAATTTTATAATGGCGCTGCATGATTGAACTGAATATAACAAATACAATTTATTGCAGTAACTGTCATTTTTCCTTTGGTAAAATATTTCAAGTATTGTTTATTTTGTATTGTTTTTGGTCTGTATCAACATAAATAACAGTCTAAATATGCTCATAACATCCTTGACATGCTCATAATTATAATTTTTTAAACATCGTGAGTATGCATATAATATCTGCCAGAGCCTGCAGTTCTAAAAATATCTTTGAAAGAAAGTAGTACACATTTGGTGTGTTTATACTTTTAAATATTACTATTCAAAATAAAGGAAGAGACTTTGAAATTTTTTCTGATTTTAAACAAATAAAAATTTCTTATTTCAACATAAAACGGGAAATTTCTGTCAAAAAGTGCTCATCTTTTTGGAACAAATAAGAATATACTGTAAAAGATGACAACCATAGCAATTAGCACATTTGGAATATAATCAATTTGTGAATTGAACCCCTCCCATTCAGCAATAATTATTCAAAATTCTGTAGTTAAAAAATATCTTTGAAAACAAGGATGTACACATGTAGTGTGTTTAAATTTATTTTTCAGAATGTCAAAGAAAAGATGGTATGGAAACTTATGTTAAATAAAAGCAATCAGTTACATATAGATTCTTACATTGATACCAGTGGATTATCAGATTTATCCAATCGAGATAGTTAAATTATCAATTTTAAAGTCCGAGCCGCCTTGGTGAGGACTTTAAAATTTATAATTTAACTATCGAGATTGGGTAAATCCGATAATCCACGAGTAACTATGTAAGAATCTGTTTCTCTAATGATTAAAAAGACATTTTCTTTTTTGTTGACCGAAAATCCCCTTCGAGTCAATGCCTTTCACATTGCACGAAGTTGTCAATTTCATTAACACCTGTTATCATATTTTGATTCATTCAGTTAGCTAAAAAGGTCATGACCCTTAAAATCATCCAATGATCTTTTGAGATCACCAGCAACCACACGTTGATTAAATTTGTTTATACAATGGATTCGGAAAGGGATAAATTCCCATAGAGTTAGAGAATTTTTTTACATATTTTAGGGGTCTGATTTGCTAAATGTGCCTGATTTTCTAATTTGTAAAAATATGGATGTGGTTCAATGCACTATTGTAAACTAACTTAATTTTAGGTTATTTAATGTCTACCTGAATAGCTGCAATTTATATTCACGATTTTCTAGTTTTTATGATGTATTTATATATTAACGGTAGATTAAAGTGTTACAATTTCAAAATGATTTATGTTTGCACTAATTTTCTACTTGCCATGGTCAGGGGAAAAAAGTGCTCATGAAAATAAATTGGTTTACATTATTTGCAATAAGACAACTATATGTGTAATTCTTAATCATATTGCCCTTACCCACTTATAACAAAACTATCATCAAACAAATAAATCTTCATATGATTAAGTCCTATCACTTCACTCATTTTTCCAGTCAACAATCTCTTACATATCCCTCTTAAATCAGGGGTATGGTATAGATGGACTGAGATTATATCTTTATACTCCTTTAATAGTGGTGTCAACATAGTCCGAGAACTTTTCTCAACTCCACGAGACCCACGATTGTAGTCCAGCAAGATATGTACTTCTAAATTATTGTTGCCATTTGTTTTTGCTGTATGGCATGCTTCTCTTATTGCATCTACCTAAAATAAAAAAAGGAAAAGAATTGAAGTCCTGTAGGCAGAGCTATAAAAAGTATACCCGATGCTACAGATAAATTTATGCAGAGTAAGTATTGATCAAGTGATAAAGTTCTAATATGTAGGACGCTGAACAAAGATGGTCATGTTAAGGTGTGATGGTTTGAAGCAGATGTGTTTTTTTTATCGTGCTGAAGTGTGGCATTGTGACGCTATCTTGTTGATAGTACTGCCCAAGTACGATCGTGGTAACGCTGAAATGCTATGGTCTACACAAAAAACCTTTCAATGCTTTTCATGATATTGTAGATATCAATTTGTATGTTAGAAGCAGTTTTTCATATTTTTAAGTTGATAAGGGGCTGATAAGCTTTAAATAAGGCAAGTACTGCGGATGTATAGGGAAAAGTTAACCTTTTGTAGTGATTTTTTTTAACTATAAAAAGGTTCCTTTTTATGTACAATGGAGCGTTTTATTTTCTAAATACATATGTACTTCAATATAGTCAATTAAAAATGGAGTCCAATTATGCTCTTATGAGCAAGACTTGCATTTCAAATTTTAAAATAAACATGACAGGAGATACAAATGTATATGATGTACATTAATATCACCTGTGTTGCACAACTTTTCTGTTTTTGTTTGTTTTCAATGCTATTTAATTTCATATTTGATTTGAGAGCCATTGATGAGTCTTATGCATGTTATGAAGTTGAAACATGCATCTTGTATACCAAATTATTAATGAGTCTATGTTTTCCCAGTCCTGAATATGATTAATAGATTAAATGCTGGACTTTAAATTATTCCTTTTGACTTAAAGACACACTTACTAGTTCTTGTTCTAGTTCACCTGTACCCAAGTATAGAGACGTAAATACAATCCTTTGGGTGGCTTTTCTAGCATTTGACTGGAAAAGAAATAGAAGATTATAAGCTTAAGTCTAGCTTATATTTTGCTCTTGTTGTTCCTTAAATATGTTATAGTAATGAACAATGCTACTATGATTAATCCTTGGAATAGTAATTCTTCAAAAAAAAAATACATGTATTTTCTAAATTTTTCATCAATATATTTTTTGTAATACAACATATGTGTGTGTGTGTTTTATAATCACCAGATGCCTAAAATAATCAAAGAGCAGAATGCTCTGAGGGATATGATTGCCATAGTTTTCATTGACACATGTATAGTAGTTCTGCCAACTTTTCATTAAGCAGAGGAAAAAAAAGATCCAAGGATACTGCAGCAAAAATTTTTTTGTTTGAATGGTTTCACACTTGTCATTTTTGGGGCCCTTTATAGCTTGCTGCTCGGCTGCAAATGAAAGACTGTACTTTGACCTATAATGGTTTACTTTTACAAATTGTGCCTTGGATTGACAGTTTTTTTTCACATTGGCACTCATACCACATCTTCTTATATCTATGAAACACTATAGCCACATAAACAGAGTTTACAATCATTTTGACTAAAGTAGTTACATGTCAGCAATGATTCATGGAGTTTTATTCAGAAGATCACGATAATAAATACCTTTAAGATCTCATGAAAGTGTTTTGGTTCATCGATTATCTGAACATTGTTACCATTTACACCAAAACATGGTGCTATATCTCCCAGCCATGAGAAAGCATGAGGTGCTGATACAGAACCTGGAGATGACAAATCTTTACTTCGGAGGAATTCATTCTTTGGCCTTTGACTTGATACTAATCTGAAGATAGAAAATATATCATAAAAATTGTTTCTTAAAGGTTTCATATTTTCATCAATAACTGACCAACCAATTTTTGTAATTTGTCACAGACAGATATGGTAATTAACTTTACCAAACATGAGTTGTCTCCCATTAAATTTTGGAGCCATATGCATCTTTTTTTGACAAGTAGTCACAGAATATAAAATCATGCAAAGTTGGTCCTTTTTATGAAATAACCTACCGACCGTGCAAGGGCTGTAAAGCCAGACAAGGTCTTTAAAAACTTCCATATGTTGTTGTTGACATGTAGATAGTATTAACAAAATAATATCTTCATCTTGTATTATTATAATTTTTAATCTCTTTTTAATAACTTTTTCAAAATCAAGCCAGATGGGAGATAACTCTTAACAATTTTCACAGATCAAATAGTATAGGGAATATTGATGCCATTGAGACATATAAACTATCAATTAGTCATATTAACAGATATCAAAATCTGTGTATGAATATGTAAAAATTAGCATGCTGAACTTACAAGTCTATCTACAAATTAAATAGACTTGGCTGTGAGTATAAACAGTCATTTATAAATCAATCTGATATTTTTTCAATTTAAAGCCTTCAGGTAAAACAGTATATATTTCTCCCTACTTTTACCCATTCCTACTTACTGGTCCAACAACCATTGTGCTGTTGGATAGGTTAACTCGCTTCAACACTTCCCCCGCTTTCCTTCCATGTACAGTGTATATCAGCAATCCTAATGATTGTTAATACCACTACTAGTGAATTTTAAATACACACTTAAAATAATAAAAGGCAGCCTGTATTCAATGGACCAGTATCGTTAACATACATTATGTTAAACATTTTAAATTTATACTAACTGTTATTTCTAAGTAAACGCAACACTTTTAAAAATTGATGAATTTTATATATTTATCTTTCTCAAAAACAGTTTTTATCTCCAGGCCAATATATCTATGTGTAGACTGCAGCAGATGAGGTAAGAGATTACAGAAAAGAAACAGGGAATGAGTCAAATAGACAACAACCAAACCAAAAAGTAGAAAAACAGACACCATTGGCGGATCCAAGAGTGGGGGGGGGGGTTCTTTTTTTTGGCATATCAATGCATTTGAATGGGGACATATAGCTGGAACCCCTCCACCCCCTTTATCCTAGGTTGTGAACACCTCCACCTTTTTAAAATGGCTGGATCTGCCACTGGACACCAATGGGTCTTTAACAGCAAGAAAATTTTGCACACAGAGGTGGACTTCAGATGGCCTAAACAATGACTTTTAATATTTCATGCAAATTCAGAAGGATTTTCAACTTGGATAAAGTATTCATTTGAAGGATAAATTTTAAAATTTAATAGACAATAAACATTCACATATTTTTCTTTATTTATAACATTTGAGTTTTCATGGCAAACACATTTTTTTAACAATTGTTTTACTACGCCCAAACTATGGTAACCTGCAGTCTTCCCGCTTAACTTTTGAGTCCACATTAACCAGAAGCAATGTTTAAATTTAAGGGTTGGATTCTGTTGGCTTGTAGATAAGAATTTTACAGGCCTGAAAGCAATTTTACAAGCCATATTGCAATGCTGTAGGACTTGTGGTTATTTGTGAAGAATGACTCTGTTATAAATATTACCACTTCCTTATTTGGCAATTCTTATCCTGATGACAGTGCCAAAGGCTCTAAAATATGTTTATGTTATTAAATTCCTGTAATCTATAATGTGTTGTTATATTTCAATATTTTATTTAAGTCTCATTTTTCAATAATATAGCATACAACATAACATTAAGCATGTTAAGTGTAAAATATAGATATAAAATATATGTGTATACTATAAGTCCTTATATTAATTGTTTCTAGAGATTGACTATCTCAGCTTGAGATGAGATATCAACAAGATAAATCTAAATCTTATAAATACAGTGCAAATTCAAATGAAAAATTATAGGCCAATGTATACATGAACATCATCATAAGCCTAAATCCCTTATTAAATCTTTATTGGATTCAATGTCCTATAGATAAAATTTGACCTGACTATATTTTTAAACATGAAATTCTAAAACAGATATGATTGATTATAGATAATAAAAAACTTCCTTCCCTATTACTACCTCATGTATAATCAGTCAAAACTGAGGTCAAAACACGCGTTTAGGAAGAAGAATATATACCCTCCAGATATGTTAACATTTATGTACGAAAGGATTTAAAAAATTAGGTTGACATTTTCAAAAATTAGTAAACATTTATAATTATTATAAATCTTGTAAAATATAAGAGATTCCAACTGTTTCTTTGAGATAAGTTGAGATATCTTAGAAATGGTCCAAACTCTAAAAGTATCTTTAATTATCTTCATTCAGTGAAAATCAATTACAAAATTTATGCAAATTTTTCTTGAGCATTTGTACATCATTTCATAAGTGATCACATGCATCATGTGCATTGATGAAAATGCAATATAACACCAATCATTTGTTTACATGCATATCTTGTAATTAGCAGCATACTGCATATTACATATATATTTAGTGAATACTGTGATATTTGGAAATTAAAAGTAAATGTGGCAAAAACAAAAGTTATGATATTTTCAAAGGGAAGACCTCCTAGTAACGTACATTTCTTGTATAAAGGAAACAAACTAGACATAGTAAACGAGTTCAATTATTTGGGTATAAATCTTGCTAGGACAGGAACATTTACATAGCAAAGAAAAAAATTGCAGAAAAAGCAACGAAAGCCATGTATGGTGTTATACAAAAAAGCTGTTTATTTAACCTTTCAATAAAATGCCAAATTGATCTGTTCGACAAAATAGTTAAACCTATCCTTCTGTATGGATGTGAAGTTTGGGGATCTGAGAAAAATGATGTCATCGAACAAGTTCACCTGAAATTTTTAAAACATATTTTGCACTTGAAAAAATCAACACCAAGCATAATTGTGTATGGTGAAACTAGCAGATACCCACTTGACATCAGCATAAAATGCTGAACTATTTTGAAGACAAAAAATGTTGTCTTTTTTCAAGCTATAAGTTAGTCCAAATAATTATGACGTCTGGCAAGGCTATTTTATTTTTTTTCTGGGACGCTGGCGTCCCAGAAAAAAAATAAAAATAGCCTTGCCAAACATCATAATTATTTGGACTAGCTATAAGTGACCCCTAAGTTCTAACTTATAATGCCTATTAAAACATTATTCTCATTTCAGATATTTCTAATATTTGATTGTCATTAAAATATTTTTATATTACCTGACACCTGTGAAAACTCCCATAAATCCAACAAAACGCTGACCAAAACGATAGATTCTTTGTAAAACCATCCCTCAACTGTCTGCTCAAATGTAGCACATGATGAAACTTTGTTTACAGAAAGATAAGATAAATCCCGATTCCAGTTTTAAAAGGTAAAGTCAAGAGAGCACCTCCCGGAAACGACGATCGCAGTGACATCTATTTACATGACAACGCTCCTGGTAACAAATAGCAAACACAAGCACTTGTTGAAATATCGATGAATTGAGCGTTTCATGGACAGTTTCTAGGTTATATCAGAAAATTATAGCGCGTTTGAAGGCATCTTAAGTTTCCACAATGTCGGGGGTGGAAGAATTAGAGCTGAATGATTCCCGTGTGGATTTCATGGCTGATTATGTCATCAAAACTCTGAAGATAAAACCTGACAGATTCGGGAAGATGTATGGTGTTGAAGATACTAGACAAATGTACATGGATTTCTTTGAAAAACCTGAATGCATGTCTCTTGTTGTTGGTCAGCCTGCAGGAACTCTGATTACCTCATTTACATGGCCAAATAAACCAAAAGCAAAGGCTTGTTATTTTGTCAAGACTGCTCGCGAAGCCATCAGCAAAGACGCAAATTTGAGAACAGCTTTGATATATGGAGATCTTTCATACGCTCCACTTGATCAACTGTCAGCTTTCGTGGACGAGGTAGTAATTCAAACATGCTATAATCCTCATAGTTTAGTTACTGCATGATGATCGCTTTTTCATACCTTTAGTAGATCTCCGTCTTTCCGACAGTTGCTAGTTATTGTCATTAGTTATTTTATATTTTTACTCTTGTCTCCTATCCATCTTTATTTCTTTCTATTGTAGTTTTTGTTTAGTATATATGTATGATTCGATGTCAGAGTCTTCACAAGACACTATATCGCTAATACTGGCCACTTGAACTTTTGACATCTATTCAATCACTTTTCCATTTTGATTTTATTTTGTTTTATGAAGTCAAAATTTTACAGGAATCTGTGTGATATCCAGTAAAAGTGGACAAATAGCGATAGGTGCATGAATTATCAATTACAAGCCGTCATGGCTGTACAGAACTAATAAAACTTTTATGAAAAAAGATAGTTTCCTGCATGTAACATGTGTAACTGGCCATTGGATGGTGGGGAAATTAATAGGATGTTGCATTTGGTGGGAAAAGTTTTTATTTAGCACTACAGACTACACAAATATTGATTGTTAATAGTTGCTTATTAAAATCCAGTGGAAAATATTTCATGCACATTCAGAACTGCAAAACATTAAAAAATATATAAGTACATACATCATTAAAAGTTCATTCCTCGAACTATTTTCAGTGCGTTTTTTTTCACGGTTCTTACATATTTTTGGGAAATTTTAGTTTCAGATATATAATATTGTAAATTAAATTTTTTTCTAGCTATGGGTGCATATAGTGATTCGTTGCTGGACAGAATTTAGCAATAATATAAGTAAATAAAATGTAAATTTATTCAAGACAAACTATATAATGTTTAACTGCCATTGTGCATTTAGAAAATAATCAAACTGGTGGATTTTTTTTTTTATATGTGTCTGAAGTAAAGCTGTCAACAATTTAAAGTCTTATATAAGGCAAATATATTTATTTTCATTCAGTAAAAAACTATTTGAGTAGTAGCTTTAGGAGAAGATATGATGCAGTCACTTATTACTGTTTTAAAAACAAATAAAAAATACCTTACATATAAAATAATTTTGAATCATGGAAAATAAGTATGGAATTTAATCCAATTATGGAGGGTTAGGCATGCATGGCTAAGAAGGTTTAAGTTAGTTCATTCTGTATTACAAGTGGAAGGTAGATTAACCTTAGCAGTGCTTGCTTGACTCACCCTTTTTAAGTTTGGTTAGTAAATAGTTAATTTTCATCATATAATTCTCATCATTATTTTTCAGAATTAAAAATTAGTCCAGAAATCAGCTATACTAATTTTATAGGGTTTATCTTGTAAAATAGTGGACATTTTTCTGTGGTTTTAACTTAATGGAATCATTATATAAAAGTTGTTTATTAGCTAAAACAGAAAAGAGCGTATTTAGATAACTAATATAGTTTGTGAACTTTTCACAGGGTGTATTTATAAACTAATTTTTATTAAATGACCAAATACACAGTAACCACAACCTTTACATATTCTCATAAAAGCATTTTGATCTAGCTAAAAAATCAGACATTGTGCATGTTTGTCAGACAGAACCTCAAACAATTTGTATGACAGACTAGTAATATGTACTGAATGGAATAAATTTAATAATAATAAGGTTGTGCATTCAATAAAAACCACAAACATACCAAATGAAAACAACAAAAAATGAAAACACAAATTTTTTAATGCATTATTAAATTATTGAATCAATCATATTACATATTAAAAGTTATTTTTTTTTTTATTAAAATAAACTGTATATGAAGTTTGAAAAGTTCCAGATACACTGTGCTTAAACGGCCGTGGGTAACTTAAGTTACCCACAGCCCAAGATGGAGCCGCCTGGCTTCGGTTAGGAAGTTTGCTCCTATATAATTACAATACCATGAATACAAAATAAATGTTCAGTAATTAAAAAGTTATATAAATCTTTTAGGGAAACTCTGCAATGTAAAACGTGGTTAGTTACTACAAAATAAACGATTACAGCACGATTTGCCAAAACACTTATGATGTCCGTAACTTCAAAACAACTTGTCCGTAACTTTTTTCCTTATACCAATAGGGATGTCCGTAACTTTAGCATGATGTCAGTAACTTTCAAAGAGGTCAATCCTTAGCAGAAATACAGACGAATCAGTCCAAACCTCTAAAGAAGATATGTATGATTTGATACCCGATCTTATTGAACCCCTGAGGTCAATGACACTGTTAGAAGATTTTAAATCTACCTTTATTACTATAATAAACTGACATATGTTCAATAATATAGCCTTCAATGTACTCCTAGATATTGGCATTTTTTTCTCACAATCAACAACAAATCACACTAGATATAGTAAAGACCATACCTTTTTGGCTAACAATTCAGAATAATTTAAAGGAAAGAATGTCATTTTTTTCCGCCAAGGACTCATCAGTGAACAATCTATAAATCTAGAAGAATGTTAGATAAATTTCGCCGTACCGTCAGATCCCGTTTTATTCCGGGAATATTTTTTTCAAATTTTACGGAATATCTGTGACACTCTGGTTTACTTTTTCTCTTGTTTAGTTTGAAGCATATCGCTATTGTATAAATCTATGTAATGATTAAGGGGTTTGATAGTGTTTATTGTCCTTTAACTGTTGAAAATGTTAATCTTACAATTTTGAAAAAAAGTTACCCACATCCGAAAATAAAGTTACGGACAGTCTGATTATGTTTAACTTGTAAGTTACGGACATCTTATGCATTTTTTAAAAGTTGGCCTTGCGCTAAAGTGAAGTCAAAATTAACGAATTTGAAGTAATGGTAGGTGATTTCTTTATTCAAAAAGCCTATCAATATTTACATAGATCATGAAAAACGTTGCAAAAAGTATATTTCGTATCAACTGTCATCTCAACGAGTTTAGAGTCCGCCATCTTGGGCAGTGGGTAACTTAAGTTACCCACGGCCGTTTAAGCACAGTGAGATATGTTAACATTTTTAAGCTTTTAGGTCGCCATATTCAATGATATTTTATGATACATATATATAAACATTTACTTCTCTACATTGGCTAGAGGTAAAGGGGGAGGATTGAGATCTCATAAACATGTTTAACCCTGCCGCATTTTTGCGCCTGTCCCAAGTCAGGAGCCTCTGGCCTTTGTTAGTCTTGTATTTTTTTAATTTTAGTTTCTTGTGTACAATTTGGAAATTAGTATGGTGTTCATTATCACCGAACTAGTATATATTTGTTTAGGGGGCAGCTGAAGGACGCCTCTGTGTGCGGGAATTTCTCGCTACATTGAAGACCTGTTGGTGACCTTCTGCTGTTGTTTTTTATATGGTCGGGTTGTTGTCTCTTTGACACATTCCCCATTTCCATTCTCAATTTTATTATTGGATACATAATCATTTCATTTTGTAAATTGTACTTCATTAAATTCTGAATTTCCCTGTTCAAGAAAAAGTCTATATATATTCAAATATACATTCCATATGTTTTATCACATTAAAACTGATTTGGTGATAACACATTTTTTCTTAAATTGCTGTTTTTCAACCATATGATTTTAGCAACGGTTTCAACTATAATCTGCCTTCTTTATCTTAGGCAAAAGCTTTTCCTTATTTAGTTTCATCGTAAAAATTCTGTTCATAGAACCTAACATGATTATTATATTTATTTCTCCCTAGGTCTTGGTTCCATTATTGTCCAATGATAGAAACCATGATCATTGGCCACAAGTTGTTTCTGCTGACGTCACAACACACTCCCACAGACTTAAAAGTGATGTATACGTTGTCTCAGGACAAGCCAAAGGGAAAACCTTACTGCCACTTCCTGTTGGCGCTGATCAAGTGGATGCTGAAGATGACAGGTATGGTCTTTTACACTTATATTGGTACAGTTTATGATTATACATCTTTTCAATAAAATCACTGGATCACTGCGTATATCTATTGTTTCCTTTGTTGTTTCAATAAAAGTTTCTTAAAAATCTTAAACTTTCTGATTGGTGGATTTTGATATACAACACTTATTATACAGAACAAACAAAGCAGTTAAATTAAAAACCACACTTTCTAGTGTGATTCAAGTTTGAAACTTGTTAATTATGCAACCTATCATGCAGTACACACAAACTTTTGACAAAGTGATTCTGCTAAAAACCATGCATCATGGCCTTAAATGTTTTGCTGATCCAAGTACATGTATATATATTTAATTGGTAAACTGTATACCAGATTTCTGAATAAGTCAATTGAAATATGATTGTTTATTATATAACTCTAATAATAATATCTTAATATCTTTACAGAACTGACACCATGGATAGACAACTGATCCATGCTATTGAATCAGTGGTGATTGAGTGGACTCATCAGATCAGAGATGTACTGAAGAAAGATTCGGCTCAGCCATTGTTAGAAGGTCTTAATCCTACACCTTTTGTAGAAATTGAGTTCTGGAAAAATAAATCAACCAATCTTGAATGTATTTATGAGCAGGTAAGTAGCTACCTTGGTTAACATGTGAATCGCCGTGATATAGCCTTTCTGTGCTAATGTAAATGTGATGTAAAGCAAACAACAATCACTCAATATGTATAACATGTGCCAGTATTTTATGATTGATTAGGTTTGGTGATGATGAGATTTGTTGTTAGTAAAATGATTATACTTCATAGAATCGAAAATAAATCAAATGAAAGAAATTTAAATAGAATTTCTTTTTTTCTGATATGGAGTTTGAATAAGCCTAAAATAGGACTAAAATATAATAGTTTTGATATCTAGGCTATCCTTAAATCTCAACACAGAATCTTGTATGCAAATAGAATAATATAAATTCTAGCAGGTTAAAGGCTGTTTTAAATGAAGCCTAGTGTTCTTATCAATTGAAAATTTGTACACAATGTGAGGAAAATTGAAAAATACTTTGGCCAAATTATGGATTTTATCAAAGTATTACTGTACACCAAACATGGACACGTAATTGTGTGAGCTTGGCTTATTGTAATACAAACACACCTTGTTTAAATGGTTGATTTTTTTGTTCATTTATTCTACAAAAACCCAACACACATAATAAGTAAGGATTATGTTATTCTATTAGGATTGTTAATCAAGCCTAAAATATTCCTTTTTCTTTATATTTTTATAGCTGAGAGACCCAAAAGTAAGAAAGATGGCTGAACTGTTAGAGAGGACACAAAGCAGTTATTTCCCAGTTTTTAAGGATATTTTCAGGGATGTAGTAGCAGGTTTGTGTCATTCTGTCTTCTTTTATTTGATCTTACATGAAAATTGGTTTCATTTTGATAATATGTTATTTTACTAAAGTAAAAACAATGAAAAAATATTGCTGCTACATATTTAGAAAACAGCATTGCTCCAGAACTTCTTTGCATACAAGATATATAAACCAATAGCCATGATACTGTAGCATTTGACACCAGAATTATGCAACAACCAAGACTTATACGTATACCGGGGTATGTTAAGGTACCTTAATGAAAAACAAACAAAACTTTGAAAGAGAACTGGTTTTAAATGGAAACCAAATTTAAGACCAATGTGCCACACTTTTTAAATGACATGAAGTGCCGAAGTCTAAGGGAAATAGTAATTATTACCTACCTGGAGTTTGTGATATAAGACATTAAAAAAGACATCTATGCATTTTTAAGATTTAAAATTGTTAATGACTTTTCCAGCACTTGAAGAGGCCAAGGACATAAATATGTACCTACGACCAGCCAGACATCACTTTGAGGATTATGAGCAGTCTGAGTTTGATGAAAGTGGTCCATTGATGGCCCCTATGATGCATACTATTGCTCTGATATGGGTCCACTCTCAGTACTACAATACACCAGCCAGAATTATTGTGTTACTGCAGGAAATGTGCAACATGATTATCAATCACGTAAATATATTTTGGATTATCTGCCCTTTATTAATTACTTCCCAACAATTAACTGACCCATAAGATGACCTCAATTAATTTACTTAAGTTATCAGTCTGGGTGAAACACTGCCAAACCCTTTAGTTTATTCATTGCATTAATTCAAAGTTGAATCAGATCTATATTTTGACATCTTTTTCAAATTTTATTTTTCTTATTAGGAGTCTGTTAAAAGTCAATTATGTTCAAATGTAGAAATATGACTGAATTATATTATCTCAGTAACTAAATTGGTTCGAATGAAAAAATATAGCCCTTTTGCGAGAATGAAAAATTTGTTTGTATTGTTTTAATAATGTTTTTCAAGTTTAGTATTTAAGGGAAAACAAAATTATATTTAAATTTCTTTAAAAAAAATTGGCCTGGTTCCAGATGACCTTTTTATCAGGTACTTATAAACCTGCAAGTTTATACAGGTTGATACACACATTATGAAAATTTAAAAGTTAAAAAAATCAATGAAAGATTTTGATTATCAATCTAGGACAAATAGCCTTGAAAACTTGGCACATATAGTTCTAGAAAACAGTTTTCAATTTTTATTGAATTGATTAATTAACTCAAAAGTTTTCTTAAAGTAAAGTAAATAGAATTGACATATATTAATCCTAAAAGATTTGTAAATTTCGAAATTAAAATCCATTCTCCTATTCAATTCAGTGTAACTTATTGATTTTTTTTACACATACATGTATTTGGCAAAAGATCAATTGCAGAAAAGGCAGAAAACCGTCCAAATCAATAATCAATATGGCAATGTGTTAGGTTTGTTTGACATACCTACTTCTCTCATGGGGGTCTCATTGGGGGGTTCTGATCCCGGATCCCCCTTACTGTTTTGTCAGATTCCCGTATCCTGCTTACTGTTTTGTCAGATTCCTGTATCCGGCTTACACTATGTATGTAAGCAATTCTCACTTTTTTTGTAATTTCCTGTGTCCCGCTAGACTTCCTTTCCTGTTTTCACGGCACAATAATTTGACTTTCACATGTCACACTTACAAAAAATCTGCAATCCTGTGTCACGCTAAGACCCTAATGAGACCCACTCTCATGGCAACATTATAGCAAAGTAAAGAGAATTTAATAAAACTCAATCATTTTAATAATATAGTGTCTAGTTTCATTTGAAAAGGGCCTCTGTGGCTGATAATTTATTTTCTGTATCACTAGCCTTTCAAATCAGGTTGTGAAGTTGTCATTCAAATACAAAAAGTACCTTTAAGTTCTAGGTTTCAGTCTGGTGCAGGAGAGAAACATATTTTCAAAACTGTAAACCAACTAGTTTTTGCAAGTTAAAAATTAACGCTTACATAAATCGTCGCACAAATTTTAAAATTCGTCCTTATATAACTACATTAAATGAGTAAGTAAAAATTGAAATCAAATCCCCTGGGGCTAGAAAGGGCTTAATGGGAAATATAATGTCCATGAAAATAAGTTGTTTTACAGTATATGTTTATGCCCAAACATATTTTATCTTTTTGGAAATAGGTTTTTATAATATCAAAAATTAGTGTTGAAGTATAATAATTGACAACATAAAAGCTGTTCAATCATTAACATTTTTAAGCTTGAATTGAAGATAAACAAAACCATATCTGAGATCATCATTACAGCAATCTTAGAAATCCAATTTTTCCTTTCAGGCCAGAACTTTCTTGGACCCCACAGAGCTGTTTAAAGGTGAATTGGAAGAAACCATAGAGAAGGTCCGAAAATCTGTTAACGTACTCCATGTTTACAGAGAGACATACGAAGACCACAAAGACAAAATGAAGTCCTACTTTGGAGATGGAGAAGATGCTAGAGAATGGGAGTTTGCTCCTAAGCTTGTCTTTGCTCGATATGACAAGTTCACAGAAAGGGTAGAAACTATTTTGGTTAGTAGTTTCATTTACTTCTTATAATTGTTTTATGTTCACTGCTAAGTATTTATTTGTTCTAATATCAAACTTACATTTAAACAAATTAATTACAAAAATATTGGATTTCTCCATTAATAAATGAGGGATGCACTTTTTATGCCCAACCTACGATAGTAGGGGGGCATTATGTTTTCTGGTCTGTGCGTCCGTTTATCCGTTCGTCCGTCTGTCCCGCTTCAGGTTAAAGTTTTTGGTCAAGGTAGTTTTTGATGAAGTTGAAGTCCAATCGACTTCAAACTTGGTACACATGTTCCCTATGATATGATCTTTCTAATTTCAATGCCAAATTAGAGTTTTTACCCCAATGTCATGGTCCACTGAACATGGAAAATGATAGTGTGAGTGGGGCATTCGTGTACTGGGGACACATTCTTGTTTAATACCTGCAAATCATAATATCAAATGTTGTATTCCGTGTGATGATTTCTTTGGAGAGACTATGACCCATCAACTATATATTTCATACCCGTAGCCAGGGGGGTTCGGACGAACCCCCCCTTGAAAACTATTAAGCACTGTTAAAGTTGATGTTCTGTTCGAATTGTGACTGTTAAAGTCGAGTTTGTGAGTCAAACGAACCCCCCTTTGGAAATTCCTGGCTACGGGCCTGTATTTTATGTACCTTCTGATTACTGAAGGCCATACAATCATATCTGGAATGAGGGGTAACAACTCAATGCACATTTAACTTATACAGTTGTTCAAGAATTCATACGATCAATTTTGGAGCAGCCCTTACAACCAAACAACTTGCACTAAATGGTCCACACATGTATTTCTTATTTTATTTAGATTAACCTGTCTAAACAATCAAAGTAGTTTCAGAGTAAAATATTCATGTTAAATATATGTATATTATATAGGAATTAATGGAAACTGCCATGGAGTTCCTCAAGCTTGAAAAGATAGAACTTGGTGGAATTAAGGGGAAGCAACTCAGTGCACAAGTTATACAGCTGTTTGAAGAATTCAATGCAGTGTATAATACATTTACAACAAGGACTTATGATCCACTTGACCCAAGTAATCCAGTATGTATTTTTTTTTAAATCATATGATGCTTTTAGCCATTTTGACTTTTTTTCTATCTCTTTATTAGTAAAATAATCCTTTTTTGCAAATAATTTATGAACTGAAATGACTCCAGAAAGAGAAAGATTATATTATCCCTTGAAAGAGTGGCTGAGCTATAATTATTTCCAATTATGTTTAGAGCCCTTTTAATTGAAGTTTTTATTTCATCTGAAAATCCTTATTTATTTTATAATTCTCATTTTGCATGTTTAGTCTAATCCTTTATTAACAATCTACAAGGCCAAATAAGAAATTTATTTAATACATCCTTTACTGTTTTAAAATAGTTTGCCTAACAGACTTTGCGAAATCTTTTTTCCCCTGGTTGTCCTTGAAGAAAATCTACTGGTCCTTACTATTAATTCTATTGAAAAATACTAAAATTGTGTCAGTCCTATGCAAAATTTTGGTGGTAAAATCCTGACGACTGACACTTTTCGCGAACTTTGGCCTAAGATTATTATAACTCACAACAGATGATGTATTCAAATCATATTAGGTAGTTGCATTTAAAATTTATATCTATACAGAAACAATTTTCGAGGTTTGTAAAGGAGGTACTCTCATGACTTATAACATTAATGGTAATTTTGATGCATGATGATAAAATTCAAATCGGCAACAACAGAAGTAAAAAAATGACCTTTTGAAATTGTTTAACAATCAAAATTCAGGTCAGAACAGTCAATAAGCCAAGTAAACCGTCGAGCATTTTTGTCAATTCTATGATAAGCCTGTTTTTTTGGAATGATCGGTGGTGAATTCAGAAATTATTCAAATTAAAAGGAAAGTCGGAATGCCAACAGATTTTATGATATAATTGCATACAAAAATTAATATTAGAATTTATTTGATGTCTTATTTGGCCTTCATCATAGCTATGTTTTTGTATACATATTTTTTAATTAAATGAATTTCTTTAGGAAGTAGATAAGGTAAGCTTGACACTGATTATGCTGGCTCATATTAATGTTTTAAAGACCTTATGTTTTGTATAAAAAAAACTAATGAGGTGAAATATATTGTTTATGGACACAAATTACATGAATGTAGTAACAAATAAACACAATTCAACTCTGTTTCTAGTTGTATTAAAGAGCAATTTGTTACACTTGTAAATATTGTTTATTCACAATTATTCAAGATGATAAACTCATGTTTTTTTGCAAATGAAATTAATTTAAATCAATGTTTATGAAGATAAAAACTAAAATAGAAAAAACCCAAAGGGAACTGTTTGTCCATGAACAAGAAATTTTTGATGCCAGTTTAATGCCATTGCTAGCTAATAGATAAATGCAGCGATGGAAATTTTTTTTGCATTGCAATAGAATATATTCATCGATTTTACTGATTTTTTTTTTAAAGTGGTTCAAAGTTTTCTGTCAATTTCAATGACTATAACAGATGAATTTATTCTGCTGTAAATGTTTCTTCATTTCAGGTTGGGTTATTCCTAGTCACATGTATTTTACTATATAAAAAAAGAAGATGTGGTATGATTGCCAATGAGACAACTATCCACAAAAGACCAAAATGACACAAACATTAACAATTATAGGTCACTGTATGGCCTTCAACAATGAGCAAATCCCATACTGCATATAGTCAGCTATAAAAGGCCCTGATAAGACAATGTAAAACAATTCAAACGAGAAAACTAACGGCCTTATTTATGTAAAAAAATGAATGTTTTATTAAAAATTTACAATTATAATCCAATATGAGGCCCTATCATTTGTTAACAGTATTCATAGAAGGATGAAAAATATTGTACCTAAATTAAACATGTCAAATTATTGAGAAAAATAAAAAGCTGTTATAAGAATTTTCCAGTAAAAGTTTTGTTGAAAAGAACAATATGTTTAAAACTTCTTTTTAATTAGCCTCTTTTTGACTTTATGAGGGGGGAAAAATCCTTTTCAAACCACATAGATAATAGTTATCAAAAGTACCAGGATTATAATTTTATACTTAAAATAAAATATATTCTATTTGAAAGATGGTTATTCATTTTATCAATTTGTAGTTGCCTGCTTGTATATAATTATTCATTTGTAATAAATTGGTGTGACAATTGACCTATAAAGTCATAGCTGAAAGTCATATTTTGAATAATTTTAAGTCAAACATAATCTCTAAACTAAGCTAGAATTTTAGCATATATTGTAACTTGCCGATTTTTATATGTAAGCTTGTTTTTCTTGCAGGTTGCAACTGTATTTTGTTTAAACCTTATTGAGAGTTATTTAAAGAAAACTGTTAATGTAAATTCTCAATTCTGTATAGTGGCAGGTCTAAGTTAATATTTAAATTTTGAATATTTTTCTTATTTAAATTTTGCATGTCTTTTTCCATCAGTTTTCCACCTTTTTCATTCATATTGAAGTCTGGAACTTAAATGAAATTTATTTTTGTGTCACATGAATATAAAATTACATATTGTGATTCAAGACCCTCCTACGAAGGATTGTTCTTTATCAGTTTAATTTTCAGTTTCTCTACTGTTAATTGCATTAAAAACTTATAAGTCATACCAGTAAAAAAAATAGTCTTAGTTGAGTCAGTAGATTTAACATTTCATGGCGCCTTAGATCTTCTTGTTATTCTCTCTAAACTTTATTGTTTAAATTTGCTCTTATCCATGAGTTACATATAACTATACCTATAATTGTAGGAATTTTTGGATGACTATGCCAGATTTCAGGAGAAGATAAGTGACTTTGATAGACGTCTTGCTACTATTATTTGTCAAGGATTTGATGACTGTGCTACTACCGAGTCTGTGTTCAAGGTAGGCTAAATGATAATGCAAAAAATATATTTTATAAATCATTTATTTGTCATTTCATAATTTTTCTGTTGTCTCAGATGTCAAGACTAAGTTTTAATGAAAATTTAAATATTATTCTTTTTTTTCACAAATTTAAAAATAAAACTGGAAATATATAAGTTATAAATTATTGACATGGTATCCAATATCAATTAAAACAAAATGAAAAAGTATTTTTTAGTTGAACAAAAAATTGATTACTTCCCCTTGAAGATTTCTTTGCTTCTGCTATAAATTTTATTGTTCTTACACAGATATCAAGATTATTTAAATACAGCATTAGATTTTTTGGTAATGCCCCAAAATGCTTTTTTTTTTTTAATTATTGCACTAAAAAGAAAAAAATCACAATAAAATCTGGATTTACAGGAATTAATAATCTGATTTTATTTCAGTTGTTAGATATTATGGGATCTTTGTTGGACAGAGAACTGATCAAGAACGACTTCGAGTGCAAATACCCAACTATTATTCAGATGATGAGTAATGAATTAGATATCGCTAAGGCCATTTACGATGAACAAGTGGCTCTGAAGAAAGAAAGAGGAAAGGCTAGGATGCATAAGAACATGCCAAAAGTTGCTGGTGGCTTAAGATGGGCACATGAACTGAGGGAAAGAATCTCTGTTCCTATGAAAGACTTTAAGCATATTGAACACTCGTAAGTATATAATTATAACTAGATCAATGTTTATAGGTTAAATTTGTCTTTTTGTTTACTTTGTGAATAATATTTATTCATGAAATAAAAGAAATTAGTAACCCAAATGAAAATTTCTGCTTTAATTGTAGATTTTACATGAAATAAATGTTGTATCTTTTAATGATCTTAATTGTGTCCGACTTGAATTAATACAAAATGTCCCTTCTGTTAAATTTGATAAACATTTATAATGTTTCCCATCTCAAATATACAATAAACTATGTTTTCTTTTACATTGTAATTTCATATGCTGTGTTTGAAACTTTCAGATGTATGCAAGGAGAAGAAGCTAAATTAGTTTATACAAAATATGAAGAAATGTTGGAACTTCTGAATGGGTAGGTTCCTTTTGTTGTTCAGTCACAAGTTATTTGAATTCATTTTAAATTGCATTAATAATTTTATAGAAGAAGAAAAATCTGGTTGTTGATATTGATGTAGATTGGAGTTTTTATACGACCGCAAATTTTGAAAAAATTTTCGTCGTATATTGCTATCACGTTGGCGTCGTCGTCTGCGTCGTCGTTGTCGTCGTCGTCGTTGTCCGAATACTTTTAGTTTTCGCACTCTAACTTTAGTAAAAGTGAATAGAAATCTGTGAAATTTTAACACAAGGTTTATGACCACAAAAGGAAGGTTGGTATTGATTTTTGGGAGTTTTGGTCCCAACATTTTAGGAATTAGGGGCCAAAAAGGGCCCAAATAAGCATTTTCTTGGTTTTCGCGCTATAACTTTAGTTTAAGCTAATAGAAATCTATGAAACTTTGACACAAGGTTTATGACCACAAAAGAAAGGTTGGGATTGATTTTGGGAGTTTTGGTTTCAACAGTTTAGGAATTAGGGGCCAAAAAAGGGCCCAAATAAGCATTGTTCTTGGTTTTCGCACAATAACTTTAGTTTAAGTGAATAGAAATCAATGAAATTTATACAAAATGTTTATGACCACAAAAGGAAGGTTGGTATTGATTTTGGGAGTTTAGGTCCCAACAGTTTAGGAATTAGGGGCCAAAAAGGGACCCAAATAAGCATATTTCTTGGTTTTCGCACCATAACTTTAGTACAAGTAATTAGAAATCTATGAAATTTAAACACAAGGTTTATGACCATAAAAGGAAGGTTGGTATTGATTTTGGGAGTTTTGGTCCTAACAGTTTAGGAAAAAGGGGCCCAAAGGGTCCAAAATTAAACTTTGTTTGATTTCATCAAGAATTGAATAATTGGGGTTCTTCGATATGCCGAATCTAACTGTGTATGTAGATTCTTAATTTTTGGTCCATTTTCAAATTGGTCTACATTAAGGTCCAAAGGGTCCAAAATTAAACTTAGTTTGATTTTGACAAAAAATTAATCGGTTGGGTTCTTTGATATGCTGAATCTAAAAATGTATTTAGATTCTTGATTATTGGCCCAGTTTTCAAGTTGGTCCAAATCGGGGTCCAAAATTAAACTTTGTTTGATTTCATAAAAAAATGAATAAATGGGGTTCTTTGATATGCCAAATCTAACTGTGTATGTAGATTCTTCATTTTTGGTCCTGTTTTCAAATTGGTCTACATTAAAGTCCAAAGGGTCCAAAATTAAACTTAGTTTGAATTTAACAAAAAATGAAATCTTGGGGTTCTTTGATATGCTGAATCCAAACATGTACTTAGATTTTTGATTATGGGCCCAGTTTTCAAGTTGGTCCAAATGAGGATCTAAAATATTATATTAAGTATTGTGCAATAGCAAGTCTTTTCAATTGCACAGTATTGCACAATGGCAAGAAATATCTAATTGCACAATATTGTGAAATAGCAATATTTTTTTTTAATTACAGTTATCTTTCTTTGTCCAGAATAGTAAGCATATTTGTTATATACAATGTATATTCACTTTTACTACCAACTGATAAATTAAAATAATCTTTACCATTCAGTGATAACAAGCAGTTTTTTTTACATCTTAATATTTTATGATGTATTTAAATGAGTAGTTATTGTTGCAAACTCCATTAGAAATTTAATTGAGATTAATTTGGAATAAGGGAAAGGGGGATGTGATTAAAAAAAATGGGTTCAATTTTCTCACTTGAAATGAAATTTCATAAATAAAATGAAAATTTCTTCAAACATTTTTTTGAGAGGATTAATATTCAACAGCATAGTGAATTGCTCTAAGAGAAAACAAAAATTTTAAGTTCATTAGAACACATTCATTCTCTGTCAGAAACCTATGCTGTGTCAACTATTTAATCACAATCCAAATTTAGAGCTGAATTCAGCTTGAATGTTGTGTCCATACTTGCCCCAACCGTTCAGGGTTCAACCTCTGCGGTCGTATAAAGCTACGCCCTGCGGAGCATCTGGTTGAAAATATGGAAGAAACAAAACTGCTTGAATCAGCAGATATCACTTGCTTTAGAAAATGAATACTGAAAATTTGGAATAGCAGTTTTATTTAATGCAATGACTTTTGACTAAAATCTAATTGTGCAAAATTAAATGCCTCACATATTTTGGACACTGAAGTTAAAAAACTATACAACAGAAATAACAAAAATGGAAATTCAGGTAGCATAAAAGTGAGAATGGAAATGGGGAATGTATCAAATAGACAACAACCCGACCATAGAAAAAACAACAGCAGAAGGTCACCAATAGGTCTTCATGTAAGGAGAAATTCCCGCACCCAGAGGCGTCCTTCAGCTGGACCCTAATCAAATATATACTAGTTCAGTGATAATGAACGCATGTTTAGTAATGTAACTTTAATTACTGTAAATAAAGTGTCACAAGATTGGAAGGTACATATATTTGTAAGGACAGGATATTATTCAACGTGATTTCAATTAATAAAATGAATTTGTTCAAATTGGCAAAGGTAATTACTTTTATTTCTTTTTTATATGATTTTAGTTGGAATGGTGAGGTATACAGTGAATGGACTGCTGGTGTAACTGAAGCGTGTTCATTTAACATGAGTCAGCCATTGGTTGTCAGGAACGAGGAGACCAAACTCATCACCGTAAACTTTGACCCTCAACTTACTGCCGTGTTACGGGAAGTCAAGTACTTAGATGAGAACAGAGAGCAAGAAATTCCTGAATCTGCCAAAGGAATGTTTGCTAAGAATGATACATTGTGGCGTTTTGTTACCAACTTAGATTTGACAGTTCATTTGTATAATAAAGTTCGAAATACTATCCTGGAAGTTGAATTCCCACTGGTTGAAGGACAACTACAAGATATTGATGTTCAACTTGAACAGGCTGAGAAATCTCTCAACTGGGAAAGTCATGGTAGGTGTATCCGCCAATTTTGACATTACATTCTTTTTAATTGTTATATTCTTTGATTTTACTGTATTGCATATAAAAATTGTTATGATTTGTATGATTTGTAGAATCAAAATGTTTTTCATACTTTTTGTTTGTCGTATTCTTTAGTTATAATATATTACATTAAAACGCGAAGATTTTTTCAAATGATAATATTTTTTATCCATATGTCTGTTGATGATTTTTTCATGCATTGAAAGTACATTGTATAATGTATAATGGACTTTGACTTCTTTCTTCATTTATCAACCTTAGGATTCATATTTCTTTTTGGTCCAAAAACTTTCTTTTAGTGACATTTGTAATTTACACAATTTCTTTTATAAGTTCAGCTTATCTTTGACAAATTATTTATGACTTTCGATGTTTTAAAATTTCCTTTTTAAATTTTAGGTGTATGGGAATATATTCAAAAGACAAGAGATCAAGTTATCGATCTGGAATCACGTGTACAGAAGGCTAAAGATAATGTGGAAGAAATTAAAAAACTTATGTCAACCTGGAGCAAGACACCATTGTTTGAACGAAAGGAAGATAAACATGAAACACTCCTCAACTTGGATGACAGAAAAGAAAGACTCGAAAAACGTTACTCTAATATTAAAGATATTGGCAAAAAGATACATGAACTTTTACAGGTAAGACTTATACAGGTGGCAAAAAGAACTTGGATGTGATTTTTTTTTAAACGTTTAGAGTTCTAGATAAAAGCAGACGTGAATTGATTAATATAAAAAAGAAGATGTGGTATGATGGCTAATGAGACAACTGTCCAGAAGAAACCATTTGTTTGAAATTTAAAATTTTGAAAAAAAAAAATAGAAAAAAAAGAACTTACGAAAAAATGAAAAAAAGACACAAAATTATAGAAAAGGTTGACTTAAATAGATTTTATGGCATTTTTTTTAATATGAACTTTATTTGTGATATATTTAAATCTGTTTTCAGAACAACCTTGTATTTTTCAATGCTGATGCTAACACAGACATTTGGAAAGCCTATGTTGATTATGTGGACGAGATGGTAGTTGATGGCTTCTTCAACACCATACATTGCAGTATAAAATTTGTCTTAGACAACACAGATCCAAAGGTTGAAGTTGATCCAATGTTTGAAGCTCAGCTAGAACTACAGGTACCAGAGATGGTCTTCATTCCATCTCTAGATTACGGAGTTGCCGATGGATTTTATGATTTGGTTGATGGACTCGTTGGCGATATTTACAAGCAAGCATCATTGATTCCTCGTCTAGCTGCTCATAGCGGACAGGAAAATTATCAGCCTGATCTAGAAGAAATGGAAGAATTATCTGACATGAGAAGTGAACTTATGGACAGAATTAATAATATAATGAATAAGGCTATAGAGTATAGGAACTCTTTTGATAATTATGCTTACCTGTGGGTTGATGATAGGAACGAGTTCATGAGACAGTTCTTACTGTATAACCATGTTCTCACACAAGAAGAGATAGAAGCTCATGCTGATGACAGTGTACCGGAAAATCCACCAACACTCAAACAATTTAAAGAACAGGTAATTTTACAAAGTAAAGTTATTGGAATCAAATTAATTTAATACACTGCCAACTTTAGATTTATATAAAAAAGTGATGTTTTGGGATGATAAAATGTTCAATAAGAATACATTGCAGACTGTATATTCATGAAAGAAATTGACAATTGAATGTAGCATCTCAAAATTTAGTGCTCAATACAAAATGTCAATATAAAAAATGAATAAAATTGAGAATGGAAATTAGGAATGTATCAAAGAGACAACATCCATACCAAAGAGCAGAAAACAGCCAAATGTCACCAATGGTTCTTCAATGCAGCTGTATTATCTTTTGTTTCTAGTATTGGTTTTCTTTGATTTTTTTCTGTTGTTTTTAGGATCATCTTGGTTATCAAAATAAAATTTTGTTAAATGAAGATAAACGATGCTGATAGAATATTTGAATTTTATGATATACCCCCAAACAATGGAAATATCATCAGCATTATATCATTTTACACCTAAGAAATTATTTGATATTTGAAACATCAGAATGTGGTTTTGTTTTATAGATTGACACCTATGAGAAGATATATGAGGAAGCAGAACAGATACAGCCTACTCGATTGTTTGAGAGCTGGTTTAGAGTCAATTCTAAACCATTCAAACAAGCTTTACTCAACACCATCAAACGTTGGAGTTACATGTTTAAACAACATCTCATAGATCATGTCACTAATAGGTTTGTCATTTCTCACAATATTGGTCAATTCGCCTTTTCAGAATCTGAAGGACTATGGGTAATCTCATTTTTCGCACACCAAAATGAAAATATTATTACGTCATTGGTTGAATTTCAATTGTTTGGAACGTTTTCAACCAATCATAACTTTTTGGTGTATGCTTTTAAAAATATTACCCAGAATGCATCAGATTCTGAAAAAGCCAATTCTGATATACTTTTTTTTATCTCATTTGCCATTTGAAAATGATTAAATTTGTTATTTCACGATAGATTCAAACATTTAATTATGCCTAATGGAACAGTAATTTGCTTCATGTATTTCAATTTTAATTTTTTTTTGATTTTTTTTCTGAAATTGGAAATAGTTATTTATGATAAGTGAATTTCTATGGTTTATTATATTTCATAATCTATCAAAAAGTCCATGAAGTGTTTTGGTTATTAAAAAAATGACAAGCAAAGTAACATGAGTATGTAATAGGATAATTACAATATATATTATTCTATATTTCGTGAGTTGAATCTGATTCTGTGTTTCTTATATTACAGCTTGAAGGAGTTAACTGACTTTATCAAGACAACTGATGGAGGGTTAGAGAAACCAGTTGAAGAGGGTGATTATGATGGTTTGGTCCAGTGTATGGGTTATCTACTGGCTGTTAAAGATCGACAAGCTACTACTGATGAGATGTTTGAACCACTGAAACAAACCATAGAATTGCTGAAAACTTACGATCAAGAAATGCCTGAAGAAGTTCATCTTCAGTTACAGGTAGGACATGAGAAATTTTACACCTAGAGTAAGGGACATAACTTGTACAAATCGCTTGTACATTTGCGACAACCATTTTCATAAATTATTTGCGGGGGATTCCCCCATGGAGGCTCCCAAATTGAAATTTGGAAAGAGCAATTTTGTCAACAATTTTAAACAAAACAATTAATTTTTCAATGACATTAGGCTAATAAAAGTATGAAGAAGCCAAAAAACAACTTTAAAATGTATTTAAAGGCCCTGTTGAAGGTTTATTAGGACTATGGCAGCCATCTTACACGCAAAACCCCCATGGGCATTTTGAAAAGTTGGCAGGTATGAAAATATGTTCTAAGCTTCTAAGTTACTTAGATAATTATAAAACATTTGAAAAGCTTTGAAGCTGCCTATAAAAACACAATATTGATTTATAAAGTTATCTCCCTTAATTTATGTCTAATTTCATGAAAAAATATTATGTGAGAGGGATAAAAACCAGCTTGTTTAAGTATTGTAAATAGAGCCTAAAGATTCCAACAGGTCACATTCAAACTCACAAGTCAAAAAGAAACAAGACAAAGCCATGGCAAAAAGGAAACATGACCAAACGACAAAGAAAGTTTACAAAACACAACACAGATAGCCATAGGCTGAGCCACACAGAAAAGTTTACAAAACACAACACAGATAGCCATAGGCTGAGCCACACAGAAAAGTTTACAAAACACAACACAGATAGCCAAAGGCTGAGCCACACAGAAAAGTTTACAAAACACAACACAGATAGCCAAAGGCTGAGCCACACAGAAATGTTTACAAAACACAAAACAGATAGCCAAAGGCTGAGCCACACAGAAAAGTTTACAAAACACAACACAGATAGCCATAGGCTGAGCCACACAGAAAAGTTTACAAAACACAACACAGATAGCCAAAGGCTGAGCCACACAGAAAAGTTTACAAAACACAACACAGATAGCCAAAGGCTGAGCCACACAGAAAAGTTTACAAAACACAACACAGATAGCCAAAGGCTGAGCCACACAGAAAAGTTTACAAAACACAACACAGATAGCCAAAGGCTGAGCCACACAGAAAAGTTTACAAAACACAACACAGATAGCCAAAGGCTGAGCCACACAGAAATGTTTACAAAACACAACACAGATAGCCAAAGGCTGAGCCACACAGAAAAGTTTACAAAACACAACACAGATAGCCAAAGGCTGAGCCACACAGAAAAGTTTACAAAACACAACACAGATAGCCAAAGGCTGAGCCACACAGAAAAGTTTACAAAACACAACACAGATAGCCAAAGGCTGAGCCACACAGAAAAGTTTACAAAACACAACACAGATAGCCAAAGGCTGAGCCACACAGAAAAGTTTACAAAACACAACACAGATAGCCATAGGCTGAGCCACACAGAAAAGTTTACAAAACACAACACAGATAGCCAAAGGCTGAGCCACACAGAAAAGTTTACAAAACACAACACAGATAGCCAAAGGCTGAGCCACACAGAAAAGTTTACAAAACACAACACAGATAGCCAAAGGCTGAGCCACACAGAAAAGTTTACAAAACACAACACAGATAGCCAAAGGCTGAGCCACACAGAAAAGTTTACAAAACACAACACAGATAGCCAAAGACTGAGCCACACGATTCTGACCTAAAATATTAAAAAGTTTAGGTTGCTTTGATAGTAATTGACAGGAGTAAGAGCTTTTTAAGAAATATTAACGAAAAACACACACATATACAGTATTATGTACCAATATAATATCTGCAGAACTTAGTTTATAATTATGGTATTTGCAGTCAAATATGTAATGTTTACATTTTAGGAATTACCTGAGCAATGGAAAAACACAAAGAAGATTGCAATAACTGTGAAACAACAAGTGGCACCACTGCAGGCTACAGAAGTGGCAAATATCAGACGTAAAACTGCCACATTTGACGTCAACCAACACAAGTTCAGGGAAACGTTCCGTACCATACCACCATTCAGATACAACTGTGAAAAGCCTTATGATAGCATTGATACTGTAAGTTATTTATGCTCTTGATATTTCAGCCTTCTTTACTTTAAGGGTCCCTATACTTTAAAGTTAAAGTTCATTCATTGTTATGGTCAGGTCTGAGGATGTTTTAGGTTAAGGTTAGAGCTAGTGTAAGGTTTAGGTATGGGTTAGGGTTAGATTTGGGGTAAAGAATAGTTTAGTATAGCTCTTTATCATGTTTATGGGTTGGGACCCCTAAAGTAAAGAAGGCTGATATTTCTTCTAGAATACAAAGAATTTTTTATATTTTTAAAGAATAGTCATTCATCATGTTTTGCTTCAGTAATAATTTTCTCAAAGAAATCGTTGCTGAATAACTTATGGTTCATTAAAGTAGATGGATGATGCTTGTCGAGAAATAGAAATTCCTTCATACTGTACTTCCAAAGGACATTGCTACTGTGCAGCAATAGAACAAACTGTAAAAATCAGTTGAAAACTGATGGGTTAGCTTGAATTATATTTGAATAAAAGATAATACACCTATTCTAAATGCCACATTCAATAACTGATATATTTTGAATTATTTTGTAGTACCACTTAGAAATTGCAGAAATGGAGAAAGAAATGGCCAAACTTTTGGATGCAGCCGGTTTATTTGAGGTGAATGTACCAGACTTCAAACAGCTGAAACAGTGTCGAAAAGAAATCAAATTACTAAAAACTTTATGGGATTATATTGTGATGGTGAGGAGCAGCTTCGAGGATTGGAAGACAACTCCGTGGAAAGAAATCAATGTAGAGCAGATGGACATGGATTGTAAGAAGTTCGCCAAAGATATCCGTCAGTTAGACAAAGAAATGAGAGCTTGGGACTCTTACACAGGAGTAGAAGACAGCGTAAAGAACATGTTGACTTCACTCAGAGCTGTCAGTGAATTACAGAATGATGCCATTAGAGAACGTCATTGGCAACAACTCATGGCTGCCACTAAGGTTGGCATTTAATTTATTATTCTTATTATCAACTTCTTCTAAAAAACTATTTTATTGTAATTGTATTTGTGCTTTTGACTTTCTTATAATGTATTTGTAAGTGTAGGCAGGATTTTATGTTAAACCTGTTAAGACATGCTTAAGCAAAGCAAAGTTTGTTCATTTTCCTGATTTCTCGTACCTCACCTGTTGCAAAATTTTATTTTGGTATTTTTTATGTCACTACCTCTTTATGATCAAATTTAAGCAAGGTTAAATTTTTCGTAATTTTATCATAATTGTAAACGAAGGAAAAATAAATCTCTGAAAATTTTTCACTTTACAGCTGAGTGCTGAATACCAGTACCCTTGACTCTAACAAGCGCATTTTTTTTTAACCTATTAGTCCCTTTCCAATCCTGAATGATGCATCATTTGCACATTCATGACAAATTAATCCTACTTCAATGTTGTATTAAATTATTTAAATATTATGTCTATTAATGATTATTTATGTTTTATAAAATTACTCATAAAATTTGTTACAAAATGAAGATATTTGAATAAAAAAATTGAAATTCATATTGTGAAAGTTTTGAATAACTATTAAATTTTAGCAATTTTTTTAACAGGTACGTTTTGTTATGGATGAAAGCACTACTCTTGCTGACTTGCTCTCGTTGAATCTTCACAATTTTGAGGAGGAAGTGAGAACTATTGTAGACAAAGCTGTGAAGGAAATGAGTATGGAGAAGGTACTTAAGGAGCTGGATGTCACATGGTCACAGATGGAGTTTGAACATGATCCACATCCACGAACAAAGATTACTACGCTTAGAACAAGTGAAGAGTTGATTGACACACTTGAGGATAACCAGGTACTTTAGTTATGGGGAAATATTGGAACGAAGATAGGATTGATAGAGTTAACTTCAATTTGATTTGAGTTGGTTTTTTTGGGGGGGGAGGGTTTTCCAGAGGTAAGTTTTTATGAATTATATGGTAGTAATAGAGGCTCTTATACAAATAAATTGTCTGATGTATATAAAAAAAAAATTCTCAGAAACTACAAAACATAATGACTACATATGTGAATCTATAAGGACACTATTTTCTGTTTTCCTATACTGTGGATTCATTTATTTTTGTGGATACCAATTTTCGTGGATTGAGGAAAACTTACCCTTTAGTGGCTATTTAATTTCGTGGTTATGCAAAAGTCTGCATACAAGGCAAGGGAAAATTTACAATTCAATGAAGATTTAAATTCGTGGTTAATCTGTACCCACGAAATCCATGAAAATTGGTATTCAACGAATATTAATGAATCTACAGTACTTTGCTTTTTTTTTTTCAAAATGATTGATGAACTTTGAATTTTTCATCTCACATTTCTTCAATAATACTGAACAGAATGACTTAATATATTGTGAGCAGCTCAACAATGATGATTTGTCACCAGTGTTTACCTTTCTAACGTCAGACACCAGTTCCATTTTATTGTTACTTTGTATTATGAGTGGGGGTATGCATGTCATAACAATTGATGCTTTCTTGTTGTCTATAAATTTCAATTAATTTCTGTAATAATCTTTCAGGTACAACTGCAAAATATGCTATCATCCAAATTCATTGCCCATTTCCTACAAGAAGTTTCAGCTTGGCAAAAGAAACTGTCCACAGCCGATCAAGTTATCCAAATATGGATGGAAGTTCAGAGAACTTGGTCACATTTAGAAAGTATTTTCATTGGCTCAGAAGATATCAGAAACCAGTTGCCTGAAGATTCCAAAAGATTTGATGGAATTGACAGTGATTTCAAGGTAAGTTGATTGTTTTCTAGGTGTATAAATAAGATGTATGAGTGACAATGAAACAACTATCCCTCCAAGCCACCATGTGTAAAGAGTATAACAATTATAGGTCAAAGTACGGCCTTCAACACAGAGCCTTGGCTCACACCGAACAACAAGCTATAAAGGGCCCCAAAAATACTAGTGTCAAACAATTCAAACAGGAAAACCAACGGTCTAATCTATGTAAAAAACGAGAAACACAAATGAACCACACTGACAAACAACAATTTTCCTGCCAAAGGTCGCAGTTTCTCCAGGCCTGCAGCTTCCTGTACCAATTTAACTTGCCCTCCCCCAAAAAAGCATATAGGGATGAAAGTGCTGTTAAATACCAAAAATCAATCAATAAAAGTCATTTTTTTTTTAAAAAGGAAAAAAGGGAGATAATCAAAATTGATAAAATGTTGCACTGTGATAATTCAACCAGATCATGGTCTAACAAACATAACTAGTCATCTTAGAATTACTACATAACAAATTTTGAAATATTGCCACGTTTAAGAATATTTTAAATGTGATTTTGCATGTAAACAGTAATTCAAGACCTAGAAATACAAATTGAATTTTCATATTGAAACAAATAGATTTCTTACTACTGAATTCTTTTGTGTCACATATGACAGCTCTTGAGTTCACTTATTACCAATTTGATTGGCTGTATTATTCTTAATGTCATTTCACAACTACAAATGAATAAAGCAATATTCATTCAAAATTTGGTGTATTATGGATTCATTTATTTTGGTGGGTACCAATTGTTGTCGATTAAGGAAAAACTGAATTTTCATGGATATTTGATTTCATGATTTGACCGTCTGCATACAAGACTTAAGAGTTTTTTACTTCCTTAGCCATTTTATTTGTTGTTCACTTGTACCCATGAAATCTATGAAAATTGATATTCCTCAAAAAATAATGTATCCACAGTTTGTTTGTTTTTCAAAATTATTGCTAAATTTTTCTGTATTTATTGTTTTGCAGGAATTAGTGTCTGAAGTGGAGAAGACAAAGAATGTTGTTGATGCTACTAACCAGCCTAACTTGTTTGACAGACTAGAGGCTCTTCAGGGGCAACTTACACTCTGTGAGAAGGCATTGGCCGAGTATTTAGAGACCAAGAGATTGGCATTCCCAAGATTTTACTTCTGCTCTTCAGCAGATTTGTTAGATATTCTGTCTAATGGAAATAATCCACCAGTTGTAAGTATAAAAGTCATCTACCTATTCACAAGATAAATTAAAACGCTGAAATAAACTTCAAACTTTTAAATCAGACCTTAAACATTCAAACTGAGTTGTTTACAAAATAAAAATTGTGAATGGATGTTAATTTTGAAATTGTCATTGTCAGCTACCCAACAAAAAAATGTAAACCCAAAATATGATCTAATATCAGGATGATACAGCTTTTAAATCTAATTGAGCACGGTTCATCACTTTGGCAGTCCATGAGTCCTGAACTCATCAAAATATGTCTGGAGGACTCATCATTATCAAAATTTGTTAGTCCTAAGATGCATCGAAATTTTAAAATATTGTATCATCTGAGACAATATATCATCATTTTATAACAAAAAATTCAAATAGTCAAAATTTGGTGTCATTTCCATGCTATATTTTGTCATGGCTACAGAAATGCTGAATTATTTAGCAATAAGAATTCATCTTCTTCTTGTTGGACTCTCCTTCGAAATTACATAGCTATATAGTGAGAATGCTGTGAGCACTTGCACTGTTAGCTGCAAACCATGCTAATGTGTTGACAAGTTCATATTTTAACTTAACTACAGCTTATATGTTATAATAATTTTGACTTCCAGATTTCCTACCCTGTGGTTTTCTGTTGATACCCTGGCTTTCTCTACCAATAGAAACTGTCCAAATTTGCTGAAAGTAATTTATAACACCAACAATCAATCGCTTATATTTTAATAGCCTTAAGAAAATAGTTCAAAGTTAGTTGTCTTTATTTTCAGGTTGCTCGTCACTTGACCAAACTCTTTGACAGCATGGCTAACTTGAAATTTGAGGAAGATAGCAAAGGGAATAAACTGAAGTCTGCCATCGGCATGCACAGCAAAGATGGTGAATATGTTGACATGGAAAAAGCATGTGATTTGAATGGTCAGGTATGTACATTATTATATTATAGTTCTTTAGTCTTTATGGTGTCTAGAAGAGCATATTAAACAGCTATTGGTAACTGTGAATTCAAAAAATAATTGTGAGGTTTTTCTTAAAATGTGAATAATGACTCTGGGTGAGTATAGCAATAAATAGAACTTACTTTCTGATATCTAATACATGTATATCTTTATGCAGCTGTTCCCTAAATCACATTTTCAGATTTTCCCACTTTCTTCAAAAATAGCAATGATAAATTCTTTATGTCTGTATTCTTTAAATTTTGATTAAATTTTTCTATATTCTATCTTAGATTTTTTGCCCATTACTGTGGATTCATTTATTTTCGTGGATATCTTATTTCGTTGTTTTGCCAAAGTCTACATATAAGCCTATAGAAATTTTTTTATTCGTTGAACATTTAATTTCATTGTTCACATGTACCCACGAAAACCACGAAAATTGGTATCCAACGAATAATAATGAATCTACAGTACTCTCTCATCTTTGAAATCTAAACCCCATTATACTCCTGATAGTTTTTAACATTTTTGTTGTGTAGTATTAGGCCAGGATTTTTTTATTTGTTGGTTTATGGATCCGCCGACCAGATTTTGCCAATTCCTAGAATAAAAATAAAATTGAATTTTCATGCTTTTTTATTCCCGCCGACCCAAACAAATACATTATCCCTGAAAAATAATTAAATTCTTCTTTTTTTATGAAATGAAATGCATGAATCACTAGCAAAATTGATAACACTCTCTGTTGTAAAAAAATAAAACTTCCAGTTTACGTTTCTAAAAATAGACAAATCAATTATAACTGACCTTGAAATGTCGTTTACGCAAATAATTTTGCGGAATGAAATCTGTGTTTAAAACCCATTACACAATAAGTTGTTTCCCTTATTTGTCATCAGTCTGTAAGATGCATAATCTCATAGAAATAGACTTGTCCAAATGTGGACAGGTGGAAAGCACCTTGGAAATAAAAGTTCTGAAAGTCATTTAGAATTTTCTTGCTTCATATATAATTTAAAAAAAATATCATCCATTTGGATTAAAAACGGGAATGCGTGACACTAGATTAACCCGATATTCTTGTTTTTTCCGTGGACGAGTCTATTACGTTTTTGACATTTTTTTCTTTATCAGTTTTGTTTTTGAAGATCATTACTCACCAAGTTTTCTGGAATTGATTAAGAGCTACGCGAATTTGTTTTTCTTGTTTGTGAAAAGACGATTTAATTTCGTCCTTGTCTAAACACCCTCCTTTTTTACGGCAAATAATTAGACAATGTCATGTGATATTTATGACAGCTGAGCAAGAATATTTCATCGAACTAAAATTTGAAATGACGACAAAATAGCATAAAAAACTTTTGTTAGAAAGGTGAAATGTATATTTATTTTGCATTTTTTTTCTGTCTTGAAAGATATTTTTTTTTATTTTTTTCCCGACCGACCGACCCAACTTTTTCATGGGGAAAATCCGTAAATCAACAAATTAAAAAACCGTGGCCTTAGCCTATTGTTATGTAAACTCCATCCAGATCTTTGTTAATTGGATGAGAAATACCATTAACAAAAATGTTTGACTTTTCTGCAGGTAGAGGTATGGTTGATGAGACTTCTTGAAGCCCAGTGTAGCACTGTCAGACATCAGATGACTGAAGCTGTTTCCTCATATGAAGAAAAACCAAGAGATCAGTGGCTGTTTGACTTCCCTGCTCAAGTGGCACTGTGTGGCACACAGATCTGGTGGACTACTGAAGTTAATATTGCATTTGCTAGACTGGAGGAAGGTTATGAAAATGCTTTAAAAGATTACAACAAAAAACAGGTAATATATAGCATGATATTGAATCATTCTTTAAAGTTAAAATGTAGCATTTTAACAAAGATACAACATAAATTAAATTCTACTAGAAAGGCAAAAATGTGGACATGATTTCTTTTTAAAATTATTTTACATTACATTGTTACAACGGTGAAAATTATAGCTTTATACATACTATATATGGGTTTTGTTCATTGTTGAAAGCTGTACAGGACCCTGGAATTGTTCATACCTTTGTCCTTTGTTGTCTTTATGGAAAGTTGTCTCATTGGCAATCATACCAAATCTCATTATTGTTATAATGATTAGATATTTACAAAAAGTACCATATATGTTTGACAGGACCATGGAAAACAATACTTTTCTTTAAAAGCAGATTTATTTTGGGTCATCAGTAAGCAAGATAAAGAAAATAACTCTTGTAGTTATAGAAATATATGACAGCATGACTCAACATGTCAAATGGGATTTGTATTTTGTTACAACTCCTACTCTTTAAATTTAAACATTTTTGAACTGTTTTCCAGACCATAAATTTTTATATTCTGTGAATTCATTATTTTTTCGTGGGTTTCTATTTTATATGGATTTCATGGGGAAAGATTAACTATGAATTTAAATATTACAAATTTTCTATAGGTTTGTTTGTAGAATTTTCAAAAACCATAAAATTCGAGTATCCTAGAAAAACAACATTTCCAGAATCCAGAAAAGCCAATACATCAACAATATCCATGTGTACATTCTTATTTTCCTAAGGGGGCATTCAGGGTACAATCCAAATTTAGTTTCAGTTCTCTAACTTTAGCTTGCCACAACCATATGTTATGAAACTTATACACAATGCTTATTACCACAAAACACAGATCAAGTTCGAATTTGGGTGGCATCACTTTCATCTTTCTAGAGTTTTGTCCCTTTTTAACATTATATGCAAAGGGGGGTATCAGCTGTGTCCCGTAGACACATTCTCCATTTATTTTTATATATTTTTAAAAAATGTTCATAAAAATTTCTACTTTAGGTCCAGCAATTGAATTCACTTATCCAGATGTTGATTGGAAAGTTGAGTTCTGGTGATCGTCAAAAGATTATGACCATCTGTACTATTGATGTACACGCTCGTGATGTCATCACAAAATTAATCACAACGAAGGTCGACAGCTCCCAGGCCTTCAGCTGGCTTAGTCAGCTTCGTCACAGATGGGATGACAATGAGAGAGATTGTTTTGCTAACATTTGTGATGCTCAGTTCCGATATTCTCATGAATATCTCGGCAACACACCACGTCTTGTCATCACACCACTCACTGATAGGTTAGTTGTTTTCTCTTCTATTGAAAGAGAGTTATCTCCCTTCATTTTGTTTCCTGAAGTTATCATAAAAAAATTAATTTCAAAATATTTTTTTTATTTTTTTAAAGAACTACAACTCATGATATCTTATTGTAATTGTAATTGTTTTGATATAGAAAATGTTGTGTATTTACATCTATTTGTTTACTTCTATCAAAGACATTTTAAAGAATTTGTTTTAGAAATATAGTTCAATACTATTTAACATGGTGTATTGATATTACTTATTGGTAGCTTATAGTTGAAATATTTTTTTTTATCTTCAAGTTAATTCAAACATTGGGAAATGTCCATTAGGCAAAAACCAAAAAACTTGGTTTACGAAAGAATACTTTTTGACACTTTGTGTTGTTAACACAGTTACTTTTGCATAGGTACTATTTGTGTACTAAAATCTGTAGCACTGGAAATCTGCTTTTAATATTCAGTACTATTTTGTTACTTTAAAATTATTGTCATAATTAGGTCCATGTACTTAACAGTACTTAATTTGTACTTGAAATTTAGTTACTACAGATTTTTGGTTACTACCGTTACATTTTCAGCATTTTGAAAGTTTTTCTATTTAAAATCTCTTAAAATCATGATTTTCAAACATGGAATATTGTATTATTTCTGTACCAAAATATTAAGTACAAATCAATTACTGTGAAATACTAGTACCTAAATATTACAATAATTTTAAAGTAAAGAAAAAGTACTGAATATTAAAAGTGAATTTCCAGTACTACATATTTTAGTACAGAAATAGTACCTATGCAAAAGTAGCTGAGTACTTCTTTTTTTTTTTAAATGAAAAGCCTAAGTCACACATTTCATTTTTTGACAGATGTTACATCACTCTTACCCAGTCCCTCCATTTGATCATGAGTGGCGCCCCTGCTGGACCAGCTGGTACTGGTAAAACTGAGACCACCAAAGATTTGGGACGTGCTCTTGGTGTCATGGTATATGTGTTTAACTGTTCAGAACAGATGGACTACAAGGTAAAATTCATGGTTACTTGGTTGATAACTGTGTAATGTCACTTCAGTGGGAAGTTTATTTGTAATAAGACTTAAAAATCAGAAAATTGTTATCTCAGATTAGAATGAACATAACAGTTTCAAAGGATATATGAATAAGATATTGACCATTGCATTTAGTGCTAACCTTTACCTTGAAGGTCATTTAAAGGTTTATTTAATTTAGGAGATGTTCATACTTCTTTTAAAAGTGCCAGTCTGCCTAAGAATCAGGCAGTGGTGAAAACATGACCAAAAAAACCCACCCAATTTGACATTGATTTCAGTTCATAAAATGTAGTTATGCACAAAAATAACATTCATTTGCGTTTTCTGTTCTGGTAATAGAAGATAAAATTTGGTTAAAAATGCTCGAGAAATCAATGAATAAGGGGAGATAACTCTGTAATTTGCTATCATTCTAACCAATTTTCTAACCAAGTTATTTGATATTACCAGACACACACAAACGAAAGATCAATTATTTTTAACTCAGGATGATGGTTAGTATAAAATAGCATAATTAGCTTGGTGGATTTTTTCTGATCATGTTTTGATTTTTACCTTAATTGCCTGATTCTTACAAAGACTGGCACTTAATTAGTTACTGGTAGTATTGTAATGAGCATTGTTCAATAGTCTTTACATATGTTATATTGATAGAACAACAAAGAAACCAGTGCACTTGTCTTACAATTACAATAATTATTTCCATAATTAGAAATTACACAAGTTGTTTTGATAAATATATTTTGAGATCATTCATAGATTTAAATTGTCACAAATAGGTATTCTTGTATGATAAACTGTGCTATTTTGACATAACTACCTACATTTATACTCTTTTAGTCCATTGGTAACATCTACAAGGGTCTGGCCCAGTCAGGAGCATGGGGATGTTTTGATGAGTTTAACCGTATTGCGGTTGAAGTGTTGTCTGTAGTGGCCGTACAGGTCAAATGTATTCAGGACGCCATTAGAGAAAAGAAAACTGAATTCAACTTCCAGGGAGGGATAATCAAACTTAAATGGACAGTTGGTCTGTTCATCACCATGAACCCTGGTTACGCAGGAAGGACTGAATTACCAGAGAATCTTAAGGCATTATTCAGGTACATTTTGAGTATTGATTTTAAAAATACACAAAAGTGACAGGGTTTTACGTTTGACATTTTGTAAGTTTTGTGCAGATTGCATGGTACATCATTTATTATTAGTTGAAAAAGAAAGGTCAATAATGCGGGGTTCACACATTGCCGATTATTGCTCCTGTTTGAGATCAGACAGCAATACGATATGAAAAGTGAAAAAGTAAGATTGGTATCCTCAATTATCTGGAATGTCCTATCATTGTCTGAACGCATTCGTTTTAGTTCGTAACAGATTCCTACGGATCAAGAAGGGTCCCGTAACATTCGGGGCAACTCAGCCGATTTTGTCTAATCGGATTACAATCGTGGCTATGTCGTGACAGATTCTGCTGTATCGGATCGAATTCCGAACAATGTCTTGTGTATTCTGGACGGTGTCCTGTGGAACGGGAATGATCCGGAGTAAATTTTCATAGCTGTTTTTCTGCCGATTGAGTCCAGATTGCATCCAGATCTTGTCGATTGCGAACCGTTTTTTGCAGAAACCGTTCCGAAACAGTCCCGTTTTTAATACGAAATTCGTCAATGATACCCACGTCAGAGTCCCGACAACTACAGAATACAATATACGACTGAGACCAGACAAAGCCGTTTGCAATGCGATAGAGCGGACCGTGATAGGATTACGTTCCGACAGTACCTGATCATCCCGAACATGCCGACAGTTTTCGAACACATAACTTCCGTCAGCGTCGGTTCACTGTCTGGTCACTGTCTGATCTCAATCGGATTACATTCGGTAGAGTCGGGACTCAGTAGTGACAGACTTGGTTGAATTTTACCTGGCGAAAAATACAAATCGGATTAGAAGCGGATTCAGAACGGGATTATCGGGACTTATTCGCTTAGAAACGGTTGAATATCGGTGCTTCCTGAACACTATCTGATTGTTGTTGTGATCAAATTATTTTTTTTACAAATTTTAATTTACCGGTAAGTTTGAATTTCTATCCACGATTCACAGGATCTTGATCAGACTTTTAATAAATTTTAATCGGGAATGGTCCTGTCAAGAACGGTAGTAAAAAACAACTTGAAATCCAGATTAAAAATTCTACAACCCTTATTTTGCATTGTTAGTCAGGGTGTTACAACTAAGATTATAAACAAAAGCAAAAACTAACAAACATTAATGATATTTTTGAAAAAGAAGAAAAGATTAGTTTGCGATAGAAACTGTATGTTTTTGTTCACAGCCCCAAATTTCAAAATTATATTACATAAGCATTTTATTCTATTTCCTGTACATATATATATATATATTTAAGTAATGTAAATTCATTAGTTTATAAATACAATATCTTTTATTTACAGACCTTGTGCTATGGTTGTCCCAGATTTTGAACTTATTTGTGAAATCATGTTGGTAGCTGAAGGTTTCCTTGACGCTCGTCTCTTGGCCAGAAAGTTTATTACCCTGTACACTTTGTGTAGAGAACTTTTGTCTAAACAGGACCATTACGATTGGGGTCTAAGGGCCATCAAATCTGTACTTGTAGTGGCTGGTTCACTGAAGAGAGGGGATCCTGACAGACCAGAAGACCAGGTGGGTTGTGTTTATTTTGTAATTAATTAGCCTTTTCATGGATATTTGATTTCATTGTTTTCCCCGATATCTGCAAACTAAGTCTATAAGAAAAAATGTATTCATTGAACATTTGAATTTGTCGGTCACCTGTACCCACAAAACCAATGAAAATTGGTTCTAACGAAAAAAATTAAATCCACAGTAAGTGGATAATTTAACATCTAAAGTACATATTCAGGACACAGCACTAATTTCATATCTTTGAATAGGTATTGATGAGAGCTTTGAGAGATTTCAACATTCCAAAGATTGTCACTGATGATGTACCAATTATCATGGGTCTGATTGGTGATCTGTTCCCAGCACTCAATGTACCAAGGAAGAGGGATATGGATTTTGAACAGAAAATCAGACAAGCTGTCCTTGACCAGAAACTTCAGCCAGAGGATAATTTCATTTTGAAGGTTGGTTATCTTTTTAAAAACTAGAAAAAAACTTTTTTCTACTTTAATACGAAGAAGGGAATTGAAAATTCATAACTTTTTGAAAATACTTAAAATCCAGCCTAAAGATTAAAATTAATTCAATTCTTTCCATAAACTTGTTCAAGTTATCCTTTTTCATACCAAAAGTGAGCCCCTATGCCTTTAAATCTCTATTTGGGGCTTGCAAGGACAATGGTGTCAACAAAAATATCAAGCAATATTTCATATGAGCCTCAGTGAATATTGGATTTAAAGTGTTTACTCTCTTGAAACAAAAAAAATCTTCGATACTAATTACAAGTTGTCTATTGGGGTTAGCTATAGAAAAAAATATATTTAAATTTTTCGAAGTAATAGTTTCAAGAATATCATTGATTTTAAATTTAATGTAATTCTATCTTGTTTTACCTACAGGTTGTACAGCTGCAGGAATTATTTGATGTCCGTCACTCTGTCTTCTGTCTAGGGAATGCTGGTGTTGGTAAAAGTAAAGTTTGGGGTTCCCTGATCAGGACGTACAGAAACGCTGGCAGGAAACCACAAGCTATTGATCTGGATCCCAAGGCTGTCACAAACAATGAACTTTTTGGTATCATTAACCCAGCAACCAGAGAGTGGAAAGATGGTATGTAGTATTTCAGTGTTAAATCATACTGTGACAAATAATATCTTTATGTGTGTTATACTTTTCTTTCATTCGAAAAATATTCTATATTACTTCATGCATAAGTACTAAGTATAAATTCCTTTAAAATTTGTATTATAAGAATCTGTCAATGCCAAGGTTTTTTTTTCTTTTCTGATATTTACTCCCTCAACAAATAAAATTTCTGCCTCTAAATTTTAAGGTGCTGTGGATTCATTAATATTCGTTGGATACCAATTTTCGTGGTATTCGTGAGGACAGGGGAACCACAAATTTAAATGTTCAACAAAATACAGATTTTCTAAAGAAATGTATGCAGAATTTGCCAAAACAACGAATTTACATATCCACGAATATGCAAGTTTTCATCAATCCACGAAAATAGGTACCCACGAAAATAAATGAATCCACAGTATTAAGCACTTTTGAAAAAACCATAAGCTCCCAAAAAGGTGTTTTTTTATATAACAGAAAATAAATTATCCTTGTAAGTGGAGTATCGTAGGCCAGAGGATGTATTTTTATTACATTGTATATTAGAACAAAAAATTGGAGTGTTGCCAGATTTATAGGTAATTTAAAGATATTTTTTAAGAATAGAACCACAAACATTTCATATTTAATAAATACTCTTTATAATTTTTTTAATTTTATAAGTTTTGATGGACAGTTCAAAAGTTTGAAATGAAAACCCAATTTAACTGGTTTATTCCTGAAATGTTGCAATAGTTCTTTCTATGTTTATGAAGTATAATAAATGAAACGGATTGTAAGCCAATGTAAAGAGTATGATCTTAAGAGTATGATCATACAAATGGCTAGTTCAAATCTTGATGAAGAGGGGCAGTAAAAGTCCTATTCCTTTCATTTATTAATGGGCCATGGTGTATTTATCATATATTTCTTCTTTTTTCTTTCATACAGTCAGGTAGGAGATATTATTTTCTTTGTTTTGCTTGCGTAATTTGCTGTGTTCATCTTTACTAATGAAAGTGATTAAATATATATATACGGCAAAGAGATTTTGAAAGATTTTTTTGATTTTTTTCAGTTGAATGAAACCAAACGCATTCAGTCACTTTATTTTTTATTTCAGTCCACTTGATTTGTACACTTATAATATATCATAATGTTTGATTTTGATTTCCTTATAATTTTATTTTATAACCACACCTATATATCAATTTGTTGTTAGCAAATAAGGTTTGGTATATTTAGCACAGACCATAACATTTATCATCTTGTGTGTGTCCTAACTATTTTACCAGGTTTCTTATTTCTTACCAACAAAACTGTTTTGAACAAAATTAAGATTATTAAGGTGGTACCTAACACTTTAAGTAAAATTAATTTGGCTCGTTTAATTTTCATAAAATTTTGACAAAGTATTTACTTTGACCCTTTGACAAAAATATAAAAAAATCAAAAATTTTGAACCAGCCATTTTGTCAGAAATATTACACTGGTTATGTAGCAATTTGAGGAAGTACACCACTAATTCATGGTCCCATTGCTTTCTATGTTAAATTCCTCCGTTTCAAGCAGGCACACCTCTTTTATTTTAAGTTCAAATAAAGTGGCAATCATTGCATTTCAAAGCAACACCTTCTGGTATCCTGTACTGAAAAAATCATCATACCTTTAATTGCATATAAGAAAGAACTGGTTCCCGGATCTACGGATGTACCAAAACAGGTACTTCCGTTCTGACAAAAAGGCAAAATGTACCCTCCTTTTTAAATTTCATGCCATTTTTTTATCATTCAAATTTATCAGTCAAAAATTGTTCTACAATGATCACCAGTTATGCAGCTTTCATTTGATACCAAAATTAATAAAATATTCTACACATTTTGAAAGATATGTCCATGCGTAGGAACTATTTTGTGTTAAATATGTACTACTTTCTGGTATGTGCTTTCTGGCCGGGCCTGAATTAGTGGTGTTACACCTTGACTTATTTTGATCATGGAGAACTCTTAATATTCCCTTATGAACAAAACATCATTAAAACGTTCTGCTGATTTTACAGAGTTATCTCCCTGTAGTGTTAGGTACCACCTTAATTAAGATATCAGAGACATTAGGAGACGGTAACCTTTCAACGCAAAAAAAAATAAATCTAGAGGCCATCATACAATTTTAAACAATTACTATAAAGCTGTTCCAGTTCTGCCAACTTTTTATGAAGTTGCGTGAGATCTGGCAAAAAATTGTAAAGATGAAAGAGGAAAAATAATAGATCACCAAATAAGCATGAAAAATGCATGAGACTTTGTCAGCCCTGGGGTCGAAGTCATAAAACTTTGCTCAGTGCTTGGAGCACAAATATCATGCTCGAAACATGAAATCCAGTATTTTGATTGGTTGATTCTTGAGTTTGAGTACAAAAATCATGCTCGATAGTTTTATGACCACAAGGCCTGCTGTTCCTACCAAAATACAAATTGGACCTATGAAGTTTTGATAATCTAATTGAATTCTAAATTCTGCTAATGAATATCTCTAAACAAATTTCTAAAGTTTACTGGCCAGCAATCTATTCCATATCTGTTCTAATTGAATTATTTTTGGTTAACACAAGGATCTGATCACAGAGTATTCACTGTATAAAAAGTAATTGTAAATCACAATAATAAAACTGATTTGAACATCACACCAATATGCTTATTATCATCAGTATTTCCCCAAAAACTGATTGGAAACATCACATCAATATGCTTATTGTTGCATGGTCTCATTGGGGTCTAATCGTGACGCGGGATTGCTGATCTTTTGTAAGCGTGACAAGTGAAAGTCAAATCATTGTGTTGTGAAAAGGGAAATGAGGTCTTGCAGGACCCAGGAAATGAAAAAAAAATGAGAATTGCTTACGTATATAGTGTAAGCGGGATACGGGAATCTGACAAAACAGTAAGCGGGGATCCGGGATCGGAACCCCTCAATGAGACCTCCCCCCCCTTATTATCATCATTATTTCCCAAAAACCTATATCCTTTTAATGGACTAATTATCCCAATTTATTATTTAGGTTTGTTTTCTGTGATTATGAGAGATCTTGCTAACTTGTCTACAGACAGTCCAAAGTGGATTGTTCTTGACGGAGACATTGATCCTATGTGGATTGAATCCCTCAACACTGTTATGGATGACAACAAGGTATTGACACTTGCCAGTAACGAGAGAATTCCACTGACTAATAGCATGAGACTGTTATTTGAGATCAGTCACTTGAGAACTGCTACCCCTGCTACTGTGTCTAGGGCTGGTATCCTGTTCATCAACCCTACTGATGTGGGATGGAATCCGTAAGTGTATTTATTTTTCCTCAGATTTGGTTAGAAGTTTTTAGCAAAAATTGATTATACTCTATATGATAATTTGCCTTATTTAGCATACAATACATTGACTTGATTAATTTAAATCTAGAAGTATTTATTCACTGCTTGAAAAAGTAGTGGATTATAAAACATGCATTATAATTGTTTAGGATTTTTTTTAAATTTAAACTTCTTAAGGATGTACTTAGGTGAGGTTAGGTGAAAATTAATAAATCAAGAATTTGAAACTGATACTAAAAGCCGGTAGAGAATTCATTAAGGAAAAAAATAGCTAAAAATATTGATAGGTCATGGACCTCCTTTTCAAGATATTTGAGATTAAAAATATGACGGGAAAAGCCTGACTCGTACTTTTACCTGGTAATTGCATTGGTATTATTTGAGTCTCAAAACAAAATAAGGAAAATCAAGAAACACCAAGGAGTCTGAACATTTGACACGAATTCCAAAACCTCATCTAAGTACATCCTTAAGGCAATGTCCCTGTTTTAAATATTGTTTTTAAAATCTTTTCCAATATATTTAATAAGGGTCAGCCTTATAAAAAGAATAATAGAAAATAAAATCATTTTTGTGAAGAGTTTTAAAAAAAATCACCATGTTTCACACAAGTCTTACCTGAGCAATTTGTTTAGCATCTATTACTTTAAAAACAATATAGTTTAAATAAAATTGACCTTTTGTCATAATATTGGTTTTCATATGTCTGGTTTTGATTGTAACCTTTCTATTTTTTGTTGTTGATCAGATATGTACAGAGTTGGATTGATACACGAGAAGTTCAGTCAGAAAGAGCTAATTTGACCATCCTGTTTGACAAATATGTTCCAGTCTTGTTAGATGTGCTCAGGACTAGATTCAAGAAGATCACACCTGTTGCTGAAGTCAGTCATATTCAAATGTTGACCTTCTTACTGGAATGTCTGCTGACAGTAGAAAACACTCCCCCTGATTGTAATAAAGAACTGTATGAGTTGTACTTTGTGTTCGCCTGTGTTTGGGCATTTGGTGCTGTTATGTTCCAAGATCAGGTAATTGCTGGTATGAATAAATAGAATTGAGAATGCAAACTGGGAATTTGTCAAAGAGATAATAACCCAACCAAAGAGCAGAAGTCAGAGAGCAAGTCCCTCATCCTTAGAGAGGGGGGCATTCAGCTGGCCCCTTAAAAAATGGATACTAGTCCAGGAGAAATGGACATCACAGTAAGCTCCAAAACCAATACATGAACCAAAATTAAAAAAATCATACAAGACTAATAATGGTTTTAAAAATTTGACAGGCACAACAATGTGACTGGTTAAACATGTTTGTGAGATCTCAACCCTCCCCTTATACCTCTAGCATATCAATTCATCGAATCAGTTATGTTTTTACCAAAATTTTAGTGTTCTAAATATTACTTAACATTCAATTGATTTAGAAATAGAAATACATTAAAGCACATATATAAAACAATGGAGAAGTTAGTAGTGTATTTCCTGGCAACCAAGGCAAGAAACATTTATCAGGCAATGGCTTGATAGCAAAGAAATTTCAGGACACAGCTTGTCATCAGGGAAAGGAGTCTAAATACTGGTCAATAATACCCCCCAAAACTAATGTAATTCGTCAAATCTCTGTTTATTTCATTTTCTCTTCATTTTTGTTTGTATTTTACCTAAAGCTTGTTTTTTCCTCTGTGTAACTTTATATTAAATGTCAATTTTCATTACAGTTGATTGACTACAGAGTTGAGTTCACTAAATGGTGGATAACTGAATTTAAGACTGTTAAATTCCCAGGAGCTGGTACAGTGTTCGATTATTACATAGACCCAGAATCCAAAAAGTTTGAACCATGGACCAAGAAAATTGAAAAATTTGAATTGGACCCAGAAATACCACTTCAGGTAAAGTTGATAAGAAAGGGTGAATACTAAATAGTAACCAAGTTAAATCATATGACCTATGGACTTGGGTTAAAAAAAAAAGTATGATTATCTTATTCAGACTGAGAATTCAACCAATCAAACTATTGGATTTTGTGATTTAAGTACAAATTTTGTACTTCGATACTCTCTCAAAGTAAAGTTTTACGATGAATTACAAAGAAAATCAACTACATTTGACTCTCGTTATCTCGAAGTCAGCTGGACCAGAGAAATATTTCGAGATCCACATGGTTTGATTCAAACGAAAAAACGGAAGTTTGACAGAACAAGGGGCACAACTCTTGCTTAGCTTGGTAAAGCTAAAATAAATCCGGGTGAATATGGGAAGGGATCGAGATTCTGGTATCAGATCGATAGTCTTTCAGTATTACCTGTAAACAAATTATTTTTACTTATTCAATTGTTTCAGTTACAATTTTTTCCTTTGGCTTTTATCCAAGAGAGTAATTTGCAATCGATAGTTGACAAAATTATTTATTCTTGGAAACAAGAGATTTTAGAAAATTTAGATATCTCTTCCTTTTATTTTATCTCACTCTTTCTTTTAGAAAGAAAATACAACAAGATTAAAGTTGCCGATTGAGTAGTTTTGAGGTGATCATCAACAGAAGTTATAATCCTCACTTTATACACACCCAAGCTCATTAGTTTAAATCACAATTAATTGCTTTGTAAACATTTTAAATACTTTTTCATGAACATTAACAATGTCTCACTAATTATTTATAAAAATTCTATAAAAGTTCATCTTAGGTAAAAACTCGTGGAAATAACATGTCATAAATCAATACAGTGATCAGTGACTGGAAATTTATTAAACCTGTATTGTCAGATTAACTCGTCAATCCATTTGAATGCAGGAGGTCATGTTTTGACATATGGGTATTAGTTCAAGATACATGATGAACTTTGAATGCTTTTGTTAACCTTTGGATCGTAAATTTAGTTCGACTCAATCAAAATTTCGCCTCAACCGAAATTTCAACTCATCCGATTTCGACTCATCAGGAGTCGAATTACATAAATTTATATGGAACAGAGTTTGGGACCACATGAAAACTTCGACTCATTTGAAATTTCGAGTCAATGAGAGTTAACTGTATATCAATTGATATAAAAATATAACAATGATTCATGCTAAGCCATGATTTTTCTATGGATACATATTCTCTTGTTTCCAATGAATTTATTTTACCCTGATTTTTTTTTAACAGGCTGCATTGGTACACACAGCAGAAACAACAAGAGTCAAATTCTTTTTGGACATGTTGGTAGAGAAGAAACGTCCAGTTATGTTAGTGGGCAATGCAGGTACAGGTAAAACTGTACTCATGCAGGACAAGCTCAGGAGTATGTCAGAAGATTTCATGATTGCTAATGTACCCTTTAACTTCTACACAACATCACACATGTTACAAGGTGTACTCGAGAAACCATTAGAAAAGAAAGCTGGTAGAAACTTTGGTCCACCAGGAACTCGTCGGTTGATCTACTTTGTTGATGATATGAACATGCCGGAGGTTGACAAGTACTTCACAGTACAACCTCATACCTTGATCCGACAACATATTGACCATGGTCATTGGTATGATAGGCAGAAATTGTCACTGAAAGAAATCCACAATACTCAGTATGTAGCCTGCATGAATCCAACAGCTGGTAGTTTCACTATTGATTCCCGACTTCAGGTAAGAATTACAATGCATTTCTAAGTTTTGAAAGTGACAATCCACTGTTCAGAAGAAATTTGTTAGGAATCATAATGGCTTATGTTTATGTAGAAATACTTGTTAGTATTCCGGCAATGCACATTTCTGGTATAAAAACATGCAATTTATAAAAAAAAACGCTTGTCAACAACTTTTAGAATTTTGGATCCTCAATGCTCTTTTTACTTTATTTGGCATTACATGAGCGTCACTGATGAGTCTTATGTAGACGAAATGCCCATCTGGCATACTAAATTATATTTAACTATTTACACCACTAGGTCGATGCCACTGCTGGTGGACATTTCGTCCCTGACAGTATCACCAGCCCAGTAGTTTTAAACACTTTTTCCTGTTTACAAAACTTTGAATTGTTCGAAAAACTGAGGATTTTCTTATCCCAGGCATAGATTACCTTAGCAGTATTTGGCACAATTTTTTGGAATTTTGGATCCTCAATGCTCTTCAATGTTGTACTTATTTGGCTTAATAAATATTTTGATATGAGCCTCACTGATGAGTCTTATGTAGATGAAACGCGTGTCTGGTGTACTAAATTATAATCCTGGTACTTTTTATAACTATTAAATGTAGACTTTTTAAAAAGATTTTGAATGAATACATTTTTGTCGAGCCTTCGACTTTAGTCGAAAAAGCGAGACTAAGCGATCCTACTTTCCGTCGTCGTCGGCGGCGTCCACAAATATTCACTCTGTGGTTAAAGTTTTTGAAATTTTAATAACTCTCTTAAACTATACTGGATTTCTACCAAACTTGGACAGAAGCTTGTTTATGATCATAAGATAGTATCCAGAAGTAAATTTTGTAAAAATAAAATTCCATTTTTTCCGTATTTTACTTATAAATGGACTTAGTTTTTTCTGCGGGGAAACATTATATTCACTCTGTGGTTAAAGTTTTTAGAATTTTAATAACTTTCATAAACTATCCTTGGTTTGAACCAAATTTTGACAGAAGCTTGTTTATGATCATAAGATAGTATCCAGAAGTAAATTTTGTAAAAAAATAAATCCATTTTTTCCGTATTGTACTTTTAAATGGACTTAGTTTTTCTGCGGGGAAACATTACATTCACTCTGTGGTTAAAGTTTTTAAAATTTTAATTACTTTCTTAAACTATCCTGGGTTTGTACCAAACTTGGACAGAAGCTTATTTATGACCATAAGATAGTATCCAGAAGTAAATATTGTAAAAAGATAACTCCATTTTTTCTGTATTTTACTTTTAAATGGACTTAGATTTTCTTCCAGTTAACATTACATACAGTCGGCAGTTTAAGTTTTCAAAACATTAATTAGATTCATTAACTATCCTAGATTTTTACCAAACTTGGACAGAAGCTTCTTACAATCAAAAGGTAGTATTAAGAGGAATTTTTTTATTGATTTTTTTCCTCATTTTTTGTTGAGCCTGCGATTTACAGCAAAAGTAGGCGAGACACTGGGTTCCGCGGAACCCTTACAAATTTTTTAGATAAAATAACATTTGTTCAATTTCAGCGGCACTTCTGTGTATTTTCTGTCAACTTCCCAAGTTTGGATGCTTTAACAACTATCTATACCAACATCTTACAACAACATCTTGCCATCAACGGTTTTGCTGGTGGAGTACAGAAATATGCAGGAACAATTATACAGGGGGCAGTAACTCTCCATACCAGAGTGACAACTACTTTCCTACCAACAGCGATCAAGTTCCACTATATATTCAATTTGAGAGATTTATCAAACATTTTCCAGGTGAGTGAAATCTGCAACAAATATTTGTAACAATATAACAGATTTTTAGATGTTTTTCACAAAAAGTAGCATAATATTTCTTTTGATAAATGGGTGGTTTCAAAGTCTAATGTATTCTGGGTACTACTTTTAATGGTTTACACCAAACTTTTTAATTGGCTATAATGTCCTTAATGATGGGTACATTACCAATTTGTTTTAACATAATAACAAGGAATTTACCAACAGTTCATCTATATTAAGGAATTGGGAATTATCCCACTTGGGAGAAAATCAATGTGCATACTGTGAATTCATTTATTTTCGTGGGTACCAATTTTCGTGGATTGAGAAAATTACATGTTTGTGGATATTTAATTTCGTGGTTTTGCCAAAATCTGCACACAAGCCTATAGAAAATTCTGTGTTTGCTGAACATTTAATTTCACCTGTGTCCACGAAATCCACAAAAAGTGGTATCCAACGAATAATAATGAATCCACAGTACTTGTTTATATTTTCAGCATCATTGATATACCTCAATTGAAAATGAACAAACTTGAAAATACTGTGATTAACAAATTCATGTTAATATGGTACCATAAGATTAACATATTAACATCGAACTGGATAAATTATTTTTACATATTTATTTTGTAGGGTATTCTGTTTGCCATGCCGGATGCTGCTAAAACCCAAGTAGACCTGGTCAGATTGTGGCAACACGAGGCTGAAAGAGTGTATAGGGACAAACTAGTCGATGAAAAGGACTTGGAAGCTTATGACAAACTTGTTAAAGATGTCATTAAAAAATCATTTGAAGACATTGAGGAAGCAGCTTTGGTTAAAAATCCTCTTATTTATTGTCACTTTGCTCAAGGTATAGGAGATCCTAAATACTTTTTGGTGGATGACTACGCAAGCTTAAATAAAATCTTGGTTGAATCCTTGGATAATTACAATGAACTAAATGCGGCTATGAATCTTGTACTTTTTGCAGACGCTATGAGCCATATTTGTAGAATCAACAGGATTTTAGAATCACCTCGTGGTAACGCTCTATTGATTGGTGTAGGTGGTAGCGGTAAGCAGAGTTTATCCCGTCTAGCAGCCTTCATCAGCAGTTTGGATGTGTTCCAGATAACCCTGAGAAAAGGTTATAGCATTGCCGATTTAAAACTTGATATTTCTGCCCTATACTTAAAGACTGGTTTGAAGGGCATGGGCATGGTGTTCTTAATGACTGATGCCCAAGTAGCCGATGAAAGGTTTCTGGTATTGATCAACGATCTGTTAGCTTCCGGTGAAATTCCTGATCTTTTCCCAGATGATGAAGTTGAAAATATTATAAATGGTGTAAGAAATGAAGTTAAAGGCGTGGGATTGGAAGATTCCCGGGAAAACTGCTGGAACTTTTTCATTGATAGAGTTAGAAGGATGTTGAAGGTAAACTAGATTGTCAACTTCAAAATACTGTATACCAACTTACTTTCATAGACACATAATTTTGAAAAAAACACTTCTCAACAGATATCTTTAATTACTTTCAAGCATTATAACTTAAATTTAAATTTTGGTAGCTGCCCCCTAGATTTCAGTTTTCAGAAATTTTTATAAGAAAATATGAGAAAAGAAATTATAATAGCAATTACACATGAACAAACTGAAATCAAATTTAAAAAAGAATGGAGATACCTAGTTGAAAATCAGTAAGTGAAAGAAGGACAGACATATATTCATTTTCTGTTTATTTGTAGGTTGTTTTGTGCTTCTCTCCTGTCGGTTCCACTCTCCGTGTCAGAAGTCGTAAGTTCCCAGCCGTAACCAACTGTACATGTATTGATTGGTTCCATGAATGGCCTGTTGAAGCTCTCAACTCTGTGTCAGCAAGGTTCTTAGAAGATATAGAAATGTTAAATGTAAGTTTTTATATGTATTACTTATTTTTGTGTCGTTTTTTTTCTTCAGAACTCAACTTTAACACGATCTTTTCTCTCGAATTTCTTTTCACATCTCAATAAATATGTGTTACACGAATTTTAAAAAATTTCCATAATATTGTAAAAATTTCTGTATAAAGGTATTGTGATGTTATGCAAATGTTATGATGCTATTGGTAGAAAATTTCCATTTTATAAATATATTTGAAGCTCTTTAAATTTATCTGACCTTTTTTCCCTGAATATTAGGAAGTATAAAGGCATTCATTCAATGAAAAATTACTATTTAAAATGTTCTATTAAAAAATTAAACAATTGTAATTCACCATTGTCCATTATTTTGTAGCCTGAGATGAGAGAATCTATTTCTAAGTTTATGGGATATGTGCATACATCAGTAAATGAAATGTCCCATACTTATCTTACCAACGAACGAAGATACAATTACACCACACCAAAGAGCTTCTTAGAACAGATCAAACTTTACCAGAACTTATTGGAAAAACAAAACGTAGACTTACAAGGCAAAATAGTCCGTCTAGAAAATGGTCTGGAAAAATTGAGGAGCACAGCAACACAAGTATCTGATCTGAAATCTAAACTAGCTTCACAGGAAGTAGAATTAGCCCAGAAGAACGAGGATGCAAATAAACTTATTACTGTTGTTGGTGCTGAGACAGAAAAAGTATCGAAAGAGAAAGCTATTGCTGATGGAGAAGAAAAGAAAGTTACGAAGATTAACGAAGAAGTCAGTAAGAAACAGAAAGAATGTGAGAAAGATTTGGAGAAGGCTGAACCAGCTTTGGCAGCTGCTGTAGAAGCTTTGAATACTTTGAACAAGGTTAGCTACAGTTTTTATAGGACAGTTTATTTAATGTTTTTCTTGTTTATCTTTTTCATATGTTTAAACACTAGAAGGGTTTACCATGTTTACAGCCAGACTTTGGCACACACACACAAATATAAACATGCTTGAAGCTATTCCTATTTTAATTATATTTCAGGTCCTTTTATTTTACACCTTCTTTTATAAAGCTAATTGCATTCTATGGAGAAAAGTAATTGCTTTCCAATTGTACTAATGCATTGAAAATGTTCAGATTTAGGTTAACACCTCTCTTGGAGAAAAGTTTGAGGGGCCGTAATGGAGACAATTGTTCCTCTTTCTTTTTGAAGAAATGAATGATATGAATAACTTAATCTTGTACTTTTCAAGCAATATATAACATATAAACATATAAATTTTGAAAATAAATTACTCAATAGAAATACAGTACCTTAAAATTGCAAGGAATATATTACTAAGCATGGTGAAACAGCTAATGCATTGTCAAGTTGATGTAAAGTGGGTCTCATTGGGGTCTAAGCATGACACAGGATTGCAGATTTTTGTAAACGTGAAACGTGAAAGTCAAATAATTGTGTCGTGAAAACAGGAAATGAGGTCTTGCGGGACCCGGGAAATGATAAAAAAAATGAGAATTGCTTACTTACATAGTGTAAGCGGGATACGGGAATCTGACAAAACAGTAAGCAGGATCCGGGATGGGAACCCCCCAATGAGACCCCCAAATTATAGCTAGATTTTTCTTTATTTTAGACAAATTTAACAGAATTGAAGTCTTTTGGTTCTCCACCACCAGCTGTTATCAATACATTAGGTGCTGTCATGTGTTTACTTGCACCAGGAGGAAAAGTACCCAAAGATAAAAGTTGGAAAGCTGCCAAGAGTTCAGTAATGAACAAGGTAAGAGTATTGTCTTGAATGAGGTAGAGGTAAAATTACAGATATATTTTGTAGAACATTTATAGATGTGATGAGAATAAGTAATAGAACAGATATGAAGTATGAGGAAGATAAGAATACAGTTGTAAATGTTGTAGGAGTAAAATCAGTAAACTTTAGAACAGTCATAATAATGTAAAATTGAAAACTGTCATAAATCATATAAACTTGAGAACAGTCATTAAGAATGTAAACTTCAGAACAGTCATGAAAAAAAATAACTTTAGAAGTCATGATAAATATTAAAACCTTGAACAGTCATAAACAATGAAAACTAGAGAAAAGTCATTTCATGTAACAATGAAAGTTAAAGAACAGTCATGAATAATATTTAAAAGTACAGTTAACAATATTTTGATACCGTCTCATCCGCCTAACTTTGCTTTGAATTCATTAACCAATCATGATAATAGTGTAAAAGAACCTATGCAATATTTTTTTGGTCATATAGTTCTTCAAGTTATTTTGTTCTTATACATCTTTGGCTTCAAATATTCAGCTTTGAACAATCCTAAAGAAGGTAAATCTAGAAAAACACTTCAGATGCATGCAATTCATCAAATGTTTTTATTTTTTATTCAAATGGAATTCATACTTTTTATGCCCCACCTACGATAGTAGAGGGGCATTATGTTTTCTGGTCTGTGGCTCCGTTCGTCCGTCTGTGCGTTCGTTCGTTCAGGTTAAAGTTTTTGGTCAAGGTAGTTTTTGATGAAGCTGAAGTCCAATCAACTTGAAACTTAGTACACTTGTTGCTTATGATATGATCTTTCTAATTTTATAGCCAAATTAGACTTTTGACCCCAAATTCACGGTCCACTGAACAAAGAAATTGAAAGTCGGAGTTTCAGCTTAAAGTTTTTGGTCAAGGTAGTTTTTGATGAAACTGAAGTCAAATCAACTTGAAACTTAGTACACTTGTTGTTTATGATATGATCTTTCTAATTTTAAAGCCAAAATAGACTTTTGACCCCAATTTCACGGTCCACTGAACATAGAAAATAAAAGTGGGGATTTAAGGTTAAAGTTTTTGGTCAAGGTAGTTTTTGATAAAATTGAAGTCCAATCAACTTGAAACTTAGTACATATGTTCCCTATAGTATAATCTTTCTTATTTTAATGCCAAATTAGATTATTACCCAATTTCACGGTCCATAGAACATGGAAGAGGATAGTGCGAGTGGGGCATCCATGTACTTTGGACACATTCTTGTTTTACATTTGTTTTTAACAGTTTTTAAGGAAATGTATTATTGATAAAGTAGATTATCAGTCATTTATTAATGATTCATGGTTTAACAGATTGATGATCAATAAACTTTGTATTTCAGATTGATCTTTTCCTGGACAATCTAGTGAACTATGACAAAGACAACATCCATGAGAACTGTCAGAAGGCAGTCCAACCTTATCTCGCTGACCCAGAATTCAATCCAGATTTTGTCAGAGGAAAGTCCTTTGCTGCTTCAGGTCTTTGTTCATGGGTCATAAATATCATGTCCTACTTTGAAGTTTACTGTACCGTTGAACCAAAACGTATTGCCTTAGCACAAGCTAATGCTGAGTTACAAGCTGCAACTGAGAAATTACGCCAAATTAGAGCAAAATTGGCTCAGCTGGAAGCAGATTTGGCCAAATTGACAGCAGAATTTGAAAAAGCTACCAATGAAAAAATCAAATGCCAACAAGAAGCAGATATGACTGCCAAAACTATTGAGCTGGCCAATAGATTAGTTGGAGGGTTAGCATCAGAGAATGTTCGTTGGGCTGAGTCAATCGGTAACTTCAAAGAACAAGAAAAAACTCTTCCTGGTGATGTATTACTTACTACGGCATTTGTATCATATGTGGGATGCTTCACAAAACAGTACCGTTTAGATCTTATGGACGGACATTGGGTTCCATTCCTGAAAGGACTCAAGTTCCCAATTCCCGTTACTGAAGGTTTAGATCCACTCTTTTTACTAACTGATGATGCACAGATAGCTTCTTGGAACAACGAAAATCTCCCAAGTGACAGAATGTCATCTGAAAATGCCACCATTTTGACCAACTGTGAAAGATGGCCTCTGATGATAGATCCTCAGTTACAAGGTATTAAATGGATCAAAACCAGACATGGAAACGATCTTAAAATCGTTCGTCTTGGCCAGAAGGGTTATCTTGATGCCATTGAAAAGGCTGTGGCCAATGGGGACGTTGTTCTTATTGAAAACATTGGAGAAACTGTTGATCCTGTGTTAGATCCTTTGATTGGGCGTAACACTATCAAGAAAGGTCGTGCTATAAGGATTGGAGACAAAGAAGTAGATTACCATCCAGAATTTAAATTAATCTTACAGACTAAATTGGCAAACCCTCATTACCAACCAGAAATGCAAGCTCAAACAACTCTCATTAACTTTACCGTCACTAGAGATGGATTGGAAGACCAGTTGTTGGCAGCTGTTGTCAGCAAGGAAAGACCCGATTTAGAAAAACTTAAAGGAGATTTGACCAGACAACAGAATCAGTTTAAGATCACTCTGAAAGAACTTGAAGATTCTCTTTTAGCTCGATTGTCTGCCGCTGAAGGCAACTTCCTGGGTGACTATGCTCTTGTTGAAAATCTGGAACATACGAAGAGAACTGCAGCAGAAATTGAAGTGAAAGCTGAACAAGCTAAGAAAACGGAAGTAGACATTAACTTGGCAAGAGAGAATTACCGACCTGCTGCAGCTAGGGCGTCATTATTGTACTTCATATTGAACGACTTGAACAAAATACATCCAATGTACCAGTTCTCACTCAAGGTAAGTTGTTGTCAAAAGGCTCTTTTCCAATCATATTTTAAAGGTATTGCTAAAAAGTAAATCTTAGTTTGTGCAGATTGATTGAGTATTGTTGGCTATCATCCAGTTGCAATTATTTCGTGCATATTCAGGACAAAGTATAGAAAGAGATATTGTAATCAGCCTTGTAAAATATCCACTAGTACAATGTCTGCACCTCCTTTTTCGCTATGTGAATACAGAAAAAAAACAAGTCACTTTTTAAAAACGTCTAATGAAACTCCATTAATTTCAAATCGTGTGTGCTTGTTTGCGGAACTTTCATGTAAAGTAGAAGTTTAAAATGCTTTTAGAACATTTCATGAGTGTTAAAATAAGTCAAAATCACAAAAAACAATTAGAAAAAATTTTGACTGACAGTAACTAACAATAATGCTACGTTACTGTTATTTTGCATTTTGTAGAGGAATTTTGATACCTGAGTTTGCTTTTAGTCCTCCTTCAAACATAAAGTTGAAAAAAAACTAAAGATCATTTACTGATACTTCCACTTCAATTTATAACAGAATCATTAAGACCCCAATCATACTGGCAATGAGAATAAGTAATGTTTATATTCCAGACCATATAAGTATTTGAGCCGTACACGTATGGGCAGGACTATATATGTATACTGGTATTGTCTAGTACGTGCTGGTCCATACATATTACCATATGGATTAATTTTAGATTGAAATATTTTATATAGTTTTACAAATTAATATTATTACAATAAATTGAATGAATTGAATAAGAGAGCATTCGATCAATTGAAATGAAATATTTATTTAATGTCTATCTGAATCCTAATTTGGCACTCTCACCCAAGGCTTTTTTTCTCACATTATGTTTAATTCCGGTAACTTCATTTGCAGTGTGCATAATTCAATTTCATATATTACTGACATAATACAGGAGATTAACAGATTAAATAAACGTGACTCTTTGAATATTTTAAATATTAAGTTTTTATGCCCTACCTACGATAGTAGAGGGGCATTGTGTTCGTCCGCCCATCCGTTCGTTCGTCCGTCCGTCTGTCTGTCCCGCTTCAGGTTAAAGTTTTTGGTCAAGGTAGTTTTTGATGAAGTTGAAGTCCAATCCACTTCAAACTTAGTACACATGTTCCCAATGATATGATCTTTCTGATTTTAATGCCAAATTAGAGTTTTTACCCAATGTCACGGTCCACTGAACATAGAAAATAATAGTGCGAGTGGGGCATTTGTGTACTGGGGACACATTCTTGTCATTTCAATTAATTGAACTTTTTATATTAATTTGAGATTCCAGTTATGTTGATCAGTAATATACATTTGTATGTAATAAACTTGACCAACTTCTTAAAATTAGTTAGACCGTATTGTGTACAGTCGGACTGTATGCATATTTTGAAAAAGTATATGGTCCAAATACTCATATGGTCTGAAACATTTATATGTGGTTTTGAAACTAATTCTGATTTTTTTTAAACTCTTTTTCTTTTTCAGGCCTTCAGTATTGTATTTGAGAAAGCTATAGACAGAGCTGAAGCCTCAGAAGAACTGAAAATAAGGGTGGACAACTTGATTGACTGTATAACATATTCTGTGTTCATGTATACTGCTAGAGGTCTGTTTACAAGAGACAAGATTATATTCACAGCACAGATGACATTCCAGGTAAACACAGTTCAATAATTACATTAAGGTGGTACCTAACACTACAGGGAGATAACTCTGTAAAATCACCTGAACGTTTTAATTACGTTGTGCTATTAAGGAAATATTAAGCTTCTCACTGATCAAAATAAGTGTTTGTCAAACTACTATATAACCAGTGTAATTTTTCTGATAAATTGCTTGGTTCAAATTTTTTGATTTTTTATTTTTTTGTCAAAGGTTTAAATTAAATACTTTGTCAAATTTTTATGATAATTAAACGAAGGTCAGACTTGGCTCTATGCCTTTCGATTTACTTTTAAACACAGAAATTAAGATAATTTTTTTTTTTTTTTAAAGTCAAACAAAAAAAAAAAAATGCTCAGAAACTTGCTTAAAGATGGAGAAAATTAAGTGAAAGAATGTTTGTATTTATTTAGATTGATATTACCATGCATTACACATGTTATTTGCATGAACTACCATCCTGGAATACAAGAATTTTTAGTTGCCTGTTAGAATCAACTGTAGCATTTTGTTAAAAAAATAATTAAGAAATCTATTACTGATGGGTAAAATAATGCAATGACATGACCCCTGAGTGGTTGAAAAGCTGTTTGCATAACTGAAATGTATACCCATAGTAAATTTAAATTGATGATTTTATCTTTCAGGTTTTGTTGATGTCTAAAGACATAAACCCAGCAGAACTGGATTTCCTTCTACGATTCCCTATCGTACAGAATATTACCAGTCCTGTAGATTTCTTGAATAATAGCAGCTGGGGAGGAATTAAGGTTTGTAAATCATTGATATTTTAGTGGGTTTTTTTTTTGGGTTTTTTTATATCCCCGACAAGATTGAACCAATTATGGACAGGTACAGATCAAGGATTTTCGAAAAGTTGAGGACACTTTCACAACCCAATGTTTGGAGTGATACTTGTAAAAAGCCTATGCATTTATCATTTTTGAAGCTCCATAAGAGGTTCCCAGGCCCCATCTAAATCCCTCTCTGACTGTAAATTTGTAAACTATATTTTTTCACTCAACCTGAAACATTGTGAGGAAGAGACTGATAACTTTAAACTCTTAGTTGGAATAATGAACCTAAGTAGCCTTGTCTTTGTAGGATCTGTTACTTATTGAACATGAACTCGTATATTTTACGGGTTTCATAGCACACTATTTTAGTCCACTGGACTCAGCATTTTGGGATTGATTTAATGTTTCGGAACAAAAACTCTTGATGTGTAATGCAAAACAAAAAACAGTCTTTAAATCTCTACTTATTGGTTCTGTTCAAGTAACAAAATTTAAGTAGTCATTTGATATAATATGTGTTTTCGATTTGAGATCAAAAACGTGTCCAAAAATTTCAAATACCTATACCTCAAAGGGTCCAAATTTTGATTTTATTTCAGGCAATGGCCAACATGGAGGAGTTCCGTAATTTGGATCGTGACATTGAAGGATCAGCAAAGAGATGGAAAAAGTTTGTAGAAAGTGAGGCACCTGAAAAGGAAAAATTCCCACAAGAATGGAAAAATAAGTCTTCCCTGCAGAAACTTTGTATGATGAGAGCTCTGAGACCTGACAGAATGACTTATGCTATCACGTAAGTATGCAAGGAAACATGTGGAGTTTACACTAGAAACAATTTCTGTGTTAACTCAATTAATACAAATGATCAAATTTATTTAAATTCTATGATAAACAATTTTTCAGTGAAGTTACCTTATTTAAAGCTTTTGATGAATATTAAATATACTGACCAGATATTAACTCAGTGATAGTTTTCTGCTGTCAGACAAAGACATATTCCTTCTGTTTAAGGAGGTAGACCTAGGTTAAGGGAAATAACTCTTAAAATCATCAGTACGTTTGTCTCAACCATTTTCCTAGATATATTTTAAGCTTCTATGTTACATAGATTTTTTCCAATCTGTTTCAGGTAAATGCTTAAGATACTTTGATAAAACTTGACTTTTACAAACGCATTACTGATGTAAAGAGTTATCTCCCTGAACCAAGGTCTACCACCTTAAAGACGTCTTTCACATTCATGCATTTTCCTGTACATTTCAAATGTCAAAATGAAACAGTGATACTAATCGAAAATTATTCTAGAAAATTTATGTGGAATATTTCCTTTTCAGATCGCAACAAAGCATGGGACCTAATTTTAACTTGTATATGTCATTAAGTATTGAAAATATGATATAACAAGCATTCTGAGAGTATTGCATAGCAATACATAGTCCCCTACCGGATAAAAGTCATTATACTGGAACAAAATGCTAACTTGTTGTTGTGTCGGTAGGGGAATAAAAAATACTTATGCATCAAAATATAAAATAAAAATCGGAAAAAAGCTAATGTTATGCTCATGAAGCGCCAATCCTTAAAAATCTGTTCAGCCAAAAGTTATCATAGAGTTAAGATTTTGTCTGTATTTCCAAAAAAACAAACAATAAGAACTGATAGTTTGAAACCTTATGGACAACAGTGAGGATCATGAAAGGGTTATGTGCATTTGCGAGATGAATAAATATTATTAATTTACATGCAACACAGTGAATGAGGTACAAGCCAAAAACATGTGAAATAAAAATTGCTAGCAAGTTTATGTAAATCACCCTTTACCACTCCAACAGGGTTTTTATTCTTAAAAACATTATCTTTATTTTTTAGTGACTTTGTAACAGAAAAGCTTGGTGTAAAATATACTGAAGGCAGAAGTGTGGACTTTGCCAAATCATTTGAAGAATCAGGTCCATCTTCTCCAATATTCTTTATCTTGTCTCCTGGTGTCAATCCACTGAAGGATGTGGAAATGCATGGTAAAAAGATCGGATTTACAGACGACAACAAGAACTTCCATAACATTTCATTAGGACAAGGTCAAGAAGTTGTTGCTGAACAGGCCTTAGATATTGCAGCCAAAGATGGACACTGGGTCATTTTACAGGTATGCATGCTCATATTGAGAAATTTTAAAGTGTTTTTTCTGTAAAATGTTATTTTCTAAATTTGATAATATTTGTGAAATCTAAATACAAAAGAACCCAATAAAACACTGCCTTCTTTGAATAAAAGAAAAACAGAAGGATTTGTTAAAATTGTCTAGAATAAATTAATATTGTGTTTTGGGTTTATTGCTTTTCTCACAAAATCTACAGTATAATTAAGCAATAACAATCTGACAGTGTTCATTAGTAATTTCTCCACTCACTGAAACTTATGAATTTTTTAATGTGTTTTATCATATATTTCAGAATGTTCATTTAGTGCAAAATTGGCTATCTACACTAGAGAAGAAACTTGAAACCTACAGCGAAGAAAGCCATGCAGATTATCGTGTGTTTATAAGTGCTGAGCCAGCAGCATCTGTTGAATATCATATCATACCACAAGGTATCCTAGAGGCAGCCATTAAAATCACCAACGAACCTCCAACTGGCATGTTTGCTAATCTTCATAAAGCTTTGGACAACTTTGACCAGGTAATTTTTCATTCCATAACAGAAGAATTGTCTGCGTAATCAAAATTAAAGACCAATTGTGCCTTATTTTTTTAAAGAAGGTTTTAAATACAAATTTTTAAAAATCTTGTACTAGTATTAGAATGATCTCCTCAAGTGCACCTAATCTATAGTTTGAACCTAAGCTAGGTCAAACCTGACAAAAGATATAAATTATTTTCACTGGAATTGAGGATTTGGCATTTATTTTTTCAGGAATTTTGGGATGAGACCCCTTTCATCCCCCACCCCATTGTTACTAGCATGTTACATGTATCTTAATCCCTATTTATTCAACAAATTGGTTCACAATTTCATTTGTTATGTTCTAGAGCCTATAATGATGAATCTAATGAAACATGCATTTCCATTCTCTTGTTTTTGACATATAACTATTAGCATTTTAAAAATTTGGACAGAAACAAAAGTTTTCTATATGTTGTGAAAAATTTAACTGGCAAATCTTTTTAAAAAAACCCACCATGAATTAAGTAGATTTTGCAGGGAAATATTGAATAGATTATGGGCAAACATTTTCTAATGAGAAGCTGACATGCATGCCATTATTAGCTTAATGAATGTTCAAGCCAATATCCTACACTTAATTTTAAAATGGACAACTTGTAAAAAATGCAAATTAACAATATTAAACTTTTCCAAGTTAAAATAAAACTTTTCCTTTTTTTTCTAGGACACTTTGGAAATGTGTGCCCGAGAGAGTGAGTTCAAGAGCATCTTGTTCTCATTATGTTACTTCCATGCCGTTGTCTGTGAGAGACGTAAGTTTGGACCCCAGGGCTGGAACAGAGTATACCCATACAATACTGGAGATCTGACCATCAGTGCTATGGTGTTGTACAATTACTTAGAGGCTAATACCAAGGTTCCATGGGAAGATCTGAGATACTTGTTTGGAGAGATTATGTACGGTGGACACATCACAGATGATTGGGACAGACGTCTTTGTAAGACATATCTAGAAGTCTACATGCATCCAGATATGGTAAGATTATAGCATAAAATGCTCATGTGTTCAACAATATGCATACTACAGATTGTTTGAAATCAATTCTGTCATTATGTGCTTTTAAACAATGGTTACATATATTAAAATAAATATTGTCTTTTTGAAAAACCTTTCTTCAGGTTACTTTGACTTAGATTTATTGCAGTTTTTCTAATACACCTTAATGTTCTTTTTTTTTAAAATCTCAGGATGAAAGCTAGATTGACTAAATGCATAAAAATAAGTTTAATGTGTAAAGGCACCTAATATAAAGGTCTAAGAAGGATTTAGGAACAGTAAATTATAAAAGGCCAATTTTCTCATATTTCTGAATAGCATAGAAATACTTGACGATTTTAAAATCAGACAATCGAAAAAGATCAATGTACATCTCATAGCATATTATATGTCTCAAAATGAAGGGGGGGGGGAGGGATGTCTGTGTATGAAATCTGGTAGAGAAGAGGTTAAATGAGCGACTGTGATATTTTGAGTTGACACCGGTTAAATTTATACTGCACAGTTTTCATTGTAAATATTGAAACAACAGTTTAATTTAGACAAGTTCCTGTTTGATGTATGATGCATGGTTCAGTTTTATATGTTCAGTTCAACAGTAAAACATATAAAGTAATAATGAATTCTTTCTTCCAGCTTGATGGTGAATTATACCTAGCCCCAGGATTCCCTATCCCACCAAACTCTGACTACAAGGGATACCATGCTTTCATTGATGAATGTTTACCACAAGAAAGTCCATATTTATATGGTCTCCATCCTAACGCTGAGATTGAGTTCTTGACCACGACATCTGAGAACCTGTTCAGAACTGTATTTGAGATGCAGCCTAGAGACGCTGGAGCCTCTGCTGGTACTGGAGTTAGTAGGGAAGAAAAGGTTTGTATATATATATCTAAGCTGATCTAGTATTGTACTCATCCTGACACCCCTATTAAATAAAGAAATGTTTACTTCACACATTCCCTCAAAATACTGTTACCAACAATGGACAACAAATATAATTGTTTGAAAGAGTACAAATTTCATATATATACTTATATGCACTATTTGTCAAGATTCCAAAATCAAGTTTCCATGAAAAATAAAACCCAAACATCAAAATATAAATGAATCTTAAGTAAGCAGGATGCTTCTTGTACTTGTAAGTAACAATGAAACCAGGAATTTTTAATTACGATCAGATGTAATTAATCAACTTTTGCATGTTGTCAGCAATTTGTTACAATTATCCAGTCTCTAACTATGTTGTGAGGGAATGATACAATTTTTTTTTTAAATTTAAACAGTTGGTCCTTTTGCCATGTACAACTGCATTTTCAATAGGAAGAGACACCCATTTAAATAAACTATGAGGAATCCACAAATTACTGTGGTAGATATAAATTTAAAAAATACATTCTGATATATGCATTTTTCATATGAATATAAAAAGGGAGAACATGGTGTAATTCATCAAACTACCCACAAAAGTTGACTACTGTGGATTCATGATTTTTCGTTGGATACCAATTTTTCGTGGGTTTCGTGGGTACAGGTCAACCATGAATTCAGATGTTCAAAGAATAACATATTAGGCTTTGTATACTAAGATCTACAAAACCACAAAATCAAATGTCCACGAAGATGCAAGTTTTCAGCAATCCATGAAAATTGATACCCACGAAAAATAAATGAATCCACAGTACAATATAAATTGAAATAGATACATGGCCACATCATATTACAATATCAAAATCATATACATTTTTTGTAATACACAACTGGTAATATCATTTTTATAATGCACTTTCAATTGACTTTTTAGATCAAGAGTATTTTGGATGAGATTGTTGAGAAACTACCTGATGAGTTCAACATGTTAGAGGTGATGGCTAAAGTTCCTCTGGAAGAGAGGACACCATATGTTGTTGTAGCCTTCCAGGAGACGGAGAGAATGAATGGACTCACCTCAGAAATAAGACGTACACTTAAAGAACTGGACCTTGGATTAAAGGTAGCTTACCAAATTTTATTCTCTCAAATGTCTGAGGGCCTGGATTAGGTTTAAAGAATACAGAATAATTGGCAAATATTACAGAAAAATGGTCCAAACAATTAAAAGAAAAGAAAAAAATAGATAAAAAAATAAAGAAAGAGAAATAATAGGATGTTAAATTGATGTAAAGAATAGAGAAACATGGGCCAAAAATATTAAAAAATATAGAGAGAAATGGTTTAAAAAAGTAAAGAATGCAGAATTGTAGGACAGCCAGTCGTCCTGTAGGAAGTATAAATAAAAGAGACCCAATGACACAAGTTAAGAAATGAAATTGTAAAGGTCAAATAATAAATAGGTGTCAAGCTCTAAATTGTGCATAGTCTAACAATGTGTATATAGTCCATGTACAGGTGGGGCTGAATTGTTGCTACACATAGCCAGAAAGTTTAGAATGGGACAATTAAGGTGTATAAGAATAGGTGAATCACTGTACATCTATAAGCTAAAAAAGAAGTTAAACAAAAAAAGATATTGTAATAAGTTTGTTTTATCCTTGAAAATCTGATAAAACTAAAGGCATTTGTTTTTGCACATAGTTCTTAGAAATACTTTAGAATCATACATATGCGCAGTAATTTAAGTTAAAAATTTGATGGAATGGTGAAAAAAGAATATTTATGCCAAAAAATATATATTTGTATTTGTTAGCAAGACTAAAAACCTGATTAATATATAATCTTTAAAACTCTTTAATAACTAATATGGATTATATAAACTCTTCAATAATTTATTTCATCATTTTCCAGGGAGAGTTGACCATCACAGCTGATATGGAGAGCTTAGGAAATTCCTTGTTCTTGGATGTGGTTCCAGAGGGTTGGTCCAAGAAAGCCTACCCATCCCTGCATGGTCTTGGTACATGGTATGCTGACTTACTGATTAGAATTAAAGAACTTGAAACATGGGTTTCAGACTTCCAACTCCCAGCGGCTGTCTGGCTTGGTGGCTTCTTCAATCCACAGTCATTCTTAACAGCTATTATGCAGCAGATGGCTAGAAAGAATGAGTGGCCACTGGATCGTATGGCGCTACAATGTGACGTCACTAAAAAGACCAGAGAAGATATGGCTGGACCTCCTAGGGAAGGTGCTTATGTCCATGGTCTCTTCATGGAAGGTGCCCGCTGGGATATGCAGACCAGTTTGATTTCAGAGGCCCGCCTTAAAGACCTTGCTCCAGCTATGCCTGTTATCTTCATTAAGGCTATTCCTGTTGACCGCATGGACACTAGGAATATTTATGAGTGTCCTGTGTATAAGACCAAGACAAGAGGACCAACATTTGTCTGGACCTTTAACCTCAAGTCCAAGGAGAAGGCCAGTAAATGGATCCTTGGTGGAGTGGCCCTTCTGCTCCAAGTTTAAGAAATCAGGACTACATTTATTCATTCAATGAAATTTTTTATCTAAATGACTTACAAATTTGACATTTACAAGGTGAACTTATGTACATTCCAGTCTGATAATTGAATTTTATTCCAACATTCCGGTATTTATATTGATGAAATGAATTTATACCAATTTTTTTAATGACAATTCCAATTACCTAAAGCTGGGATTTTTTTTTGGCTGATTGTTATATTGGCATAATTCATTACAAATATGAAATAAATAGGATTCTTTCTTTGCTGGTAGAATGTAAATTATGTAAAATGTAAAACTAAATTGTTTAAGACTATTTTTTCAAACATTTATTTTTTATCATTAGAGTAAGGATAAAAGGCCACCTACTGGCCTCTTGTAGTCAACTAAAATATAATATAGAACTTTGTTTTTTTTAAATCTATTTATTTTCAATCAACACTAAATAATTAAATAAACATTAAAATGTTAAAACTTTTATTGTTGACACTATACATGTCTAAAAACACTAATTGGTGAATTATTTTTATGCATATGTTAAGTTTTGTGTTTAGTCTTTATGTGTATAAAAGCTTAGAAAGCTTTATATTTATATATAATTTTACAAAAAACAGTCCTGATAAAATTTTTATACTTGAACAAGTCTGTCCAACTTATTTTGTTATTTATAATTTATATACATATATTTTTAGTTGTCAATTTTTTATATGTTTTCAGTAACTTATCATAGATATGTTATGTTTATTTATGTTCTAGATCTATTAAAAATTAATACAATTAAACTTTATTTATTATTTTCTCTGGAAAAATATATCTGTTTGTCAGAAGACACATTCACAACATTCAAAGTTGACATTTACATAAACTGTATGAAACTTTCAAAGATTTGTAACTTCCAAAGTCTCTGTGGTAAAATAAGTTTTGAATCAAGGAACAGTTCAATTTTACCATTCAGGAGTAATGGTCCTTGATTGAAGGCAAATTGGCGGTCAACCAGCTTCAAACAGTTTCTGTGCAATAAGTTGACGACAGTACAATGTAAAAAAGAAAAAAAGTTCAAACAAAGCAAACTTTCTCCCTTAGTTAAAGGTTAACTTTAGTTTTACTTATGGTAATTGTCCTAGTTCTTCCATGTTTGAAAGTATTACCTTCCAAGCTTTAGGTATAAAAAAGAACATATGGATTGATTTCCAATGAGACAACTGTCCACAAGAGACCAAATTGACACAGAAGTTAACAACTATAGGTCACTGTACAGCCTTAGGGTCTTAAGATTTGCATGCATTTTATAAAAAGGAGATAACCTGTAGCATGCTTTGATAAACTAATTCAGTTGTTTGGTTTAATACTTTCTTCCTCAATAATTTTAATTATATTATAGCAATTAATAATAGAGTAAAATTGAAACAAGCACTAGCTGTTTAGCTTACAGTGACTTGACTGTTTGAAAATTTGGTTTAATAAAACAAATTGCAATTTGGTCAAAATTTTGAATGAATTGCAATTGCTGGATAGCAACACTTACAAGTCACTGTAAAAGAAAGAATTCAAAATGCCACTTGATAAAATATGTGACAATCTGAAATAATAATGCATGTTGTGTTACTTTAAAAGATCAAGTGAACAGGTGATGATTGATGGCTTCTTGAAGTCTACTGGCAAACTACTATGCATTTTCAGAACAGGATGTTAATGTAACATAAATGTTTAACCTGATTTGTACAAGATAGAAATGCTGAGCTGAATCTTTAGGGTGATAACTTGTTCACAAGGTAACAGTCTGCAGGCAGACATGTCACTTTACTCTGAGCCAACCAGTCTCTGCTTTTATCCCATAATGCCTCGTGCTTAGCAGAGAAGCAGTTAATACCAGTTTTACCAGCAGTTTTAAAGTCTTTGGTGCCACCTAATCTTCCACACTCATGTACATGATACTATGAGAATACTAAGGCGGCCAGTAAACAGAAGTACAGAAAAAATATATTTGGCCCATAGTTACTCTAGAATTTTTTTCTTCAATTATTAAATATAATAATATAAGAGAGAAAACAAGAACCTTTTTATCTGAGTTTAATCATTATGCAACTGCCAATCAAAAAATCACAACCCTTCTCTTCACCTACTACAAAAAGAAAACAAATGCCAGTAATATTTGTAGGCAGTTTCATAGGCTCAGATTTAATCAAATGGATTATTAAACCAGATGAACAACAGACCACAACTTTATCTTAATAGAGGCAATCAATCATCCAGAAACATCTATAAATGCTAAATGTAACTCAAACAAGTTGCTTTCTTTAAAAAAAGAAATGCAATCGTAAACCCAAATGCTTGTTTGGCATTATATATATATATATAAGTATGTCTGAGTCAGTGACAACTCTACAACAGATGTATCCATCGGATCGCCATCAATGATGGTGATACATGGCTGTGTACATAATGTATATACAACTCGTCTAACATTCAACCCAACAATGTTAGATCTGTAAATTTGCTTTCGCAAATTTTTAGTTCTTCCCTCGCCAGGATTCGAACCCATGCTACTGTGATATTGTGACACCAAATCGCCTGCACTGCAGCCGTCCCGTTGGGCTCTACAAAAAAAAAAGCTTTCGCTGGCCGTGTGTTACCTTTCCACGTCAGTTTTAATCTAGCGGCGTACTGCAGTACATGATATATAAGGCATGAAGATGTTATAGTTACAGATCAGCTAAATTATCTATAGTAAAGTATAGTCTAGCGGGACGGCTGCAGTGCAGGCGATTTGGTGTCACGATATCACAGTAGCATGGGTTCGAATTCCGGCAAGGGAAGAACCAAAAATTTGCAAAACATTGACCAATGAACCATGAAAATGTCTCAGGTCATGGTCAGATGAACCAAGCTAGGCAGGCAAGTACAGCTTACAATTTCTTTCATAAAACAAGTAAAGTTGACCTATTGCTTATAGCATTAGAAAAAAGACCAACACTCAAAAACTAAACTTTGATCACTGGACTATGCAAATGTGGTCAAGGTCAGATGACACCTGCCAGCTAGACATGTACACCTTACAATCATTCCATACACCAAATATAGTAGACCTTTGGCATACAGTATAAGAAAAACAAACCAATTACACTGTTTAAAAATTTGGGTCCAGAATTTTAAAGGAAAGTAGTGATTTGGTCCAGCTGAAAAAGGTTTAAAATTAGCACTTCAGAAGCAGTCAAAAGATTTCAAGATGCCCTAAACATAAAATTGTCCATATTTTGAGTTAGAGGCGATGAAGTTTTCTATAATTTTGATATAATTTGTCCCAAAAGTAGTACAACACACTGTAAAAGTTTCTTTGAGAAAGCGCAGGTGGTTTTTTTTTCTTTTCATATATGTTCTTTTCTCGTTTTTGTCGAGCCTGCAACTTTTGTTGCAGAAAGCTCGACATAGGGATAGTGATCCGGCGGCTACGGCGGCGGTGTTAGCTAACTTTTTAAAAGCTTTATATTTTAGAAGGTGGAAGACCTGGATGCTTCATACTTTGTATATAGATGCCTCATATTACGAAGTTTCCGTCAGTTATATGTCAAATGTCCTTGACCTCATTTTCATGGTTCAGTGACCACTTGAAAAAAAAGTTCAGATTTTTTGTAATGTTGAATTCCTCTTAATATAAGTAAAAGGATAATTATATTTGGTGTGTGCGTACCTTGCAAGGTCCTCATGCCCGTCAGACAGTTTTCACTTGACCTGGACCTCATTTCATGGATCGGTGAACAAGGTTAAGTTTTGGTGGTCAAGTCCATATCTCAGATACTATAAACAATAGGGCTAGTATATTCGGTGTATGGAAGGACTGTAAGGTGTACATGTCCAACTGGCAGGTGTCATCTGACCTTGACCTCATTTTCATGGTTCAGTGGTTATAGTTAAGTTTTTGTGTTTTGGTCTGTTTTCTTATACTTTATGCAAAAGGTTTACTTTATTTGTTGTATGGAATTATTGTAAGGTGTACATGTCTAGCGGGCAGATGTCATCTGACCTTGACCTCATTTTCATGATTGAGTGGTCAAAGTAAAGTTTTTGAGTTTTTGTCTTTTTATCTAATACTATATGCCATAGGTCAACTATATTTGGTGTATGGAAATATTTTATGATCTATAGGTCAGTCGCGCAGGATTTATTTGACCTTGACCTCATTTTCATTGTTCATTGCTCATTGTTAAGTTTTTGTGCTTTGGTCTATTTTTCTTAAACTATAAGTAATAGGTCAACTTTATTCGTTGTATGGAAGCATTGTTAGCTGTACATGTCTGTCTGGCATGGTTCGTCTGACCTTGACCTCATTTTCATGGTTCGTTGGTCTTAGGTTAGTTATTTTGGTTAATGTTAATAAAATTAAAATTGAGAAAGGAAATGGTAAATATGTCAAAGCGACAACCACCCGACCATAAAGCAAACAACAGCCGAAGTTTATTTGACAGTTTCTAAAAAAGCTTTATACTGACTATCAGCATAATATCAATGATTAGTAAAGAAGGCGAGACATTTCAGCGTGTGCACTCTTGTGTTTATATAGATTAGACCGTTGGTTTTCCCGTTTGAATGGTTTTACACTAGTAATTTTGGGGCCCTTTATAGGTTGTTGTTGGGTGTGAGCCAAGGCTCCGTGTCGAAGGCCGTACTTTAACCTATAATGGTTTAATTTTTAAATTGTTATTGGGATGGAGAGTTGTCTCATTGGCACTCACACCACATCTTCCTATATCTATAAAAGAAATGCACTACGAAATAAGTGTGTTCTCGGACCATATACTTCATAAATAAATATTTTTATACACCAAATATAGTTGACCTATTGCATATACTGTGAAAGTACTTTTATTCGTGGGGTACCAATTTTCGTGGATGACTTTATCCACGAATTTAAGTGTCCAACGAAATAAAACAACCATTGTCCAAATCAAGACTTGCAAAGATCCCCATCGGTAGGTTTGACTACTGATATGATCTAGAGAATATAAAATAACGCCAAATTTGAGAATACTTTAATAACAGCCACGAAAATACAACCGCATGCAGGATTATATCTTCATAGTTCTCGTACATATGGGAAATAATATTTTCATGCTGAGCTTTATTTTAATAAAAATTGTTTGACAATTGAAGATACATTTAGTGCATTTGCTTATGTTACTGTTTACTTTAGGTGACGTGTTTATGGCCTAATTAACACCTTTGATGATCTTTAATCTGTTGATCACTTTATAAAGGGTTAATTAGGGTTGTAACTACAATTTACACAGTTCAATGTTTACTTTGCAATTTCCTTCAATCCAGACTATTTGTAAATTTTGTTTCTGAAGGCTCTAATTTTATTTTTAAAACTAAAAATCCACGAATTTAAAAACCCACGAACATGTAAATATTGCTCAAACCACGAAAATTGATACCCACGAATTAAAGTACTTTCACAGTAGTATAAGAAAAAAAACAAAAGCTTAAAATCTTAACTTTAACTACTGAACCATAAAAATGTGGTCAAGGACAGATGAAACCTGCCAGTTGGACATTTACACCTTAAAGTCTATCCATACACGGAATATACTAGACCTATTGCTTATAGTATCTGAGATATGGACTTGACCACCAAAACTTAACCGTGTTCACTGATCTATAAAATGAGGTCGAGGTCAAGAGAAAACTGACAGGCATGAACCATGAGGACCTTGCAAGGTATGCACATACCAAATATAGTTATCATATTTACTCATAATAAGAGAGAAATTTACCATACCAAAAATCTCAACTTTTTTTTCAAGTAGTCACTGAACCATGAAACTGAGGTCAAGAACATTGGACATGTGACCGACAGAAACTTTGTAACATAGGGCATTTATATACAAATTATGAAGCATCCAGATCTTCCACCTTCTAAAAGATAAAGCTTTTTTAGAAGTTAGTTAACACTGCCACCACCAGATCACTATCACAATGTCGAGCTTTGTGTGACAAATGTCACAGGCTTGATAAAAAATATAGAGAAATATTTGTGAATGCATTTTTTAATTAAAATCAAAAGTGATGGATATCACTCATGGAAAGATTAGAACAGTAGTTAGAATTATTTCATACTAAGGTACGATAATGGTGGGGGAAAATGAACATTTATAAAGCACTATTGCTGAAAATTGCATTTACACAAATGTACAGCAGCAGCTGGTCTTTAGAAAGAATTACTTGCTTTTCCAGTATGAGGATAAAATGAGCTCAAATTAAATAATATGGGTCTCTAAATTTGCACAATTTTATTTAAACTGCTGTTTATATCTAATCAAAATTATGTTGCCGAATGTGAACATGTCTCAAAAAAACAAACAAATGCAAAAAATTTTCTAGTAACTGTTACCAACTATCCTTGTAAGACATAAATTTAGACCAACAGCTAAAAGCTTTAAAGTGCCAACAAAAATAATCTAAAAATGTTGTTTTGGGCATTTTGTAAGTTGAAACAGAGGTTATATGGCATTGAAAATTAAAAGTTTTAGAGTGCCTTTTGATCAAATTTTAAAGTACTTTTCAACACAGGGCATTTTCAATTTTATTTTTCACCGTAAACCAATTAAAAAACTTATTTTATTGAAATGTGGATTCTTTCTTGATTGCAAAAATATATATTTACTTCTAATAAAAATTCAAATGACTGAAATACACATAATGATTGATGGAAAATAAACTAATAAACAATGGTTTGTTATAATTAAAAGTTTATAAATTTTAAAACTGTTTCAAGCCAATTCCTGATAAAAAAGTGAACTAATCTAAATTGTTGATTAATTACAGATGATTGTTGGATATTTATCAAGTAAATTATAGGCCATACTTGATTACCTTTTATATATTCATATTTATATTCATAATTCATTTTTTTAAGATCTTGTTAATCCATTAATCATTTGTCTTTCAGATTTAATTTACAGAATCACTTTATGTAATGTAGATCAAAAGTAATTGGCAATAAATAAATCTACCATCCTTATTAATATCAAACAAATAATATACACATTTGTGTATTCAATTATGAAGTCAAATACTTGTGTATTAAGAATTAGATGCATATTGGTGTGTATAATTAGGTAAGACTGAGATTGATAGGTAATGTGGTCAATTTGATTGGCAGTTTAGGAGGTTGGGCATTGTAATTAAAGGTCCACCTTGTCTCTGATTGTTTAGTGATAATGACAGTTGTCAATCATACTAGTTGAATCAATACCCACTTACCTAATCAAAATGTTTTTAAAAAAGCCTGCACATCAACACACATTAATGACATACATTCTTGAATCAACTGCTCCAATAATATACCCAGTTTTTTAAGTTTATTTGTGTATTATGTGCACATACATTAGAAACATAGGGAACTATATTTTAGTGTGAATACATTAAGTAACAGTAGGTAACCTGTCCTGTTGTTAGGGAGGATGGTGCCTAAGTAAAGATTTAGAACAAGTTCTAATCTTTCCAAAAACATCATATTCCTGTGTGTCCCCATGAAGCATGTAAAATCACATACATATATTAACAAATCTTTAAAAGTTATTATGTTCAAGAATTTGTATTATCTAAAGCTGTTTGCTTATTCTCTTCAATATCACAAATTAAAGTGCTTAAATCTGTCTCCTCTATTGCTTGAGAATCGTTTTCAAAATGTCTGCTTTTTACGGAATTGCATTTAAACTGGCTGTCCTTGGAGGAAGTAGGAATGTCTTTATCACTAGTTAATTTCAAGAGTTCAAAGTCCTGTTTTATATCAGATATCATTCTACAGCTTGAATCATTCATTGCAGTATTGTCACAACCAGTTTTGGTCAATTTCACATCGTCTTTTTCAAGTTTATTACTAAGCGTGTCCCCTGCTTCATTAGTACTGCTAGCAGCTGTTGTTGGGTTACTGTCACTGCCATTTTCATTTGAAGGAGCATTCTCCACATCTGTTTCCTGTTTACTAGTGTAAGCCTCTTCTTTGTCTGTATTACTGACCACTTTCCTTTGAGGTATCACAGAAAAGAATGATTCCTTCCAGTCTTTTGTCTCAGAATATTTCAACAGAATTTCAAAAACTGAAATAAAATATATAGATTAATTAATAAAGCACAATGAATATCAAAAACATGATCATGAGTGTCACAATTAATAACACTTTTAAGTTTGCAGTGGTCAAAAGTCGGAACTGTTTGTTATTTTGGATAAACCAATGGAGTTATTTCTCTTCATATGACAATTTACACAGCATATTATTAAATTAATGTATTAATTCACAAGAATTCTTAAAACAATTCCCCGTGAACCTTTGCTGTTTTTTAATGCTTTGATCAGATATATGTAGATTCCACAAAACAAGCTTTCAGGATACTATCTTATGATCATAAATAAGCTTCTGTCCAAGTTTGGTACAAAGCTAGGATAGTTTTAAAAACTTTAACAACAGAGTGAATGTAATGATTCCCGGCAGAAAAACTAAGTCCATTTAAAACCAGATGCTCAGCAGGGCCCAGCAATATACAACTGCAGAGGTTGAACCATGAACGGTTGGGGCAAGTATGGACACAACATTCAAGCTGGATACAGCTCTAAATTTGGATTGTGATTAAATAGTTGACACAGCATAGGTTTCTGACACAGAATGAATGTGGTCTAATGAACTTAAAATATTTTTTGTTTGCTTTTGAGCAATCCAGTATGCAGTGGATTATTAATCATTTGATATTTGAAGAAATTTTCTTTTTCATTTCTGAAATTTGAAATAAGAAAAATTGAACCCCACCAATTTTTTCACCTCCCCCTTTCCCTTATTCCAAAAATTATCTCAATTCAAATTTCTTATGGAGTTTTCAACAATAACTACTCATTTAAATACATCATCAAATATGAAATGTCATACAGTCATGATTTAAGTTAATTTAACTTCTATTCCAGACAAAGAAAGATAACTCCAATGCAACATTTTATTTTGGCAAATTTCCAATGAAGTTCATTCACCTAAAGTTTTTGGCAAATTTCCAATGGAATTTATTAATAATAAAGTTTTTGGCAAATTTCCAATATACATAATTAAAGAGCAGTTTAGGTGAGATATTAAAATGAGTTTCAATTACCAACCTTACACTACTTTAAAATTATGTTTTGTACTTAAGTAATTGTCCATTAACCTGGAAACCCTTTTTCCCCCTTTTTTGCACCTTATTCCTTAACGGTTAGAGCCATAACTCCCAAAGACAATTCTTACCATCCCTTTGTGGTATTCCAATATCCGAAATCTAAATACATGGTTAGATTCATCATATCAAAGAACCCCATATATTGAATTTTTGTTGAAATCAAACAAAGTTTAATTTTGGACCCTGATTTGGACCAACTTGAAAACTGGGCCCATAATAAAAAAACTAGGTACATGTGTATATTCAGCATATCAAAGAACCCCAAGAATTCATATTTTGTTAAAATCAAACTAAGTTTAATTTTGGACCCTTTGGACCTTAATGTAGACCAATTTGAAAACGGGACCAGAAATTAAGAATATAAATACATGGTTAGATTCAGTATATCAGAGAGCCCCAATAGTTCAATATTTGATGAAATCAAAGTTGGCCCTTTTGGCCCCTAATTTGTTGGGACCAAAACTCCGGAAATCAATCCAAACCTTCCTCTTATGGTCATAAATTTAAATTTCATAGATTTCTATTTACTTATACTAAAGTTATTGTGTGAAAACCAAGAAAAATGCTTATTTGGGCCCCTTTTTAGCCCCTAATTCCTAAACTGTTGGGACTTCAACTCCCAAAATCAATCCCAACCTTCCTTTTCTGTTCATAAACCTTGTGACTATCAACTTCTTTCATTTCAATTAACTTATACTAAAGTTATTGTGAGAAAACCAAGAATAATGCTTATTTGGGCCCTTTTTTGGCCCCTTATTCCTAAACTGTTGGAAACAAACTCCCAAAATTAATCCCAACCTTCCTTTTATAGTCATAAACCTTGTGTCAAAATTTCATACTTTTCTATTGCCTTAAACAAAAGTTATAGTGCAAAAACCAAGAAAATACTTATTTGGGCCCTTCTTGGTCCCTAATTCCTACACAGTTGGGACCAAAAACGTCCAAAATCAATTCCAACCCTCCTTTTGTGGTCATAAACCTTGTGTTCAAATTTCACAGATTTCTTTTGACTTAAACAAAAGTAAGAGTGCGAAAACTACAAGTATTCAGACAAAGCAGACTACGATGCCAACGTGATACCAATTTTTGCGGCCGTATAAAAATACGGAAAAAACAGATTTATTTTTTTACAAAATTTACTTCTGGATACTATCTTATGATCATAAACAAGCTTCTGGCCAATTTTGGTACACACCAAGGATAGTTTAAGAAAGTTATTAAAATTCTAAAACTTAAACCACAGAATGAATGTTATGTTTCTCAGCAGAAAAACAAAGTCCATTTATAAGTAAAATACGGAAAAAATGGAATTTTATTTTTACAAATTTACTTCTGGATACTATCTTATGATCATAAATACGCTCCTGTCCAAGTTTGGTAGAAATCCAGTATAGTTTAAGAAAGTTATTAAAATTTCAAAAACTTTAACCACAGAGTGAATATTTGAAGACGCCCGCTACCGACACCGAACGACGGAATGTAGGATCGCTTAGACTTGCTTTTTCGACTAAGGTCGAAGGCTCCCCAAAAATGATGAAGTCATTTCTGCTAAAAGAAGCTTTAAACACCTTGAAATCAATCAATCACCAAAACCATTTGGAAACAAGAAGATATTGTCTGCTTAAAAAATTTGTTTGTGGTACATGTGGCGTGATGCATTAATTTCACAAAAATTTGTAAGGGTTATGCGGAACCCAGTGTATCGCCTACTTTTGCTGTAACACCCAGGCTCAACAAAAATGAGGAAACCAATCAATAAAAATATTCCTCTTGATACTATCTTTTGATTGTAACAAGCTTCTGTCCAAGTTTGATGAAAATTTCAGGATAGTTTATGAATCGAATAAATGTTTGAAAAACTGTAACTGCAGACTGTATGTAAAATTAACTGGAAGAAAAACTAAGTCCATTTATAAGTAAAATACAGATACACAGGTACCAAATATCGACAAAATTTCCTTTCTAGATACTAGCTTTTGATCATAAACAAGCTTCTGTCCAAGTTTGGTACAAATTTAAAATAGTATAAGAAAGTTATTAAATTTTTTTTTAAAATTTAACCACAGAGTGAATGTGTTGTTTCCTGGGAAAAACCCTAAGTCCATTTAAAAGTATAATACGGAAAACATGGATTAATTTTTTGGCAAACTTTACTTCTGGATACTATCTTATGATCATAAACAAGCTTCTGTCCAAGTTTGGTACAAACCCAGAACAGTTAAAGAAAGTTATTCAAATTTTAAAAAACTTTAACCACAGAGTAAATGTAATGTTTCCCCGCAGAAAAACTAAGTCCATTTATAAGTAAAAAACAGAAAAAAAAGAATTTTATTTTTACAAAATTTACTTCTAGATACTATCTTATGATCATAAAAAAGCTTCTGTCCAAGTTTGGTAGAAATCCAGTATAGTTTAAGAAAGTTATTTAATTTTCAAAAACTTTAACCACAGAGTGAATATTTGTTGACGCCGCCGCCGACGGAATGTAGGATCACTCAGTCTCACTTTTTCGACTAAAGTCGAAGGCTTGACAATAAAGCACTATGTTATTCTTTAAGAATTATCTCCCTTAAAAATGTTGTAACCCATGAATAAACCTACATAAAACCTTCATGTATGTAACAATGTTTTAGATTTTAACGAGAGAAATTTATGTACTTGTATTACTGAAAAAATTATTACACCAGGGTTTTCGATATCACAAACTAGTCAAAACATTTACTAAATTTTATCATCGGTATAAGGAAATCATTCGTAAATATAGCTCAACATGCAGACTTCTTATACATTTAGGTATTTCACATCCAATTTTTTATGGAAATATTCTTTATAAAGCACAAAAATGTCAGTATTCACCTCAGAAACTAACAAATCCTTTAAATAGACTTATTAAGAAGGGATATAGTAACGATACTGTTGTCAGGTCATTAAAGATTGTATATTTTGGCGTTAATACAAAATGTATTGATTCACTTATAGGGTCTTTGCATCGGAACTAAACACATCTATTCAAAAACCAGTTGTTGGCATGACACGGGTTATGTTCTTCTCATATATGTTATGATGGTATGATACTAAACCCCTAACGGGAAGGATTGTGCCTGATATTCATATGATGACATCATAATCTTTCAATCAGTTTAATTGAAGTCTGGAGCTGGCATGTCAGTTAACTGCTAGTAGTCTTGTCGTTATTTATGTATAATTGTCATTTTGTTTTTCTTGTGTACAATTTGGAAATTAGTATGGCATTCATTATCACTAAACTAGTATATATTTGTTTAGGGGCCAGCTGAAGGACACCTCCGGGTGCGTGAATTTCTCGTTACATTGAAGACCTGTTGGTGACCTTCTGCTCTTATTTTTTCTAAGGTCAGGTTGTTGTCTCTTTGATACATTCCCCATTTCCATTCTCAATCTTATTACCATGATTAACTGTGAGTACTTTACGAGACTTCATCTCAATATACTGTCCAATAGGTAGCTGTGCATGGGACATTCCTTGTTCTACTGCAAGCTGATGACACATGCCCTGAAATAACATAAAATAACATTAACATAAAAATATGATAATACAATCAATTTCTCTTTTACTAGTAATGTGCATGATCAAAATGGCTTCATAAATATAATAACACACAAAAATTATTAATACAATAAAAAAATAATTGTATTTTCTCTTTTTCTTAAAGAATTTATTGTATATTGTTACAAGTTAAAACAAGACAAAAAGCATATATCTCAAAATTAAACTTCTTTTATTAATTTTTTTTTCAATTCAGCTCTTTGTGTGAAAACTAGTAATTTGTTTTACTATGGATTCATTTATTTTCGTGGATTATGGAAATCTTGCATGTTCGTGGATATTTAATTTCTTGGTTTTGCCAAAGTCTGCATATAAGCCTATAGAAAATCTGTTCTTTGTTGAACATTTAATAAAGCAACCAAAACTGGTATCCAACAAATAATGATGAATCCACAGTAAAAGGACTCACTAACAGATAAATATAAGGTGTACATTAAACATATAAAAATGAATGGAGTCCTCAAATCATACCACAAAGTTATATAATTATCTTTAAAAAAAAAAAAATCTGAAATGAAACAGTTTCAAACCTTGTACTGATTGTGGTCCACTAGTCCTCCAATTATATACACATGGTCATCAGACAGATCTTCAAGTACATTAGGGGAATCACCTGACAAGTAAACAATTGTGTCTTTGTCAAATTCTTCATGATAATCATTCTCTGTGAAGTTCACCTGAAAATAAAAATAATCCAAATTAAATTGAGTTATCTCCCTTCCTATACAGCTGATGATATATATCCTGTCATCTCATCTACTTACAATTCACCAACCATCTTCTACCTCAATTGATTTCAATTCACATGAAAATGTATCTAATATATGAAGTGAAATAGAACTTTTTGTCATTTTTTTCTTACATGCGGGTAATATTTACAAACTAAAGAAGGTATATGAAAAGATGCTTTTGGTTAGAATGATAGAAAAAAACAGAGTGAGCTGTCCTTTGATATCTTTTACATTTCCACTAAATGATATCTTGAAATATCAGAACATAAAAAGGAAATAAATGTAATATGTGTGCACCATTGTACATTCTGAATTACAATTAATGTAAACTTAGTTTGTTTTTATTTGTCATGTGATCTCCTTTGTCTGATTCTTAGGCAGATTGGCACTTTAAAAAGATCTCCTCACAAACAGAGATAATAATATGATTCTGTTAATATATATATATATATTGTTGTTGGTGGAGGAAGAGGGATTGCCCAGAGAAAATCTCTGACCTTCAATAGAATAGTGACAATCCTGGTCAATTAAGATTGAAGTCTAGTGCGCCCCATGATGAACAGAGTTTGAACTCACAACCTCAGTGTTACTGTAGTAACTACTTAGTCAACTCTGCAACATAGGCCCCTTAATATGAATTGATATACATGATTTATATAAGATGAAGGAATATATGCAATTCAAAGTAGATATACAGAGCTATGTGAAAAACTGAAACAGTTAGAAAACTCAAAATGTTTCAACGAGTTGGACTCCGTTATCACTGAGTCCGAAATATCCAAAGCCATTTCACACTTAAAATGCAATAAATCAGCAGGCTTGGATAACATTAGTAATAATATGATAAAGAATGGACAGACTTTCCTTTTAAAAAGTTTTCAACAGATGTTTAATACTTGTCTGTCTTCAGGTATATACCCAACATCTTGGGCTGAAGGTTATATTACACCAATTTTTAAAAGCAACGATACAAGTGACCCTAACAATTATAGAGGAATAACAATAACAAGTGCAATTGGAAAGCTTTTTAATAGAATATTAAGTCTAAGACTGGACAAATTTCTTCAGGAACATAATATTATACATGATAGTCAAATTGGATTCACAAGGAAAGCCAGAACTGCAGATCATATGTTTATTTTAAACTGTCTTATTAACAAATACTGTAATTCAAAAGAAGGTAGACTGTTTGCCTGTTTTGTTGATTTTCAGAAGGCTTTTGATACTGTTATACATACAGGGATCAAGATTAAATTACTAGATATTGGGGCTGGGTCTTATTTTTATAACATTATTAAAAGTATGTATGAAATTAGCAAATCATGTGTCAAAATTCAAAATCAAGTAAGTGATTTTTTCCCATTAGATATTGGAGTCAAACAAGGTGACAACCTCAGTCCGAATTTATTCAAGATATTCATAAATGATTTGCCCAGATATTTGTCAGATACTAGAGACCCAGTTAATGTCAATGACAAAGATCTACATTGTTTAATGTATGCTGATGATATTGTTTTATTATCTACATCAGCTGAAGGACTACGAGAAAAGCTGGGAATGCTTGATAAATTTTGCAAAGATTGGTGTCTCAATGTGAATACTAATAAGACAAAGGTGCTGATTTTCAACAAGGCAGGCAGACATGTAAAACAGATATTCACATTTCAGAATATAAATCTGGAATGTGTTTCAAAATACAAATACCTAGGTTTATATTTAAGCTCATCTGGTTCATTCAGTTATGCTCAAAATGAACTATACAAAAAATCCCTGAAAGCTCATTTCAAATTAAGGAAAGATCTTTTATCACTTAATCCTGATGTAAAAACAAGTATTCATGTTTTTGACCACACTGTAAAACCTATTTTATTATATGGTAGCGAAATATGGGGGATGTTTAATTCTCTTTCCTCTAAATGTAAGAAGGAAGATATATCTTTTGAAAAATTATATTCAGGTTTACCCTGTGAGAAACTTCATATAAAATTTTGTAAATTTATACTTGGGGTACACAAGAAAACAACAAATGCTGCAGTGTTATCTGAACTTGGAAGATTTCCAATATATTTTAATATTATAAAAGGAATGTTATTGTACTGGTATAGATTAGAGAATTTAGGTGATAATTTTCCTCTATTAAAAGAGGCATATACACAATCAAAGACACTACATCACATGAATATAACATCATGGTATGGTTCAATAAATGTTGTTTTTAAAATACTTGGTATTGAATATACAAATGCCATAAATGCTCCATTTTGTGAATCCTTATACAAATTTAAGAAATATATACAAACCAAGCTATCAATATTGTTTATTAGCTGTTGGAAAAAACAAATAGATAAATTCTCAGACAGTAAACTGAAAACCTACCTTTTATATAAAACAAATTTTGGTTTTGAAAAATATCTAACATTGATCAAGAATTTTGAACTTAGAAGAAGTTTTACTAAATTACGTGTATCTTCTCATAGATTACAAATAGAATTAGGTAGATATCAGGGTATTCCCCGAATTAACAGAATATGTAATAAATGTTCTTCCAATACTGTCGAAGATGAGGCTCATTTTCTATTTGATTGTAACAAATTTGAGGATGATAGAAATTGTATGTTAGCTAGTATTGCACAATATAATTCTTATTTTAATCATATGAACAGTCAAAGCAAAATTATCTGGTTATTTAGTGTAGAAAATGTTGAGTTACTTAAAATAATATGTAATTTTATATACAAACATCTTCCTTAGTGAAGATTAGTTAAAGGAGATCTATGTGTGTATATACATTTGATTGGACATAGAAAATTATATTCATCTGAATATCACAAACATACTAGCCGATTAGGGAAAAAAAAAAAAAATTGTTAAGATATATTATTTATTCAAATGTTCTCTTATATCCTTGAGGCATCGTCCCCTGGTATCAACTGCATTCAAGTTACCTATGATGCTTCCTTGTTTGCTTTTGATACAGGTAGGAAAGAGACATTTACACACATTTTACATGCCTATGGCCCATAAGGTATCGCCCCCTGGTGTCAGCTGCCTTTAGGAAACCATAATGCTTTCCTATTTGCTGCTGACACAGGATGAGTCATGGACATGTTTAATTTCTACTTTCTTTTTGGCTAATTATTATATATTTAATTGATCCAACTTTTTGTGTACTATACATATGTGGATATCTATTTTTCTTTTTTTCTTTTTGGGCTACTTGGTTGTTATCTATATCAACCACACTTGCAATAAAATGCATTAGTATTAAAAAAAAACATACTATAGATTCTTTATCTACGTATTCTTTAAGAACTTAAATAGTTCTCGTTTAACTTTTTTTTTTTTTTATCTCATTGTTTGTATTGTATTATGAAAAAAATTATTGATGTTGTAATGTTTATGCCCTTTGGGGCCCATAATTGGAAAATAAAATATCTTATCTTATCTTATCTTATACTATATTAACATTGAAAAAATATTCCATTTTTTTTTTTTTTACAAAATCAGTTTTAATATTGTTTTGTGAATACAAATTAATGTCATACTGCCCTTAAATGGCCCTTTATATTGGAACAATAATATTCTGATTTATTTTTTCGTATTCTCATACACTACCTGGATGTTTACAATAATATTCATAATAGATCCATAGATAGTATATTTCAAACCTACAGAGTTATTTAAATTCTTTGAAACAGTATCACTGAATACATCTTAGATTTAAATACTAGTGTTGGTCTCCTGAACTTTTACCTTTAAATCAAAGAAACCAAAGCTATTTTTGTTCACAATGTAACTCAATATACCTGATATTTAAAACCTTATATATAGCGTAGATAAAAATGTATTCTTCTGGATGTTTACCTTACAAATCAAGGAAGAAGAATACCTGTACAAGATGGCGTTATCAAAATCTGTCATAAAAGCTCAGGATATTATTTCTTGTAACCTTTGTGAATCAGAGACAAAGTTAAAATGGAAATGTCTTGACTGTGACTTGTTAATGTGTAATAACTGTTGTGATAAAGTTCATCCAAAGTTTAAAAATGCCAAAGACCACACAATAGTAGACATAAAACAGGTAGGAGTGGGTGGTACCAATAGATACTTAGACTTTACAAACATCAAGTGTAAAGTACACACAACACAATTATGTTGTATTTTCTGTAGTAATTGTGATAAACTGGCCTGCCCAAGCTGTATTACAAAAGGCCATACTGGACATAACTTTATTGAAATTAAAGAAGCATATGAAATGAAAGTAGAATGGCTGAAAAATAGAAAAGGAAAATTAGAAATGAATGATAAGAAGCTAGATGAAGGAGAGAAAACACTTGATGAAATATCAGTCAGGGAGAATTCCAATTGTCAGAAGACCATTCAAGATATTCAACGTCAGAGAGAAGCATTAAAAAGAGAGGTAGATAAACATGCTCTGAAACTCATAGAAGAGATAAATCAGAATATGAGAAGTATCAAAGATTCAATTTCTGAAGAGGAGAAAAATGTCAAAACAAGGAGACAAAAAGTGAAAAATAATTTAGAGACAGCAGATGAAATGCTAACTACCATGGACATCCCTTTCTTCTTTGAGAATGCTGACATCATAGCAAAATCCATTGATGATGATGTAGATCGGGTCAGTGTTATCCATAAACGTGTGCCAAAGTTTAAGTCAGGAAGCATGTCACTATCAAATTTTGGGACACTTTTTGAAGACAAAAGTTCTATCAATACTGTACTAAATATGAAAGTGAATAAGGAGTTCACCACTGGATTAAAATATTGTCATCATATATCTGCTTGTTCTGATGGGTCATTGTGGATGGGTGATAGTGTATCTAAAGTCTTACAAAAAGTAAAACCAGAGGGGAACATTCTTACAACAGTATTAACCATAAATACTGCAATACAAGGTATAGAAGGCACACAAAATAACGATCTACTGATTTCAGATGGATCAACAAAGCTTAAACTTATCAATGGAAAGACTGGACAAGTCAGTGATACAAAGTACAGTGTGGATCCATTATTGGTAATGTCTGTCTATATAACCAGTAACAACAAGGTTATTGTAGGTGCAAAGAGTCCTGGTAAATCCTTCCCTGTGACAGGAAGAAGAGTGGTGATTGTAATGGACCAGACGGGGAATCATCTAACCGTGTATGAACACGATAAACATAAACAAAGAATATTTTCATACCCTAGAAGTATTACCACCACAAGTAATGGGGATATCTTTGTTGTTGATTGCCTTTCATATGATGAAAGAGGAAGGGTGTTGGTATTAGACAAGAGTGGGGATATTTTAAATGAATACACCGGGTGTCAAGATATAAATACAGAAGATAAACCGTTTAAACCAGTCAATATAACAGCTACACCATCTAACAACATCATTGTGAGTGATATTTACCAGCATCATCTCCATATCCTTGACAGTTCTGCTAGTCTAATATCCTACTACAATACCAAGGACATAGGCATAGAGTATCCAAGCTGCATTTTATTTAAAAGTGCAACAGCATTCTACCTTGGATGTACCCAATTTGCAGGTAGTGCAACAAATGCTAAATTGTGTGAGATTCAGTGCTCAGGACTTTAGAAACAAATTACAAAATAAGTAGCATGACAATTTTTGATAGTGTATTTTGATATTTATATAAAAAAGAAGATGTCATTTGATTAACAATATACAACTATAGGTCACTGTAGTGTACAACTGTATGAACAAATCCCATAAAACATAGTCAGTTATAAAAAGCCCCAAAACAACAAATGAAAATCGATTTAAACGAGAAAACTTATGTCCTGATTAATGTACAAAAAAGAATAAACAATCTGTCATTCAGTTTAATTGAAATCTGGAGCTGGCATGTCAGTTAACTGCTAGTAGTCTGTTGTTATTTATGTATTATTGTCATTTTGTTTATTTTCTTTGGTTAAATCATCTAACATCAGACTCCGACTTCTCTTGAACTGAATTTTAAATGTGTGTATTGTTATGCGTTTACTTTTTTACATTGGCTAGAGGTATAGGGGGAGGGTTGAGATAAACATGTTCAACCCCACCGCATTTTTGCGCCTGTCCAAAGTCAGGAGCCTTTAGGCTTTGTTAGTCTTGTTTTATTTTAATTTTAGTTTCTTGTGTACATTTGGAAATTAGTATAGCGTTCATTATCACTGAACTAGTATATATTTGTTAAGGGGCCAGCTGAAGGACGCCTCCAGGTGCGTGAATTTCTGGCTACATTGAAGACCTGTTGGTGACCTTCTGCTGTTGTGTTTTCTGTGGTTTGGTTGTTGTCTCCTTGACACATTCCCCATTTCCATTCTCAATTTTTGTATTCTGCAAGTATCGAATGGTAGTATATTGTCCCCTACCAGTTAAAAATTCATTGTATTGGAACAAAATTCTAACTCAATCATGTTGCAAACTATTTAACAAATATAAAGTCAACATCTTCAAACCCCATAAAAAAAGTGTTGTAAACTGATTAACTAAGTCAACTTAATGGACCATAACTCTGCACAAAATCATCAGACCAGAACTTTATTTTAATTTGATCTGTAACTTGCAATAATAAAACTATATTACAATGTTCAAATCAATATCTTATCAATAAGAGTTTTGTTCATGTAAATGATATTTGTATTATATTTTTCCCTAGATATTCAATAACTTATTAAAGGGATGCTCAAATGAAGCTGTCATGGTGTAGGTTCAGTAAATTAAGAGCAAAGATGCAATAAAACTTGTTTAATTTGACGAAAAAAAAAGAAAAAAAATGATATTTGTATGTATATTGTTTTACTGATACTAGTAATTTGCATATGTATTGATGTTAAGTTACGTTTAGGTACACATTTGTGTTATTACTTGACTATGTTTGATATTGTACATGGTCTGTCCACTTTTCATGGACTTTTGACTTTACTTTATTCTTTTTTTAATTGTTTTTGTTTACTTCTATGCTACTTTTTTTTTCTTTTGTTCTTTTTTTTGTTTGCAAGATGATTATTGTCTAGCCTGTGACTTTTGTTGCAGAAATCTCGACTTAAGGATAGTGATCCAGCATCAGTGTTAACCAACTTCTTAAAAGCTTTATATTTCAGAAGGTGGAACACCTAGAGACTTCTTTCTTTGTTACAAAGTTTCTGTTTTTCACATGTCCATTGTCCTTGACCTAATTTTCATGGTTCAGTGACTACATTGTACTTGGATTTTTTAATTTTTTTTGTAATATTAATTTTTTCTCTTATTATGAGTAATAGGATAAGTAAATTTGGGTTGTGAGAACGGTACCTTTTAAGGTCCTCATACCCATAAGACAGTTTTCACTTGACCTGGAACTCATTTCATACATCAGTGAACAAGTTTAAGTTTTGGTGGTCAAGTCCATATCACAGATACTATAAGCAATAGGTCTTGCATATTTGGTGTATGATACCTAGGATTGTAAGGTGTACATGTCCAACTGGCAGGTGTCATTTAACCTTGATCATGGTTCAGTGGTTATAGTTATGTTTTTGTGTTTTGTTTATACTGTATACAATTGGTCTACTATATTTGGGGTATGGAATGATTTTAAGGTGAACATGTCTAACTGGTAGGTGTTGTTTGACCTTGACCTGATTTTCATGGTCCAGTGGCAAGACATTTCAGTTTGTGCACTCTTGTTTGTTATTAATTAAATGAGATCGACAATAATTGAGCTTTTCTAACTTATCCTATTTCACACTATACCTTTTTTGGTAAACACTGTTTATTTTTGTTATCACTATTCTTGGGCAACTGTTATGTTTGAATCATATAGCAGTTTTCTCCCCTGGATTGTTAAAAATAAGTGCTATAATTCATAATTTCATAAACCATACAAACAAGATAAAGTTTTCCCACCTTAAAAAAAATTGAAGGATGGCGCATCCATGAAGCTGTAACCCTCTCCAAAGCTTTAAAATAATCTTTTCAAAAAACATGCCAATCATCGTTTAAGGTAAAATCTAAATAAAGAATATGCTGTGCTTCATGGTATGATAATGTCATAAAAAATTCTTACTGAAACCAACATCAAGAAACACAATAGTTTCTAAATATGCTTAAAATACAACTAATGTTGTCAAGTTGAGCCTTGCAATATTCAAGGTCATTCACGCTGACCAACAGTGCCCTTATAATCTGTTTATCGCTATAGTGCCCTTTCAAACAACTATCACCGTTCGGCCTGTGATTCAAGTGGAACAATGAAGTACCTTAGGATTTTTCATGCTTGATTAATGAACTTTGACCTTGAAATTGAGGCATTGATTTCCCTAATTTCTTTAACAAAGTACTTAAAATCAAATATTTTGTGAAAAAGTGTGAAGGAACAGTATATCAAACAGAGACTCTTTTGTTAACCCCAAGTAGTAAATTATATCCATTATTCAATTAAAAAAACCCATCACTACCATATAGTTTTTGAATCACTTTCATTAAACTATTATTTGACAACTGAAGTTACTTTGAGTCAACTGAAAGTGGCTATTTAATACCTTCTTTCATCAAAAAGATACATAAACTATGTATGTTTGTACTCAGTGAAAGATAAGCTATATTCTGATATCAGAAAGGACATTTTAAACCAGAAGTTAACATTTTTTTTTCTAAACAAATGATGTCCATTTGAAGTGGAAAGACTTTTTTTTTTAATTAACTAGTTTGATATTGATTGAGGAGTGAATTCAACATACTGTTTGATATAGAATTCACAATTTGTTGTTTCCTTTAGTTTTGTAGATGTTTTACAGAGGTTCAGTTACATGTATTATAATAGATAACTGTATTTAAATCAGATCATTTTCATATGTATGTCTAACATTCTAATTTCATGTTTAAATGACCTATTTCAAGTGTGATTATCATGTTTAATTTTTTTTAAAAACAATTCTTATATCATTTGCATATCTATAAATACTTGAATTGGATTGGTCAATTAGAATTTTTCTCTTGGTTTACAATTCGATAAACCATGTTTAAAAAACTACTTTTGTAATCTATTCATGCGCGATTCGCAAGTTGAGATTATAAAACACTTGCATAACAGTTGTTTATATTCTAATGCATATATAACCAAAAAAATAAAAATAAAATAAATGCACTAAAGCTTTGAAATGTATAAAAATAAGATTTAAATAAAATTCCGGGAAATTTCACTAATGATTTGGCAATTTTACGTCATGGCAAAACACGAAAAAAATGAATAAAAGTCTGGACTTTTATGTTAAGTTTGTGAGTTAATTGCCCCGGTTTACACATCAATAACCTCTAGAAAAAATGTGTTTAATCCTATAATATTGGTAAAAAAAATGTGATATTTGTGATTATGTCAACACCCCCATGAGGGGCCTCATTGTCCAATACACCAAGTTTGGTATTATATATGACATTAGTGACTTGTTTGGTTATCTGGTACCATATGTGTATTTATTATAGGCTAATATATAAATAGAAACAAATTGGTATGATGATTTTGTTTAAAATTGTACTTTTAATAGATTAGTTTTAAATTGAAACTTATTTTTTATCTTTTAGTTGTCCTTTGAGAGACACAAATAATTCATACTCTGAGGGAAATAATCAAGCTTTATCTAACTCCAAGCAAGCAAGTTTTACATTAATTTGTGAAAAAAAAATTAAAAAAAATATGGATATCAACATTTGTCTTTTCGCATCATATCAATATAACTGATAAAACAATGTCAAATTTATTTTTTTACTTAAAAAGTATTGCTGACTACAATCTCTTACTTCATTTTGAAATTCATCCTACAAGAGTTGACAGTCAATTTGGTCTGTTAAAAATTTTCAAATTTTGTTTTACTCTGGAATGAGGGTTTATACATGTATCATGTTTATAATGTAAAATTTGTTCATGTCTGTCAATTTAGTTTTTATGATGGAATCGAATTGGAAATAATTTCTTATTAACATTGTATACTAAAATAAGTTAGTTAGTATTTTTCTAATAAAAATAGAATTGACAGACTGATCTTTAATTTACCTATTTACATGGGAAGTTTTGTCATGTTGGTTGATGTTTGTTTTACAGCGCAACAGTTCTAAAAGGTTTTATCACAGCAAGGATTTATAAATTAAATGAATCCTTGATCACAATGATATAAAACATTGATGTAAGCGTATAAAATTAGGAGTTGTGGTATGATTGCCAATAAGATATAAAAAGATGTGGTAGGAGTGTCAACAAGACAACTCTTTATCCCAGTCACGATTTGTAAAAGTAAACCATTATAGGTCAAAGTATGGTTTTCAACACAGAGCTTTGGCTAACATCCAAATGCAAGCTATAAAGGATCACAAAAAGGACTAGTGTAAAACCATTCAAAAGGTTAAACCACAGATCGTATCTATATAAAAACAAGAAGGCACACCCTGAAATGTCTCACCTTCTTTACTGACCATTGATATTTTGTAGAAAGTCCAAATATATATACAATATTAGGTCAATGTCAGAAAAAAAAGAAGATAAAACGTTTTTGTAAAAGGCTGAGAAACTGGGAAAGAGCAAGGTTCTACCGATCCCTTCCCCAGGTTTGTGCCGATTAAAACAGTTATATTATTATTACATTGACCTAATATTGATGTTATACTGCAAATTAAATTAAAACATTGATAGTTATACAAATTGTAACACAAATTTCAAACCTATCTTCATCCTTTTATAAACCCTTGATTGTCAAAAAAGTGTTCCGTAATGAAATTGATGTTGCACAAAATAAAGTTGTGTTACTATATTTGGGGAATCAACACAACTAGTTGCAGTATAAAAAAGCCAAATATGCTTGAAATATAGTTGACCTTTTGCAATTCTAAGAAAAAAACTTAAAATTACTCAATGAACCAAGAAAATGAGACCAAGGTGCCTAATTTACTGTAAAAATGAGGTCAACGTCAAATAAAACATGCCAGATTGACACGTTCACAGTAAAATATTTTCTCACAACAAATACAGCTTTTAAATACAGTGTTAGAAAAACAAATCAAAACACAAAAACTTCACTGAACCATGAAAATTAGGTCAAGGTCAGTCGAAAACTACCAGTCGGACATGTACATCTTACAGTCTTTCCATACACCAAATATAGTAGACTTATTGCCCATTATACCTATGTCTGGCATATATGCATACATATTGCTACTTTTCCGCAGGCAAAGACAAAAACTATAGAGAATATTTATGAATTCATTTTCCAATTACAAATCATTATATCATATTCCCATGTGTCCCCTTGAATCATGTAAATTCACATACATATCTGTAAAACTTATTATTTTCAAGAATTAGCATTATATTAAGTTTTTTGCTTATTCTCTTCAATATCACTATTAATAGTTCTCAAATCTTCCTTCTCTATTTCTTGAGAACCATTTTCAAAATGTCTACTTTTTACAGAATTGCATTTAAAATGGCTGTCCTCGGAGGAAGTTGAAATGTCTTTATCACTAGATACTTTCAAGAGGTCAAAGTCCTGTTTTATATCAGATATCATTCTACAGCTTGTATCATTCATAGCACTATTGTCACAACCAGTTTTGGACAATTTCACATCGTCTTTTTCAAGTTTATTACTAAGCGTGTCCCCTGCTTCATTAGTACTGCTAGCAGCTGTTGTTGGGTTACTGTCACTGCCATTTTCATTTAAAAGAGCATTCTCCACATCTGTTTCCTGTATACTAGAGTTGGTCTCTTCCTTTTCAGGATTATTGACCACTTTTCTTTGAGGTATCACAGAAAAGAACGATTCTTTCCAATCGTTTGTCTCAGAATATTTCAAAAGAATTTCAAAAACTGAAAAAAAATATATAGATTAATAAATTATAATTAATGAAGCACAATGAATATCAAAAATATGATCATGAGTGCCAAATCATACCACTATTTAAGTTTCTACTAGTCATAAGTCAGAACTGTTGTCTCTATTTGGCAGTTAAACAGCATATTACCAATTAACGTCCTCATTTTAAAGAATAAAAACTTATTTTTTTCTGTATATTACTGCATATTTAAATCTATTTCTTGTGATAGTTTTTGAATGCTTTGGTTGAATATGAATAAATTCAACAAAACAAGCTAGTGGTAAAATATGCTGTTCTGTAATCTAAATTAACAACAATTGTAAGTAATCCTACCAAAAGGGAGGTGATTCCCTATAGGTACTTGATCCACTTTCTCCACCAAAAATTATGCTAAAAGCAGTGTTAAACACCTTCTACTCAATCAAATGACAAAAAAATCTTCAGTAGCGAAACTGTAAGAAGTTGTCTGCTTAAAACATTTGTTTGTGGAACAAGTAACTAGAGGCATTAAATTGACAATGCATCTAAAGTCTTACGATGATCTGTAAAATGTTATCTCCCTTTAAAGTTTGGTTAATAAACCATAAAAAAATCTTCATTACCATGATTAACTGTAAGTACTTTACGAGACTTCATCTCAATATACTGTCCAATAGGTAACTGTGCATGTGACATTCCTTGTTCTACTGCAAGCTGATGACACATGCCCTGAAATAACATCAAATAACATTCAGGAAACAATATGGAAATTCAGATTTGTGCTACTGCAAGATGATGAAATAACATAAAACAACACATCAAATAACATCCAGATAACAGTATGATAATATAGTGTTGTTCCCCATGCCCTGAAAAACTCGGTAACATAAAACAGTTTCACATAAAATATGGTAATACATGTAATACAATCAATTTCTCTTTTTATTAATAAAGTGCAGGATCAAAATGGCGTTAAAAAAATAATAACAATAGACAATTATTGCTACAATAAAAAGAATATGATATTTTTTCTGTTTCTTAAAGAGTTTTATGTATATTGTGAAGGATTCTTTTTTGCAGACTTCGATTCCTGCATATGGTGAAACATAGTAACTAAAATCTACACAATAATGAATCCTCAGTAGTTATATAATTATCTGGGGAAGAACCAATTTTTTCCCACAAGATATCCTCCTCTCCCACCCCTAAATTTGTCCCTGTAGAAAATAATAATAATCTGAGTTAAAGCAGTATCAAACCTTGTACTGATTGTGGTCCACTAGTCCACCAATTATATACACATGGTCATCAGACAGATCTTCAAGTACATTAGGGGAATCACCTGACAAGTAAACAATTTTGTCTTTGTCAAATTCTTCATGATAATCATTCTCTGTAAAGTTGACCTGAAAATGGAAATAAACAAAATTAAATTGAGTTATCTCCCTTCTGATAAGGTGGATCAAAAATGGTTGTTCTGGCTATCATCTCATTTATAAAACAGGTATATAATTATTAATAGTTATCATGATACTAAAAGCTATTTTTACATTTAAAATGATTTTTTTTCCTAAAAATGATACTTTGATCCCGCTCTTAGAATTTAGAATTCTGATGGTGTTAAATTTAAAAAAAAATTAACTTGATTGATATCATCTAGAAAGTGAAAAACAAATTTTTATGTATTGCGTGAAAAAAAAAACCCTGACTCAAGACAAAATAAATATATCCTTTCCTCCCTCCACCTTTGAAGTTAAATGGTTGCTCACTAAGTCAATTGTTTCTAGTTGATGACAAGACACAAAAGAAAGTGAAACAGAACTCATTTTGTTAAAAAAAAATTATATAGTGTTATAAAGTGTTTATATTTACAACCTGAATGAGCTTAAAGCTAACCTCAATATATCTACCTACTACTGTTTTTGAGTAAAACATTTAAGACATCCAAAACCTGTCATTAAGGGGAGTTAACTCTAATGGATTTATCAAATACTTTTGTTGCAAACTTGATGTTTTTGCACCATCACATTTTCTCTATCTATTATTATTCTCAAGATTTACAAAATTTAATGTATTAACCCTTATGTTTCATTTTAAGCCAAGCAGGCAATGTATCTTTTAAACAAGAATTAATAAAAAGCTTCTCCAAGCGCAGCTAGATACGACCACAAAGGTCTAACTCTAGATAATTGGGGCAAATATGGACGCAATATTCTCGCTTGATACAGGTCTGAAGCTGAATTTTAATATTTGACACATAATATAAAAAAAAGAAGATGTGGTATGATTGCCAATGAGCCAACTCTCCACAAGAGACCAAAATGACAGAGAAATTACAACTATAGGTCACTGTACGGCCTTCAACAATGAGCAAAGCCTATACCGCATAACCAGCTATAAAAGGCCCTGAAATGACAATGTAAAACAATTCAAACGAGGAAACTAACGGCCTAATTTATGTATAAACCAGATGCTTCGCAGGGCGTAGCTTTATACGACCGCAGAGGTTGAACCCTGAACGGTTGGGGCAAGTATGGACACAACATTCAAGCTGGATTCAGCTCTAAATTTGGACACAGCATAGGTTTCTGACACAGAATGAATGTGTTCTAATGAACTTAAAATTTTTGTTTTCTCTTAGAGCAATTCACTATGCTGTTCAATATTAATCCTCTCAAAAAAATGTTTGAAGAAATTTCTTTTTATTTATGAAATTTCAAATGAGAAAAATTGAACCCAATTTTTTAATCACATCCCCCTTTCCCTTATTCCAAAACTAATCTCAATTAAAATATTCTAATGGAGTTTGCAACAATAACTACTCATTTAAATACATCATAAAATATTAAGATGTAAAAAAACTGCTTGTTATCACTGAATGGTAAAGATTATCTAAATTTATCAGTTGGTAGTAAAAAGTGAATATACTACATTGTATATTGTATATAACAAAGATTTAAGTTGATTCTGGACAAAGAAAGATAACTCCAATTAAAAAAAAATCTTGCAATAAGATATTTCTTGCTTACAATTTTGGACAAAGAAAGATAACTCTAATTAAAAAAAAATTTGCTATTTCACAATATTGTGAAATTAGATATTTCTTGCCATTGCACAATACTGTGCAATTGAAAAGACTTGCTATTCAACAATACTTAATATAATAATTTTAGATCCTGATTTGGACCAACTTGAAAACTGGGCCCATAATCAAAAATCTAAGTACATGTTTAGATTCAGCATATCAAAGAGGCCCAAGAATTTAATTTTTGTTAAAATCAAACTTAGTTTAATTTTGGACTCTTTGGACCTTAATGTAGGCCAATTTGAAAACGGGACCAAAAATGAAGAATCTACATACACAGTTAGATTTGGCATATCAAAGAACCCCATTTATTCAATTTTTGATGAAATCAAAAAAGTTTAATTTTGGACCCCGATTTGGGCCAACTTGAAAACTGGGCCAATAATAAAAAATCTAAGTTCATTTTTAGATTCAGCATATCAAAGAACCCCAAGGATTCAATTTTTGTTAAAATCAAACTAAGTTTAATTTTGGACCCTTTGGACCTTAATGTAGACCAATTTGAAAACGGGACCAAAAGTTAAGAATCTACATACACAGTTAGATTGGACATATCAAAGAACCCCAATTATTCAATTTTGATGAAATCAAACAAAGTTTAATTTTGGACCCTTTGGGCCCCTTTTTCCTAAACTGTTGGGACCAAAACTCCCAAAATCAATACTAACTTTCCTTTTATGATCATTACCCTTGTGTTTAAATTTCATAGATTTCTATTTACTTATACTAATGTTATGGTGCGAAAACCAAGAAAAATGCTTATTTGGGTCCCTTTTTGGCCCCTAATTCCTAAACTGTTGGAACCTAAACTCCCAAAATCAATACCAATCTTCCTTTTGTGGTCATAAACATTATGTTTAAATTTCATTGATTTCTATTAACTTAAACTAAAGTTATAGTGCGAAAACCAAGAAAATGCTTATTTGGGCCCTTTTTGGCCCCTAATTCCTAAAATGTTGGGACCAAAACTCCCAAAATCAATACCAACCTTCCTTTTATGGTCATAAACCTTGTGTTAAAATTTCATAGATTTCTATTGACTTTTACTAAAGTTAGAGTGCGAAAACTAAAAGTATTCGGACGACGACGACGACGACGCCAACGTGATAGCAATATACGACGAAATTTTTTTCAAAATTTGCGGTCGTATAAAAATGAATATGATTCTGACATAGAAGAACTGTAGTAAAAAAAATTAGAATTGGTTAAATAATTTAAATTTAAACTGAATTTTATGCTTTTGTGCAATACACTATGCTGTTGCGAATTGCCCCCTTCCCAAGTCCCAAAATTTAAAGAAAATTACTCCCCCAACCTTTAAAAAAAAAAAAAAAAGATATTCATTAATCAGCATAAATTTAATATAACTTCTTAAAGTAAATTAGTAAAAAGTTGTTAATGGAATATTAAGCTTCTCAATGATAAAAATTCGTGTTTGTCAAACTACTATATAACCAGTGTAATTTTTCTGATAGAATGCTTGGTTCAAAATTTGTTTGAAATTTTTGTATTTTTTTCAAAGGGTCAAAGTAAATACTTTGCCAAAATTTTAAGAGAATTAAACAAGCCAAATTTATTTTAGTGAAGGTGTTGGGTACCACCTTAATTGTCTATTAACCAAGAAACCCTTGCTTTTCCCCCTTTTTTGCCCCTAATTCCTAAACTGTTTGAGCAACCCCCCCCCCCTCCCTAATCCCTTTGATGTATTGAAACTTGAGGTATAAGTTCAGAGATATCCATATATACACTTTAAACTTTTTTCATCTGAGCGTCACAGATTAGTCTTGTTTGGACGAAACGCGAGTCTTGCATATTAAAATTTAAACCTAGTACATTCGGTTAGCTATTATTTGTGTGTTTCTCTGTCCTATATGTTCTCCCATTTATTTGTATTGTAGACCTGTCATTTAATGTTACAAGCAAGGAAGCTGTTAAAACCAAGAGTTCCAAATGGTGAAGTTGAAATCATCGCTTTGTAAATTTTACGGATGCTATCACAAGTTGGTTACCTTATGGAATAACAGTTTCCTAAATGATATCAGATATGTTCCTTATGTTGTAACTACAATCCCCTTCCCTTTCATGAATGTGACCTACCAAATTAGACTATTTACCGGATTTGTTATCACATAAGCAGCACAACAGGTGCCACATGCAGAGCAGGATCTGCTACCCTTCTGGAGAACCTGAGATCACCCCTAGTTTTTGGTTGGGTCGGTGTTGCTTATTCTTTGTTTTTTTATGTTGTGCCATGTATACTGTTGTTTGTCTGTTTGTCTTTTTCATTTTTAGCCATGGCATTGTCAGTTTGTTTTTGATTTATGAGTTTGACTGTCCCTTTGGTATCTTTCGTCCCTCTTTTAATGTTGTCATTTTAATCTTATTTTTAACATTGTCATAAAAGTGGCAGGTATGGCATGCCACAAAACTATTAGGTTCAACCCACCATTAGTTTTAAAATGTCCTGTACCAAGTCATGAAAATGGCCATTGTTATATTATAGTTCGTTTCTGTATGTGTTACAATTTAATGTTGTGTTTCTGTTGTGTTGTAGTTCTCCTTTTATATTTGATGTGTTTCCGTCAGTTATAGTTTGTAACCTGGACAAGTTATTGTCTAGAAACTAGAACCAGATGCTCCGCAGGGCACAGCTTTATATGACCGCAGAGGTTGAACCCTGAACGGTTTGGGCAAGTATGGACACAACATTCAAGCTGGATTCAGCGCTAAATTTGGATTGTGATTAAATAGTTGACACAGCATAGGTTTCTGACACAGAATGAATGTGGTCTAATGAACTTAAAAAAAATTTTTTGCCTTTGAGCAATTCACTATGCTGTTAAATATTAATCCTCTCAAAAAAATGTTTGAAGAAATTTTCTTTTTATTTATGAAATCTGAAATGAAAAAAATTGACCCCCCCCCAATTTTTTTTTCACATCCCCCTTTCCCTTATTTCAAAACTGATCTCAATTCAAATTTCTAATGAAGTTTGCAACAATAACTACTCATTTAAATACATCATAAAATATTAAAATGTAAAAAAGTGCTTGTTATCACTGACAATGACTGAATGGTAAAGATTGTTTTAATCTATCAGTTGGTAGTAAAAGTGAATATACATTGTATATTGTATAAAACAATGATTTAAGTTGATTCAACTACTATTCTGGACAAAGAAAGATAACTCCAATTGAAATCCAATTGGAATTTCTTGCTATTGCACAATTTTATGCAATTAGATATTTATTGCTGTTGTGCAATTGAAAATATTTGCTATTGCACAATACTGTGCAATTGAAGATTTCTTCCTATTGCAAAATACTGTGCAATTGAAGATTTCTTGCTATTACTGAATTTATAACTGCAATTGAAAATTTCTTGCTATTGCACAATACTTAATATAATATTTTTGGATCCTGATTTGGACCAACTTGAAAACTGGGCCCATAATCAAAAATCTAAGTACATGTTTAGATTCAGCATAATAAAGAGGCACAAGAATTCAATTTTTGTTAAAATCGAACTTAGTTTAATTTTGGACCCTTTGGACTTTAATGTAGACAAATTTTAAAACGGGACCAAAAATTAAGAATCTACATACACAGTAAGATTTGGCATATCAAAGAACCCCAGGGATTCAATTTTTGTTAAAATCAGACTAAGTTTAATTTTGGACCCTTTGGACCTTAATGTAGACCAATTTAAAAACGGGACCAAAAATTAAGAATCTACATACACAGTTAGATTCGGTATATCAAAGAACCCCAATTATTCAATTTTTGATGAAATCAAACAAAGTTTAATTTTGGACCCTTTGGGCCCTTTATTCCTAAACTGTTGGGACCAAAACTCCCAAAATCAAAATACCAACCTTTCTTTTATGGTCATAAACTTTATGTTTAAATTTCATAGATTTCTATTTATAAATACTAAAGTTATGGTGCGAAAACCAAGAAAAATGCTTATTTGAGTCCCTTTTTGGCCCCTAATTCCTAAACTGTTGGGACCTCAACTTCCAAAAACCATACCAACCTTCCTTTTGTGGTCATAAACATTTTGTTTAAATTTCATAGATTTCTATTTACTTAAGGTGGCTCATGGGTACAAAAATTTTAGCAAAAAAATAAACCTTTATTTTTTTATTACAAATTTTATTTATTACACTATTAGTTGTTACTTTATGATATGGTACAAAAAACAACCCAAAAAAATTATTTGGTTTGGCCCCAGATGACTTTAAAAATTGAAAAAGCTTCAAATTATCTCCCTTTGGTGCAAAAATGCCATTTTTTGGCTTTAAATTTGAAATATCTTTTTTAACTCATCGGTGACCTATATTTTTTATTATTGTTTTCAAATAAGCTGTACATAAACTAAATAATTGTAAAATTTAAGCGATTTCTTATATTAGGTTATTTTTTTATTTCGATATTTCCTCTTTTTCTCCTATTAGTTCAACAGAAAAAAAGGACATTAACAAAAATGTATGCTTCTTCCAGTTGCAGATTTCAGCATAAATGAACGGTGACCCCATTTTTTTATTTCATTTTTCTTTTAAGTATATGATAAAGTTTATTTATGAAAAAATATAGTGAAATCCTATATTAGAAAAAAAAATCATTTATACCCAGGAGCCCCCTTAAACTAAAGTTATTGTGCGAAAACCAAGAATAATGCTTATTTGGGCCCTTTTTTGGCCCCTAATTCCTACACTGTTGGAACCAAACCTCCCGAAATCAATCCCAACCTTTCTTTTGTGGTCATAAACCTTGTGTCAACATTTCATAGATTTCTATTAACTTAAACTAAAGTTATAGTGCGAAAACCAAGAAAATGCTTATTTGGGCCCTTTATTCCTAAAATGTTGGGACCAAAACTCCCAAAATCAATCCCAACCTTCCTTTTGTGGTCATAAACCTTGTGTTAAAATTTCATAGATTTCTATTCCCTTTTACTAAAGTGCGAAAACTAAAAGTATTCGGACGCCGACGACGACGCAGACGACGACGCCAACGTGATAGCAATATACGACGAAATTTTTTTTCAAAATTTGCGGTCGTATAAAAATGACTTTTTGTGCCTCTTTTTGACCACTCATTCCTAAACTGTTCACACCATCATCTCCAAAATCAATCCCAACCTATTTTTTGTGGTTATAAACCTTTTGTTTGAATTTCATAGATTTATATTTACTTGTACTGAAGTTATTGTCAAGAAACCAACTGTCTTCCGACGACGATGTGATACCAATATACGGCAGCAATTTTTTTTTGTTGTGGCCATATAAAAACACAAACTTTATTTAAGTTACCTGTAGGATCATTCAACTCATCAAGTTGAAATGAAATTGGAATGGTCTTGTAATTTCAGATGAGAATTGAGATGTTTAGCTAGCTATAAAAGCAGGCTTAAACCACCATTTTCTACATAAGGAAATGCATGTACTAAGTCAGGAATATGACAGTTGTTTTGATGTGTCTAAGCTTTGGATTTTGCTATTTGATAAGAGACTTCCAGATTTGAAAATTCCATTGAGTTCAGTAATTTAATTATTTCACTTTTTACTTAGTGAAAAATATGCAAATGTCTAGGTTGCACTTTGTAAATACAGCTGTTTTATAAACAACGCCTCTTTGGGGGAGATATATAATATTCATAGATTATTTGGTTTGTTGACTGATACTGCTTCCCAGATATGATCTATATGTTGTATCACAAAGAGACATAAATTGGGAATGTAACCAAAGAGAAAACATACTTCTGCAGTGAAAAATAAATTCTGAAGTAGGCAAAAAGTAAAGGTAGTGGTAGTAGATAATTTTAGTATTAGTTTAAATTCCATCAATTTCGGGCATATAAATGTTGAAAATATGCATCACAGCCCTATGTTATGACATTTCAATAAAATAGTAGTGCATATTAACTTTCCATTTTAGGATATAATTTTTCATAGCAAAAGTGTCACAGTTTTAGCTGCAAAGGAAGTTTTATGGGAATTTGCATTGTCTATATGTTTGCATAAATGCGACCTGTAGATTACCTAAATGTTTACTTTCCCATTCAAAATAGATTGTAAATCTTATACTAACAGAATCAATACATTCATTTATTACAATATCACTGATTGCACCTTTACATAGATTTTATATAATGTTTTAAAAATTTTCAAACCAAGGAAAAAGACTATCTGCACAAGATGGCATTATCAAAATCTGTCATAAAAGCTCAGGATATTATTTCTTGTAACCTTTGTGAATCAGAAACCAAATTGAAATGGAAATGCCTTGACTGTGACTTGCTAATGTGTAATAAGTGTTGTGATAAAGTTCATCCTAAGTTTAAAAATGCCAAAGACCACACAATAGTAGATATAAAGCAGGTAGGAATCGGTGGTACCAATAGATACTTAGACTTTACAAACATTAAGTGCCAAGTACACACAAACCAATCATGCTGTATTTTCTGTAGTAATTGTGATAAACTGGCCTGTCCAAGCTGTATTACAAAGGGACATACAGGACATACTTTCATTGAAATTAAACAAGCATATGAAATGAAAGTAGAATGCCTAAAAAGTCAGAAAGGAAAATTAGTAATGAAGGAGAAGAAGATAGATGATGTTGAGAAAACACTTGATCAAGTAACAGTCCGGGAGAATTCCAATTGTCAGAAGACCATTCAAGATATTCAACATCAAAGGGAAGCTTTAAAAAGAGAGGTAGATAAATATGCTATCAAACTAATAGAAGAAGTAAATCAGAAAACAAAAGCCATCAAAGATTCAATTTCTGAAGAGGAGAAAAAGTCAAAACAAATAGACAAAAAGTGAAAAATAATTCTAAGACATCAGAGGAAATTCTTACAACAATGGACGCATCGTTTTTCTTTAAAAATGTTAACATCATAGCCAAATCCATAGATGATGATGTAGATGGGGTCAACATTATCCATAAAAGTGTGCCAAAGTTTAAGTCAGGAAGCATGTCACAATTGAATATTGGGACATTGTTTGGAAACATTAGTTCAAGAAATACTACTGTTATAGATATAAAAGTGACCAAGGAGTTTACCACTGGATTAAAACACTGTCAATTCATATCTGCTTGTTCTGATGGATCATTGTGGATAGGCGATGATAAAACTAAGCTCTTACACAAAGTGAAGCTAGAGGGGAATATTCTCACAACAGTGTTAACCACAAACACTTTAATACGAGGTATAGCAGTCACACTTGATAATGATCTTCTGATTTCAGATTCAACATCAAAGCTTAAACTTATCAATGGACAGACTGGGAAAGTCAGTGATTCAAAGTACAGTGTGGATCCATTATGTATAATGTCTGTCCATATAACCCGTAATAACAAGGTTATTGTAGGTGCAATGAGTCCTGGTGATGTCTACCCTGTGACAGGAAGAAGAGTGGTGATTGTAATGGACAAGGAGGGGAATCATCTGACTGTGTATGAACAAGATAAACATAAACAAAACATATTTTCATATCCAAAGAGAATTACCAGCAACAGTAATGGAAATATCTTTGTTGTTGATAAGCTTTCAGAGGACCATAGAGGAAGTGTTTTTGTATTAGGTAAGGAGAGTGATATCTTAAATGAATACACAGGTTGTGGTCAAGATATAAAAACAAAGGATCAACCATTTCATCCCGTCAGTATGACAAATACACCATCAAGCAAAGTAATTGTAGTTGATGCTTACAATCACCTTCACATCCTTGACAGCTCTGGTAACCTGTTATTCTACTACAATACAAAGGACATAGGAATACAGAATTCATTTGGCCTTGTTTTCACCAGTCCAACAACATTCTACCTGGGATGTTCACCACCTACAACCAGTACAACAAATGCCAAACTTTATCAGATTCAATATTCAGGATTCTAATAACAAATTTTTAAAAAAAATCTTCTTTTCAAATGGGGAATCAAATTCTTCATCTGAACTTTAATTGAATAAATGAACAGAACCTTCAATGAAACTACTGTTAAGGTCAAATTTGATTTTGTAAATTTTTATTACAGATAAAGTAACATTTAATAACAAGCCTTTTAGCAAAAGGTTTAAGCAAAGTTTTGGTATTAATGTTACTCTTCAATATTCAATACTTTGGGATTTCAGAGTATCTTCAAGAACCACAAAAAGGAAAATAATTGTCAAAATATTTGTATGAAATAGCCTGATTTTTTTTTTCTTATTTTGAAAAGATTTTAATGAAAAAGATATTCAGCTTATACAATAGTTATCAAAGCTACCAGGATTACAATTTAATACACCAGACACGCGCTTCGTCTCCACAAACTCATCAATGACTCTCAGATAAAAATAGTTTTAAAGCCAAACAAGAGCATTGAGAACCACAAATTATCTCATATCCTATAAAATACAAATTTCCCAAGTAATTTGAAATGTGGTTTTCAAACTTAGATTGACAGCAATCTAAAATATTTAGAACCCAACTTATATTTGAAAGTAAAATGAACTTTGTTGATAGAAACATTACTTCTGACAATGAAAAGTATGTGGTACTTTGAACATAACCAAGTTAACTGATTAAATGAAAAAGAATAAGTTTTGAACCTTCTAGCATGTCAAGTAGTGAATATTGAAGAATCTATCCATAATGTTAAAGTTAAACCATTTAATTGTTCAATTATATTAAGAAATATAGGTGTTCTTTACCATCTTGAAGTGTACAATTGAAGAAAATCTTAATGACATCTGCAAATTTTGTGAGGAATGTAAATCATTTGTAAGACTTTTCATCTTAATGAAGAAATTTCTGGTTTATATGTTATTTTTACAACTGTTTTTACAAATGAAGAATATTGTTTGTTTGTTTGTTTGAATTTTTTCAACATTGTCATATACTGTGGATTCATTATTATTTATGGGATACCAATTTATCTTGGAATAAGTAGTTGTTAACCAAACATTCAGATGTACAATGAAGTATATATTTTCTGAAGCTCTTTAACAGAACTAGGCAAAACAGCAAAATAAAATATCTATGAAAACATAAGTTCTTCTCAAAAAATGAAAATTGGTGTCCAAGATCATAAAAAACATTTATAAAAGTGCAGATAACTCAGATAATGTAACTTTTATTCAAATAAAATAGTAATAGTAATTTTGATATATTTTCTTTTGTAGCAAGAAAAGGAATCAACGACCCCTATTCTTTTATTTGCAAAGCACATAATTGGAGAAACATTTTTATATTTTTATTATTCAAATTACCATCTTTCAAAATTCCATCTTTATTTTTATTTCTATCACCTGAAACTAAATTTTTCATGTGTAATAAATAAAAAAAATGGAACAATTTTGCAGAACCTGATGCTTGACAGTATGAAAATAAAACATGCTAATAAACCACATTTCAACAAATGAAAAACATAATTTCAATTTTAATTTTGAAACCCCATTTTCTGTCTTAACAATGAACATGCTGAATACCATTGCATTTTGATTTTGTTACTAATTATTAACTCAAACAAAACTCTTAAATATTTCATTAAAGGCACAAATTCTTTGTATCAAGGAAGAAATTTCATGAATGGATATTGTATTATTCTTTGTGTCACTTGTTAATATTTCTTACTGAGATACTAATAATGATTTGTATATACAATTTTTTGTTGTTGTTCAGCTAATATTTAGTGCACAAATGTGGTTTTTTTATTTGACAGTGTTTGAATATAAATCAGGTCTTTTCACTTTCCATAGAAACCCTTTTGATTTTGTTCTGATTAGTTTTTATTTTATTCTGTTTTCTTCTTCCACCACTTTGTTTTCTTTTTGCAAGATGATGATTAGATATCAAGAATATGATAACAAAAGTTATTAGTTATGCGTTTGAAACTCACCCTATTTTAACAGAATATATTTTTTGTATAACACTGGTTTTTTTTCGTTATCACTACTTCTTTACAAATTTCATGTTTAAATGGTTTGTTGGACACAGACTAAAATGTCCCTTATAGGAGTTTTCTCCGCTGGTTTGTTTGACATTAGGGATATAAATTATAATTCAATAAGCTATTCAAAGGAAGATTATACAATGTTTCCACCTGCATAAAATAGAAGGATGCCCTGCCTTTGTTGCCCTTACCCCCTCCAAAGAGTTAAACTAAAGTTTACATGCCTATCAGCAGATCAGCATTTCAGGTAAAATTAAAGAAGTATGCTATGCCCCATGTGATAAAAATTTCCTACTAAAACTAACATCAAGTGACACAATAATTCTAAGATATATGTTTCAATATACAACTAGTGTCCTCCAGTTGAGCTTTCCAAAATTCAAGGTCATTTACTGTCCTAATTACATTCTGTTTTATTGTGCTTAAGTGCTCTATTAGACAATTACTAGCACCCTTCTGCCCTGAGATTTAAGCTGGAGCACTGAGATACCTTGGGTCATTTCATTTTGGATTTATGACCTTTGACCTTGAAACTACTAATTTCATTGTTTTAAGGCAATAAAGATTTTAATTGAATTGAATTGAACTGAATTGAATCAACAAATAACCTAGATATTTTCTAAACCAGTGTGAAGTTATCTTTTATACATGTATATTATTTTTTCAACCGTAAGTAGCAAATTATCTCCCTTATTTCAATCAAAAGATCATCACAACTATACATTTCTGGAATCAATTCACACCTGAAATAACTTTGAGTCAACTGGAAGTGGCACTAAAATCAATAAGATATCATTAACTTTGTATTTTTGGACAAGATATGCTATATTTTGACAATAGAAAGTACATTTTAAACCAGAAGTTTCAGAAGGAAAGACCTTTTTTTTTATTAACTAGTTTGATATTAATTTAAGAGTGAATTCATCATAATGTGTGATATCAAATTCACATTTGTTTTAGTAATGTCATGTGTAAATGAACTATTTAAGTATGACAACTCAAAAGTTCAATTTAAGTAGATAGAAACTGTTAATAGATCTTCCATCATGTCCATGTGCTACAACTAGGAGTATTTAACCATCTTGAATTAATTTTGGGCCACCCAGTATTGCCCAGTATTAATTTACCCATTTCTGGGAGTATTGCCCAGCCTGTGAAAACCTTGATTTCCCACCTGGGTTTCTGAGGGCAGGTAATACTTTGCCAACCCTGATCTTGATTGTCAAATACACCAATTTTGTTTAGTTATACATGTATATGATATTTGTGACTTTTTTTGTTATCTGGTACATGTCACATGGTTATAAGGTTCTTAAAACAACTCAATTTTCAAACAGTTACAGACTTTCATAGTGATTTTATTTCAAGCCGAAATAGAATTACAGGTATGTTGATATAAGGTTGATTTCTATCTCATGGAGCCCATATGTTGCTATCCATTATTCATTTTTGTTTTTTTCGCAAATTACATGTGTATATTCATAATAGCTAATATATAAATGGAAAAAAATTGATATGATTTTATTTAAAAAAACAAACTTTTTATAGATTATTTTTATTTGATGTACATGTAATAACTTTTTTTTTAATCTTAGTTGTCTTTGGGGTGACACAAATATTAAATATGCTGAGAGAAATGATTAAGCTTGATCTATCAATAAGCAAGCAAGTTTTACATAATTTGCGAAAAAAACAAAAATGAAAATATGGATAGCAACATATGGGCTCCATGAGATAGAAATCAACCTTATATCAACATACCTGTAATTCTATTTCGGCTTGAAATAAAATCACTATGAAAGTCTGTAACTGTTTGAAAATTGAGTTGTTTTAAGAACCTTATAAAACAGACCAACTTTATCTTTTTGTATTTGGAAGTGTTGAATATTCCTTAAAACAATCAAAGATGTAAACATGTACATGTAAATATGTACTTGCATAAGGTCAATTTCTATCCCACGTAGATCATAAGTCTTGTATCCGATCATGATGACTGATTTACAATGTATAATTAATTTTTTGTTTAATCCACCCCCTCCTCAAAACAAATATATTGTTAATTCTTCTGTATAATCTACACTTAAAACTTGTTTTTGCAATTCTTTTCCCATTAACTCTTGAAAACTTATCAATCACTGACAGGTTAAGATTGCAATTTTCTAAATCAAATATTTAATGATATTTTGATAGTCAAATTAAAATTGTGTGTGTGAGTTATCTTCCTTTGTTCAGGATGATTGCCCATTTGTAGTTGAACCTATTCATTATGTAAGAGGTCCTCCATGATTGTCAAAGTGTACAAAACACACTTTTTTTAGACCCCCACCCTCCCTCAAAAAGTGTACATCAACCATTTTCAGGTTTCAAGACATGAATCAATTATTCTTAATAAAAGAAGATCAAGTCTATTATAGTTCAGTTTAATATAGAAATTTGCATTTAAAATACATTCTAACATGACGTCCTTCAAACGCTTTGAGTACCCACCCGTGGTAAAATATGAATATATTTCATGGGCTGTTCCCATTGTACCCCCACGTCATATGTTTTTAATGAATGAGGAACCCAACGTCATAGAACGATGATGTAAGCATATAAGCATTTTACGGGGAAATTCACGCTTGTGAATCCGAATATCATCACAACAAGGAAACGTAAACAAACGACGCTAAAATGTGTTATAAGCCATTTTTTTTAATACATGTAAGACATATAAGTAAATTATCATTTAAATTCATCCAAAACTATCTACATACGTTAATTTAAATAATTAAAACATGTCACTAATTCAGTTTGCTCCGTTCTTTTACGTCAATTTAACAGTGCGTTTATTTATGAGAACGGCAATTATTTGCCTCCACCTAGAGCGCTTTGATCCAAAAGAATTGCCGTACTTGTCCTATTAGAATCGAAATAATTCATGGGGGCTTGAATATATCTAGATTTTACCATGGTTTGTCCCTTTATGCCGATATTTTACCCCTCGCTAACGCTCAGGGTAAAATATTTGTCATAAAAGGCAAACCTTTGGTAAAATCACGATATATTCAAGCCCCCATGAATTATTTCTTAAATAAAACTTATCTGACTGTGTTATTTGATATAAAATAGGTACTTTAAATGTTGATTTTTAACCTCCTCCCCCAAGTGTATGTTTTGTACATTTTGGATAATGGTTGACAATAATGGATGACCCCTAATTTTCAATAAAAAAAAATAAAGAATTGTAATTCAATTTCAGCCCTGCTGTTATAATAAATTGAGCCATGATATAAAAAAAAGTTGAACCTGAGACACATCATCATTCTGAAAATTAATTCTATATCATAAAGTTTGAAATTTACAAGTCTTTATGAATTTTAATGAAAAAAATTGTTTAAAATAGAAAACTTGAATATTGCTTTGTATGAAAGAGATTTCCTAAACCTTAAGACATCAGAAAAGCATATAATTTCATGACACATTTAATTGAACTGCTTGTAAGCATTGAAGGATAAAGATTGCTGAAATATATTAGTGGGAAGTAAAATTAAGCATTGCATAGTATAAAGCATTAGTTGAAGTTGATTCAAATACCATTATGAACAAAGAAAGACAACTCCAATTCTAAAGATTTCCTTTTTTTTACATTCTTATAGAAAAAATATTATCACTATTTAATGCATTTTTCCTATGATCTTTTTTTGTGATAATTTTTCTTATCGCTTGAGATGGAAAATTATCGCTCCAAATTTATGACGCATGTGCCGTTGCTAATGAAATTGACAACGTTGTCATAGGTAAAATAGCGATAAACAGATTATCATTGGTCATCTCAACTCTATTGCTTTTCTTGCTTTCGACATAACGGCTCAAGCGAGAAATTCAATCTTGTTGAGATGATCAACTATAATCTATAAATATATACCTGCACCTTGCACAAATTATGAAACTTTTGTGTCAAGTTATAACATCATTTTGTAAAATTTGTTCATGTCAATTTAGTAAATGTTGAAAAAGAATTGGAAATAATTTCTTATATACACTGTATATTAACATAAGTTAGTTAGTATTTTTTTAATAAAATTAGAATTGACAAACTGATTTTAATTTATCTGTTCACATTGGAAGTTTGGTCATGTTGGTTGATGTTTGTTTGACAGCACATAATGATAAAAGGCTATATCACAGCAAGGATTTTATAAACTATATACCGGTAAATCCTTGATCACAGCAATATTAAATAGTGATGAAAGTGGACAAAAAGGAGTTGTGGTTTGACTATGATTGCCAAGAAGACAATTTAAGACCACAGTCTGGCTTTCAACAATGAGAAAAACCTAAACCTATATTAAATTAAATTAAATATCTGTATGCACAGTCAGATTTAGCATAACACAAAATACCCAGCCTTGAAATCAAATAAAAAACTTTTAATTTTGGACCACTAGGACAATCATGTGGACCAATTTGAAAATGAGGCCCAAAATCAAAAACATAAAAACATAAATACATTGTTAGATTCAGCATATTAAAGAATCCCAATAATTCCCAAATCCTGATAAGACAGCAAAGTTAAAACCATGAACAGTTGGGGCATGTTTAATTTGGACACAATTTTCAAGCTTGATACTGTCTGAATTTGGATTGTGTTTAAATTTTTGACATACTATAGGTTTTTGACACAAAATTAGTGTGGTCAAAGATCTTAAAATATTTTTAATTTTGTAAAAGCTACTTGTGGTTATATTTCATAGAGATCAAATGACTTATTCTGAAATCATAGTCCAGTAACCACTTATAATGATAAAAGGCATAATACAGATGCAAACAACAAATAAAACTACAAAGGAGGCATAACAAGATCGATAGAGTGCACACAATGAAATGACTCGCTTTATCTACTAATCATTGATATTATGTTGCTAGTCTTAAATATAAAGCTTTGCTACAACTATCTCATAAAACATGATCCAAGAAAAAGAGGTCAAGGTCAGATACACCAACTTATAGTTTAAGGAAAAACAGACCAAAACACAAAAACTTAACACTGAGCACTGAACCGTGAAATTTGTCAAGGTCAAATAAAACATGCGAAACTGACATGTACATCATAAAATATTTCCATACACCATATATAGTTGACCAATTGCAAATAGTATTAGAAAAAAGATTGACCAGACTCAAAAACTTAACTATGACCTTTGAACCATGAAAATTAGGTCAAGGTCAGATGACACCTGCCAGCTAGACATGTTCACCTAACAATCATTCAAAACACCAAAGTAGACCTATTGCATACATTTTGAGAAAAACAAACCAAAACACAATAAATTACTTCACCAAGCGCAGCTGGATATGACCCCAGAGGTCCAACCCTGAACAGTTGGGACAAAAAAGGACACAAGATAGGCGCTTGATACAGGTCTGAATTTCGATTGTAATTACTAATTAAGGCCAAATAAAAATATGTGTAGTTCCAGTAGACTGACCTACCCGAGTTAAAAACCCCAACCCTAGAACTTCATTTCTGAAAAATAAATTTTCAAACCATCAAATTTTGAGGATTTTTAATTTAAACAATTAAGTTCATAGATTTCTGTCATCTAAATTTCCATCAGAAGTATCTGTCAGCTAAAATGCAACAAAATTAACTATAAATCTAACAAGACTGTTTATTTAGCAACCAAACACATGTTACATGGGGAAGTTCAGGTAGCAGCGTGTATAATACGGGAAACAATTTCTGTAGCACAAGATATTTTTCCACATTTTGACAATCCAAAATAAAATTTAGAAGAAAGAAAAAAAAATTGCCGAAACCTACAGACATGACAGAATCTATTTTTTTAAACATATGTAACTGGAACCTCACATATTTTTTTATTTGGCCTAAAATATTTGACACATAACAGTTTTCTGACACCAGAAAAGAACTTAGAATTGGTTGAAGACAAAATTGCCCCCCCCCCCCCCCCCCCAAAAAAAAAAAATTAACCCCATTTTGTTTTGCTTTTGTGCAATACACTCTGCTGTTGTGAATTGCCACAACCACCAAAAGCCTACCCATCCCTTTGTGGTATGGAGGCTTGTGGTATAATTTCAGAGAGACGCATACAAGGTTCCACAAGTTATTGTCTAGAAACTAGAAAAATGCTTATTTGGGCCCCTTTTTTACCCTTATCCCTAAACTGTTGGGACCATAAGCCCAAAATTAATCTGAATCTTTCTTTTGTGGTCATAAATCTTGTGTTTAAATTTCATAGAGATTCATTCACTTAAGCTAAAGTTATTGTCCGGAAACAAAACGTGTTTTTGTACATGTTGGATGACGATGAAGACGACGACATCATAGCATTATATGAACCAAAACAAACCAAATGTTTGCGGTCGTAAAAAAACCTGAACTATAACCACTGAACCATGAAAATGAGGTCAAGGTCAAATGACACCTGTCAGTTGGACAGGTCCACCTTACAGTCTTTCCATACACCAAATATACTAGACCTATTGCTTATAGTATCTCAGATATGGACTTCACCACCAAAACTTAACCTTGTTCACTGATCCATGAAATGAGGTCAAGGTCAATTGAAAACTGTGTGACAGACATGAGGACCTTGCAAGGTACACACATACCAAATATAGTCATCCTATCACTCAAAATAAGAAAGAAATTAACATTACAAAAAATCTTAACTTTACAAGTAGTCACTGAACCATGAAAATGAGGTCAAGGTCAATGGACATGTGACAAACAGAAACTTTGTACTATGAGGCATCTATATATACAAAGTATTTATGAGGCATCTATATATACAAAGTATTTATGAGGCATCTATATACAAAGTATGAAGCATCCAGGTCTTCCACCTTCTAAAATATAAAGCTTTTAAGAAGTTAGCTAATGCTGCTGCCGCCAACGGATCACTATTCCTATGTTAAGCTTTGTGTGTCAAAAGTTGCAGGCTCAACAAAAACTCCACAGTGGTGAGTTTTCTTTTGAAAGAGATGTTTTTACCTATTTTGTAGTAGAAAAACAAACACGGATCTAAAACATTTCTAAAGTAACTTACATCCCAGTTTTTATAATCTCCTATAGATTCTAACCTCTGCTGCATCTGACCATGTAAACCACATACATAGAACTGTAGAGGATTTTCTGCTCTCCTGTTGGCTGAGTAACAAAATCCTACTTGTTTGGTTAGTTTCATTATATCCTGAAATTAGAGGATATGCACTTTACAAAAGAATTTTAAACACATTGGTACATGTAGGTCAAGTATAGTTCAATCTTGGTTATGCTTGATATATTATCAGATAAACTCATCTGACATAGATATCAGGATTGCAACTGTGTACGACAGACATGCTTTTCTATAATATGTGCTTAGTAGATAAAAAAAAATTTAATTATAAAGCATCTTTGGACTCACCAGTTATAAAAAGTCAAGACATTTGTTCATGAGACCATGACTTATGGACTTGTTTTATAGGGGAATAATTTTGACAATTATCTTTTTTTAAATCAATCAAAAAAGGCAGAAAATGTTACTGAAACCATAAATTACTGCTTTTATAAAGTTTGAAGAAGTTATTCTTTCAAAGTATGCAGAATCCAAAGATTCCAAACAATTGCGGATTTTATATAGTTGTGTGAAAACTGGTTTCTACATTTTCCTATATCATGTACATGTATGACTTAAAACATGTATTACAAACACTAGATAATTAAACTCATAATTAGTTACCTTATCATTCATATACTCATCAAATGAACAATCCAGTACAACCTTAACTTTACATGTAGATTTCTCCATACTGTTCAGCTTTAACATTTTACGAGTTGGACCAAGGGTTTCTCCTCTATCTCTAGCCTCTTGTCTTCTTTGCTTCTTCTTCAGTTTTTCTTTGGCTCTGAAAAAAATCATGTAAACAAGGAAAAATTTCTTACATGGAATGAGTATAAGGTTAATTAGTAGGTCTTAATATAATTAAATAATATGCATTAACTTCTTTAATATAAAATTAAATAATATGTCATGTACATGTATGTATTAACTTCTAAGTATAACTTAATTTGTAACAAAAAATGGAGATCGACACATGTGGTTGAATGGTTTTACACTAGTAATTTTGGGGCCCTTTATAGCTTGTTGTTCGGTGTGAGCCAAGGCTCCGTATTGAAGGCCGTACTTTAACCTATAATGGTTTACTTTTTAAATTGTTATTTTGATGGAAAGTTGTCTCATTGGCATTCACACCACATCTTCCTATATCTATGTAGAAAAGTAAGTATCTTACCACATAGTTTCTTTGTCAATTTTTCTCATAAATATTAATAACGGGGGAGACGATACTATTCCAGCTAAAGCTTTTAGAGGGATAGTGCAAAGACTCATCATCATACCTACCAAACCCTCATGTTTTGAGCAGGAGTTTCCCACAAAGATGATGATATTGTGGAAATCCCCTGATTTCCAATATGTGACTGGCATTCATATTTCACAGGAGTTTTCTTTTCTGTCAAATTTAGTGACCAAGTTCACTCAGCATGTACAATGAATCTTTATTGTGCATATTATGTTCAATCAACTTTTTGAATGCTTCTGGTTGTCTGTACGATGTTTAAAAGCATGCTAAGTGTGAGTAATATATATACATGATATATATAGGAATGACCACAATTTCATTTTAATTATTCTTTGATAAGAAATATAAATGTTACCTGATGATATAGTTTCTGTGTTTACATTGAAAACGATGTAATGACTAAAATGAAGTCAAATCTAAACAAGACTAACATTGGAAACTTTACAGTATTTCCGTTTGTTTTTAAACATTGAAATATATTAGAATGTAAAAAAATAATTAATACAGACTTTGTCCCCTTTCACAGGGAGCACATGCCTCATATTAGTTTAACCTCCATGATCATGATGATACACTTTATAAATATAGCAATGAAATTACTAGTCCAAATAATTATGTCATCTTGAAAGGCTATTATCATGTTTATATTTTTTTTTTGGAAGGTGTCAAAGCAAAAAATGAAAATAGCCTCCCAAGACGTCACAATTCTTTGGACTAGTAAATTGCATAGAATTTAGATTTGTTTCTCAATCTAATTTAACTCTTGCTTTAAAATGATGATGTATGTGATCAGTTGAAACAATCTTCATGCATATACATGTAGCTCACTAGTTTTGATAATGATGAGTCCAGACAGATGTTCATGATACCTGATATAAATATATTTTTATTATTACAAATTCCATACTTGATTTGCTTTGATATTTTATATTAATCAATTAAATCAAAATCAATCATATTATGTACTTTGTTTAACCTATTTTTAATTTACTTTACATGAGGTCCCAGACCACAATTGTCGTCCCTTGATTTTCGTTGTTCACGAATATAGTCCCTAAGTGTTGACAGTGGGTTACTTGTCAATATTTTTCATACCCCTTCCAAATGTATTTCTCTATGTTTTATGCCTCAAATTGGAAGTAGGGGGGTGAAATTGCACTGTTAAAAAAATTGGATCCAGAATTTTAAAGGAAAGTATTGATTTGGTCCAGCTGAAAAAGGTTAAAAATAAGCACTTCGGAAGCTGTCAAAAGATTTCAAGACGCCCTAAACATAAAATTGTTAGAGGCGATAAAGTTTTCTATAATTTTGTTATAATTTGTCCCAAAAGTACAACACACTGTAAAAAATTTATTGAGAGAGCGCAGGTGGGATAATTTTAATTTTCATTTATGCTCTAAAAGAAATGCACTACGAATTAATTGTGGTCTTGGACCATTATGTTACAAAATTTATACTGTAATTATTTGGCTCATTTTGGGCTCCATGATTGACAAATAAAATATTTGTTTGTTTGTTTGTTTTACAAATGTATCGTCTCGTATTGTGTTTTCGACCGTCTGACGTTTTCGACCTAATTCTACTTTCACTTCCCGTATGCTGCGCATGCCCAAATGACGTCATATTTGGCTGCTATACTTAGTAACAATAGCAAATGATACCACGTGTAGTGAAGATTTTTCAAATAAAGTTATTATATTAAGTATTTACGTTTTTTTATTTGATATCACATTTTTTCACCCTTTTCACTAATGCTAGTTTTACCTTCCAAAAGAATCGGTCTAAAATAAAGGAATTTTCTAAACTTATGGCAGAGGTCTTTTTGCATGCAAAGTTAACTTCAAGTTCATTAAGTCACATGGCTGTAAGGTGGTTAGTTGTAATACTTAAAGTTAATTTGAATACGGAAATATGCATGCTCCTTACAGATTTTTACTAAAAAAATAAAATATCAGTTAAATTTTATTTACAAAAAAAACCAGTGTCAGTGGAAATTACAGAAAATACTTCCCAACCTCACTTCACCAGTGGATTAACCAATTATTTAACAAAAACATGAATGTATACAAGACCATAAAAGGCTTCAAAGTGCCTCATTCTGAAATGTGTACAAATTGTCCAAAAAAGACATCAAAATAATATTTTATATCTTATAGTTGTATATTTAACGATTTAATTCTTTAAGTCATAAGTTTGATCGCCTCTAATACTTTGATATTAACTTTAGTATAACATTTATAACCAATTCCGGATTTGTACGACATGTTGTTTTTTGTGACTTTTAACCGGTTTTTTAAATAGGTCGAAAACACAAGACGCTTGCTTTTGTCAACAAAGGTGCCATCGATTTAATGAACTCAAATAAAAAAATAAATTAAAGATCGAAACATATTTCCGATACAATTATTTATGCACAAGTATACTAGCGACTCTCAAAATATTAGGTATGTCTATGTTCAAACACACAACAGGGAAATTCGGATAAATATGTTAGTAGGTCGAAAATTATACAATACACGAGGATATATGAAAACCATATGGTCCAATGTTTTATAAAAAAAAAATTTTTGGCAGGCTTCTCTTATCTACATTATAATTTTGCTGGTAATCAAAATCAAAGAAACATATGACATATCATTACAATACCTTTTTTCGGGTTTCTTTTCGAGCCATTGTTCATGTTTCTTTAATTTTCTAAGTTGTCTTTTTGACAAGTGTCCCAGAGAGTTGGTAGCTGCTTCGTTATTTTGATCAGTATTGTTTTCCTGAGAGTCTAAATGCTGACTGCTGTCATCGTCACTAGAGTTGCTATCCACTGCATCCATCCTTTCGTCTTTAACCACAAATATATAAAGATTTGTAATGAAATATTATGAAATATGTTTTCTGTCCTTATTTCATGGAGGCTGACATCTTTGATCACGTCAACTCTCGTGAGATCTCGTATCGAAACTGAAAGCAAAATTCGTCTGCATAAAAAGATGCATGTGCATCAAAGAGATTACAAGATGATTTTAATGAAACAACAGACATAACTTTTGTAATATAATTGATTTCAATTGTTAAGGACTACATGAACATATCTTTAAGTCATATTAAAAAACTTGGTAATGTTTCTTTTTGATCCCCCCAAAAAGGTTAATTTTGATACAGAGCGATAAAACTTTAAAGGGTCACACCGCCAGATCAGCACCCCAATGGATTCCAATCGGATCAATTTGATATCAGTTTTATGGCTTTGTTATATAACACAATTAACAGCCCTGTCAAAACATTTGATTGTTTGACAGCCGTGTTATCAGAATGATTAACTAATAACGTGTAGATTCGGGGTTGGCTTAATCTCCTCCTGAACTTTGGAACACACAGTCGTGGACTTGAGGACTTTTATAAAAGTTCACTCATATTTTACACAATTATTTCCCTGTGCACTTTAAATTAATGTTAATTATGGCTGGTAGAAATTTAGTGGATATAAGAGTAATTCTACTTCTTTTGTTATTAACATTACACTGTGAGTATGAACAAAATAATTTTTTCTCCAAAAATACACAGTACACTAAAACTTTGATGCACATGTTTGATGATGATGATGCTGGCACACACAACATCCATGTATACTTGATTGACTTGCATGCCATTGTTACTCATCGTTTGAAATCTTTGTGTATTAAATAGTCTGATGAACAGTTAAAGTATGATGACACCAAATAGTTTATGATAAATTTGGTGTAAAAATCATGAAATTTTTTCATTCATTTCCCCCCTTTTTTTAAAATTGCATCCTTTGATTTGAATATCATTAACAAATTAATAATAAAATGATCAAACATTTTTTTATTCAAAATTCATTTTACAGATAGCTGAGTTATATTTAAGCATGAAATACATTTATATAGTTGCTCAAGGATAAATATCTTAGGACTCAGTCATTACAAAAATATTTCTGCATCACTGTTTTGTGGTTTTAAAGAAGTTAGATATTCATGGTTTAATCAAATTATTTGATTTGATGTAGAAAATAAATGTACAATATGTACTATATATAGACATAATAGGAAGTTCAAGATACAATATGCTAAAACATAAGATTTTTTTTAATTAAAATATTTAAATGGTTATTTTTATTAGAAATTTTATTAATTACCAAAAAAGTGAAAATGGACTCTCATTCTTAATTCATGAATTGTGACTTAATTGACAACCCTTGTGCTTTCTATCCCACATTTTATATTTTGCTTTGCCTATGAGAAAACATTAAATGAAGTAAAATAAACAGGCTATTTTCAGCTCTAACAATTCAAATGTAATGTTATTTTGACATTGGACATTCCTTTTTGTTTATGACATGATCCTTGATAATGATTTAAGTACATATATTTAGACAAATTTGAAAAGTAACATGCTTGCTATATCAATGTATATATACTGATATCAAAAGCCATGCGCTATACAATAACAAGTGTCTGTTCTAAATTAAAGATTTAAAAAGGAGTTAGAATGATTATGATAACTGAATACTGCGATAAAATGATGACGAATTATGTTAAAGCTAAAATGTTATTATTTGCCAGAATTTATACAAGATGTCTTGAAAAACTTCAAAAAGCAAAGATTAGATTTAAAAAACTGTCAAAACAACAAAAATTTTATTATGAAAATACACATGAATGTATTTTGATTATTTTTAAAGGTGTACTGAGTCGGGGTATTATGCCAAAATTGGGTACTCGGTCAGTAGGTAGGTAGGGCACCATTCAAAATACAAACATGTATACTTGCAAGGCCTACACATGAATCTCTTTAAGTTTTAACCAGGATATGATATTATTCCAATCCATAAGCATGATACAGTCATTCCCAAGGTCGCAGGACATTGTGTAAAGTCCAGTAAAAAAATTGTTTTGATCAGCTAAATAATATGCATTACTGGACCGAGGGACCAGTGAAATGTTCTATTTTGTATCAATTGTATGTAATGTATGTGTAAATGTCCTGTAAAAAAAGTCTGGTCCAGTCAAGAAGAATTATTTACAGGACCAAATGTCCAGTTGATTTCTCAAAGCCTTGGGAACCACTGTGATAACTAATATATTTACTCAAAATAAGAAAAGACTCCTTGCACTACTCTCTTTCTTCCTGGTTCACTGCACTTTTTGTCTTTCAACATGTTTAAATGATTTTCTTGCTGGTTAATTGCATACATGTATGTATGAACAGAAGAACGGAAATTATTATAATTGGATAAACACATTTTCAAACTTTATATATATGTATTGAGTCTTAATATTTTTGATATTTGTTACAACTTACATAGTATTGTGCAAAAAGTTATTTATTGTTTACATGCATGCAAAGGTGTGTTGCCCTCTTTGGGTATATGTATGTATTTTTTGTCAACCCTGAATGCTAAGTAGCCCTGGCAATTAGTTCCTTTTTTATGCCCCACCTACCATATTAAAGGGCATTATGTTTTCTGGTCTGTGGCTCCGTTCGTTCATTCGTCTGTTCGTTTGTTTGCTTCAGGTTAAAGTTTTTGGTCACGGTAGTTTTTGATGAAGCTGAAGTCCAATCATCAACTTGAAACTTAGTGCACTTGTTGCTTATGATATGATCTTTCTAATTTTAAAGCCAAATTAGACTTTTGACCCCAATTTCACGGTCCATTGAAAACATAGAAAATGAAAGTGGGAGTTTCAGGTTAAAGTTTTTGGTCAAGGTAGTTTTTGATGAAATTGAAGTCAAATCAACTTGAAACTTAGTACACATGTTCCCTATAGTATAATCTTTCTAATTTTAATGCCAAATTAGATTTTTACCCTATTTCACGGTCCATGGAACATGGAAAATGATTGAGTGGGGCATCCATGTACTTTGGACACAATCTTGTTTACCAATATTTTGGAAATTACTGGGTATTAGTTTAAGTTAGGATACACCACATTCATTAGTTTATTTTGCTTTGAATTAGATGTGTTGTTGAAAAAATTCACCACATTGTAAGTCTTTTACTAATTTTTTATCAAGAAAGAAAGGGGTTGCCCTAAAAAGTCCTTAAAATATAAAAACAAAATACAAAAAAAACAAAACAAATGAATATGAAATTTTAGAGTGCCCACTTAAACCTCATTAGAAAATTTGTTTTTATCAAATAAGAACAACAACCATTATAATTTGGTACAAACCGCCTTAAAGGTTTTTTAATAGAATACAATTGTTGCTTCTTTTCACATTATGTAAGTGTTATTATACACAGGAGGATTTAGGGGGAAAAATTGTGGTTGGTTATATAGGGCATCACTGAAGTGTGACGGGATCAGGCCCCCTCTTATGCAGTCAGTGGGCCCCAACTTATGAAAATTTCTAGATCCTCCACTGTAATATATATTTGAGCAGTAGGAAAATGTTTCTTTTTTTACAGGCCATTCACAATCATTTGAAAATGGAAAAACCCATAAATACTCATACTCCACCAATGTTGTGTTCAATGAAGCTAACTCAGGAGGGAAGAAAGATGTTGGATATTACTTAAGTACAGAATTTGATCTGTCACCTGTCTTCCAAGCAGGTGATGAACAGCTGATGAAACTACAAGTAAGAATGGAATCTTGATGCTTACATGTCAATAATAAAATAACCAAACAACAGAAACTTCAACATGAGGATGATGTTTCCAAAAGTTGACAATAGACATATAGATTATATTTTGTCAAAAGTTGACAATAGACATATAGATTATATTTTGCCAAAAGTTGAGAATAGACATATAGATTATATTTTGCCAAAAGTTGAGAATAGACATATAGATTATATTTTGCCAAAAGTTGAGAATAGACATATAGATTATATTTTGCCAAAAGTTGAGAATAGACATATAGATTATATTTTGCCAAAAGTTGAGAATAGACATATAGATTATATTTTGCCAAAAGTTGAGAATAGACATATAGATTATATTTTGCCAAAAATTGACAATAGACATATAGATTATATTTTGACTTCTGAATTCTATCACTATCGATATTTGAATAAGATTGACTTGACAAGTTTGAATGATATTGACTATTGTGTATAACTTCTGACCATTTGGAATATTCTCTAAAAAAAATAATTTGCAAAATGTTTTACAAGCTGCTGAAGGTAGCATAGCATATATACTATACAATACCTAACAAGACTAAAAAAATGTATTTTATCGGACTTTTATCCCAGAAATCCACATTTGGTCAAGTTATATATGTGCCAGGGTAAACTATGCTTATTGACTGGGATAACCCTAGAGGCTAATTCTTGCTGAAATTGTAATGGGGAATTTTCATCAAATTGTTACAGCAAATGGGAGATAACTCTGATTAAATATATTGTAAGAAAATTTCATAAAAATGAAACAAGGGGATGTTGTTTAATTGCCAATGAGATATAAGCTTCTATACTTTATCCATATTTCTTATAAAATGAATTTGATAAACATTGTTTGTTGATGGAAAACATTGTTTGTTGATGATGGAGTCTTAACTTGTAATATTTTTTGTCCACAGGTTACTAGTGCAGTATTGTCAAGTGTATCTCGACCAGATCTTACAAATGCCTTAGCCACCCTACTGAAGTACCCAGTATACTTTGAACTATCTGATGGAACTGTGGGAAGAGTATTTGGGCCGGAGAAGGAAAGTGTCTTCTGCAGCAATTTGAAAAAAGGAATAATTTCTTTATTTCAAATGCAAAATAAAGATGGGAACAGAGAGGAGGTAATTATTGAAAAAGCTAAATCTGACAGGGCATTTTTACTCTCAGAGCTTTATTTACCATTGAATTACCATAGTTCAATTTTACTTTCTCAAACTTTTTCTTCATCCCAAACTTTTGGTCTTTATATTACCATTCACTATTGGCACCTGTCAAATTTCTCATGGCAAGGAAAAATAGAGAAAAAGGAAGAAATGTTGCTACAAGTGGAAATCTTATTGAGACAAATATTCCATAATGATTTACCAAATCTTTTAAAACTTTCAAACAGATTACTTCAACAATTTCATTGAGAAGACTTTGTGACAGCTCTAAATAAATAATTTACATCAAAAACATCGTATGAATTTCTTTGGCACCTCTGAAGCTACTAAGGGCGTTCCAGAATAAATTGTAAAGGGGGGGGGGGAGGAGTGTCAGAAGGCATTATTATTAGAATTTAATGGGTGATGGTTATTTAAGCAAGCATTTAAAGGAAATATCCAATTCAAATTTATGCATGTTGGGGTCAAATAAAAAGTGCCTTCTGATCCCCATATATTATTTATTTTTGTAACAGCCCTTATAGAAATATGGAGAGGAGGTATGGTTGCCTATTGGACAACTATCCACCAAAAGAAAAAAAGAAAACAACTACAGTTGTATATGATGACCTTTTACAAATCATGAAACATACGTATTAAGTTAAAAATAAAGTCTTAAATGTTTTTGTTTCAGCTTGATGTGTCAGGAGATTGCAAAGTTTCCTATGTAAAAACAGGGTCCACAGTTACAAAGACTAAACATGGCTGTCAGAATCTAGAGATCGCTGGACAGTATATAAATCCTAATAAGGTATAATGATCAGAAATTATTGTGTGCATTTATTTTTACTATTGAAATATGGACAAAATTTAAGATTATTTAATGCCATTTTATGAAAATCTGTGTACAGAAATAAGTCACAGGAAATTATTAGAAAGCAAGATCTAAGTAAATTTTATGTAAAATAGTGATAAAATCAATTACAGTTTACTGTACAACCTTCAGGAATGAGCCAAACCTGTACCCCATAGCAAACTATGTTTGTTTATATTAGTAGCAGAAGTACTTAGTCTGGAAGTTATTGTATAATTTTCAAAATAATAGAAAATATCAGTAATTTGTTTCATTTTAATGCAATTTTTGCTTTTAATTCAAGTTATTTGATTAAAAATGTAACCTTAAATTCATGTTTCTATGATTTACAGAAATTAAAGTAGTTATGTTTGTGATTAAATTTCAGTTATTTGGAGTATCTGTTTCCAGCACCTCCACAACACAGTATGAAATGTTAGGAACTGTTATACAGACAGCTCAAGGCATACATCACAGTGTAGCTACAGTAAACATCAAGTCATCTATAAACACAGCAGCTACAGCTCAGTAAGAAACAATCAATTCTGATAAATGATAAAAAAAAATAAAAAAATCTTTTAACTACTTATTCTAGACTTACACTTTTACAGTCATAAAAATTAAACTGTGACTGAGAATTTACTGGATTCAGCTTTTTGAGCTCAAGTTTGTTACTCTAAGAGTACTAAGTAGAAATTTATGACCATTTTTGTGGAGGCTCAACACAAATTCCTTGACAGTCGACACATGAAAACTTTATGTACAGAAGGTAGAAAACGCAGATTCACTTAATATTTGAAATATTGGTTATATTTGTCTTAGTAATTATGTTTTTCATTGTGGCCAATCTTATGCTGATGACATAATGATTTGATGAGAAAGTGAAGCCAAAAGTTTAAAAATTTTAATTTTGAAAAATGTTGCTTTATCAAAAATGAATGCCTCAAGGGAAATAACTCTTATTTACTTGATGAACAACAGTGAGGACTGTTTCTTTTCTGTTGTAGACAATCATTACAACATATCAGTTCACAAGCAGGGAAGTCAACTGAACAAGGTTCATCTATAGATGATATAGTCACCCATCTTAGTAAAGGTAAATTATATATAACAAGTCCTATGAAACTTCAAATTAAAAAAAAAATATGCATATATTTTTTATATTACAGTAAATGGCTAGCTTTTATCATAAATATTGTGTACATATACTTTTTTTTTTCTTTTTTTAATTTGCTTGCTTCCGGAAAACAATTTGCCGACATGTTTTCCGTATACAGCTCAACTTTTCTCATAAAAATCTAGTGATCACAATACGCAAGTGCGAATAGAAAACCAAAAGTACATTTCTCTGTCACTATATCTTATTGTACCTGTTATACACATGCTTACCTGAATATACATGCTTCTTTGTTGAATGTTTACAAACGGGTGACAATTGTTAAACTTCGGCTTTAAAACATGACATTAATTAGCTGCCATATTTTCACATTAACATTGACTGATTTAGATATTTTTTGACGATCATACAAATTTATGCGAAAAAAATAATATATAATTAAGATGTAAATTAAGCAATTTTGGTTGAAAACACATTTTATTTTAAGTTTTTATATATTTTATCAAAAGTTACTTTGAATGGGAAAAAAATAGAATCAGTGGTTATGATTTTTTTTGTTCCCGATTCCAAAAAATACAGCGTACTTAATTAACAAAACAACAAATACAAATTTCAAAGTTGTTTAATTGACATGGCAAAGGTTCAGATAGACCACTTCCTATGCAAATAAGAAGGATAGGATTACCACTAATATAGCTAAGCTACTTACTCTCTTGTCATTTACTGAAGAATTTGAAAAAATATTAGTATTCATGTGAAAAAATATTTGGAAGATTGAATGATACCCATTATGATCATATAACTCAGGTCCATTCATAAATTATACTATGTTACTTGTTTCATGATAAAATTTCTTTTTTCCCAGATTTAGGTCTGAGTTTAACATCAACATTACTGCCAAGTGGTACAGAAGTACAATCATGTCTAGATAACTGTCAGAAGGTTTGCATCTTTTAATACTCAAGTAGATTTGTAATGTTGTAATTTTTATTATTTTTAAATATATTGTGATAACTTTCAAACTTTCCACAAAGTTTTGATATGTATACATTTATTGTGCGGGGGAAAACAACTTTTAATTGAACACATTTGCTTTTAAAATAACTTGCTCTGAACGCATTGTTAGATACAGAAATATATTTGATAACCAAATAGAAGAATCATATACCACAAGCATAAAATCAACCAAGATGAGGTATTTTACAATTCCACTACATGAAGTATAATAACTGAATTATTTTTTCTAACAGCCAATAGACGTTTTAAGAAATTTGAAAGAAAGCTTAGTAAGTGATAAATTAGCTACAGCTGAATCTGGCAAAGCCTTTATAGAACTATTGAGAACCTTTAGAAACACAGGGAAGTTAACTATTGAAGAGATTCTCACCAACACTGATAGCTATTATATTGTGTAAGTATGAACAAGTTTATAGATTACCATTGTTTACATTGGTTCCAGTAGAAACAGGCAAAACAGATTACCATCATGACTTGTTAATACATGTATCTACTTTAAGTTTGAATAAAAAGATATATGTGGAGCATACATTATTTGTTAGTCTTGTATTATTTTTTAATTTTAGTTTCTTGTGTACAATTTGGAGTTTAGTATGGCGTTCATTATCACTAAACTAGTATATATATTTGTTTAGGGGCCAGCTGAAGGACGCCTCCGTGTGTGGGAGTTTCTCGCTACATTGAAGACATATTGGTAACCTTCTGATATTGTCTGTTCTATGGTCGGGTTGTTGTCTCTTTGACACATTCCCATTCCTATTCTCAATTTTATTATGTATTGATTGTTGTTTGTTTTATGTCCAGTGGCAAATATTTTCATGCATGTTTAAATAAAGACAAAAACAATGTGGGGTGTACCACAGGGGGTCTCAACATGGGATTTTGGGTACAGGTGTGCAGCTGGGATTTTAAAAACACCCCCATTCATATATTGAATAATTGTGAAATCCCTACCTATACATATATTTCACAGCGAAATCATAACCCATTCATATATTTGTCAATTGTGACAGTGTAATTAAATTTAATCAATATCAAAACTTGTGTAAATAAGTTTCAGCAGATGTGGAAATTTTAATGACAAAGAGTTTGGGAAATTCAGTGAAGATCGTTGCACAACAAACTGAAATTTATGACCCATTGATATATCACAATCGGTCAATTACTACCTATTGATATATTTCCTCGGTAAAATTGCACCCCATTCATATATTTGACGGATCAAAAAAGGGACCCATTCCAGCGGCACATATGTATATACCTTTATATAGGAAGAGACCCCCCCCCGTGGGGTGTACATCAATGAGACATCAACTGAAAGACACACAAACCAAAATACATTAAGAAGGCAACATTTAAAGGTCATCAGTATATCAAGTTAGAAATCAGACGAGAAACAATCCAATATCTACCTTCAATACCAAATTTTCAAATTATGAGGTTCCTGATTTGAGATGGATCAAACAGAAAACAAATGCCATCAAGCTTATGTGGAAATTTAACATATCTCAGCAATTGTAATAGTTGAAAATGCATTTTTAACCGGATTTTTGTGACAAAAATGTCGGTTATTGATTTGGGGATGTAGGCGGGCAGTCGGGCGGGCGGCAATCAAATGTTGTCCGTGCATTAACTCATGAACCTTTCAACCAAAGCTTTTAAAATTTTAATATATATTGGTACTGACAACTAAATGAAGGTCAAGTTCAATAATGGCGATTTTAACTTTTACCGTTCTGGAGTTATGGTTCTTGAAAGATTGAAAAATGGAGTTTCCAGTCATGTCCGTGCATTTACACATGAACTGTTGTTCCAAAGCTTCCCAAATTTTAATGAGTTGTTATTGATGACAAAATGGAGGTCAAGTTCAATAATGACGATTTTGACTTTTACCGTTCAGGAGTTATGGTTCTTGAAAGATTGAAAAATGGTGTTTCCAGTCGTGTCCGTGCATTTTCTCATGAACCATTCAACCAAAGCTTTTGAAATTTTTATATGTTGTTACTGATGACAAAATAGAGGTCAAGTTCAATAATGACGATTTTGACGTTCAGGAGTTATGGTTCTTGAAAGATTGTAAAATAGCGTTTCCATTCACATTGTTACATTTACTCTGACATGAACCATTCAATCTAAGCTTTTCAAATTTTAATATGTTGATACTGATGACAAAATGGAGGTCAAATTTGATATTGACGATTTTCACTTTCACCATTCATCAGTAATGGTTCTTGTGATATTGCCAGGACACAAATAAATGTTAATAAATCCGGTTTGCCGTCGTTGTGACAGCCTCTTGTGTTAATCATACTTTGAAGAGATCTAAACACAAAAAATATATACTAATTTTTCACAGATCATTTTACTGTAAAAGAAATTTGATCGTTCAATGATTGCTTATTGTCAACATCACATAAAAAGTAGATGGGTTTTTTTTAAATATCAAAAAGCGTTTTAATGAAAATTATGAACATTTGGGATTTCACACTTTACATTTTATGTCTCTTTTATTTATTAGTCCTCAGTTAATAGATGTAGGAGCAGCTACCCAGACCCCATTTGCACAGAGAGCAATGATGGACCTGGTCCAGTTTGAACAGGACTATTCTACAGAATACCCAGAGAGATTGTTACTGGCCCTTGCTTACAGTACTCATCCTGGAGAATATGTCTTAAAGGATTTAATTGTATGTAATCAAATATGAAAACACTCTTGTTTTATTTATACAAAAAGTAGTAATTGTTTATAGAATATTTAAAATACCTGTCCACAGTGTCAATTTTTTTTTCAATGTTTACATTTCTGTAAAAATTTGGACACAATTGGTTTAGAATAAATGAAGGCTTGCATTTAAATATTTGAAAGCATTTTTTTTATGCAAAATTTTCCTGAAGTTGCAAATTTTAATATCACATTTTTGTTTACTGTTCAATAATTGCAATAATAAATGCAGGAAAATATTTCTTAATTTATGCCACTCACTTCGACATTTTTTTTCATAAAAACACTTTTCAAAATAATTCTGTTAACTAAATTATTAAAATGAGTAAAAATGTCTTGAATTTTTAATAAACATTTAATGGTCCATTTTAAATTTATAGATAGTTTTGTCTTTTCAGAATTTAATGAAAAAGAAACTACCAAATGTTAATATTCAAGAATCTGTTGCCATGGCAACTGGAGCTGTTATACATACATACTGTCAATACCCAGATCAGTGTCAGCATGAGGTAATATATTCTTTAGAGGCTTGTGACAGACTTCTTGATCTGAAACTTGTCAGAGATTTGTACAGAGTCAGCTGAAGATTTCTCACACCATCTTTTTTCCATAGAAATATCATAAATTGGTATTAAAGAGGGAGAATGCTTGAAGGTAAATAAGAGAAAAATAAGTTGTATATGATAATCACTAAAAAGCCCTGTTATGAAAGTATGAAACAATACAGATAACAATAAAAATCAGAATGGACAAGGACTTAAAGAATGTGTCAGGGATAAAAAGTTGTGAGCTCTAAATAGGTCTTTACTTTGATTAAGATTTGAAATATAAAAATTCTATGTGACACACTTAAACTGGAATATAGACAACCTTCCCATAAATTTCTTATGTCAAAATGCTTCTGTAATTATCTCACAGTAAGAACCAATTTTCCGATGATCAATGTTGTTTATGCCATGTGACCCTCGGGTATATCATTTATATTTTCTTCACAGATAGTTAAAGAATACAAACAATTGATAAGAAAGATGTTAAAGGATTGTGATGACGACATTTGTACATTGAGACACCTTAGATCTGTAGGGAATGCAGGATTAGCTGAGTTCTTACCAGAGTTACTTACTATTGCTCAAAACAATAAAAACCCAGCCGTATCATTGGCTGCTGTACAAGCACTGAGAAGGATGGACAAAGATTTCCTCAAAGATCAGGTAACAATGTTTGTCTTAGGAATTTAAAAAAAATACTGTTTTTGGTGTTACAGCAACCTGGCAAAAAGTAAAAATGAAAATCAATGGAATCCTTTTACTTTTACAGATTTTTTATCTCATTGACTCTTATAACCATTATTGCAGGAATTTATTTTAATTATTTTTAAGCTTAAATGATGTGTTCATATAAGAGAACACCAAAGCTTATATATTTACATGATTTATATTCATGATCACTTGCAAAAATTTGGATGGTGCACAGTATATGACTCATTATCATAATGTCTTAGTTTTATATCGTCCCTTTCACTTCCTATCTGAATATTCATTAGTACTGGAAGTCTCACTAATTAAGGAGGCTGTTGGGCAAATCCCAGGCTGACTTAATTTTAGTATTTGATTCTCTAAGAACTGTATATTAAGGAGCATATACTGGGAAGCTGGATATGTATAGCAAATGATGAATTTCTTTCTGGTTGATACCATGTGATCTAGCATGTTATAGGTTCAATTTCAATTTTACCTCAACCTTAGGTTGGTCTACATTACTAAAGTTCCTACATAATAAGTCATTTGCTCTTTCTTATTTTAGGCAAAAGTAAGATTGGTCAAGATGTATCTACAGATTACCAGAGAATATGATTCCAGTGTCAGAGTTGCTGCCCTTGAATTATTGGTGCAGCTTAGTCCTACTCCAGAAGAAATCTATAGTATATTAAAATCAGCTTTAGACAATAGAAAGGAGTTTGAGTTGTCTTTATATACCATGAAAAGAGTTTTAGATATGGTTAACTCTAATAACAATGTCAGGTATGCATATTGTAAATATTTATTTTCATTTAATAGAACGTTTTGTGTTATAAAAGTATTGTTTTGCCTGGAAAACAAAGAGCTTAGAATTCTTTTTACGTTATTGCCACAATACTTTATGTTTATTATATTTACAAAATTGAAGTATACATCCTCAACATCAGAAATAACAAACAAAAAAGATAATATAATATATATGTTTTTTTTAAAAGATTTATTAATGTAAATTTTTATTATAGGTAGTCATTCAAAACAAAAAAAGTTATGTAATATACATGTTTACAAATTTGTCAATGTCATTTTTCAGTCAGTTCTGTTCAAAACTATAATGAGACCTTTTGAATTCTAAACTGGTTTCTTCAGGTACCAGAAAACCTGATGTAAATTAACCAGAATATCACAACAAACAAGTTTTATATAAATTGATTGATTGTTGGTTGCCTAACGTCCAGTGTCAAATAGTTCATGCATATTCAGGACGAGTTTTATATAAAGCTTCAGAAACAGATCTACACTAAATAGATTTGACAGCTTACATACATATTTGTTCTGGTCTCTGCTGTAATAGATTGTTTTGTATCCACAGGGAATCATTTTTAACAGCTTTGAAGAGATATGATATAAACAACTATAACTTCTTTGGTCACAGAGGAAAATCAAGTGCATATACAGGACTAATGGCAGGTAAGGGTATTAAATTGTTTCTTGAAACTAGTGGAACAATAGACTGAATCACAGTTCATTTGAATTGTACAAATCACAATTAAAGCCTGCCACCTTGCCATTTTAACTATATTCAAGGTTAAAAGTGTCTATATATAAAGCCACAAGATTATAAATTCTATAAATCGAAAATGCTTTTCAATAATTCTAAAATTTAACATTGTTTAATGCCAACAAAGAAAAGTATTTTCACATTCTGAATTCTCAAAATTACGATGGGTAAGGATAAATACTGTCACATAGCGTAAGCTTATTACACACGTTTCAGCCTCAATTGCTAAACTTATTTTTCAGCTATGAAAGATATGAATTCCTCCTACTACCTCCATCAAGAGACAGCTAGAACTGGTGTGATGAAGAGAAGTGGTATGGATGTCGGAGTATATAATGATGCCATGATACAGCCTGTATTTAATGTAAGTCTCTGTATATATTGGCACTAGATGCATAATATATTTCCGCCATAAAAGTGGGAGCTATTTTGCCATCACCTTGTCTTATTCCGTCTATATATCCATACTATCCTCCCAACAAAATTCTTTCACACATTTTTCTCACTTACTACAAAACAAAGTTACTTCATATTAGAGAGTATAGACTCTCCCGATAATAAAAATTATTTAATAATCAATGATCATTTGGAAACTTTGATCAGTTGTCTTTATGTTCAATTTATTTGTAATTGAAAATCATTTCTGCTGAAAAGAGGGGGAAATGGGGGGAACTTGTATAGATTACAACCATGAATTAAAGAAATAAATATATATTTATTAATTCTTATTGGTGTTTTGTAGAAAATATAAGTGTACAGCTTGAAACTGTGGTTTCCCAAAATCTGTCTCTCAGTGGTCAACCTCTCTCAAGGTTTCAGAGGTTGGCAGATTAAAGATTGCAATAATAAAAGCACACAAATTTTTGAATTAAATGTTTTCATTATTCAAAACATGATTACAATACAGAGTTTTGATATCATGTCTAAATGTTATATGCCTTTATATTGTAGTTTGAACTGTATGCAGAAGGTTTAGAGGCCTTGATAGGAGGGGGAGATGAGGAGGTACCAGAAGGGGGACCTGAGGCTACTGCAGGCATGACTTTATCTTTGATGGATGTTTTATTACGACCAATAGAATTTTTCCGTGGATCTGGAGGACTTATGTCGGCTGTATGGAATGCACCCTCTGAACCAATCTCAGCATTACAGGTACAGAAATATTAATTACAGGTGTTTCATGACCCAATTTTGTAATCATATAAGAATCAGTTTGTTTTCCTGTAAGAAAACACTTCTAAACCGCTTGCATGTTATCGATGAAAATTTTCACATTTGCAGATCACCTCCTGCTGGTATTTATGCAGGAATACAAGCCTTACACTTCATATTAAAGGGAGATAATCTAATTTACTTATTTCAAGATTGCATTATTTAAGGAATGTCTGTAATATTTTTTCTGTCTATGAAGAAATAACATAAAAAATTTGGTGCACACTGAATAACGCGTGTAGCGAGTTATTTAACAGTATGCACCAATTTTTTTATGTTATTTCGAATAGACAGAAAAAATATTACAGTCATTTCTTATAATTTAATTCTAAATTCCTTTGTAAACCGTAGAAAACCATGAAAAAATGTTGATGATGTCACGGTCACATGACTTAATTATGTCTATGGGCTCATAACAAAATTACGTCAGCCAATCAGAAGACGCGTTACATCCAAAATTAATTTATTTGTTAAGGCCAACTAAAATTAATTAGTAGATTTTCATCCAAATTTTTTTTTTAAATGGGGCGGGTGGGAGGATTTTATTTTTTAAATTTTATTTTGACATACGAAATCCTAGTCAAGAGTTCTTCATACTGCGGGATATATATGCTAGTGGAAAACAAGCTTGTATAATGTATATTCATGTTGTATAAGGAATCCTACTTAACCAAAAAGTAGTTGTTGTTTAATGACTAAATTGAGGATATTGGGACAGTAATACAGAGGGTGTTTGTTGTTCGTCAACAGCCATGGGTAAATATAACAGGTTGGGCACAACCCACGAAATGGGGAACTGTTCCTCAAATGAGTAACAGTCCCTCATTTGACTAATCATTTGGTAGTGCTAAAAAACTAATTTTTTTTCGTAAAATGGCACATATTCATGAAAAAATCAGCATATTATCTAAAAGATGATTATCCCTATCTTGATTTACTGAGAAGATACGAGCCTATGAAAACTTAGAAAATCTGACTTTTTCAAGGCTTAATTCTGACTTTTTCAAAATCCGTAATAAAGATATAGTTCTTTGGAAGAAGTTGTTCCATTTTCTATAAAGTGGTGCCATTTTAACTAAAAAGACCCATTTTTAGAAAATATTGTTTTTAGCACTATGAAATGATTACTCAAATGAGGGGTTGTTACTCGTAACTCGAATATTTCATGCCCTTCTCATTATTAATCTCTATCCTCGGTAGATGATGTTGTCATCATAGAGCAGCAGAATATGTCGACTTAATCATTTTCGTTAGATTACTCGAAGAAATACAAAAAATTGAAACAGGAAGTTTTAAATGAAACGAAATTATAGATGGTTCTTGGTAACGGACATGAACAAAATCCGGAAATCGTATTTTGGTTAAATAAAAAAAATCGGGGCGGGACGATTTCAAAGGGGCGGGCAGGGATTAAAATCTAGCAATTAATTTTAATTGGCCTAATAACATATAATAAAACCTGGAATATTTTTGTGAGTACATGAATAGTTCTACTGTATCCTACCTTTACAAATGTTTGCCAAGACATCACTGACCATTAGATTGTTTTGTTGTTTTCTTGGATTGCTGTCTCTTTGACCTCAAAGCGTTTTCTACATTTTTCTTTATTTCTCCAGCAACAGTCGAGATATACTCCGAAAATCTTTTCCTTACCTATTGAATAAACAATTTTTGTATTGACTTTCAATTTTTGTTTTTCAGGCAAATCTTTTACTACATGACCATTCACAGAAACTACATTTATCAAATGGATTAATAATAGATGTACAAGTGACAGGTGTAGCCTCCATTGATCTCTCTGGCAGCATTAGTATTAGTTTATGGTACAAAAACTCTAACTCATTAATTAAAACAAGGTGAGTCTTATGTATAGAACTTGATTTTAATCAGAAATTTATTATTGTGGTTTCTTTTTTTCCCATGGTTACCAATTACCTTGACTTAGGGGGGAAATTGCATTTTCATGGATGTGGGATTTTGCAAATTTTTCAAAGTCTGCATATATTCCAATGAACAAATTGATTATGTGTTTAAAATTTGAATTTGTTGTTCCCCTGTATGGAAATCCAAAAAAATGGTATCCAACAAATAATACTGAATCGGAATTGACTTAGAATATTATTTTCAAAATTTTGTATCCATGTGTTTAGATAGAAATGTAAGAACAGGATGAATTAGAATGTAAAGAATCAGGCTTTTTTCTGTAAAATGATATAAAAACAAATTATATATTAGAGCTTTTCCCCAAAAAAAATTGTATGGGGGGAGGGGGGGATGTCAGAAGGCACTTTTTATTTGACCCCACCCTGTATAAATTTTTAATTGGATATTAGTTCCATCACTTTTCTTAAAATAACAACCATTCATAAAATTTAATTAAAGTGCCTTCTGAACACACACCCCCCCCCCCCCCCCCCATACAATTAATTCTGGAACGGCCCTTATTGTTTTAAATAAGTCATAACTTAGCTTTAAGAAAAATGGCAACTAGTTCTATCAGGACATAAATATCGGTAGCAATATAACTTTTTTTTAAATAAATTGTAAACTTTCCTGAGTTTTTACATAATGAAAATTCAACTAGAAATGACAATATGATATTTGAAAAAGTATGAAAAAAAAAAATTAATATATATTTTATAGTGCAACACTGTACATTTTTTAAAAACTGTGAATTTCTATTCTAGTAGTACCATATTGAAAAGGAAATAAGAAAAAATAGAGGTAAAACTCTAATGTGAAATGACTTTATATTTCAAGGTATAAGTTGTTTCAGATTCAGAAAAATAGTTAAAAAATTGTGCATCTGCTATGATTATTGTCTTACTATAAACATTGTTAACTGTCCAAAGATGTTTTATTGTTATATTTTTTGACAAATGTGTTATTTGCAGTGGTGCTATGATTATAAATGGATGGATGAAGTTAGAATCTGAAGTTTTACAAGGAGGAATGAACTTTACAGCTGAATCAGAAGCAGTTATAGACTTTAAAACAGATGTAGATTTCTCAAATATGCCTTTTAAAATGTGTTTACAAATGATGAGACCTCCATTACAATACAAGTAAGTGATAGAATAGATAATTGAAATAGGGAATGTGTCAAAAAGACAACCATACTAAAAAGCAGAAAACAGCTCTTGGAAAATCCTGCATCCAGAATTAGGCTTTAATTGTCCCCTAAACACCAAGTAATGTATATTACACAATTTTATTTTTATCTCGCCTGCGTTAAAGTTCTAAGAACTATGATTTTGATGTGCTCTTTATGGCATCAGATGCATCAACAATTTCAGTTTTATGTGCATACAAGCCTCTCCATTTGTTTATTTTAACCTTAGTTGTAAAAGTAAAATACACAATAGAAAATATGCAGACTCAATTATCCGACTTTTACTCAACTGTATTTACATAGATTATTTCTTTTGCAGATATAATTTAGAAAAATTTGAAAAATCCAGATTTTTGAAGAAAAGATATAGACACAAAGTTAAAAGATCTACAAGAATATCACCACAGTCATTCTTTATAAATGAGAAAAATTCAGAAATGTGTACAGGAATGTTTTCTAATGAATAAAAGGTAAGATTTGTGCAAAATTCCAGTATTATCCAGTTGAATTATCTCCCTTAGATTGATCAAATTTGTGCCATTCTTATCTCCCCTGTGAAAATATTGAAAAGTGATTGCTTTAGGTTACAATAAACCATTAGAATTTATGAGCATAACATGGTATTGATCTAATATTGCTGACCCTTACTTTTTGTCCCTTATCCAATTTTTGGCTACTATAGTTTTTCATACATTCAAAGGTTGCTGTTTAATTATGATAGTGATTTCAAAGTTCAGACAAAATCAATCTATTTATTTTATGGCTTGTACATTTAAAATTCATGATGAACCCAAATTCAGGAGTTTAAAAATTGAAATCCCAGAAAAAAGGCAATTAAGAAGGGAATCTTATTATTTTATTATTACTATAAGTATTATTGAAAAAATCTTTTATGTTTTGTGATTTGTTTTTAAATTAAGGAATTAAAAACAAATTAAAAAAAATAATTGAAAAGTACATGTCTAAATGAATGAATCTACAAATGTTGTAAGTATAGAATAGCTCATCCTTCAAAATATAAAAAGTTACTGAACACTCAATTAATGAATACGCATTGTTATCTGTGATGCTGGTCACATGAATTTTTTTTTCAATATTTTATTTCTTGGATTAGTTATTATTTTTATTGCATGGACAATGAAGTTTTTAATGGAGATAAATATTTTTCTGCACATTCTCTGCTGTATTGCTGCAATGTTATATCAAAACGCATTGTTGTAGACATCAGAGGAGTGAAATTATCTGATTATTGTTGTAGACATCAGATCTAGAGGATTGAAATTATCTGGGTTGTTTCATAAGTGAGTTTTTATTTCACTGGGAAATCAGGATAATTCATTGCAACCAAAGTAATAATGGGAGATAATTCATCCTTTCATTCAAATAAGTTTTGAATTACTTCCCCTTGATGAACAAGCTATTAAAATTTTGCTGTTCATAAAATATGAAATTTCTAATGAATTTAAAAAAAAAAAGGTGTAACTACCTCCCTAACCATTATGTCTTTCAAATCACAATCCTAGCTAGTTATTAGGGATTTCTGCTCATTAGGTCAATTCGGTCTAAGTGATGAATTCTTTAAATAAAATATTCTCTTGACAGTACTTAAAGTTGCTTCCAAAAAAGTCAGGATTCGGTCAAATAAAATAAAAGGTGTGCTTCCTATTTCTCTACCTACCTGATATTTGAAGCTTAAAATAGCCTATCTTAAAGTGTTTTTTTTTGTCATTTTTCAATTAGAAAGAATTCACTACCTTTTACCCTATTTTTTTTTAAAGATGTAAAAGGAAACACACATATTATTTTATTTGGCCTTATAAAAAAATATAAATTTGTAAAGATATACAAGGTGAAATGGAAAGAAATCCATAGAAAATATTTTTTTTTACTTTTAAATAATCAAATATGGCAGCAAAATGTATGTTTATTTTTCATTTACAAATGATTTTTATATTTTCCATCAGAAAAGCTATGAGTATGACAAGCAACAGAATCAGAAATGTTTAGCAACTGATATAAAACAAAGCTAACCAGATGCTCCGCAGGGCGTAGCTTTATACGACCGCAGAGGTTGAACCCTGAACGGTTGGGGCAAGTATTGACACAACATTCAAGCTGGATTCCGCTCTAAATTTGGATTGTGATTAAATAGTTGACACAGCATAGGTTTCTGACACAGAATGAATGTATTCAAATGAACTTAAAATTTTTGTTTTCTCTAAGAGCAATTCACTATGCTGTTGAATATTAATCCTCTCAAAAAAATGTTTGAAGAAATTTTCTTTTTATTTATGAAATTTCAAATGAGAAAAATTGAACCCAATTTTTTAATCACATCCCCCTTTCCCTTATTCCAAAACTAACTTCAATTAAAATATTCTAATGGAGTTTGCAACAATTACTACTCATTTAAATACATCATAAAATATTAAGATGTAAAAAAACTGCTTGTTATCACTGAATGGTAAAGATTATTTAAATTTATCAGTTGGTAGTAAAAAGTGAATATACATTGTATATTGTATATAACAAAGATTTAAGTTGATTCTGGACAAAGAAAGATAACTCCAATTAAAAAAAATTCTTGCAGATATTTCTTGCTTACTATACTGGACAAAGAAAGATAACTCTTAATTAAAAAAAAATTTGCAATTTCACAATATTGTGAAATTAGATATTTCTTGCCATTGCACAATACTGTGCGCAATTGAAAAGACTTGCTATTGCACAATACTTAATATAATAATTTTAGATCCTGATTTGGACCAACTTGAAAACTGGGCCCATAATCAAAAATCTAAGTACATGTTTAGATTCAGCATATCAAAGAGGCCCAAGAATTTAATTTTTATACGACCGCAAATTTTGAAAAAATTTTCGTCGTATATTGCTATCACGTTGGCGTCGTCGTCGTCGTCGTCGTCCGAATACTTTTAGTTTTCGCACTCTAACTTTAGTAAAAGTGAATAGAAATCTATGAAATTTTAACACAAGGTTTATGACCATAAAAGGAAGGCTGGTATTGATTTTGGGAGTTTTGGTCCCAATATTTTAGGAATTAGGGGCCAAAAAGGGCCCAAATAAGCATTTTCTTGGTTTTCGCACTATAACTTTAGTTTAAGTTAAAAGAAATCTATGAAATTTTGACACAAGGTTTATGACCACAAAAGAAAGGTTGGGATTGATTTTGGGAGTTTTGGTTTCAACAGTTTAGGAATTAGGGGCCAAAAAAGGGCCCAAATAAGCATTATTCTTGGTTTTCGCACAATAACTTTAGTTAAAGTAAATAGAAATCAATGAAATTTAAACACAATGTTTATGACCACAAAAGGAAGGTTGGTATTGATTTTGGGAGTTTCGGTCCCAACAGTTTAGGAATTAGGGGCCAAAAAGGGACCCAAATAAGCATTTTTCTTGGTTTTCCCACCATAGCGTTAGTATAAGTGAATGGAAATCTATGAAATTTAAATACAAGGTTTATGACTATAAAAGGAAGGTTGGTATTGATTTTGGGAGTTTTGGTCCCAACAGTTAAGGAAAAAGGGGCCCAAAGGGTCCAAAATTAAACTTTGTTTGAGTTCATCAAAATTGATTAATTGGGGTTCTTTAATATGCCGAATCTAACTGTGTATGTAGATTCTTAATTTTTGGTCCCGTTTTCAAATTGGTCTACATTAAGGTCCAAAGGGTCCAAAATTAAACTTAGTTTGATTTTAACAAAAATTGAAACCTTGGGGTTCTTTGATATGCTGAATCTAAAAATGTACTTAGATTTTTGATTATTGGCCCAGTTTTCAAGTTGGCCCAAATCGAGGTCCAAAATTAAACATTGTTTGATTTCATCAAAAATTGAATAATTGAGGTTCTTTGATATGCCAAATCTAACTGTGTATGTAGATTCTTAATTTTTGGTCCAGTTTTAAAATTGGTCTAAATTAAAGTGCAAAGGGTCCAAAATTAAACTTGGGCCTCTTTGATATGCTGAATCTAAACATGTACTTAGATTTTTGATTATGGGCCCAGTTTTCAAGTTGGTCTAAATCAGGATCTAAAATTATTATATTAAGTATTGTGCAATAGCAAGTCTTTTCAATTGCACAGTATTGTACAATGGCAAGAAATATCTTATTTCACAATATTGTGAAATAGCAAATTTTTTTTTAATTAAGAGTTATCTTTCTTTGTCCAGTAAAGTAAGCAAGAAATATCTGCAAGAATTTTTTTTTAATTGGAGTTATCTTTCTTTGTCCAGAATCAACTTAAATCTTTGTTATACAATATACAATGTATATTCACTTTTTACTACCAACTGATAAATTAAAATAATCTTTACCATTCAGTGATAACAAGCAGTTTTTTTACATCTTAATATTTTATGATGTATTTAAATGAGTAGTAATTGTTGCAAACTCCATTAGAATATTTTAATTGAAATTAGTTTTGGAATAAGGGAAAGGGGGATGTGATTAAAAAATTGGGTTCAATTTTTCTCATTTGAAATTTCATAAATAAAAAGAAAATTTCTTCAAACATTTTTTTGAGAGGATTAATATTCAACAGCATAGTGAATTGCTCTAAGAGAAAACAAAAATTTTTAAGTTCATTTGAATACATTCATTCTGTGTCAGAAACCTATGCTGTGTCAACTATTTAATCACAATCCAAATTTAGAGCGGAATCCAGCTTGAATGTTGTGTCCATACTTGCCCCAACTGTTCAGGGTTCAACCTCTGCGGTCGTATAAAGCTACGCCCTGCGGAGCATCTGGTTGTTAAAATCAAACTTAGTTTAAATTTTGGACCCTTTGCACTTTAATTTAGACCAATTTTAAAACTGGACCAAAAATTAAGAATCTACATACACAGTTAGATTTGGCATATCAAAGAACCCCAATTATTCAATTTTTGATGAAATCAAACTATGTTTAATTTTGGACCTCGATTTGGGCCAACTTGAAAACTGGGCCAATAATCAAAAATCTAAGTACATTTTTAGATTCAGCATATCAAAGAACCCCAAGGTTTCAATTTTTGTTAAAATCAAACTAAGTTTAATTTTGGACCCTTTGGACCTTAATGTAGACCAATTTGAAAACGGGACCAAAAATTAAGAACCTACATACACAGTTAGATTCGGCATATTAAAGAACCCCAATTATTCAATTTTGATGAAATCAAACAAAGTTTAATTTTGGACCCTTTGGGCCCCTTTTTCCTAAACTGTTGGGACCGCAAATTTTGAAAAAATTTTCGTCGTATATTGCTATCACGTTGGCGTCGTCGTCGTCGTCGTCGTCGTCGTCGTCCGAATACTTTTAGTTTTCGCACTCTAACTTTAGTAAAAGTGAATAGAAATCTATGAAATTTTAACACAAGGTTTATGACCATAAAAGGAAGGCTGGTATTGATTTTGGGAGTTTTGGTCCCAATATTTTAGGAATTAGGGGCCAAAAAGGGCCCAAATAAGCATTTTCTTGGTTTTCGCACTATAACTTTAGTTTAAGTTAAAAGAAATCTATGAAATTTTGACACAAGGTTTATGACCACAAAAGAAAGGTTGGGATTGATTTTGGGAGTTTTGGTTTCAACAGTTTAGGAATTAGGGGCCAAAAAAGGGCCCAAATAAGCATTATTCTTGGTTTTCGCACAATAACTTTAGTTAAAGTAAATAGAAATCAATGAAATTTAAACACAATGTTTATGACCACAAAAGGAAGGTTGGTATTGATTTTGGGAGTTTCGGTCCCAACAGTTTAGGAATTAGGGGCCAAAAAGGGACCCAAATAAGCATTTTTCTTGGTTTTCCCACCATAGCGTTAGTATAAGTGAATGGAAATCTATGAAATTTAAATACAAGGTTTATGACTATAAAAGGAAGGTTGGTATTGATTTTGGGAGTTTTGGTCCCAACAGTTAAGGAAAAAGGGGCCCAAAGGGTCCAAAATTAAACTTTGTTTGAGTTCATCAAAATTGATTAATTGGGGTTCTTTAATATGCCGAATCTAACTGTGTATGTAGATTCTTAATTTTTGGTCCCGTTTTCAAATTGGTCTACATTAAGGTCCAAAGGGTCCAAAATTAAACTTAGTTTGATTTTAACAAAAATTGAAACCTTGGGGTTCTTTGATATGCTGAATCTAAAAATGTACTTAGATTTTTGATTATTGGCCCAGTTTTCAAGTTGGCCCAAATCGAGGTCCAAAATTAAACATTGTTTGATTTCATCAAAAATTGAATAATTGAGGTTCTTTGATATGCCAAATCTAACTGTGTATGTAGATTCTTAATTTTTGGTCCAGTTTTAAAATTGGTCTAAATTAAAGTGCAAAGGGTCCAAAATTAAACTTGGGCCTCTTTGATATGCTGAATCTAAACATGTACTTAGATTTTTGATTATGGGCCCAGTTTTCAAGTTGGTCTAAATCAGGATCTAAAATTATTATATTAAGTATTGTGCAATAGCAAGTCTTTTCAATTGCACAGTATTGTACAATGGCAAGAAATATCTTATTTCACAATATTGTGAAATAGCAAATTTTTTTTTAATTAAGAGTTATCTTTCTTTGTCCAGTAAAGTAAGCAAGAAATATCTGCAAGAATTTTTTTTTAATTGGAGTTATCTTTCTTTGTCCAGAATCAACTTAAATCTTTGTTATACAATATACAATGTATATTCACTTTTTACTACCAACTGATAAATTAAAATAATCTTTACCATTCAGTGATAACAAGCAGTTTTTTTACATCTTAATATTTTATGATGTATTTAAATGAGTAGTAATTGTTGCAAACTCCATTAGAATATTTTAATTGAAATTAGTTTTGGAATAAGGGAAAGGGGGATGTGATTAAAAAATTGGGTTCAATTTTTCTCATTTGAAATTTCATAAATAAAAAGAAAATTTCTTCAAACATTTTTTTGAGAGGATTAATATTCAACAGCATAGTGAATTGCTCTAAGAGAAAACAAAAATTTTTAAGTTCATTTGAATACATTCATTCTGTGTCAGAAACCTATGCTGTGTCAACTATTTAATCACAATCCAAATTTAGAGCGGAATCCAGCTTGAATGTTGTGTCCATACTTGCCCCAACTGTTCAGGGTTCAACCTCTGCGGTCGTATAAAGCTACTCCCTGCGGAGCATCTGGTTGTTAAAATCAAACTTAGTTTAAATTTTGGACCCTTTGCACTTTAATTTAGACCAATTTTAAAACTGGACCAAAAATTAAGAATCTACTTACACAGTTAGATTTGGCATATCAAAGAACCCCAATTATTCAATTTTTGATGAAATCAAACTATGTTTAATTTTGGACCTCGATTTGGGCCAACTTGAAAACTGGGCCAATAATCAAAAATCTAAGTACATTTTTAGATTCAGCATATCAAAGAACCCCAAGGTTTCAATTTTTGTTAAAATCAAACTAAGTTTAATTTTGGACCCTTTGGACCTTAATGTAGACCAATTTGAAAACGGGACCAAAAATTAAGAACCTACATACACAGTTAGATTCGGCATATTAAAGAACCCCAATTATTCAATTTTGATGAAATCAAACAAAGTTTAATTTTGGACCCTTTGGGCCCCTTTTTCCTTAACTGTTGGGACCAAAACTCCCAAAATCAATACCAACCTTCCTTATGTGGCCATAAACATTGTGTTTAAATTTCATTGATTTCTATTTACTTTAACTAAAGTTATTGTGCGAAAACTAAGAATAATGCTTATTTGGGCCCTTTTTTGGCCCCTAATTCCTAAACTGTTGAAACCAAAACTCCCAAAATCAATCCCAACCTTTCTTTTGTGGTCCTCAACCTTGTGTCAAAATTTCATAGATTTCTATTAACTTAAACTAAAGTTATAGTGCGAAAACCAAGAAATTGCTTATTTGGGCCCTTTTTGGCCCCTAATTCCTAAAATGTTGGGACCAAAACTCCTAAAATCAATACCAGGCTTCCTTTTATGGTCATAAACCTTGTGTTAAAATTTCATAGATTTCTATTCACTTTTACTAAAGTTAGAGTGCGAAAACTAAAAGTATTCGGACGACGACGACGACGACGACGACGACTGACGACGACGACGACGACGACGACGCCAACGTGATAGCAATATACGACGAAAATTTTTTCAAAATTTGCGGTCGTATAAAAAGTACTTATTTTAAATGTTGAAACTATTTTACAATTTTTTTTGATAGATAATAGAATTCATTCTAAACATGAAATCCATAAACTATCCAATATAGCCTTCTAAAATTTGTTGTTTAAATTGTGTAAGAATTGAACTGAAAAATAATTTTCTTTCATTCTAATTAGGCGAGACCTTTCACTAATTAAATACAAACTTCATAGAAATTGCTCAACAAGCAACTGATGAGCAGAGCATATGATATATATAATGAACAAATCCAGAAAGTTAAGTTGCAGTATGCTTCAGGCGCGGATCCAGAGGGGGGTTCCGGGGGTTGGAACCCCTCCCTTTATTTTGGACGAACAATGCATTTGAATGGGGACATGTAGTTGGAACCCCCCCCCCCCCCCCTGTGCTTGACATATAGGGTAGAAACTTGTATATTGCTAAAGACAATATGTGGATCATTAGATATCGTTTAGTGGTTGTGTCATTGAGTTATAGTGTATTGATAAAGATTCCATGTCAGTTTTATTTATACATTAAATTGTTGATGGATACTTTTGTCAAGCAGTAAATATAATTAATAAATAAGAAGATGTGGTATGATTGCTAATGAGACAACTCTTCACCAGAGACCAAATGACCCAGAAAATAGCAACTATAGGTAACTGGGCCGTCAACAATACTGCATAATGTATATTTGACAACAATATCTATAAAGTATTTACAGACTTGTTATATGTTCAGAATTTTGAATGAGGTTTTTTATCTTTATAGCAAATACATGTATCACTCATTGATCAAAAATATCAAATTTGCTTGAATCTTCATTTTGTGCCACTGTGACCGCTCTTAGAAATATGCACCTAAAGTCCCAAACAATATATATATTTCTATAGAAATATCAGGCATTTTTTTTTTTTTTATTTTTTTTTTAAACATTGTATTTGCAAAAGTAGCAAAAAGGGATTGAACACAAGTTATAACAACATAAGCAATATCCTCTCCCTTAAAAATATCATAACACACACTTGATATAACACCTCTTCCCAGAGGTCACATGTTGAGAAACAAACTGCATTTATCTTGTTATGGATAATTACCAGACTCCCATGTCAGTGACAGATATTGTATACAGACTGTTTATCCAGATGTCTCAGATGATAATTTGGAGAGACAGGGTGGTGATAAAGGCTGGGTGACTTACTCCAGTAATGGCCACATTTTATCTTATTTATGTAACTTTTTGACAGAATTGTTGCTGTTGGAATTACATGTGTCTGACAGTACTGTGCTTAGTAAACCAAAACTCCAGGTTTTTTTTTATTAATTTTTATATTTTTGTGTTGTTTTTTATGCCCCATTTATGGGCATTATGTTTTCTGGTCTGTGCGTCCATTCGTTGGTCTGCCTGTCCTGCTTCAGGGTAAAGTTTTTGGTTGAGGTAGTTTTTTATGAAGTTGAAGTCTAATCAAATTGAAACTTAGTACATATTGTCCTTATGATGTGATCTTTCTAATTTTAATGCCAAATTGGAGTTTTTACCCCATTTTCACGGTCCACTGAACATGGAAAATGATAGTGCAGATGGGGCATTCTTGTTTTAATCTCTATTTTTACACTTAAATTTTCCGAAGTCATAGATATTTACTCCAACTCTTTTGTTGGATATCAAAATATTTTACTACAATCATGAAGTTTTTTTAATATTTTTTTTTAGATTGATGTACCACAGCCTTCAACCACTTTAATCTTTGAGGTTTTCACTTTTAAACATAAGACCAGCAGTTTATATGTGGATACATATACATTTTGTTCTTGCTAACTGCTTTTAAATTGTTTCTATCTTTCTTTTCAGATTAAAGTCCTAAACCAGAGGAGTCATTCCAGATTATGAGGAAAATCACTTTCTTTGCAGAATTCCCTCAAACTTGATTTTAATGTTACATCTTTGTTTTAAAATTATCTTTTAGTTATTTTCTTTTAATTAAGAAATATTTTTAAAACATGGGCTGCCGATACATCACTCGTTAATGACATGTTGTGTTGTTTTAAATGTTAAGAACTATGGTTGCTCTTTTATTTCAGGGGGTGGGGAATCTTCAATCACGGTTATGTTATTTTTATTGATATAATAATATAGACTTTCCATTATTAAAGTGCAGTTGTGTTTTTTACTTAGTTAATGCGAAAACCCAGTCTGCATATTTGACAAAAAATAGCAGTTTCACAAATCATCTTTGATTAGATCAGGGTTGTAACAATGGATATCTGAAATACTAAAATGATGACTGCAAACGCCTTGGTGACATCATTTTATAGAATTTGGGAATTTTGAAATCCAAGGAACAAAACTTAACTTAAACCTGCTGCATTTTCTATTTTGTTTTTTGTTTTTTCCAGACTTTTAAAGGTCTGTTATTGTTAAGATATAAATTTGCCTTCATCATTTGACACTGCCTCATTTTAAAATTGTTTTGTTTTTGTCTTAAATCTAGACAATAATGTCATGTTAGATTGTTCAACAGGTTGTTTCGCTCAACTGAGTTGTACAGATTTAGTTTTTCGCTGGAGTAAACAGAGTGATTAAAATTAACATGAAATCAAAGAAAAAGTAAATAATAAAATTGTGTTAATAAAGTTATAAATGTATTACTAAAACTTTTCAATAGCAATAATTAGACACTTCATTTAAGTTTTTCTTTTTCTATATAAAATTTGAGTCCATTATGTATTCTATTGTTGTTTTCTGCCATTGTCATGACAACTTGCAATAACTGTTCAAATACTCTTTGTTATAGAATATTGTATTTTTATGTGCCAAAAATAATCATGTTTTGCAATAAATTGTTGAATTTTGTATATTTACAATTAAATGAATATGTGTGTTATTGTTTTGCCTGCAAAGAAAGTCCAAGAATACAGTAATTTCAGAAATTATTGGGTGCATTTATTATTGCGATTTTGTTAAATGTGATTTTAATTTTTACGATTTTGAGAAAAATCCTGTTTAATTCAGATAAAATATTACACAATGCGAGTTTTAATTATTGTGTTTACAAGTCTGTGGTATTTTTCGCAATAATAAAAGCCTCACAATAATTTCTGAATATACAGTATGTGACATAGGAATTTTAATTAAAAACCAGATGCTCCGCAGGGCGTAGCTTTATACGACCGCAGAGGTTGAACCCTGAACGGTTGGGGCAAGTATGGACACAACATTCAAGCTGGATTCAGCTCTAAATTTGGATTGTGATTAAATAGTTGACACAGCATAGGTTTCTGACACAGAATGAATGCGTTCTAATGAAATTAAAAATTTTGTTTTCTCTTAGAGCAATTCACTATGCTGTTGAATATTATTCCTCTAAAAAAAATGTTTGAAGAAATTTTCTTTTTATTTATGAAATTTCAAATGAGAAAATTGAACCCAATTTTTTTAATCACATCCCCCTTTCCCTTATTCCAAAACTAATCTCAATTAAAATTTCTAATGGAGTTTGCAACAATTACTACTCATTTAAATACATCATAAAATATTAAGATGTAAAAAAAATGCTTGTTATCACTGAATGGTAAAGATTATTTTAATTTATCAGTTGGTAGTAAAAAGTGAATATACATTGTATATTGTATATTCACTTTTTACTACCAACTGATAAATTAAAATAATCAATCTTTGTTATATATACATTGTATATTGTATATATAACAAAGATTGATTCAGGACAAAGAAAGATAACTCCAAATAAAAAAAATTCTTACAATTAGATATTTCTTGCTTACTATTCTGGACAAAGAAAGATAACTCTAATTAAAAACAAAATTGCTATTTCACAATATTTTGCAATAAGATATTTCTTGCCATTGCGCAATACTGTGCAATTGAAAAGACTTGCTATTGCACAAAACTTAATATAATAATTTTAGATCCTGATTTGGACCAACTTGAAAACTGGGCCCAGAATCAAAAATCTAAGTACATGTTTGGATTCAGCATATCAAAGAACCCCAAGATTTCAATTTTTGTTAAAATCAAACTAAGTTTAATTTTGGACCCTTTGGACTTTAATGTAGACCAATTTGAAAACAAGACCAAAAATTAGGAATCTACATACACAGTTAGATTCGGCATATTAAAGAACCCCATTTATTCAATTTTTGATGAAATCAAACAAAGTTTAATTTTGGACCCCGATTTGGACCAACTTGAAAACTGGGCCGATAATCAAGAATCTAAGTACATTTTTAGATTCAGCATATCAAAGAACCCAACCGATTAATTTTTTGTCAAAATCAAACGAAGTTTAATTTTGGACCCTTTGGACCTTAATGTAGACCAATTTGAAAACGGGACCAAAAGTTAAAAATCTACATACAAAGTTAGATTCAGCATATCAAAGAACCCCAATTATTCAATTTTGATGAAATCAAACAAAGTTTAATTTTGGACCCTTTGGGCCCCTTATTCCTAAACTGTTTGGACCAAAACTCCCAAAATCATTACCAACCTTCCTTTTATGGTCATAAACCTTGTGTTTAAATTTCATAGATTTCTATTTACTTATACTAAAGTTATGGTGCGAAAACCAAGAAAAATGCTTATTTGGGTCCCTTTTTGGCCCCTAATTCCTAAACTGTTGGGACCTAAACTCCCAAAATCAATACCAACCTTCCTTTTGTGGTCATAAACATTGTGTATAAATTTCATTATTTTCTATTTACTTAAACTAAAGTTATTGTGCGAAAACCAAGAATAATGCTTATTTGGGCCCTTTTTTGGCCCCTAATTCCTACACTATTGAAACCAAAACTCCCAAAATCAATCCCAACCTTTCTTTTGTGGTCATAAACCTTGTGTCAAAATTTCATAGATTTCTATAAACTTAAACTAAAGTTATAGTGCGAAAACCAAGAAAATGCTTATTTGGGCCCTTTTTGGCCCCTAATTCCTAAAATGTTGGGACCAAAACTCCCAAAATCAATACCAACCTTCCTTTTGTGGTTATAAACCTTGTGTTAAAATTTCATAGATTTCTTTTCACTTTTACTAAAGTTAGAGTGCGAAAACTGAAAGTATTCGGACGACGACGACGACGCCAACGTGATAGCAATATACGACGAAAATTTTTTCAAAATTTGCGGTCGTATAAAAAACTATTTCATGGTTCAGGGTGCTTGGAAAAGTTTGGCTTTTTTTATCACATGATTTTCATACTTATGAATTATAGGGCAGCTACCCATGTATATTGGAGGTGTAGAAACTTTGCAATGCTATACATATCCATCAGACAGAGATCACTTTACCTTGACCTTTTTTCTTGAATTGATGATCATCATTAAGATTTTCATGGTTGTACAAATGTATAATATATCTATATAAAAATAAAAAGAAGATGTGGTATGATTGCCATCATGAGACAACTCTCCACAAGCGACCAAATGACACAAAAATTATAGGTCACTGTACGGCCTTCAGCAATGATCTCTTTTTCCAATACTTTTAGTAACATGTCAACCAAATATTTGGTATATGGACATACTGTAAGGTGTACATGTATTTCTGGTAAGATTCATCTGATCTGACCTCATTCTCATGGTTCATCGATAAAGCTCAGTTTAGGTATAGAACTAAGAATGGGGAATGTGTCAAAGAGCAACAGCCTGACCATCAAGCAGAAAACAGCCCACAGCCACCAATGGGTCTTGAAAGAAGCCACAAAATCTAGCACACAAAAGAGGGCTTCAGCTGACCCCTAAACAATAATGTAAACACCAATGAAAACAGTATAACAAAACTAACCCAGAGTGAGGGCAGCATACTGTCTTCAATAGTTACCTAAGTGAACATTTTTTGACTGTGCCCTAATCTGTGACATTTTCATACAGTCTAGATGTGTTTGGAGTTAATGTAATTTCCTCTGGCTTTTCTCTAGAATGGTATTTTCAAAAAAGATTTAAGAGTTAAAAACATTGGTCAATACTGCAATTATTACAATATATAAATGTCTTAATCCTATCATATGGTAAGTTGTAAATCACCCTGAGGTCAAACTATTAATTATGATTTATTTTGCCATGTTTTTATTATGGCAACAAAGGGACAGGATAATTGTTAAAACATTCTAAAAATATCAACTCAGTCTCACATTTACATTTCGTCACCATTGCTTGAATTATCAATACTAGAAATTAAACTGGCATTTTTTTCATTATTTGTCAATTGCCATAATAAATAGCAGCAATAATTTCAGAAATTACAGTAAGTTCGAAAGAAACTACCATAGATCATGTAGATCTCTGAACAACACAAAATTGGCTATGTTAAAAACATGACAACAACTAGTGAACTGAAATTTCTGACAAGGGACAGGGGTGGGATGAAACAAGCTGAAGGACGCCTCCGGGTGCTGGAATTTCTCGCTACATTGAAGACCTGTTGGTGACCTTCTGCTGTTGTTTTTTTCTATGGTCAGGTTGTTGTCTCTTTGACACATTCACCATTTCCATTCTCAATTTTATTTTAGAGTACATGCTATCTTAATAAAGTTATTATATTCTCAATATGAATAATACAAAACAATGGTGTCGTTCTGATAAATTTATTGTATCACACTAAAGCTATACCATGCATGAAATATATTATAGTAGTAAAGAGTATTTTACATCAGTTTGGCACTGTGGAGTATCTGACTAGAGTTTACACTCAATAACACATGATTATAGGCAAATATATATACAAATACAACCTTATATGAACAAAGTGATATAGTCGCAAAATATTATGCATCTATAAAAAAACTTTTTCTGAAATAACGATACTTAAGAAAAGATAAACATGTATGTGTAAAAAAATGACATGTATTTAACATCTCTGATCTATGCAACGTATAAATCACAAAATGGTTTAAACTTTTATAAAAGAAAAATATTGCAATGATGAAACAACTAGCATCTTGTGAATTTTTTAATAACATTTTCAGTCATTTTCATTAATTAAAGAATGTGACGAAAAGAAAAACTGTTTGCACATTCTTTCATTGACAAATTAAATCAGGTATTTTCAGCAAAAATTATTAAAATTTCATCACTTGTGAATTTAAATATTGACAAATATGATTTGGTTTGGGTTAGACAATAGGTCACACAGACTTTTCTTTTCATTCTTTCATTGACAAATTAAATCAGGTATTTTCAACCAAAAATTTTAAAATTTCATCACTTGTAAATTTAAACATTTAAACATTGACAAATATGAATTGGTTTGGGTTAGACAATAGGTCACAGACTTTTCTTTTCAAATAATTGATAAATTCCATTGACATCAGATTCTGTCTGACAAATCTCATTTCTATTATAAAAGGACAGACAGGAATGATAAAATATGGCAAAAAATACTATTATGACTAATTCTTGCAGACAGATTAATTTAGAAATCATAAATACTTTTTTAATGGTTTCATGAGAATGCTTCATAAATTAAAAATGACCACAAATGAAATATAAATTCATTAAAATATAAAGTAACAAAATGACTGAAAGTGGAAAAAGGGTCTTCCCCCCTTCCCCTTTACTCCTATTTATATCCAATTTTAAATAAGCAGGCAATATTCTGATATCCAATTTTTGTTTATTAATTTCTTTGTACAATCCAGAATACTTTTAATATACAACCTAGTTTTTAACATATTTATAATATCACATATTTTTTTTTGTAAATATGAATTATTACAATTGTTCTAGTCCCTTTTTTTCTTACTTTGCAACCTCTTAGAAACAGATTTAAACTTGGGTTTTTTTTCCTAACAAAAATACCACTTTATAAAAACATACAAATAAACAACAAAATCTTTTTTCAAATTAAGTTTGACAACCAATTAAATGAAATGTAACCACACATATCACAAAGGCAATAATATTAAAAGTTCAAATATATACAAAACATGCAGACACTCATTATATAGAAATATACTTTTTTATGAGAATATACAAAAAAACATACAAAGTTGATAATGAATATAACCATTTGAATTAATTTTTTCTACAAAAACAGAAGAATTTTTAATGAACTTGTTTAAACAAAAACATCATGTGAGATTGTGTTTTAAATTTATTTAATTTCATAGGTCCAAGGCCCATATTTATGTAAAATTACTCGTTTACCTGATTTCCTGAAAAAATTCCAACAAAATATTAACCCTTATGACCATAAATTTAGTTTGCCAGCTGCCAAATTTACATTGTATTTTCACTTTTTTTCTAGAACGTAAATGAGACATGGCTAAAAGTGAAAAATGTTCAATAAATGCTTGAATTGAAATTTTGTGAAAGAATATTAAAAAAAAATATTCATTTTAAATGAAATAATGTTTTAACAGAAATTGCATATAACTTTTCAAAAAGTTGATCGGAAAAAAAGTTGGTTTAATGATTTGAAACAACACAACTGAGGTTATATATATAATATATAAATGGCAAAAACAAACAAAGCAGAACAAATATTTGCAACAAAAAACCTGAAATATTCAACATTTAAAATAAAAACTATAAATATATACAAATAGTCCCTTCAAGATTATATTTCATTTAATAAATAATAATAAAATTTTTCCTTGGTATAAAAATGTTCAAATGGTACCAAAATTTACAAAGATAGTTCTCACCTTCTCTTTATATTAAAAAAATCTTTTCCCATCATATACACAAAATACATTCAAAATACGACATTTCTTATATATGATATACATAAAATACTATAAAATTTCCTTCTCTTCTTTCTCATAAATTTACAAATTATAACCATGATCACTGATTTCATAAATTTACAGATAAAAATTCTTTCTTGATATATCGATGGAATCTTTAGAGTTATTCCCCTTTGTTACATAGGAAAGTCATCCTCTTCATCAGATGATGTTAATGACCTAATTATTATGTGAATCCATCGTAAAGCACCTCCCAGGTCATTTTACGTACATTTGAGGTCAACCCATGTAAATACAAAACTAGTCAATATTATATCTCCTCAAATATCATAACTATACCAAAATATTTTGTTTGGGTAAATCATATATCCAGGTAACTTTAGTGAGGTTTAAGATAAAATAATTTTTTTTAAAGTGGTGGAAAGAAGCTTATATATTCTTTGATGATTGAAGTAAACAACAAGATACCTCACCCTAAATCATTCTGTTTTGATTTTTTTGCTGATTAAAGATAAGAGACTGACATAGTTTCACTGCATACTGAAAGATGCTGTAGAAAATTGAAATGGATGACTTTTCTTTGTTATCCATCTAAATATAACATATGTTTATATGCCTATGACTAATATTTCTTATCTTGTAAATCAGCAAGCTAGAGATTTAAAGAAATCATTACCTTCTTTTACCTCAAATACAGACCATTAATTTGATAAACTGAGTATGTAATTGAGTTCATTAAAAAAAGACAATTTAATATTTTTTTTGAAAATTTTTGATTGAGATGTAGAGGACATTTAATTACAATAAAACTCCCCTAAATAGAACCCTATAACATTTTTACCCCCTACTGAGCCTCAGTCTTTGGGTAGATAATATATATATGCACCATATGTATTAATGCTAGTGATATAATGAATGTTGACTTTCCCATGTAACTAATCACTTATATTAAGGTGATTTGGTTTGGTCCTTTTCCAGTTTATACACATATATACTTGTCACAGTTTTGTACTGATTCTGTATGATGAGTTGATAAAAACATTATTGTTTAGTCTTGGGGAGGTGTTAGCAAATTGATTTTTTTGTCCATCATAGATTCGATGAAATAGTAGAATGATGATATTTTAAAATATTTTTTTAAAGCTATCAGTAAAATTTCAAAAACACTTCTGTGTGAAACATTAGACCTGTAAATAATTTTCCATGTCTAATGTCCTCTTATGTTATTTGAACTTTGGACATAACATGTACTATCACAAGATTGTATTGAATTTTATATACTTGACTTATTTATTTAATTATTACTTGGCTGAACCCTCTCTCTATATATATATATATATTATCATGTCAAATTGTCAAATGTTTATGCCCTTTTGGCCCCTTAATTGGAAATTTTAAAAAAAACTTTTGCTAACAAGGACCCCCAACTTGCACATCAACATCACATCAGTACAAAACAGAGACACAGTCATGTAAATTATCTTTGAGCAATATATCTTCATATTTAACATGTTTATGTAATTCCCATATGGATAGTAAACTGATTCTAAAACCATCTGCATTTCAATGTAGGATAATAATATGAAGTATTAATCAGCTGTTCACAACCAGGTTCATTAAGGCCACAACAACAAAAAGACATGTCAGTTTATAGTTCAGGGCCAGTAGTCTAACTTGTCTATAGAGACGGGGGGCAGATCTAGTCATTTTAAAAGGGGGTTCCCAACCCATGATAAAGGGGGGTTCCAACTATATGTCCTCATTGAAATGAATTGATCGTCCAAAAAAGGGGGTTTCAACCCATGATAAAGGGGGGTTCCAACTATATGTCCTCATTCAAATGTATTGATCGTCCAAACAAGGGGTTTCAACCCATGATAAAGGGGGGTTCCAACTATATGTCCTCATTCAAATGTATTGATCGTCCAAAAAAGGGGGTTTCAACCCATGATAAAGGGTGGTTCCAACTATATGTCCTCATTCAAATCAATTGATTGTCAAAAAAAAGGAGGGTCTAACCCCTGGAACCCCCCTCTGGATCCGCCACTAAGAGACAAAGAATCTCAAAATTTATCATGTTTTAATTGGTTCCGCAAAATGATTTGTTAAGAATTTAATTTCAACTAAAATTTTGTAATTGTAGATTATAACCTATGCATATTCAATTAGTATCAAAATAAGAGAGGGGATACAGAATAATTGGATTTTTCAGAAATTTTTGACATTGTCAGTACAAAGGGCAAACAATATAAACATTCTATGACTGTAACCTTTACAACCACAAATGTTCAATTAAAATTATGATGGTAGGTTGCATAAACAATATAAACAGACATGTGTTTTTCATGTAGAATCTTGCAAACCTATGATTTAGATACTGTAAAATCAGATACATTTTGTGATTTTTTCAAATAGAGCAAATAGTGACAGGATAATACTGCTTATTAATTTGCTTAAAACTAATGTATTAAATTTTAATAACTTCCTAAGTTTTTCCTTAAATTGCATCAATTTATGTAAATTGTTGTCCCTACATTAAGAAGATCAACAAAACTTTATGAATTTACAGTAAGTATATAACATGTGAAGAGATCTATATATTTTCTGAATTTTTACATTGAATTTAATCATTGGACACAACCACAGATACCTTTTTCCATTAAAAAATATGATAGATCATTGTTAGCTTTATGTCCAGTGGAAGATACCGTATAGCGGGTTATTTTCGCGGGGTGTAAATTTTCGCTTATTTTCGCGGACAGAACTAAATCGCGAAAATAAATTCCGCCAAATTAAAGGTGTACATATAAAGGTATTAATAAAAGTTTTAAGTCCGCCAAAATAATAACCGCCAAAATATTTCGTATACCTTGTTCAATGAAAATCGCGAAATTTTACACCCGCGAAAATAACCCGCTATACGGTAATACAGGCAGGACAACTGCACTGTGTATGTATGTATGTATAACACACACTTATGTCATTTCAGACTGCATATATAATCAAGGTTTAAGCTCTCAACATAAACTTATGAACTGATAGTACTTGACACACTTATATTTGAAAAAACATCTATTTTGTCACTTCCTTCAATGAAACACATGTATAATACATTTTTTTCTTTTATAAACTATAAAGAAAAATATACTTATATGTACTAGTCTTCTCATATATTTCCAACACCTTTTTAGATGTAAATAGATCTTCAAAGAAAGGTGGGTAAACCTGTCTCCAATTTTTTATTCTAACTTGAGTTTGTAACATTTGTAAGTTATTAGATATTATTTTTATAATCTAACTTTCTCATCTTTATATTAGCTTCATGAAGGTTGACAAACAAAAGGAACTACAGGATCCTGACATATATGCTGACATACCATACTATCATATAACATCATATAAATACATGAAATTCATCTTCAATGTGTTCACTGTGGACTAACAAAATGAAAATATACCTGAAGTCATATATTCCATACACATTTTTATATTGAACATGTTGATTTAATCCAATTTCCTCAAGAACTATAATATCTTCTTTGTTTCTATTTTTTATAGCGTTAATTTCTTCTACAATAGAATCCTAACATCTTGCATTTCTCACAGAGATGTTGAGGATGCACCTTACTCTGGTCGCTAACGTCTAACCCGTCAGGCTTCTCTAGGGGTCTCTACAAAATAAATAATGAAATGAATCAGGTTGTCTCACTTCAACTGTATAGAACAGGCTATTATTTGAACATGGAATTTTTTTTAATTATGGAATTTGCATAATTTCTTGTGGTTAAAATTTTTAATAAATTCCATGTTTATTTGGTAATATTATGATTATTTGAGTGGTTCATAACATTTTCCATACATTGTATTTAGGTTAGATAGTGTTGTGCGCAGCACAGAACATTTCATAACAGAATAAACAAGGAAATTATAAAAAAATTCGATAACAAGAAATCAAGCAAATTCCATAATTAAAAATAATTCCAAGTTCAAATAATAGCGTGTTATATCTATAATGTAAGTAAGATAGTGTTTATGGAAGATGAGGTCTTCATATCTTTAATTCAATAGTACATTTTGTTTACACATTATGTTTTATTCTTTATATTTAAGAATCACATTTTTCTCTACTCTTTAGGTTGTTGTTTTTCTTGCCCATTTCTCTTTATTCTCTATGCTTAATAGCATCCCATTTTACTATATTCATTACTTTTTCGTCTCTTTTTACTATTCTTTACATTTAGGCCCATTATTGTCTTTTCTGTAACTCCCATCCATACCCTTGTATATATAATAGGGATAAACCAGAATATGAGGATATGTTAATAGCCTATATTTGACCATACTAAACTGTTTATGAGGATACACAAGAATATGACACTTTATACATTATTGGCCCATGTTTGCCCATACTTATATGTTAATAGGGATAGACAAGACACCTGATACATGCATGGCCCACGTTTGCCCATACCAACTCACCTATGCGTGGGGATACACCTGAATATAACACTTTATACATTATTGGCCCATGTTTGTCCATACTAACCTGTTTATGGGGATACACCAGAATATGACACTTTATACATTCTTGGCCCATGTTTGCCCACGAATTACCACTCATCCATTTCCTCTTGCACTTAGTACATTTGTACTCTCCGAAGCATCTCTTTTTACCCTGATATGGAGTCAATCCTTCGCCCTTAGGCCTAGCCTGCAATAGAAATGTTTCAAAACTACACAAAAATCGATATTTGAAATTAAAGTCATTTTAAAGTAATCATCAGATTTTTTTTTATTTAAAAAATAAATTCCATATTGCTAATGTTGAAATCAATGTTAACATAATGTGATGACGTTTATAAATTCAAACCCTTTATTACCATAAAAATCATAGAAGCTTGTCACAAAATGAATGTATTATTATTAAAAAACAAAATCAACAAAATCTCAACAACACAAACTTAATATTCATAGAACGAAATAAAAAAAATATATAGATATATTAGATAAAATAAACTAAGCATCCTCAGTCTAATGCTTACATACTACTTCTTTGGAGTTCGAGAGAGTAGAGAGAACATAATTAATTTTGACATTTTCTTTACATGAATTAAAAGATATATGTAACAAAGACTTGATGATCCATCATTTGATATAGACTTTTCCAAATAAGCCACCTCCATATATAATATATAGCAATAAATGTTTACAAAATTCTTCAAATCATTCTGATTTAATAAAAAAAAAATTGCTGTAAACTCATAATTGGAACTAATGAAGGTACATCAGTATTTGGGGAAGGACAATTTTGTAGCCCATCGCCTTTTTCCAAAATCCGCTACTTTATCTTATTTTTTCTATTAATTTACTTGTTATTTTCTCGTTTTCTATCCACAGCGGTTACTGGTATATCAAAGTTAATAACAATGCCATTAATTGACTGAATTCAAAAACATTATCATCAGTGCAATTTTAAACGTTGTCATCAAATGTAATATTTATATCACATTGTAAATATTTTTATTCACTGATAACGACTTGCAACGTGTGGAGCTGAACTAATTCGAAAGCAGGTTTATATTTAGGCCCACTTAGGAAGCTATGGTAAAATTTCTATACAACCAAGCCACACTAAAGTAACATACTATATTTTAGTATGGACTACAAGACTGCAAAAGGGCCACCAGCCTCCCCCTGGGTCCGTTATGACATTACCGACATTACCATGTATTGTGCTAATTCCTATTGGATTATATCACTTACCTGAGGACAGTCTTTGATGTAGTGTCCCTTTGTAAAGCAGAGATGACACAAATATGTAGATGGTGGTCTTTTGTTTGGTTTGCGGTCTAATGTCAGGTCACTGAAATGGTCCACTAGATCGTTTATAGACCCATAAGGTGAAAGCTGGTGTGTGTGGAATGGTGCCTAGAAAATAAATGTTTATTGAATAAATGCACAGTTATACCCCAATGGGGTTGAAGGCACATATAAATGAACACAATATATCATACAAAAATAACAACAAAAGAACAAACATTATATACATTAAGTATCTATCATGCAGTTGTTGAGTCCACTCTCCTCAGTGACCATGACTTTTTAACAAATGGAGCCGTATACTGCATAATTGACGGACACGAAAGACATAAAACCAATTTATCCACATTATCCATATTATCTATATCAGAATAGGTATTTCTAACTTTCTGAAAAAATTCAAGTCTCAAATCTTTATTTTTAATACATGTAAATAAAAAATGTTCTTCATCATCTATTTTATTTAGACAACAAAGAAGAGAAAATATATACTAAAACTTGAAGTTACTTATTCTTATGTTAATGCACTTTACATATATAAATATAAATGCTTCATCCGTCTATGCTTACCTCTTCGATTACACACTTAATTTCATATAATTGCATACCATTGATTTTTTTTAGTTTTATTTTAAGGCACTTCCAATGCCATATAAAACTTACAAACACGTATATTTTGACATACATATTTTTGATGTTCTTTGATTCTCTTCTTTATAAGACCATAGATGTAATACCCACATCAATGATAAGATCAAACTCTGATATGTCTGCCTTTTTACCGGAACAGAAAAAGATTAAAAATACAAAGATGGGAAATGAATTTATTATTACTTTACTTATGAGGACTAGTGTTGAATTGCTGGAGACTCTTGTCTTAATTATAATAATCAGACAAGTGTGTGTTTCAGATGTACCACTCTCTGTGGTATAGTTCACAATTTGAATTTCTATGTATTTCTGTTTTAAATTTGTGAAATTCCTCTTTTCGATGAATTTTAGAATTCTGTTTGTTTTCCAAACGCATGTGTTCGTGTTGGGGTAAAGACTATTCCCCCGTCAACTCTATTCTGATTGCCTGAAAGGCATTGGGTTTAACAAAGAATATGTATTGAGAAAGCACAGGACTGAATCATATTTCCTTAGCATAAAGAACGTGATTATAGCAGCGGTTTTTGATATGGGTTTCAATGAAAAATGCCACGGAAAGCGGCATTATATGTATTTGCCAAACTTTCATTATATTCTGTTGCCAATTTATTTTTTTATAAAAACAATATAAGCAGCGTTTTGGACAACGCAAGCAAACCGCAACAATAGGAGAAATAGTCCCTGCGGTGAAAGATATGACACTCATTATGGATCACGGCAGGTGATGGCCCGTTACGACTGTTTTCTGTCAAATAAATAACGACCTACTGATTCCCCATATGAACTATCTTCGAATGTTTTTCCCATTAAAAAGTAGAGAAGATCACAAATTACAACGGTGACATTTTCATTGCTGACAGTTTAACATTAATGCAACAATTAACCCCTTTTATTACGGTCTGAATGGGAGGTCCTTCGATTCTGTATTTTCTAATTTTTTAAGCACTTTGTTTTATTTTTTATAAATTTTACGTATTTTTTGCTATAATTTATGTTTCACTACTTCATTATTTAAACTGCTCTCATAGAAAATAAACAACACTTAGCACATCTTGAAGATCACACTTAAGACTTTGCTATTTTCTGATTTGAACAGCCGTAATTAAAGATTTGGAGATACAATATATATTAGAAAGTAAAGTAAAGTTAAATTTGTGTAATAATGACACATTTGATTACATTTAACAAAATATGTTATAAAATAAAATTTAAAAAAACCCGAACCATTGGATCCATAATTACAGATATTAAAGATATTTTAGATAAAGGAGATCATATAGAAACGTAAATCAGTACGACAAAGAGCAATTATAAAATAAGTGCGAACTGTTCTCTTTTTTAAGACGCGTATCTTTACTTACTTTCTAGTGTATATTTATACAGATAACAAGCAATGACTTCCACCTTTCCTGATTGCTTTTTTTAAACAAAAATCCTGTTTTTGACAGGAATTAATCTTCTAAATTATCAACCCATGAACCTTTCCTTTATAACTCTTTTTTTTTGGCATAAAAAAATATGGTGCCATTAGAAATTATTTATCTAGCAAATGCTTTTTAATTATTTCCCTCAAAATAACAGCTATTACATGTTCGTTTTTAATCTTTATTTGCAAAACATACAGAAACCAATTTTGGTTGTGGCAAATACATTGACAAACAAACATAATGAAACATAATGAAAACTCGACAATATTATACGAAATATGATAAAAACAGTGACTGTTCTCCTTTCCTCAGTTCTAATGACTCTTTAATAAAAGAAACAACTGCTTTTACATCATTTGGTGTTGATGGATTAAGTATCATCACGAGTTTATCAGTAAAATTAAGTGTTTAAAAATTTACATATTTTTGTATATAATATTTTAGAAAGATTTCTCTTATATTTTTATTTATTTTACAGTTGAAGAAAAAATGAAATTCATCTACTGAGTATTGTTTTAAATTTAGAAAGAAAAGTTATTTATTACAAAACGAAGAAGCCTTTAGTCCAAACATAAAACTCTAAATTTTTTTTAAATATTGTTTACATGCATTATGTTTATGAATATCTTCAAAACTGGATTTCATCTGATGTAAGTTTCAGTACTGACATGACAACTGTTTAGAAGTTCAGTTTGTGTTCAATGTTAACAAATGACTAATTGTTGAAGGTGAGGTCGAAGGCCGTTCAGTGACTTGTGATAGTGCACATCTTTGTCGTTTGGTATAGTTGTCTCATCGGTAGTCAAAATAAATATCTTTTTAAAAGGGTTCTACATCCACTTGAGCGGAAGTTGTTGACTCTTGAAACATTACTTCTAGATTTGTTGTGAAGAATACAAGTATAATATGTGTATATATAATATATAAATAGTTTTCAAAATGTTTTAAATATTTTTCACTAATTTGAGATACAGTAGATTTTACAGATGAACAACCATGCTGCATTTAATATCAAAAGAGTTGTTACATCTTGCTAGGAAATAGGTACATGTCATGGTGGTATTATATTGATGTTCCGAACCCCTGCTGATGTCAAAAGAAATTTGTGTGGTCACATACCGAGGGTCGGAGGTCGGATCATAAGGACAAATACCATGACATAAGCTGTCACCACAGGGTGACAAACTTAAATTAATCCCCTGCTAACACTTCCGTCAAAAGAGTGGGTCATGTTTATCTTCAGTTAATGAATACCAGATGAGAATTGTGTGTAACTGTATGCATGATTATTATAATGATATGTATCGTGACCTGCTGATAAAACACTACGAGGGCAAAAGATAAGACAAATATGCTGTCTTAAAATAAATACGACAAATCTGAAAATTAATTTGCATAATTTACTGTTTACTATTTTTCGTTTAAAAACTTATATTATTTAATGCTTCTAGTATACATTTAAGAATAAAATACAAAATTGGATGATGTTGAAATGCAGCAGTAAAAAGTAAAAACACAAAAATACTGAACTCCGAGAAACTTGAATTCAAAAAGGAAAGTCCAAAATCAAAAGGCCAAAATCAAAAGGCAAAATCAAAAGTCCAAACACATCAAACGAATGGATAACAACTGTCATATTCCTGACTTGGTATAGGCATTTTCGAATGTAGAAAATGGGGGATTGAACCTGGTTCGACCAAGAGAGAAACCAATTTGCAAGAAAAGTAATAAATTCTATAAATGTCTTAATTTTTTTTCTTCACAGCGTCTTTTTGTTTGTTTTTGTTGTGTTTTGTTTTTTGACATAAAAGATTGTTATATACCAGTGTTTTACACTATATCTATCAGATCACAGAAACAACTCTGACGAATCGACGATATAAGTGCAGCAGCAAATCAAACACTCGAGAAAGATATTAATGTCCTCTTTTTTTTATCACAGTGTTTCATTGTGTAGTACATAGACGATTGCTATCTACTAAAGACTAAATAAACCATATGTGCGCACTGATTTTTTTTGTCGAATTGAAAGTTTCGAACTTGTTTATACGTTTTAATTTTAGAACACTGTTGTACAATCATGAATAAAATAATCCAAACTTATATTTCTTGCAGGTTTCATAAATTGGAGAGAGAGAAAGCTATGCGTACGTTTAAGACAAAATCCCGAACTTCATCATTTTCTAGTATGGAAAAATATTAAAATTTAAGAAAAACGGTCAGGTCCATTCTTGTAAGACAAGCAATATATCTAGCAATATATATGTATAAATATAAATCATATGACTCACCAACGGAAATAAAGTAAAATAAGATGGGGGAGGATGATGATAAAGATTTCTTACCGGATTTATTCCATTCAGTTGCATTGATGACCAGGCGTCGGTTCCGAAATAATTTTGTCCAGTTTTTAACAGCGAAGTTACGGTGTTAACGCTGTTTACTGTCGAAACTGGGCTTGACCATGGATCACTATAAAGGCTTTGTCCAGCCTGTGGTACCCCACCCTGCCCGTCGGGCATAGTAAGGTACACACCCCAGTTCATTACCATCTGGGGATACTGATAATTGGTCTCGATCATGCCTGTCATCTTTCCTTCCCCGATGTTCCCCTGTTCTGGGAGTCTGAGGCCAACGAGTCAACTTATCAAATACCAAAATATTACACGCCTGCCAATCAAGTTCCATTACAGCTTTGAACTTTCTAAATTCGGCAGAGAGGGAGGTACCGTTGCTACGAGCGACAAGTCTGTTTCAGCAGACGATAAGTAACCCCATGATGTCGGATCCAACTGTTGAAAAGTTTTCCAACATCTGGTTTATGACATTCTCACCATAATCACAACAAATAGGCTACTTATCGAAATAATTAATACATGTTTAAGATATCATAAGATTTAGTAATATGATACAATTACAAATTTATACTAAGTTGTTTGACTGTGTGACAGTCACAGCAGCCTGTATCAAATTGATCCGATATGTAACACAAAAAAACTCAAAAAAGTAAAAATACAAACTTTTTCGGTTGATTGAGAAAAAAAGTTATGAAAGTGAAATAAATTTAATAAACAAACTGATAGAAACAATATAAATATTTTAAGAAACGCCAGAAAGAAAATATATTGAAAATAAAAAGCATTAAAAACTTATTAAAATAAACATAATTTAATCAAGGAAAAAATGGTATAAGAAGGAAAAACAGACAGAAATAAAAATAAAAACCAACGAAAGAGGACAAACGACAAATTTAAACTTTTATTAGCAGCGCCTGCCCGTATATGAACTACCCTCATTGATTTAAAATAAAAAAGAATATTGAATAGAAACTAGTTCTAATGACAAGGCTATGTTGTTTTCGCCTCGAAAATTCAGGAAGAATTCCTCCACAATTTTTGATTTTTTTTAGCCCGGCGATTTTGAACTTTTTAATTTAATTTTAAAAATATAAATATTAAATGTGGTCTTTGTCAATTCCGATGATAGTTTTCTATGATTGAAAAAACAAAGACAAAATTTTGATTGAACAAATAAACAAAAGAACGACACATTTGATACTAGATCGATACAATGTTACAATGTGTCAATCATAAACTGCAGCCAAATATTTCAATGTCCTGCTCATCAGTCATATAAAACAGTGATACTCATCTGAAATTTAAATAAGAAACACACCAATATAGACAACCAAGTAACTAAAAGCTAATTTGTCTGTTGTTTCTTTCGTTGTGAATGAAAGAAAACTATGTCACTCAAGCACCGGTGTATCTTTCCTCAAATCATCATTCACATTGGGGTTAACAATCTTTGCTTTTGTCTACTTTTCTCATGTTTGAACGTACATAAAATGATATCGACTAAAATTTAAAAAAAAAGTGTTTTTTAAAGTAAAAATGATTTACAAATAAGTCAATACTGAATGCATACCCTTAAACTACAATGTTCACACTAGTTTGCCTGTATTTTGAACTTGAACTTCAATAGATAAATAAAAAAAAAATGTTCTGCGAGACGAGATCATCATATTTTATGCCAACATGTTCTAAATTACCAACCTCCTTTTAGGAGTACATGTAGTTGCCCTTACATGAAGTTTTTTGTTTGCCGAATATTTTAATAGAGAGAATCTACGAAATTGATACATGTGATCAGCAGGACAAAATCTACACTAGCTTCTATAAACATAACGAGTTGTGTCCCTTTGATTGGATTTTTAACAATTTTAGCAATTTGGGTTGATAACAGCAAACAATACCATTAAGACCGTAAAATCTACAAATACTGAATGCCGGAAAAATAGGCAAAATTCTAAGTCGACTCCATGATAGGAGATATTGCCCCGAAAGGATTGTCCCCGCCATCGGGACATGATCTTCAATCATATGATTTACCAAAAAGAGTTAACTTTTCAGTGCAATGGAATTTATGTATGAAATGCAAAGGTTTCGCAATGATCCTAGCAACTATGTATTTTCATTTCAATATCCTTTTTATGAATTATAAGCATAATTGCTATATTCATCGGACCATGACTTGTATTTGTTCATGGAATTAAGTGACTTAAATAAATAGGGGATTGTCCCAACACGAATTAGATTTTAATAGTAACACCTTTTAAACATTGGAAGTGATGTCAACGTAATACTTCCATGATTTAAAATTTTTCTATGTCCATGAATTTTTCAGCAAAAGATTAATTTACGGTAACCGCCTATACCAATTTCACGTAATGTTTCTTTAAGGGCATACGATACAGTTACAGGGAAGGTAATGAATGACGTTGCTAACGTAATTTGTTATTTTCGCGACGCCAAACTGTGACATATCGGGAAAAGATGCATTTATCGACTGATTTTTATCATTCAAACTGATTTAATTTGAAAACGAGTACATGGACCCCTATTTTTCAAAACAGCAATTTGTTTTATTTTGCAGGGAGATGATGTGACCCAAATTTTATAAAACTATAAATAGAGGATTTTTTTTAAATTTTGATATAAACATGCAGCAAAAAATGACGTATTTTCCTCAATTCATGAACATTTGATAAATATGAATTATTTCTGAATAAAAAATGCATAATTTTTTAAGATACTTATAAAATACAGAAATTACCGATTATTTAACAAAAAACAATTTGTGTTTATCTTTTATAACAAAAAAGTTATGTCTTTCTTTCGAAAAAGAAATTACGGCCACAAATCTGAATTTTGAGCAAATATACAAAATTTCGACTTAATTTTACTCAAAAAGTAGCACATGAAGGTATCTTTTTAATTGCATATTTGATTTAATCAGGTAAAAAATAGCCTATATGCAAGTTTTCACGAACTTGTAAATACAGATTCAAAACTGTAACGTATGCCCTTAATAACAAAGATCGCCATATTCTGTATGTGTCTGTTTTTGTCAATCATACCACTCATCCTTGTCAACTTTGTTTCACATACAAACCAATGCCCAAGTTACACATTACACATTATTTTACAACCGGTTAGTAGAAACTAGTTACATTATACAGTGGCGGATCCAGAATTTTTCATAAGTGGTGCCTACTGACTGACCTAAGAGGGGGCCCGCTCCAGTCACGCTTCAGTGTAACTGAATATAAGCAATATAAGCAACCAATTTTTTTTCCCAAAAAGGGGGGTCGGACCCCCTGCCCCCACCATATCCGCCTCTGTTATAAACATCATGCAACTCTGACTCAGTACTCGTTTTTTTCCTAATTCACCACGAAATTCAAAAGAAAAAATACAAGAGGCGGTTTTAGTATAGCACGTGTAACTACTATCATGTTATCTTTAAAAAATATGTTCAAAGTTAGCACTGGAATTTTTAATCGGCAATTGATTCATCATTTATTGCGTCAAAAGATTTCTCGCGAATTAGGGAAGACATAAGTATAGTTCAAGTTAATTTCTAGTATGATAAACCTGGAAACAGTACATCTAACATATATATGTTCCTGGATGAACGGACCATAGATTATAGTCGGACCTAAAGGTAACAAGGGTTGAATACTTGTATATGTCATTTGGTCTCTGGTGGAGAGTTGTCTCAGTGGCAAACAAGAGTTGAATACTTGTATATGTCATTTGGTCTCTGGTAGAGAGTTGTCTCATTGACAAACAAGAGTTAAATACTTGTATATGTCATTTGGTCTCTGGTGGAGAATTGTCTCATCGGCAAACAAGAGTTGAATACTTGTATATGTCATTTGGTCTCTGGTGGAGAGTTGTCTTAGTGGAAAACAAGGGTTGAATACTTGTACATGTCATTTGGTCTCTGGTAGAGAGTTGTCTCAGTGGCAAACAAGAGTTAAATACTTGTATATGTCATTTGGTCTCTGGTGGAGAGTTGTCTTATTGGCAAACAAGGGTTGAATACTTGTATATGTCATTTGGTCTCTGGTGGAGAATTGTCTCATCGGCAAACAAGAGTTGAATACTTGTATATGTCATTTGGTCTCTGGTGGAGAGTTGTCTTATTGGCAAACAAGGGTTGAATACTTGTATATGTCATTTGGTCTCTGGTGGAGAATTGTCTCATCGGCAAACATGAGTTGAATACTTGTACATGTGATTTGGTCTCTGGTGGAGAATTGTCTCATCGGCAAACAAGAGTTGAATACTTGTATATGTCATTTGGTCTCTGGTAGAGAGTTGTCTCAGTGGCAAACAAGAGTTGAATACTTGTATATGTCATTTGGTCTCTGGTGGAGAGTTGTCACATTGACAAACAAGAGTTGAATACTTGTATAGGTCATTTGGTCTGTGGTGGAGAATTGTATCATTGGCAAGAGTTGAATATTAGTATATGCCATTTGGTCTCTGGTGGAGAGTTGTCTCATTGGCAAACAAGAGTTAAATACTTGTATAGGTCATTTGGTCTGTGGCGGAGAATTGTATCATTGGCAAGAGTTGAATATTAGTATATGTCATTTGGTCTCTGGTGGAGAATTGTCTCATTGGCAAACGAGTTAAATACTTGTACATGTCATTGATCTCTGGTGGAAAGTTATCTCAGTGGCAAACAACATGAGTTGAATACTTGTATATGTCATTTGGTCTCTGGTGGAGAGTTGTCTCAGTGGCAAACAAGAGTTGAATACTTGTATATGTCATTTGGTCTCTGGTGGAGAGTTGTCTCATTGGCAAACAAGAGTTGAATACTTGTATATGTCATTTGGTCTCTGGTGGAGAGTTGTCTCATTGGCAAACAAGAGTTAAATACTTGTACATGTCATTTGATCTCTGGATGAGAGTTGTCTCAGTGGCAAACAAGGGTTGAATACTTGTATATGTCATTTGGTCTCTGGTGGAGAGTTGTCTCAGTGGCAAACAAGAGTTGAATACTTGTATAGGTCATTTGGTCTGTGGCGGAGAATTGTATCATTGGCAAGAGTTGAATATTAGTATATGTCATTTGGTCTCTGGTGGAGAATTGTCTCATCGGCAAACAAGAGTTGAATACTTGTATATGTCATTTGGTCTCTGGTGAAGAGTTGTCTTATTGGCAAACAAGAGTTGAATACTTGTACATGTCATTTGATCACTGGTGGAAAGTTATCTCAGTGGCAAACAACATGAGTTGAATACTTGTATATGTCATTTGGTCTCTGGTGGAGAGTTGTCTCAGTGGCAAACAAGAGTTGAATACTTGTATATGTCATTTGGTCTCTGGTGGAGAGTTGTCTCAGTGGCAAACAAGGGTTGAATACTTGTATATGTCATTTGGTCTCTGGTGGAGAGTTATCTCAGTGGCAAACAAGGATTGAATACTTGTATATGTCATTTGGTCTCTGGTGGAGAGTTGTCTCAGTGGCAAACAAGAGTTGAATACTTGTATATGTCATTTGGTCTCTGGTGGAGAGTTGTCTCAGTGGCAAACAAGGGTTGAATACTTGTATATGTCATTTGGTCTCTGGTGGAGAATTGTCTCATCGGCAAACAAGAGTTGAATACTTGTATATGTCATTTGGTCTCTGTTGGAGAGTTGTCTCATCGGCAAACAAGAGTTGAATACTTGTACATGTCATTTGGTCTCTGGTAGAGAGTTGTCTCATTGACAAACAAGAGTTAAATACTTGTATATGTCATTTGGTCTCTGGTGGAGAGTTGTCTCAGTGGCAAACAAGAGTTGAATACTTGTATATGTCATTTGGTCTCTGGTGGAGTGTTGTCTCAGTGGCAAACAAGAGTTGAATACTTGAATATGTCATTTGGTCTCTGGCGGAGAGTTGTATCAGTGGCAAACAAGAGTTGAATACTTGTATATGTCATTTGGTCTCTGGTGGAGAGTTGTCTCATTGGCAAACAAGGGTTAAAATTGAGAATGGTTGGGTAATGTGTCAAAGAGACAATAACCCGACCAAAGAAAAAAACAACAGCAGCAGGTCACCAACAGGTCTTGAATGTAGCGAGAAATTCCCGCACCCGGAGGCGTCCTTCAGCTGGCCCCTAAACAAATATATACACAAAAAAAAATCATTTAAACCCATACTGGTCTCGAACTATGAATCCTGCCAGTCAGACATGCACACCTTACAATCTTTCATAAACAACACCTAATATAGAGGCACTGTTGGTTGAAGTATCTGAGAAACTATCCACTGAACAATGAAAATGAAGTCAGGGTCATATGTCCATTGTTCTAACACTCTAAATAACAAATACAATTTCCTGACTTACCTTTATATCAACTTATTACAGTTTCATTGACTAATACACAACATGTCCTTTCATCTGTAGTGAAAAGTTGAGGTAGCGTCTCCAACAATGTGAAAAGTTGTGGTAGCATCTCCAACAATGTGAAAAGTTGAGGTAGCGTCTCCAACAATGTGAAAAGTTGAGGTAGCAACTCCAACAATGTGAAAAGTTGAGGTAGCGTCTCCAACAATATGATAAGTTGAGGTAGCATCTCCAACAATGTGAAAAGTTGAGGTAGCGTCTCCAACAATGTGAAAAGTTGAGGTAGCAACTCCAACAATGTGAAAAGTTGCGGTAGCGTCTCCAACAATGTGAAAAGTTGAGGTAGCGTCTCCAACAATGTGAAAAGTTGAGGTAGCGTCTCCAACAATGTGAAAAGTTGAGGTAGCGTCTCCAACAATGTGAAAAGTTGAGGTAGCGTCTCCAACAATGTGAAAAGTTGAGGTAGCGTCTACAACAATGTGAAAAGTTGAGGTAGCGTCTCCAACAATGTGAAAAATTGAGGTAGCACCTCCAAACATGTGAAAAGTTGAGGTAGCATCACCAACCATGTAAAAAGTTACGGTAACATCTCCAACAATGTGAACAGTTGCGGTAGTATCTCCAACAATGTGAAAAGTTGAGGTAGCACCTCCAAACATGTGAAAAGTTGAGGTAGCATCTCCAGCATTGAAAAGTTGCGGTAGCATCTCAAACAATGTGAAAAGTTGAGGTAGCGTCTCCAACAATGTGAAAAGTTGAGGTAGCATCTCCAACAATGTGAAAAGTTGAGGTAGCAACTCCAATAATGTGAAAAGTTGTGGTAGCGTCTCCAACAATGTGAAAAGTTGAGGTACCGTCTCCAACAATGTGAAAAATTGAGGTAGCACCTCCAAACATGTGAAAAGTTGAGGTAGCATCACCAACCATGTAAAAAGTTACGGTAACATCTCCAACAATGTGAACAGTTGCGGTAGTATCTCCAACAATGTGAAAAGTTGAGGTAGCACCTCCAAACATGTGAAAAGTTGAGGTAGCATCTCCAGCTTTGAAAAGTTGCGGTAGCATCTCAAACAATGTGAAAAGTTGAGGTAGCGTCTCCAACAATGTGAAAAGTTGAGGAAGCATCTCCAACAATGTCAAAAGTTGTGATAGCATCTCCAACAATGTGATAAGTTGTGATAGCATCTCCAACAATGTGAAAAGTTGTGATAGCATCTCCAACAATGTGAAAAGTTGTGGTAGCATCTCCAATAATGTGAAAAGTTGTGGTAGCGTCTCCAACAATGTGAAAAGTTAAGGTAGCGTCTCCAACAATATGATAAGTTGAGGTAGCATCTCCAACAATGAGAAAAGTTGTGGTAGCGTCTCCAACAATGTGAAAAGTTGAGGTAGCTTCTCCAACAATGTGAAAACAAACATGTCAAGCTACCGTATTTATTACTGAAGATTCTGATTATGGTTTAATGTTTGCTTTATGTCCAGTGACAATTATTTCATGCATATTGTGGCAAATACCATTAATTTTCTTGGGTACCATTTTTTGTCGTTTACCCAGTGTTCATATCAGCCTTTACTGGCTTTAGAAATTTTGTTCTTTGTTGAAAATTGGAATGTGTGACTCACCTATACCAATGATTTCAACAAGAATTGGTATCCAACAAAAAATAATGAATTCACAGTACACCTACTTATATTTGAGTTTGTTATAAGGTGTTTGCATGTGTCCTGCCATGTTTTCCACTAGGTGTCTATTTTAGTTTAATTGTGGTATTTGTATTGCTGTCTTGTTGATCCTTACTCCACTTTCCCTATTATTTATATGAGAAATTCTACTTTTTTATGGCCCCGCTACAAAGTTGTTGGGGACATATAGTTTTACCCTTGTCAGAAATTATGTAATTCCGTAATTCTGCAACAAACCATTTTACAGTTGTTTTTTTTTCTAAATGGCTTTAGATATTGGACTGATTTTTGGTATGTGAGTTAACCATGATGATTACAGATCACGTTTGAGATTCGTTCTGCTTCACTATTTTTTGTCGAAATTATGGGCTTTGGACCTTGATAAATTGTAGAAAATCACAGTTATATGGGTTTTTTAAGGCCTTAAGATTTTTAGAAGATTTAGTATATGTGAGACTACCATCTTGTTTGTGTCCGCATGTGTTTTTGAAGTTGCAGATTTTTCTAATTTTGGGGAACAGGTCATTCGTGTCGTTTTGACACAGCTTGTTTTTTTAAAGATAGCTCATTTGACAAAAAAATAAATAATAACTTTAAAGGCACTATTTTTATTTAAGCAAAACAACTGAACACAATTAACATGAGTAAATATTTGTAAAATCTATTTATAGGATCACACATATGTACGTACAGTATAACCCCAACACTACCGGGTATTAATAAAACACTAAGGATGATATGTACATAAAATATTACACCAATACCAAAAAGCAGTGTTGATAAAATGTAAATAAGCTTTATACATGTAGATGCCTCAGTAAAGAAATGTTCAAAATAAGTGGTAAAATTACAACCATTCTTGACCAGTCATAAGAAGTGATTTTCTTACTCTTTGCAATGCTACAAATCTTGAAAAAAATACCTAAGGTTTATAAACACCATATTCTATTTCATTGTTCTTTCAATTGACAAAACATATGATTTTTTAAAGGGCACTTATTTTGAACACTGTAACTATATACTTTGAGTATGCAAACTTAAAATAACAATCTGTAGAAGGAGAAAGCCAACCTTTACCCAATATATTGGTAGACTAAAAGAGACAGGATGTACATGAGAAGAACAAATGCAAAATACTTCAATTATAACATTAGAACAGTATAACCTATTATGTATAAATCTGCAAATATTGATACAATTGGCGATGAATGTGTGAGACTGTTTATTTCAAAAAGAAAACAATTGATTTATGCATTATTCAGACTGTTTTAACAAATACATGTATCATATATTTGTGTTTGTTCAAATCAAATTTTCAATCTTGCCATTTAAGGGGAGATAACTTAAAAAGTACGTTTTTTATATTGAAGGAATGATAAACAATTTTAATATTTTACTAGTAAGAAAACAAATTTGGTGACACAATTTTTTCTTCTTCTTTTCTCATAGATTTTCATATGTTCACAAAAAAGTATTTTTCATGAACACTCTATACAATTTGGAGCAGTTTTGCACAACTTGTACCCATACTTTGTATTATAATTATGAAAAAAAGCATTGGTAAATCTGTATTTTGGCAATTTATAAGAATTTTCTATATGAGGAAAGATATGCAGATGTAACACCTTAATTTATGTTTTTGATAGCAAGATCTTATATAAGTGGGTCTCTTTGGGGCTAAGTGTGAAGCAGGATTGCTGATTTTTTGTATGCGTGACACGTGGAAATCAAATTATAGTGTCGTGAAAACGGGAAATGAGGTATAGCGGGACCCAGGAAACGACAAAAAAATGAGAATTGCTTACGTACATAGTGTAAGTGGGATATGGGAATCTGACAAAACAGTAAGTGGGATCCGGGATAGGAACCCCCCTCCAATAAGACCCCCAGATAACATTTGCATTTTCTTTATTCTGTTTTCTTCTGGTATTTACCTCTGTTTTATTGGAGCACTCCACTAGTTGAATAAGTATTAAAATTTTAAATACTTAACTGAAATAGCGAATAGTTTCCAATTAATAATATGAAAAATTAAATTCCAAAATAAAATTAGTTAGTTAAAGTGAATTAAATACAGCTTTAAAATGTCTTTGATAATATACTAAAATATATTATTTATTACACTATTTTCTAAAAAGCTCTTTTTACAAAGTAATTTTCTTAATTCTGTATTAGCTTTGTTATTGTGGGTGTGCTTGGATCTATGCCTGAGGCGGCCTATGGTTACCCAGAGGTACCTATGGTTTGATATTTTACCTATGGTTACCCATAGGTACCTATGGGTAACCATAGGCCGCCTCAGGCGTATATCCAAACACACCCAATAATTGATAAAAGTTATCTCCCTTGTTATTATAATTGATAGAAGTTATCTCCCTTGTTATTATAATTAATAGAAGTTATAACCCTTCCTGAAAAGTGATACAAGCATCCTGTAATGCCAAATCTAAGGTGAAAAATATGCCAGTATTTGTAAACAACCAACTTCCAGTGTTCTCCCTATAGCGCAACATCCAATTTTAATCAGCATTATGCTTTATATTTTTTTTTTAATTTTAACATTATGCCGCTAATACAATACCAATAAAATTAAATATACATTATGCCACTAATACAATACCAATATAATTTTATAATATAAAAAATAAACATAAAGAAAGTGTAAACATGAGAGACAGAAATATAAATAGAAAGCCCTTTATAATGTGCATACTATAACGATAAAAAGTGAAATATAATATCATAAAATAAATAAATTACAACACTAATAGTAATTATATTGTACTAACAACTACTTTCTTAAAACTACCGGTATGCTTAAAAATTTGAAAAATCACAGACTTGCATTTAAGATCATTGATTAACTAAAATACCTTAAGACATACATTTGGATAATAAAGCATTTTTTTCTTATAAAACTCACATTAAAGTGTGCACATAAGCCTAATCATTGAATTTCCTGTGTAAAATATCAAACCTGTCACTATATGTTAATTAATATCAGGAAAAAAATATAATATCATAAACAAATTTTCAAAGTGTTTTGTGACAAATTTCACCGCCAATAAATACTTGGTTGGCAATGAAGATCATTTATAAAGTCTTGTTTCAAAGAAATTTTATAATTGACCAAGTTGAATTGTGATATGTTTCTAGTTGAAATATTTTTTCCTCTTTTCCAATCAAAAACTATTTATTTGGAAAAAAAATGAAATGGAAAATGGAAACAGTGAATATGTCAAGTTGACAACCACCCAACCAAACAACAGAAAACAGCCCAAGGCCACCAGTGGGTCTTAAACATAGTGTGAAATTTTGCACCCAGAGGTTGGCTTCAGCTGGCACCTAAAATTACCACAAAAATAAAACACTCAACTCCTACAATTAACAAATATGTAAACTCGGAAGCCTTACGGACAATTAACCAATCAGTTGACGGCAAGTCGATAGTTAGAAGCTTGGCTTGAAAACTCCTTATGGTTTAAGAATTACACAATAGTATCTGCTTGCAGTATATATGATATGGACAAGGACAATAACTCTGTCAAAAATCTGTCATATAATATGGACAAGGGCAATAACTCTGTCAAAAATGTGTCATATAATATGGACAAGGACAATAACTCTGTCAAAAATGTGTCATATAATATGGACAAGGGCAATAACCCTGACAAAAATGGGTCACACAGAACAACATGCACAATCAACTTGAAACTTTTTGAAACAACAACATAAACAAACCATAACAATAAATATGCAGGTACAACAAATACTGTTTGAACACCTGTTATAATTTGAATGGAAGGCAATCTTAAAAGATGAACACAATAAAAGCTAAATACACTGACACAATTTGCATAAACAATTACTTGTATTAGATCTTAAAATTTCTAGAATAAGCTTACAGTTACCCTTTCAATTTACTTTAAAGTAATTTCTGATGATAAAAGGTTGAATTTACATTTTTGGGGTCAAACTATGAGGGGAGTAGGACCTTTATCAGGACTCCCGGATCGAGTGTTTTTAAGCTCAAGATTTCAGGATATATCCATTTGGAATTTTGGGGTTGGTGGGATTTAAATTTTTTTAATTCGTGACCTCAGGATTTTGGGATCAGGACCCTCCTACCTCCCCCCTAAACTATTCTTAAGGTTCCTTTTTTTATTTTCTTGATTGATCTTCTGTATACAAAGGACTATTTGTTTCAAGTAGGATAAAGGATACTGCGAATTCTGACTTTATTGTATGTACCATCTACACAATGCATGCTGAAGTCAGATTTCAGAAAATGCTGATTACAAATATTGCTGTCAAAATTAAAAATGGCATTTTTTTGGCTGTACCTTATTTCACAATCATAAAAGGAGAACTAAAGTTTCAGAACTTATAGTATTTCAAATTTTAACAAAAACAATCTTCAAGAGAACCTTAACAAGCAAGACATTGGGTCTATATCAAGGCAATGTCTTTTGAAGGCACTAAATCTAGCTGCCAAAAACTACAGATTGTAAAAATACATATATTTTCAATGAGTAAAAAGGGAGGTAATTAAAAATTGTTTATAACAGTTACTATTTTAAACATATTGCACTATTTTTATGTATGATATCAAATGCAGGATATGACACCTGACAAATACATTGAATAAGTGGTATATCTGTTTCATATATTTTACAACGCATAAAAGTTAAGTGATGGCAAATCATATTGTGACCAAACTGATTTTTAACTGACTTTAAAGTGTTAAAAACACTTACAAATATTCAATAAAGGTGAAATTAACCAAACATATGAGATAAAGCTATAGGTATGAAATCATTTATAACTATATGAATGGGTTTGCACTAAGGCAAGAAGTCTGTGATTCCTAGACTTATTTCTAGACTCATCATTTTAAAACTGAATAATCCAAAGATGAATCAGAGAGTGTAAAATGTTGTATCAACTGAGCACGTATAATCATTTAAAGAAAAAAAGAAAAAAAGAATCTAAATTTGATGTCATCTTCTTGCTCTATTTTGTCATGGAGACTTAAATAATAATTTCATCTTCTCACCGTAGGAATCACCATGGCTAAAAATGATATGTCCCTGGAGTTTTTTTTTTAATTTGAATGAGATTTTTTTTCGGTTCAGGGGGAAAACTCACTCATGTTTCAAATCTAAAGCAAAAGACCTAACATTGAATTATTGACCTATTCCACTGATTTCTGTTGCACAGAAAAAAAATTGTCTTTAAATCTTTGGAACAAAATATGAGGTATGTATTCAAACCATGTTTTGGGACTTTTGTATGCTGTTAGAGGTGTAATAATCTGTGAAAATCTGAAAAAAAAGTGAAATACATTTAAAACATGATTTAATATTAATGACCACTAGGCCTTTGAAAGTTTTTTACATTTCAAACTCTTCTTTAAAATAACACCCTTCCAGTTACTTGTAACTTTATATAAAATAGTGTTGAAAGATATGTATTTTTCAAAGACTTGCAACCTTTACAATTGATATTCTAAGATAAAAGTGAAAGCAATATTGTTAACTTCAAAATAGTAAAAAATAAATAAGAATAAGTTATTGTATAAACCTTTCAAACCCTATCTGTTTTCAGTGACATGTATATTAAAAAAAAATTAACATGTATAATACATCAATAAAAGAAATTGCATAAAATATAAATAACCTTGTGCTCACAGTCCTCACTGATTATAGTGATTTAAAAAGCCTGATTGCTGCTGTGATTTTTTATGCCCCATTTATGGGCATTATGTTTTCTGGTCTGTGTGTCCTTCCGTCCATTCGTCCCGTCTGTTCCTTCCGCTTCAGGTTAAAGTTTTTGGTCGAGGTAGTTTTTGATGAAATTGAAGTCCAATCAATTTGAAACTTAGTAAAGATGTTCCCTATGATATGATCTTTCTAATTTAATGCCAAAGAAGAGATTTTGTCGCATTTTCATGGTCCACTGAACATAGAAAATGATAGTGCAGATGGGGCATCCATGTACTTGGGACACATTCTTGTTTGTACATGTATCAAGGGTGTTACTAAACAGAAATCCACATATTGATGTTCTAAGAATACCCCAATTTACAATTAAAAGTCTTGGATTACAGGAAATACGTGTCTGAAAGATTCTTAAAGTGCTAGCATTTAACAGATCATCACTGAGCTGCTGACCAAACATGAAGTAGTATTTATGTTGCGTTCTTCTTGAATATACTTTGGATTCATATATTTTCGTGGGTACCAATTTTCATGGATTAAGAAAAACTTGCATATTCGTGGATATTTAATTTCATGGTTTTGCTGAAGTCTGCATACAAACCTATAGAAAAATTATCATTCGTTGAATATTTGATTTCGTGGTTTAACTGTGCCCACGAAATTCACGAAAATTGGTATCCAAAGAATAATAATGAATCCACAGTATGCTGAATATTAGGACAGGCAAATATATAGATGAATTCAAGAAGGCCTTAACCCCTAGAATCACTTAATTTGGATTGGTGATGCCAGTAGAAAAGTGTTATTTAGTCCTACACTTCTCCCTCCTTGGTATCTTATTTTAAATAGCCTTTACTTTACCTTAAATTTAAAGCTTATTTTCATAATCTGAAGCAAGTTCCACAGTATACCAGCACTGGTATTCTCTGATTTTTCTTAGTACAAGGTAAGCCCAAATTATACCAGCTACCTAAAATTATACATAAAATAAAAATAGAAAACACATGATGTGTCATCTATTAAACTTTTTTTTTCTTTCTCTACATATGGATTCATTTATTTATCAATTGATAGTCACTGTATAATGAACTTTAAAGTACTGATAGTAAAACAACTTTATAAAATATGTCATTGATCTATCACAAGTAGTTCAGAGTTCCTATCAAACTAACTTAAGGAAGCTGACTTGTCATATTTTGGAACTTTCGTCAGATTTTCGGAATCCTCTGTTTTTATCCATTGGAATGTATAACCAAATTTTGCCCGGTGACCCCCATTTTTCTTTTTATAATTCTTTTACATGTATAGTTTTAAGCAGTCTGTTGAAGTCTTTTAAAATTTTAATTACTTTTTAATAGTTTTTGAGGACTTTAACTTGTCAATGATAATGCTAAGAAAAGTCAAGAGAGAATATTTTCAATGGCTAATATATCGAAAACAAGCACAGCAACCTATATATTTTTTTTGCTCTATGGATTCCTTTATTAATCCCCTATCAATGTAAACTAGTCTTTTAAAAAGTTAATTACTTTGAAACTGAGAAGTGAAATCCCTTTAGCAAAAAACTTAACAACTTTTGACGCCACCAATAAAACCACCTGATAAAACAACACTTGCCACTTCCGAGACTTTCAATGCAGACAAGACAAAAAAAAGAGGAAAATAAGCATGAATAATTTGTGGTACTAACCTGTGGTAATGCCAGGCCCAAAGTGGTTGCACCAATCAGATCCATCCTATCACTCAACCAATCAACAAAGGCATAAAAACAACCATTCTTAATTGTCATGGATGGAGGTACCTAAATAAAATAACTGTAAGGTTAAGAAGGTTTTGTGGCACATGAACAATGGGAAACTTCTTACATTTATCTGTAAATTTTTTTAGTATCGACAAAAAAGGTTTACAGAAGTTTGTCTTAATACATTGTACAGTACCGTGATAATTGTATTTATTGCGAACCCAATTGAACCTTTCTATAGATTCACCTGCAAGTTACCTGTCCATTTAAACTTTTGTAAGTTCTATTGTCCCATCTAACAAATACAACAGGTATTGTTCTCTGTTTAGTTTATTCACTCAGACCTTTAAATTTCTTCTAAGAGAAATCTATCACTCATTGATTAATCTACCTGAGTAAAAAATGTATCTGCTAAATTGATAGAAATAACACTTTTACTATGTATAATCAAAGCGCGAAAGCGTTGTAAAGGCAGTTAATTACAGGTTGTGTGTATTTCTAGTCCAGTTATATCATTATCTTCCATAGAACAGAGGTGGTTTGTAGAATTTAAGATTTAGAGTTCTTTTGTTTCTAGTTCACCTATATCTATAGTCTACTGTTTACAGTATATTTTTTGTGCCTCGCCATGAAATGCATTTTTAGCCATGGCCTTGTCAGTTTGCTTTAAATTTATGAGTTTGACTGTCCCTTTGGTGTCTTTCGTCCCTCTTTTTTAGACATAAAAGAACTTTTCCTTTTCATTATAAATAGACTATTTTTAATTATTGATTGTATACGCATATTCTATGACTCCCATAAAAAATAGTTCACAAAGATTGACTAGTCTCTGTACTGTGTGTATAGCAAGAACATCAAGTAAAATGTAACATAATGGTAAATGTACATAGTAACATGTCAACTTTTTTGATGACCATACCTGCCAACTGTCAGTATTTGCAGAGTATTTCCCCCATCGAGCTCCAGGCTCCCAAATGGAAATTTTGTAAGAGCAATTTTGTCGACTATTTAAAGAAAACAATTAATTCAACAATGGCTATAAGCGTGTTAATGCAGGAAGAAGCCAAAAACCACATTAGAATATATTTGAAGGGAATCCATGACAATCGCCCCATTAGCAAATAGCCCCACTTTTTCACTAACTCGCCCCACTTTAAAAAAAACTGCCCCAACCTGGATTACCAAATCGCCCCACTTGTGAACTGTGATAAATCCTGTTAATATTACTCCTGCCAACTCGCCCCACCTAATAGAAAACGATAATATCTAGATAAATATATTATTAACCAGGAAGAATTTAGTAATGCCAACTCGCCCCACTTATGTAAAAAGATGTTATACCGTTGTATATAAGTTAAATTCTGTTAATATTACTCCTGCCAACTGGTCCCACCTAATGGAAATCGGTGAAATCTAAGATAAATATATTTTTAACCAGGATGAATTTAGTAATGCCAACTCGCCCCACGTATGGAAAAAGATGTTATCCCATTGAATATAAGTTAATTCCTTATATTGCCTTATGATACAATTAACAGGTTTTTTTTCAATTGTTATGCAAATAACTAAGCTTCAAAACTTACATTTATTCTTCAACAATCAGGTTTTTTTTAGAATTATAATTTCAGTATATATCAATAATAGTAATTAAATTAATTTTCGGTTTGTTTGTATTCTGTGTAGATTAGTTTTCATTAAAGTGGTGCGAGTTTTTATTTTTAATTATTTATAAATATATTAATCTAAAAATTACCGTTTTTTTATAAGTAGGGCGAGTTGGCAGGAGTAATATTAAACAGGGTTCTCGCTAAGGCAAGTCCATGAGTCCTGGACTCATCAAAATCTGTCTGGATCACCATTTTCAAAACTGGTGAGTCTACAAATACATCAATATTGAAATATTTTGTATAAACTGAACACAGTTACCATGACTCACCGTGGCCAAAAATGACGAGTCCCTGGACTCGCCTTCATAAATCCTTAGCAAGAACCCTGATTTAACATGATTTAACCAATTTCACATGTGGGGCAAGTTGGCAGGAGTAATATTTAACATTATTTAACCAATTTCACATGTGGGACGATTTGATAAATCAGTTTTTGGTGTTTTTTTAAAAAGTGGGGCGATTAGCCAGTGGGGCGACTTGTCCTGCTTCCATTTGAAGGCCCCCTTGAAGGTTTTGTATGACTATATGAACCATCTTTCACGTAAAACCCCCATGTGCATTTTGAAAAGTTGGCAGATATGTTTCTAACTCCAGGCAAAATCTACCGGTATGAATGAAAAAGAAGTTTTCAATTAAGGCTCTGTGGCCGTAACAGCTGTCTCATTAGCATTTTAAACCACTTCCCATATTTGCAATTAAAACAATAGAAGCAAATTATTCAACGCAAAAACAAAACTTACTTGTAAATATGAAATTCTCTTTACGGTATTAGTTTTTCTCATTGTTTGAGATTGTACAGTAGTACCTGTAACTGCTTATACCTATTTCTTATTCACTTTTGCTTGATAAACTCACTAAATATCATATACATTGTACCATATGTATTTTTATATGCATTCCAATAACATGAACAATTGTAATTTAATTCTATATACCAAAGCAAAATGAACTGCACCACTTTCATTCACTAGTATGCATCTTTCGGCAAAATACAAGTTCTTAGATGACACAATTAATATAATATATATTTATTGATAAACAAATAAAATTTAGTATACAACTCTTTAACAGGTATAAAAAAATTACAGCTGTGTCATAAATTGTGAAATCTGTGCTGAAAACATAGACATTGATGGTATTTGAGTAATTCCATATGTGAAGCTCAACATTAGCTCGTCAGTTGGTGGTGGACAGTTATAGTTCCTTTCTGCAGGCTAGGATGAATGACTTTCCAGGAAACCAATTTCACAAATCAAAACTTTCCTCTAGATTTCTCCTACAATAATCATCCAGTTTAGTTCTTTTGTTTTAATTGGACACCATCCTGATTTTTAATTTTGCAAACCATTCAGTCTCTTGCTTGCAAATGGTGCATGAAAATAGGATGGGTATGGCAGTAGACAAGTCTCTTTAAAGTGGGTTTGTGCCCTGAAAAAAAGTTTTATAACTTAAGTTTAATTGAAACTTGTGCAACACATATACCTAAATAACTATATAACATAGAAGAGAGCATCAAAACTTGTGCAACACATATACCTAAATAACTATATAACATAGAAGAGAGCATCATTCGTGTCAATGTTTTGTTCCTGTTTACATTGTCATTGATATTTTTTCAGAAAGCCTGAGGCATAGCTCATGAATTCCTGTCATTAGACATTACATCCTAAATTAACATAATTACTGCTAGAATAATTATCTGTATGATATACGTACACTATCATTGTACAGCCCAAGTCTTCAGTATATATAATTAATTCATTCATTCACTCCTGTGTTCAGTCGTTCAAAAATATTTAAACATCAACAAATGAACTTTAATAAGGACAAGAAAACACTAGAAAAGATACGTACGCAGCAGATAGTAATCATCAAAAATCTGATGGATAACTGGATACCATAACAGAAGAAGTACATACAACCCGTGTTTAAGTGTATTTGAAAGAGAAATAAATCTGGTTAAACGATGTAAAAAGGAGAAATATACCTGGTTAAACGATGTATAAAGGAGGAAAAAATTGTAGATATTGCATTACGATGCGTTCTACCTAATAGCACGTGGATATGTTTACATATTTAGACTTGACCCAGTATGACCCGTACCTTGTAGGTCACCGCCGTCGTTTAACTGTTTAAACACTTGACTACAGTCGTGTATAAGCTAGACAATAAAAAGCTTAAGCCTGTACTATTTGTGTGAAGTAAATGTGTTTGTTCTGTACATTTAAATTGTTTTACCTGATAACAAGGACGTATATCTATCCGTTTCCTTCTCAATTCACTTTGTCAAATACTTCGAGCTTCTTCAAAACATACGTATTACTGCCCCGGAAGTGAAAAAAATATGAGAAATCCTCGTAAAATAATGCTATTTTCTATTTTGTTGAATCCATTTTGTTATATTATTATACAAAGATAAAAAAAAAGTTACGATTAATTATGAATTTGCATATCATTATACGGAACGTGTATGGACTATTTTTTAAGTCGGTCATTTTGACGGGAAATCATGTACACATACACACGTAGATTGGCTGGTACCCGATTGTAATGTTACACATCAAATATATCAAATAGCTAATACTCGGAACGTAGTACAGGGAACCAGGATAATAAGTAGACAACATACATAACTAATACCGAAATTGAAAACGCTTTACGGTTTCTCGTTCATAAACCGAATTCCGCTTTGAATTATAGAAGATGCAATATTAATCATGTTCAGTCGACTTTTCATTGTTATATCAACGTCTGAACTAATTAAAGAATCTTTATATGTCAGATAACACTTGAAATTGACCCGACCTCTTTCCTCACGGAATATACAAATAATGATAGTTTGTAGTCAGGTTGACTGCTTATAATGCAAAATACACACTAATAGCAAGTTCTACAAAACGAACAATACACACTGATCGTTTCTTTAGTCCCCAATGTAAATGAAAGAAACAAAAACCATATCATACCATAAAAAGAAGAGGAGAATTTCGAACATTTCCGGATCTATTTCTGGCCAAAAGACCCCCAGCAAAGATTGAGTATGAAAAGATGAACCTCATGACTTAAAAGTCAGGCCTTAAAGCACTGCCTTTAAAAAACTGTGTATGAGTTTGAATGTATTATATTAACAATCTGTTGAATGTATCAACATTATTCCTATTTCTAAAAAAAAAATTGTTATAAAACCCCTAAAAATGTTGATGTTTATATATTAAGGCCTTCTTAAAAGTATTCTATAACTTAACAAAAACTGAAAGATGCAAATTTTCATAAGAACAATACTTTTTTTTTTTTAAACAAACTTTTTATGATTAAATTATTAAGTATTTTGAACAGATTGAAAAAAGTATTATAAATGTTTAATAAACACGAAATCACAGGCATTTTTTTTATGTGAAACATGTAATTTCTATCAATTTAGCAGATAAACTTTTTACTCTGGTAGATTAATCAATGAGTGATAGATTTCTCTTAGAAGAAATTTAAAGGTCCTGGTGAATAAACTATACAGAGAACAATACCTGTTGTATTTGTTCAATGGGACAATAGAACTGCCAAAAGTTTAAATGGACAGGTAACTTGCAGGTGAATCTATAGAAAGGTTCAATTGGGTTCGCTATAACAAATATGAAATTAATAAAAAGAAAAAATCACAGCTTAGAATTCTCTTTTTTAAGGTGGTACCTAACACTACAGGGAGATAACTCTGTAAAATCAGCTTATTGTTTTAATTACGTTGTGTTGTTAAGGGAATATTAAGCTTCTCAGTGATCAAAATCAGTGTTTGTCAAACTGCTATATAACCAGTGCAATTTTTCTGATGAAATGGTTGGTTCAAATTTTTTGAAATTTTTAAATTTTTGTCAAAGGGTCAATGTTAATACTTTGTCAAAATTTTAAGAAAATTAAACGAGCCAAATTAATTTTAGCTAAAGTGTTGGGTACCACCTTAATCAAGAATCTAACCCTTTTATCCTTGGACAAAACAGCTGACTGGGAATCTGCATGAATAAAAAAAATAACCTCTTTAAATTTGGTGTTGTTATGTACATAATACATTCTATTAGTTGGCCATCATATAATTCTTTAATATTCAGTTCAATTTAAAAATACATTTCATTTGCATTCTTTATCAAAAGTCAATACAGTTGGTTTTTTTTTAAATTATGAAAAGGTCATTTTCTTTGGTCCTTTGAACAATTTCTATGAAGGTCATAATTGTTAAATTGCTATCATAAATACCTCTGACACTTTATTACTGGTACAGTTTATGGCACTTTGTGGAACCTACAAAAATATAATATTGTCTTATTAACTATTCAAAGGGAGGTAATGCAACTGTAAAATGAAATGTAGTGCTACATATTCTTCATAACATTAAATATATCCTATATCCCACCTACAACTTTTTTATATCCCAAATGTAGAAAACAGAAATATGTACCGATTATCAGGTTATCTGCATGTTGATATCATAAAATATCAGCTGCGAGACATAATATGAAGCTTTTTGTCGAGTGAGCATAGCCAACGAGATCAAAAAGCCTTCATATAATGTCAAGCAGCTGATATTTTATGATATCAACATGCAGATAACCTGATAATCGATTTATCAAGTTATATTTGCGTGTTCCAGAAGTGTTTTCTTTGTTTCACCAGCACACAAAAGATGACTTGATAAGTTTGGGTCAAAGTTATTAACGTCGGTTCAAACATTATGACATCGCTGATATGTCCGGGTTAAAGTTATTAAGGCCGGGTCAACGTATTTGACGTCACAAAGACATGATACAGAATAATATTAAGAGCTGAACAGAGTGATATAGACAGTGGGACGACCGATAAATACTGCTATCCTATAAATAAAGATATGACAATGCTGACAAAACTATGCTGTTCAAATTAAAACAGCCATTTAATAAAGTAATAGTAGGTGCTTTGTGTCTATTGTTATAATGTTATTTTTTTTGCTTCATAAATGTACCTATCAATGAAGTTAAATAATTTGCAACAAATTCATAAGTTTGTTTTTAAGTTTATGGGCGGGGTTGTGTGCCCACAAACATGTTTAACACTGTCACATTCTTTATGTTCATGTCACAAGTTTGAATCCAGTAATTCCATGTTTTTTGTTGGTTCATGTTTGTCATATTTGTATTTGTAAATTGTACTGTAACAAATTAAGCATCAGTTTTCCTGTTTGAATTGTTACAGCTGACAATACTATAAGGGGTTTTCTCATTATTGAAGGTCTAACCACAGCTTAGTATTGCTCCTCGTTTGCATTCTGGAGGACAATTGTGTCAATCTTTGACAACCATACCACATCTCCTCATTTTTATAAACAATCTCAGAAGTCATACTTATTTGATAACCAAAAATGATCAAATAGTCGAGATATTGGGACCAAAAAATTTTATTGATAAAAAAAATGTATACTTAAAAGTTTAAAGACATCAAGAGTCAAAACAAATTCTCAAAACTCAAAAGTAATAAATAGTTATATTTATCTACTGTATGCAAAGAGTAGACCCCATCTAAAATCATAATAAATCTCCTAATTCTTACATTTGGCATAGAACAACAAGACTGTGGGAATATACACTGGTTATTGCACGGATTTCCATAAGGACATCTCTCTCTGCAAGCATCTGCATACTCTACATAATCATGCCATGAACTAATCCCACAGCAAGAATACTAAAAAATAATATTTTTACAATATTTAAATTCTTTAAAATGCAAATCAGGTTCAACCTTTTCTTTGCTTTAGTAAGGTCAAATACAATAATATGTTTCATGTTTCCTGACCAACCTTAGTTTTTAGCCCCTATTCTAATCTTTTTATAAATGATTATGAAGTTATTATATGTGTCTTGTGAATATAAAATGCCAGCTTATCTGAGTTTTTAAAATACCTTTTTTACTACATCAGAAACTAGGTTGAATTACCATAAAACAAATGTTATACATGTTTCCTTTGATTGTATATCTATGAAAAAAATCAGTCCCTGTATGTCAATTTTACCAAATAATCAGTCATAAATTCCGACCCCCTTTTTCTTTTAATTTTCTTACCTTATTTTGTACCGAGTCCATAGTACTTCTAAGGTCTGGATTTCTGTTGAAGTCATTTAAGGCTAATGCTAATTTAGAGCTTATCAAATCTGATATCTATAAATATAATAGAAAAAAAGATAGACAAATATTAATATTTGTTCAAGCAGGCCTCGACAATAAGGCTTGTCCGATTATCCGGTACCAGAGGGAAAAAAGGTTGGACAAGTAAATGCTGTATCAAGCTTGTCCATCAGGACAAGTACAATTTTTCTGCAGAAAATAAATTTAATCCAACTTTGATGAAAAAAGTTATTTATTATAAACAAAAAACCAGAAAACAAATATTAATTTGACATGTTTCTGTATTCTCCAGTTTAATCAAATGCAAAGCTTTTCCTTCAACATGTTTACTTGCAATCGATAATTTTCACCGGTTCTTTGTCAGGTACTTTTTAACAGGTAAAAGGTATACTATTCTCCAACGAAACCAGTCTTACTGATCCCAATCAATGATGCGCTTTGTAGATTAGGTAACTTTACAGGACAGTTGTCACCTCCAAAGATTCAGCTCCAAGTTTAATAGACAGTTTGGCACCGTAGGAGACATATTTAGTAGACATGATTGATAGAAAGTTTGACAAGACAGGAGACATTTCAAACAAAGACAAATCAGTACCTCATTTTGCTACCTTATTCTGTTTCTTATAAAAAATACCATACAGTAATTTTTTCACAATTTTTTTGTTTTTGTTTACCATAAAATTTACAAAATCATATTTGATCATAAGTAGAAAAAAAAACAATACTTGCAATATGGTGACCTATAGTTCTTAATTTCTGTGTCATTTGGTCTCTTGCAGAGAGTTGTCTCATTGACAATCAGTCTGTATGATGGCTTATCTTCTTCTTTTTATTGATTGCATTTGAATAAACTTTTTCAACTTAAAAAACAAAACAGAATACAAATCCAATGAGTGAACAGGCCTATCACATGGTGCCTAATGTTTAGAGTTTGGTGAGACTAGCATTGATGAAAGCTAGAACCTTATTCCTGTGTCATGACTAGTTCTGCAGCTGTACTTGACTCATATTTTTGAAAAGTTTTTCAAAAGAAATACATCAAATTCTGTTATATTGTTTAAATTCGTTTTGCTCCTTTAATCAACTAAAAATGTAAAAAAGTTATTTGTAATAGAATTTTTTTGGACAAGTAATAATTTCATTCAGACAAGTTAATTTTGGTATGTACTTGTCCTACAGGACAAGTTGAACAAAAAGTTATTGTAGAGGCCTGTCAAGGTTCAGAGTAAGACAGACTTAATTTCATTCAGACAAGTTAATTTTGGTATGTACTTGTCCTACAGGACAAGTTGAACAAAAAGTTATTGTAGAGGCCTGTCAAGGTTCAGAGTAAGACAGACTTTACTTTTTTACTTATACCATAGAATTTCCTGGGTGCAATTAATTTTTAATTATTTCAAAGGGCGAAAAAAATGGAAAAGAAAAATTTGTTTTTGGTAATTCTAATGCAGATGGGGTTCAAATTCAGAGATTCCTATGATAAGGAAAAAGTTGAAAAAGTGGAAAAATTGAAGATTTTTTAGAAATAAAGCATGCTGTCTTTCCGAACTTATACATAAGGCAGTTAGTTTTCTCGCTTGAATTGTTTTACATTGTCTTATCAGGGCCTTTTGTAGCTGACTATATGTGGTATGGGCTTTGCGTACGGTGACCTATAATTGTTAATGTTTGTGTCATTTTGGTCTTTTGTGGATAGTTGTCTCATTGGCAATCATACCACATCTTCTTTTTTATATTATAGTATTACTCACTTCTATTCCATTGACATATATTAAGATGGCAGTAGCTATCTGTGCAAGGAAAGTAGCAACTGAGAGAACCAGGAACTAAAATAAAAACAAGCCAATGCTTACAGTCATGTGGAATGTATATTACTTATTGATATGACAAATAATTTGATTCAAGTTTCTTTTTAAGTTTTTCATTGACTTTGGGAAATTTTAAGCAGAGGACTGACATAAATTTGAATATAGAATATATAAAGGCTGTATACATATGGTAACCTATAATTGCTAACTTTCTAAGTCTATTTTTTAAGAACTTAACTAACCAACATTTTCTTCACATTTACAGACCTACCAATAGACTTGCTACAATTCCCTTTTTTTTTCTTTCTTACTACATTTTGTAATTTATATGTTTACTGATAAGTGCCAGTGGTCTACTGATTGCCATTGGAAAAAGGGACTTGTTTAATAACATTTTCTCCTGCAGATGTCAGTATAATGGTAATCAGCAAGTTATAGCATTGTAAAAGGGGCAACATTGAAAAATTTTTTAGGAAGGGACATGAAGCAAGTCTAACCTACCAACCATTGGAGCAACAAAGAAAGAGATCAAGATCCACTAAAGGTGGGGTTAAGGTTCATTAGCACTGCTGTTTGACTTTTAGTCACCTAGGGTATTGTCAACTTAGAGGTTGTTGCTTCAGTATTGACATTATTAAAGACAAACTTTACTCAAATTCTCAATCAATAAATTAAGAATTATTATGAAAGAAAGGTTATGTCTCCCTCAGGCAAATGAACTTTTCTATAGGTCCCTTTTGTGGCTCTGTACTTATGCATTATGTCATTGTGTTATTGTGCTACAGTAAATTTGAGTATTTTTGTCTTTAATTTTTGCTAGTGTGCTTGGTCTGTGTGCTGTTTTTAATTCTTGGTTGCATGTTTGTTTGTTTTTTTGGTGATTAAGATGTAACTCAATTTTTACTGCTGTTATAAGTGTACCCCTAATTTCAACATTTTTGCCCGATGTGTCTGTTTGTTTCGTTTGCTGATAGTTGTAATTGTGATGGAATTTGATGCAACTGTTCTACAAGTGAGAGGTTTAGCTACAAAACCATGTTCAATCTACCATCTTCTACATGAGAAAATGCCTGTACCAAGTCAGGAATATGACAGTTGTTATCCATTAGTTTGATGTGTTTGAGCTTTTGATTTTGCCATTTGATTAGGGAGGGATTTTCAGTTCTGTATTTTTGTGTTTTACTTTCTTCTTTTTTTTATCTTTGTGTGATTTGGTTTTCTCTCTCTTTGAAGCTTTGAGATTTGCTGAAAAGTGCTTCAGACATGTCAGATGCACAAAATCAATCAAGTCTTATTTTTATTGATGATTGATTTGTTGGTGTTGTCAGATTGCTGACTCATCAGTCTTTTACAAACATCGGTTTATAATTCAAAGTATCTGTCAAGTATGTTTACTTAAAGACTGATAACATACCTACACAATCAGATCTTATCTTAGAAAATATATTTGCTAATATGTACAATGTTCATTCAAGTCCAACCTTTTTGGCCAGTTTTACATTATTGATAGCATGTGCTTCTAATTAGGCTGTGGTCACCTACCCAGTACATGTATATGTACTTTTAATTAGACTGGGGCCACCTACTCTGTACATGTAAATTCCACAGGTTAAAATAATTCTACAAGTTTTATCTTTTTAAATAGATTACATGTATTACTAAATAAGTTACCCGATTTGAAAAATTAAACAATCCGATGTCAACTTTATCGGTTAATCAGACAACGACTGACAAATCCACTAAAAAACCTTAACATCTGAGGGTCCATTCTGTAGTCACAGGGTGTCATATGATAGGTAATGACATCATAACTGTCTTCAAATGTGGTGTAAAACTGATCTGATTTTGGACATAATAATAAGGCCATCTATAACTGAGAGGCTGGATTTCTTTAGTCCTTTTTAGCATCCCAATTTTTCTAATCTTTATTAGGTTTTTTCATATCTCTCTATTCTTAATTGTTTTTGCCTATTTTTCACTTTTTTTTTTGTTGATTTTTGTTGATTTGTTTTTATTTGTTTTTTCTGTATTCTTTAATTTGTTTGCCCTAAATATTCTGCTCATTTGTTCATTCCTTGATATTCTGTTAATCCCATCTGAACCCTCAAAACTTGCGGGACATATCTTCCTTCATGCCATAATGTAGGATGATACTGATGATTAATGTCCAGAAATATTTATCAGGATGGGAACATGTTAATCACTTGTTAATATGATATGATTATAAACCCTGATTTGTACAAGAGCCACATTTTGAACCAGTTTTTACAATGTGCTAGTTAACAAGGTGACAGTCCAAGTGACCTACCTGGACACCCCATCTTTGACCCTAATGTCTTATGGTCAATATTTTATATTGGGTTGCTATCTCATGAACTTATAAGCAATATTTATATATATTGAACAAATAGCTATGTGGTATGGGCTTTGCTCATTGTTGAAGGATGTACGGTAACCTACATGTATAGTGGTTCATTTCTGTGTCATTTTGGTCTCTTGTGGAAAGTTGTTAATTGGCAATCATACCACATCTTCTTTTCTTATGTTAACTTACCAGTTTGAGTAGGGAGATATTTTCTTCAACTGTTCCGACCAATCCACAGAGACCATTTATAGATATGAACAGTCCAATGAATATCAAAATGGCTACTGGTAATGACAATGACTTCTCTAGGCCTGTGTATTCTCTCCTTTCCACCTCAACATAAATACCAATTCCTAGCAACGCAAGCCCAATCACCTGAAATTATATAAAAAACATTTTATAAGGTTGTTCATTGAATTTTTTATCCTCAAAAAGGTAAGATTTTCTTTGGAATTTCTTTTTCAGATATCAGGATTTTTGCTCTGCAATCTGTTTGAATGTAATTTGTAAATGTATGTAATATGGTTGTCACATGTGATACAGGATCTGCCTGCACTCTCAGATTACTTAAAATCACCTGATTTAAGAAAAAAATAGCTCACTCTTAACAAAGCTTAAGCTTTCTGTGTAGATTTTTGTAGACATGGTAGACTGTTGTTTGTCTCTTTTATTTTTTGCTGAGGTGTTTAAGATTTTTCTTTTTATTATGAATGATATATATAGGTTTCTTCAGTCTCTTTTTCATGTATATATTATATCAATTTGGCAGGAATTTATTGATGTTTTAAATGTTCTAACAACATGTACAATCAAAATTTATATTAACTCATTGATTTATATTGAAGTTTATACATGTAAATAAAAGTTACATGCACATATGTCAATAATGTGTTCCTCTTAAGTCAAGTAAGTCAAGTAAGTACACCTTTCAGTGAACAAATGTTGAACAAATTTTGAGATTTTATTTTACTGTTAAGAGATTTCACCACCTTATCAAGAAACAAAAAAAGACATTTAGGCAGCTGAAAAGTTTATATACATATGTATTTAAAACATGTCTAATCACTCTAATGCAACTAAATATTCAGCCTATGGAAAATGTTTTTTGTGTGAACACAGTTTGTTGTAGTGATTTATTGCCAGTGAAGGCTGGTCTGTAGATTACACCCTATAACACCCTCTTCTAGTAGTAGGCATGTGTCAATTTTGGAACATGTACATGTCTGGCATTAATATATATATATTTTTGATATTTATAAGTATTGTCTCATGAATTATTAAATAAAATCAAAGCCTTTATACTTTCCAAGCCTTCATACCCTTAGTATACATTGTACATTAATCTTTCATAAAGATAAATTTGATTTTAAACTAAAAAACAGATATCTATGTGTATAGCTATTATCATTTTATCACTAAGTTATCTTGAACTTTAATCTTTGGTCATCTAATCTGAATAATGTTTGAACAAAATCTAATACTCAAATGATATGTACAACTTGATACATGCAAATCTGTATCAATAATATAGAACTTAAAATGAAATCAAAGAAAATAGTTCTATGAACCCTAGGTCAAGCATCTGAAATATATATTAGTATCATAGCCAGGCTTAGGTTCAAGATTATCTACAATCTTGTAATTTTAGCATGCTTACTTAGCTTAAAATACCAGATTATTAAACATCAATAACAATAAACAAAGAGTACCAATTCTAGCAACTTAAAAGTCACTCCATAAAAAACCAAAGTTTAATGTAAACAAATGAATATTCTCTTAAATGCAAAATTTGCATTGCAAATATTGCAATATTTTCGACCAGGTTTTAAATCTAGACTAACCAGGTAGCAAAGTGTATACAGAAATAAGCAAAGTTTATGACAGCTATACGAAGTTCTTGCACACAGTGGCTGTCGTTTGCTTTTTATGTTTTTATATCTATGTTTTCCTTGCGACCTTGTTGTGTGGTCCGCCATGCTTATCGGTCATGTGACGACTTTGTACGTCGTATAAAGTCACGTGATTATTATCGGACTTTTGTCGCTACCCGTTCCTTTCTTTAATATATTCGTATGAGCTGAATGTGATATTATACCAAAAAAAATGATCTGGAAAATTAGTTTATTTTTGTTTATTTCTGTGGCTTCTGTTTGGGGTAAGGTTTTGCTTCAAAATTTAAATAATTGCATTTTAATCCTCATAATGATTGAAATTTGTCTGCATAAAAACCGCAGTCACCTTACCAATATTTTGATTGAGTTTTCATTTGGTACATTTCTCTCCTCTTTGTCAATTTCGTATTCTTAAGAATATTTCAAACTAATTCACGGTATGTGAACAAGATGATTTTATGAAGTTCAAGATGAAGTCACAGGTATTTGGGGCATGGACCCCCCTTTTTTGGACCTCACTAAAAAAAAGTGTTTTTTATTTATTTGCAATTTTCTACAATGTACTAACAAGTATCAAGTCTCAACAATCCATTGCTAGTCGATTACAATAACTTTTTTACTATCCATACGAGCCCGATGTGAAAAAAGAAGTATTGCCGCTATTTTCTTGATATTATTTCAGGTGCGCCATCATTTGATCCAAATTTAAAAAAGGATTATTTAATGTGTGAAGTGTGCCATGTGATAGTGAGGGATTTACAAATACTCGTGGCCGAAAACAACACACAGGTGAGATATGGATTTAAAACTATAAAAAAATGATAACGTTGACTTTGAATGCCGTTTAACATTAGGTGAGGGGGGGGGATAGGGATAAGGGAGACAGGGAGAAAGGGAGAAAGGAGAAAGGGGGTGGGAGAAAGGAGAAATGGGGTAGGAGAAAGGAGAAAAAATAAAATATCTCTCCTTTTAAAAAATGATCTAATATTTCAAGAAAAAAATATCTCAAAAGGAGATGTTTTATTCTAATGGGACGAAAGGAGAACGGGGAGAGGAGAAAGGAGAAGAGGGGTGGGAGAAGGGAGAAGGGTACCCCCTGTCCGCACCCTCTTAGGTATCAGTGTTCAGAACCGTTTGAAACTTGTAATACACTGCGAAACTGACGCTTGTGTTTAATATTGAAGACTACATATATTAACCTCTTATTAACCATGCAGTATCGATAGTTACTTGTGATGCCGGATGCTATTCCCACTTGGACTACCCAGTATTGTCTTATATTCAAGGTCATCTAAACTCAAGATGCTGCCACTATAGTTTATTTAAACTATCATTTGTTCTCTTTGTCTATATTAAGCTGATTTCGTTTTGCACGTAATTAATATGGTCTTTTTGTCTTATTCTGCTTGGATTTGTTCCCTTTTGTTTTCGCACGTAATATGGTTGTATTTGTCTTATTTTGGTTGACGAGATTTGTTTCATTTTGTTTTGCACGTAATATGGTTCTATTTGTCTTATTCACTTGACGGGATTATATTCATTTTGTTTTGCACGTAATGTGGTTCTTTTTGTCTTGTTCTGATTAGATTTTGTTCCATCTTGTTCTATTTTGTTTTCTATTAAGCTTGTTCTAACGTTCTACGTGTGGTTTCGTTTTGGTACTATTGTTGTTCTACTTTGTCTAACACTGTATGCTTGTGCATTTAGTGTGATATTATGCTTATTCTACATGCGGTTTCGTGTTCTATTTTTTTTGGTACTATACTTGTTCTATTCTGTCTAATATAATGCTTAAACTACATGGTTTCGTCTGGTTATATGATTGTTCTATCTTGTCTGATAATATATACGTGTTCTACTTTGTCTGATCTAATGTTTGCACTACTTGTGATTTTGTCTGGTACTATACTTGTTATTTCTAGCTTACAAATTCAATTATGCTTGTTCTACGTGTGGGTTGTCTAGATCTGGTGCAATACAATTAAGTATGAAAATGGGGAATATGCCAAAGAGACAACAACCCAACCAAAGAACATATAACAGCCGAAGGCCCTAAATTGGTCTTCCGCACTGCAGGAAAATCCTACGTGATTTTTTTTTTCTGGTACAATAAAATTGAGAATGGAAATGATGAATATGCTTGTTCCACTTAGTTTGATATAATGCTTGTTCGATATGTGGTTTTGTCAGGTAATTTTGCTTGTTCTGCATGTGGTTTTGTTTGGTACAATGCTTGTTCTATATTTATCGGATATCATAGACATAAGAAGATGTGGTATGAGTGAAAACTAGACAACTCTCCATACAAGTCTCAATATATGAAAGTAAACTTTTGAACATCAGATTCCTGACTTAGGAATTAAAGGTGCAAACAATTGCAGCGGATTTAACTGTTTTTAATTGTACCAAACCTTCACCCTTATCTGAAACAATAATGTAACATCACAACATAGCCTGAAAGACACACTATAACTGAATATCTGTTTAAAGGTCCTATAACTCAATTAAAAGACATAGGGAACACACATGAACATACACAGCTTGTTCTACAAATGGTTTTATATGGTACAATGCGTGTTCTGTTTTGTCTGATATTATACTTGTTTCACATATGATTAAGTCTTCTTAGAAACTACAAATCAGAGCTTGCTGAAATTTGTTAAAAAGCTTCATTAATTGAGCATGCTTTCTTGTGTTTACAAATTCATGTCATCGTTTGGATCGCAGTCTTTTATTCTGTATATCAGTTTGTTTAAAAAATCAGTATCAGTGTCAGTAAGGACTAAAAGGAAATGTTGAAAATTGTATGTTGGCCCATGACTAAAGTTTGTGAGCGTTGGTGTCTTATTTACGTACACTTCGCTTGCATTGCCTTTGTGTTCGAGTTTTGTCTTTAATATATTTTTTTTCGGCGGGCGTCGAGCATGCAACCATCGGTATATATAAAGTATATGCTCGAGTGTTGGCTTGCAGCCATCCGTACAGTATATGCTCGAGTGTTGGCTTCGATACCGGCTCAAACATACCGATAACGTTAAATTTTGTATACGCTGCTATATAATGACGAATCAATGATTTAGTAGCTGTAGTACAGACTTGCACATGTCATCTGAATCAAAATCGTGTGTTAAACTGTTACAGTAGGATTTATTGTTGTCATGTGCATTTCTGTCTGGTCTTAAACTCACTAGAAGTTGTATTTTTGAAAGAAAAAAAACACAAAATAGGAAAAGAAAAATATTTGTTTTCGCCAAATGTGCACACAAGGGGCATGGTATTTTATTAGACATCATTAATATTTATAGACAAAACTATAAGGTACAAAGTACAAACAAATATACATTATCTCTATGTAAGATTAAGATTATTTTAAAATACCTCAACATAATAAATATTCGTTCATCAGGAGCATATTGTTTCTTTTCGCTAATTACCTCTGGAGAGATTTAGAATAAGGGTTTCTTGTAGGAGATAACAAACCTTTTATAGCTGACTACGCGGTATGGGATTTGCTCGTTGTTGAAGGCCGTAATGTGACCTATAGTTGTTAATGTCTGTGTCATTTTGGTCTTTTGTGGATAGTTGTCTCATTGGCAATCATACCACATCTTCTTTTTTATATAAACTTCCACAGTAAAATTTAAGACTTGTAGTTAGATGTTGGCATGACAAATGATTTGTGAGTAACTGACGTGCGCTTAGCTAATTGAATGACACAACAATGAATAACTATATGGCACTGTACGGTCTTCAACAATGAGCAAAGTCTATCCCGCGTCGTCAGCTATACTATGAAGGCCCCGAAATGACAAATGTAAATCAATTCAAACGAGAAAACTAACGTCATATTTTATGTACAAAAAATGAACGAAAAACAAATTAACACATCAACAAACGGCTAACTCTGAATTACAGGCTCATGACTTGGGATAAGAACTTATATCAGTACATAATGTGGCGGGTTAAACATGTTACCGGGATCCCCACCCTCCCTTAACCTGGGACAGTGGTGTAGCAGTACAACGTAGGAACTAACTCAGTATAAAAATCAGTTGAGTGGAAGCGGTTTTCTTTTCATACTAGTATATTTCGTGATGGCATTATATTTATAACCCTAACTTGACTTTTTCATATGATGAAATGATAATTTTTTGATCAGTTTAATTGAGTTATTGGTTATTAGACGGCTGACATATCAGTAACGGCTAGTACTCCTTTGTTAGTTAATGTTGATCATTGTCATTTTGCCTAAGTTTCTATTCCCTTTAAGGGCCTTAGCCTATTCTAACATCAGACTCGGACTTTTATAAACTGAGTTTTACTGTTCGTATTGCAATGTGTTTGTTTATTCTACATTCGGGTTTGAGGTACATATAGGGGAGGGTTGAGATCTCACAATACATGTTTAAACCCGTCGCATGATAGCGCCTGTTCCAAGTGATGAACCTCTGGCCTTTTTAATCTATATTTCTTTTTTATTCTGGTTCATTTGTGTAGTGTGACGTCCATTTTCTCTGAACTGTTCTCTATAGCTAGGCTTCTCTTTTGTCGGGTTATTTTTTGACACATCCCCCGCTTCCGTTCTCAATTTTATGCATATCAACATTAATATATTAAGTCCCAGTTATACGTAAATAAAGCTTTAAAACTTTTATCAGTGAAAGATAAATTGTGTTACACTGTACTAGCTGACAACAGATCTCGTTATCAGACTTGTAAATAAAAAGGGTTAGCCGGATACGACAAAGTTCAACTCTCACTCCTGTATCAAATACTTGTAAAGAAGGAGACGTGACAAGACCCAGCCATTTTAAATATTCAACCAAAAGTTTATCTCCGAAGGTTCACTAAGAGCGTTATCCTTCGCATGATGATGTCGTCCATCTTCGTTGTCGTTGTCCGTCAGCTTTTACAAACAACTTCTCCTCTGAAACTATTGGATCAAACTATCGTTATATATGGTATCCTAGTGTAATGAATTTGTCCCATGATCCCGCATGCAAACACAGGGGCATTGCTACACAAAACATTATAAGACCACAAAAAGACTTTTTACGGATATGCATATGGTATCAGAATAAAAATACAATTAGAATTTAAACCATTCAGGATCATTCAGGTATCCTCATTTCCCTTTTGAGGACAAGGAGAATAACAGGGGCGTAGCTAGGCAACTTTGATGTGTACGCAATGTCGGAGAAGGAGGGTCTGGGGTAAATGGTGCAAACTCCTGCATTCTCGCAATTTCCGAGGACTTAAAATGACCTCACAGAAATCCTACTTTCAGGAGAAACAAGTCAACTTTGGAAATAAATAATCAGAGAAAAACAAAGAAATTCGTATTGTTGGCTTAACAATTTTTTTTCTCTTATGTGTAGTGAGTTAAAATGGCTTGATTAGGTACATTTTATTTGTTACCTATAATCATGCTGAACCCAACTTACATTAGAAAACAAACTAATTTCTAAGCCAACACTGTCACACTTAAATGTTTTTTTTTTATTGAGAAAATTACATGAATAAAAATTCGAATCACATATCTTTATGTTTTATCTTATGAGTGAAGAAACAGTGCTTTTCAGCTTTTTTTTCTCTCAAAGTTAATTCTTAAAAATCAATACCCATTGCTTTTTTTTTCTACTAAAGATGTCCAAAACCCGGTGTCTGCTTTAAAACAAAATTTCTCGGTATATGTTCAAAAGACCAAGTCCAGATAAACGATTCGTTTTCATTGTATTTCTCAAGTAGGTCTTCACTCTTCTCATGGTACTAAAAGACCGTGCTGCCGTTGCCGTCGAGACCGGCATACCAGAGGCGGATCCAGAAATTTGCATAAGTTGGGGCCCACTGACTGACCTAAGAGGGGGCCCGCTCCAGTCACGCTTCAGTGATTCCCTAAGCAACCATTTTTTCCCCAAAAGGGGGGGGGGGCGGGCCCCTGCCCCCCTAAATCCGCCTCTGCATACATGCAAATACATTAAGTATTTGAAACAGACAGACGGACGGACAGCTAGACGCCATTATAGCACTAAATGTTAGGTTGAAGTATATAAATTTGAATTTAAAACTTTGAAGAAGTGCATTTTAGAAGTTAAACCTGTATCACCTGGTACAAGAAAGCGTGTGTCAAAAAACTGATAACTTATACAACAACCCTGTACAAATTATAATTTGTACAAACTTACACTGATGTATAGTGTACAAATATATATAATATCTAACGTTCCTGGTAAGATAGATCTGTTTTAAAATTGTCTGTAATTGCCACCATCCGATTCATTTGAACTTTGGTGGATAGTCTGTGTTGTCAGTCATATTACAACTCCTTACTTTTAATATGATTAATTTATTGGGTTATGTGATTTTATTGCGAGCACTGCATTATTTCAACCTCGCCCCTTCGTTTCATTCCCTCTTCTCGTTGTGTTCCTTGTACAAGTTTTCGATAATGCACAGCAGAGAGACTGAAATATGTTGCTGAAGTTTGTACCTTATTTTACCACACATTATAATGTAACTGTAACAATTTCAAATGCATCAAACCTGTAGCATCAAGGGCAGGGGCGGATACAGGATTGAAAAGGGGGGGGGGGATATTTTCTTTTCAAAACGTTAGGCAGCAAACATTTGATTTTCTGGGGGGCTATGTTTTTTTTTCTGGACAATTTTTTTTTCCGCCTGCGTCGCGACAAGTCGAAAACAATATTTTTCTTTCTATTTTAGCATTACATATAGTGGCAGCTGAGGGTGAAATAAAACATTTTTTTTCTCATATAATCAAAATCAAATTATTATTTTCACCAAAAACTGGACACAAACTTTTTTTTCCCAAAAAAAACATAGCCACCCCCAGAAAATCAAATGGTTGCTGCCTTATATATCATATATATATCTTGTGAAAATACAAGACACTTACATATTTTAGTCAGTCAGTGGTTGGGAAAGTGGGTGTACATCATCTATAAAGTATCCAGTTGTATTTAAAACCTTAATTGACAACCCTTTTCATGATGGTAACCCCCAATGAATTGCAACACCTTAAAGCAGGTTATTTTCGTGTGGTGTTAATTTTCGCTTATTTTCATGGATAGAACAAAATTGGCAACATAAATTCTGCTGTAGTAACAAAAGCAACATGACAGGTGCAACATGTGGAGCAGGATCTGCTTACCCTTTCAGATCACATGAGATCACATCTTTTATTAACAGCTTCCAAAAAGATGTGTTCTTTCAGCTTGATGTCATCAGGCATGGTTGCATTCTTTCATGACATCAAAATAGAAATTTCAGAGGAAAGCAAGAAAATATGACTTCTTTGTGACCATTGAAGAACTGAGATCAAACGAACCACATGTTGATTAAATAAAGATAAGCAACATGTATGGAAAGGGATAAATCGAGTAAGAATAATAGAAATAATTCTATTGCTTTAATTTGAATTGTGTATATTTTTTATTTCAGGAAAAAGCTGAAGGTGTTTTAACTGATATCTGTAACCGACTAACAGCAAATGCTGACACATGTCTTGCCTTTGTCAAAGACAATATTGGAAAGGTCTTTTCAAAACTTTCTGATGGTTTGGTAAGTAAAGACAATATTGAAATGGTCTTCTCAAAACTATCTGATGGTTTGATAAGTAAAAACTGATTGCAAATATTTTTACTGAAATTAGAGTAAATTGTATCTTTGAATTGATGACATTATGATGATTTTATAGATTTTAACAAAAATATGTTATGTCAGCAAATTTTTGGCTTTATTGACACAGGTCTAAAGCATTTCAAAGAATTTTTGCCAGAGAATTAAAAGAATATTCATTCAACATTTGAAAAAATATATCAGGGACAGATTGAACAACATCTCCATTTAAAACCAACAGTTCAGATCAATTTTACAGAGCTCAACTGTTGATCAAAGATATTGACACATGTTTTTTCCAATAATCTACATTTAAGCTCACCTTTCCAAAGGAAATGTGAGCTTTTGCCATCACTTGGCGTCCATCGTTGTCCCTCATTGTCGTCCCATCAATGTACACTATTTTAAACATCTTCTCCTCTGAAATGACTGAATCAATTCCAACCAAACTTAAGCTGAGTGCTTCTTAGGGTATCTAGAATTTGTTTTTTAAGCTTTGTAAAAAACATGACCATTGGATAAAAATATAACATAGGGGTAAAATGCAGTTTTTTATACGCCCCTTTCATCAGTTCATGCTCCTTTAGTAGGACCTTAGTGGAGACAAAAGATATTTGGTATACTCTATGAACCATCAACATTATAATACAGCTCATATGTTCTTATATCTATCAACAAACTTTCTTCAAAGACAGACAAGTGTCTTTTATGTAATATGTCAAGCTCTGAAAGGAAATAGATCTAGAACATTTATAGACATATATATACAAAGTTTTAACAGAGACTTTAATTCAAACATCTGCCATTAACAAGATTAACACTAATGTACCCCAAATAACAATAAAAATCATAAAACAATGCTATTAAGGGGGTCTCCTTTAGGGAGAGCCTGATCCTGGATGCCACTTTTTTATTTTGTTAGATTCCCATATCCTGATTATTTATTTGTCAGTCACATGTCTGGCCTGACTTAGTTTTTTTTTTTTTTTTTTACTTTCATATTGTCACGCTTACAAATATAAAATTGGCCAATATCTCATCACACTAAGACCTCTATGAGACCCATGCACTGTTAAGGTTCTCAACTTCAAAGTATAAATTATTTTTCAATCATAACCTTTGAGTTCCAGTACAGGTGACATGAAATATTTTGAATTGTTGAAATAAGTTAACTTAGATTTGGTCTAATAATTAATTTATGTTTCATCAACAGTTAAAGTTATCAGAGGTCAAAGAACAGAAATATTTTATCAGAAACATCTAGTTCATGGATATTTGTAACTTATCTGTATATTTTGATATCAATTAGCTAGGTCAGGGATTTTTCTCATATAGGGTCTAAACTACACTGAGTTGTGAATTCTGAATCAAAATAACAGGAAATTAGGGAAAATTTGAATGAAAATTTATGATATGACATTTTCATTCTTCTTTTAAATTAAACTGCACTTAAAATTTATGTTTATATAGGATGCTCTTATCATATTATTATTAAAAAAAAACTTTTATTGATGAATTTTTTATATTTCCTCTTTAGAAAATGTCTCCTACAAATTACTGCTGGCAGTGGTGACTCCTCAAATACCCCAGGCCTTCCTTGAAGTTTCAGTTAATACCTCAGAATCATGAATTAGAAATTGATATCTCAAGAGCTTTTAGAGGCAACAACAACCAATTAATAAAACAGAGAGATATTTAAGATTTGGATCACTCACAGTTAAATAAAGAAATTTGAAAAGTGTATGAAAAAAATCAGAAATAACAAGAATGTGTCCGAAGAACACGGATGTCCCACTCGCATTATCATTTTCCATGTTCAATTGACCATGAAATTGGGATCAAAATCTAATTTGGCATTAAAATTATAAAAATCATACCATCGGGAACATGTGTACTAAGTTTCAAGTTGATTGGACTTACAACTTCATCAAAAACTACCTTGACCAAAAACCTTAAACTGAAATTCACACTTTCATTCTCTATGTTCAGTGGACCAAGAAATTGGGATCAAAAGTCTAATTAGGCTCTAAAATTAGAAAGATTATATCATAACGAACATGTGTACTAAGTTTCAAGTTGATTGGACTTCAGCTTCATCAAAAACTACCTTGTTCATAAACTTCAACCTGAAGCGGGACAGGCGGACAAACCAACAGATGGACGCACAGACCAGAAGACATAATGCCCCTCTACTGTCGTAGGTGGGGCATAAAAATACAACTCCAACAAGTGACTATATCAATAATAATCTTTATTTGACGTATAAGTAACATTATACTTGTGACATAAACAAAAGTAACAACAACAATAAAATAACTGAGTTGAACACACACATATCTATATCTATACAAGTAAAACTAACTAAGAGTCCCCTGTCCTCAGCTCTAAAGACTGTTTTATAAAGGAACCTGTTTTTTTCACTTGGTTTATATTAGAAGGATTTAGTAGGACTATTAGTTTTTGAGTATAAGATAGATTTTGAAACATAGGATTATCAATGCCATGTCATTAAAAAGTTTTATACGTAAAACATTATTAATTTGACAGTGGAGGAGAAAATGATTTTCATCTTCTAAGGTTTTACAAGTTATCTGCCCTTCTCAATGGGCAAACTATGGTCACAAATTAACAGTGATAATCCAATGAGAATTATTGTAACATGTTTTCATGCCAGATGACACGAGTTAAGTTATAACTGGAAGCTATTAAACCAAGAGTTCCAAATGGTGAAGTTGAAATCATCCCTTCGTACAATCCCCTTCCCTTTCATGAATGTGAACTACCAAATTAGACTATTTACCGGATTTGTAATCACATAAGCAACACGACGGGTACTACATGTGGAGCAGGATCTGCTTACCCTTCCGGAGCACCTGAGATCACCCCTAGTTTTTGGTGGGGTTCGTGTTGTTTATTCTTTCGTTTTCTATGTTGTGTCATGTGTACTTTTGTTTTTCTGTTTGTCTTTTTCATTTTTAGCCATGGCGTTGTCAGTTTGTTTTAGATTTATGAGTTTGACTGTCCCTTTTCTATCTTTTGTCCCTCTTTTATAAAACATAAGAAAATAAGCACTGAGCATACACTATGCCTAGTCAGTTGATTGATTGATAAATTGATGTTAACCGTTGCCACTTTCAATACTATTTTGCTATTATGTGACGGTAATTTTTTATTGATGGAGGAAGTAGGAGTTCCTGCAGAGAACCAATGACGGTAGGAAAATTTACAATCTTACATATTCAATTAAGATTGGAGTTGACTGGCTAGTGGTACAGTAGTTAGACTACATAGACTACTTGACCAACTTGGCTCCCTAGTCAGTTGATATAAATAGAGTAGCAAGCATAATTAAAACTCATTAAGCATTACCAATATCAAAACATTCTCATCAAGTTTTAATATTAGACACACTTTAACATTCTGTTTTCAGGACCCAGAACAGATTTGTATATCGTTAAAAGTATGTCCCTCACTGGAACAGGACTTTTTAACCAAAGTTTTACCAGCACCTGTCAGTAATGATGTTTTACCTGTCAGCTATGATGTCATACAAGCACCTGTCAGTAATGATGTCATACCAAATGAAATTAATGAGATAACACAGGATATTGGTGCTAATGTAAGTACTATATAGATATAGGAAGATGTGGTATGAGTGCTATTGAGACAACTCTCCAACCAGTCACAATTTGTAAAAGTAAAACCATTAAAAGTCATTGTACCGTCTTCGACACAGAGCCTTGGCTCACACCGAAACAGCAAGCTGTAACTATAAGATAAACTATACATTTAAAAATTGTTGTATGTCAAAACTTAGATAATTTAATAATATAAAGAAGCAGTTTTTCTTAAGGGGATCAGATTTACAAAATATATATTTGGATTTTAATTATGATATCAGATACTGCAAACTTTGATTTTTCTTGAGGATTTGGGAAAACAAAAATCACAGATACTTTTTACATGGTTTTAACAAAATCTGAATACATTTTTATGCCAATTTTGTATTTTATGGAGCACCTTAAAATTGAGGTTCACATTTACCACCCAAAATCCAGGAAAATAGATAATATAAACCAACTTATTTTTACAAGCGATTTATCTTCAGACTTTCACGACTAGAAAATAACGCGAATATAAAACATCGTGAATATGTACAAATTAGATTGTTCCTCATTCAACTACTTCAAGTCAATTTTAAAATCTTGAAATTAAATTGCAGTGAAAAGGGATAGAAAGGGCTTAACACAAAATAAAATATCCGCGAAAAATAATTTGGTTTACAGTACCCTAAGAATTAAATTGAATCCTCAATAGCAGCTGTGTAAAGAACAGAATACATTTTGGGCTTTTTTCTTGAAATATTTGTCAAAATATTAATATTTTAATCTTAGTGACATGATTTTTCAATTGGATCAATGTTTTTAAGTACACTTAAGCTTTTGTATTCCCATTTAAAATGCATAATTGGCTTGTCTTTGTTTACACAGGAACTAAAATACATCTTTTTCATACTTTTTCTCATGTTCAGTTTTTTTAGTGACAACTTCACAGTTTGAAAAATCCACTTAACTACCTTTTGAAACTATATGCACCATTATTGAGTGACAATTAATCTGAGAGTTTTATTTTAGCCAATAGAATGTGAGTTATGCAAGCTTGTAGTTTCCTATGTTGAGAAAAGACTCCTGAACAACAAATCTGAAGATGCTATCAATGCTACACTAGAAGAGATTTGTAATGAACTACCTGGTCAATTAGGAGCACTGGTAGGTATATTTATTGGTCACCCTCTGTCTATATCACTGCTCAGCGTTTGATAACATTGCATATCACAGCTTTGTGACGTGATACGCTGACCAGGCCTTAATAAATTTGACTTAGACATATCAGTGATGTCATAATGTTTGAACCGACATTGATAAGTTTGACCAGAAGTTATCAGAGCATCTTCCGATGGCTGGTGAAATGAAGAAAACACTTTCAAAAGACGCAAATACAGCCCCATTAATCCATTATCGGGTTATCTGTATGTTGATATTGTTAAAAATCAGCTGCTTCACACAATATGAGTGAAGACTTTTTTAACTCGTACGCTGCACTCACTAGACAAAAATCTTCATATTGTGACTCCCAGCTGAATCAACATGCAGACAACCTGATAAAAGATACATATACTTATCATTGCTCTTATTCGTAATTGATGTAAACTTTCCCCAGCTGAAAGATTTTGTTTTGTTTTTTGATAATCAATTCGTAGCTCTTTATTGGAAAAAATGAGTTACATATTTGTGCATTTCTCCATACATTTCTTACATCATAGTATTGGAGTCAATTGTTTGATGATGACATTTACACCAAATGGCCTACTGTCACAAGAGTAATCATAAAAAGGAACTTTTTCTGACATTCCCCAAATACTGCCATTGTGATGATCCACAGCTAATAACAGAAACCCTTACTGAAACAAATTGCACCACTGTGATTCTTATGTGATCTCATTCTTGACAGTAAGATATTGAAACTGAATCTCAAAATAAATTGAATTTGGAGCAATTTTGTACGTGTTAATCTGGATTTGAAAGAAAGAAAAGATATCAAGGGGCAATAACCAAAGATCATGAGTCAAATGACAACTAACTTGAATACCATTGCAAAAAGACAAATAACCACATTCAATACCATGTCAAAATATATCTTACAATTTAAAAGTAAGAAATTGACAAAAACATTTAAAATATTATGAAATCAAAGAAAGATAACTATATTGGTAAGATTTTGACCGCTGCTTTATATGTTCCTCAATTCATTTGTTGGTTCTATTCCTGTGGTAAAAACAAAGGGTTTTCATTAATAACTCATGTATTCCTAGCTGATTGGAATGAACTTAAAAAAAAATGAGATTGGGAAGATGCCTATTAAACTTATAGTCAATATATCAAAGGTCAAGGTCACTTAATTATAAAAGAAAAACATCAGATAAATGGTTTTCACATTCTTACTTTGTTTTTCTTTTTGGGTTTATCATAAAAGTTGTATACAGTAAAAACGTGGAGAGTAAAATAAAGCAGTATAAAAATACTTTTCATTTTCAGGATAAGGTCAAAGGTCTTAAATAATTTTTTTCTCTCAATAAATGCATGCATTTGGGGAGCATCGGTTGGCAGTGCCAAATTTTATTAGCCAAATAACGACTAGCAGATCTTTTTCTCTCTGAGGTACATCAGAAATTATAAAGGCTAAAAAATATTAGTGTATTGGCTATGATTTATTTACAAAATGTGTTTTGTATAATTCAGTGTCAGAAGTTTGAGCCACTGTTACTAAAAGCTTTAGTGGATGAGTTCTCAGCAGACAAAGCTTGCAAGGCTATCAAAGTTTGTACAGCAGGTTAGTACATTTACTACTGATTAATTCAGATTACAGGGAGCTAACATACTTTCCGTGTATGACTTTTTGAACTTTCATGAACACTTGTGTAATTTTTCGTCACTCTTGTGTGATTATTCTATGGAAAACAAATCCCTAGGAAAATACTTCCTGGAATTATTACAATCGTGTATTTCTTCCTAAATGAACAAAGTTCAATGCCAGGAAAGATTTATGGTTGCAAACTTGCAGTACAACTCTCCTGTATGGGAGATAACTCATTTGAAAATACAATTACCGTGGTTTCATTATTTTTGTGTGGGTATAATGGTTAACCATGAAATTTAATGTTCAATGAATTATAATTTTTCCACAGGCTTGTCTGCAGACTTTGGAACAACAATGAAATCAAACAGCATGTTGTCTGCTCTATGGTCGGGTTGTCTCTTTGACACATTCCCCATTTCCATTTTTGCATTAGTCTACATAAATTGGTATCCATAACAATAAATGAATCCACAGTAGAGAATCAATTTAGGATTCAGAAAATAATTTACTGAAAAAAAGCTTATAGTCTTTTTATTGCACCAGTCATTGGCATGCTGCTTTTGGTTTGATTTGATATGTAAGAGTATGTATTGTCATATATTTATAGCATACAGATTTTCAATTCATTAGCTTTCATTCATAAACTTTTCTTTTTCAGAAGATGCTTTTATTGTCCATGAACCAGTTTTATCCTGTAAAGACTGTAAAGAGATTATGGAAGGACTTGCTGGAGAGGTAGGGGTGTTTAAAGTATTCAGTAGTTAATATCATGGGTCTTATTCCTCTTCTCATTTCTGCATTAGTTAACCTGAAATTTTGCAACATTTGACTTAGTATTGAATGATACAACAAACCAATTGGATTGTATCAACTGACAATTTTTCCTTGTAATGTAAGAATTTACCACAATGTCCTGTAATCTTGGAAAAATTACAAAACAGTTAATAACTATACTATACAATTACTGTCTTTTGATGAGGTAAATGTGTGGTTTTATTGACTTTTGAAAAACTGATATTCACTGAGGCCAACGCCAGAAGTGAATGTCACTAGGTTTTTCAAAAGTCAATTAAACCCCATATTTACCGAAACAAAAGACAGTAATTTTTTTATTCCATGTTCAGAGTGAGAAAAATATATATTAAATAACAGTAATTTACCAAAACCAACTAAAAGTCAAACATAGTATTGTTATTATACACCTAAAAGCATACAACGTTTTGTGCAGTGAATATACTTTTTCCGCAGGTGAATATGCTTATTTATTCAAAATCCAATATTTATAGAAAAATTGCTTTCAATACAGAATAATATACAATTATTGTCTTTTGGTGAGGTAAATATGTGGTTTTATTGACTTTTGAAAAAATGATATTCACTGAGGCTGACGGCCGAAGTGAATATCAGTTTTTATGCCCCACCTACGATAGTAGAGGGGCATTATGTTTTCTGGTCTGTGCGTCCGTTCGTCCGTCCGTTTGTCCGTCTGTCCCGCTTCAGGTTAAAGTTTTTGATAAAGTTGAAGTCCAATCAACTTCAAACTTAGTACACATGTTCCCTATGATATGATCTTTCTAATTTTAATGCCAAACTAGAGTTTTTGTCCCAATGTCACGGTCCACTGAACATAGAAAATGATTTTGCGAGTGGGGCATTCGTGTACTGAGGACACATTCTTGTTTAAAAGTCAATTAAACCCCATATTTTCCGAAACAAGAGACAGTTATTGTTTTATTCTATATTCCGAGAGAAGAACATGTATTTAATGAATAACTTATACCATAACAAATTTTACATGAAACATTTAACCATAACGTTGCATGTAAAACCGCCTGACATTTAGTGCGCTGAATAACACTTTCTCAGGTGAATATGCTTTTTTATTCAAAATCCAATTCATATAGAGAAAGGTACTAATATAATACCAATATGGAATAATTCATGTTATTTAAAGTATTTTGTATTGATGGCAAATAGATATCTCTCTCAATTATTTTTTTATTTTGTATATTGTTGTTTATCTACAGAATGGTTATATTTGAAACACAATTTTCAATGCTAGTTTAATGTACTGTTTCTCATTGTTTTTCTATTTTTTATTATTCAGACAGGTATACAGGTCTGTTTACAAACGGCAGGTATCTGTGGGAAATCAAAGACCCATATCCACCATGAGATTACCAACTCAGTGGAACCAGAAAATTTTGAGGAGCCAGTAAGTATGATAAACTTTATTACCATTACTAAAGATTAAAAGACAGAATCCAGGGCAAACATAGACATTTGTTTTGCAGCATTTGTCTTAGATTTACAGTTTTGGTTAAATTATTCAGAAACCAAGAACTTATTAGAACTCTTTTAGACTTTATGAAACATTAGAAGTTGATTTTTTTTGGGGTATATATAAGAGAGATTGAGTTGAAGCAAAACTTGAAAAATACTTTAAACCAACTTATTTTTGGGACTTTTTGGAGTATAAATGTATCGGGAATATAAATAGTCGCAAACATGTAAAACTTTGATTATTTCTCACTTAAATACATCAAGTTAATTTTTAAGAATCGCAAAATTAAATCGCAGCGAAATGGACGTGAAACAGCTGAACGCGAAATAAAGTATCCGCTAATATAAGTTGGTTTACAGTACATGTTTTTTAATTTTTCAGTATTTTACTGATAGAGATTGACTTAGTTCTTTTAAGTTAGCATTCAGTCTGAAAATATTTTTTTTAGACATAAATGGTTTTGTTAAATCTTTATGGAATGATTTGAAACTTCTACAGATGGTTCTTCAAGATTAAGAAATAGCATCGTAAGATAAAAGCTCAGTTTAAAAATAACCTGATAAATGAACTTAGTGTTAGACTGTCAAAATTAAACTTTTATACTGATAGCAATAATGGCAGGTGTGAGAAATAGGAATTACTTAAAAGCAGTAGATATTTTAAAAGCATAGATTTTGTGCTTGTGTACAATATCAAGCTTTATATAGGTATTCATGCTAATTAGCGAACAATTATTTTTGTTTACAAAACAAAAACTACCCAACATTCAAAGATACTATGCATTTTAAATTTTTATAGAGTGGAGTAGCAGAATGTACCTTATGTAAATTTGTGATGCGTGAAGTAGATAACTTACTCAGCGCTAACAAATCAGAAGCAGCCGTCAATGCATCATTACAACAGATATGTAACTCTCTACCAGATCAACTCCAGGGACTCGTAAGTTCTTTACAAAAATAAGGAGATAAGGTATGATTGCAAATGTTCAAATGGCATAGATATTGGCAATTATAGGCAATCATACAACCTTCAACAATGAAAAAAAAATAATCATATAGTGGTCAGACAATCTGAATATATACTAAAAGCAGATATAGAAAATGTAATAGTAGAAAACTGAAGCTTGAAAATATGATACTGTTTATTTCAAAAATGATTTAATATTTGTTAAACAGATAGACTATAGTCTGAATGCATGCTTGTTATTTCAACATCAGAATATGCAGGTACATACTTATATTTTTTTCAGCAGTCTCTTTGACTGATTATGAGAGATTTGACACTTTTTTGTAACATCTGCAGTTATAAACTTGAAAGTGAATACAAGACGCACGTTATTTTGCAAAACAAGACATCAATCAGTATGTTGTGCTATTTCATGAGAAATTTTTAATCTAAATTTTTATTGTTTTGCATTTTGCAGTGCCAACAGTTTGCTCCAATTTTATTGATAGCCATTAAAAATGGTTTGGATCCTAACATGGCTTGTACAACAATAAAACTATGTAATAATGGTGAGTAGGAAAATAAACATACTCAGGATTTTTTGTATAAATAAACAAATATTAATATTACTTTTTTGTTTCAAATAAAAATTGACAATATTTTAAATTTATACAAAGTACTGACAGGTCCAGATATTTGTTCTTGTATTTTCAAATACAAGGATTTTAAAAAAACTAGTCAAAGAGGATGGTCTTATTTATTATGATGTTTTTTTAGGAAAGGATTAAGGTCAAAAGATGTTGTCTGGTTTTAGATGGTGTTAACATGGTGTTCACATGGTGTTTACAAGACAAAAAGTGTATGACACATGATATTAACGAGTTTAAGATGAAGGTCACACATGTAATAATTTGTAAAGATGCCAGTTAAAAGTTGGTTTTCATTAAAACCGAAATTGTTTCCCTTTGATTTTTATCTGTATTTTAATATTTTTAATGTTTTCTGTATTTTTAGAAGAAGATGATTATGATATGGTGGAAAAGATAGAGTTTGATTATGACTTGGTTCAGAAAGAAGCTTTGGAAAAGTATGAAAAAGAAGAAGAAAATAATGCCAAAGTATGTCAATTTATTTCTTTTTAGGGAAATTTTAAAATGAAATACCACTATATACAGTTCATGACTAAAAGTAACGTCACGTTACCTAAATTGCACCAAGTACCCAAATTACACCTATTCAACATAAACAGCTGAGAAATTCTTAAAAGTTTTCTATGAGACTTCACAATTTGTATTTTAGTTATTTGACATTATACATGTCTAATATAAAATAGGTGAATATATTCAAATATACACTACACATTCACAGTTTATATCATCAGATGAAGCTATCACTGAAAAAGAAAAATGTATGAAAATGCCGCCATGTGACGTTCACCAAAAGTCATCTTTAAAAAAAATAATATGTAATTGTACCAGTACTCATTTAAAAAAAAAATGAATAGTGAACATGTACTAATATCAAATTGTTCTAAATATTTGAAAAAATAAAACAAAACATCTATTATTTGATTTTTAATAATGTGAATTTAAGCATGGATGCATTTTGGGTACTCCTCATTAGGTACGGAATCATGGATAGTTTGGAGGTCGATTCAAACCATTTTTCTATGACTCAATATGGATTAAAAATCAAATTGGTGTACCTATATAATAAAGAAGGATACAGCTACAAAATGAACACAGAATGGAAATTTTTGTCTTCATAAAAAAAAAATGGCCAAATAGGTGCAATTTGGGTACTGTCATGTTATTTATGAATTACAAATAAATGAGACAGCAACCAAACAATCACCATTAAGGATGTACTTAGGTGAGGTTAGGTGAAAATTAATAAATTAAGAAGGTAGAACTGATACTATAAGCTGGTAGAGCAACAATTAATGATAAAAATAAGCTAAAAATATTGATAGGTCATGGACCTCCTTTTCGAGATATTTGAGATTTAAAATATGGCGGGAAAAGGCTGACTTGGACTTTTACCTTATATTTGCATTGGTATTATTGGGTCTTAAAACAAAACAAAGAAAATCAAGAATCTTTTTAAATTTTGGTAAATGACCTTTTATGAGCTATTAATTAAGTCTTAAATGAAAAAATAAATGGTTGTTATGGGGCAAAATATTTTACATTGTTACAGTATTGTATGGACTTTAACGACAACTTTTGTAGATGAATGTTTTCATTTATTTATACCAGATACAATAAATGAAGATCAGTGTTTTACTTTTTGAGGGAAAAGACTTATTAGAATTGAAATTTTGACTGGTAATAATGTCCTTTAATTTTTCATTATTGTAAGGTGTACATGTCCATCTGGCAGGGTTCATCTGACCTTGACCTCATTTTCAAGTATCATGAGAATGTCAATTTTATGTGATACCTGTAGTATATCCTTTTATCTTTAAGCCTTGTGGTATAGTTTTTTTGATAATGTTTATCTTATATACTTCCAGGCCAGTATAGGATGTACTTTGTGTAAATTTATCATACAAGAGATTGACCACTTCATTGTAACAAATGAGTCTTCTGCAGCCATTAATGCTTCTGTATATAACTTGTGTAGTAAACTACCTGCTCCACTAGACAAACTGGTGAGTATATAAATGTTTTGAAATTTAACTTGAGTGATTACTGTATGGCCAAATGCATTCTCTGTTCAGGGATTCAAAGCATTAGTTAATTTTCAGGGCAAATTTTTATTTAAGAATCTAAATGTTTGTTGATAAATTCATTCTTTTATACCAAAAAAAGAAATGAAGATATTTATCATTTGAGCTGTCAATTTTACAATTTGATAACAGGCATTCTGTCTTGAGTTTTCCTCGCAGTTCAGTATTTTTTATCAGTTTTGTTTTTTTGTAAAATACAGTTATTATAATAAGCAAATTGCCAATTAGAATAAAAAAGACATTTTATATTTTGATACTGACTTTATCAATTCATCCTAGCAGGCTCCTAGCTTGCTTGCTTGATATTCTATTTACTTTTACGGGTGCTGTCAAAAAAATAATGTTTGGTATGAAATTTATATATGTGGCAAAATATAAACAAAAGTGTTACCTTAGTATATTGGTTAATGCTATTATAATATTCAATTTCAGTGTTATGGATATGCACCAGTTATTGTACAAGATGTTGTGTCAGGATTTGATCCTGAACTGACATGTGAAAAAGTAAAGTTGTGTACAAGTAAGTTTTCACATTTCAAATATGTTTGTTGCATTATTGTTAAGATATTAAAATGAAATTCGAGATATCAAAGCCAATGTTTGTCTCAAAACGGGTATCCAATTTTCTGAAAATTGCAGTTCGATTTAATATTTTCTCCCTCCCCAATATTGTATTTGAAAGATGTTGTTATTAAAACACTATTTGATTTAATGTTGTTTTAAATTTCTTTTTATGACAGATGACAGTATAGCATTGACAAAAGATTTCCCTTCCAGTAATATTGAAGAAGTTATGATAAAGGTATAGTCAGACCCCCCTTTTTGTGGAGGGAATTTTTTTGTTGATAAAGAAAAAAAAGATAACTACACATTAATTTCTATAATAGATCAATTTTATGATTGTTCTCAATCTCCATTGCCATAATAGTTATAAGATTTAAAATCATCTAGTTATACTTTTTTCTAGAGTTGTTGTAAGTGCTTGTAATAATATACTGATAAAAACAATGCAGGTATATTTAACTAAAGATGTTGTATATACTGTGGATTCATTATTATTCGTTTGATACCAATTTTCGTGGATTTCCTTGGAACAGTTGAACCACGAAATTAAATGTTCAACGAATGATTAATTTTCTCATGGCTTGTATGCAGACTTCAGCTAAACCACTAAATCAAATATCCATGAACATGTAAGTTTTCCTCAATCCACGAAAATTGGTTCCCACGAAAATAAATGAATCCACAGTATATTATAATGTACAAATTGATTCAGTTAACTACGTTAGAAGCAAAAATTTTCGTGGAGGATTTAATTTAGTTTATTTCATGGAAAGAATATATCCACAAATTTAAAACCAGCACGAAAAATTTAACCTACATATAATATCCCTTCCATTTACTAGAAACCACTAAAATTAAATCCCCATGAAATCTTAAAGAGACAAAACCACTATATTTCAACCCCAAGAAAATTAATGCTTCTACAGTATTTAGATTTAAGACTATGATATAGTTACTGTTATATTGGTCATTTTATGTTTTCTATTATCAGGCTGGTCCAGAATGTGCAATATGCAAATTAATTGTTCAGGAAATAGACTCATTTATAGCAAAGAACCAAACAGCCAATCAGATCAATGCTACTGTATATGCATTTTGTGGTAAATTACCTGGTGCATTGACGTCTTTGGTGAGTAAATAAACTCTAAACTAACTACCTGGTTAATTGACTTCTCTGGTGGGTAAATCAGCTACTAAATTATAAACTCTCTGCTCACCTAATTCTCCCTGACCATTTTAATTCTATTGGGGAGTAAATCAGCTTCTAAATTATAAACTCTCTGCTCACCTAATTCTTCCTGCCCATTTGAATTCTATTGGGGAGTAAATCAACTCCTAAATTATAAACTCTCTACTCACCTAATTCTCCCTGACCATTTTAATTCTATTGGGGAGTAAATCAGCTTCTAAATTATAAACTCTCTGCTCACCTAATTCTCCCTGCCCATTTTAATTCTATTGGGGAATAATCAGCTCCTAAATTATAAACTCTCTGCTCACCTAATTCTCCCTGACCATTTTAATTCTATTGGGGAGTAAATCAGCTTCTAAATTATAAACTCTCTGCTCACCTAATTCTCCCTGCCCATTTGAATTCTATTGGGGAGTAAATCAGCTTGTTTATATAGATTAGACCGTTGGTTTTCCCGTTTGAATGGTTTTACACTAGTAATTTTGGGGCCCTTTATAGCTTGTTGTTCGGTGTGAGCCAAGGCTCCTTGTTGAAGGCCGTACTTTAACCTATAATGGTTTACTTTTTAAATTGTTATTTGGATGGAGAGTTGTCTCATTGGCACTCACACCACATCTTCCTATATCTATCTAAATTATAAACTCTCTGCTCACCTAATTCTCCCTGACCATTTTAATTCTATTGGGGTGTAAATCAGCTTCTTAATTATAAACTCTCTGCTCAACTTATTCTCCCTGCCCATTTGAATTCTATTGGGGAGTAAATCAGCTCCTAAATTTTAAATCTCTGCTCAACTTATTCTCCCTGCCCATTTGAATTCTATTGGGGAGAAAATCAGCTCCAAACTTATATACTCTCTGCTCACCTAATTCTCCCTGCCCATTTGAATTCTTTGTTTCGTAATCTAGCTCTTAACTTATTCATTTCCTGCTCCTCTAAATTTCCCATCGAGTAAATCAATTCCTTGATATTTAACTTGTGTATGAATAAACTCCCTACTGAACTTATAATCCCTGCTCTATTGAATTTAATGTTGAGTAAATCTGTTCACAACTTGGAAACTCTTTGCTCTATTGAGTTTCATTGACTTTACCTATGAAAACAGCGAAAAACATTTCATTTTGTTGTACATGTACCGATTGTTGACATACAGACATGCAAACTGATATATTAAGGACCATACTGTAAAATGTTGTCTAAGAAGGATGTATAAAACCTCTTGTTAAGGTCAACCCATTGAACAGTTTTACCACCAGTATTGATTTCCTTTGACAAGTGGTTTGAGGAAAAGTTTTTACACATGTTCCGATTTGAGTCCAATGGGAACATATGTGGCATAATAGCTACAATAAGTGTACTACTGTGGACTGAAAATATCAAAGACATTTCCTGTAAAGTAAAGGATTTGTTTCTGTTAGTTTACCAACCTTGTAACCTTAAGTTTTCTTTTTGTTTCCTTTTTATGCCCGACTTACGGTAGAAGAGGGAAATTATGTTTTCTGATCTGTGGGTCTGTTTGTTTGTTTGTCTGTCTGCCTGTCTGTCCATTCGTCTGTCTGTCTATTCATTCGTCTGTCCGTCTGTCCTGCTTCAGGTTAAAGATTTTGGTCAAGGTAGCTTTTGAAAAAGTTGAAGCCCAATCAACTTGAAACTTAGCACACATGTTACTTATGATATGATCTTTCTAATTTCAATGTCAAATTACAGTTTGATCCCAATTTGAGGGTCCACTGAACATAAAAAATGAAAGTGGGGGTGGGGCATCTGTGTACTATGGACACATTTTTGTAGATAATGATTCTAGAAATATATAAATGCAAATATACTGACAACAATATCTGGCAATATGATAAATTATTTCAGACAATGAAATGTTGATTCCTATATATAATTTATTTCAGTGTATGACATACGCCCCCATTATAGTTAACGATGTTGTATTAGGATTTGATCCAGAGAAGACATGTGAAAAAGTCAAACTATGTACAAGTAAGTTTGATATTTTATGAATTATTACTATACAAACTGGGCTTTGCTCATTGTTGAAGGCAGTACAGTGACCTATAGATGTTAATGTTTGTGTCATTTTGGTCTTTTGTGGATAGTTGTCTCATTGGCAATTATACCACATCTTCTTTTTTTATATTGGGTCAGTTTATTAGTAGCTTCTGATCACTTATTACTTGCATACTTTTGTTGTAAATGGGAGATAACTCTGGTTTTGTTATAAATTTTATTAGAGACATATAATAATACAATTACAGTACATTCCGGTTATTTGCATAGCCTATTTGTCAGACGAAATTATGCAATAAAGCGGAGTATGCTTATATCCGAAATGACAAATTACGGAGTCAAATAACATCGATAGTGCAGATCAGCAAAGAAGAAAGATGTACGTCCATAGTCCACTTACAACATAATGAATGCTTATTTATTCTAATAAAAGTTATTTGTCTACTGTCATACATTTTATTTCATTGTGTATTCTTTCAATAAAGTTTATAAACACATTTTGTTTTAGTTTATTTATGTACCGACTTTTCCTTTACCTGAGATACGAAAATAAAATTGTTCTAAAAATAGATTTGTTTCTATGACCCGGATGTACAAATTAAATTGTTACGCTTTGTTTAAAATAAACTGTTTAATCATTGTAAACAATAATTGTGCAATGAACTGCCTTTGATATGCAGTATTTACCAATTACACAGTGATGTTACACTGTTACTTTAAAACTGCTAGTTTCGTTTATGCAAAGCAGTTAACAGGTGATGGGGCCATACACAGGTTATTTGCTGGACACGAGTGTTGAAAGTGAGAAAATATAATAATCAGAAGTTAATTTTCTTTTAGAAAAATATTAAAAAGGAAAGATTGATGTATAAAATTCTTCAACCATATATAAATGCCCTGTAATATTTAACATAAATGTAGATCACCCAAGCTGAATTACGAAATTACCGTGACATTGGATAATGATCGATAATTAGCAGGCGTTAATGTTATAAAAATTAACCCAAAATATAATCCATGACCAATGTTTGAAATCCAATCAATAATTAACACCTTTTGAGATAGAAGATCATAGAATGGTTGTGTTTTTACAACAATCAGCTGATTGACATTTTTATGACCTCGAGGCTTAAAATAGAATATGGGAAACTTTACCTGTGTACACATCGAGGCCTTTTCTATAATCATATAAACACGAAAGATACTGTTTTAAAATTTTATTTGAATAACACACAAGTAAATGTGAAATGATAATGAAAATTATGATGCATTCAAGAAAATATACTTACCAAATTGCCGTTTCCGGTCAAAAATCTCGTCATTTTTAACTGAGCATATCTAGCTGGCGATTATTTTCTATGCAATAAACCGAAATGCCTCTTGTAAGGCTATGCATATAACCGGACAATTTAACAGTAGGTGAATGGGAAATGGTTTTGTGCAGGAGAAAAGTATGCAATTAACCGAATTATGCTATTAAGCGGTATGCAATTAAGTGGAATCGACTGTATATACATTTTTCACATATATACCACTTATACAGTATTCTTTATTATGAGAAACTCATATATTATTTGTGCAACTCACTTGATTTTTCTTAGAATAAAATTGAGAATGGAAATTGGGAATGTGTCAAAGAAATATATTTCACTGAATTTGTTCACCATTGTGTCCTATACAATGCTGCACTGCATTATTTGCTTCCTCTATATATATATAAATCACTGAGGAGGTGGAATATTGGATTATTTTCTTTGAGTCAGGTTCCTATAGTTGTATATTCTTTAAGGAAACTGTTTCAGATAAATCAATGACAAAAAAATAGTGTCAAAGCAAGGTGGTTTAAATTTTAATAATGGAGATTTGCATGTTATTTGTTTAATCTTTTTCAATGACAAATGTATATATTTCTAGGTGACAGTATTATGTTGTCACCAAAATCTGAAGCAAACAAGATTGAAAAGAAGATCAAGGAAAAAGTTGAGGTAAAATTAGTTTTAAACCTGTTTTGTCTTACTACTGCTGATGGGCAGAATCTTTTGATATGTGTAGAAATGTTAAATTCTATTCTGTTTGTATTTTGAAAGAATACTACCGGTACTTGTCAAACAAGATAAATGAAATTGACTACAAATGGTTTGATACTAGTTTCAGAGATTCCAGAGTAGATCTTATATCTATATATCAAATATTTGACATATCTAGTTGAGATATAAAAGAGAGGAAAAAAACAACCTAAGGGTCATTCAAACTCATAAGTAAAGTCGAAAATAAACTGACAATGCCATGGCTAAAAAGTAAAAAAGACAAACAATAAAACACAAAACACAACATAGAAAACTATACACTGAGCAACAAATAACCCACCAAATCAAGGGGTGATATCAGATTACTCATAAAGGGTAAACAGATCCTGCTTCACATGTGGCACCTGTTGTGTTGATCATCAATTATTTCTCAACATTATAATACCTCCACTCAACTGTGTTTAAATAAAGATATTTCAATATTCATGATTTCTTGGGTCAGTGATCAATAGATGACTCCAGAGTTTGTGCACTTTTCCATAAAGTTTTACGTCCTTATGCTTATATTACACCACTGTAAGAACATATTCTTATGTTCAGTAAAGTAGCTTAAGCCAACCTTTTCTTATAAAACAATTAGAGACTGGTGTATGGAAGATTATCATGATTAACAATTTTAAGCAAAAGGTGACCTATTTTTAGTCCATTAGATTATTGTGAGCTAGTCAGTGTTCACCTGACATGAACTTATTTTCATGAATAATTTTTTAAGGTTAATCTTACGATAAAGGTAGGGTCTCTGGTACTTAAAGTATTATTTCAATTTCATTTAGGCTATAGAATTATTTTAAAGTCAACATTGTTCTTTGTTGAACGATGTATAATAAAGTGACCTGCAAATGTTTATATTCTTAAGCTTTGCTATTTTATCAATAGTTGAATGTAGATTTGTTTATATTTTATATACTGTCATATTGGTCATTTTATGGGTTTTTTCTCAGGCTGGTCCAGAATGTGCCATATGCAAATTAATTGTTCAGGAAATAGACTCATACATTGCAAAGAATGAAACAGCCAGTCAGATCAATGCTACTGTATATGAGTTTTGTGGTAAATTACCTGGTCCATTGAAGTCTTTGGTGAGTAAATCAGCTCTTAATTTATAAACTCCTTGCTATAGAAGCTACAAAGTGACATTTTATCATGTCAAAACTGTTAATGAAAATTGTATTATGACTGGATGTTTAAATTGAAAATGTATGTAATTTTATGAAAACTGTTTGATATTCACTTTTCACATAGAAAGAAAATTTCATGCTCACCTAATTTAACATATTCAAAATGTATATTTTTAATTTATTTCAGTGTATGACATATGCACCCATTATAGTTAACGATGTTGTGTTAGGATTCGATCCAAAGAAGACATGTGAAAAAGTCAAACTATGTACTAGTAAGTTTTATATTTAAGAATTGAATGCTTCTTTTTATAAATTTATTGGGGTGTAAAAGCGTTGACCGAAGTACATTTTGTATGAAGCGCGGAAGCTCTTCATTCTAAAAATGTACGCACAGTCAGCGCTTTTACAACCCTATAAAGTTATAAAAAGAAGCATTCAATACTTATAATTACATTTTTTAGCTAGGATCATGAAAACACGATTTTTATCCAGTTTTATTTAATTCACCTGTGCACTTTATTGTGGGACCTCCTGTCATCATGCATGATAAATTTTATAGTCTAATGCAATTGTTTACGGAAAAACATGTGATGTGCAGTTAGCCAATCAGAATAACATATTATAATGAAACTTTAATCTAATGTAATTATTTTATGGAGTATTACAATACAAACTTGTGTCAGTCAATAGACATCTTTTGAGTTTGTTGCAATCCCTCAAAAACTTGGTTTATGGTGGAAGAGGACGTTTAAGTCTTCTGAAATCCTATACAGCTGGCTGGCTGTAAAATCATTGAACCGTGACAAGGAGTCTTGTCACTCTCTCTATCTTGTAAATGACATCTCAAAGAAGCACAAAATTGACAAACTTTTCCAGTGAATGACATAACTCGAAAGTGGTCTATTGGTAGCTACTTTTAAGATATTATTTTTTTCCTGGTAAAAGGGAGACAACTCTGTATTTTTCTTTTATTGGAATACATTTATAACGTTGACATAATACATCCATAAACATTTTTCAAAGATATAAAGTTATAACTTATTCTGAATTCAATAATATATGAACCCATAATATCTTGCATGGTGGATTTCCCATGAAATGGAACATTGAGGTATTTGCTAGATGTATGTATATAAAGCACTCTTGTGGGTGCTGCTTTAGTTTAAACATATTTGTATTATGTTTGTTTTCAGCCAGGCTCATATTCCTCCAAGAACCGAAATTAAGACAATGAAAACAGCGTAGTTGCAAGGTAGTTTAGATTTTATGTAAATTTCTGTCACCTATTTTCAAGACAAATGTATATTTCTAGATGACAGTATATCATGGTCACCTAAATTTGGACCAAAACAGATTGAGAAGATGATCACAGAAAGAGTTGAGGTAAAATTAGTTTTAAAGTTGTTCTTGTCTTTAAAAAAATTGAAATTTGGGTGGCTGGTGTGATTAGTGTTCCCTCCACTGATGAATTTGATAGTATATTTGGTTTCTCCTGTCATATTTTGTAGAAAATTAATGGAGTACCTGATAAATTCCATCAGTTTATCAAACTAATTTGGGTATGAGACAATTTCTATAATTATACAGTTTGTGCTATTGTCATGTGTACTATTGTTTGTCTGTTTGTCTTTTTCATTTCAAGCGATGGTGTTGTCAGTTTATTTTTCGATTTATGAGTTTGACTGCCCCTCTGGTATCTTTCCTCCCTCTCTTGTAGAATACCAATGTTTAAGCTATCTTGTAAGGCAGGTTCTATATTCTTGTATCTATCTTTTGCAAAATTTGATGCATTTTTTGTTGTTGATTTTGATCTTGTTTTCTTTTTCTATCATTGAATGCTGTGGGATGTAACACTTCTGTCTTGCCCAATCTCATTGATTAGACATGATTAATTCTACTTTTCATGCAATTTTTGAATGGTTTCCATCTTTTTGTTTATGTTCAATTGGTTGAAAAATTAACTCTGCACATATTCAAGGAAAAAATTGGAAATCACATTATGTTTAAACTCATGTCAATGTCTGTTAGAAAGACGGTGGTGTTTTTCTCCAAGTTTAAATAATTAAAGTATGCATGGTCTGTTTCTCTGTTTAATATAATTGTTCGGTGAACAGTTTATGGTATGTTAATTCATCATTGGCAATACCTGTTCAACAATTACATCCCATAGATGCCAACACCCATGTCAGCAACATTTAGTTCATAATTTGTTGCATTTAGTGTTTTATGTAGCTTACTGATGCAAATTCATTTTAAATATTTGTACCATTTTTTTTCTGGTCAGCTCTGGCAAAGGAGGAGCTGTTACAAAGTCATTGGTGAAGGCTTACAAGGTTATTTTTCTTCAATGTATTGTTTTATTGTAGCTCTTCTACTAAAATCTCATTATCTTTCCAATCCAAATAGATGAAATAAGATAAGACTGTCAATTCCAATTTGATTATCTAAATAATAATTACTTATACATGTTATGTTTGAATCAAATTTCCATTGCATCATTACCTTAGAATGACAGAAATGAACAAATTCTGTAATAAACATAAACCCCAAAACCCTCCCTTGCTTTTAATTTTAATAAGGGCCTGTGGTACCAACTATTTAGTTACTATCTGTTTGAAGATGGTACCCAATGCTGAGAAGATACAGTGCAAATGAAAACCTCTGTTTTACCCTTATTAGAGACCAATAAGGGGCCAAAGCCTAACTGATCCTTGAATAAAGGTATAAAAGAGGTGCTTAAAATACCAGAGGAACAGTCAAACTCATAAATTGAAAATAAACTGACAATGTCATGGCTAAAAATGAAAAAGACAAACAGACAAATAATAGTACACAAAAAACAACATAGAAAACTAAAGACTAAGCAACACGAACCCAACCAAAAACTGGGGGTGATCTCATGTGCTCTGGAAGGGTAAGCAGATCCCGTTCAACATGTGGCACCCTGAACAAGGAAAGGTTTGGGAAGTTTAGTATTTTCATTTCTTTTCTATAACTCTTGAAGCTTAATATTATACATCCCAAAGTATGTAATGCTGTAGAGCACATATATTTATTAATGAAAAAACACCCAACCTTTGGGATGGACAATTTAGAAAACTAAGTTTGACCCTTCTTATAATTTCATAAAAGATTGTTCAACTCACTTTGGGATGAACAACTTGATTATCTAAATAAAAAAAAAATCTATAAGTAAAAATTTTTATTACAAATTTTATTGATAACTAAAATCCTTAACACTGAATCTCATAGAGTTTTGCTTTTGAACTGTTCTCATGTGACAAACATCCAAGGTAGAATGTTGTTGAATTTGTGAAAAAAAGGCAAAATGGATTCTCTATTCCTATATCCATAGTATTGTAGTAGAATAACAGGTTACCAGAATTGTCAAGGATGTGGAAGGAATTTCTCGCTACATTGAAGACCTGTTGGTGACCTTCTGCTGTTGTTTTTTATTTGGTCGGGTTGTTGTCTCTTTGACACATTCCCCATTTCCATTCTCAATTTTATTGTATCCATCAACTACAATTACTTTGTCTGATGCTGTAGTTGTTATACTGGTTGGTTTAAATGATTGATCCTTTCTTTTGATATGCTGACACCCACTATACTCATATAAAATATTTCCATCCATACCTAATATTAATACCTTCCCATTCCAATCTTCTGCAACCTTATCCACAACAAAGATATTCCCATTACTTGTGGTTGTAATACTACAAGGGTATGAAAATATATTTTGTTTATGTTTATCTTGTTCATACACAGTGAGTTGATTCCCCTCCTGATCCATTACAATAACCACTCTTCTTCCTGTCACAGGGAAGGCTTCACCGGGACTCTTAGCACCTACAATAACCTTGTGATCACTGGTTATATGGACAGACACTGTCAATAATGGTTCTATTTTGTACTTTGAATCACTGACTTTCCCACTCTTACCATTGACAAGTTTGAGCTTATATGTTCCATCTCCAAACAGCTATGTGACAGCTATTCCACCTAGTACAGTGTTTATGGTTATAACTGTTGTGAGAATATTCCCCTCAGGCTTTACTTTGTTTACAAACTTAGATACACTATCAATGATCCATCAGAACAGGCGGATATATGGTGACAATGTTTTAATCCAGTGGTAAACTCCTTTTTCACTTTAAAATCTATTACAGTATTGCTGGAACTAATGTCTTCAAATAATGTGCCAAAAATTGATTGCGAAATTCTTCCAGGTTTGAATTTTGGCACTCTATTATTGATAACATTGATTTCTTCTATTTCATCATCGAAGGATTTTGCTATGATGTCAGCATTTTCAAAGAAAAACGATGTCTCCATTGAAGTGAGAATCTCGTCTGCATTCTTTGAATTATTTTTGTCGGCTTGTTGTGACATTTTTCTCCTCATCAGAAATTGAAACGTGGATGCTTTTCATATTTAGATTAACTTCTTCAATGAGTTAAAGGGCATATTTATCTACCTCTCTTTTTAATGCTTCTCTCTGACATTGAATATCCTGAATTGTCTTCTGACAATTGGAATTCTCCCTAGCTGATATCTGATCAAGTATTCTCTCCCCCTCATCAAGCTTTGTCTCGTTCATTTTTATTTTTCCTTTTTGATATATTAGCCATTCTACTTTCATTTCATATGCTTCTTTAATTTCATTGAAATAATGTCCAGCGTGCCCTTTTGTCATACAGCTTGGACAGGCCAGTTGATCACAATTACTACAGAAAATACAACATGACTGTGTTGTGTGTACTTTACACTTGATGTTTGTAAAGTCTAAGTTTCGAAGACCACCATTCACTCCTACCTGCTTTATATCTACTATTGTGTGCTCTTTAGCGTTTTTAATCTTAGGGTGAATTTTATCACAACACTTATTACACATTGAAAGTTCACAGTCAAGGCATTTCCATTTTAACTTTGTCTCTGATTCACAAAAGTCACAAGAAATAATATCCTGAGCTTTTATGGCTGATTTTGATAACGCCATCTTGTAGTTTCAAAGGTAACAATCTTGAGGAATAAAACTTGTTTTATATCTTTATAAAGATTTAAATATCAGGTATATTGAGTTACATTTTTAACAATTATGGCATCAAATTTTATTGATTTTAAACAAAGGTTTATGATATATTTTCTATGTCTATTGGGATTGGTTTTAAAAGGGTACTGCTACATCCTGTTGGATTTCTTATTGATTGATTCATTAAATAGTTTACCTGTCAATAATACAGGTATTTTGAAGTTGGTTTTAGATCTCTGTAAACCTCCTATTTTTAAGACATTAAAATGACATACAAAGCATTGTAAAAAATTGAAAGATCACAAAAACTATATTGCAAGAAAGCTGAAAGATGTGCAGCCCTTTAACTGAGAATAAGAGTAAGAATATTAAATCTCTTCTATTACATCTCATAAATATTTTTTTTTACAATATAGTTTCATGTTTTATACTTAAATTTTATTCACAAACATTTAGGGTGTATGCAAAATAAAAATTAAATTTGTCACAGTCAATATTGCTGATGAATATATTACAAAGGAGGACAATTTCATTTTTGAACCAGAAAAAAACCTGTATATTCTTATATTTGCTCATATTTTGTTCTTGTTTTGTGAAATTTATCCCATTTATATACGGAGCATTTAACCAATGGTATATATATAGTGTTTAAGCATATGTACATTTCAAGTGAAGAAACTTTGTATATGAAAATAAATCTCTCTCCTGCAATGATACAGAGCCTCCTGCTGTCTGAATTATTTTTCAATTTTTGTCGGCTTGTTGTGACATTTTCCTTCTCATTAGAAATTGAAACTTGGATGCTTTTCATATTTAGATTTACTTCTTCTATGAGCTTTAGAGCATATTTATCTACTTTTTTTTTTTATAAAATCTTCCCCTTGATTTTGAATATCTTGAATGGTATACTGACCATTGGAATTCTCCCTGACTGATATCTGATCAAGTGATCATCTCCCTCCATCAATCATATAGCTTCTTCTCATTTATTCCAATTTTTTGTTTTTGATATATCAGCCATTCTACTTTAATTTCAAAGGATTCATTAATTTCAATGAAAGTATGTCCCGCCTGACCTTTTGAACTACAGCTTGGGCAGGCCAGTTTATCACAACTACTACAGAAAATACATGATTGTGTTGTGTGTACTTTATATTAGATGTTTGTAAAGTTTCTATTGGTACCACTAACTCCTTCCTGTTTTGTCTACTATTGTGTGGTCTTTGGCATTTTTAATCTTGGGGTGGATTTTATCACAACACTTATTACACATTAAAAGTTCACATTTCAAACACTTCCAATTCAAGTTTTTTCTCAGATTCACAGAAGTCAGAAGAAATAATATCCTGATCTTTTTTGACAGATTTAGATGATGCCATCTTGTACTGATATTTTTCTTCTTTTTTTTAAAGATTAAAGGTTATGGGCCAAAAAATTATAAGCATATCTATATTTAGATTTAAATATAGTGTATATTGAGTTTCATTGTTAACGACTACTTCATAGGATTTTTGGTAGTTGTTTAAAACAAAGGTAATGAATATATTGTCAATGTTAAAAGGAAATAAAAGATCTGGATTCTGCCATTTCAGATTGATAATATTTTATGATTCTTATTACCTGTAATCAAGTATCCATACAAATTGAACAGCTGCAATTAAAAAGATTTTTTGTGCACACATGCAAAATGATACATTTTTATTGAATTTTATCAATAAGGGAAATTGGAAAAATTACAAAGTTCCTTTGCATTTCAACAAATTGTTAAACTATTAAGAAACAGTTTAAGAATTCCTTGTTTATGAATCAATTGGTAAGATGTATGAAAATTATTAGGATTAATTCCACAGTCAACACTGGGAATCTTTTTTAAATGAAACCAATGTTGACAACTGTATTTTGGAACCAGATACCAGCTTTATTAGACAATCTTAGTTATTCATTTCCACTCTATATTTGCTCATATTTTTTTCTCCTGTATAATTCTCCAATTATATGTGGAGATTTGTGTTAAGTTTCAAAGCACATGTTAAAATGGAGAAATTTGAAAGAGTAATATTAAATTCCTTCAACCATGCAGCAAAAAAAGGCCTGTGTAAAAGCTGATACATATATATCAGCAATACATAAGGTACAGAGTCTTAAGTTCAAAGGTGATATTGTGAAAACTAAAATGACTCCATAAGGTAAAGTTCAATAACATTCTTTAAAAAAATCCAATAATTCTTGTGCATGGTTTTTGTTGCATCAAAACATCTAGATACACAATCTTGAGAAAACCCTATTTTTTTGTAATTAGGGGATGGATATGAATAGTTGTCATAGGTACCAGGATTATAATTTAATACGCCAGACGCGGGTTTCGTCTACATAAGACTCATCAGTGACGCTCAGATCAAAACAGTTAAAAAGCCAAACAAATACAAAGTTGAAGAGCATTGAGGACCCAAAATTCCAAAAGTTGTGCCAAATACGGCTAAGGTAATCTACTCCTGGGGGTAAGAAAATCTTTAGTTTTTAAAAAAATTCAAAGTTTTTTAAAACAGGAAATTTATAAAAATGACCATATACATGTAATTGATATTCATATCAACACATTCTTGCCAAAGCTCTGGCAAAGCTACTTTCCTCTTGTAAACAAACAAAATAAGAAGATATGCTTATCTTGCTGTTGTGTATAGTGTTTATTAGACAGCATGTGTCTGATGTACTATTCTGTTTATATATAAAGGCAAGTCTGTACTTCACAAGACTGGTATTTATATTAGTTTCTTGTGTACAATTTGGAAATTAGTATGGCGTTCATTATCACTGAACTAATATATATTTGTTTAGGGGCCAGCTGAAGGACGCCTCCGGGTGCGGGAATTTCTCTCTACATTGAAGACCTGTTGGTGACCTTCTGCTGTTGTTTTTTATTTGGTCGGGTTGTTGTCTCTTTGACACATTCCCCATTTCCATTCTCAATTTTATTGTATATATTTTTTAGCAGAGGTGGATTTGTTTTATTTTAAATATGTATTTCCAGGAGATAGTTGGCTATTCCCAACTTTAAATTTCATTAAAGTCCATAATGTACATTATTATTGATATTTATAAGCAATTCTGAAGATAAACATTGTCATTTACAATTCCAGGCAAGCATAGGTTGTACCTTGTGTAAGTTTTTAATACAAGAGATCGACAACTTCATTGTACAGAATCAGTCATCTTCAGCCATTAACGCTTCAGTATATAACTTGTGTAGTAAACTACCAGCTCCACTTGACAAACTGGTGAGTAGATCATTGCTTCTGTAAATTTGATTACTCTATTTAATTATATTATATTGCATTACATTATATGGATACTAGACACTTATAGTTTATCTCTATAGCTCTCCAAATCCAAATCCAAAATGCTTATTGTAATCAGAATTGAAAAATGAATAATAAAATATTCATCCCTTTTTAGGCTTTGTGATCTCAATGTGAATGTAATAATTTAACCAATGCTCAGCAACCAATGCATTCAGATGTGAGCATATTTTCTTGCAGCTCAATTTGAATATTACCTTGAGTTAAACAAATAATACTTTGAGAAAACTGTGGAATATTATAGGAAAACTATAGTATTGGTATTGTCATCTGATTAAGTCATGCCGATTATCAATTATTTATATTAATTATTTGGAAAACAAAAGAGCCTGGAATGAAGTTTTTTTTAATCAACAGCATTGGCCTGTATGAGTTATAGATAAAGTTGAATTTTTTGATTTGATGTTTTATGTCATGCCGGTTAACAAATTGAAAAGTGTACCTAGACCCCTTATTGTAAGTCCAGAATTTTAGTATTCATATTGTCATTTTAGAATCTCATACTGATTAAAATATTAAAATAGGGAACAATGTGAAATGGATTGAATTAATTTAGTAGTGTCAACCAAGAGATTTCGACCAGTGCATATAACAAAAAGATAAATACACCATTGGTGGTGCATCCGTCAGATGCGGAACGTACAAATAAGGTAATAGGTAACAGGTCGATATACTATTGGTATCAGCATCTGATTCGACCCAGAACTTGTTAATTATTGACAATATTGATTTATGTGGAAAAAAGGGTCTGGAGTGGTGTAGTTTTTAATCAACACCATTGCACTATATTAGCTATATATAAAGTTGAAATCTTTGTATTTGTCGTTTTCACCCCATGAAGGCTGATAAATTGAACCTCATTATCTTAGTATTATAAGTGTCAGATGACCCTGCCTCATTTCTGCCAACCAACATGACAGACATGGGTAAAATAGAACATAGGGGAAGAGGGAATGCAGTTTTTGACTTATATCTCTGAAATTAGAGCAAAAGTATAACGGTTGCATTATTTAATGCATCAATTGTAAACAAAAATATCATGTGAGCAACACAGTGCTCAACATAGATTTGAGTGATAACTGAATCTTGAATAAATATTTTAGAAATTTTATCTACATTGAATTTAATTTTGATTTCAGTGTTACGGATATGCACCAGTTATTGTACAAGATGTTGTGTCAGGATTTGACCCTAAACAGACATGTGATAAGTTTAAGTTGTGTACAAGTAAGTATAACAGTAGTTAAATTGCAAGTTCAAGGTCACAATGCAGCAACATTAGTTCAAATATGTTTCATCTTCGAGAGCCTATCCTCATGATTGGTCTTTTAAGAAATTTGTAGTTGTTCTGTATTCAAATACTAAATGATTTCTTTTCACTTAATTTTATGACAAAAAGTAATTCATATTTAGGTAAAAAATTAATAGCCAGTCTGTATTTGGTAGTCTTTTCAATGCACTGCAAAAAGTTATAAATGAAATTATGAATTTCTATAGCTTTGTATGCATGTTGCATTTGTGGAATTTTATGTCTAAAAAAGTGGTATGTGGTATCCAAAACATAAGTGGAATTGCTATAAGTGAGCCTTGATTGATACCATGTGATTAAAAGATTCAAGTCTTTCAAGTTGAGTGTCAAATTTTAAAATTGCCAGTATGATAGGATTTTTGAAGTATTTCATCTTTATTTTATTATTTTTTTAAAATTTGGCCGTTTTATTTGTTAGAAAAAAAAGTTCAATATATGACAACCAACAACAAAATATGAAAATAACTCTACCACAAGTAAATCATGCATTCTATCAGATGAACATAAGGGCTGAAAGGTTAGTGTGAACTTTAGCCATCAGCATATAGTTGTTTTGTTATATTTCAGATGGAAGTTTGTCATATCAAGATAGTCAACTAGAATTTACTGAGGATTTCAAAGATTTGAAGGTGTGGATTTGAAATAGTAAAAAAACATTTGTATTCATTTAAATGGAAGAAAAAAAACACTATCAAATGAATTACATTTTTCTCACAAAATTTGCCTTTTTAGTTAAAGATCTTAACCAATTGCATTCTGCTGATTTACAATTCAATATGTTGGAAGAAGTCTCATCTACCTTAAAGAGATGTTGCTATTGTACTGATAAGTGAAATGTGTCATTTCTTCATATTTGATTACTCTATTTCATTATATTATATTGCATTACATTATATGGATACTAGACATTTATAGATAAACACCATATATTTCAGGATGGTCCAGAATGTGCCATATGTAAATTACTTGTACAGGAAATTGACTCGTATATAGTACAGAACAAATCTGCTGCTGAGATCAATGCTACTGTGTATGAATTTTGCAATAAACTCCCAGCTCCATTGAATTCTATGGTGAGTGCAAAAGTATATAACATGTCCTTGTCAGTAAATCAAATCATCAAAATATCATATGAAATTTTTAACTTCTAGCTGAAATGTTTTTCAGTGGATCAATTGGTTCCAAAGACTATATGGTCTATAATTTGTGTGATAAACACATTGTTCCAAAACAAATCTGAGTAAAGCAGTGCCTGTCTATAGGGATGATATATTGAGTAAATCAGTGTACAGTTATATAAACTACATGTTTTACTGATTCTCTAATGATTATAATTAGGTCCTTCAATATTTATTTTGTGAAAAAGCTTTTTACTCAATAGATATTCATTGGTGAATAGAGCAAGTATCTTCAAAGTATGATAAAATTCATGCCTCATTAAATTCTCTGGAAAGTAATTTAGTACCACAGTATTCTCTGACAAGAAGATCAGTAACATAGCCTATATATTGTGTAATGTCATTTCTCATCCCCTGAATTCTCTAGTGTGAATATGAATTCATAAATATATATAAATGAGTAATAAACTGGATAATGAACTGATTTATATATTAAGTTGGGAAAGAGTAAGAAAAGATTTGTTTAATTTAAGTTTGTTATTTTCATTTTATAGCTCTTTATGCTAATAACCTCTTTGATGTTCAAAACTGCAAAACACTTGCAGATTGCAATCAAGGCACTTATCTATTGTTGGTAAAGGATAGACTTCTTTTATGGTCAAATCGTTTATTTTCCTGTAGTCAATACATCATCTGACAGATATCATGCTTTCATCATAAAAACACTGGTTACAACCAGGAAGATTAAGATGGTCTTACAACACCATCTTCAAATTGCTTCTGTAAATAATTTTTCCACATTTTTTTCAAAATATTGTGGTATTCATGTTAGAGCTTTATGCATTGGTGCTGCTTTAAAAGTACCTAATCTGTGTTTCAAGTTTTCTGCACAAAAAAACATTGCACATTTTTTAACACTGTTTTCCCTTACAACAATATGTTTACAACTATTCTGGAATAGATCTCTCAAACTTTTTGTGAGCAATGTACAAAATTCATCTATTGTTATTTGTATATAACTTCTTGTTGGAAGATTTTGAAAATGGTGTTCGTTTTGTTATTCCTTTTACTGAGTTATGTAACCTACAAATCATTAGTATCTTTGACATTGTAACATCTGTAACATCTACAAAGTCTTTTAATCCATCCATAGTTTTCAGAGTTCACACATTTAAAAGTAACTACTTTTGATTTTTATTGGATTTTATTTCTTATGAAGGAATGTCACCAGTAAAAGTGATATTTGGGAAAAAACAAATCTTTTCTTGTAAGAATTTTGCAATTGTGGAAAAAAAATCTTTCAAGCAGTGTTTAATATTTTAATTGCTGTTTGAAATTACTTTATTAGTTTCTGATATATGGTATATATGTAAAATCATCTCTCATAGAGATATAATTGTTATATTTTTATTAAGTATACCTTTAAAACTGAACCTTCTTCACTTTTTACTAGACATGGATACTCAACACCTTTTATATAAATTCCACATCTATATCAAAAACAGTGTATACATGGAGTAATGAGTTCCAAGCTTCATTGCACTATAAGTATGGTGAAACAATGATTACCAAGATACAGCACTTGCAAAATTTTCTCACTTTTCCATTCAGATTTCTGGTAAGAAAATAAGTTGTTTAGTACCTGCCTTTCTAGATTTTATTCTACAGACATCAATGTATTCTGTAATTTCACAATGGCAGCAAACTAAACCTAACATAGATATTCATTGGTGAATAGAGGTTTACCTTCAGGGTATGATGAACATCATGTGTTATTAAATTCATTGACAAGTAGAGTAGTACCACAGTATCTCTGGCAAGGACATATGTACCATAGTGAATTAATTAGGTAGTATCATTTTCCTGAATTTTCCAGTATACATATGATTCACAAAAATATATATAATGTGAAATAAACTGGATAATCAATCAAATTCTCTGTTAAATTGAGAAGGAGTAAGAAATGATTTTTGTAATAAAAAGTAGTTATTTTCATGTAGTTCTATCTGCTAATAACCTCTTTGAAGATCAAAACTGAAAAAAATATATGACAGTCAATGCACTTATCAATTCCTGTCAAAGGGTAGCCTTCTTTTATGGTAAAATTGTTAATTTTTCTGTAGTCCACACATTATCTAACAGAGCTATCCTTCTAACAGCTTTTCTCATCACTTGGCGTCCGTCGTCCGTCGTCGTCGTCCGTCGTCATTAACTTTTAGAAAAATCTTCTCCTCTGAAACTACTGGGCCAAATGAAACCAAACTTGGCCACAATCATCATTGGGGTATCTAGTTTAAAATATGTGTGGCGTGACCCGCCAAACCAAACAAGATGGCCGCCATGGCTAAAATAGAACATAGGGGTAAAATGCAGTTTTTGGATTATAACTCAAAAACCAAAGCATTTAGAGCAAATCTGACATGGGGTAAAATTGTTTATCAGGTCAAGATCTATCTGCCCTGAAATTTTCAGATGAATCAGACACCCGGTTGTTGGGTTGCTGCCCCTGAATTGGTAATTTTAGGGAAATTTTGCTGTTTTTGGTTATTATCTTGAATATTATTATAGAAAAAGATAAACTGTAAACAGCAATAATGTTCATCAAAGTAAGATTTACAAATAAGTCAACAGGACCAAAATGGTCAGTTGGCCCCTTTAGAAGTTATTGCCATTTAAAGTCAATTTTTAACCATTTTTCCTAAATTTTATATATCTTTTACTAAAATCTTCTCCTCTAAAACTGCTAGGCCAAATGAATCCAAACTTGGCCACAATCATCTTTGGGGTATCTAGTTTAAAATATGTGTGGCGTGACCCGCCAAACCAACCAAGATGGCCGCAATGGCTAAAAATAGAACATAGGGGTGAAACGCAGTTTTTGGCTAATAACTCAAAAACCAAAGCATTTAGAGCAAATCTAACACGGGGTTGAATTGTTCATCTGGTCAAGATCTATCTGCCCTGAAATTTTCAGATGAATTGGACATTCTGTTGTTGGGTTGCTGCCCCTGAATTGGTAATTTTGCTATTTTTGGTTATTATCTTCAATATTATTATAGATAGAAATAAACTGTAAACAGCAATAATGTTCAGCAAAGTAAGATTTACAAATAAGTCAAGTGACCAAAATGGTCAGTTGACCCCGTTAGGAGTTATTGCCCTTTATTGTCAATTTTTAACCATTTTTCGTAAATCTTGGTTATCATTTACAAAAATCTTCTCCTCTGAAACTACTGGGCCAAATTAGTCTAAACTTGGCCACAATCATCTTTGGGGTATCTAGTTTAAAAAATGTGTCCGGTGACCCGGCAATCAAATCAAGATGGCCGCCACAGCTAAAAATAGAACATGGGGGTAAAATGCAGTTGTTGGCTTATAAATAAAAAACCAAAGCATTTAGAGCAAATCTGACATAGGTCAACATCTATCTGCCCTGAAATTTTCAGATGAATCACACAACCCGTTGTTGGGTTGCTGTCCCTGAATCGGTAATTTTAAGGAAATTTGTCTTATTTTGGTTATTATCTTGAATATTATTATAGATAGAGATAAACTGTAAACAGCAATAATGTTCAACAAAGTAAGATTTACAAATAAGTCAAATGACCGAAATGGTCAATTGACCCCCTAAGGAGTTATTGTCCTTTATAGTCAATTTTTAACAATTTTCATTTTGTAAATTTTTATTAACATTTTCACTGAAACTACTGGGCCAAGTTCATAATAGATAGAAACAATTGTATGTAGCAAGACTGTTTAGTAAAGTAAGATGTACAAACACATCACCATCACCAAAACACAATTTTGTCATGAATCCATCTGCTTCCTTTGTTTAATATTCAAATAGACCAAGGTGAGCGACACAGGCTCTTTAGAGCCTCTAGTTTCAAAACTTTTTGATATATATGTTAGATCTTGATGCATTGGTACTGCATTCACAGTATCTATTCTGTGTTTCAAATTTTGCCAAAACATCTGCTAGTCTTTTCAACACTGTGTTGTCTCTGATATTTTTTCAGATATGCTGAAATAGATTTTTTCAAATGTTCTGTGAGCTATGTACAAAGTTCATCTTTTTCACTTATTATTGAAAGATTTGAAAATGTTGTCCGTTTTGTTATGTCCTTTTACTGAGTTATGTAATCATAAATCGTTGGTATCTTTGACATTGTGATATCTGTAGCATCTACAAAGTCTTTGAATCCATCCACAGTTTTCAGGGATAACATTTTTAAAAGTAATTACTTTGATTTTTATTGGAGTTTATTTCTAATTTTTTTTTAATTACACCAGTAAGCATGATATTTGGGAGAAAACAAATCTTTTCCAGTTAGAATTTTTCAATTGTGGAAAATTACTCTATTAAACAATGCTTACAAAATCATCTCTCATAGAGATATAGTTATTTAATTTTTATCAAGTATACTGTTCAAACTAAACCTTCTTCACTCTTTACTATACACAACACCTTTTATATAAATTCCACATCTTTACAATATCGAAAACAGTGTATACATGGAGTAATGAGTTCCAAATCTTCATTGCACTGTTAGTATAGTAAACAATGATTACCAAGATACTGCACTTGAAAAGTGTTCTCACTTTTCTACTCAGATTTCTAGTTAGTAAATAAGTTGTTAAGTACCTACCTTTTCAGGTTTTATTGGACAAATATCAATGTATTCTGTAATTTCACAATGGTATCAATGTATTCTGTAATTTCACAATGGTATCAATGATATCTGTAAAATAAAACTAATCATTTCAGTGTACTCAATATGCCCCAATGATTGTTAAAGATGTTACCTTAGGCTTTGATCCTGAACAGACCTGTGAAAAAGTACAGTTATGTACAAGTAAGTGGCAGAGATGAATTGAAATTTTGGTGAAAGTAACCTGATTAAACTTGTTTCTTAAAGTATCAGATATAGATTGAGAATGTTGGTCTCAGATTGAGAGCCGCAGATGCAAGTCAGTTTATATGACGATTTTTCATTGAGTCATCTGAAATATGTATGACCAATACATTAATGTATTTAGAATCACATAATTAACATCATAAGTTAAAGAATAGTTATTTAATATTGAATAAAAGATTTAGCAAAAAAAAAATCCTGGTCAAATATAATGCAGAACATTTAAATATAATATTCCTTGAGTACCTTTGATATAAACATTCTACAATTGTTTAAATACCACCTGGTTTTATCTTTAAGAAGTTTTATGATATCATAATTTTCACACTTCAGATAACAGTTTTATCCAACCATTCTTTGAAGAAGTTGTACCAAAAGAACTTACAGAAGAGAAAGTTGAAGCAGTATGTTTATATGTGATATTGGAATTATTTTTAAATGGATTTTTATCATTGTTTGAATCTTCAAATAGTTACTATATGATTAGGTTTTTTCAACAGACTTTGTTACAGATTAGAAGTTTAGCTATAAACATAACATCCCTTTATGTAGGCAAAGTTCATGTCAATTTTAATTGTCCCACCTCTGTTTAATAAAGACACAATTCTGAATATCAAAGACTATTGCTAGACTAAACATTGTTTTTCTTTCTTTTCCCTTTCTTCTTTAGTTCAGCACAGTACATTTTGATGTTCTTTTCTGTAGAACTGTTAAGCAGGGTGTCCACCCTGAAATATATTCTATACTATGTAGAAATATAAAAAGTTTGAAAGATTCTGGTTTTTTTCTTTGTGATTTTTTGGTTAACTGTGATATACAATTTAGATATCAATTTTTATTTTTATTTTCACCAAATTAAAAAAAAAAAAATTTTCAAGCAAGGGACCAAAACAGTGCACTTTCCTCTCCTGGAAGCAAGATCTTTACCAACTTCCAGTGTCTATGGTCTCAATGCTTTTGGATTTCATGAGATTCACTCAGTTTCTATTTGTTACCTCGATTTGCCTCCTCCTAATGGTTTTTGTTTTATTTTGAACATTGATAAATTAGTGTCTTTTTAATTTATCCACTGTTTTAGAATCAAAATTAATAATTTTTATACAAAATATCATACTGTGTGTACCAATTTCTTCAATGTTGAGCATGAATAATATTTTTTAGCAAATCATGAATAAAATGATCTGAACATATTTAGGAAATTTATTGTTTCCCCCCCCCCCCCCCCCCCCCCCCTCACGCCCTCAAACATTAATAACGCAAATTATAAAAAAGGGAAATTAATGACTGTTGATGCAGCTTTTAAAATGTAATATATATTTGTGTTTGGTAAATGATATTTTTATATATTTAGGATGCAAAATGTGAGTTGTGTGAATTTGTAGTCCAGCTACTTGACCAGTATTTGGCCAGTAATAAGACAACTGCTGCTGTTAATTCCTCTGTCATGCAGATCTGTAATCTATTACCAGGAAGTTTAAAAGGACAGGTAATATTTGTTTTTTCTCATCATTAAAATCTAACTCCCCGTGCCCCCAAAAAAACCACCAACCTGTATTTTAACTGAATTTGTGCTCTAAAGTTATTTTGGTAATTTTGTCAGTTGAGGAGGATAGCTGGTATAAAAAATTCAGAAAAAAAATAAACATTGTTGTTTTCATTACAAATTTTATTTATGACTTTATCATATGGAACAAAAATCATTCAAAAAAATCAATTTGTTTCGGCCCCAGATGACTTTCAAAATGTATATACTATTGAAAAAGCTCTGAATTATCTCCCTTTGGTGCAAAATTGTCATTTTTTGGCATTAACATTGAAATATTTTTTGTAACTCATCTGTGAAGATTTTATTATTATTTTTTGATAAGCTGTACTTGAACTACACTATTGCAAAATATGAGTGATTTCTGTAATTTAGTTCTTTTTTTATTTGGATATGACCTTATAGTTCAACAGAAAAAAAGTAATTTTACGAAAATGTATGCTTCTTTCGAAGACAGATTGGGAGCTTTTAAAAATGAACAGAGACCCCACTTTTTTCACTAACTGGTCTTCAATGTAGCAACAAATTCCAGCGTCCTTCTGCTGGCCCCTAAACAAAACAAGTAAAATTCAAAAGGAAAATAAATCAAATTCTAAAATCTATTGGGTATCTATTGTTTATTTCAGTGTATTTTATTTGCACCACAAGTTGTAACCATAGTAACCAGTGGAGTGGCACCAGTAAATGCATGTAAACAAGCTAAACTCTGCCCAGCAGTTAATGGTATGCCACAGTCTTCATTAAACAGCTCAACACTTAACCATTAAATATAAGACACATCAAATATTGAACTTTGTTCAAATTTCAAAATTGTTATGATTGGAAAATATTAAATTAAATTTGTTAATAATAATATAATTTTGCTTTCAATGAACAAAATTACAAAAGCATTGCCAAATTTGAATGCCATAAAACAATATCTCAAAGAAAACGTGTAAATGCATTTCACTAACATTGCATCACCAGTAGTAAAGTATCCAGTGTTATAATATGTTATTTTTATATAGAAGTTTTAAAAAAGTTAATGATATGACTGACAATGTTATTACCTATTTTACAGATTAGGCTTTTTGTTACTCTATTGGCCAGTAGTGTAATTGCAAAGATCATGCAGTTTGTTGTTGGCTTACTGTAATTTTCATGTAAAAAAGTTTGGAACATCCTTTTATGCATTTATACAAATATTTAAAATAATGATTTTGTATATTCTAGGACCATTTTTCCAGAAAGAATTAACAGAAATGTCATGTGGTCAATGTCATGGTATTGTTGAGTTCCTCTTACCAAAGAAATACAATCCTGAGGTAAATCTTCTAGAAGTGAATCAGTACTTTTAAAATTTTTGTTACTCTCATTAGCACTATACTTATAGTTTAGAGGAGAGACACATTTTAGATTTAAAGTTGTACATCATGTACCATGCTAGATCATATTTGAGGGATATGCTTAAGGGCATACGATACAGTTTTGATTCCGTATTTACAAGTTGATGAAAATTTGCAATTAGGCTATTTTTTACCTGATTAAATTAAATATGTAATAAAAAATATACCTTCATGTGCTACTTTTCAAAATTTTGTATATTTGCTCAAAATTCGGATTTGTGGCCGTTTCTTCCTTTTCGAAAGAAAGACATAACATTTTTTGTTATACCCCCGCTTTAAAATAAGGAGGGTGTATACTGTTTTACCTCTGTCTGTCAGTCAGTCTGTTAGTCAGTCCGTCCCATGAAACTTTCGTCACATTTTTCTCAGGAACTACACATCCACCTTTTCTGTAATTTGGTATCAACATTTATATATGTCAACCATACCGTGTGATGCATTTTCAGATTGATCACTTAGCAACTTCCTGTTTACCGAAAACACTTGTATGATTTTACACATGATAGCCAAGTTGAAAATTTTTGTCACATTTTTCTGAGGAACTACAATACAAGGATTTCTGAAATTTGATTTCAGGGTTTATCTAAGTCAGCTATAACGTGTGATGAGTTTTCAGATTGATCACTCGACAACTTCCTGTTTACCAAACACTTGTATGATTTTACACATGATAGCCAAGTTGAAAATTTTCGTCACATTTTTCTCAAGAACTACAATACAAGGATTTCTGAAATTTGGTTTCAGGATTTATATAAGTCAGCTATACTGTGTGATGCGTTTTCAGATTCATCACTCAACAAATTCCTGTTTACCGAACACTTGCATATTTTTACACTCTTGGGGCGGGGGTATCATCAGTGAGCAGTAGCTAGCAGTTTCACTTGTTTTAAAAGATAAACACAGATTGTTTTTTGTTAAATAATTTGTAATTTCTGTATTTTATAAGTATTCTAAAAATTTAGGTCTTTTTTGTTCAGAAATAACTCATATTTATCAAATGGTCATGAATTGAGAAAAAACGTAGTTTTTTGCTGTGTATTTAATTATCAAAATTAAAAAAAAATGCACTGATAACAGTTTTATAAAATTTGGTCCACATAATCTCCTTGCAAAATGAAACATAATGTCGGTTAAAAAAATTGGGGTCTATGCACTCTTTTTCAAATTAAATCAGTTTGAATGATAAAAATCAGTTGAAAAATGCATCTTTTCCCGATATGTCACAGTTTGACGTCACAAAACTAACATATTACGTTAGCAAAGTCATTACCTTCCCTGTAACTATGGTATGCCCTTATGTGATTCTTCAAACATGCATTGTAAGAGCAACAACACATTGACTATAAATCATTATACTGTACTGATGTAGTTTAAGATTTGTCCTGGTGATTCCCTGTCACCTTTTGACCTACCATAGTTAACCATGCAAGAGATGTACATATTACAATGACATGTTCTTTTAAATAAGATCATAGTAGTAAAAATACTCTCCCGCTACCATTCATTCTATACATTTTGTAGTAAATTATAAACAAAGAATTGAAGAAAGGTTTGTTTATTTATGATATATTTAAAATTATTGTATGATATTAATATTTTAGAAAAAATGTTATCTTTTCAGTTTGGAAGTTTGATATGTAAAGCTGCTTGTCCAGTTGCCAGACGCAGGAGATCAGTAGATGAAACACCACAAATATTTCTGGAATTTATGAAAACAGCAAAAATGGTAATTACTATTGAAAAATATATCCTGAAAAAATCATATTTCAAAATAATTTATAGATGATTTCAAGTCAATTATTTCTTTGTTTATTAGTTGTCATACATTGCAGCAATTTTGTACCTTTAAAGTAAGAAGGAAGAGGTTTTGAGTTATGACATAAATTTCTTGTTTATATTATGCCCCATTTATGGGCATTATATTTTCTGGTCTGTGCTTCCGTTTGTTCATCTGTACATCTGTTTGCTTGCTCGTCAGTCTGTCCTGTTATAGGTTAAAGTTTTTGGTCAAGGAAGTTTCTGATGAAGCTGAAGTCCAATCAACTTGAAACTCAGTACACATGTTCCCTATGATATGATCTTTCTAATTTTAATGCCAAATTAGAGATTTTCCCCCATTTTCACGTCCATTGAACATAAAAAATGATAGTGCGGATGGGGCATCCATGTACTGGGGACACATTCTTGTTTAAACTAATTTTCTCTTCTTTTACACCCTTTTTGTTTTACAAATTTGCTAAAAGTTAAAAATCCATTTCATATTCATGTTTCACTAACATTTTTTTGTTGTTTTATGCATGTAAATTAGCCACTAGACATTTATCACTTAACCCACTTATTTATCTCTGATATTCTTTCAGAGATCTCTTGCTGAGTTTACACATTTGGAAATGTTTAAATCTTTTTATCCATTATGATTTTAGGGGGGTGGACAACAATAGTACTCAAAAGTATACAATATGTTTTCTACTTAATTTTAGACTAAAACCTGGAGATGTGATTTGTGTGAATGGATTATAGAAGCTATCAATGCTTATGTACAGACCAATGTAACAGAACAGTCACTAGAGGACTACATGAATGATATTTGTCATTTTATGCCAGAACCATTTAAGGATGAGGTATGATGTACCTCAAATGATAATATCTGTTTGAGTTCTTTAAATAGCAAAATGTTATGAAACTTATACACAAGAATTATTACATTGTATCACTATTTGAGGAATGACTGTAATATTTTTTCTGTCTATGAAGAAATAACATAAAAAATGTGGACACACTGAATAAGCGCATAACGGGTTATTTAACAGTGTGCACCACATTTTTTTATGTTATTTCGAATAGACAGAAAAAATATTTCAGTAATTTCTTATAATTCCATTTTAAACTGTAGAAAACCATGAAAAAACGTTGATGATGTCACAGTCACCTGACTAAATTATGTCTATGGGCTGATAACAAAATAACGTCAGCCAATCAAAAGACTTGGTACATCCAAAATTAAATTATACTCAGATAGAGTTCAAATTTGGTTGGTGTCATCTGGAGTTATGTTCATCTATAGCATTATAAGCAACAGGGGATTCATCTGTGTCCAATACTCCACTATTTTGTACAAATTAAATCTCTGTGTCAACTATAGTACTAGTCTTCGCAATCAAAATGATTGTTTTGTTTATAGAAATAAACTGTAAATTATACATGTATGCTCCAATAAGGTCCACAGTTGAGGATGTTAAAAGTAGTCTGGTCTGTTTAAACTTCAGGTACTAAAACTAAATAATATTTTTTTAATTGTAGTATATAATATTCAGGTGTGTAGCATTTACAAATTTCTTAATTGGTGAGGTGGAAGTTGATTTTTTGCATTTTAAACATATTAGTTTGACTTTTTGTAACCTTAACATTTTTTATCCAGAAACATACTAAAAAGTTGGATATTTTGAATAAAATATTTTTGTATCTGCTTTTTTAACTTTAGTTTGATTTTCTGCTTTATTTAATATTTAATTTCTTTTAAATGCTTCATAATATCTTTGATGTGTATGTCCCATTTTCTCTTGAATACTCCTCTCAATTTAAAGTTGAAAATCAAAGAATATGGAGTTTGCAGAAAAAATAGTTATCCAGGTAATCAATTTTCCTTCCAACCAGATACAAATATAACACAAAACCTGTCTTACATGTTTAAAGGTTCAGTATTTCAAAAATTAAAATTTTTTTTTTTATTAATTTTTGAAGTATTGTGTTGGTTTGGAGTCAATAAATAAAGGCAACAGTAGTATAACGCTGTTCAAAACTCATAAATCCATGGACAAAAAACAAAATTGGGGTAACAAACTAAAAAAGATGGTAACGCATTAAATATAAGAGGAGAACTACGACACAACACTGAAATGTAACACACACAGAAAACAAAATCGTTTGTTGAAAATCCAGCTCAGCATATCTGTCTTGTTCAGAGCTGAGTTTACATCCATATCAATTTAATTTGAAATTGTGATAGGCTTTCAAAAGCCATACTGTGGATTCATTTATTTTTGTGAGTACCAATTTTCGTGGACAAAGAAAACTTGTATATACATGGGATATTTAATTTTGCGGTTTTTGCCAAAGTCTGCATACAAGCCTTTACAAAATTTGTATTTTCATTGAATATGTTATTTCATGGTTCACTTGTACCCTTAATAGCCACTTAAAAATTGGTCTCCAACGAATATTAATGAATCCACATTATAACAAACTGGTAAATTAGCTATTAATTTTAATTGTTTTTAATTTCTTAGGTCACATTTATTTGATAGCATTTGAAAAAGAACCATTCTATTACATTGGATAGACCGGGAACTCAGTACTCAAATAGTAACTTTGTCCAAATTTCTTATGAGTCAGACATCTAATTGAATTGTTGTAACCATTTGAATTTTAATTGATATTTGCAGTGTATGAAGAGTGTACCAGAAATAATAAAAGAATTATCCCATGGATTTGATGAGGATGTTCTGTGTCAGCATTATATCCCTGATGAATGTAATGGTAGGTATTATTTACTCTCAAAATACCTACTGTTAATTCAAAAATTAATGCGAAGTTTTTATTATTGCGAAAAATGCGACAGAGTTGCAAACGCAATAATTTAAACTAGCATTTTGAAATATTTTTTATGAATTTAACAGGATTTTCCTCAAAATCATAAAAATTAAAATCGCATTTAATTCTAAAATGACGAAATCGCAATAATAAATGCATGCAATAATTTCTGAATTTACATTATCCTCTGGTTTTGGTGTGTTGAATTGGTGACAACTGCTTGGATGCAATAATAAATTGGATTTTTGTTTACTAAATAAAGGTTATTTTATATTGTTTTGTTCATTCTAATTTTAGCCATAGGGGTGAAATAACATGTGTACTACTTCTAACCTTATTTGCTTTAAAGTATTTGCTTTCTTTTGTGTGGTAACTAAAATATTTGTTTCTGTCTTTTATATTTGATAATACTGTATGGGTCTTAATACAAATTATATTACACTTAATGGAAAAACATGTTGGTCAGATATATGTTGAAAAAGGGTCATATCATTCATTTTTGTCATCACCAGTGACTTACTGTTTAACATCATTTGATCATATTTTTTAAAGGTTCTTTTGTTGCTGCAGTAGACAAACCAGTTGCAGTTTTCTTTGATGAGAAGATGAAGGATAAAGATGCAGAGTGTGAAATATGTAAAGAAATCATCAAATACATCGATGAAAATCTTAATCATGATAAGGTTTGTACTAGTTTTGATTTGTTTAGTTTTATATTGTTGTGATACTAGTAAATAATACATCAAAAATGCTTCATTTCTAAAATGGTAAGATTAAGTTCAGAAAGAGCTGTTTTGTACAGTTCCAATATCATTGACATACTGTTAGTGGTTATTAACCTTAAACTAACCTAATCACAAACTTAAACAAACAGATGTGTCTCAAACCATGCTACATTTCTTAACAGTACGCCTAAATCTGGCTACTGATGAAACTTTATCCATACAAGAAAAATATTGTTTATAAAGTTTAACCTTTTTATGAAAAAAATATTTGATCCAGGGCCTTGCTTTAAAAGATATAAAAGATAACTCTGATCACCTTTGTAAGGAACATTGTTTTAAAATATTGTTTTGGGTTAAATCAAAAAAAAAATATTATATCAACCAAAATTTTCAATACAAAGATCTTAGACAGATGCTATCATTTGTCAGTCCACAAGCAACAGCATTGACCTGCTTGTAGCACTATAAGTGTATAAACTTGATAATACAAATATATTTCTGATTACAGAACGAAGTTAAGATGTATGTAGATGATGTTTGTGAAAGATTACCATCACCAACTAAAAACGCAGTAAGTTTGTATCTCTTATTAAAAAAAATATGGATGCCACTTTACAATGTTGAAAGCAAAGTCAGAAATCAAAATAATCAGATAATACAAAGAATAAAACTATAAAGTCATATAGAAGACAAAAAGGCTTTAGAGTAGGGGATATGAAATGTTAGCCATGACTCCAATTTGAAATCATTGAAGTATTTTAAAGATACCCTTACAAAGATGATATCGAAACACATCACAAGAACATTTGGCATATAAATGTGAATCAATGAGACAAATACTCAATAAAACAAACCAAAGATGTCCAAAAGAAACAAATAAGGATTAAGGTATCCAAAACAAATTGAATAAAAAGCGTCAATACTAGCTATAGAAGGTAAGAAGATACAATATAATGGTAACAATTACTTGTCTGACATGTTCATAATTGTTCTATGGACTTTGCCATTTGAATAAGTCAGAAGTATCACTATAAATGTTATTATAAAGTGAACTTCAATTGCTGCTGTCTTCTTTGTAAATAAATTGTTATTGGTGTGCATAAAATAGTATTTCTACTGTTAAATTATTCAATTAATACTTTTAAATTTCTTTACCATTTTGTCATAATCTTGAAATATTCTCTTATTTTTTGCAGTGTAAATTATTTGCTGCAGCAGAAATGGAAGAAATCTTACTGAAGATTATCAACAAAATACTTTCTCCTGACGATGTGTGTCACATGATAACTGTGTGCTAAATATTTTAAAGATTCACAATTGATAACTTTAAATAATTTTTACAAATCAAATAATATTAATTTCATATATTCATTAGAAAATTGAATCAGTTGGCTAGTTTTACTACATGTAAGCCAGAATAAATCATTCCATTTGTTTTGTTGTCTTGTTTTTAACAAGTTTTATTTGTGTTATTTGTATCATTTGTCTTCAGACATTATTATCTCATGTCTGAACACAAATGATACAAATAACACAATATATATCTGTTGTCAGCAGAATTATTGTAAATCTCATTGGTCAGTATTCTAAATCAGTTCTTACCAGAATGAAGACTTTATCCTGTTGGGTTATGTCATTACACCATTTATACTTCTGTATTATTTGTATCAAAAATATATGTCTCTCTTTCAACAAAGTTATACTTTATGTTTAAGAATTTTTTTTCATCTGCTTCTCATAAAACCTTGTCTAGGGATAAAACTTTTTTACCTATTGAAGTGGCTTATGATTATTGGCATATGGATGTATAAACATATGGCAGTGTGTTGCATATCTTCATATTTGTCGTGTGGCTTAAACCTATAACATCAAGGTCACAATGTTAACAATTTTTTGAATTTTTTGAAATACTAAGGCTTTTCTACCTCAGGCATAGATTACCTTAGCTGTATTTGGCAACACTTTAAGGAATTTTGGTCCTCAATGCTTTTCACCTTCATACTTTATTTGGCCTTTTTAACTTTTTTGGATTCGAACGTCACTGATGAGTCTTTTGTTGACGAAACTTGCGTCTGGCCTATATACTAAATTTAGTCCTGGTATCTTTGATGAGTTTATTTATATGTGTTTATATTTTCATATCTGACATAATTTATTTCTCCCTAATATTTAACATTGTTAAAGAACCTTTATTTTATTAGTCACGTTACATGGATAAGACATTGACCTCTGACCTGCAAACCAAAATTAAAGGTTAATGCAAAATATTCAAGTTATTTGTAACCACAAAAACAACATTAAGGCAAGACATTTTTAGTCCAACTGCTGCTTTTTAACATAGGGGGCATAACCCCAATCATATCATATTATTACCTGCTTAATATATTACATGTACTAGGATTTTGATTGGTTAACCCACATCGTTACAAAATCTGTAGCCCCTGGGTGTTGCTAGTTATAACTCATATAGTGGGATGTTGCTACGCATGTTCTCCTTAGTTTATGAATTTTATAGTTTATTTATAAATATCAAGGACAGAACTTTACTGTTCAGTATGAAAGAGTATTTTAAGAGGGGAATTTAAGGAGGTTTGGAAATTTTGTCTTAAATCATCATCAATTTTGCACCCAAGAAAGTGATATTTACCATTTTTACATGTCCATGATTGAAAAAAAAAAATTGGATTGAAGGTCTTGAGTTCTGGCCAATGTTGGCCAACAGAAAACCAGCTAAACAAATAATGGTTCGTTTTGCAGGTCAATAAGTACTTCGGCACACATGTGATTCAGTAACTAAATTATTTCAAAACAGTATGTATGCATATCTTCATTTCATTTTGCCTATAGCGCCAATCATTTGGATGTTATGTGTATCATTCTGTATTGTCGAGTTCTACCAAGTTTTTGATAACAATTCACATAACTGGTTTTGATGAAAAAGACATCGTTTACAAAAGATCTAATATGTTTAAATAATATTTTAATAACTAGAGGCTCTAAAGAGCCTGTGTCGCTCACCTTGGTCTATGTGCATATTAAACAAAGGACACAAATGGATTCATGACAAAATTGTATTTTGGTGATGGTGATGTGTTTGAAGTTCTTACTTTACTGAACAATTTTGCTTCTTACAATTATATCTATCATGAACTTTGCCCATTAGTAACAGAGAACTATATTTGGTAAAAATTTACATAAATTTACCAAATTAATGAAAATTGTTAAAAATTGACTATAAAGGGCAATAACTCCTTAAGGGGTCAATTGACCATTTAGGTCATGTTGACTTATTTGTAGATCTTACTTTGCTGAACATTATTGCTGTTTACAGTTTATCGCTATCTATAATAGTATTCAAGATAACCAAAAACGGCAAAATTTCTTTAAAAATTACCAATTGGAGGGCAGCAATCCAACAACCAGTTGTCCAATTCATCTGAAAAATTCAGGGCAGATAGATATTGACTTGATTAACAATTTAACTTCTTGTCAGATTTGCTCTAGATGCTTTGGTTTCATAGTTATAAGCAAAAAACTGCATTTTACCCCTATGTTCTATTTTTAGCCGTGGCGGCCATCTTGGTTGAATGGCCAGGTCATCGGACACATTTTTCAAACTAGATACCCCAAAGATGATTGTGGCCTAGTAGTTTCAGTGGAGATTTTGTAAAAGATTACTTAGATTTATGAAAAATGGTTAAAGATTGACTATAAAGGGCAATAACTCCTAAAGGGGTCAACTGACCATTTTGGTCATGTTGACTTATTTGTAGATCTTACTTTGCTGAACATTTTTGCTGTTTACAATTTATCTCTATCTATAATAATATTCAAGATAATAACCAAAAACAGCAAAATTTCCTCAAAATAACCAATTCAGGGGCAGCAACCCAACAACCGATTGACCGATTCATCTGAAAATTTCAGGGCAGATAGTTCTTGACCTGATAAACATTTTTATCCCGTCAGATTTCCTCAAAATGCTTTGGTTTTTGAGTTATAGGCCAAAAACTGCATTTTACCCCTATGTTCTATTTTTAGCGGTGGCGGCCATCTTGGTTGGTTGACCAGGTCACGCCACACATTTTTTAAACTAGATACCCCAATGATGATTGTGGCCAAGTTTGATTTGATTTGGCCCAGTAGTTTCAGAGGAGAAGATTTTTGTTAAAGTTAACGACGACGGACGACGACGACGACGACGGACGACGACGGACGACGGACGCCAAGTGATGAGAAAAGCTCACTTGGCCCTTCGGGCTAAAAAGGCGGAGGGGGAAGGGGGTTAATTTATAGACGTATACTTCATTCTCGTGGGTGTAGCCCAATATTTTGGCTATTAAAACCAAGCAATGATTTAAACCAGTTTTTTTTTTTACAAATGTTCACCTTTTGAAATAAAATATATATTTTTTCTTAAAATCATGATTGGATTCTTCAATTTCAGAATTATTTCATAGCTATTTGGTTTTGACAAAATTATTAGAAAATCATTTCTTTTGTCATTCAATTCATCTTAAGACATGATGTAGTTGTGTTCATTATGAATCTTTTGATTTAAACGATATGTTTCTAATTTTTTTTTTGCAGTGTTTTACTGTTCCCGAATTCTGCCCCTTATTTTGATTGAATCAATGTGTAGATTTATCATGTAATAAAATAGAAAACATTATTTCAGTTAATTTACTTTTATGATAAACAAAAAGCTGAGATTAATCTGTAGGTTTTTTTTCTTTTTTTAGTACCATTATATTTTAACGGTTAATTCCAAATTGATTAAATATTGGTTAAATCACAAAAACAGTTTTGAAAAAAAAATCCAAAATCATTGTAATTACATTATAATTAAATATAAGACTATTTGTTTGTTTATCTTTAAGATTGTTCTCAATTAATAATCATACACATTTTAGCAATATTAGAGATAGGATAATTAGTTATCAAAGGTACCAGGATCATAAATTTTACAGACTGTCATTGTGTTAGGAGCACACTTCTGTATATGAAGTATGAATATGCACAAGCATAACGTATCAACTGAGATATGTAAACACCATACGATGCTAAGTTGGAAAACGAGGAATTAATCTGCTGACCCTTGCAGAGCACCTGAGATCACCCCCAGTTTTTGTTGGGGTTCGTGTTGCTTAGTCTTTAGTTTTCTATGTTGTGTTTTATGTATTATTATTTGGCTGTTTGTCTTTTTTTTTTATAGCCATGGCGTTGTCAGTTTATTTTCGATCTATGAGTTTGACTGTTCCTTTGGTATCTTTCGCCCCTCCTTAACAATAATCCACAAAACTTCATTTACTCATTTTTTTTAATCTGTGTTTTTATTGAAGCTGCATACTAGATATCCCATAGCATTTTATGCTGAAGAGCAATAAACTTCAATTAATGCAAACACTCAATCTTAAATCGTTTTACAGACAATGTCTGTTTTATCTGTAAATACAATAAACAAAATTCAGTTTAACTTTTGTTCAGGATTCCGAGTAGCTCCAAGCAAACAACAATGATTTCACACAACCATGACAAGAAAAAGGCAATCATATTGTAAATTTCATTACCAACTTGTCAATTAAAATCCCGAACATTGAATCTCATAGAGTTTTGCATTTGTTGTACTGTTCGCTGGTGGTGAACATCCAAGGTACAATGTTGTTTCACTTGTACAAACAATGCCTAATGGATACTTTATCACTTCTAAGTCATTGATATTGTAGTGGAATATCAGGTGGGCAGAATTGTCAAGGATGTAAAGGTGATTGTAAAAATCAATAACAATTACGTTATCTGTTGGTGTAGTTGTTATACATGCTGGTGTAAATGGTCGATCCATTGTGTTAATATTTTGACACCCGGTGTATTCATTCAAAATATTCCCGCCCTCACATAGTACCAAAACCCTTCCTCTATTATCTTCTGAAAGGCAATCAACAACAAATATATTTCCATTAATGGTGCTGGTTATTTTCCAAGGATATGAAAATATTTGTTGTTGATGTTTATCCAGTTCATACTCAATAAGTTGATCACCCTCCTGGTCCATTACAATCACCACTCTTCTTCCTGTCACTGGGAAGGCTGTTCCATGACTTCTTGCACCTAAGATGACGTTGTTGTCATTGGTTACATGAACAGCAATTATCTTTAATAAATCCAGACTATATGGTGAATCACTGACTTTCCCAGTCTTTCCATTGACAAGTTTAAGCCTTGAGGTGCCTTCCGTAATAAGTAGATCATTATTATGCATGACGGCTATATCTTGTAGTTCAGTGTTAATAGTCAATATTGTTGAGAGAATGTTCCCCTCTGGATTAACTTTGTCTAAGCGTTTATACATATCATCACCTAGCCACAATGATCCATCAGAACAAGCATGTAGGAACTGACAATGTTTGATTCCAGTGGTGAACTCCTTGTTCACTTTCATACTTATTACGGTATTTCTGAAACTATTGTCTGCAAACAATGTCCCAACATTTGATTGCAAAATGCTCCCTGGTTTGAAATTTGGCACTCTTTTACAGATAACATTGACTCCTTCTACACTATCATTAGAGGAGTTTGCAATGATATCAGCATTTTCAAAGAAAAAAGACATATCTATTGTAGTAAGCATTTCTTCTGCTGTCTTTAAATTATTTTCCACTTTTTTTCGGCCTTCTGTGACATTTTTCTTCTTTCTAGAAATAGAATTTTCGATGTTTTCCATATTTATATTAACTACTTGCATAAGTTTGAGAGCATATTTATCTACCTCTTTTTTAATGATTCCCTTCGATGTTGAATATCTTGACAAGTCTTCTGACGATTGATACTTTCCCTGACTGTTATTTTCTCAAGTGTTTTATCCCCTTCATCAAGCATCTTCTCGCTCATTTTTAAATTTCCTTTTGAATTTTTTAGCCATTCTACTTTCATTTTATATGCATTTTTAATTTCGATGAAAGTATGTCCAGCATGCCCTTTTGTAATGCAGCTTGGACAGGCAAGTTCATCACAACTACTACAGAAAATACAGCATGATTGTGTTGTGTGTACTTTACATTTGATGTTTGTAAAGTCAATGTTACTAATACCACCACTCACCTCTGTCTGTGTTATGTCAACTACTGTGTGGTCTTTGGCGTTTCTAATCTTCGGGTGGATTTTATCACGGCACTTATTACACATAAAAAGTTGACAATTCAAACATCGCCATTTAAGATTTGTTTCTAATTCACAAAGATCACAAGAAACAATATCTTGAGCTGCTCCGACAGATTTTGATAACGCCATTTTTTTTACAGGTCTATATCTTTTTACCCTTAGTACCTTTAATAGTACATATAATGAACAACTGGTAGGAATGAAAATTTCACAAGTTAGATATGCAGTTTTAGTCTATTTATGACAGTATTGGTGTGTAATCTAATCATAGTAAAACATTATCTAGGTGAAATGGGATAACTATGTTGTCAGGTAAATTTGCAATCTATACTACCTAAGATGGATCATCGGTATATTTCCTGAGATAGAATTTTCTTAAACTCTGCCAAAATGAAGGTTTTAATAAGCCTTTTCAAAAAATCTGATAAAAAGAATTGGTCACCGTGCTATTGATAAAGCGACATGTCTTGCAAAATTTGCATAGATTGTTAATGAAAATCTAATTTTTGTGAATAAATAGAAATCTATGAGATTGAATTTTGAAATAGAATATGAGAAGATAGTTCATATAATATACTTTAAAAAAATATTGAAATAATGGTGTAACTACCGTACTTGTTTTCTAGCTACAAGGAAAATATTGAATTTCACTACCATTCCAGTATAAAATATTTACTATAGGAGTTATCTCCCCTTTAATGATACAATTGACAAATTTATTCTAAAAACACAAATATTTGATATTTGTTCAAACTTTTTTTTGTTGAAAAAAAAATATAAAAATATTAAAAAAAGGGAAACAGCAGTCAACGTTGTGTTATAATCCAAATCACTATGAAACCAAACTGTGTACCTTATAATCAGGATGACAATATGAATACTACAAATCCAGGCAGGTACTTTAATTCAGGCACGGACCCGCGATGTAGTAATTAGTGAGTGCTTTAGCTTGAATAAACATTCTTAAAAAAGATGAACATTTATGAATATCGCATGTAAAATCAGCGAAAATGTTCCTAACACAAGGGGGAGGGGGGTTGAGATGCAAGAAGATCGTTCAAACTCCTAGATTGAAAATAAACTGGCAACGCCATATCGCTAAAAAGAAAATGACAAACAGACAAATAATAGTATACAAGACACAACATATAAAACTAAAGACTCAAACTTTCTTTGAATCCTCATTGCTCCAAATGCATTCTAATAGTTTTTCTTTTAAGATAGATATGTTTAAAAATTAATTTAGTGGTAATTCATATGTTAGATTATGATTATGATGACAAACCCGTTTTCTGAAAAGGTTCATTTGAATGTACCAAGACCTTGTTGATAAATATTCCGTATTAACTTCACAAATAATACATGATGATCTTGATGTCTAGATTCTGCGCTCTGACGTTGTTTATTATCTAAACAACATGTTATATTGTTCTTTCATTTGTCTTTGTTCTATAATTTATACTACTTTTACTGTTTGGTCTGTTTTCTGTGATATCCATTTGACGGGGCTCGGTACTTAAACATCCCGTCAATGTGTTTGTATAATCTTACATTTTTCCTGGTGTGTTTTATATGTGCGACTTTTTGTGTTTCTTTGGTTTATATGACATGACTCTGTACTTTTAAAGATCCCGCCAATGTGTTAGTGTTCTATTATACGGTAGGTCATTGTTCTATTATCAAGTTAAAAATACTTTGAACGACAAAATTATTTTACTCGCATAGGAGTATTAACCATATGTTTATTCTTAAAAATTCTTAAGAAATTCTGGATAATTCAAAATCTCGGTCTGTGCCTGAAATTAGTACTAACATACTTAGATTTTTTAACCCTGTAAATCACCATTCCCCATGTGAAGTTACTTTTTTTTTGGCAAATGCTTTGAACGACAAAATAAATTTATATTTATTCCCTCTCTTAGACATGATACTTGTATCTACGTTGACCATTCTGTTTTTATGAAACAAGCAATACCAACTCTTTCAATTTGTCTTTTTGTTTGGAATGGGGAATACTTGTGCAAAGTGTAGAAAAGTCAAACTATTGCAAGATGAAAGAGTCTTAATTAGTTTGTATGAACTTTGAATTTTTTGAGTATCCACATTTGATTCACACCACCTCTAGAATAGGCAGTTTCACAATAAAATTGTAGTCCGGCTTTGATTGCTCATAAAATAGATGTTAATAATTTAAAAAAGGGTTTAGTAGGCAATTAGAAGACCCAGCATCATTCCGTTGTTTGTAAGGACATGTATGCAGTTTATGTATCCAATACATTGATGAAAAATCTAGTTCTTCATCTTTGTTTAAAATTCCAAGGGAAATTGAAAAGACCTATGATCAGCCAGGGTTTCCTCTTTGGTAAGTGTCGTCGAGATATATATGATGAGTTTCCAAATGAAGTGTCAATACTTAATTCATTCATCAAGCAGTTTATGTAATGAGATATACACACAAGAACAATGTTGTGTGGTGCTTTATCTGCGGGGACATCAATATATTTGTCATCGAGATAGGACAATTGTTTTGCCGTTGTCTTTGTCTTTGAGCATTTTCATTATCTACATATTTTAGATCTTAAAAATATAATAAAAGAAATTATAACACTCACGAAAGTGATTTTTTAAGCGTAACCTGTATCTTTGTTTTATCAAATGTTGCAGATGCTATTTACAAACCTAAAACCGACCATGTATACAAATCAGTGTCAAGATGAGGCACCGAATTGTAAAACACAGAAAGGAATATGGCAACATGTTACGGTTCAATGATTTCACAGCCGACAGTATAGGATTTCATGAGACATTTATGTCTTCTATCGAAAACAGTGTCTCAATGTCTCATAAAAACTCTTAAAATACCAACAAGAAATGTAAGCTTTAGAAAGACATTTCACAGGAACATAAATCCTTTAAAAACCATGGACTAGCATTGATTTACGAATCATCGGAGACATTATTGACAAACACCTTTGATATACATTTTAAACATCAGGCGAGTATTGTACCGATCAAAGGGGCTCAAAGGCAGGCATCCACCGCCTTCCCAAGTGGCATAACTACTATAAAAATAGTTGATTAGCAATATTTCAGAACTATTCCAGGACATTGCTGATATAAAATTGGTTCATAATGTGAGTTTGCTTACAAGACCGGAGGGATAATAAAAAAGACAGACATTATATATTTATATCACCCCACACCACTTTGAAGGGTAGGGTGGTGGGAATAATATACATGTACTAGATTGTTATTGTTTCGGTTTCATAATGTGTTATGGCGTATCGGTTGTTGTTCAAATAATTATAAAATTGCCTTTCAGTACCATCATTGTCATATTCCCGAATATAACATTGAGAATGGAAATGGGAAATATGTCAAAGAGACCATAACCCATTCAAAGAACAGATATCAGCCGAAGATCACCACTATGGTCTTCAACACATCGAGAAAATACCGCGCCCAAAGCTGGCCCCTAAATAAAAACGGTACTAGTTCTGTGAAAATGAACGTCATACTAAACTTCAAACCATGTAAATGAACTAGAATTAAAAAAACCCATCAAAGACTAACAAAGGCCAGAGGCTCCTGAGTTAGAACAAGCGCAACACTGCGTCGGGGTTGAACATGTTTTGTCAGATCTCAACATTCCCCATATACCTCAAGCCGATGTAGAATAAAGAAACACATAGCAATACTGTGGATTTTCGTTGGATACCAATTTTCGTGGATTTCGTGGTTACAGGTGAACCACGAAATTAAATGTTCCACGAATGACAAATTTACTATAGGCTTGTATGTAGACTGCATCAAAACCACGAAATTAAATAACCACGAACATGCAAGTTTTCCCTAATCCACGAAAATTGGTACCCACGAAAATAAATGAATCCACAGTATGCACAATAAAACTCAGTTAAAAGAAGTATGAGTCCGATGTCAGAATAAGTACAAAATTTTAAAGAAACCAAGCAAAATGGCAATGATCCATATATTAACAAAGGACTACTAGCATTTCTGACATGTTATATACTGAATCGGAATTTGGATTGCTGTGCGGCGTGTGTCAGTGTTTTGTACATCCAACATTCGTAGATTTAATTTCGTGTTGCAGTTGGATAATCTGTTATGTCTTATCGTTTTTAGTCCAAATAATTATAAAATAACATTTCAATATCATCATTGTCATGAAAACTGTTTGGACGAATATTGAGAAAATAACTATAAATTCGAGATTGCATGTTAGATAAGTAAGCACGTCACTGCAATGTTCTGTTGTTTCGTTGTTTTCATCTACTGGTTGGTGTGTTTCCCTCGGTTTTCGTTTGAAACCCGGATTTGTTTTCTTTCGATCGATTTATGACTTTTGAACAGCGGTATACTACTGTTGTCTATATTTGATATACTGTGGTGTCTGTCGTTGATGGAATATGTCTATTCTTGTTCTGCGGTTTGCGTGTTGTGTCGACTATCATATTATTTGTTTGTGCGTTTCTCTGTCATAAATGTTCTTGTGTGGGTTTGTGCTGTATTTCTGTCAAGTGGTGTTTTAGCGATATTTTTCAACATTGTCATAAAGTTGAAAGTTTTGCATCCCATTAAACCAGGTTCAACCTACCATTTGTTTTCTTTAAATGGCATGCATCAAGTCAGGAATATGGCACTTGTTATCAAATATTTTGTTTTATGTACGTTGGCGGTCTTTATTTTATTTGGTTTTAGTTGCACTTCGGTATTTCTGTTGTTTCTTTGTTTTCCTCTTATAGTTGATGTGTTTTCCTCGGTTTTGATTTGTATTCCGGATTTCTTTTCACTCTATCGATTTTTAAACTACGGTATACTACTGTTACCTTTATTTAGAGGCTCTAAAAGGCACGTGTCACTCACCTAGGTATGTGATCATATTATTCAGCTAATTGTAGACGAGAATAATATGCATGACAAAAATCACTCCTATAAAAGAGGGGCGAAAGATACCAGAGGGACAGTCAAACTCATAAATCGAAATAAAACTTAGAAAAACCAATGAAGAGTGGTAGTCTAATAACTATATCGACAAACTTTTACTTCTTCGTAGATTTGTATTTGTTTCTGATCATTTCCTTTATCTAAAGTTTTTATATAATATTTGGCAATACCAAAATGTTGTGTTCAAATCAAGCAAGCTAATCTGAATAATATATTGTTTTGTTGGTTTTTTTTTTAATGAGGCTTGTGTGGTCAATCTGTTAGCCATACAAAGACTGGTCATTTTCATTTAGTGTTATCAACGGTTAACAGGTTAATATCTGTTAGCCATACAAAGACTCTGATCATTTTCCTTTAGTGCTATCAACGGTTAACCGGCCCTTTTCAAATTTGATAGATATGATTTAGATTTATATTGAAATCATTAAAATGTTGTCGTCGTGGTAATTAATTAAACAGATCAATTGTTTATATATATTGATTGCTATTGTTACTCCAAAAAAATAAAACTAATTAGAACTGTAAAATATGGGTTTGTTGTTTGTTTGTTGTTGTTAGTTTGTGTCTCAGCTTGGTTTAAGATATTAAAGAAACATAATAAGTAAACACGTTTTTCTAACAGTAAGTTTAAATCAGTAATACGATTAAATTTTTCGATTTACCTCATTATTTCGTTTTTGATCTAATACTATGTAGACCTACATTTAAATGTGCAACCTCCGTCGAGCAAGGCTTTGTCATACTTTACACGAAATGCTAACTCAACAATTGTGAAATGCAAACCAATGTAAATGTAATTTAAAATGTATACTTGAGAGTACGAGTAATTAGCTTAATCATTTTAAATTGAAACACTCCATATAATTTTCGGACACAACAAGAGAAAAGGAAAAAATAATCGGTTTTAGACATATTAAATTTTACGAGATCAAGATTTTTTTTTTCAATCTGAAATTGGTAGACGCTATAATAGTTGATACATTGTATTTGATTATTAAAAGTCAAACTTCGCTAGGATTCCTCACAGAAAGCCTTATAATGCCAAAGGACAAACTTCTAATAGCGTAAAGCTATGACTTGGGTTGCTACATTGACACTCATATCACATCTTATATCTATGTGTAGGGTACTATTGATAAAGCTTTCAAACACAAACTTAAACAACCGGTTAATCGGTCGAACGATTATTCGAGTAACCGGTTAGGCGAAAATAAACGATTCGACAACACTATTTTTATTATACACTTTTTTCAGGATATTCTTTTTATTTTCCATCAAAGGTGGCAAGTTTAGCTTGAAAATATCATGATAGTCAAGTAAAATCTAAAAAACGGTAATTATTAATATAATATTATTGACATGCCTTATATGCATTTCATTAGATTTGTGATTTCTACAGAACTATTGCATATTGGTAGACTTTATCAAATGTTTGATGTTGTAATCCCTGTACCTTATGTCGTCCATCTTTAATTTGGCGGTCATTTTAGATTTTTTTCGTGGTTCCAAATCTCAATTTTATTTGTTTTTACCATAAAGTGATCAATTATTCTTATATCCGTTGGACTATAATGGTTAATGCTGAGAATATCATACATACCAAACTGCATACTGTCATTATAAATTAGTGTTTTTTTATAATCAAAATCCTGAACACTGAATCTCATAGACTTTGGAATTTGTTGTACTATTAGTCGGTGGTGAACATCCGAGGTAGAATGTTGTTGAACTGGTGAAAACAAGGCAGTATGAATACTTGATCCCGATATCTCTGATATCAAAGTATAGCTTAGGATTAGCAGATCTGTCAAGAATATGGAGGTGATGGTTTAAATCAATAACAACAATGTTGTCTGATGGTGTTGTTGCTATACTGGCAATTCGCAATGACATATTCTTCTGGTAAATGTCTTGAAATCCATTATATGAATTTAAAATATCTCCATCATTACCTAATACCAACACTTTACCCATCTTATCACTTGAGATCCTATCTCCAACAACGATTGTCCCATTACTTGTGGTTGTTATACTTTTAGGGTATGAAAATAAAGTGTGTCTGCGTTTATCTTGTTCATACATGGTTAGATGATTCCCCTCCTGGTCCATAACAATAACCACTCTTCTTCCCGTCACAGGGAATGCATTACCATGACTCATTGCAACTTGTTATCATAGGTTGTATGGACAGATATCACCGCTATTGGTTCAACTTTATACTTTGAATCACTGACTTTCCCAGTTTTTCCATCGACGAATTTTAGATTTGATGTGCATCTGCAATCAGTAGATCATTATTATGTGATACCGCTATACCTCTTAGTTCATTCGTTTTTGTACGTACTGTTGTGATACTATTCTCTAACTTCACTTTGTGTAAAAGCTTAGACAAACCATCACCTATCCAAAATGAACCATCAGAACAAGCAGACATGTAATGGCAATGTTTTAATCCAGTGGTTAACTCCGTATTCACTGTCATATCTATTACAGTATTGCTGAAGCTAACACCGTCAACCAATGTCCTAAAATGTGATCGCAAAATGCTCCCTAACTTCAACTTTTGTAGGTCATGAACCTTGTGTTTAAATTTCATAGATTTCTATTTACTTAAACTATAGTTATTGAACAAAAGCCATAATCAAATGCTTATTGAAGCCCCTTTTTGGCCCCTAATTCCCAAATTGTTGGGATCAAAACCCCAAAAATCAATCTTAACCTTCCTTTTGTGGTTATGATTTTAGGCCCATTATAGCTTGCTTTTCGGTGTGAGCCAAGCCTTCGTGTTGAAGGCTGTACATTAACATATAATGGTTTACTTTTATAAATCGTTATTTGGATTGTCTCATTGGCACTCACACCACATCTTCCTATATCTATGAACCTTATGTGTAAATTTCATAAACTTCTATTAACTTATACTATATCTATTGTGCCAAAACCAATAAAATTGCTTATTTAATCCCCTTTGTGGCCCTTTATTCCTAAACCATTGAGACCAAAAATCCCAAAATGTGTCTCAAGCTTTCTTTAGTGGTTATAAACCTTGTGATTAAATTTTATTGATTTCTATTAACTTAAACTTAACTTATTATCCTGAAACCATCTGTCCTCGGACAAAGCTTTGGAGGACGACAATGTGATATTAATATACAACCGCAAAGATTTTTAAAAATCAAACTAAGTTTAATTTTGGACCTAAATGAAGACCAATTTGAAAACAGGACCCAAAATTAAAATCTAAATACATGGTTAGATTTGGCATATCAAAGAACCCCAATAACTCAATTTTCGATGAAATCAAATAAAATTTAATTTTGGACCCTTTTGGCTTCTTATTCCTGAACAGTTTGGACCAAAACTCCCAAAATCAATCCCAACCTTCCTTTTGTGGTTATAGACCTTGTGTTTGAATTTGATAGATTTCCATTAATGTATACTAAAGCTATTGTTCAAAAACCAAGAAAATGCTTATTTGTGCCCTTTTTTGGCCCCTAATTCCTTAACTGTTGAGAACAAAACTCCCAAAATCAGTCTTAACCTTCCTTTGTAGTCATAAATCTTGTGTTTAAATTTCATAGATTTCTATTTATGTATACTTAAGTTATTGTGCAAAAACCAAATGTCTTCAGACGACGACAACAAAGACCATGTGATACCATATACAATTACAAACAAAAATGGTTGTGGTCTTATCAGAACAAGCTAAAAGAGTATACAGTGACATATAAAAGGAAAAAGCTACCTACACAAACTCTGAAGTCCCCTTGAATGTGAAAATAACAATAATTTTTACAAATTCAATGATTCACCAGAGCAATATTGATTTATAATACTGTAGTTTCTAAAGAACATTTAAAAGTTATGAATCAACAAAAAAAAAACCATAAAAATATACTGCTTCTAAGGTAATAAATTAATAATGTCCTTTTTAATAGGCTTTTTATTTGCCCTATTTTGGGATGCAGCCTCACTGATGTAAACCCCCATATCCAATCACATTTATACACATCAAACTGATAAACAAGTATTTCTTTATATATATTATAATTTATTAGACAGTTCATTCATAAAAGCAATCTTTGCATCATACTGGTTCCGTTTTGCAGAAAGGTCAGCAAATCTCATTGGTTAAAACAAAATAGTACATTAATTTTCATTGGTCATAATTAATGAGATAAATAAAATGCTCCACATTGTGAAAAAAAAGAACTTATTAAGCCACTTTAAGTTCAATACAAAGCTATCACTTTTGGTAGAAACATTTATAATATTGGCAATACAAATTTCATTTGAATATAAAATATTAAAATATAATATTAAATATTCAATCATTTTTATGGGTCATTGGTGGAAATTCATTGTCATCGTCCAATCGTAATTGTCCAAGTCCTTTTAGATCCTCCCCTCCTGTTGCACCCTGGTCCATTTCCTGGTATGGTTCTGAATCTTAAAATAACAATAACTACAATTAACAATGTCATAGAGAAGTTGTGACTGTACTAGAAATTTGTTTTCATGGTAGGATGGTTGAACACCACTAAATTGTGTCTAATCAAGTCAGGTGATCGGACCTATATGTTGTTTTAATTGTTTTTTTTTAGAAGGGCTAGTGTGGTCAATCATAGTCTCTTATAATTTTTATAATAATTTTCTAGGATATTCTTTCTTTCATTCTTTCTAAAGAGAGAATATACGAAGCTTGAAGATATATGGATATGTCTCCCATTCTTTATGCAAAATCTAAAAACAGGAACAATTAATGATTAATGCTGAGAAGACCATGTTTACACTAGTCATTTTAAGGCCCTTTATATCTTGATGTTTGGTGTGATCCAAGGCTCCATGTTGAAGGCAGTACATTGAGTCTGGATGACCTAGGGGATGGACAGGGGCAGATCCAGCCATTTTAAAAGGGGGGTTCCAGCCACATGTCCCCATTCAAATGCATTGATCGTCCAAAAAAAAGGGGGTGTGATTTTCAAGGTCATTTTTTATGCCGTATTTTTAGGGGTTTAATTATTCTTTTTTAAATTCATATTTTAACACACAGTTTTTCATTTTTCTTTATATCATTTCCCAATTTTATGTATTTTATCTTCAAAACCAAAAGTAATTATAGAAGCACTCTGTGGGTCAACATAATTATAAACACTGGGCCTTATTCTGTACTTTCATACTACAGATGATAATGTTTTGAAACTTGGTTCATGTATTCTCATTAAAGCTTCTAGGAAGAGATATTCAATATATCTTCATTAAAAATCCAGGGAGATCATTAATAACTCAGTTAATATCTAGAAGAGAAAAAAAAATTAGTCACTCTTAATTCATCATTCACAGAATCAAAAAACTTGAAGTAGGTGTCAGACTGATCCAAAAAGTAATATTTTAACTTATCAAGCTGCTGCCAAACTTACAATTAATTCTATCAAGAGATCCTGAATAAAATCTGGACAAAATTTATTGAAGAACTAATGAATGTACAACTTACAAGATTGTTAAGATATAATGAATGCAATGCCAATTTAAGTATAGAAAAACTTGGCAACTTACATACATGTTCAATATATACTGTACATATTTACTATTTTGTAAAACAAATTTACTAAATGCTATTTACAGATACAACTACATTTAATCTAATAACTAAAACATCATAGGTCAAAGATGAATTGTCTAGCATGACAGGCTTTTGAATCAATAACTATTTTTTAACCATATTACTTATACCACAATTCATGTACATTTTGCTTTTTTCACCTGCCACAGGGCTGATAATAATCCTCCCTATTGGGCAAACTCAAATCTTATGATATATAATTAGTTTTTAAATATTCAATTTAAAAGCTCAAGTTAATTTCATTAATATACAGTTGTTTTTTATGATGAATGAAAAGAAATTGTCTTGTTCAATCTGTAGGATAGGCCGAGACAACATTCTAGAAGATTTACCCACACTGTGTCTACCCAACCGTGGATGGGTGGAAATGACCAGATGGACATTAGATATACTGTGGATTCATTATTATTCGTTGGATACCAATTTTCATGGTTTTCGTGGGTACAGGTAAACCACAAATTCAATTGTTCCAAGAATACAATATTTTCAATATACTTTGTATACAGAGATTGGCAAAACCACGAAATCAAATATCCACGAATATGCAAGTTTTCAGAAATCAACGAAAATTGATACCCACGAATATAAATGAATCCACAGTAGTGTAAATATTTATATAAGATATTCAAGATACATGTATTGACTGACTATACTATTACAAGTTACTGTATATAGATTTCAATTAGATTGTATAAAGGAAATATTTATGGTTTTAGAATAAAAACTGAATATACACATGTGCATATATATATTTTTACATTTGGTTAAAGACAGAAATAATTTTGAAAAAGAAAGATTTTGTTTTATACAGCAAACTGATTTTACATATAAACCCCTTTTTATCTTTTATGATGATTAATACATTAATTATATCAAGCAAAAACAAACCTTATTAGTTTAAAATAATAATTCTTCTATTTTTTTTAATTGAGTTTTTATACTTTAAGATTTTATGTACATTAAATAGAAGGACTCCTCTAAAAGTCTTTTCTTTATTTTCCAAATAAATATTGAATTTGTAAAGAAACCCTATATATATTCTGTGTTTCCTTCTTCTATATGATTGTGAAAGGCTGGAGTTGCGGTGTAGGGATTGATTTACCATAAAAACTGCCATCAAAAACATGGTTTTGATTGATATTTTTCCCTCGAGTACAAATCACAATTAGAAAATTTATAGAGTTTCAAGCAAATTAAATACATATAATTATGCATGTTGTTTATGCAAAACAGTAAAATAACATGCATGATTTAAATTAAACATGACATTAACATAAAAACTAGCATTGATTTTTCATGATTGTTCTTACAAATAAACTGTACTATTATTTAAAGCTGAACCAAAAAACACATGCTGAAATGTGTAAAATGACAATTGTGGTGAATCGACGATATATTACAAAATTTATTAATCTATTTATAGCACATTTTTCTTTTCTGTTAATCATTTGCATGCATTATAATTTTCAAAATTTACCTAGTATCTTTGCAATTGAGTCTGATAAAAAACAACATACAAATTAATTTTTATCAATATAAATGATAATGTTAGAAATAATGAATCTAATTTTCAAGGATTTTTGTTGCCATATTGTCTCAAAAATAGTTCTTAACAAATGCAACAGAAGGGAACAAGTTTTTTATATAAACATTTTTCAAGTTAAATTTTGGTTGATTAAAATAAATGGAAATGATGAATAAGCAGATAGTAAAACAAACAAATATGACAGCATTAAATATGCTAAAATTACAGAAAGTACATGTGGAAATTCCATATAAATCATCGAAAAATTTTCGCTGATTTGGTGAAAAAAAGATGAACAACAGATTTAAATGTTCAAAATAGAACAAAACTGTTAAAATATTTGACTTAGTTCCCACAGTGAACCTTTGAGTGCTAAGGTTGCGTTAAGCAAACAGCAATAAATCAATCAAAATAGTACAACTATTTTTTGGCGAGTCCTCATGAGCAGAGTTATGCAACCATGATATCAAATATCCACAATGAAATTCTCCTTTAAAAAGCTACTTATTAAATGTGTTATTTACTCAAGAAATAAAATACTATATCAATTGAAACAAAAGTTATATATGAAATATTTTTTCCCATTTTAACCCTCAATCCCGTTAAGGTTTTTAATGGAATTTTTTGGTACTTTTCTCCTGTCTGATGTTCTTCCATATCTATATCATTGAATGTTGCCTTAAGCTTGTATGTTCTGATTCCATACCAGAGAGCCATGAAGACAGAAACTGAGTATTCACATATTAACTGATCTATGCATACTTACCTGGAAAAATTGAGGTACTGTGAGCAAAGCCCATAAAATGATATCTCTACCCCATAAATTGCGAAGGGGATTTCGGTTTAAAATTAGGTAGTGCATCATACCATTATACGGTAAAGGATCTGAGTTTTTGGTTTTGTTAAATTGTGATGATGGGTTTAGGGGAGGAAGCAGATGCAAACGTTTAGCCTTGAGATTTGACAAAGTCTATGGCCATGTCATCAAAATGCAAACCCAGATATTCTATGAAATTTCAACAAAATCCTGTCAAGTGGTTCAGTTGCATTTGTGGATATTAACGCAGGGCAAAAGGACAATTGAACCAATGACTGAATGGACAGAAAGACTGACTCACTGACTTCCCTTTCATTATACATAGTCCAATTTATAATACAAGATAACCTTCATATTGGAACAATAAAATTGAGAATGGAAATGGGGAATGTGTCAAAGAGACAACAACCCGACCAAATAAAAAAACAACAGCAGAAGGTCACCAACGTGGCCTTTAGTATTTTTTACAAAGAAAACTTGTATTAAACATATACAAGTAGAATAAATAGACTGGAAGCTGGGAATGTGTCAAAGAGACAACAACCTTAACAAAGATCAGAAAACAGCCCAAGGCCATCAATTGGCCTTAAACACAGTAAGAAAATCCTGAACCGTGAAACAGGTTTCAGCTGGCTCCTAAGTATATTTTCAACTTTGATACAACATATAACCTGGCAGAAACAATGCAAAACTATAAATAATGTTGCAATAAACTAACGACCAATCAAACTAAAAATAAGTGCCTTATATTTGAGTGTATAGCAACCAATTTAAAAACATAAACATGACTTATACTTATAAGTCTTAATAAATAGATCCTTTATCATAATAAGAGAAATCATTACAAACAAAGAGTTTGACCATGTGAAATGATTATCATGAATAATGCCACTGAATGAACCATCTTTTTTTCAAAATGACTCATGCTTGCTTAACAGAAGTGCAAACCTAAGAAAAGCAATACTAGCTTATAAGTCTCTATCTAAAAATAATCTGAATTCTATGTCTAAAAATGCAGACATTTAAACAATAGCAAATAAAAAACATGTGAAGCAATGAATCTATGTTTCTTTACCACAATACCAAACAGATCATGCATTGCCATCCCTTTTTCAGAATGTTAGTAAGACAAAGATTGATGTGAAGAGGTCAAATAAAAATCGTGTTAGAAACATAAAGTCTGCCTATGGGTTGAACAAGTTCCATTTCGTAGGAGAAGCTTACGTTACCTGGGCCTGATAAAATTTCATCAATTTGTTCAACGGTTGCCCTAGGTTCACAATCTAGCATAGCACCCTGTGGCCCACCTTTCCTCCTGAGCATCTCGGCGTAACTCGTGCCTATAAGGTTGACAGAGTCCTCTCTCTGCTTACCTGGAGGAGCCATGTTTGTTCCTGCACCTACTGTGGCTTCAGGTTTCTTCACCGTTGAAGCATAACTTGTGGTTGACTGTTGGTGAGTTAATGGTTTATCATAGGGCGTAACTTCAGTTACATGACTGTCCCCAGTTAGGCCATCTAACCTGAAAGATTAACATCAAATATATTAACCACTGATCTGTTGAGTTAATGGTTTATCATAGGGCGTAACTTCAGTTACATGGCTGTCCCCAGTTAGGCCATCTAACCTGAAAGATTAACATCAAATATATTAACCACTGATCTGTTGAGTTAATGTTTTATCATAGGGCGTAACTTCAGTTACATGGCTGTCCCCAGTTAGGCCATCTAACCTGAAAGATTAACATCAAATACATTAACCACTGAACTGTTGAGTTAATGGTTGTCATAGGGTGTAACCGCAGTTACATGGCTGTCCCCAGTTAGGCCATCTAACCTGAAAGATTAACATCAAATATAATTTAACCACTGAACTGTTGAGTTAATGGTTGTCATAGGGTGTAACCTCAGTTACATGACTGTCCCCAGTTAGGCCATCTAACCTGAAAGATTAACATCAAATATATTAACCACTGAACTGTTGAGTTAATGGTTTATCATAGGGCGTAACTTCAGTTATATGGCTGTCCCCAGTTAGGCCATCTAACCTGAAAGATTAACATCAAATCTATTAACCACTGAACTGTTGAGTTAATGGTTTGTCATAGGGCGTAACCTCAGTTACATGGCTATCCCCAGTTAGGTCATCTAGCCTGAAAGATTAACATCAAATCTATTAACCACTGAACTGTTGAGTTTATGGTTTGTCATAGGGTGTAACCTTAGTTACAAGGCTGTCCCCAGTTAGGCCATCTAACCTGAAATATTAACATCAAATATATTATCCTCTGAACTGTTGAGTTAATGGTTTGTCATAGGACGTAACCTCAGTTATATGGCTGTCCCCAGGTAGGACATCTAACCTGAAATATTCATAACAAATATACATAATACTCTACTACTTAAATAATGTTCAAGTACATTTATAAATATGTGTTTAGTTTTAGTATTTTGTTTTAACAAACAAAAAATATATCTCCTTTTTTTCTTCCAGTCAATTTACATTAATTTATCATAACTAACACTCAATATAAGAATCGAAAAGTGTTAGGATAGAGTATGTCATAAATACAAAATAAACTTTTAGAGATCACATTAAGTCAAATGTTTAGAATAAACAGTAAATATCTATAGTTCGGTGGAATTATTTGTTTTCATAGAGACCAGTTTTTGTGGATGAAGGGGAAAATGTATTTTGACATGGAAATTTGATTTCTTGCTTTTACAAAACTTTGCATACATTCCTATACAATATTTGTAATTTGTTGTTCATGTGAATTTATGTTCACCTTGAACCAAGGAAATTCACACGAAAATTGGTATCTCAAGAATAATAATGAATTCAGTTTGTCAAATAAAGAAGATAAACAGAAAGAATGACAAAACTTTACAAATCTTAAATAAAAAATGGAAGATGACTCGATTACCAAGCATTGAGTATAAGTTTCATAATATTTGGTTGAGGCAAACTAAAGTTAGAGAATGGAAACAAACTTTTGTAAGTAGGAACAAATGGACAAGGGTAAAACTTAATATCGGATAATAATAATCCCTCCATAACAGCAGGGCATAATTAAAGAAATACGTTGTAGAGATCTCATTACTAACCTGTGTTGTCTGACTAGAACACACTCATTGCTATCTGTAGGGTCAAGGTTAAATATATATAGATATACTAACCTGTGTTGTCTGACTAGAACACACTCATTGCTATCTGTAGGGTCAAGGTAAAATATATATAGATATACTAACCTGTGTTGTCTGACTAGAACACACTCATTGCTATCTGTAGGGTCAAGGTTAAATATATATAGATATACTAACCTGTGTTGTCTGACTAGAACACACTCATTGCTATCTGTAGGGTCAAGGTAAAATATATATAGATATACTAACCTGTGTTGTCTGACTAGAACACACTCATTGCTATCTGTAGGGTCAAGGTTAAATATATATAGATATACTAACCTGAGTTGTCTGACTAGAACACACTCATTGCTATCTGTAGGGTCAAGGTTAAATATATATAGATATACTAACCTGTGTTGTCTGACTAGAACACACTCATTGCTATCTGTAGGGTCAAGGTTAAATATATATAGATATACTAACCTGTGTTGTCTGACTAGAACACACTCATTGCTATCTGTAGGGTCAAGGTTAAATATATATAGATATACTAACCTGTGTTGTCTGACTAGAACACACTCATTGCTATCTGTAGGGTCAAGGTTAAATATATATAGATATACTAACCTGTGTTGTCTGACTAGAACACACTCATTGCTATCTGTAGGGTCAAGGTTAAATATATATAAATATCCATCTTGAGATGCCACTAACAATCTAGGTATCTTCTGTATCCTGTAATATAGACCAGAATTCAATCAAGTCACCAGTCACATCATCATTTTTGAAATAATATATAATTACTAGAACACACCCGTGATATTGCGTGTCCGTGACTGAATTAAAGTATATAACTATGCATACCCGGTAAGCCTTATTTTAGTATTGGTATTGTCATCTTCCGATTACAAGATACACAGTTTTCTCTGCTTTTAAATCTTTCTGTTTGAACCCTTCGACCTGGAACTTATCAATTATTGGTAATATTAATTATTTGGAAAACAAAAGGTTCTGGAATGGAGTATTTTTTAATCAAGTTCAGATTTTAAGTAATCATATTGTTATCTTAGAAAGTCTTACTGATTAAAATACTACAATAGGGAACAATTTGACAATGATTGAATTTAGTAGTGTCAACCCTGTGATTATGGCCCGTGTATACATGTAGCGAAATCCACTGTTTGGTGGTGCGTCTGTCAGATGCGTAACATACAGATAAGGTAATAGCAATAGGTAACAGGTGAATATTCTATTGGTTTCGGTATCAGATTCGATCCAGAACTCGTTAATTATTGGCAATATTAATTATGTGGAAAACAAAAGGGTCTGGAGTGGTGTAATTTTTAATCTACACCATTGTCCTAAATTAGCTATATATAAAGTTGAGTTCTTTGATTTTTTGTTTTTACCCAATGACGGATGACAAATTGGACCTCGTTATTTTAGTATTATAGATATCATAAACAAGAATGTATTGATAGAACACAGATTCCCCTCCTGCACTATCATTTTCTATGTTCAGTAAACCATGAAATTTGGGTCAAAACTCTAATTTGGCATTAAATTAGAAATGGTATATCATAGGGACCATGTGTACTAAGTTTAAGGTTGATTGGACTTCAACTTCTTGTTCATTGGCAATCATATCACATCTTCTTTTTTTTTTTATATGAAAGCATATAAAAAAAATGTTTTTCAACTTCTTGAATCAGATATGATCTGCATTACATTTTACTGATAAGGTAAATAAAAAGGATTATTTCAAATTTCAGTATACTGGGTTTTTGTAAATTTGTCATACTACATGTACAGGAAGGCATCAAATGCAATTTGCTTCAATTCAAATATTATTTCATCAAGTAAACTGTAATGAAAATTATCAACTTGACCAGTGAAATTTGCTTATATATATATTTTCTTTGAATATGTTTTAGGAATCAAGATGTATTTTTCTCGGGCAGTAAGTACAATTAAATCATTGTGTTCAATAAATAATAATACTATATTAACCAAGATAGTATAAACAGTGTCAATTAACATGTTCTTTTGCAGTAAATATTTTGGTTAAGGCATATTTCAATCCAAAATATATTGTGGATTCACTTATTTTCATGAGTACCAATTATACTGGATTAAGGTACACTTAGATGTATTATCAATATTTAATTTCGTGGTTTTACCAAAGTTGTTAAAGGCTTTGAACTAGCTGTCAGTTAACTGCAATACTCTCAGATCTGTACCTAGTGATTTTTTTGTTTTTGGGATGTACAAGTACCCTCATGTCCACTTGTATTTTTATCAATCTGATGAGTATAGCCTTTTTCAACTGACTTTTATAGTAAATTTTATGTTGTATTGTTATACCACTGTCCCAAGATAGGGGAGGGTTGGGATCCTGCTAACATGTCTTACCCGCCACATACATGTACTGTATGTATGTGCCTGTCCCACGTGAAGAGCCTGTAATTCAGTGGTTGTTGTTTGTTTATGTGTTACATATTTGCTTTTCTTTCATTTTTTGTACATAAATTAGACCGTTAGTTTTCTCGTTTGAATTGTTTGACATTGTCATTTCGTGGCCTTTTATAGCTGACTATGAGGGTTGGGCTTTGCTCCTTGATGAAGACCTATAGTTGTTAATTACTGTGTCATTTTGGTCTCTTATGGAGAGTTGTCTCATTAGCAATCATACCACATCTTCTTTTTTTATATGAAAGCCTATAAAAAAATTGTTTTCATTGAACACAACCACTAGGATCCAATAAATAAAAAGAATCCACAGTATTTCATCTGAACACTTAAAAAGCATTCATACTCAATGTACTAAGAGGGTTTCTGGTAAATTTCAAACATCTGAAATGGAAACATATTTAGTTTTAAAAGTTTCAGGCAAAACACCTCCAACTACTGTCTTTTACTCTTGATAACTTACACAGATAAAGCACAAACATTAATTAACCCAGATGAAGGCAGTCTAGCAGTAGCAAAAGCTCTTCCTTGATGAAACAGTTCTGTGACCTGTGTTGGTAGATAATTGGCCGAAGTCTTCAGGGCTTGACCAAAGTATCCCATCCAACCTTGTGCTTCTTCTGTCTTACTGTATAGGAGAGAAATAAACAGTGAATAACACAACAATAAATAACAGAATCAAAAATCCAATCAAAGACTTCCTACTTTAACTAGGCTAGCTACAAACTATAATGGATTTAAAAAAAAAAAAAGAAGCAATTTAGAAATTCTGTTATATTACAAATAGATACCATGATAACCCATTTTCATAAGAAAGAACGTAACTACCAAATTATAACCTGGCAATATGTTATTAACTTTTGTTGAATGATGAGTTCTATTGATAATGATGTGAGCAAAGATCTTTTATAACCCACAATACACCATACCTGCCAACTTTTGAAAATGCCCATGGGGGTTTTAGCGTGCGACAACAATTTCAAAGGTAACAATTCTTTGCGACGTCTATTTTGCGTGTGCTGTTTTGTGGTCTAGAAAAAGTGTCATATTTGTAAGATGAGCTTACATGCCTTTTTCTTAAGTTTGTTAGCATGATTCTAGTTATTATATCAGCAGAAAATGTGAACATGTAGCTGTAAGACCAGGAATTATTTTCATGTTTAAGGATACTAAATAGTTGTTGACTTTTCCAATTTAAAATTATACACAAAGAAGGACCTTTATCAGGTTGGGAACAACACCTAGGGATACCCCCTAATGTTAGGAACTTAGGACATTAAAAACCACTTTTTAAGTACAAATGAGCACACATTCATATTATTTGAAGAAACTTTTCCCAAAGAACTATACATCTTATGATCTATCTGGTATTATATGGTCAATACATGTCCAAGAATTTTAATATGTTCTTGGCCTTATATCTTCTTTATTATTCAAAATAATTGAACCCTTCATTTAGAAAAGCTGTTCCAAATATAATGTCAGAATTTCTCTTTTTTAAATTAATAGATCTACATATTTTTATTTTTTTTACAAGAGTAAAATGCCCCTTGACTAAAGGGAAGTCCCTCATTTAAGGGATTCCTCATGTTGATGTGTGGGGGGGGGGGGGGGGTCCATGTGAAAAATAATGAATAGTACATTATACTTTAAATGATTTGGTAAATAAATTGAATACATAAATAAAATTATGTTACAGCAAGTGTAATCATGGTAATGTCAATAAATTAGTGAATAAACTACTATTTATTATCTTCATGGTAGTACTGCATCATTGAAGTTTGTCAATCAGCCATGCTTTTATTCTTATTCTGTGTAAGAACCTCCTTGCAGTTGAAAAATCATTTGCCATGTTCACGATTTTACAATTCTGACCAACAAACAGAGGAATACAACACAAGTTCAATATCTAGCATGTTAAAATAATCTAGAGAGGAAACGTTTTTGATCGGCTGAATAATTTGATTATGAGAAACATACAATTTGATTGGCTGAACACGATTGTCCTCCATTGGACACAGTTCAAAATCGGGAACAACAATATTTGTCATAAAGATTTTCACCAAATGGTGTTTTAGAGGGTTTTTCAGTAACATGATCGTGCAATCGTGACAAAGGGTCAAAATCGTGTAGTCACGCCTAAATCATGAAAGTTGGCAGGTATGAATACACATCATTTAAGGAGATAGACCTAGATTAAGGTAAATAAAATCATCAGTACGTTTGTGTCAACCATTTTCATAAACATATTCTAAGCTTCTAGGTTACATAGATTATTTCCAATCTGTTTCAGGTAAATGCTTAAAATACATTGATGATACTTGACTTTTACAAACGCATAACTGGTTTAAAGAGTTATCTCCCTGAACCAAGGTCTACCCCCTTAAATGTTCTGCTTTTTTAATAATGTTTTTTTCTCAATCACCTGTAAATCTTGAGAATAGAATTTGTTTTGTGCTTTTTAATGACCTTTGGTAACACGTCAAGACTATCACATTGTGAAATAAAGTTATGGAAATAAAATTAAGAATGTTTATTATGTTCACTCTTACTTGTCTTTAGGGGTTTCTAATTTGAAAACATGGACCGTCTCTGTACTACTGGAAGCTGCCAAAAACATGGAATCCACACTGAAAGCTAAGGAATAAATAGTGGCACACCTGAAAATAAAACAATAAAATAAAACAAATGAGAATTGGATGGTACAATGATTGAGGGTTGTAGGTTAGTTAACTTTTGTAAATACCTCTGATTGCGGTTTATTACAAATCAAGTTTTAATTATAATGAATAACACAGAGTATAAATGAAATAATTTGCACAATGACAAACTCTACACTTATAATTTCTATAACAGATATCATACCCAAGTATTGATTCCACAAAATTATTGCCATTGCTGTAAAATATGTATGAACTATTTTTCTCTATATTTCAAACATCTACCTCTCAATTATTCCATGCTATATTACCTTTCTCTTTCTAATGAAGTACATGTACTGTGGAATCATTATAATTTCATTTGTCCTTATTTTCATAAGTTTTGTGGGAAAAGGTGAAACCTGAATTCAATTCATGAAAGAAACGCAGAATTTCCTACAGATCCCTATGAAGAATTTATGAAAACCAAGAAATCCAATATTTAGGAAAATACATTTTCCTTGTGTCCATGAAATTGGTTCACATAAAAAGTAAATAAATTAACTGTTTTATAAAAACCAAGAGGAAACTATTATATTTATGAAACGAACATTGTTGAAAATTTGAAATTTAAATTTATTTTTCTTAAAACATCTACCTTTTTACTCCTCTTCTAAATTCAAATAACTTTTGTCCATCAGGAACTGAAAACACTCTTATTACTGTTCCCTAAAAAACAAAGTTTTAATCATAATCATATAGGAAATGTTTGCAAAAATAAATTAAACAAATAAATAATCCATTCCAATTTTTTTTTTATGGTCACTTTCAGCTGATCCTAATTGACTCTTAGCAAAATCACTGACCATAACTGGATAAATAACTAGACAAAACATTAAAAATAATATTTGTTACTATCACAATTCTATGTTCAGTCAACTGCAAAATGTAAGTGAAACCTTTAATCAGTATAAATTTTAGCACAATGTTTCAAGTGGATGAGATTGCACCTTCATGGTCAACTTCTGTAACTAAATATTGATATGGGACAGATGAATTTACTATGGGGCATAGGGTATGATTTCTTTTATTCCCTAACTAATTAATTATCGTAATTCAGAAAAAATATCTACTTATAATTTAAATTAATTTGCTTCTTAGAATCTTTTGGAAAATTTCTAAGAAAATGTTTATTATTACATACAAATTTTATCAAAATTCGAAATATAGCAAAAAATTGATCATATTTCTAAAATCATATGAATACCTTTTCTGAGGCAGTTGCCACTCTGTTACCTTGAGCATTGAATGCTATTGCAGCTAAAGGATTATCATGGGCAGGTATCATAGTTACAGCTCGCTAAAAAGAAATACAATGAAATGTATGGTTGTCGTTTGTTGCTTTTCTCATTTATATGTATTGTCAATGACTCATGATTAAATTTGTCTTAGGATCTGTGCAATTTATTGTAGAGTAACTTGCCTATAATACTGTTATTGAATTAATTTTTTGTGGTTTATATTTGAACTGTTGGGTTGCTGTTTGCAGACTTAAAGAAATTTTTTAGACAATTTCTATATTGTAAATTGAGAAATTTTTGCATACATGTATTTAATGATTGTTGAAATATGGACAAAAATAGGAGATTGATTATTTGGCATTTAGACAATGCTACATGCACCTAAGTTTGCTATGTGCGTTTTTACTTTTTATAAATCTATCAAATCCCAATTTTCACAATAAAAATATAGCAGACATTAACATTATGGTTCATTTTTTTATAGAGATTAGGCCTTAGTTTTCTCGTTTGAATTGTTTTACATTGTCATTGCTGACTATGCGGTATAGGTTTTGCTCATTGTTGAAGGCCATATGATGACCTATAGTTGTTAATTTCTGTGTCATTTTGGTCTATTGTGGACAGTTTGTCTCATTGGCAATCATACCACATCTTCTTTTTCATATTAAACATTTTCCAGTATTTCACTTACTAGGTTAATAGTATCAAATATCTGTACTTCACCAATCTGGTTACTACCAGGATAGGCCAGGAAGCAGTTATCATTATTTATAGATAGTGCACACAACCCTGTTGGGTTAGGGGGTGTGTCACGTATTGTGTGTAAAACTTTCATATCTCGTATATTGTGTATATATAAACTTTCTTCCAGACATACTATTAACCTCTGAAATTATATAAAAAACATGTTTATACTTTATATATCTCTTTAATTCTTTCAAATATCAATTTTTAATTCTTACAGACCTACAAAATTGTATTTCAATTCATCCAGCATAATGATTTGACTACTATTGACAAAACAGATGCTCACAGCTGTAAAGTTTACATCTGTGGTGCTTTCATTTGTGTATCAGTGCTGATGAAACTCAACACAACAGTAAAGCCTCATACACATTAAAGTGTTGGAAAGTATTAGAATAAGATTTGTTCATCTTTGGCTTCATTGTGTTCTTGGTTGCTGTCTTATTGCCATATTCCCACATCTTCTTTGATATATAAAAATATTTTTTATTAAATATATCTGTTGATTAATTTTGTCACTTCTGTTACTCAATTTATTTCCTTTACAAAGCTTTAAATGAAAAAAATTATGTGCCTACATTGTTTAATATATAATGAAGTCCAGTATTTTTCTCATAGTGTCATTAGTTCAATTTCAAATCCCTGTAAGTCAAATAAAATTGTCAAAATAACTAATGTTGGATGTAAAATCAGTATTTGTTACATGTTTGATGTTCAACAATTTATAAATCCTTTTTCATATTCAAAAAATTGCAGAGTGCTTATATAAAATTCCCAATGTCTAGAGCATGAAATCAGAATTGGATTATGAGGATTCCAAAATCATGAAAATATAATTGTTACCTGTTTACTTATTCTAACTTGTTAACTTATTATTACCTGTCTATTTAATTTAACGGCTAATATAGAATTTGAGTAACTGTAATTGCAGATTTCTGTCCCTTTTTTGAAATGACACACTTTAAGTTTACGAGGCGATGAGATACTGACAATGGCGACTAAACTACTGGAAAATAAACGTTCCACTATACACACATCTTCACTTTCTGAAATTGTAAAAAAAAAAAGAATTAGTTCTTGCTGCAATAAAGCCTTTTTGTACCAAAGCAGTGTCATGAGTGTAAAGCAATCATCAATCAAACAATGACTTTCTGAAACAAAAGGTTATTTTTCATCAGTTATTTAATATTTCTATGAAGTAATAACATCAAAATGTGGTGCACACTGAATAACCTGTTATTTTGAAGAGTGTACCTTTATGTGATTTCGAATAGACAGAAAATATATAACAGTCTAAATTAATTCTAAATTCCATTTTAAACCAGAGTAAACTATGAAAAAAAGTTGATGATGTCATGATCACATGACAAAATTATGTCGGTCAGCTGATAAACAAAACAATGTCAGCCAATCAGAAAACGCATTACATCGGAAATTAAATTATTACCTGGTATTATTGATTGTGGTACATACAAAATTTAGTCTATATCTATGATGGAAAATCCAATTACATGTAAATTTAAATATTATTTATGAACCATGTTTAATGTCTATTTCAAAAGTGATACTTTAACACACTTCATTTACTTGCTTTTATCTTATGTTGTCTTGTTAACCAATTTTCCCAGGCTAGGGGGAGTTGAGCAAACAAACATGTTTAATCCTGCCACATTCTTTATGTGCCTGTCTCAAGTCAGTAGCCTGTAGTTCAGTGTTTGTTATTTGTTCTTTTCTGTCAAATTTGTTTTATTGTAAATTGTTTTGAATTATGTCATTAGTTTTCTTGTTTTCTGTTTCTGTAATTAGACTTTATGAAATTCATCAAATGATTGTTAAGCCTTTAATTTGATCAGACATAAATGAAATGCTTGTTTAATAATTTACAATTTGGTCAGACAAACTGCACTGATTCATCTGAATGAACATAAATCAGTACTAAGAAAGATCTTCCCTAAAGAAGGTTCAGAATTTCACTAGAGCTACATACCACTTTCATAAATTGGTTCTAATTTATCAACAGTATTTAATGAGTAAAGTCTGTACCAGGATTTACTTCCAACTGCCAAAGACCTGAAAAACAAGGATAGTCATATTAAACAGGCCTTTAAATCTACAAAATTTACAAACCTTTACATTTCTGTTCTGGACATAAAGATACCCAATTTTCTGTAGAATTTCAGTGTTTTCCATGAAGAATTTCTTACATGTATAGTTGTATATTACAAAAAAATATTTTTTTGATAAATTTTGTTTACAAAGTTGGTCTATATATATACAATAGTAAAATAAATATACAAAACTGTTTTTGTAAAAATAATCATTTTCTTATTCAAAGAAAATAATCAGAAAATATAAATAGTGACTTTTTGTCCGGTGACTTACAGTATACATAACTCATCAGTCAGAAACCAGGTTGAAATAGAACAAAAGAATCCAAGCTCTTTGTTAGAGAAGGCGATACATGTTTACTGTATTGTTTACTATAGTGTCAAAAATTTTAAAAGTTAATAGAAACAAACAAAATTGCAATTTTCTTCTCAATTACGAGGTGTTTTATTTTAAAAACACCATTTGCATGAGTTTTCAATTTATCTAGTACATAGTCAAGCAGAACAGTTAGATATCAAGTCGACGACATGGGTATCTTTCGAGTTGGATGAATAAAATGCATAACCTCCGATTTTCTTGAAAAAATTACCACTGACGGAAAACATATCAATCTATTACATGTAGTTCAGTAATTTTCGTGTCTGCCCTTCCATTATGTGGATCAAGAAAAAATTCTAAAAATTGGGTAACAATTGCATCGAAAAGAGAAAATAGAGTGCACCTTTTTATGTTAGGGCGTGTTTGAGTTGAATATTTTGTCTTGATATCTTACAAAGTAAGAATATTTCATACATCATCTCGCTTCAGATTCTATCATTTTTTTTATATCAAAGCTACAGGTTGACTTTTTAACTAAAAAAAATCACAGTACTTAAAAGATGAAATATATGGGTCAAGTGAAATACCTATCTAATGAGTCACAAAAACAGAGAAAGTGTGTTCTAATAGCTATTTTTTTACTGAAAGTACTTGACGACAGTCTTTCAAGTTGGATGATGAAAATGCATATCTTCAAAAAATTTGATTTTTTTGTGTGTGATAACTAGGGTGTATAGTCTTCATACACAAAAAAAATCTAGTCTGCCCTTCCACAAAATATTTAATTAGAATTTTTTTAAATGTTTGTGAATTTTCAAAAATTCCACCTGACAACCGATCAGACAATAGTTTTAAGTTGAATCAATGCAGACAAGATCATTAACTGATGCCATTAGCTAGTTGATACATTTGTCTTTTAAATAGGGCTCTTCACGGTTAGTTCGGCCATATTGGATAGGGGGCAGATTTTTTGGAAGAAGGTGGAAATAGTATGAAAGTGTGGGAATTCCTATGTGTGTTTCCAAGCAACAGCTCTGTTTTAATGATGTTTTCCAGTATTTTTCACACCATTTTTACCTCTATTATGAAAATCTGCCCCCTATCCAATATGGCCGAACTAACCGTGAAGAGCCCTATTACAACTGAAATATATTATAAGGAATCGTAATGGTGCAATGTGGATAAAATTTATCGGTTTCCAAGAGCAAAATTGGTAGCGCCTCATCCCTACAATGGCTTTCATTTCTACGATTGTGAAAATGAACTGGTGTAATACACCTTATCGCTATTTGTCCGCCATTACTGGACATCACACAGGGTCCCGTAAAATTTTGACGTCATAATTCAAAATATCTGACGCCACAATGGAAAAGTGATTGTTGTATGACGCCAATAGTTCAAGCGGAACAGATTCTCGGGTCAAGCGGAAATAGCGATAAGGTGTATGGGAGATAATTTTGACGAAGTAGAATCCTGACTGTCAAATTTCCACAGATACCAAGATAGACTTGGTGGTTTGTCTTATAAAAAAACAATTTTGACACCTCTTTCCAATAGATATTACCATTTAAACGTTTTTTAAAGTAACTGTAAATCATGCAATATTATATACATGTACTGTGACATATTGCAATTATTGACCATTTTAGCAATATTGGTCATTTTTGTAGTTTTATTGTCCAAACTGTTGCTTTCCCAGAAAATTACTTTGTGCTTTTTCATTTTAACAATTAAGGTAACATCAGACACATGGTTGACTCAAGATTTAATTTTGCGCCACAAAGAGATGAGCTATTTTTGACACTGGTGTCATCAGCTGACATTTCAAGCTTTTGTTCTGTCATCATAGTCATACTTACGTGCAATCTTGGTTAAAATTAACGAACAAAAGGTCAGATGGATGGTCGCCGGATCTTATTGCTAAGTTCATTATATATATGACCAGTAATTCGAACTGGTCGCTGTGTTTTTACCACTTTTGTTGTTTTTGTTCGCAATATTTTGATATTTATTTATTTTTGTCTGTGATGAATCTCAAATGTAACGACTATTTTGATTGGTTTGTGAAAAAATGGTTTTAGAAATGAAAGTATATTCTGGTAACGACTATGAATATATTCCGTTTCAACTTCCCTTAAAACACACACTTATAAATGGTGGGTTCCGCAGAGAAAGACCGTGCAAATCCCCCTTGATAAAAGTCTAAAGGGAGGGGCTACTTCAATACTTAATTGAAAGGGGGTGTCGCTGGGGTTCTGTTACCCCACCCTTTTCATATAATTTAGATTTGAAAAATGTATACCTTTTCATATAATTTAGATTTGAAAAATGTATACCTTTTCATATAATTTAGATTTGAAAAATGTATACCTGTTCAATATTGCATGCGTAGACAAAACTGTATCCTTTTCCCATATTGTTTGGGGTTCCTGTGGTGTGTAATGGCCTGTAATGTAAGAGTGGAATACCAAAGTGTTCAAAGAGAAAAATTGGTTGATGAAAAAAGACGGGAACATTGAGAAAGATGACAGACGACGAAGTTATAGAACTTTTATTGACCTATAATCATATATTTCTGATATTTCAGTTTCCCCGACTGCCTATTCACAAGATTGAATTAAAGGTGACCTATTCCAGCGGCACCGCGTCCTATCACCTTGCATATATAGGAAGTGCCGGCTCCCCGAAATAAAAGTATTCTTGATAACGAAATAGAAAAAAATCTTTTTTTTAAACCAACAAGAACTCGTACCAAAATACGCTTACCTAACAATAGAGGAGAATAAGGAATCGAGAAAATGCTATTGACGAAATCATTTGAAAACGTAAAATCGAGTTGTATCCAAATTTTGAAGAAGGTTCTTTTTTAAAAGCTAAGTAAAATTTTCAAATAGTTTTGATATTTTACAAAGCCATATTAAATCTGTTGAATATGTAGTCTATTATATAAATTCTGCCAATGCAGTAGACACGTACACCTCTTCTGAGTTTAAAATCAAATCGAACATGCATAACAGTGGCGGCAGATCCAGGAAGGGGGGTCCTGGGGTTGAAACCCCCAACCCCCATTTTTTGGACGATCAGTGCATTGGAAATGGGAGATTTTTTTGAGAATGGCTGTATCTGCCTCTGCCTTAATAGATACAACGAAAGTTTCAACTATTTACTGGCTTTCGAAGCTGCACAAAACACCTTATACATGTATTAAAACATAGATTTATATCGTCTTCAAGCCATTGTTCCACTACTACACTACTATTCTACATACTAGTACACTTGATACAATAAAAAAACCGATAATAAATTGTTCAAATAAGACCTGTGAAAATAGTGGAATCAATTACTTTTGGAGTGTCAAAAATTCGTTGGAACTCCTTGATAAATTGCATGCGTAAATTGGTGATTTTAAATCTGTTCAAAGTTTTTCTAACCTATGTATACCACTTTGTCTCATATTCTTATTAAGACGAAATCCACAAACCTAATTTAATGGGCATTTTTAAAATCAGAATGTGAATATACATATATATATATTTTCTATAAAAAATGGGAATAGCAGATACACATTTCTTGTTTTGGTTTAAATGAATTCTTATTTTGTGAAGAACCACAATGAATATACCAGAAAATATACTGCAGATGATATATATAAAAGATCAGTTTTAATAACAGCAAACAAAAGACATATGTCAATTGGACCTGCTTTGATACTATAACTTCCCTTGAATTTTTACTGTTTAACATTTTTGTTCACTTTGGAGATTTATATCGTCCTTAAAGTCCAATGGAAACTTACTGTGCACCACTTATTGCGGAATTGTTCCCGTATTGTTATGAATTACAATATACAATGTATGACTAAAATCAGAAAAGACTCGAATCAAACAACATTTGATACAAAAAAAATATAACACTTTAGATTTTTTATTGAATGAGATATTAGCTCTCAATATTGTCGAATTCAGTATATACACTAAAGAAAATTTTCCCTGCTGAACTGACTTTATATAAAGCTTATACTAATAACAAACACTGCCCTTTCGTGAATCTTAAAATCTATGTCGTTAACGGGAAGCTTAATACCAAAAAAAGAGATGATTTTTTTCCTTTTTGAAAATATCGACTTCACTATCTCATTAAACAGAGCTTTTCTATAAAAATGGGAATAGCAGATACACATTTCTTGTTTTGGTTTAAATGAATTCTTATTTTGTGAAGAACCACAATGAATATACCAGAAAATATACTGCAGATGATATTATCTAAATGCTGAACTTTTTGATTGACAATATATTTGTTCATTTTGGAGAATTGACATTTCAACAGACAGTCGGTATTCCAATGGGTACTAATTGTGCATCCCTACTTGCTGATTTGTTGTTGTACTCGTATGAGGCAGAATTCATTCAGAACCTTATAAAACTCAAATGAAAAAGCACCTTACGAAATTCTTTAATTCTTTCAGATATATTGATGATGTCCTATCACTAAATAACAAATATTTCAGCCAATACTTGCATCTCATATATCCCAGTGAACTTGAAATTAAGGATACTACTGATACTAGAAGGATTGCTTCATTCCTTGATAATTTCCTCAATATTGACGACCTCAGACTAAAATCTATGATAAACCGGACGATTTCAATTTCCCAATTATTCATTTCCCATTACTCAGCAGTAATATACCCTCTGCCCCTTCGTATGGTGTTTACATATCTCAGTTGATACGTTATGCTGTGCATGTTCACACTATATAGACTTCATATACAAGAGTGTGATCCTTTCGAAGAAACAGCTCCAATAAAGTTATGAGGAGGAAAGATTAAAAATGACACTCCATAAACTTTATGGACACCATCACGAATTGGTTGATCCATACGATGTGTCTGTGTCTAAACTAACTAAGGACATTTCTACCACGTCTTTTATTGTGGTTTACCATTTACGTCGTCTGGTCTTTTAAGAACCGAACATGACCTATTTCCGAATATGAATGTTTTGCTGAATGTGAATTGGCATTGTTGTAGACTTATCACGGTATTATTATGTCAACCGATCGACAATGTCCTCTGTTTCTTTTTCCCTATTTTTATTTTTCTTCCACCTAATTTTGTCCGCCCGCTTTCCCGGAACCATAGGAACCAATCTAAATGATAGTTCACTATAACAAGGAACCATGAGTTTCGAGTTGCAGTGCAACTTTGGAACTAAAAAATGGCTGCCGTTAACATGGAAACAGAACAAATGTGAAAAAATCCAGTTTTTAGTTTTAATGAATTATTTGGATATGCTTAAACTCAGAATCTTTATATTTTGAGACAATGTAGGTGCCCACTATATACTGGTTTTGGAGGATTTTGGCAATCATTGGAACTACTATGTTGCCATGGAAACTACACCAAAAATTTCAAAAATATCAAAATGGTCCAAATTTTTTTGAAACTTCACAGTTACGATGAACAACATTGGTAGATGTGGAATTTGGCGTTAGAATTTCAAAAAAGTCTGCCGTTACCATGGAAACAATGCAAAACAGGTCAAAATGGTTAAAAAAACCTTAAAGTGGCATTTACTTTCTTAAAATGGTAGGTCAATTTGATGGTATGGTCCCTCCCATGTACCAATGTGGTATATGCCATTAAATTTTGGGAATAGTCTCTGTTGCCATAGGAACCAATCAAAATGTCAAAAATCTCAAAAATTTCAAAATGCTCCAAAATTGACGAAATTTGAGAGGATTGCTGACTGTCAAGTCTGCATGAGACTTTTGATATTGGAATTTCCAAAATGGCCACCGTTGCTATGGAAACTGCAAAAATGTCAAATATTTTCGAAATGCTCCCAACTTAATGTAACTTAATATTATTGTAAACTGGCATGTATAATAGAGACTTTTGATTTTGAAACTTTCAAAATGGCTGCCGTTGCCGTGGAAACAGCAAAAATGTCATGTTTTTAAAAATGATCTAAATGTACTGAAAATTTACAGAAAATGATTAGCCATGCAATTATGTGCATTCACTGTTAAAAGTTTTTGAAATGGTTGCCGCTTAGTGGCAATGGGGGGAAGGGTGACATTCGCTGTAATAACAATTCTTGTTTAGTTATGATGTTGTATTTGTAATTCTGATCGGATATTGTTAAATGTCTTATTGTTTGAAATGTGTTTTTTTTTTCAATTTTTTATTCGTATGTAAAAGTGACGATGATTTATCACCCAGTTCATTTATAAGATTTTACTGAATTTAAAGCAACTCTGTGTACACGATTTATTTGTTTTGCAATTGATGTTGATGAAATACCGACATAGCTAGATCATACAATTATTTATCTAACTACTAACACAATTCTATATTAATATTCTTGTAATTGATATAGAATGCACCAAAATAACATAATTACAAACCTAATCTTGAAAGATATAATATTTTTTTTTTTTTGTGGCGTTGATCCAGTCATGTAAAAGGGAGTTCGTGGTTCTCTTGTGCTGTCCTTAGGTTGTTTAACGTGTTCGTTTTTATTCTGCGATTAGCATGTCGAAATGTGCTATTGTATTGTGTTTTTTTTTATTTCTCTGTTCTGAATGTTCTTGCATTAATTTGTACTGTATTCCTGTCATGTAATGTTGTCCTTTATGTGTTATATTTAACATTGCCTTGCATAAAAGCGCAAGGTTTGGCTAGCCACAAAAACAGGTTCAACTCACCATTTAATATACCTTAAACTTTCCTGTTATTCCTGTACCAAGTTTGGAAAATGACATTTGTTATCTTATAGTTAGTTTCTGTATGTGTTGCATTGTCGTTTGTTTTATGTTGCAATTCAGTGTTTCTTTTGTTTCGTTGTTTTCCTCTTATAGATGATGTGTTTCCATCGGTTTTTGTTTGTCACCTGAATATGTTTTCTCCCGATCGATTTATAACTTTCGAACAGCGGTATACTACTGTTGTCTTTATATAGCTTTTATTAAGTCAGTTCAGCCGAATAAATGAGAGCAAATATATCATTCAAATATAAAAAAAGGTGTTATTTTTTTTTATATCAGATGTTGTTTCGATGGGTCTTTTCTGATTTTAGTCATCAATTGTAACTATAAGAATATAGAAACATGTCCCCAATAAGTGGTGCACATATAGTGGCCATTGGAATTCCGATAACTTGACGATATACGGAATATCCACGGCAGACAAACATATTATCTTGTTAAAGTTTAAGGGCAGTAATGGTATCAAAGCATGTTCAATTGACATTGTTCTATTGTTTGTTGTTACTAAAAAATGACATAAAAGAGAATAAACATATATATTTGCATTCTGATTTTAACATTGCTCATTTAATTGGCTGTGTGATTTTTTTTGAATAAGATGATAATGCAAAGTGGCAGATAGGGTATACAAATAAAAACTTTGAACTGAATCGAAATCACCAATTTAACCAACAAAAAAAAATCCATGCAATTTATCAAGTACTTTAAACGAAATTTTGACTCAAAAAGTAAATATTTTATTTTCAAAGGCTTTATTGGAACACTTTTCCGAGGTTTATGATTGTGCCAAGTATTAGTAATTAAAAAAAGACAGTTTAGTAGTGGAAAAATTGCTTGGAGAAGAAATAAATATAAATTTGTAAGGTGTTTTGTGTAGCTTCGGAAGTAGATGGTTGGAACTTTCATTATACTTGGTTCTACCTGTAAAGAAGTAGCAATTACAAATGTAGTTTATTTTTGCTACATATGACATTAATTTAAAATGGAGTCAGTTGGAATGTTAGTGATTTCGTGATTTCCTTTTGCAGAACCTCCAGGTAAAACTTTACGTAATAGAGTAATGATACGTTCAGCAGAATTATCAAACCAAATCAAATTACTTGGAGAGTTCTTTAAGCTTATGGTTGGTTCTAGAGATAGAATTATTATGGTTGTTGTTAGAAGTAAACTGTTCTGTAAAATGTTGAATACGTATATCAACTATGTGTACTGTATTTGGCAAAACGTTTAGGAATTTTGGTCCCCAATGCTCTTCAACTTCGTAATTTATTTGGCCTTTTTAACTTTTTTGGATTCGAGCATCACTGATGAGTCTTTTTTAGACAAAACGCGCGTCTGGCGTATATACAAAATTTAGTCCTGGTTTCTATGGTGTGTGTATTTACTCAATTAAACAAATGATCTAAGATTATAATGTCAGCTTTTTCTAGTTTTATTTATTTAGAGCAGTAAGTACGGAGTGAGTATTGAATGATGTTACGACACTCGTTCCAATTAATAATTGACAATATGTAGGTCCTTACATGCTTGCTGAGGAATGATTTCAACTCTCGGTCACGAACGCTGTTAAGATCACCTTACATTCATAAATATATTCGGAATTACTGCAATTCCATGACGTAGGTGTATTGTCACTGATATTTACATCTTTACCCACTTCGCTATAATTAAACATACATTTTGTAATCACAACACATAAGAGGGAGTTCAGTATTATCTAAATAGCCAGGAATTTTTCTTTAACAAAATGGTCATTAAAAATACCGTCAATATTTACAAAATCATAACCTTTATTGACATATTTGATTTTTATAAATTGTTATTTATGAACGTCAGGACGATCAACTTTTTGAAACAGTTTAGAATAACAAAAAGTAAATTCACCAAAAAAATACTGAACTCCGAGGATATTTCAAAACGGAAAGTCTTTAATCAAAAGGCAAAATCAAAATCTCAAACACATTAAACGAATATGCAATCAAATTTGGTCGATTTCATACTTAGGACTAAAATATGGAATTAACATGATTGAGTTGTACTAAGTAAACTTCAAAAAATTGATGCAATTTATAAACAGGTAAAGAACAGAGCTTGGTTAACAGATAAAGTCTTGCGTCGTTTTTTGAAATATAAATTATGAAAAATATGAAACTATATGCAAATTGTTAACCGAATTTGTTCTTGTTATATTACCAATTCCCATGATATTATTATTGAGACCGAGATAATAAACAGTCTGTAATTTTTTAATCCAATTTAATTCAATAATTTTACGTGATCGTACAACCACTGAATTACAGGCTCCTGACTTGGGACAGGCACATACATGAATAATGTGGCGGGGTTAAACATGTTAGCGGGATCCCAACCCTACCCTAACCTGGGACAGTGGTGTGACAGAACAAAATAAGAACGAACTATAAACATGAGTTGAAAAGGGCATTTCGAGTCAAACAGAAGATAACGATAACAAAGGGACATTCAAGAGATGTATTTGAAATCACTAGGTCGATGCCAACTGCTTGTGTATATTTCAAATGAATCACAAACCTATTCGAAACACTAAAATTTGCCATATGACATTTTAGTTTAAGTTTGAGTTGTCATTTGGGTGTACAACTTTTTTTATGCAAGCACTTTTGTGGTGGAAATTTGCATTTGTCTTTCAAAAAGACAACAGATATAAAAGTCTTTTCGAGAGAAAATGAAAACGACATTATAAATCTTTTAGTGGTGATTATTTTCACCCACCACTTGGGCGATACAACTATTGATGAACGCTTCGTTCTGAAGAGCACATGGGACGTCTTTTGCATGAGTCAATGTTTTATAATGCCAGTATTGAAATAACATTGATATTGCCATTTTTGTCTAAAAGATTTGGAAATACGTGTATTCGGGATCTTTTTGTTTGTTTTGAGAGTATGACAGCAAACGTATATTTCTTATTATCGTTGAAGTTCGTTAAACGAGACAAATAGAATTTGTATGATATTCATTATCTTCAGTTTTATTTCAGTATCACCAGTTACAGTATAACCTGGAAAAAATTATGTTCAATTAACAGATTAAGGAAACAGTAGTTTGCCGGTGTATCGTAAATCGATAAAAAAGTAGACAATTCAAGTTAACAAACAACAATTTAGGAAATGGCACAAAAAATCAAGACTAGGTGTGATGACACATTAAGCGTCACCACCGAAGCTGGCATCAGCTGCCATTCGAATCACACTACGTCAACAAACAAGTGGACATAGTTAGCTTTTGAAGAACCAATAGATCTAATATCGGACATGTTTTGTACAGGACTTAAAATTTGATAAATTACACTGTTATATAATGATATTAATGATGTTTAAATCTTAGCTGTATGACGAAAAGACACATAAGGAGAATAGATGAATACGTGGAGAAGCTATTTTTTTCAGGTAATTAGAGAATTTCTATTTTTCTTTGTATCTGTATAACAGAAGATCCTAGTTTATATAATCACGAAGATTCATTTTCGCGTCATTTTTTTTGATAGAGGCAGTTACGAAAATTGATTGTCGCAATTATTTTGTTTACATTATTATACTGAAATGATTACATGTGATTATATCCAACTATGTATGCATTCATAGTAAAGTTAATCCATTTGTTCAAATATTTAAATAGTTGAAATGTCATAATCATCGTCTGTTTTCTTGCCAGTGAAATGGTCGTAACTGTCTTCTGTTTCACCACTTGTTCTTGTATGATTTGAACTATCATAGACATTATCAACTGCGTGACTGTAAACATTGCTTTCGGATTCTTTGTGACGGTTTCCATTGGAAGAATCATACACCCCTTCCTCAGAATGTGCATAGACATCATCTAATGTTTTTCTTTCCCATTCGGTGTCCTTTGAATGATCGATATGATGAATCGGTTGTGCAAGTTCATAAGACTCATTCATGTTGTCTGGACCTTCAGATCTGTTGAAACCTGTTTCATTTGGATCTAAAACAACATAATTGTTAACAGTGGAATGCGAACTGGAAATATCATTATGAGACCTCTGATCACCGACATTATTGTTCTTATTATTAAGTTTAATGTAATTACTTGGATCTGAAATGTTTTTATGTGAAGCATTGTTCATATCAGATATGTCATGATATTGATCGTCTCTTGTTTCCGTTTCTAAGCCAGGATTTGGAGGTCTGTGTTCACATGCGATCGGCATTGCTATATCTTGGGTTCCAGTGTAGTCATTCCCTCTGATACTCATATCACTACTTTGCTCTTCATTCTTGTTCTTTGGACCAATGCTCCTATATCATGTATATGAATTGTTAAGATGTTATTCAAACACAAATACAAAGTTTTAGGTAGGGATTATAGAATTTTAAAATGAAATAGATAAGCGGCTGAGATAAAGATATACACAAATGTTGAAGTTATAAAACATAATGGCGAAAATAGTGCCAAATAACGGGACTTGAAATCTATTTTTAAATGTAATACTGCCAACTAAATATCATTAACTAAACTTCTTCTGGTTCAAGCAATATCATAACAAACTTCAAAGAGTTTTTCATAACACTTTCCCCAAAAATATCAAACCCATGTCTCCCATCCGCTCCTTTGTTTCTTAGTTTATTATCACATTTGAAGTCCGTTATATAATGAATGACGTTTAGAATTTTGACATCATCAGAAGAAAAATGTTTTGGTGTATTGAGAGGATTTCGATAATTTCTGCGTGAAGCAATTTGAAAAGTAATCAGTGTGTATGCCCCCAGATCTGAACATTGATAGCGTTGAATGAATGTACATGTACATGCAGAGGTAATTTTTTAGTAAACAATGAGAAAATATTGTTCATCAAGTATATTTTGTTAAAGAATAAACTTTGAATTTCGGAAGAAATATGTCTCAGTATACGGTTCCCTTCTGTAACACCTAATGATGTCTGTCTTTTTGTCATGTTTATGCAAAGGTGTTGTTCTCTACTTCGTTTTAATTAATGACTTTTTATTTCTTCCTTCATATGTTGTCTTTCTCATTTCTTGTTAATTTAACAGCAAACTTTGTTACATCGGATTGGAAATCATACCACGTCTCATTTTGTCAAGATATGTGATAACGGGTAATAAGTTGTTTTTCATGAAGTGTTCTGTGAGGTTTTGACCACATCCTTGACAACTTAAGGTTTTGAATAGATTTTACGGTTGGTGGAACTTAAGCGTAATGATAGTGCGAGCGTTTCTTACTTTACCTTCTAATGAAAATAATGATCACAATCACCAAACATGTAATCAGTAGCACCCCAAGAACTATTCCTATAACTACGCCTAAAATAAAAAATAAATATATGAAAGTTCGAATAATTTCAAGTAAATGCTCAGAAACAAAATATATCGGAACCTTTTTCGATATATTTGAGTACTTCAGATTCAGAAAACGGATATTATATATTTTTTTTTATAATCAAGTAATGAATTTATTTTCATAGTGTGAAAGACAGGCGATTCACTCATAAGTCAAAAGTAACTGACAACGCCATTGTAAAATAGAGGCTCTTAAGAGCCTGTGTCGCTCACCTTGGTCTATGTGCATATTAAACAAAGGAAACAGATGGATTCATGACAAAATTGTGTTTTGTTGATGGTAATGTGTTTGTATGTCATACTTTACTGATCATTCTTGCTAATTACAATTTCCTCTATCTGTAATGAACTTGGCCTTTTAGTTACAGAGGAAAACATTTTGTAAAAACTTACCAAAATGTACCAAATTGATGAAAATTGTAAAAAAATGACTATGAAGGGTAATAACTCCTTACGGGGTTGACTTATTTGTAGATCTCAATTTGCTGAACATTATTACTGTTTACAGTGTATTTCTATCTATACTTATAGTATTTAAGATAATAACCAAAACCGGCTAAATTTCTTTTAAAATTACCAATTGGGGAACAGCATAAAACAACCAGTTTTCCAATTCATCTCAAAATTTCAGGGCAGATAGATATTTACTAGATAAACAAGTTAGCCCCTTGTAGGATTTGCTTTAGATTTGCAGAGTTATAAGCCAAAATCAACATTTTACCCCTATGTCATATTTTTAGCCATGGCGGCCATCTTGTTTAATTGGTCAGGTCACCCCACATATTTTTTAAACTAAATACCCTAATAATGATTGTGGCTAAGTTTGGTAAAATTTGGTCCAGTAGTTTCAGAGAAGAAGATTTTTGTAAAAGATTACAAAAAGGAGTAGGCCCGGTAAGACCCCTTTTTGGCCCCAAAATATAACAGTTTTCAAAAATTGTTAAAACATTAACTTTAAGTTATTATTGGACAGTTGAATGCTTCTGCTACATAAAAATTGGCTGTTTTTGACTATGCAATTGACATATATCGGGTTGTAGCACCATTAAGTCATGCTAAATTACTGAAATCTTCAAAATTCTATCATTTTAGTTAAATTTTAGACGGTTTCCGTGTAAAACGAAAGTGGCCGCATTCGTGTTCATCCTTAATATTGAAGTGTAAGTTGTAGTTTATGATAATACATAACATATATAAAGGTTGTGGATGAACACGGATGCGGCCACTTTCATTTTTGACAAAAACTATCTGAAAAATGACGTTTTTTGGCATATTTTAGAGATTTTGCATATTTGAGCTTGAATCGGAGCGTTTTTAATGACTAAATCAGTTAAAATCTTTCACATTTACTAATTGAATCAAGTGAAATAGACACTTAAGTGTTTAAAAAGTGGTCAAAATCTTCCTTACCGGACCTACTCCTTTACGAAAAATTAGTACAAAATGACTATTAAGGGCAATAGCTCCTTAAAAGTGTCAACTGACCATTTTAATCATGTTGACTTATTTGAAGATCTTACTTTGCTGAACATTATTGCTGTTTACAATTTATCTCTATCTATGATAATTTTCAAGATAATAACCGAAAACGGACAAAATTTCCTTAAAATTACCAATTCAGGGGCAGCAACCCAACAACCCATTGTCCGATTTATCTGAAAATTTCAGGGCAGATAGATATTGATTTAATAAACAATTTTACTCTGTCAAATTTGCTCTAAATGCTTTGGTTTCAGAGTTATGAGCCATAATATACATATTACCCCTATGTTCTAATTTTAGCCATGGCGGCCATCTTTGTTGGTTTGGAGGATCACCGGACACAATTTTTAAACAAGATACCCCAATTTTTGCCAAGTTTGGTTAAATTTGGCCCAGTAGTTTCAGAGGAGAAGATTTTTGTAAAAGTTAACGACGACGGACGACAGACACCAAGTGATGAGAAAAACTCACTTAACTCCAATACATCTAGTTATTTGTTTTGAAACTAAAAAAAAGATATCATAATAGGTGCCGTTTCTTCAAATTTACCCGGTGTGTCCTCTTTATTCGAATGGCGTCTGATGCATGCAGAAGGTCACGTGTAATCTGCTTTAAGGGGGCTCGCGGGTCTAAACCCAAATTTTTATTTAATATAGGATTTCGCTATATTTTTCTATAAATGAACTTTATCTTATACTTAATAGAAAAATGAAATAAAAAAATGGGGTCACCGTTCATTTACGCTCACAATCTGCCTTCGAAAGAAGCATACATTTTTGTTTATGTCCATTTTTTCTGTTGAACTAATATGAGAAAAAGCGGTAATATCGAAATAAAAAAAGAACTAAATTACAGAAATCGCTTAAATTTTACAACTATTTAGTTTATGTATAAATTATTCGAAAACAACAATAAAAAATATAGGTCACCGATGAGTTAAAAAAGATATTTCAATTTCAATGCCAAAAAATGGCATTTTTGCATCAAAGGGAGATAATTTGACGCTTTTTCGATGATATCTACATTTTATAAGTCACATGGGGCCAACACAAATTGAATTTTTGGAATGATTTTTGTTCCATATGATAAAGTAACAACACCTAAAGGTAATTAATAAATTTTGTAATGAAAAACAAATGTTTAATTTTTTTCTGAAAATCTTATACCCGCGAGCCTCCTTAATAGACAAATCGCACCAGATAGTATGCTTGGTTTGACTTATTTTAAATTTTTCTGTTTTAAGTTAAAATCTTTTGAAACTATTGTCCTTGAATACGATTTTGGTAAGTTTTAATGTCTATTTAGAAAATATCTATGGATAAAATCTAGAAAGCAAACCGTATAACAACAAACGACTGATTGAGATTATGAGCATGAGAATAGGGCATGCTTACTTTTTCTGGACATCCTAATATCATTCATGTTTATATTGTAGTTCAAATTGCTAAACCATGGATTTCAGAATGTGTTGACGTTTTCGGATACTTGGAGAAATATACGATTGTCTTTACCTTGCGTACTTAACAACATTTTAACAGTTTCAAACTGAATCAGATTACCTATATTCAATCCTGTGGACGGCATTGTATTACTTATAGGTTGAGTATTACTCGAACATTCTGAGGAATCATCATCTAAAGAACAAATTTTATGTTACACTGAAAAATGTTAGATGACTTACATTTTTAAAACTCGTATCATCACAGGAACCATTTACAAATGAATTTAAATACTATGCTTCACATAATATTGAAAATATGTAAAATCATGAAGAAAAAAATCTCAATGATCAATTTTCGATGAAGTATTGTTTTTTTTGTTCATTGTAGTGTCTGTCCGACTTCGATTTAGGATTTTAAATTGCCTCATGGTATATTTCATAGTGTTTTAAACCCATTGTGAAACGTATGTTAGACTGGCATTACTTCATGTATCATTGCATCATATACATTTCACCAAATATTCCCTTTTATTACAAATATCTCAACTCATGTTATAAATATTTGGTAGTTTTCTTTTAAAATCTGCAACATTGTCCAAATTTGAATTATGCACGACATATGAACAGTGTTAGAACATTAACAACCTCAAAGGTTGAGTGAATTTAATTATTACTATGTATTCACAGGAAATCTCATACGGATATTAAAATTTGCCTTGTAAATAAATATTCCGAAATGGCTAAATTGAGTACGAATGAAAGAAATATAGTTATTACCTGGACAACATATTACTGCAGCGACTGTCGATACGTTACAAGTTATGCCAATAAATGTATTGTTACAGTCGAAAAGGCTCATTTCATTCCCAGTACATTGAAATTTCAGTTCAACAGTTGTATAAAGGTGATGTTTGAGCAATTTCGTGGCGATTCCGTAAGAGCTTTTGTGAAGATATTTGCACAAAACACTAGCATCATCAGCATACCAATGATTGCCACAAACTGTTACACTTTTATTTGCATCAGGATCGTAAATAAGAACTCGACCTTGCATGTCTAGTTGAACAACAGCTTTTGTTTCTAAAAGTAGTTCAACACTAAATTATAAAATGCAATAAATTTTCGATAGTACGTTTAAGATATAATATACGTATGACTATTTATGTTATGACCTTTTGATGTATATTATGTGATATATTGCCATTTCTGTATTCCTATACAAACCATTAATCCATATAATTTCAATTGTAAGACATACTCGTTTACTATACTCTGATTTCTCAACGTCATTTAAACGTCTTATACACTAATGGAGTTCTCGTTTCTTTGAACTGATAAAGTTAAAAGATTCTTCATAGATACCAGGATTGAAATGTTATATTTGCACAAGACTCATCAGTTACGCTCGAAACAAAATATTTTAAAGGCCAAATAAAATACAAAGTTGAGGAACATTGAGGATCAAAATATCCCAAAAGTTTTACTAATGCAGGTACGATATTTTATTCCTGAGGTAGAAAAGCCTTAGTATTTCAAAAAATCAAAGTTTTGTTAACAGTGTATTTATAATTATGAACATATTTTAGCCATGGCGTTGTCAGTTTGTTTTAGATTTACGAGTTTGACTGTCCCTTTGGTATCTTTCGTCCCTCTTTTAATGATAATTCATGCCAACACAGAAGTGCTGGGCTGGTGATACCCGCAGGGAATAAAAGATACACCATCAGAGGCATCGACCCAATGGTTATTAATAAACTCATCATAGATACAGGGATTGAAATGTTATATTTGCGCCAGACGCGCGTTTCGTCTACAAAAGACCCATCAGTGACGCTCGACTCAAAAATGTTAAAGACCCAATGAAGAACGAAGTTGAAGAGTATTGAGGACCAACAAATTAAATCCTATAAGTTTTGCCAAATGCAGCTAAGGTAATCTATTCCCGAGGTAGGAAACCCTTAGTTATTCAAAAGTTTTGTGAAGAGTTAATTTTTAATTATGACCATATCAATGATAATTAATGTCAACACAGAAGTGCCGACTACCGAGCTGGTGATACCCTCGGGGAATAAAAAATACACTAGCAGTGGAATCGACCAAGTGGTTGTAAATAAACTCATCATAGAAACCAGGATTGAAATGTTATATTTGCGTCAGAGGCGCGTTTCGTCTAATTGTTATTGAGAACACCTCTTGATTGCTATAATTTGTATGTGATCAAGAGAGTAATCATTTAACTTAAAAAGTGGGTGAATGTAATTGTTTAAACTTAAAGACGTTGGGAACTAGATCTATGATGAGTTTATTTGATTAGAAAAGACACAAATCCCAGATTCAAGCATAAAAAACTACATTTGGACGTACAGTGTATACCATGTAACTTACCCATAGGATGGCAGATAAAAAAAATAAATAAAATTAAACCAGTAAAGTCTATTGAAACAAGAATGCACACGCTGAAATGTCTCGCCTTCTTTACTAATCATTGATATTATGCTGATATTCCTAAGTATAAAGCTTTATTTAAAACTGTCACATAAACTTAACATTAACCAAGATAACTTAACAAAGACCAACGAACCATGAAAATGAGGTCAAGGTCAGATGAACCATGCCAGGCAGACATGTACAGCTAACATTGTTCCATACAACAAATATAGTTGACCTATTACTTATAGTTTAAGAAAAATAGACAACATAAAAACTTAACACTGAGCAACGAACCGTGAACATGAGGTTGAGGTCAAATAAATCCTGCGCGTGTGACATATAGATCATAAAATATTTCCATACACCAAATATAGTTGACCTTTGGCATATAGTATTAGATAAAAAGACCAAAACTCAAAAACTTAACTTTGACCACTCAACCATGAAAATGAGGTCAAGGTCAGATGACATCTGACCGCTTGACATGTACACCTTACAATCATTCCATACAACAAATATAGTAGATCTATTTCATAAAGTATGAGAAAAACAGACAAAACACAAAAACTTAAATATAACCACTGAACCATGAAAATGAGGTCAAGGTCAGATGACACCTGTCAGTTGGACATGCACACCTTACAGTCCTTCCATACACCGAATATACTAGCCCTATTGCTTATAGTATCTGAGATATGGACTTGACCACCAAAACTTAACCTTGTTCACTGATCCATGAAATGAGGTCGAGGTCAAGTGAAAACTGTCTGACGGGCATGAGGATCTTGCAAGGTACGCACATACCAAATATAATTATCCTATTACTTATATTAAGAGGGATTTCAACATAACAAAAAAAACGAACTTTTTTTTCAAGTGGTCACTGAACCATGAAAATGAGGTCAAGGACATTCGACATGTGACTGACAGGAACTTCGTAACATGAGGCATCTATATACAAAGTATGAAACATCCAGGTCTTCCACCTTCTAAAATATAAAGCTTTTAAAAAATTAGCCTAGGTAGCCGCCACCGCCGGATCACTATCCCTATGTCGAGCTTTCTGCAACAAAAGTTGTAGGCTCGACAAAAATGACATAGTAAAACAAATTCATGTTTTTTTAAGCATTTATTACATCAATCAATGATTAAACATACTCTGTCAGAAAAATTTCAAATAACTAAACCGAAAAGGGGATGCGGTTTTATTTTGACATACCTGAAAGAAAGTCTGGCGTAAGAACAAAATTTAATCCTGGTATCTATGATGAGTTTCTCTACAACCACTGAGTCGATTCCACTGCTGCTGGCAGAATTAGAATTCCGCGAGGGTATCACCAGCCCAATGGTCAGCACTTCTGTGCTGACATGAATTATTAATTTGATATGGTCACATATATAAATTAACTGTTTACAAAACTTTTGAAATTTTGAAATACTAAAACTTTTCTACCTCAAGAATAGATTACCTCAGCTGTATTTGGCAAACGTTTAGGCATTTTGGTTATCAATGCTCTTCAACTTCGTTATTTATTTGGACGTTTTAACTTTTTTTGGATTCGAGCGTCACTGATGAGTCTTTTGTAGACGAAACGCGTGTCTGGTCTTAAGTACAAAGTCAAATCCTGGTGTCTTTGATGAGTATTTTTGATCAATGAAATGATATAAATATCTTTAGTCCAGCCAATTGGTGAAGATATAGAGCAGAATTGCTCATTTGATGAGGAAAGCATGAAACTTTGCATAGTAGTTCTTGGTTATATACCCTTTCATTTCAGCTATGTACCCACTTTGAAAAATCCAATATGGCTGCCATTTTCAAGATGGCGGAAAAATGGTATATATATCAAGATTGTCCTATAAATACATAAATACATATTATAGAGCGCATTATATGATAACAAAAATTACCCTAAGCGCTTCACATTAAAAACTATAAAATACAAAAATATATAAATCATAGATTACAAAGCACTATCTTAAAAGAACCAAACAAGCATATACACATTTATAAGATACTAAAACAAAATGAAAAAAGAAATAAAAGAAATGAAAAATGCGTGTACCCTAAAATATTCAAAACTGTCTAAAACTAATGCAGTCAATTAAAAGTATATAAAAAACTACAAGAAATCCTTTAAAGCAGTCCAAAATAAATGAGTCTTGAGTTGCTTTTTAAATCATCTTATGAATTTACACTCCGTAAAGACGATGGCAAATTGTTCCAGAGTGTATGCGCAGCCTTGTCAAAACGCCTCTCACCGTAGCTTTTCGTTCATACGTCATTTGGAGGATGTAGGAGCATACTATTTCCCGACCTGAGGGATCTACTTGGCTTTTATGGTGTAATTAAATTTGAAGGTAACTAGGAGCCTTGCCATGCTGTGCTTTGTACACATATAAAATAAGTTTGTATTGGCAACGGCAATGTATTGGTAGCCGCTGCAATTTACTTATAATGTTAGTGTTAGTACCGTACAACAAAGCATTGCCATAGTCCAGCCTTGATGTTTCTAGGGAGCATACTAGTGTTTTACAGGCTTCAACTGAAATTAAAGATCGAATTCTACCAATATTTCGAATTTGGAAAAAAACCAGGCCTTAGTGATCGCACTGGCTTGATGTATAACCATACTGATGGTTTTATCAAAGTACATTCCCAGATTTTTCACACAAGAAACGTCGCTTAACTGTTCCATCAAATGTAAGACGAAAATCTGAAAGATGCTTCAATTTATATTTTGGTGCAAAGATTATCAATTCTGTCTTGTCTTCATTAAGTTTAAGCATGTTGGCACTTATCCAATCACCAATATCAGATAAACATTTTTCTAGGCGTTTGAACAGATCGCTCCAGTCTCCTTTCGGTCTTATGATTTGATACACCTGAGTATCGTCTGCGTACGAATAGTATGACATTCCGTGGCGCCTACAAATTTCGCCTACTGGTTTTGCAAAAAATACTATATAGTTTCGGCCCCAAGACCGAGCCCTGCGGTACACCAAAATCAAGTTTGATATCGTCAGATTGTACTGATCCTTTATCATTTGAAACTGGCAAAAACGATCTAAATGGTTCACCTTCGAATTTTATATCAGCTCTCATTGTATCACGGTTGTAGTTTGCTGCATCATTCTTAGCCGTGAGATTGTCACGAATGACACTTATTTTTCCAACAAAAAATTCTCAAAATTTTTCAGCCAGAACTTTTTCATCTTTATACGAAGGTAGAATGATTTCTCGCCTATTGCCCATTACGTCATTTGTCAAAGGATGCAATTGCTTTTGATCATGTTCTATCTCGGATACTTTTGTTGAAAAATAGTCCTTCTTGGATATAAGGAGAAGCTTGCTTGCTTTCAGACAGGTTTCTTGAAATATTTGACGATGAACTGTCATATTCGATTTCCGCATTCGTCGTTCTGCTTTTCGACGGTCTCTCTTAGCTAAGCGGAGTTTGTCTGTATACCACTCAGTGTTAGGACGCATTATGATGTTCCTCGATTTTAATGGTGTATGTCTAGCGATGATTGAACTAAGCTCAGTGTTATACAGGTTTATTATATTTTCAACGACCCTTCACGATTTTGAACTATTTTAGTGCTGCTCAAATCTTGTATGTAGTCAGTTGTTTTGATGTCACTAAATTTGGTATAAGACACGGTATGTCGTTGTTTCGGGGGCTTTGAGATCTTCAATGATGTAAACAAAGCTAGGTGATCACCAGAAAGATTACCATTCTGATCGAATAGACATGGGTCCTTAACGGATGGAGATGTTTGAACTAGCGTGCTGTTGTCTCTTGTTATAACGACATCAAGTGTGTGACCCTTATTGTGTGTTTGTCCTTGGACCTGTTGTACCAGTCATGGTCGGGAAGAGTTTCATTGAATTTCCGAGTATCACTCGCATTCACATTATCCAGGTGAAAGTTAAGATCGCCCGTAATAAGCAACTCGTTTGGTATGACAACAAGCCGATCTAGGAACTCGGACCATTCCTAAAAGAATGTGGTGTTTTTCAGTTTATTTGTCCGAGATGGAGGATGACGGTAGATGACGCATAGTCGGAAATGTTGTGATTTAACTACCACATCGCATTCTAGCAATTCAAAATTTGTGAAGGTTTGTGCGTGTTTGGACCGCTTAATTTCAATATGTGATTTGTGGATAACGGCTACACCACCACATGTCTTTCCTTTTCTCGAAATTTGGTGAATACTGTATCCATTTGGAGTAATTTCGGAGATAACTTGTTTGTCAATTGAAGTACCTAGCCCGGTTTCGGTCAGTGCTAGTATATCTGCATCATTTGAAAGCATAAAATCACAGATCGAAGTCGATTTGTTCTTTACGGATCTTGCGTTAAGTGAAATGAGAGAAATTCTATCAATGATTTGACTGGTAGCTGTTCGCGGAATCTTTCGAAGATACGATGTATCACGGACAAACGTTTCTTGAGTGTTCTCGTCTGATCTATGTCGAATGAAAGTCTTGATCGGATGTGTATCGATACTATTAACAGTTAAGATAGATGAAGAGTGTGGTGATATATGTATCAAATTAGTATGGGAAATAGTTCCTCTGGAGGAATGATAAGCACACGGAACCCTGTTTGATGTCACAACAGTGCGGATCGGTCGGGAAAAATTTCTTCCGGCTTTTATCCCCCGTCTCGTCTTTTGGGTAGATTTCACGATGGACGTACTGTACTTTGAAATATTTTGACACGTAATCCACGGATGTCTGAATACTTGAGCCGTAGATACAAATAGCCTGTGACATGTTGTAATGAGTTCATGGCTGATTGATCACAATAAAAGTTTGTTAACAAAATGTACATGTTTCCTAAAGGTATTCTCTATAATTTCGGAAATTAAAGTAATGATTCTTTAAAAATGGATTTTGTGTTCTTGAATTTGTAATCAATTTATTTTAAAATATAAAAAAAAAAAAATTGTTATTTCTATAACACATACATTATGATTATAGCAATTATGGCTGCATATATATGACATATATATACAACTCGTCTAAACATCAACCCAACAATGTTAGATCTGTAAATTTGCTTTCGCAAATTTTTGGTTCTTCCCTCGCCGGGATTCGAACCCATGCTACTGTGATATCGTGACACCAAATCGCCTGCACTGCAGCCGTCCCGCTAGACCACACGACCACCTGGGCTCTCAAAAAAGAGCTTTCGGTGGCCATATGTTACCTTTCCACGTCAGTTTTAATCTAGCGGCGTACTACAGTACATGATATATAAGGCATGAAGATGTTATTGTTACAAATAGTGAAATTTAAAATGTTAATCAATATGTTACATGTTATTGTAACTGTTCTTTAAACGCTTTCAGTTTTAATGGTTGGAATGAAATATTCTTTGGAATCGTGCGTAGGCCAACTGGCCCGACCCTTTGCTGTCTAAAGACTCTATTGTTGAGGTTGCACTTTGATTTGCTCCGTATCCTAGTGAAGATGGCCGATGTCTGAAATAACCGGGATTTCTGGAGTTTGTCCTTGGAGATGATAACCGTTGTCCTTATGGACTATATGATCTTTAGCTTAGTGGGGGTGTTTGCTGATCGATAGGCATTACGCTTGGGTGTATTTTTATCTGGCAATCTACCGCGAGTGTATTGCTCAGGAGATTTTCCACGTGTATATTGATGAGGTGATCTTCCATTGAACTTGTGATCTTCCATGATTATTTGATCAGAAGAACCGAAGTTATATTGATCGGCCAATCCACGGTTATGCTGATTACTTGAAAGCATAACATCAGCTAGTTTTGTGACAATTTGTGTGAGGTTATGCACCTCATTATTCAAAGGACTGCTTATATTTCCTTTATCGGTCGGTGATACTGCGCCATCAGCAAAGTAGACTTGTCGATGGTCATAATTGGCACTTTTTGATCCATATATCGCCATCTAGTTTGCTATAGAGGTTTTCAATTGTTTTAACGCCTTGTTGATTATTTCTGGGTTCCTCTCTATTATGATCACTGCTGTACCCATATTTTGACTATTTTATTTATTATGTTTGTTTAATTCACGCGTCATTGTACAAAAAATGTAAATTTAACGGAATTTGACGAGACTGTCGTACATTTAAGTGCGAGGTTTAGTGCTGTAAACCCAGGTTTAATGCACCATTTTCTTCATTTGAAAATGCTTGTAATATGTCAGGAATATGACAGTTGTTGTCCATTCGTTTTTAATGTGTTTTGTCATTTTATTTTGCCAAGATTAGGGACTTTCCGATTTGACTTTCCTGTGAGTTCAGTATTTTTGTGATTTTGCTTTTTACATGCCTTGAAGAGTCGTTGTCTTTTATAAATTCTCGGAGGAATGTTTCGGTTCCAATCTGGTTTGATCGTTTTTCTTGCTGAAGCTCTGCTACATGGATTTTTTTGTGTTCTTTTGGTGCACTTGCGTCGTACTGGCTAAGGTCAAATTTTGGCTTAGATGATGTGTCCATTGCAGGAATTTTAACTTCTTTATTTCGATTGTCCACTAATTCATTTACAACATATGCCAGTTGTTGGCAGGTACCCTGCTGTTCGAATGCACTTTAAATTGAACTATTTCTTCTTTCTCAGTTGTTGTCAGCTTGTCCATCTGTCTCACTACAACATTGAATATCTCATTTGTCTAACCAAGCATTGTGGCCTTTCTGTCTTCAAACTGCTGAAGTTGGTGAGATATTGTTCCCATCTGTTCGTTACTCATATTCATTGCCGCTTTCTGTTCAGCTTGAATCGTTATGAGACCAACACATATTTTGTCAATTTGCACTTCGCTCTGTTTTATATTATTTATAAATCTCAGCTGTTCTTTGAACATTAGATTTTTTTCTGCTAAAAATTCTTAGTAGAATTGTTTAATAGACATTTCTGAGCTGTCATCTGTTAAAGCGTCTTCAGTTGTGGGTTTCTCCATATCCACAAGTGATTCAGTTTCTGCTATTTCAATGTTCTTTTCCTTGTTGTCCTCTTTGCCTGCCATTTCACTGATATGTGTTTAAATGATTCTCAGTTCACAGTATGATATCTCAAATTGCAAAATATTGCGACCCAAGAAATAAGGTAGGCACTGAATAATATTTTAAGGCAGATAAATCCCAAATCACAGCTTTCATGTGTGACCCAAGACACCAAATAGTTCAGCTTTTTATGAAAGCTACTATACAGCTTTTAATGAAAACTACTACTGCAGCTTTTTATGAAAGCTACTACTTTGTGTATGAAACGACAAGCAAGGCAAAATCAACATGAACAGAACTGGGACAGATAATAAATGACAATATGCATCAATAAATTGCTTATACAAAATCTTGCTAAGTACACCAAGTCATTCAAATATGTTGATTTTTGTGCTTCCAGCATCAAATCAATACTAGCAAGTACTGTGAAAGTACTTTTATTCGTGGGGTTCCAATTTTCGTGATTTTCGTGGATGACTTTATCCACGAATTTAAGTGTCCAACGAAATAAAAAAAAACATTGTCAAAATCAAGACATGGAAAGATCACGATCGGTAGGTTTGACTACTGATATGATCTAGAGAATATATTGAATAACGCCAAATCTGAGAATACTATAATAGCAGTCACAGAACTACAACCGCATGCAGAATTATACACATTTAATCTTTAATAACCTAAACTGTACAACTTTTGTTCATTCAATTCTCATAAAAAATATTTTTGATCGATGAAAGTCAGATTTCCAGTATTGATGTACTAGTATGATAAAGTGTTCATTTTATATCTCATAGTTTATTATTTCCTGCTGGGTTTGATTTTGACTGTGAACAGTATATGTTCCTGATTTTGATGAGAATTATTTGACAATCCAAGATATGTTTATAGCATTGTTTTTATTACTGTTTTCTTAAGGTGACTTGTTTATGGCCTAATTAACACCTTTGATGGTCTTTAATCTGTTGATCACTTTATCAGGGATTAACTAGTGTTATAACTACGATTTACACACGGGTCAATGTTTACTTTGCAATTTCCTTCAATCCAGACTATTTGTTACCTTCATTTCTAAAGGCCCTCATTGTTTTATTTTTTTTATTATCTGAAAACCAAAATCCACGAATTTAAAAACCCACGAACTTGTAAATATTGCTAAAACCACGAAAATTGATACCCACGAATTAAAGTATTTTCACAGTATTTTAGAACGCACGGCAGCCCTCCTGAAATAAGCCGCCATATTGAATTTTGAGGGTGGGTCCATAGCTAATATTGCTCAGTACACAAAAATGTACCATCATGCAAAAAATAGTGTTTTCCTCATTTTTTTAGCAATTTTTTCACTTATCAGTCGGACTACTTAGCGTATATCACTGTATATGTGTTTGTCCCCGATTTAAGAAGACGAAATTGGAGGGTTTGAATCAAATGAACTAGTACTCAGGCAGGATACTTTAAAATTGAACACACATGTTCAATACTAAAATTCCAAAGACACTTGGAGAGCTTTGCAATTACCTACAATGTATCATTAGTAAAATAGTCCCTACAATATAACCATAATTTGAATAAATTCATATGAATAAGACATGAAGTTATGTACTATTAATATGGTGTTTGAATTAATAAATACACTGGTAAACTTATTATATATCTTAAGAGACCAAGTTCGGCATTTTATAACGACGTAAAGAGAAACTATACGTAGACTGTCTCACCAATTGAATCCGTCGATCCATATGTAACTGTAGAGGTTTCTTGTGTATCATAATTATATATACGCGTTGTATGTTCTTTTACTGTATCTACAACATAGAAAAGAAATTAATGAAAACCAAACATTAACTTTTATAACTAGCTTTGATAATGGCAATATCAATTATACAAAACAGTTTAAATTTAAATAACCATTTTTTTCTATATAGTTTAAGACACTTTCGTTTGCAGTTCCAACACTGGACATAACCTCATCATAGATATTACCAATGTTATTTCAACTGATCGGGCGGAGCTTACGTTTTAACTTGCATAAGAACAGTCTATTTGAAGATGTGTGTGATAAGGATGATTGCCATTATAATTATAACCGATTTCTAATCACATATCAGTGTCATCAAAGGAATTTACAAACGAATTACTGAACACTTCTTTGATGAGTTTAGTCTAAAACACCTACATATAGATAGACTGGTTTATTATGAGCGAACCAGTTAAACTCCGCCCAGTCAAGTGAAATAAATTGAGTAATACCAAGATTAAAATTTTATATTTACGCCAGACGCGCGTTTCGTCTACAAAGGACTCATCAGTGACGCTCGAATACAAAAAGGCCAAAAGGCCCAAAAATTCATAAAAGTTCTGCCAAATACAGCTAAGGTAATCTATTCCTGAGGAATAACAGCCTTAGTTTTTCAAAAATTCAAAGTTTTGTTAACAGTTAATTTATAACTATGAACATATCAATGATAAACAGAAGTGCTGGGCTGGTGATATCCCCGGTGAAAAAAATCTCCTACTATCTCCTACTATCGACCCGACGGTTGCAAATAAACTCATCATTGAAATTGGCCCTCTTTTCTTAGATCGTATTCATCAGATCAAAAGTGAATATACATGAGAAAGTTATTTGAAATATTCAAGATAACTGACTAAAAAAATTAGATTAAAAAGAAAATTAAGAACGTTCCAGTGTCTCAAAATATTAAACCTGTCCATTTGCAATACTAGTAACTAAACCATTTATTTTTTTAATTTAAAGAAATATCACAAGAAATGTACTTCAGTTATCATTTCTGGTTTCATGTTCATCATAAATAATTGATTAATTTTCTATTGTGTAATCTTAGCATAGGATCAAACTCAAAAACCATACTTAAAGGTATACCCAAGTCAATATCTTACTAGTTGTACTGGATACATTGGAATTTAGTGGTTCGGTAGTTAATTTTAGTTCTGTAGTGCCTTCTGGAAGTATTGATGTCCCATTTTTCTCTTCTGAAAAAAAACACCCAGTGACATTTTAAAATAAAATTTAATTTCTGCTTAAAATCTAAAAATAGAGTAAGTTATGTGAGTTAGCGTTACTCCATCCATTCATTCATCTCTTTTTTTATTCAATTCAACCATCAAACCATCCAATTCATCCATTCATTTGTCCGTCTATTTCCATCTATTTATCCATTTCTCTCCATCAATATCCATCCATCTATTTATATAAATCCATTCATCAACCAATCGGCCTATCTCCCATCCATATATCACCATCCATCAATCAATCCATCAATCCACCCATCCATCAATCAATCTATCTTCATTTACTCTTCTTTTTACATATCTCTTATTTCAACCCATCACTCTCCATTTATTTCCATTTATCCATCTAATCATCTATCCATCTTACTTCATTTAAATTCATCCATCATTCGATCCGTCTCCAAATCTTTATTCATCCATCTACCAATTCGCCCATCTATCTCTATTCATATCCATCAATCGATCCATCCATCCATCACTTATCACAGTTCTTTCGTCAAACTATCCCATACATATGTCTCCATCCGTCTATCCATCCGTCCATCTATTAATATATCCCAAACTATCCTTCAAACCATCCATCCATTCATCCATCTTTCTCGATCTATTCATCTGTCAATCCTTTCATGCATCTCAATTGATTGATTCATTTCAATCAATATATCCATTCACCTCTCCGTCCATCTCAAGGTATGTATCCATCTCCATCCATCCATCTTCATAAATCCATACATCCATTCATCCATCAATATTCATTACCCATCGTTATATAACATTAGCCAGATTGTCCAAAGTGCTATAACTTCTGCATTCATCCGTCTATATCAAAGAGGGACGAAATATACCAGAGGGACAGTCAAACTCATAAATCGACAATAAACTGACAACGCCTTGGCTAAAAATGAAAAGGACAAAAAGACAAACAATAGTACACATGAACTCAACATATAAAACTAAAGAATAAACAACACGAACCCCACCAAAAACTAGGGGTGATCTCAGGTGCTCTGGAAGGATATTCACCCGTTCATTTCTCTATATATCTTTCTCCATACATCGCTATCAATCCATCTACATCCAACTTAATCTATCTCAATTGTAAATCATCCATTCCAAGTTTCCAACCATCCATTCATCTATTAATCCTTATTTAGTCATCCATTCATTTATTCTGTCTATTTTATCCATCCATAGTCATCCACATCTACTAATCCATCTACATCCAACTTAATCTATGTCCATCTCAAATAATTCATTCTAACTTTACTACACTCCATTCATATCAATCAATTTATCCATCATTGATTCTCCGTTCATCTATCTTTCTCCATCTATTTATCTATCTCTATCTATCCATCCATTATCAATCAATCCATCCATCCATCAACTTCCAGTCATTCATCTTTCAACATCCTTCAATTCGTTCATATATAATATCTCCTTCCATATATATTAATACAACAATCCATCTCAATCCATTTCCATCCATTCATCAATCCACCCATCTATTCATATATATTTATTCATCCATCTATCTATCCATATATCTCCTTTTTTCCATCAATATATCTCCTGTCATTTACACAACCATATTTATTTCTATGCAACGATTCATCTATCTTTTTATTTCCGTAGATCCATTAATTCATATATTTATCGCAATCTATCCATCCATCAATCTACTTTCCATCCATTCATCAATCCGTTCATTCATTCATCCATCTATCTTCGTCCAATGAATACCATGCTTTCATCATTTCATCATTCCATCATCATTCATCAACCCATCTATCTGTTTATTCATTCATTTATCAATTCATCCATATATCTCAATATATCTTTCGATCCATCAATCAATTTTTCCTTCCATACATGCATCGATTTTCACCTCACCGTCCATCCAGAAATCCTCCATCAATGTATCTCCACTCATCAATTTATCATCATTCATCTAGCCATTTGTTTCATATTCATTCATCACCACCCGTCCATTCATCCTGATCCATACCTTTTTCAATTTATTTATTTCAATTCATCGATAAATCTATGATCATCTATATTCCTCCATGTATTTCCATCCATGCACATTCCTGCATCCATTCTTAGCCAGCTATCCATCCATCCATCCATCCATCCATCCATCCGTAACCAACTATCCATTCATTATTCCTTGACTAACTCTCCATCTATCCATCCTTAGCCAACTATTAATCCATCCATCCATCAATCCTTAGCCAGCTATACATCCATCCATCCATCAATCCTTAGCCAGCTATACATCCATCCATCCATCAATCATGAGCCAGCTATACATCCATCCATCCATCAATCATTAGCCAGCTATACATCCATCCTTCCATCCATCAATCCTTAGCCAGCTATACATCCATCCATCCATCCATCAATCCTTAGCCAGCTATACATCCATCCATCCATCTTTGCCAATTATCCATCCATCCTTCCTTATCTAACTTTCGTTCAATCAATCCTTAGCCAGCTATACATCCATCCATCCATCTTCGCCAATTATCCATCCATCCTTCCTTATCCAACTTTCCTTTAATCAATTCTTAGCCAGCTATACATCCATTCATCTATTCATCATCATCAGTCATCTGTCCATCTATTCAAATATGCATCCATACAGCCAGCTATTCTTCCACTCGTTTAAATCCAAGTTTACAATTCTATGCATCAACCAATTTATTAATCCAAATAGATAAATGATTTACCTTGACATGAATAATAAATTCTTGCGTATCTTGGATGGAACAGACAACTTGACGAATCGTCATTTTGTGGACTGGAACATGTTCTTTCTTTTTTACATAAATTACTGAGAGATATCTTTACTTCCTGAATTGAACATTTTTTACAGCTTCCCTCATTAGGCTCTACGTGATTTATCTCCATTTTACGAAATGTGAAAGTACAATCACAACTTATTTTTGACGTATCTGCAGCAGATACTTCAGTAACCCTTGAAAATTTTGATTGGAAAACCAAAAACCGGCCTGAAACAAAAACAAATCCTTTTAGGCACAAATGAGAGATATAAAATTGAAAGTTTAGGCATCCGTTTAACAAGTAAAAACAAATTTAAAAAAAAACCGCCTAACATCATACATTGTTATATAAGTGTGATCATATAACTGTTATTTTACTCACTTTTGTAAGTAATCTTTTATTGAAATTTGATAATTAATTGTTAAACTAATGCATTAGTTATACATTTTATAGTGAGATGCAGTTTAAAAACGTACCAAAGACACATTGCTTTTACATGTTATAATTTGGTTCGTTTTCACCAGAACCATTAATATACTGAGGTTACACATTGTTAACACAGCAGTTTCACAAACTATGCCTCTTTTGGGGAGATATATAAACAAAGATTTTTGTTTTGTTTACGTTTGGGTTCTAAGATATGTTCTATCTATATGTATCATCTCGAAGAGACATAATTTGGACATGTTACCAGTATACATACTTATCGTAGCGGTGAAATTGAATTCTGCGGAAAACCTAAGCTGAAAAGGTGGGAAAAGGGAAATGGAGCCTTCTTTTTTTTACCGATTATGTATGGAGTTTTTTTCTCGTAACGTTGTCAATATAATGGAATTTCATGCGACTGTCATACAAGTAAGATGTTTAACTAGCTATATAAAATAGTTGTTGTTATCCATTTGTTTGATGTGTTCGAGCATTTGATTTTTTGCAATTTGATAAAGGACTTTCTGTTTTGAATTTTCCTCGCAGTTCAGTATTATTGTGATTTTAATTTTTAGAACAGAATTTTGAACAGATATATGATGTTATAGAGGGGTATTTGCAAAAAATACTAGTCAAGGGACTGTACAATTTACCGAGGCGCTAGGCGAGTGAAATTCGGTCCAAAGACTGGTATTTTTCGCAAATACCCCTCCATAACATGACATTTTTGTTTAATTACACCGAATATATTTTGTACAGGTGAAGATGCTTTTCTTTACTTGAAAGCTGTAATTCATGAATTAAGATCGTTACCTCAAACTGTATACTGTGGATTCATTTTTATTCGTGGTATACCAATTTTCGTGGGTTTCGTGGTTCAGAGCGAACCACGAATTTAAGAATTCAACGAAGAATAATCCCGATACATGTGTATGGAGTCGGATGTTTATTTCCGGTTATGGTATGCAGTTCTAGTATAGTGTTGATGAGCAATAAACATTGTAACATAACACGTGTTTTTTATTGAAAGAAGATACAAGTATTTTAATTAAATCAATAATAAATATATCGAATATCAGTGGTAATTTACTTTTTAAAATTGATTAAAACTTTAAAACTGTTCATGGAAAATAACTGCAAGTTGTTAATTACCGTGTCATAGTTTGGTTTACTAATGATTAAAAATCAATAGGATTAAGTACGTGGATATTGCCCGTAGGTTATATTGTTTATGACAGGAACATTTATTTTCACACCATTTACTTATACATTGTATGTCTGTTTATTATATCGTGATTAGGGAAATGAGCTTTCAATCATAAAACTTTGATTGCCTTATAGAATCCCGACAAGCACTTATAAATTGTAAAACAAACAAATAATTAGTTGTCTTTGTCCATTATTGTAATAGAAGTTTTTAATGAACACTTTAACCTAAAATGACTAAGCGAGGATTTTGACAATTCAAAGCTTTTTCAATGAATTCCTTCTTTTTTGTTTGTTTTATCATTGATTAAACCAAGGAGGTTATATGATCTCCTAAATCAAAAAGAAATCCACGAATAACGTATCATATTTTTTGTTTGTTTTGTAATCGGCGATCCACGAATTTACGTATACCACGAAACGTCTTTTTTTCTCTATCCACGAAAATTGATACCCACGAAAATAAATGAATCCACAGTAATTCGTTAGAACTAAATATGTAAATAAAGAAAGATGTGGTATGATTGCCAAAATGACACAGAAATTAACAACTATAGGTCAACGTACGGCTTTCTACAATGAGCAAAGCCCATACCGCATAGTCAGCCATAAAAGGATATAAATATGTAACAAGCGCACCACCCAATGGTGGATTTGGATTTTGGTATAAACACGGGACATAAGCCCACATAAACTTCATTTTTATGGAGAGACGGAAACTACCATACTTATTCATTGACCAACAAATTATAGTATATGTTCCATGTACTTCCAGTTGAAATAAGAGAACAAGGAAATACGTAAACAAGCATAATATTGTTATCCATCGCAGGGGCAGATCCAGCCTTTTAAAAAAGGGGGGTTCCTAACCCAGGACAAAAGGGGGGATTAAGCTATGTGTCCTTATTCAAATGCATTGATCGTCAAAAGAAAAGAGGGTTCAAACCCCCGGACCCCTCCCCTGGATCCGCCACTGTACCTGATGAGTTAAGCCTTTTCAAATGATTTTATAGTTCGTTCTTATGTTGTACTGTTACACCACTGTCCCAGGTTAGGGGAGTGTTGGGATCCCACTAACATGTTACACCCGCCACATTCTGAATGTATGTGCCTGTCCCAAGTCAGGAAACTGTGATTCAGTAGTTGTGTTTTGTTTATGTGTTACATATTTGTTTTTAGTTCATTTTTTGTACATAAAGTAGGCCGTTAGTTTTCGCGTTTGAATTGTTTTACATTGTCATTTAGGTGCTATCTAAAGCGTAATATGCGGTATTGGCTTCGCTCATTGTTGAAAGCCGTACGGTCACCTATAGTTGTTAATTTCTGTGTAAGTTGGTCTCTTGTGGAGAGTTATCTCATTGGCAAGCATACGTCATCTTCTGTTTTCTTTGTATTATAACCATATCTGCACTTACAAAAACAAGTATAGGATACTTTTAAAAATTTTGGTATCAGTCTGCAATTGTTTAGGGGAGATTCCTTAGCTGATACATCGCAATTGCTAATCCCTGAGCATCGATCCCTCAGCGATAAGTTAAAACGTCTTAGACATTCGTCGTTGTTGGTATATTGAGCAGTGGTGAGAAATTGTATTGCAATTGTAGTGTTTTGAGGGCAATTAATTTCGACATTATCTTCAGTCTCACAAAAGGTAACATTGCCTGTGAATATAAAGAAAAAATATTATTATATCATAGCCTCTCCAATTCAAGAAGTTTCTTCACGATCTTACAATCTAAGCTAATCTTTTTTTCTAGATGGAGATTGTCAGGTATAATTCCTATTAAACCAAAAATAATTCGTGTTTACAAACGCAGTGTATATCAATTAAAAGTTTTGTCTTTGTTGTATGATGTTAATGCTATCAAGGGAAAAAATGTGGAAGTAAAAAAACAATATGCAGTCTTGGTATATAATTTTGACAATATTAATGAAGTGAATAATGATCTTCATTTTACAACTTACAGTCAGCTTTTTTTGGAGGTGAGGGGCAAAACTATCTCATACTCTAGCTTCAAAAAGAAGGCAAGAGAGAAAAGGGAAAAAACATTAAAAGATGACATTAATATTTTAGAAAAAAATATTAACTCAGATTCTATACAGCAATTGGGAGACAAAAAAAATGAACTAGAAAAATTAATGCATGGTAAAACAGTTTGATCCAGAATACAGTGTATAGAAGAGGCAGACAAACCAACAAGTTATTTTTGTAGACTTGAATCTAAAAATTTTACAAGCAAGATTATTCCAAAGGTTGAAAAAGAAAATGGTGATATTGTAACTAACCAAAAAGAAATACTTAAAAAGGTTAAAATATTTTATGAAAATTTGTACAAAAACAGAGATGTTGAATGTTCTAAACCTAAAGATATAGTCTACAAAATGTAAATATTTGAAAGTTATCTTTATATGAACAAGATAAACTGGAAGGTGAAATATCAGTTAATGAAGCTGGTGAAACTTTAAAAAGAATGAAAAGCAGTAAAACGCCTGGATCAGATGGTTTTTCAAGTGATTTTTTGTTTTATTTTTCTGGCCTGCCTTAAAATATTTTGTTGTAAGATCCTTGAATGCAGGTTATGATAAAGGGGAACTTTCTGTTGCTCAAAAACAGGGAATAATAACATGTCTTTCAAATGGTAACAAACCTAGACATTTAAAAAAAACCTGGCACCCTATATCTTTGCTAAATACTGTATATAAAATTGGCTCTGGGGTTATAGCAAGAAGATTTAGAACAGTTTTGACTAAACTTATTGATACTGATCAGAGAGATTTTATTAGTGGAAGATATATTGGGGGAAATCTTAGATTGATCTATGATATCAAGGAATATACTGAAGATGATATACTAGGCCTTTTATTGTTGATAGATTTCGAAAAAGCCTTTGATTCCATTTCATGGGAATTTCTTTTAAATGTATTGATTTTTTTTAATTTTTTGCGATTCTATTATAAATTAGGTGAAAGTGCTCTATCAAAACATTGATTCAGCAGTCATTCAGGGAGGGAATCTTTAAGACTTTTTCACTGTTGACCGGTGTTGTAGGTAAAGTGATCCATTATCGTCAGATCTTTTCATTCTTTGTGCAGAAATTTTAGCGTTAAAAATAAGACATAACAAAAAAATAAATAGAATCAAAGTTCTTCATGTTGAACACAAAATCTCACAGTTTGCTGAAGATAAATAACTACTTTGGAATGGTAATGAAGAATCGTTAAATGATGCATTATTAGAACTAGATTGGTTTGCTCAAACTTCTGGTTTGAATACAATTTTTCCAAAACTCATGTAATTTGGACTGGAAGTAAAAAGTACAGCACAGAGACACTTTGTACAAATCAAAATCTTACGTGGGGAAGCACATCCTTTAAATTATTGGGTGTTTATTTTGATGTTGATTTAGATAAACTAGTTAAAATCAATTATGAAAATATTGTGAAAATAAAAAGACTTGTCAAACAATGGTTTATACGTAACATTACTGTTATTGGTCGAATTACTGTTGTAAAGACACTTATGTTGCCAATAGGGGAGATATAAATTAGTAACTTCTTTCATACCATCATTTATAAAGACCATTCTCAAAAGCAAAAAGGGATCTAATGATTTGTATTTAGTGGCAAACAAAAAACAACACTGTTCCTACAGAAGTAGAAAGATGGGAAGCAATTTTAGTTTTAGGAAATAAAAACTGGAAAAAGATTTTTCAACTACCATTTGCTATTACAAAACAAAAACTAAGCTACGAGGGCTTCAGTATAGAATAAATCATAAAATTCTGGCAACAAATAAATTTTTAACAAAATTGGAGTAGTGCAAAACCAATATTGTACTTTTTGTAAGACTTAACTGGAATCAATTGAACATATACTGTGGGACTGTTATTATGTACAACAATGTATTGACCAAACTTAAATGTGGTTTCTCCATAATTGTATTAGTATACCATTTACACAAGATACTTTTGGTTTTAAAATTTATCACGAATGTACAAAGGTGACCCTCAAAACAATATTTTTTCTGTGGATTAAACAGAACATATATAATACAAGTTATTTTAAAGAAGAATTAAGTTTAACAGCATTGATTGAAAAAATACAGCATACTTATATTTTGGAGAAGAAGATATTAAGTTTTGACAAGTTTAATCAAGCTTTGTACATTTACCAGGAGGCCTTATAGGATAACGTGATGGATTGGCAACTATACAAAATAAGCAGACATGTATATATATATTTTCTATTTTTTTTTACTTAATCATCTTTTAATTTTTTTATTAAGTAATTCTCTATACTTTTTTTTGTGTCTTTTTTAATAAGATTCCATTATAAAATCCCAACAGAATGTTATTTTCAAGTTCTATACATTTTCTGATGAGTTGTATTATATTAAATTTATATATATGAACTTACTGTTTGATATTATATTTAAATTCTAATTCGTAAACTCAAACAAACATAAAATATTTATAAAATAACCACAAACTCTTACATGGGAGACGCCACTTGAAGAAACAAGCGAACATTTTATTAAAAATATGAGTATAAATATGAGTATAATATTGTTAAAAGTGCATATAAATATATAACTATTCAACAGCTTGTACTGGTTTCCCCATACTCCTGATACTTGTGGTCCACAAATCTGAAAATAAATAATATGCTTAATAATATTATTTATTTTGCTAAATGCTACTGTACACTTTGACTGCAATGGCTCGAATGACTTTAAACCACCTGAGTTCAATCAATATCCCAATCGAACCGACCTTACTATAATTAAGCAAACACATGTTAACTAGAACGAGAAAATAGCATTGCCTATTTTTTTGAATTTCTTAATTTTGATGATCATATAACTGTGCTAGAAAGTCTTCTCTAACGTAATCATCCTTTCCTCTGTCCTATTTTAACCTGTTATGCTTCAGAAAAATCATAAGTACAGGTGTTAGCACTGGCTCTTGTTTATGAGAGACTAATCATTTCGAAACTTATATAAACATTTGACTACTTAGTGAATGTTATTCTAACTAGATATTAATCAAGGTGTATGTCAGCATCTTTAATATAACTATTTAAAAACAAAATATTTTGTTAAATAATATTCCAATATGTATGTCTGAAATTCAGCCTAATAGCTTCAATAACAATCAGTGTTTTCAAAACATTCGCCTTAGTGACTTAAAGGATAATATGCTAAGTAACTTAAATGATAAACAGCCTAGTTGCTTCATCAGCAGCCACCTACCCAGTGTCTTCAAAAACAACCAGCCCAGTGTCTTTAACAACAACCAGTCAAGTGCCTTTAATTAAAACTTGACCAGTGTTTTTAACGACAACCACCTCAGTGTCCTTAATAACATCTCCAGTGGCTTATACAAAATCTGATCCAGTGTCTTCAACAACAACCAGCCCAGTATCTTAAGCAACCAGCTGAGAAGTTCAACAACCAGCTCAGTGTCTACAATAACCACACGCCCACTGTCTTCAATAAATAAATAACCTGCCCAATGTCTTCAACAACAATCAGCAGTGTCTTTAATAACAACATACTCAGAGGCTTCAACAACAAACATGTCAAGTGTCTTCAACATCAACCTTGAATAACAACCAGCCAAGTGTGTGTAATACCAACCTGCCCAGTGGCTTCAACAACAACCAGCCAAGTCACCGCAAGTGTCTTCAACATTTATCAACCCAATGTCCTCAACACCAAGCCCAGTGTCTTCAACATCTACCAACCCAATGTCCTCAACACCAAGCCCAGTGTCTTCAACATTTATCAACCCAATGTCCTCAACACCAAGCCCAGTGTCTTCAACATCTATCAACCCAATGTCCTCAACACCAAGCCCAGTGTCTTCAACATTTATCAACCCAATGTCCTCAACACCAAGCCCAGTGTCTTCAACATCTATCAACCCAATGTCCTCAACACCAAGCCCAGTGTCTTCAACATCTATCAACCCAATGTCCTCAACACCAAGCCCAGTGTCTTCAACATCTACCAAACCAATGTCCTCAACACCAAGCCCAGTGTCTTCAACATTTATCAACCCAATGTCCTCAACACCAAGCCCAGTGTCTTCAACATCTATCAACCCAATGTCCTCAACACCAAGCCCAGTGTCTTCAACATTTATCAACCCAATGTCCTCAACACCAAGCCCAGTGTCTTCAACATCTATCAACCCAATGTCCTCAACACCAAGCCCAGTGTCTTCAACATCTACCAACCCAATGTCCTCAACACCAAGCCCAGTGTCTTCAACATTTATCAACCCAATGTCCTCAACACCAAGCCCAGTGTCTTCAACATTTATCAACCCAATGTCCTCAACACCAAGCCCAGTGTCTTCAACATCTACCAACCCAATGTCCTCAACACCAAGCCGAGTGTCTTCAACATTTATCAACCCAATGTCCTCAACACCAAGCCCAGTGTCTTCAACACCTATCAACCCAATGTCCTCAACACCAAGCCCAGTGTCTTCAACATCTACCAACCCAATGTCCTCAACACCAAGCCCAGTGTCTTCAACATTTATTAACCCAATGTCCTCAACACCAAGCCCAGTGTCTTCAACATCTATCAACCCAATGTCCTCAACACCAAGCCCAGTGTCTTCAACATTTATCAACCCAATGTCCTCAACACCAAGCCCAGTGTCTTCAACATCTATCAACCCAATGTCCTCAACACCAAGCCCAGTGTCTTCAACATCTATCAATCCAATGTCCTCAACACCAAGCCCAGTGTCTTCAACATTTATCAACCCAATGTCCTCAACACCAAGCCCAGTGTCTTCAACATTTATCAACCCAATGTCCTCAATACCAAGCCCAGTGTCTTCAACATCTATCAACCCAATGTCCTCAACACCAAGCCCAGTGTCTTCAACATTTATCAACCCAATGTCCTCAACACCAAGCCCAGTGTCTTCAACATCTATCAACCCAATGTCCTCAACACCAAGCCCAGTGTCTTCAACATCTACCAACCCAATGTCCTCAACACCAAGCCCAGTGTCTTCAACATTTATCAACCCAATGTCCTCAACACCAAGCCCAGTGTCTTCAACATCTATCAACCCAATGTCCTCAACACCAAGCCCAGTGTCTTCAACATCTATCAACCCAATGTCCTCAACACCAAGTCCAGTATCTTCAATAACAACCTGGCCAATGGCGTCAATAACAACATGCCCAGTGGCTTCAACTACTTAATGCCGAGTGGCTTCAACAACTACCAGTTAACTGTCTTTAACAACATGCTGCCCACTGATGTCAATAAGAACCTGCCCAGTGTCTTAAAAAACAACCGGCCTTTTGGCTTAACAAAAAACCCGTCCAGTGGCTTTAATAACATGCCCAGTGACTCAATATAACTATCAGCCTATATCTTTTATAACGACATTCCCGAATGGCTTGAACAACATCATGCCCATAAGTATTAACGATAATATGTCCAGTGGCTTAATTAACTATCAGCCTAGTGGCGTCAACAACGCCTGCCCATGGGCGTCAATAAGAACAAGTCAGAAGTATTCAACAACAGACTGTCCACTGGCTTTACAACAACCTGTCCAGTGGCTTCAATACTAACCCGCCCAGCGTCGTCTATAACAACCTACCCAGTGGCGTCAATAATAAAAGCCCAGTGGTTTAAATAACTATTAGCCCATAGCTTTAATTACGAAATGCCCAGTGACTTCAACAGCATCCTTCCCCTTGGCATTAATAAAAATTTTGCCAAGTTATGTCAATAACAACATGTCCAGTGACGTGAATATCAGCATGCATAGTGGAGTCTATAACAACATGTCCAGTGGCTTAATTAACAATCAGCCTTGTGGTTTTTATAACAACTTTTCTAGTGTATTCAATAACAACACGTCCAGCTTCGGTAACAACAACCTGTCCATCGGCATTAATAAGAATCAGTCCAGTGGCTTCAACAATAACCAGCCAAATGTCTTTAACAACAACTTACCAAGTGGTTTTAAAAACAACCGCCAAATGGCTTTAACCCCAACCTGCCAAGTGTCGTCTATGACAACCTGTCCAGTGGCTTCAATACCAAATTGCCCAGTGGCGTCTATAACAACATACCCAGTGCGCTAATAACAATTTGCCTAATGGCCTAGATAACTAGATCAGTGCTTGAATTACAACATGCCAAGTGGCTTCAACAGCATCTCGCCCAGTGGCTACAAAGTCAACCTGACCAGTGACTTTGATAACAACACGCCAAGTGGCGTCAATAACAACCTGCCCAGTAGCGTCAATAACAACACGCCCAGTGGCGTCAATAATAATTCACCCAATGGCGTCAATAACAACATGCCAAGTGGCGTCAATAACACACCAAGAGGCGTCAATAATTACACGCCCAGTGGCTTCAATAAGAACATACCAAGTGGGTCAATTACACGCCCAGTGGCTTCAATAAGAACATACCAAGTGGGTCAATTACACGCCAAGAGGCGTCAAAACCACCTCGCCCAGTGGCGTCAATAACAACTCGCCAAGTGGTTTCAATAACAACACGCCCACTGGGGTCAGTAATATTTCTCCCAGTGGCGTCAATCACAACACGCTCAGTGGCGTCTATAACACGCCAAGATGCGTCAATAATAACACGCCCAGTGACGTCAATGTCACGCAAAGAGGCGTCAATAATAACACGCCGAGAGGGGTCAATAATAACACGCCCAGTGGCGTCAATAACAACATGCCCAGTCGCTTAAATAACTATCAGCCAAGTAGCTTTAATTACAATTTTTCCAGTGTCTTTAATAACATCACACCCAGTTGCCCAGTGGCGTCAATAACAACATGCCCAGTAGCTTAAATAACTATCAGCCAAGTAGCTTTAATTACAATTTTTCCAGTGTCTTTAATAACATCACACCCAGTTGTCCAGTGGCGTCAATAACAACATGCCCAGTAGCTTAAATAACTATCAGCCAAGTAGCTTTAATTACAATTTTTCCAGTGTCTTTAATAACATCACACCCAGTTGCGTCAACAACAACCTGTCCATTGGCGTCAATAACAACCAGTTAATTGGCTTCAACAATAACCAGCCAATTGTCTTCAACGGCAATCTGCCCAGTGGTGTTATAACAACCTGCGCAATGGCTTTACAACTGTACAATGGCTTTACAAACGTCCTGTCCAATGCTTAAATAACCAGCCTGCCCAGTAGCTTCAATACCAATCTGCACAGTGGCTTTACAAACAATCTGCTCAGTGGCGTCTATAATAACTTGCTCATGTGGCGTCAAAAACAACATACTTAGTTGCTTAAATTACTACCAGCCCATGGCTTTAAATACGACATGCACATGCATGTGCATGTCGTATTGACGTCAATAACAACATGGACAGTGGCTTAATTACAACTTGTACAATGTCTTCAATAACAACACGACTAGTGGCTTCAATAAAACCCGCCCAGTTGTTTCAATAACAACATGCCGAGCGGTTTGAATAACTATCATCCAAGTTGCTTATATTACGACATGCACAGTGGCTTCACTAACAACTTGTCCCATCTGCTTCAATAACAACCTGTCCAGTGGATCAAATGTTTAATAGCACAGTGCCTTAATATAACTATCAGCAGATTTGACAATCAATCAGCCCAGCGGTTAAGGCAAATAGTTACTCAAAAAGTTTTAAACCTTAAAGAATTCTACTAGTATCATTCCCAGTGGTAAATTAGGCAACAATAATCGAATTGAAACTCTTGGTTACTGTATTATATTTTAGGTAAAGCTCATGTTAACTATATATATATTTTATCTGCAGCACATGTCAGATATCTTTTTATCCTTTTCTAACTTTTTATTAGTTAGTACTCATTCGAAATCTTAGGTATACTGAACTGGATTCCATGAAAGAAGAACTGAATTAATTATTCCCAAACGTGTTGTTTCACTACATGTGGGTAAACAATTATCCCCTTCCCAAAACCGTTTCTCTGGATAAGGTTCTGAAACAAATTCAGCATTTTTATATAGTTCTTGATTAATATAACAGTATAACTGGTTGAATCGTGATAAACGGGATATAATAACCATTATCCATTATGTTTAAAACGAATGAATGTGTATCATTATCTTTCAAATATATATGTTATTCTCGTTTCCCTTAACAGATCATGAAATGGGATTTTTTTCGTATTCTAATGGCATGTACTGAATTTTATCTAAATGTTCATTTTATATTATAAATTTTTATATTCAATTTAATGAAAAAAAACATACATTATGTAAGCAATACTTATCACCTCTTTTTTAAAACGCTCTTGTTACTTATGATACTTGGTGCGTCAACGTCCGTGTTACAGCGGACCTAATTTTCTTCTCATCACCGGAAACCTAAGCAAGCTCGTCTGCCAGATATTCTTTGACTGTATTATATCCTCCTGGTGACTTATCAGCAATCGTAATAAACTTGTTCCGCTTGAGACATTGTTCGATATTATGTCTGCAACTTTGGTTACATGTCTCTGTGTTATGTCAGTATCATAATGTCATAGAGGTGACTTTTTTCACGTTCAGAAAATTTGCCATATTACGAAAAGTACAAGTTGGAGAGAAACTAATGAAATGCTACTGTACACTTTGACTGCAATGGCTCGAATGACTTTAAATCACCTGAGTTCACTCGTGCATGAACTCCATATCCCAAATCGAACCGACCTTACTATAATCAATCAAACACGTGTTAACTATAAACAACAACATTTTATACGTTCGATTGTGTACAACTTTCATCTATACATATGATGGATAAAAAAATATAAAAATATAAAAAAAAAAAAAATTAATTAAAAAAGTGTGTTTTTTTTTTTTTTTTTTTTTTTTTTTTTTTTTAAAGTTTATGACGATATTTATATTGCATATGTAATATTAAATACTAATTTTAAAATGAACATAAATGTGGTCAAATTGAAAGAATGAAAACAAAATTGTGGAAGACAATGGGTCATCTGCATTCCATTGCCAAAAAAATATAATCTATTATAGTGTATATGTTACAGGCATTTTCTAAAGTTAGGTAAATGTGTAACCTTGACAGGCATTATACAAAATGACAAAAAATACCTAGTCATTTTGTGAAATGACTGAAATTTTAAGCAAAATTCTACAAATTGCCCGTTCAGTTTCAGGCAATTTGTAGAAGAAGGTTATTAATGAAAAAAGTGGACAAAATCACAATATAATGCAAAGAAAATAACTTATGGTTCATTAGAATTAATTTATTTTCCAAAAATCAGTAGGAAAGGGTGGTATATCATATGATGTGTACTTATTTGTGAAACTACATACAGTACTTACTCACTCTGTATTTCAGATAGCAGTAGTGAATTTGTGATTATTTTGTCAAAATGACAGAAGGACACATTGTTCTGTCAATAGAACAAAATTTACAATAGAAAATTTAAATATTCTGGATTAAAAAAAGTAAATAAAATAAAACATAGGAATAGATCAGAGAAAAATCATTTATTTTGACTGATAGTTTGTTGTTTGCTTTCAGTCGCAAATATGGCATGAACTTTTTTAGACATTTATTTGTGAAAAAGATTACAAAAATTAAAACAAAATGTTGAAAATTTACTATAAAGAGCAATAACTCGATAAGGAGTCAATTGACAATTGCTTATTGCGAATGTGTGATGATTCAAGTTTCTCCATATATACGGGGCGCCGAATGGGACTCTTGTGGTTTTGTACTCAAAATTCAATTTTGTACGGACAAAAGTGACTTTTGTTCAACCAAAATGAGTTCAGTTTAACAAAATTTGTATCATACTACAAATTTGAAATTTTGTCATACAAAATTATCTATCAGCGGACAAAAGTCACTTTTGTCATGACAAAATTCATTTTTGTTACACAGACTTGACTTTTCTTACCTAATTTGAAAATTGAGCGACAAAAGTCAATTTTGTATTCAAATTAGTTTAGTTTGGTTTCTGTGAACTAATTTGCATACAAAATCGACTTTTGTGACACAAAATTGACTTTTGTTACACAAAAATTACTTTTGTTACACAAAAATTACTTTTGTTACACAAAATTGACTTTTGTTACACAAAATTGACTTTTGTTACACAAAATTGACTTTTGTTACACAAAATTGACTTTTGTGAGACAAAATTGACTTTTGTCTCAACAAAATTGACAAAATTGAATTTTGTCTCAACAAAATTGACAAAATTGAATTTTGTCTCAACAAAATTGACAAAATTGAATTTTGTCTTAACAAAATTAACAAAATTGAATTTTGTCTCAACAAAATTGATTTTTGTCTCACGAAAGTCAATTTTGTCTCACGAAAGTCAATTTTGTCTCATAAAAGTCAATTTTGTTGTTACAAAATTGAATTTTGTTGTTACAAAATTGAATTTTGTTGTTACAAAATTGAATTTTGTCATCACAAAAATGAATTTTGTCGTCACAAAATTGACTTTTGTCTCAACAAAATTGACAAAATTGACTTTTGTCTCAACAAAATTAACAAAATTGACTTTTGTCTCAACAAAATTTACAAAATTGACTTTTGTCTCAACAAAAATGACAAAATTGAATTTTGTCTCAACAAAAATGACAAAATTGAATTTTGTCTCAACAAAAATGACAAAATTGAATTTTGTCTCACAAAAGTCAATTTTGTCTCACAAAGTCAATTTTGTCTCACAAAATTGAATCTTACCGTACACAATTGACTTTTGTGATTTAATTTCCATATCAGGTAACAAAAGTCAATTTTGCATACCTTTAAGACAAAATTGACTTTTGTCATGACAAATATGAATTTTGTCTACAAAAATGAATTTTGTCATGTGTTATATATCTGTATGTTGAATCCGTACTTTCCGGAAACGTTGTATTGTCTTAACCATGATTGTTGTGATGATTAGATGTATCAGCCTCTTTTGGCGTTTGAATCCAAAGTAAAGGATGATAATTTGAAAGCTGTTCTTTTTATTTACAATATATATACTTCGTCTTTAGTCCCCCAAACCTAAGTCAGGTATATCACATGGTGGAGGAACCTAAAATCGAACAATTGGTACCTAATATTACAAAATGAACCTATGAAACATTAAAATGAAGATAATTGTCAACAGTGCAAAACACGTGGTATGACTCGCAACGTTACATAAGGGCAGAAAATGGCTGTATATTTGAATAAAACTGTTTATTTATGTATGTGAGATTTATCTCGTTACATTCGAAATTTCTATGACAAGAAGCGTCACCCATGAACCTATATGATAGTGAAGACGATCTAGCTCTTTTTCATGACACTTATTTGCCACGAAATTACGAATCTGAGGATGCCGAATTCAACGAATTACTTTCTTTAGTTCCTAAAATAAACACTCCCAATAATTCTGTGTTATTGGCAAATCAATCAGGAAGTTTCATTCGAGATTCAGATACAATAATGGAAAAATTGGCTGCTTGTCGCAAATTTGGGGGGTATCCTCACGAAAATGCGTCGGTGTTTATGAAAGAATTTACTTCATTTGCAACTCTGCACAAAATTGACCATATCGATGATCAGAGAATGATTGCCGCTTTCCACCTTAATTTAACAGGGCCTGCATTAACATGGTTTAATTCACTAGATTCGGGAAGCAAACGTACATGGAGAAATTTTCTTACAATTTTTGAAGAAAAATATATTGAGTTAGATTGGCAAAGTCCGACTGTGTTCCTTGAGAGCGAAAATTTTCAAAATATGAAATTAAGTAGGGGTCAAATTTTGGAAGATTTTTATGGACAGATAGTTGAGAAAGCTCAGATTTTGAAAAAGAAGGACCACGAAATTCTCTCTCAATTTATCAAGGGTTTACCGGAACAGCTTGCGTTTTTTGTTAGGGCTGGTACACATAAAGACAGTGTTAGTGCGTTGGCCGCAGCTAAAATGGGAGAAGCCTATGGGTATAGGAAGAATGATGAAGTTTGTGTAGCAGCTGCTAAGCCAATGGTTGCTACTGATAATAATGCGGTTCAAGATTTACAAAACCAAGTTAAAGAGCTCACAAAAGCATTATCAGAATTAAAATCACAAAGTACCGATATCAAACCAGAAATGCCTCCAAAATATCAAAAACCTCGTTACAACAACCCTCGTTACAACAATAACTTTTCAAGTCAGGCAGGAAATAACCGACCAAAAACATGCTTTAATTGTCAGGCTCCTGGTCATTATCGAGCAAATTGCAACTGGAATGGTCACGGTGAAATAAGTCCAACTACGCAGTGTCAACTTTGTCAGCAATTCGGTCATGGTGCTTTTCAGTGTTACCATCATAGTAATCCGGGAAACCAGTCGAACCCGGGGGTCATAGGGCACGCTCCCCCGGGCGTTCATCCATAGGTGCCAGAAAAAGGAGTCCGCTTCAAAGTCGTCAACGTGAAGAAATAAACTATGTTAATTATACCACTGATACGGAAGACTGCGAATTTACTGATGAAAATTTAACTAGTTTCAAATCTCAATTTATACATATGCCCGTCAAGGTCAATCACATATCTGTCGCTGCACTTGTAGACTCTGGAAGTTCAATAAACATTATTTCTAAAAGTTTTTATGATTCTTTGCCTGACACTTGTAAAACTTCGATATGTTCGGTATCAGAGAAAATAGTTTTGGCGAATAACCAGTCCGTTAATATTGTTGGCAAATGTACCGTCAAAATACAAGTGCCACAGGGCAAGCATTGGATACATACATATATTCTAACTCAATCTTCACATCCATTGATTCTTGGTACGAGTTACTTAATTTCAAAGAAAATTGTATTGGATTTTAGTAGTTTATCTGTCTCAAATAAAACAGCGAAAATAAAATTACAAAAGCATGTTACTGTAGATCCAAATTCTGAACTTTTGATATGGGGTAAAGTGGCAAACTTTATTCTACAGGGACAAACAGGAATGTGTCAGAATAGTTCTCATTTGTTGAAAAGCGGACTTCTTATTTCAAAAGCCGTTGTTACTGTAAATAGTCATAAAACTGTTCCGATCAAGTTATTAAATCCTACTAATGACCAAATATTTATCTCACGTGGAGACATTATTGCTAGTTTTGAACCGTTCACGGAGGATTACATGTTAATCAATGCAGATGAAAAAGACAAACACTTTGTTCAAAATGTACAATTAGATAAAAGTAGTCATACTTCAGGTGAAGAAACTGAGTCCAAGTTTTTGTCAAACTTTGAATTGCCGAAAAATTTATCAACCGATGAGCAGCGGCAAATATCACAATTTTTAATTCAATATAAAAATTTGTTTGTTACGGATGAAAATCCAAGGTTAGGATATACAGAACTTGTTAAACATAACATTTGCTTAAAACCAGACTTTAAACCAAAGCATCAGCAACCTTATAGATTGTCACCGGACAAGAAAAATGTACTACGTGATCACTTGGATGAATTACTGAAACAGGGCATTATTTCACCGGTTCAAGAAACGGAAGATATACCGATTACTAGTCCGATAGTTCTTGTATCTAAAAGAACGAGACCTCAATCTAAAAACACTTCAATGAATAAATCTACAAGTTTGTCTCAGTTCAGATTTTGTTGTGACTTTAGGTACTTAAATAGTCAATGTCAAGACTTCCGGTATTCAATACCAGATTTACAAGACTTAACCGAATCTTTTTCTGACCGAAAACCAGTTTTTCTTACATCAATAGATTTGAGCTCTGGATTTTTCCAATTACCTATTTCAATGGAAAGTCAACGATATACTGCGTTTAAAACTTGTTTTGGATCGTATAAATTTCTCCGTTTACCAATGGGTTTAAGTTCTGCTCCAGCGTCCATGCAGCTATTAATGGACAAAGTTTTGAAGGGCTTGACATTTCGATCTTGTTTATGTTACTTGGACGATATACTGATAGTTTCTGAAACATTTGAGGATCATATTGGTGATTTAAATGAAGTTTTCAATCGTCTTGCCACTGCCGGATTAAAGCTCGGACCGAAGAAATGTTCATTCGCACAAAGTTCTTGCGTTTTTCTTGGACATCTGATATCAAAAGATGGAATTCAACCTCCCGCCGATCGTGTCAGTGCAGTACTAGATATGCCATCGCCAACATCGGTTAAAGATTTACGGCGAGCCATTGGACTTTTTAACTGGTTTCGAAAGTACATACAAAACTTTAGTGCGGAAGTTGACCCAATGACCAAGTTACTGAAAAAATCTGTAAAATTTAAATGGGGAATCGAACAGGAACAGGCTTTTAAGAAAGTTAAAACATTACTAGCAAACTCACCAGTTCTTGCGTTTCCGAAGTACGACCTGCCGTTTTACCTTGCAGTTGACACATCGTGTAAAGGAATAGGATATATGTTATATCAACAACACCAAATGGATGATTCTAGTGAAGAATTGCGTGTTATTCGTTTTGGTTCAAAGTCTCTAAGTAAATGGCAGAGGTCTTATGGTCCCACAAAATTGGAGCTTCTTGGTATGGTAACAGCAATATTAGACTGTTCAATGTATTTAAGGGGACAGAAATTCGTAGTTGAATGTGATCACCAAGCACTTAAGCCACTTTTTTCAAAAACAGTTAAAAGGAGCAATCTATGAAAGGTGGATCGCCATATTACAGCAGTTTAATTTTGAATTGAGATATAAACCGGGTAAAGACATGCAAGTCGCCGACGCTCTGTCCCGTGCGCCTAACAAATCGTCAACAACAGGTTTTGAAAGTCCGGACCAGCTTGATCCATATTTTCCCTATCACACTGAAAATGTCGGAAATATTATTACACCGAATGGCATGCCTTTTACAAACTTATTGTGTAGTGACAAATCAAGTGACACCGACGAGCTACAGCTTAATAATATTGATATTTTGCAAAATTTGTTTAGTAGGTCAGTCAGTGAATCTTTCAAACAAACAGACTTTGAATATGATGGCGATACCGAGGAAAATGATGATTGTGTTAAACGCAAATTTACTAAGAAACGAATTCGCATGAATCAACCCATATCGATAGTCGAAAAACCGATGGCGTCTGACATTTCCGACTCAACTGCAAAAGTCTCCGAAAGAGAACATTCTGTCCAATCTTACGATAAAGGTGAAACAAGTGATGAAAACCTTATGATGAACAATTCAAGCGAAGCAAGTCAATTTATTACAAATAACGTCGAAACGAGCCAATCTGCATTAAGCTCATCAAATATCCCTGAAAGTGATAGCATAGTATCGGCAACTGTAGACGATTCGTCAGATGTTAATTTTATTTTCGATGAGCAAACTGTCCAACAGAAAATAGAATCGATGAAAATTTTCCGAAATTGTGATTTCAGTCCGAAAAGTTTAAAACAGTTACAAGTTAATGACCCGCAATTTGGCAATATTTTCCGATATTTAGAAAATGGTGATTTACCACAATCACAAAAACTAGCTCGTAAAGTTCTACTTGAATCAGGAGATTTTTCTTTATTCGATGACTTGCTTTTTCACACTAGAGTCGCAAGATCTAAGCGAACACAACAATTTTGTCAGTATCAGCTTGCGTTACCTGAAATAGCCGTAAAAACAATTATTTCGCTTTACCACGATTCACCACTTGGAGGCCATGGCGGCATACAGCATACAATAGATTTGATAAGGGAACATTATTATTTTTCAAATTTAGCAGGAAAAGTGTCCGACTTCATAAAATCTTGTCATGCTTGCCAGTGTCGTAAGATGACTACCAGAAAGACTAAAGCCGGCATTGTTGCTTTTCAAACTCCAATTCGTCCTTTTCAAGTTTGGGAAATTGACCTTTTTGGTCCTGTTCCAGTGTCTAAGTCAGGCAACAGTTACGTGTGTACTGCAGTCGATATGTTTAGCAAGTTTATTTTTACAGAGTCTATACCAAATTCCGACCCAATTACTGTTTCGCATGCACTTTATAAAATAATCACTCAGTTCGGTGTTTTTGATACTCTAATTAGCGATCATGGATCCGAGATGATAGGAAAATGCACGAAAGAAATATGTAGACTTTTAGATATCAAACAACAATTCACACCAAGTTTTACACATCACTGTTTGAGAACTTGCGAACGCTCACACAGAACCTTAGCAGAGCGAATTACACCGTATTTGTTGAACAATACAAATTGGGAGGATTTTATTCCAAGCATCGTCTTTTCTATGAACAATTCCGTGAATGAAGGAACAAAATATTCACCATTTGAGATTATCTATGGACAAAGACCATCATTTCCCTTATCGTGTGTATCAAAAACCGCATTTTCAGAAATTCCCAAAGATTATCACAATTATATTCGAGAGTTTGCTGACAAACTTGAATTCATTCGAAAACAAGTGCGTGAAAATTCAGAAAAATCTAAAATATTAATGATTGAAAGGGCTAATCAGAAAGCTCATAATTTGTCTCTAGAAAAAGGGGATTATGTGTACTTAGGAAAAGACACAAGAGGAGCTGGTCAGAAATTTAAGCTAAAACATGCAGGACCGTATTTCATTCATCAAATAGACAGTCCTCATCTTTATTCGTTAATGGACCCAAATACAAACAAAATTATTCCAAAAGTGCATATAAACCGTTTAAAACCAGCGTATATTCGTGTACCAAATCCATGTGAATATTTTATGGATCGTGTTATAAACAAACAAGATACCGTGGATACTGCGTCAACAAGTCATGATAATTTGATTAGTGAACAATCTAGCACAAATAACGAAATTCAAGAAGTGCCAAATCTCCGGAGATCAACAAGACAGAGACAAAAACCTATTCGATTCAGAGACGATTATTTTGTAACATCAGGCAATGAAACAAGCTCTGCGTCAGACGGGACATTATTAAAAGTGAAAAGATTTCTAGCAAAGAAAAATCACGATGGAAATACTCGCTACCTTGCGCATTTAATAGGGGAACCGGCGCAAAACGCAATTTGGATCGAAGACAATCAGTTAGGACCAAAGGCGCGTGCCTTATTGAAGTCGAGACCACCTCCGATTATTCCGTAAACGCATGTCTGTGAGATTTATCTCGTGACAACACAACCAGAAGGCTGAATAAGACATATTTTGCTGTGAGATTTATCTCATGCATATCGAAAGTTACAGAACAAGATACAATTTACTTGAACTGTTTTGAAGATACATTTTATTGATACATTTTATGATTAGTACATGAAGTAATATCATTTATTGCAAACATATGTTGAAGATGTTGTTTTTTTTTGTCACAGAACTGTTATTTTTTTTTAAAGTATTTCAACTATTTGAATATAACGACATACAAAGTTTTGAGAAAAGTATAAATTTTTCTTTTTAAAAGTTTCCATTTGAAAAGACTTTCATGTTTTGGCTCACTTAAGACAGTAGATTGTTTTATTACTAAAAAAGATTAAAATGAATCAGTTAATTTTTTTAAATGCACTGAGTGCGAAAATACCGTCAAAGTTCACTGTGTTGAATGATTTTGTTTTTTGTTGGTTCACATGTACATATGTTGATTAGATTAGATAGGCCAGTTATCTTATTGGATTCATTGTTGTATTTTTAAGTAGTTGAGTTGCTAATGGTTAGTTTTTTTTGGTAAACCTCAACATGTGAAATATTTTTACAAGTCACAGAGGTAGAAGTTAATGTTTTGAAATGAAGTACTGCGATACTTAAATTTACTTGTTAGTAAAGATTAATGAAGACTTGTTTTGGTATGATAACGAACATTATGTATGACTGTTTTGATGGAAATCCTAGCATTTAAATTTTTAATCTGTCTGTGTACAGTAAGAAAAGAAAATCTGATTTGTGTGTAAGTGGTGCATTAGAGATGACTCAGAAATGAACCCTGGTTGATAGTCTTGTTCTGCTGAAATTTATTTGTTTCACTTTATTGTTTATTTTATCGAGAGAGTGTGTGTATGATAGGGATGGTATACCGTGAAAGTAGGCGCAATAGTAGATTTTTTTTTTCTCATAGTGTAACCTATAAATTTTATTCATTATAAGGTGTATCTAACCATTAGCAGGAGTAGGGACTCCACTGAATCTAATCTCGTACTGTATATCAATCACTTTTTAGCAAGCACACTAAAATTCAGTAAATGATAATATGCTATATTTTATAAGATTTCGCCGCATCATATTTATGTTGAAGTTAAAGAGTAACTAGCATTTGATCATATGTATTTGTATTTACATGTCTGTGAAACATGAGAAATTAAGAGATGATGAAGTTTAAAGGTGCCTGTTATTTTGTATGTTGTATTGTTGTATATAACTGAAAATTTTTTGAATCTTTTTCTTTTTGGAGTACGAATTCAACAATTTTCGAAAAATATGGGAATTTTTCATTTTTGGGCGGGGATGTTATATATCTGTATGTTGAATCCGTACTTTCCGGAAACGTTGTATTGTCTTAACCATGATTGTTGTGATGATTAGATGTATCAGCCTCTTTTGGCGTTTGAATCCAAAGTAAAGGATGATAATTTGAAAGCTGTTCTTTTTATTTACAATATATATACTTCGTCTTTAGTCCCCCAAACCTAAGTCAGGTATATCACACATGACAAAAATGAATTTTGTCTACACAAATGAATTTTGTCATCACAAAATTGAGGTTCTCACAAAACAAGTCTGTAGCACATAGTTTTGTAAGACAAAAATGATTTTGTTATGACAGAATTGAATTTTGTACAAAACCACAAGAGTCCCATTCGGCGCCCCGTAATATATGGTTAAAGTACTAAAACCAGATTTTACAGCAAACAATTATGTATTTACAAAAGTTTAGGACAAATATTGTGGAACAGTTCTGTCATCAAACATTTTTAGAAATGATAAATGATTGTCGAGTTTTGGGAATAATTCAGTAAAATGTTTTCTTTTTTTTTAAACTCTTCTTTCATTATTCAGTAATAATTATCATAAATAAAACCGTTCTGGTGTTCAAAGCTTTCATTTGTTTTTATTTTTGATATTTCTTTCTTTAAAATAATTTAAGGCATTTTGTAAAATGGCTTGTTACTTCTCCAGGCATTTTGTAAAATGCCTAGAAAAATTAGTCATTATGTCAAATGAACTTACACGCTGAATGAAAAAAAACCAACAATACAGGTCAAAATAAAACCGCTAGTAATGTAATTAAAATAGAGAATATGAACACGTTTAACGTTCCAGTTTATGATTCCCCAATGATCCAACAAAACAGATCACAATTCCAACAGTATGCGTTATCGCAGCATCCGATTCCAAATCCAAATTCCACTCAACTTTCGCCAACACTACCTGCTGCCGGGGTTTTACACAAGTACCCCACACAACTTACAACCTATAATGAATCCTGATAAAGATGCAAACAATAAACTTGATATGCTTACCCAGAAAGTTAACGAAATTTTCAACAAAATGTCCATGATAGATGAACTGTGTAAAAAATTAACTTCGTTTGATAAAACTGTCCAAACCTTTGAGAAAACCGTCGAAAATGTCACTAAAAGAGTCGATGAGGTCGAAAAGAGCATGAACTTTGTGAACGAACAATTCGAACATAATAACAACGATGTTAAAGAGGTTAAACGTGCTTTTAATGAAATTCGATCCGAAAAAGATGCCCCTAATAACATGATCTTCCGACTACAACAAGATCTAGATGACTTATACATGTATGATCGGCACATAAACCTCCAAACAAGATAAATGCGGGAGAACCTAATCTTCACTGCAATACCGCTTCATGATAAAGACGAACAAACGGAAATATCGGAAAAAATCATTGAAAACTTTATGATCGAACAACTCAAACTAAACAGACCCGCGGAAGACGAACGTGCTCATCGTTTTGGGAAGAAATATGTTGAGAGAAATAGAGATGGCTCTGACAGCTAAATTCGCAACAAAGCCAATTGTCGGGAGATTTGGAAACTTTAAAGCGAAAAGCCGCAAGAGAGATTGAGGGATACTGGATTCGGCATTAGTGAGGACTTTCCAAAAGAAATTAATGACAGACGAAAAATTCTATGGCCATTCTTCCAAGGAGCACGAAGACAGAGTAAAAAGGCAATCTTTATGAGGGATCGCCTCTTCGTAGATGGAGTTGATTTTTTTCCACCAGAGAAAACTGATCATCAAAACCCTGGCGCGACAAGAGAACAATCAAGACGAAACTACGATGATGAAGGCGCTCGCCAAAAATTAATTCAAGGAAAATACAACGGGAGACGTTCCAAAAAAGAACATTTGGACAACCCTAGATGCAAAGATACAGTACGAAGTGACCTTGCAGTCCACCGATATGTGTGATTTTCACCTTTGTGAATCGAATTTAACTGTAAATAAAACTGACAATAGTATTAACCTGTTATGTTTGAACGTATGTGGTATTAAAAAATAGATTACTTTACCCCGATTTAAATCCCTATTGTGTAATCATGATATTACCTGTCTTACTGAAACTGAACTAGATGATTGCGACGTAATTAATTGTGATGAATTTGTCTTTAGTTTCAAAAATAGACATACACTTTCTTACTATAGATCAAATGGTATTGCATTGGGTTACCGGAAGTATTTAGAAAAATATATTAAACTGTTAAACCTATTGAAACTAAATGCAAATTTGTTTATTGGTTTACTATTGATATTGGTATAGTTTATATACCACCAGTAAATACAAATCATATGAACCTGAAGAAGCTTTTATTGAGACAGAAATTGATTTTCTGAAAAATCTGATTATATTATTATAGTCGGAGACTTTAACAGTCGCACATTTGCATTATTCACGTATCAGGATACGTGCACGGATCGACGTATACGTATCGGGTAGATTTGCTTACAATAAGGATTTTACCCCGATCTCAATTAAAATAAAATGCATTATATAATATTTTCATCGGGACCAACTTGACTTAATTTATCCTTTCCTCATATACGTGATATACGATACGTCGACACGTATACGCCAGCAAAAACTTGATTAATATTAGAGCATTTGCATTAATCAAGTATTTGCTGGCGTATCCGTATCGACGTATCGTATAACACGTATATGAGGAAAGGATAAATTAAGTCAAGTTGGTCCCGATGAAAATATTATATAATGCATTCGATTTCAATTGATATCGGGGTAAAATCATTATTGTAAACAAATCTGTTCGATACGTATCCGTCGATCCGTGCACGTATCCTGATACGTGAATAATACAAATGCTCTATTGCAAATGCTATTTGCATTAATCAAGTATTTGCTGGCGTATACGTGTCGACGTATCGTATATCACGTATATGAGGCTATTTGCATTAATCAAGTATTTGCTGGCGTATACGTATCGACGTATCGTATATCACGTATATGAGGAAAGGATAAATTAAGTCAAGTTGGTCCCGATGAATATAAATTTTAATGCAAAACAGACAATAAGAATAATTACTAGAAATCGTATATAAAAAGTCACATACCTATAATGCTAATAATCCCAATATGAGAACTGCACACAGTTCAGTGAAAATGGCCGTTATCCTCGACTACAAAACATACAAATAAACTGACATTGGAACAAAACATGACGAACAAGGGTCGAAGGCTCCTGACTTTGGACATGCGATGGGGTTAAAAATGTTTTGATAGATAGTAACCCCCCCCCCCCCCCCCCACTATACCTCTAGCCAATGTAGAATAAAGAAACACATAAATATAAACGCAATAAAACTAAAAGATTTCCTAATCCAACGTTCCCCCCTCGTAACCCGCCTCTGACAATAAACACTTTAATGGATACATATTGTTCTTGTAAATTTTCGTAGGCAAGGTGTGTTCGATTTGATCCTTTCATATTTGTATATGAAATACACTTATCACACACAGTTCTTAAATACGAAGCGTGTATGTTCCTGATCTTATAAAAGCAATAACTATTTGGTGTTTTAACTACGTATCATCAACATTTTTAACATCTGTTTAGTTTTAATTGAGGTCGGGACTTAAACATTATTTTATACAAATCTTCCCGATACGTATACGTCGATCCGTGCACGTACATATATACGTGAATAATGCAACTGCTCTAGTGGTCGGTCATTTGTAATCCTTTATATTCCATGCAATTACTTTGTACACAAAAAGAGTCAACCATGAAACGTTTTAAGGGAAATTATTAAAAAAGAAATTTGATATCTTTCGTCATAAATTGGTCGATTACTGGTTGCCTAATGTCCAGTGACAAATATTTCATGCATGCAAAACTATCCACTAGACATACCTGGGGTAGATCCAGCCATTTTTAAAAGGTGTTTCAACCAAAGATATGGGAGGGGGTCCAACTGTTTGTACTCATTCAAAAGCATTTTCAATATAGTTTTAGTTTTTATGTGAAATTAAAAAATGTTTTCCAGAATGTTAAGCTTTCACTGCAATTTAAGAATTGGCTGCTTTATTTTGTCATCTTACTATGCAAATAAGTACATGTATAGTAAAACACCGCTTCATATCAATAAACATAATTACACCAGCAGCTACCTTCTTTTCATTATAAAGTCAAGGGCCTTTTGAAATCCCATATTTTACAATGATAGTATAGTGAGTAGATTTACAAAACTGTATAAATGAGCTACATCTAGTCAGCCAAAACATGCCAATAGACTAATTTAGAACATACTCACCCTTTCTTGTCCAATGAAAAGTCAGGTTTTTGCCCTCTTATTTTCATAGTACATGGTTTTCTATGCACTATGAAATGCTATACATGAATGACTTTTCATTGTCAGTTAATTATGAAAGTGAACTCTTAACATGCTTAACAGCTGCACTAATGAAGTGAACAATCCCCTAAGGCATTTTCCTTGGGAAAATAGCCTACTGATTAAAGATGAAAAAGCAAAGAAAAACATTTTCAATTTTGCTAAATTTCATTCATTTTCTAATGGTACACATATATAGAATACACAAAATAAAATTGGTAAGGATAAATAAAATGATATTTATTTAAATTATATACCTGACATTTGAGGGAATTGTATTCTGTTTCTTTAAAAAAAAATAACACAATGCCAGACTGCTGATTAAAGCAAAGGATTGTTTTCGGAAAAACACAAATAAGCAATTAATGTTGAATGGTCTAAATTCAAATATTCATACAGAGTTTTATATTTATAGAAAAAATAAAATAAAAAAAATCTAAAGATATATAAGTTTTAAATTTTACCTGAAGCAGAAGAAAAACAATGTATCCTTCACAAACTACATGTATGTCAGTGCTATTTCATTTCATCCATTGAAATGATCATTTATTTACCTATGTTTTATATTAAGTTCATTATAAAAAGTGAACTCTTATTTAGGTTTGAATATTACAAGGGGAAAGGACAGTTTTGTTAGGTCACTTGAAAGTGTGAATATGTTCTAAATTGGTCAAACAATACTTGGTCATGTTTTATGAAGATTTAAGCCCTCGGCTTCGCCTTGGGCTTAAATCTTCATAAAACATGACCAAGTATTGTCTAACCTATAATACAAGATTACTCAAGTTGTAAATATGTGCTAAATTGGATAATGTATGCCTCGGTTATTGTATAGAAAGGTATATAACGTAGAACCAAATTGTTATTTGACAAATAGAGTGATACTCAGTACATTTTTTTCAAATGTATGTATATGACATATGAAGACAACTCGTGTTTCTATTACCTTTTATGATAATATCGCAAATGAACAATATTCAAAGTTCCTTACATGTATATAAGTAGCATATTAATCTATTGCAATAAAAATTCATAATTTCAAATAAAATTTGTAGATTTAGCTAACTAAGTCCTTATATTTGTATAAAATATCATTCGTTTATAGTGGAACATTGTTTAAGCAATGAATTAGCTACAAATAAAATTTGCTTGCTAGTCCCTCTCTGTGATCACAAAAAGATAACTCTGGCTCATTTCCCGATCAATCTATCAAGTAAAGTCATGCAATATATGGAAGTGTTTAACGACCTTGACTGGCTTTTCAGCCCTCGCACGGTCGGCTCGGTGCCCGAAGACGATTGGTGAGCATTTCAATATTTTGTGCCGTGGGTAAGGAACGGGTAGCAAAGGACGCCGAATGGAGGCCGCCATCTTGGTTTTGGTGAGTTGTTTTTGGTTTATTGACTATTTTGGATTTTACTTCTTCACAACGGCTGCTTTCAGGGTCAGTTTGGTCAGCTTGGCAGCCCGCTAACCTCGATGAAGGAGTACTGGTAGATGATCTCGGACGTAGTTCAAAAGATGACAGGAAGCATTATCAGGACCAAAGCCGTGAGGCAGTGAAATGTAGGTCGTATCACCCAACAGCCTAGGATACAGCCCTCGGACGTTAATCGGCATGACACTCCCCATAATATACAATGGTTTTGGAGTGCATGTTAACGCGGGTACGCCAACTACTACGTCTATCTGTACGGCATGGATTGGTTTCTGTCATCTTAAGTAGTAAGTCGTTGATATCTAACTGTAAACCCTCATCGAAGATAGCGGGTAAAGGAGAGCTGACCCAGCACGTCCGTTCAGCTGTAATGACTGAGACGTGACTCCTGGATTGTGATTGAATGATGATTGGATTGTAATCAAATGATGGATTGAATGAAATTCATGCAACTTTCATTCATAGTCTATTTCAAAAATAATAAAAAGTTCTTTATATTGGTATGTAAAAAATTTAAACGTTTCAAATTTGTAATTATGTTCGTACATCAATTGTTTTGATACATCAATAACAAAAACTGAAATATATTACATTGATTCATTTTGTAATTATTCAAAATTATATCAGAAACCTAAACATAATTATAAACAAGAGTGCACACACTGAAATGTCTCGCCTTCTTTACTAATCATTGATATTATGTGATAGTCCTAAATATAAAGCTTTATTATAACTGTCACATAAATTTAACATAAACCAAGAAAACTGCACATTGACCTTTGAACCATGAAAATGAGGTCAAGGTCAGATGAACCATGCCAGGTAGACATGTACAGCTAACAATTCTTCCATACAACAAATATAGTTACCCTATTGCTTATAGTTTAAGAAAAACAGACTAAAACACAAAAACTTAACATAGAGCAATGAACCGTGAAAATGAGGTCAGGGTCAAATAAAACCTGCGCGACTGACATATAGATCATCAAATATTTCCATACACCAAATAAAGTTGACATATTGCATATAGTATTATAAAAAAAGACCAAAACTCAAAAACTTAACTTTAACCACTGAACCATGAATATGAGGTCAAGGTCATATGACACCTGTCAGCTAGACATGAATACCTTACAATCATTCCACACACCAAATATACTACACCTATTGCTTATAGTATCTGAGATCTGGACTTGACCACCAAAACTTAACCTTCTTCACTGATCCATGAAATGAGGTCGAGGTCAAGTGAAAACTGTCTGACGGGCATGAGGACCTTGCAAGGTACGCACATACCAAATATAGTTATCCTATTACTTATAATAAGAGAGAATTTAACATTACAAAAAATCTTAACTTTTTTTTCAAGTAGTCACTGAACCATGAAAATGAGGTCAAGGACATTGGACATGTGACTGACAGAAACTTCGTAACATGAGGCATCTACATACAAAGTATGAAGCATCCAGGTCTTCCACCTTCTAAAATATAAAGCTTTTAAGAAGTGAGCTAACACCGCCGCCGCCGCCGTAGCCGCCGCCAGATCACTATCCCTATGTCGAGCTTTCTGCGACAAAAGTCGCAGGCTCGACAAAAAAATGAACCTGTTAAGGGGAGACAATTCTCGTATAACTTTTTCGAATTGGCACATACCACGGAATGTCACTCATCATACAAATGGCACATCCATATAATTAATTAACTGCGCAATCGTGCTCCACCTTCAATGATGATTCTGAATTATAAATATAACCAAAAGTTGTTAATCTATAGATAGTGAAGACTAATGAAAGCTAACCCACAGTGCACTGTAAAAAAAAATGTTTGCACTTTTTAAAATTTTCCTCAGAAAAATTCTCGAGCCACTTGACTTTCATAGCTCAAAATTAACGTTTTTACAGAATATTTTAATAAAGTAGTTACAGATTATTCGCTTCTCAGAGTGTAAGACGCAATAAAAATCGTATGCTTGTACAATCTTACCGAAATACGGATTTAATTAAGTCCTAAACATTTTGACATTTCTTCGTATATATTTTGTCTCACAAAAGTCAATTTTGTCTCACAAAAGTCAATTTTGTCTCACAAAAGTTAATTTTTGTTTCACAAAAGTCAATTTTGTCTCACAAAATTGAATCTTACCGTACACAATTGACTTTTGTGATTTAATTTCCATATCAGGTAACAAAAGTCAATTTTGTATGCAAATATGTTTATATTTGCATACCTTTAAGACAAAATTGACTTTTGTCATGACAAATATGAATTTTGTCTACAAAAATGAATTTTGTCATTGACAAAAATGAATTTTGTCTACACAAATGAATTTTGTCATCACAAAATTGAAGTTCTCACAAAACAAGTCTGTAGCACATAGTTTTGTAAGACAAAAATGATTTTGTTATGACAGAATTGAATTTTGTACAAAACCACAAGAGTCCCATTCGGCGCCCCGTATTACGGGGCGACGAATGGGACTCTTGTGGTTTTGTACTCAAAATTCAATTTTGTACGGACATCACATTTCCTTTTAGTGATCATGAAATAGTTACTTCAAAAATAAAATTAGATGACATTGAAAGAGGACCGGGAATGTGGATCAAGAATCTAAATACAATTAAGACTGATGAATTTTCAAATGCATTTAAAACGTTTTGGGAAAATTGGGTTAAAAATAAGAATCTATTCAATAGTATTAAAGAGTGGTGGGATGTTACAAAATCAAAAATTAAATTTTTGACCATGGAAATTAGTCAAAAACTAAACCGTTTATCAAAACAAAATAATGTCATTGCGTTAGAAAAACAGCTTGAAAAATTGAAACTTCAATTAACCGAATCAAATAAATCATGTGACAAAATTTCAGAATTAGAAAATAAAATTAAGGAATACTATACTAAAAAAACAGTCTCCGCAAAAATTAGATCAAGAACTAAATGGGCCGAAGACGGGGAAAAGCCGACAAAATACTTTTTTAATTTAGAAAGGAAAAATGGGCAGAACAAACTATGGCAACGTGTAAAAACAGAAAATGGTGAGTATAAATGTGACAGTGATTCAATCTTAAATGAACAAGTACAATGTTATACTAAACTTTTTGCCACGGAAGGGTGGGACAAAACAGCGGGCGAACAACTTTGTCAAATTATCGTAGACAAGGTAAGTAAGGAAGATCAAGAGATGTTAGATAGAGATGTAAATATTTCTGAAGTAGAAAAGGTACTAAAATTACTTAAACAAAACAAATCACCTGGCGAAGATGGTATAATATCAGAATTTAATGTTTTATACTGGGATATAATAAAAGACGATTTCCTTAGTTTACTACAAGAATTTTTTAATGATACTTTATTGAGTAACTTTCAACATAAGGGGGTCTTAACCTTATTACATAAAGGAGGGGAACGGGAAAATATAAAAAAAATTGGAGACCACTAACTTTAGTAAATTGTGATTATAAAATGATTGCAAAGATTCTATCTGAAAGACTTAAAATAGTATTGCCTAAAATTATTCATACCGATCAGAAGGGGTTTGTTAAAGGTAGAAATATAAGCGAGGCTAACCGAATGATTCAGGACATTATAGAATATATTGACAACGAAGATCAAGAAGGAATTATATTATTTTTGGAACAACAAAAAGCTTTTGATAGGGTTGAATGGGAATGGATAGATTTTGTATTGGAGAAATTTGAATTTGGCGGGAAATTTAGAGCATGGATAAAGATGCTATTATATAATGCTACTACGTGTCTCAAAACTAATGGGTTTGTATCAAGCTACTTTTCTATTACTCGCTCCGCTAGGCAAGGGTGTCCAATAGCGCCTCTGTTGTATATCATACAAGCTGAACCCATAGCATGTGCGATAAGGGGTGACATTAAAATAGAAGGATTAAAATTACCAGGAGGGGGAGGGAACTTTATAGAAACCAAATTTATATGTATGTTTGCAGATGACACCCAGGTATTTAATAAAAATGAAAAATCTGTAGAAAATACTTTTAAAGTTTTGTCCTTATACGAAAAAGCTTCGGGTTCGAAAATAAACTATGGCAAAACAAAAGGCTTACTATTAGGGGCTTCTAAAAGAAAACGATTTAAATTTGATAAAATCAAATGGATCACAGGCAATGTTAAAACTTTAGGGGTGTGCCATGGTTATGAAATAGATGACAATGATATTTGGAGAAAAATAATAGAAAAGGTTAAAAACTGTGTACATGTATGGAAAAGTAGGAAGCTTAAATTTAAAGGTAAAACACTTATAGTAAAAAATATGATACTTTCTCTTTGTTCTTACGAGATCGAAATACGAGGAATTCCGGACAAATATACTAAAGAGCTAAATAATATAATTTGGAACTTTATATGGGACGGTAAAGTGAACCAGGTAGATAGAAATGTCTGTTGTTTGGACGAAATAAAAGGGGGGATGGGAATGGTAAGTATAGATACGTTTATAAAAAGCAAACAAACAAAACTAGTATATCGTTTAATTCATGAGCCATTGGAAAGCTGTAATGCGATTGGTAAGTATTGGCTTCGGAAATTTGACGAAAAATATAATGACACTTTTTTTGTATGTAAATGTTCAAGTTTGAATGGTTTAGATATGAACCAACTACCACAAGTTTATCAGAAAATTATAAATACGTGGTCAGTATTTATTCAAAATGTTGAAATACCTCCATATAAAAGTGCTATTTTAAATACGAGGATATTTGGAAACTCTTCTATTCGTTTCAAAAATAAACCATTGTTCTACTCTTCTTTTTTAAAAAGCGGTTTCACAACTATCCAGAACATTTGGAATTTAGAAACTACAGATTTCATCAGCTGCAATGAAATTTATAAGAAGTTGATTGATCGAAGAAATTGTATTTCCGAATTTTCAAAAATTAAACAGGCAATTCCTAAAGATTTCGTGCAAATTTTGAAATCTTGCGGAAACCAGAATTTGCATCATGAAAGTAAATTAAGGATTTCAAATGACCTTGCGATCATTAATTTAAACAACCAAAAAATTAAACCATCAAAGTTAAAACTCAATTTTATTCGTACGTTTTTGAATAAAGATGTATCTCCAAAATGTCAAATTAAGTGGGAGGAAATATTTGGAACTATACCTTGGGAAAATATGTGGTCGGGACTAAAATTTTTGAAAATTGAAAATAAAGTAAAAGAATTCCAATGGAAATCTTTGCACAATATTTTATATACTGAAGAAAGATTAAAAAAAAAGGTAGATATCAAATGGAAAATGCCACATTTGTCAAAATGACAATAATATAGAAACCCTGCAACACTTATTTTTCAGTTGTAGTACATCCCAGTTAATTTTAAAAAACCTCCAAGAAATACTTATTTAAGTCAAAAATAGGAATAAATAATCCTTGTGGTGAAAAAGAGGTTCTATTGGGTAAAAACACGGGAGAACTAAAATATGATAATTTTTTAAACATAATAGTCATATATTTTAAATGGACACTTTAGAAAATTAGGAATTCAATAAAATTTGATAAAACGCCTAAAACACCACAATATATTTATAAAATCTGGAAACAAAACTTGAAATATAATCTAAAATTTGTTCTTCTTTTGAAAGGCGTTGATATTATCATTGATAAGACAAAATTGGAGTCTGTAATAATGAAAATTTAGACATTTTATATAGAATAATACAGCTTGAGTCAAAGTACATTTATTTTTGGTTTATAGTATTAGAATAATGATTGTATCAAAAACAAATGATAAAAAAAAGTATTAGCCTATCATGGTTAATGTAGTAAATGCACATCTTTTATGTGGGTATCTTATAACAATTTACTTACTATTTTGAAATTAAAGTGTAGAACTGTTAGATGCTTCTAACATTATATGGATATTATATTTTTTACACTAAATATATTCCAAGGTTAAAAGTGGATAACTTTTTTATTGCCTTCTATTTCCCCTGGATAGATGGTTTCTTTTTATAAACAGGGACCCTTAGCCTGATCCTGGACGACTAAGGTAATTGTGCACAGGAAATATTTAGAAATAAAATGTTTATATGTCTTTAAAAAAAAAAAAAAAAAAAGATTATAAAAAAAAAAAAAAAAAAAGCAAACAACTTAATATTATTTCTTGTCTTCCCAGCACTGACGAATCGTCTTTGATATATTATTGTATTATCTTGACTAAATTCAACGCAGTTTCCTATGGGTTTTACATTTAAAATTACTTTTGTTTTGCAGGTTCCCAAATGCAGTTTTGTGAATGCTTTGACCAGTATCATGACTGAGCACGCTGTCCTCGCAGTAGTATTTTGGTTTTCATTTCATTGCTATTGTATTATGAATGAAATTTAATTTGTAAACAAACTGCACATGTCAATTGTGAACTGTCGGGGTAATATAATAATTGTTAAAGCAGTTTGCATGATCTCCAACATTTCTCCAAGCATAAGATCTGAAAGCATACTTTGGCACCACTGCATTTATAAAGAAAATCAAGGAAAACATTTATAATTAAAAAGTACAAAAGAGTTTCTTACTTTACAACAAATACGCCAATTAAAAGGAATGCAACATAGAAGATGAATAAAAAAAAATAAATCAAGTATATTGATTGGATTACAAAAAATGTAACGAAATGGAAAAAAAAGTATTAAAGCAAATTTTTACTCACGGTTATCCTCTGCCACACACATTTTGTTTCCAATAGAATATAATAGGAACATGCAGGTGTTTATACACACATTCATCTTGAATGCCTCTGTCGTTTGATATTACCTATATTACCTAAACGGAAGTTTTTGTAAGATATAAGATACGTGAATAAGTATGTGTCATAAATCAACAAACATACAATATGATACAAAAACTTATGTTATACAACACAACTATAAACCTAAGCTATTAAATAGAAAAAAGTGTATTGGGGTATTTGTGTATCATTTAAAAAGACTGTATACTGCGGTTATAATTGCACATTGACTATTTTAAATGTGAAGAATATACCTATATCGGGCACTAAACTTTTTTTAAAAGGACCATACCAATGAAGTAGTTTTGAAGAACAATAGTGTTGTCATTGTTTGTGTTGTTTTGTTTTATTTAAATGCAAGATATTGTACCTTGTTTTATGAAAAGAGCTTACACAGGCTTTGCATACTGCCAAATCTAATTCAGTTTATTATATTGTATAAATACTGTTTAAACAAAACCAAGGTTTGCGTAGGTATGGTTGTAACTGTAATTTAATACAAGCATAGGTAAATGAGTTTTAAATTTTTATAAATTTAAATTTACTATTTTTATCATATATTTCTGTTTTTTCTGTCAAGTATACTTTTATGATTTCTACTATTTCCTTATTAAATTGCTTTTAAGTGTTTTTCTTTCTTTTCAGTTAGTATGAATAGTAGTTCTATCAAAACGGTCAGATGTGGATATACTATTTTTGTACCGATTGTATACCAAGATATGTATGCAGTAAGATTTTAGCATTTTGACATTGTTAATGCTTCCATATGGAGGGTGGGTAACCAGTTTCATGTTTTCGGTATTAAGACATGTTACTAAGTAAGATAAAGACTGCAAACACTGAACAGTTTTCTGTAGAAGTCTTCTTCTTTACGCTGTATCGACACCTATATTTGTTCCCAAGAAAAAATCCAAAAAGAGTTTTTACTTCGTTCATCGCTTACTCTGTAGCTGGATAAATAACAATTTATACAGTAGATCTTTGAATGATAAGTTTAAGCTGACTATCCTAATGTATCCAAGATATTTTTCTATAATATTGAAAGTTTTCTCAATGAAACTACCATTAGCTTTAATTAGAAGCACAACTTGGTCATCGTTAGCAACTGAAGGTTAAGTCAGTATCCATAGAGAGAAAAAAAATAGGTGGAATTGTGAACTGCTTAAACTTGCAGAGAAAAAATTATCAAATGACGCAATTCCACTGTAGATTATTTTAGTCATTGTCAATAACCTTATAAATGTCCTTTAACAAAAGATAACCATAACAGTTAAAAGATAGATTAAAACAGGGAAGGTATCATTCTAGGAAATTTTATCTTTGTTTTTACGATGAACTTACAACCTTTTGTAACTTTAGAAACTTCTGAGTCAACATGCGAAATAACGATTATTTACAAATAGATATTTCTTGTCTCGTGTCGTTTCTGTTTAATGGTTTCCATAAAAAAAAATGAATGTACGTTTTGTAAGAACGAAATCAGCGCATAACACGCTTTAACCCTGTCCGATAATGATATATGCCAGTTCCGAATCTGGAGTCCAATAGTTGTTCACTTAATATAAATTATTATAAAAATAAGAAGGTGTGGTATGATTGCCAATGAAATAACTCTCCACCATTGACCAGAATGGCTTAAAGGTTAGCAAGTAATATGTTACCGTAAATATGTTTTTGTTTTATTTTCTATTTAATTCGCTTCTCATCTTATAAAACTGAATAGTTTGCTGACTCGGACGCACGATATGTGATGAAATTTGACTGTTGTGAATGTTGTTTTTACGGCCCTAGAAAACAGTTTTTTTGCAGTGTATTTCTTTTTGACAATAAATGGAAATAAAAAATATCCCACCTACTACTTTGGGACAAGTTACGTCAAAATTATAGAAACTTCATCAGTTCTTACTTAAAATATGGACTATTTTATGTTAAGGGGGTCTTAAATTTTTCATTTTGACAGCTTCCAAAGTACCATGTTTTTACTTTTTTTTTTTTTTTTTAGCTTGACCAATCACTATATAAGGTACTTTAAAATTTATATCTTTTTTGAAGTGAAGTTTCCTCTTCCCCCTACTTTCTATTTGAGACATAAGATATGAAGAAATAAATTTGGAAAGGTTATAAAAAGGGTTGGTAACACGCTACTAGGGACTATCAAGGAACAATAACTGTGTCCCCGGACTGAATGTTCTGAATATTCTTCGTTTTGTTGATCTTCGTATGATAACTGTCTCATTGCAATAACTCACATCTATCTATATTTACCGTGTAACAATATTTAAGGAAACTGAAGTTTTAAAAACTGTCAAATTACACCTGTGTCAACCTTTGTAAACTTTAAATGAAATTTAAAGAAACTAGAATGAAAGTATATCACTGAACTTATGAACTTAAATGATTTAAATTATACTCGTTGTTTTGTATAGTATATATAGTACTATTATTAACAAACTTACGATGTCTATTTCAATTAATGGTTGGTCGAGGTCTTACTAAAAGTCACGTAAAAGGAATTTCAGTTGTCCTTTTTGTCCGAGGTTTCCTTCGCATTTATTCTTCCTCTATTACAAGCTTACATCAGACTTTATACTTGGTTATAATGGTTTAAACTTACAATCATAGGTCACGAATCAGTTAATACAGGTATAAAAATACAACACATATTTTGTTATGTTCATATAGGTGAATTAAAAAAACTGACATGAATACATTTCCTTCGACTGGTTTCCCGTGTCTGTTTCAATGTAGATCAAGTTTCGGTAAATAAAGAAACAAGTACACCATGATCACATGACAAGCCCAGTTTATTTGACCACTAAAATCCTGTTAAACCGGAATTTGAGTATACACAAAGTGTATCTAAGTTTACGAGCTCGATAAACAACATCACTATAAGATGATGAGGTGATATTTGGTTTGTAATAAGTTGTCCACAGGAACAGCTAAAATTGCAAACAGAATCTTTGTATTTATTAAAGAATTTAGTTATTTTTTCTTGGTAATTTGTAACGAAATTATTTCTCAGTAAACCAAGTTGAACGATAAATCAAGTTCATTACAATCTTAATCATACAAAAGAGTACGGGCATAGCAACATAGTTGATCATAGTTGGGATAAATAAACAACATAAGATGGAGCTAGAGGAATATCAACGTCCACAAAAAGAAAAACTAATAGGGAAGGAAAAAATCGTTGTTTTTGTCGTAAATCTTTGTAAAGAGTTTCCCGTGTGAAACTTATATATCTAACTATATACATGTATAGGAAAGGACAACTGTTGCTGTTTATATTGACTCCATAGGGAAAGTTTCAACAATACATTGAATTTCAAAGAATTCTCGATTGATTATTTAACGAAAAATATCATGATCAAAATAACCGTATGTTTTGTTGAAAGAATCACTTAAATGAATTTAGACTCAGATGGGTCTTTACTAAATTTGATCACAATTTGTATTCAAGAAAGCAAAGGCACAAGTCTGAAATTAAAGAACGCTATAGGTGCCCTTAGGAACTCCGATACACTCTGTAGTCGAGAAATAAATGTTGCAAAGGAGAAAATATAATGCTTTAAACATATCATATCACTTCCAGTAAGTATATCAATCAAGTATAACTTTTTTTTATCGTAGAAAAAGTCTTTAATTAATTAATCATTAATTATGTATTATGTCCCAAGTCAGGAGCCTGTAATTCAGTGGTTGTCGTTTGTTTATGTGTTACATATTTGTTTTTCGTTCATTATTTATATAAATTAGACAGTTAGTTTTCTCGTTTGAATTGTTTTCCATTGTCATTTCGGGACCTTTTATAGCTGACTATGTGGTATGGATTTTGCTCATTGTTGAAGGCCGTACGATGACCTACAGTTGTTAATTTCTGTGTCATGTTGGTCTCTTGTGGACAGTTGTCTCATTTGCACTCATACCACATCTCTTTTTTTTAATATTTAAATGAGTTGTGGCAAACAAATTTGCGATGAAAATTTTCAAACGACCATTTACATTAAATAGAAAAAAAGATTACATAGAATTGTAGCGTAAGGAGTCGAAAATTCAAAACTGTCAATCGAATTAAAAGGAATATTAAAAAAAGGTTTTACTATCCAGAATTAATTGATTTCCTAATTTCCATATGCTTGATTACTAAAGTTTAAGGACCTATTTAATATCTCCACCTTTTGTACATGCAATAAGATGTTAAATCTGAGTTTTCTCTTAAAACGTCAAGTTATCTAATGCTGTTTGGAAGTTTCTTTTCCATTTTCCGATGATCTGTTTATTCTTTTCAGTCACTATGGAGTGTTATTTTTTAGTCCAAGATGTATTCATATATTTTTAGCAGAACATGTTTTAAAATGAGGAAAGGGGTATACTAGATAGATAAATTATATTTTCAAAAAAGTAGTCTCAGTTCCCATTATGGACAAATATCAGCACATTAACATGTTCAGAAAGATGATACAAACGAACAACTTACAGCTCAAATATAGAGTATAATTATGGGCATTGCTCATTGTTGAAGGCCGTACGGTGACCTATAGTTGTTAATGTTTTGGTCTTTTGCGGATAGTTGTCTCATTGGCAATCATACCACATCTTCTTTTTTTATATATAAGATGAATCAATAATATAACCATAATGTACAGTGTTAGTTAAGCATACATCAGAAGCAGCATCGTAAATGGATGTTAATAAGACATCTAACCACAAGTACCCAAAGGACGAGGATGCACACATCATATTAGTCACCGTACAGATTCAACCATGAACAAAACAAGATACCATTTTGTATTATGAAAGACCCCGGCATAACAAAATGTGAATTGATTCAAAATAGAAAACAAAGATCTGTATATATTATTCTAAAAAAACAAAAAAACGAGAAACAAATACGACAGACTGCAATCCTAGACTACCATTACCCTTACCTGGAACAGTGAAGTAGCAACACAACATAAAGACAAAACGTTTTTTTTTGCAAGTCAGTCACTAAACTTAATAATAACTTGGTGATGTATCACACCGTCGAAAACGAAACACGTAGATCTACCCCAATGTATGTAGTTTGTACCGACACTAGCTTTCATGTAAAAAGTGACTAACTTTGGCAATTGTTTGGTTGAATGGAATTGCTTCACATGTATATTGGTCATCAAAATAGTTTTATGTTTCACGTGTTTTGATGGAAAACAAAATTTTGTTTTATATATGAGCGAAAGTAAATTTTCGTGTGCATACAATGATGTATGTCAGTTTTTTGAAAACGGGGCTACTTATGGTTTATCGAGATAAAGAATCGATTGTACACTCTTGAGTAGTGTTGCTGTGCAACATATTTGTTTTTCGTTCATAATTTTGTACATTCATAAGGCCGTTAATTTTCTCGTTTGAAATGTTTTACATTACACTTTATAGCTAATTATATGCAAAATTCAAGCTAAACAAAACTTACGTTCAATAAAATCTGTACATATTCTGTGTCCACGCTTAACATTTTTAAACTCTTTTGGTTTGCAGCAACTTTTGATCAATAGACGAATGGAATATTTGACACTGTATGATAAGCAGCCAACAATCAGAGTTTTTTTTTATTGTAATTTAAATTCATGAAACATTCTTCCTCCCTAAAATACGGTTAGAGGACAGTCATTTGATAGGTGGATTGAGGAAAGGAACTTTCTTAAAATAGATATTAAGACATGGTAAGGACTGAAAATAAAGTAAATGGCCAAGATAGAATGGGAATTAATATCATCTGAAACACGAAATGCAACCATTTGCAAGAGTATTTGTGAGCTTTTGATTTTGTCATTAAGTTTGATCAGGGAGTTTCCGTTTTGAACTTTCCTCAGAGTTTTATTTCTTAAAAGCAAAATAGAAAAAAAAACCATTTAATACTAGTTTTGTACTGTCTGGTTTTATTGAGACGCACTCTTTTAGAGAGAGTGCCACTCTCTCTGCACGTTAAAAACCATTGTAACAACTCTTGGAGGGTCCGTAGGTGGCCTGTTGCAAGGCAAAATTTCTGTCCCTATCCAATTTTCCCTCATGTTCCAGTGGCAGTCTAAATTTTCCCGACTTTCATACCGGACGGCTTCTATAATGGAACCTACCCATTGTGTTCATTGTTAATTTGTTCTCGTTCTGAATATGCATACCATATGTGCCACTGGACGTTAAGAGCATACGATACAGTTTTGATCCCGTATTTACATTTTGATAAATATTTTGGTATAGACTATTTTTTACCTGATTAAATCAAATATGTAATAAAAAATATACCATCATGTGCTACTATTTTAGTAAAATGATGTCGAAATTTTGTATGTTTGCTCAAATTTGGATTAGTGGCCATATTTTCTCTTTCGAAAGAAAGATATATTTTTTTTGTTGTAAAAGATAAACACTTTGATCCACTGAAGTGGTGATTTTTTTTAATCTAAAAACCTAAAAGTTTGAAGGACACTTCCATGCTTTTCTCGTATTTCAAAGATACAGGATTTTCGTTTTGTATTGTACAGTGATGCAATCCATGTTGGCCCCTTTGATTAAAATGAATACATTTCTTTTTTGAGAGAGAGGTTTATTATAGCACGCTAGTATCCTTCAAATTTTTGGTAGATTATAAAGTTTTAAAGATTCTTCCCTTTATTCCAATAGCTAAACAGTCAGCTAATTCCTCTATTAGTCTTTAGTAACTTTTTGTCTCATTAAAAAAAAAGTGCACCAAATATTTTTGTCAAATATTTTTGTCTATGTAATGTATACATGTAGTACTAGTCTAAACATATACAGATCTGTATTTAAAATTCAGAAAGATTGCACTCTCGGACAGCATTACACAAATTTAGCCAATTACCCATTTATCGCTATTGGCAATTCAAGAGATATTCCGAAAACTGTAAATATTATCTTTTTGCACTTGGCATACTCACTCTTACCATATCAAAATCAGTTTAAATACAACATCCAAAAATTTATTTCACCCATTTTATTTCATTTCAACCCCATAAAAACCAAGAAATGAACGAAAAATGCCAAGAAAAAAAATCTTAATCAAATAGAATTATATGCATTGTAGGACGACGCACAGTGGGTCATTAATTAATTGTGGTCTGGGCCCGTAAGTTAAGGATAAGATAAGACACATTTGTATACTTTATTTGAGTGTCACACATTGATTGATACAGTACATATATACATACACATTTAAGTAATATCTTTAAAAATCCAACCAATGCCCTGCCAAACAGTTAACTTATGAAACACTTAAAAACATACATGTATATACATACAATAAACTGCAAGTTAATTTGTAAAATATTCCCAAAGTTAAAATTCTAATTATTTTAATTTTTATATCGCTTTCAAAAATACAATTGAAATTAAAAGTTATATGAAATACACTTTTAGATTTCTTATTATTATAAAAAAGGTTATCAGTTGTTTTCTAAAATAGAAATGAATAAAATAAAAATATAAATATCAAAGAATAAAGATACTACCTTCTTTTAAAACTAAGACAACAATTAAAGATCAAATATAAAATGTTAACAATTTCCTTCTCATAAAACATTTCTGTAAAATTATACATAGACATATGCTTTTGCTCGGATCTCATATAAAAAAAAACTTATTGTCCATATGTAATTGTATGTAAATTCTCAATTAAATGATACATCAACCTTACAACCATATATAAATAGTTCCGGGGAGTGAAAATGGGTAAAGCATGTCAATCTGTTCATTTGTTACATTTATTTCCTCCTAAATAAGGAGCACATATTGTTAAGTACTGAAACACCCCTTTTATTGCATTATTGATAATAGACTTGTTAAGTCATGTGATAAGCAAACCTTCTTGACAACCCTTAAATTGGGACTTGGACTCGTCCATTTAGGTAGTATATAAGACCGCACAGAAATCAGTTCAGACCGACCGTGCAAGGGCTGTATAGCCAGTCAAGGTCGTTAAAAACTTCCATTTGTTGTTTGTTCAGACCGTACCGACCGTGCAAGGGCTGTATAGCCAGTCAAGGTCGTTAAAAACTTCCATTTGTTCAGACCGTGCAATGGCTGTATAGCCAGTCAAGGTCGTTAAAAACTTCCATTTGTTTGTTCAGTGTCGGCCGACCGTGCAAGGGCTGTATAGCCAGTCAAGGTCGTTAAAAACTTCCATTTGTTCAGTGTCGGGTACCCCCTGTCCCCCCTCACATTTGCAAATGCACATTTATATAAAATATATATTTAATTGTTAAAATCAATAATGAAGGAAATTTTCAACTTCACAATTAATAAAAATTTGGCACTTGAAAACATCTGAGTAAGTCTTTTGTTCATTATTTCTTCAAACTAGTATTTTTTCTCAAACTCTACAGAACCTTTTGTTGTTTATAAATGCTTATTATTCTAATTAGATAAATAGGTGCAATATACATCTGATCTTCATTTGAAAAAATAAACAATAAGGAAACAAATGGTGATTGTTTCCCATTATAAAATATATTTATCATACAAGGAAACAATGAACGATTCTAATCACACAAACTAAATATTCCGGCTTTGTGTTTTATGAAAAGATTATGAAATATGTACATGTCAAGTTGATAAGCAAAGTGATATGTAATATGTAGGATAAAACTTATACATGTATGATAAACAAATTTATTTTTACTATCAGTTTAAAATATGTGAGGTAAGTTTAAATATATCTATTTTACACACTTTAATAAGTATATGATTCACAGGTAAAACATTATCTAAGTACTTTACTACTAGGACAACAGTACACTAATGGATATAAACACAATATTGACAATAAGAATTTATCTGCAAGTATTCTGTAAGACAGAATATACTCATTAAAAATATGGTAAATGTTAAAGTTTGTAAATGTTACAGGTTACATGTAAGCTATTCATGTATTTTTATACTTCAATGTTTTTTTGGAAAGGTACCAAATTTTAATTCATTATGCATTTATTATAATCACAGCTGTCATAACTTAGTTGACAATCTAGTTTTGACAATGAAAATTGTTTTTTGATCTGATGTATTTATGAAGTATAAATAAATTATGATGTAAAGGATATAAGTAAAAATATAAAAATAATCAAGGATTTAAAGGGAGATAATTCTGTATTTTTTGATGCAATGACAAAAATAGGAAAATCATATCAATTTTTTTACTTTAAACTTCCTTTACACAGGTAGTTTATTTTCAACTGGCAAACTGAAAGAATTGAAAGTTCAATATGTTCAAACATTAAAGATTATTTTAAATACGTTCTGATTATCCGGTACTAGTAAAATGTTGACCTAAGAGTTTAAAATACCCATTTAATATATCTGGTCCATTTTTTCTGCCTTCTAAAATAAGATTTTTTATTTAAATCAAAAATCAACCAACATTTGTTTTGATTAAAGAAATGCAAACATGGATTAAGTCAAATTTGGTGAAAACTCAGGTCTACTAGGTTGATCTCATGATTATCTTGAATATTTAACCAAACAAATGTAATAATACATTTCAGATTGTTGGAAAGTTTGAATCAATCAAAATTGACAGAAACTAGAGTACAGTGTTTTATACAACCTCATCTTGCCCTATTGTAAAAATTTAAGTAATCTATAATTTATTAAACAACCTGCAACCACTGAATTAGAATTCAAAGCTCTTGGCTTGGGACAGGCACATACATTCAGTCTCTTATTCATACCTCTTGTTCCTCACTATTTTGTATTTTGCGATATTTTATCCCTTAAATAGCCAATTTTATATAACCAAACTTGGGATGCTACATAGGACATATTTCAATCATTATTGAATATTTGTATTTTGTGTATTTACTCTTTTGTGAATTCTATTAGTGAATAAGGAATTTAAGTGTTCAATATAATAAAAAAAATCAATATAGGCTTATATGCAGAACCTATCAAACTGACAGATAAATTTCCATATAAAGACAATTTTACATCAATGGAAGCTGAAAGTTGCAAAAAACAAATAAATCTAGTAAATGTAATTCAAGAATCCCTCAACCACTCTATTTATCAAAATATGTTCCAATTAGCAAAATCAATACCTTACCTATAAATGCATTTTTTTCTTCTTCATGACCAAGTCTATAACAACGTGGATAAAAATGGTCTGGATTAGCATCTTCAAACCATGGAACATTTCTCATGTTTACACATAAACCAACCTTAGTAGTGAATGAGCCAGCTTTAAAGTCAAGGTCGTTAAAAACTTCCATTTGTTGTTCAGTGTCGGTGTATAGGCCATTCTGAGCGGTTATAATTAATTCCTATATAGTGTGAATAGTGAGTATAATTTGTTCTTTGGATTAAAGTAGTGAATTCCAAGTGAAGTGTGGATTATTTATAATAGTTCTAATATTCGGAATTCTAATAATATATTCAAAGTATATCTTCAATTGGAAGTGAGTCTGAATCAACTTTCTTCGAAAATTGAAATATTCATCTAGACAAGGAAAACATTCAGATTCGGGATGATTGTTATATTGTGTAGTAATACTCAATTCGAATCACTGTTTTATTTCTAATAACAGAATTAAAATGTAAAATTTTAAATATAGTTTGTGTCCGTCAATTATTAAACATTTGATAAAATACAGTTGAAGAAGTTCTTACATGAAACGTGACAAATTTAACAGTTCAATGATTTTAATGGCAACAATTTTTTTTCAATTAATGACAACCTCAATGGTGATAATAAGTATAATTATGAATGTATTCATTTGATAAAACAAAATATCTAAATCAGTTGTACATGTACATGCATGCATATAAAAAAAAAGAATAGAATTTGAATAGATAAAACTATACTCATATTAAATTGCTGAAACAACTTATTAGCTATCAATCTTTAAATAACTATATTTCCTGTTTAATTTGCGGCCGCCATTTGTTTCATATTTGTGACATCTAGTTTTTTTCAATCGTCTATAGTTAAACTAAATCTACAATTATCTAAGTTAAAATAATGTAAAACATCTGTAGTACAACTTGTCTTCAACTAAATAAATTATAAATCCGTTGATTTTGGAATTTCGAAGCTGTTTTCTAGCTGTGTGAATATTTCTAACATTTGCCCTACATCAGACGATTTGAACTCGTATCGTTCTTTGTTGGTTTCTAATTGCAAAACTTTCTTGCCTGCAATATACAAATTTTCATAGATGAGACATAAAATCAAACGGCGAATACAGCAAACAACATGGCGAAATATTAGTTGAAGGAAGTAAAACTATAAATCGCTTAATAAAACAATATCAAGAACCTCGAATGGCATTACCTCAACTATGCAAAAGAAGCGAAACTAAACTTTTAAAAGAAAGATAAATCATTTCATCAGCTAAACAAGAATTATCAATCTTACCCTTTGTTTCTATCATCTGAAAGTTTTTGATGTCTGTGAAATGAACGACGCTCTCCCCATTCTCCGTCAAGCACTGTAGGCGCTTTGGTAAAGTACTATTTAAAATATTTATTTTTACTGCTACTCTAGTCTTGTTCTTGAATTCAGTATTAACTGAAAAGAAAATTTTCAACTTTCAACAGATGCTACCGAGAAATTAGCAAATTGGTTTATAGAACGCTTTGTTTTACGACCTCAGTTTCTATATCTGTTTAACAATACAAATGCAACTAATACTTTTTTTTCTTTTTGTTTACAGCAAAACAACAATTTCCAAAATAAACTACGTGGCTGCTGTCGTAAAACAGTAAAATTAGTGTCCTTATGAAATATATTGGTCGAATAACAATAATAAACAAGAATGTGTCCAAAGTACACGGATGTCCCACTCGCACTATCATTTTCCATGTTCAATGGACCGTAAAATCGGGTAAAAAAATTAATTTAGCATTAAAATTAGAAAGATCATACCATAGGGAGCATGTGTACTAAATTTCAAGTTGATTGGACTTCAACTTCATCAAAAACTACCTTGACCAAACACTTTAACCTGAAACTCTCACTTTCATTTTCTATGTTCAATGAACCGTGAAATTGGGGTCAGAAGTATTATTTGGCTCTTTAATTAGAAAGATCATATCATAAGGAACATGTGTACTAAGTTTCAAGTTGGTTGGACTTCAGCTTCATCAAATAAAATTGAGAATGGAAATGGGGAATGTGTCAAAGAGACAACAACAACCCGACCATAGAAAAAAAAAACCAACAGCAGAAGGTCACCAACATGTCTTCAATGTAGCGAAAAATTCCTGCATCCGGAGGCGTCCTTCAGCTGGCCCGTAAACAAATATATACTAGTTCAGTGATAATGAACGCCATACTAATTTCCAAATTGTACACAAGAAACTAAAATTAAAATAATACAAGACTAACAAAGGCCAGAAACTCCTGACTTGGGACAGGTGCAAAAATGCGGCGGGGTTAAACATGTTTATGAGATCTCAACCCCCCTCCTATACCTCTATCCAAGGTAGAAAAGTAAACGCATAACAATACGCACCTTTACAATTCAGTTCTAGAGAAGTCCGAGTCTGATGTCACAAGATGTAACCAAAGAAAATAAACAAAATGACAATAATGCATAAATAACAACAGACTACTAGCAGTTAACTGACATGCCAGCGCCAGACTTTAATTAAACTGATTGAAAGATTATGATTTCATGATATGAATATCAGGAAAAACCCTTCCCGTTAGGGGTTTAGTATCATACCATCATAACATATATGAGAAGAACATAACCCGTGTCATGCCAACAACTGTTTTTTTTATAAATGTGTTTAGTTCCGATGCAAACACCCTATAAATGAATCAATATTAACGCCATCTTTAATGACCTGACAACAGTATCGTAATTATATTCCTTCTTAATAAGTCTCAATCAAAGGTTTTGTTAGTTTCTGAGGTGAATACTGACATTTTTGTGCTTTATAAAGAATATTTCAATAAAAAATTGGATGTGAAATACCTGAACGTATAAGAAGTCTGCATGTTGAGCTATATTTGACCAAAAACTTTAACCTGAAGTGGGACGAACGGACGAACTGACGCACAGACGGTACGACGGACGAACGGACGGGCGGACGGACAGACCAGAAAACATAATTCCACTCTACTACAAAAGGAATGTAAGTTCATAATGTCTAGCCAATCCCCTTGTGTATATGGCAATGTTAAGAATACCTCTAAAATGACAACATTACGTGACAGGAATAAAGTACAAATAAACCCCAAAACATTTAGGACAGAGAAACACATGTATAAGTGATATACTAGTATATTATAACATGTAAACCACAGAATAACACGGTTCATGGATGTACAACACCACGAACGAAGTATGAACTATGCGCCACACAATTGATATATGAAGAGCAAGATTACCAAAAAGTAATCAAATATTAGCCAAATCCATCTACGGTCAACATTGCCTGAGGGGGTTGAAATCATAGTTTTCTAATAATTTAATAGTTTTTAATCCGAACGTCACATAATGTCTTTTGTAGTCTACTGGTGTCATGTATACACAATTTCAATATATTTGTTCTTTGAAAATATCTATAATTTAACGTTTAAGAATTACCTTGTAATTTTGTGTTCTCTTTCAACTTTTCTGTCTTTAAGTCTTGCACCTTTTCAGTCATAACACTCTTTTTCATTGCATCTTTTCCAATTGCTGGATTTTCAAATTTGCTTATTTCAACCTGAATCTGTTCCAATATGATTTCCGCGACACTTGCTATGGTTGATTCTTCTTCTAGAACAGCAAGGACAGGAATTTTACAACTGATGTACTTGTAAATACTGTTGATAAAAGCCATTCCTTTCATTGAATCCATTCCCAAAGAAGCAAACTTTGTGTCTAACTTAATCATTGTTATATCAACTGCGCATGCTTCAGCTGCAATTTGAGATAATGTTTTTTCTATCTTTTCCTTCCTTTCTTTTGTTGATAGTTTTTGAAAGTCATCTGTCTGAACGACCTGAATGTAAGAAGAATTCTGTCCTGTTTGACGAGTTGAGTATTGAATATTTAGATCATCAATTATTGGTTGGATTCTTGAAATTATGTGCAACATGTCTGGTGATACGTGCAATACGGTTTTCCAATCAACTATTGCGCATATGATTTGTTCCGGGTCTACAAATAGGCTGTGAAGAAAACATTGAATTATGTCACTTTCCTCCATAGTCGGAAATCCTTGTGATTCAAGATGTTTTTCAGTTTTTTCATCTATTAGACCTAATTTCAGAGCACCCCAATTGATTGTTTGACCAGGAAGCCCAATACCTCTTCTAAACATTGCAATTGAATCTTTAAAGGAATTTCCTGCACCATAATTGGTCTGACCAGCGTTTCCAAATGCTGATGTTATTGAAGAGTGTAAGATGAAGTAGTCAAGTGGTAAATCCTTTGACAAGAGATGAAGATTCCATGTGCCTAAAACTTTTGGTCTAAGGACCTTATCAAATTTATGTTCCGTCATATCAGGTAGGAGAGCATCATCGACAACAGCTGCACCATGAAAAATTCCTTTTATTTCTTGCTCTGGAAAAGAATTTCTGATTTGTGCAAACGCGTTCGATATGGAAGAAAAAATTGAAATATCAGCTTGAAGAGTTTCTATTTGACAGCTATGTTTATTTTTTACCATATCTATATTCTGAAGTTGTAACTCATTAGGTGGTCTTCTGGAAATACTCACTAACACTCCTCCACCAATTGCAGCGATCGCTTTAAGTATTTCCCAACCTAATCCCGTTAGACCGCCTATTATGATATATAGAGCGTGTTTACTAAACAGTTGTCCTTGGAATCTTGCCACAGGTATGCTTTCTGCAACTATTTCATTTGTATTTTTTGAAAAATTTTCAAACGATAAAATATGTCCATTCCTACATGGAGGTAACTCTATTTGTCCTAAGCTATTCTTTATTTGCCTTGATGATAACCACTTTTTTACCTTTGGAATGGTATTTGTCAACGTTTCTTGAGAAAGTACCTGGTCACAGTTTATCTGAGTGAGAGATACATTTGGAAATTTATGACGAATATTTCTTTCTAAGGATTTGCTCATTAGACTGGAAAAGAAATAGACAGGGACTCTCATACTTTCCAACTGGTTCAAAATTTCTTCTATTTCATTGATATTGGTTGTCAAAAGAATAATTTGATATCTACTGGATGCTACTGCTGTTTTTATGGACTCAACATTCCTGTACAACATTAACTTGTATTTGAAGTATTGAAAAATGCATTCCAATAAATGACTGTTTAATGAAATGTCTTGATCCAAGAATGCTACCAATGGAGTATTATCCTTGATATGTTCGACAAGGGCAAAGTACATGACAATTTCTAAAAGCATTCCTGGTATGTATTTTGGAAAAAGTTTTTTTTCTAAAATGCATTTATCAGGTACGTTGATAACATTTGACGCAGCGCAAGGAAAACAGGTCACATATTCTGCATGCTTTGAGCAAATTTGCGCGCCAATCTTGGAACTATTAAAACATGTCGCAGATTCAGTGTACACAATGGTGTCGTGCTCTAGACGGCCGATCGTTTCGGAGGAAATAATTTGATGACCATCCTTTGAATGAAATAGCCAAGGGTTTAAATCAGCTGCTGCTTGTGTGGAGGTTTTTGGTGTCCATATATCACTTATAAATGCGGAAGTTACTTTCATTTTCACAAGGTTAGAGGGCATTTTGTGATTATATATATAGTCTTTTGTTGGCACAAATATAAGATTTTCCAGTGTTTCGTGATGAGTTGATCTTAGTTCAACAATTTCTCTTGAATTATATGTGCTCTTTCTATAGAATGGTTCTTCTACCAAACACTTGAAAATTTGGTTTTTGTACAAACGCTGTCCTTGTATTTTAAATTCAGGATTATTTTTAAATTCGCCTCTTTCCGATTTGAATACTATATCCTTCAGTAGAAAAAGGTCTGCTTCTTTATCAAAGTCGATCAAGCGTAAACTTGATAATATTCTCTCCCTCAGAATACATCTCACCATGCCCCATAACTCAGATCCTATAACATTAACCCAAGATTCACCTTCATTGTTTACCATCATCTGTGTTTGTTTCGTTATGATATACGTTGGTATTTCGCCCATTCTTTCCTTAACAAGATGCTGTATTAAATTGGCAAGTACAACACACGATGCTTTTACAGCAGTAAATATCTCATCTGTGCTCTGATCTATAGATCTACACGATAGTCCGGGAAAGAACAAAATATGTGAAATATTTTCCGTTCTTTCAAATTTAGTTTCCATGTATTTGAATAGTACCTCCAACAGTTCTTGTATTGTTATTCTCTCGTAATCAAATGGCAAAGATACAATATAGTGATTTTCGTCTTTGAAAATGTTTTCTAATATCTGTTTAGCATCATTTGTAAACGTTATAGAAAATATTTTTCTTATTTCATTACTTTGCTCATGGCTATTGTCAATTGGTTTCCAAATGATTTTGTAGAGTTTGTCATTAATGTTCTCCTGTGGTACGCCTTGTGCGATGTTTTTAATCTCGTATCCTTTAATCTCAATGACTATCTCTCCATCATCATTCACTATGAAAAGATTCAAGCTGATACCGCTTGAGGTTGATTTCATACGTTTTCCTATAATATGCATTTTCGGTTCCATTGGTTTATAAACCTTTAAGGAGGCAATTCTGACTGGTATCGGTCTCTTCTGCAACTCATTTTCTTGAATATTGGCGTAACAAAGAGCGACCGTTTGCAAGGCACCATCAAGAATAGATGGGTGGAAACTATGACTATTTAAGCAGCTTGAAATGGAAGGGGGTAAATTCATTTCTGCAACATATTCGTCTTCTGATTTTAAACAGTCACCAATTACCGTAAGACTTTCACCATACTCAAATCCAATTATTTTTAAAAGGCCATAGAAACTTGATGACTTGACTTGAGTCTTACATCTTTTCTTGACCTGTGAAAGACTGATGTGCTTCAAAACTTGTCGTCCTGCTTTACTCATTTTTCCTTTGCAAATGGTATCTGCATTTCTTTTAACTTCGAAATATATATTGTCGGTGATAATTGCACGTAATTCAACAGATTGATCTTGACCTACAGCTAGTGGACGTATAAATTGCAAATCTAGTTCAATTTGAGTAAACGACAAACTTAAAACCCTAGTAGCGACTGTTAGTCCAATTTCAGCATGAAGCGCACCGGGTGCAATTTTTCTTCCATGAACACGATGTTCATATACATAAGGCGCGGTGTTAGGGTTTATATCAACTCGAAAATCCTTTGACATTGGTGCCTCAGATATAAAAGGGTGATTGTCTGATTTCTTGAACTCCAGTCTTAGACCTGCTTTCATCGAATCAGCATTGACCAAGTTTGCCTCGCGAAAGAATTTATATCTTGGAATGTCAACAACATTTTCGTCCCCTTTAAATAGTTTACTCCACTTAACATGTATTCTATGCTCATACAGATCACCAAGAGCACAGGTAAAAGTGTATTGTTCCTTTGGTTGGTTCATAGATGGTATAGAAATGGCGTGAAAGTCTGTAATATTTTTCAGGTGAGCTTTAACAACAGGCTTTGGACCAATTTCTACAATGACATTTATACTATTTTTATGTAAGGCACATGCAACTGCTTTCTTAAGTAAAACAGGATCTGTTAAATTTCTTGTCCAGTACGAAGGCAATCCCATTGCATTATCTTTGATTGTTGTACCTGTAACAGTTGATATCAATTTAATCGTTGGTGCATTCCCTGAGATATCGAATAACTTGTTTTCAATTTCCCTACTAACAGTATTCATGTGATAACTGTGATAAGCACAACCAACATCTAGTTCCTTCTTTAAAAGATGTGGCATTTCTTGATCCAGTTTAGACTTCATATCTTGGATTGCATCCTTGTCTCCAGAAACGACACAAGCTTCTTCGCTACTGTACACTGCTATACAAACTTTATTGTTGTATTCTGTACAAAGTGAATGAATTTCCTTTACATTGCATTTACCTATCACCATCATGGAACCACCCCTCGCTTTAGCAGAAAGAAAAGACCGATGGTATATTATCTTCACTGCATCACTTAGACTTAAGCATCCAGAAGCATGTGCTGCGGCTACTTCTCCAACAGACTGGCCTATAATAACGTTAGGTCGTACTTTTAAAACTGTCCATAAATGAAATAAAGAAACCTGACAGGCAAAAATTATCAATGGGCCTTTAAATGGATCACTTGCTATACTATCTTCAGGTTTTTGAACTTCATCAAACAGAGAAAAATCAGTATATTTTTGAAGTTCTTCGTCTACCTCTCGAAACTTTTTTCTGAAATGTTTGTACGTAGCTAACATCTGCTGACATGTACCTTTCCACACTGTTCCTACGCCACAGAATAGAAAAACCAGATTGGTTTCTATTGTACCATCGATCTTTCTAGAATCGATTTTGGAGGATTTTCTCAAAATTTCTTTTTCTAATTCTTCTTGATTAGAAGCTACACATTGCATACGGAATGTGAAATGGTTCCGTTTTACCAAAGATGTATAAGAGAGATCTATGGGGTTATATCGAGACGTAGCTAAACATTTTTGTGTGTGATCTGTTGTTTTCATTAAAGCTTCCAAACTATTTGCAGAAAAGGAAATCAAAACGTATTCGCTTTGATTAGTATGTGGTGACCTTGAGTTCTGCATATGTTTTACAATTGCATGACAATTTGTACCTCCAAACCCAAAAGAGTTCACACATGCAATCCTTGATCCGTCAGGATAGGCTTTCCAATCTGTAACATCTATTGTAACTTGTAGCGGGATATCATTAAAGGGAATGGCAGGATTTGCATTGTCCTTATTAAAATGAAGAGATGGAACAAACTGTCTATGTTTCATCATGAGAAGAGTTTTTATCAAACCTGCTGTTCCAGCCGATGACTCAAGATGACCTATGTTTGTTTTCACTGAACCAATTAAAATCTTATTGCCTTCAACATGCGAGGCAAAAAATGTTGCCAAGGCTTTCACTTCAATTGGGTCGCCAACTGGAGTTCCAGTACCTGAAAAAGAACAGTACTTATTCGGACGACAAATCACAAATCATTGCTTCATTCATTCATTCATTCATTCATTAATTCCTTGATTCATTCAATTATTTATTGATTGATTGATCGATTAATGCGTTTATTCATTTGATCATGCATTCATTCATTCATTCATTCATTCATTCATTCATTCATTTATTCATTCATTCATTCATTCATTCATTCATTCATTCATTCATTGATTCATTCATTCATTCATTCATTCATTCATTCATTCATGCATTCATTCATTCATTCATTCATTCATTTATTCATTCATTCATTCATTCATTCATTCATTCATTCACTCATTCATTCATTCATTCATTCATTCATTCATTCATTCATTCATTCATTCATTCATTCATTCATTCATTCATTCATTCAACACGAATGTGTGTATATCGTTGAAGTGAATTTAGATTTTCATAAAAGCTATTTATTTCTATGCACAAAGTCAAATCCTAAATCTCATTAAACAACAATAAAACATTCCTTTATGAATTGAGAGGAAGTCTTCTCGCTACAAAACATATCTTCAAATCGTAAAATATCTTAACATTATAAAAAACATACCTTCCTTCATTATCAATTTATTTAATGTATATATTTGTTCGGTTTTGGTTTATGGTAGCGAAAAAGAACATTTTAAGCTCTCATTTTCTTATTCATGGTCGACGATTCTAGAAATGTTATATTTACCATGTGCTTCAATATACTGTATGGTTGCTGGATCAACTTTAAATGTAGAGTACATATCTGTTAGAAGTGACTGTTGTTGTTTGCTTGATGGTGCAGTAATCGGAGTATTCGTATGGCCGTCCTGATTACACCCTGTTGCGATCAAACCCCAAATCTGGTCGCCATCCAACTGTGCCTGCATAAAAAATGAGTCAAATTTTAAATCGATCGATACAGTCTACAACAAAAAGACACTTATTTTATGTTTATTGATGTCTTATGAGTAAAAAATTATTTCGCGTATTACTTATTTTAAATTGATTGAAATTTTTCAAAACTTGTACACAACGTTTCTTAAGTCTTCAACACCTTTTTCTGGGAAAATAAAATTTGTTTCACCTAAAGACAACACAAATTACTTTGATAGAGTATAGAAACAGGTAGATATTATAATGTTGATAAAAATAATAGACTATGTACAAATTGTAATACTAGCTCTATTGAAGATGAATACCATTTTATACTTGAATGTAAAAAATATAGTCAGATTCGAGAAAAGTATATAAAAAAGTATTATTGGAGAAATCCTTCTACATTCAAACTTATCCAGTTGTTATCTGTCAGAAATATTAAAGAATTGAATAACTTAGGTATATTTCTAAAATCTGCTGAAAAACTTAGAATTTAATTGCAGTAAATAATATTTTTGTTCTCACTTTATTTAAGTATCATATCATTCTCCGCTCGTATTTTGTATTTTGTATTTTGTATTATGTATTATATGTTCTTTCATGCACACCTTATATTTATATATATATTATATATCTCTTGTGAAATTCTTATATTGGTGTAAAATTGTGTATATGAATCCTATAAGCTGTATTGCTTTCGGAATAAAGTATTATTATTGATTGATAATCTGTTAATCGAATTCTTGTTCTATTGACCAATTTGAAGTTCATTTATCTCAGACTTTTGATTTTCAACTTAAATTCAGGGTTTTGTTAACTAGGTGTTTAACAAATGTAAAGAAAACATCAAAATTTGTGAAATTACTTTATTTGATTAGATCTGCGTAAATTTTCTTGTTAAAAAAACTATGTTTTAGTGTAATTCAAATTCAGCAATTCTTTAATGATTTCCATGTTAATTCTAATTTGTAAAGTTTGTTATGGATATCGTTCACATATTTTTCAATTATCGTTTCAATTCAGGAGACTCAATCGTTTTTGACGCATTAATTTTTTTTTTATATTCAAATAATTTAATGTTCATTTGTCTAGATATTTACTATCAATATATGACTATTATGCGCTTGCATGTACCTGTTTGTAGTTTTTTAGAATGACAATTCCACAACCTTCTCCTCTAACATATCCATTTGCATCCTTCGAGAAAGCACGACTTTTTCCTGTTGGGGAAATCATTTTTGCCTTACTCAGTGCCATAAAAGGCAATGGTGACAATAAACTGTTTACTCCACCACATATTGCTATTTCACTTTCACCTACAATTAACATGATAATTACTTTTAAAAATTGCAGTTGAAGAGAAATTGCATTAATATGTCAACTAGGGAACATAATTGTTGGAAATAAGGAGAAGTGGTTTGATTGTAATTAAGATCTTTCAAGTCAACAGGTATTAAGTGTTGTCGGTGATTTTAATCTCGGAGGGGGACGTCAATTTTTAGATGATAGGGGGTGTCTGTTGGGTTATGTTACCCACAATAATTTAGATCTTTAATATGTTAACCTTTTCATATATTGCGTAGGTCAAAATAAATCCTTTCCTATATTGTTTGAGTTTCGTGAGGTGTGTTGCGGTGGTGGAATATTTTAGGCTAAGATTATCTATGTACTTTGCGCTTAAAAATGATGTTAACCACATTTAAACATTTACATTGAAATTCCTTCACGCTGGTAGAAGCAAAATGCTTATTTCGGCGTATGTTACTACGAATTGGTCCATCACTTCTGTGGTGCAAGTCTGTGTTGGTGGGCTGTCTAACATAAGACCATCTTGACCGAATTCCACAATCATGGCGAAAACCGTTACGCACTATGTGGAAGGAGAGGCTCCGTAAAAAGATCTGGTGTAGCAATGTATGATCGATAATATTTCGAAAGATTCATATGGTTATTTGCAGTATTGCCCGAACCGGCATTGTTTTAATTTCATGAATTCCTTTCACAAATGATTGCTTCAATATTTAAATATTAAATATTCATTGAATTATTGTCAACTTTCTTTAAGCAATGAATATAACCTATATGTTTCTTTCTTTTTTATTTATATATACATGTTCTGAAATTTCAATATAAGGAAAATGTTTCTAGATTTTAGAGACCTTTCTGTCGAACTTTTGCATAGAATATTGCTAACGATTATTATTATAGCAAGTATCTTGGAATACTCAAACGGAATTATACATTTGTTTTTTTCACAAAATATTGCAGACTGAAATTTATATATGGCACTTCTTTTCACCAAAATCATTTATTGTACAAAATACGTATCGTCTTTGTGTTAACAATAATAAAATCTTTTTATAAAAAAGCTTCTACTTGTTTTGTCATTTTTTTGATAAACATGTTTAAATAAGAAATTTTTAAAAATTTGATTTTCGTCTTTTTAATTTTATATGCTATTACGCGATCCTCGCATAACAAAAGGAATACTTACCGGAGCGAATCGACTGACATCCAAGATGAACAGCAACTAATGCAGAGGAGCATGCTGTATCTAGTGTCATTGAAGGTCCTCTTAAATCAAAATAATATGAAATTCTATTAGATGTGATACTCGGTGCCATACCAGTGACAACAAAGTTGTTTAATTCATGTCTTGTATTGGGAAGTCCAATCAAAAAGTCGTCATTCATTGCACCTAGTGTGGAAAATGTATATATTATACGATCGATTATATATCAGGATTAACTTTTGGTGTTGAACTGTATAAGGGGCATCCGGGTGACTCAGAAACATAATTATGTTTATCACTGCTCATGCAAAGTTAACAAATCGTTATTCTTTACATTTCAATTAGTTTGTTCATAAACAATCAATTTTGTACAAAGTTTATAATTTGGTACACTACATGTGCGCATATACAATACTCGCACGTGGCACTAATACAAAATATATAGCTAGTAAGACAAATTATTTACGACAATAATGGACTTCATAAGAACTTTACTCCAAAATATGTCCAAATATAACTCTAGTCATCTAGACAAAAAACTATATAACTATCAAATCAAAAGTATTTGTGTAGGCTTCAGCAATTATATTCTGAAACGTCAAATTATTTATACATGTAAACAGATGTTTTATACAATCTGTAAAGAAATAAATGAACATTATTTTGTTTAAACACAACATTGCAGATAATCTTATGTTGCATTTATTCTAACCAATATGAACCCCAGTTTTTGTTCCCTTTATCGCATGCTTTGTGTAAGCTATTAATATACCTGTATATGAAATGACAAGTAATTTGCCAAAGCTTTCATTCTCTTCTTTGACCATTGACGATTGTCAGCTGATAGAACTGCTAAAAGTATCATTATTCTTTGACGTATACATAAAAAAGAAGATGTGGTATGATTGGTAATTGGACAACTATCCACAAGAGACCAAACTGACACTGACATTAACAACTATAGGTCATCGTACGGTCTTTAACAATGAGCAAAGCCCATACCGCATTGTCAGCTATAAAAGGCCCCGATGTGACAATGTAAAACAATTCAAACGAGAAACCTAACAACCTTATTTGTATAAAAAGTGAACTATAAACAAATATGTAGCATATAAACCAACGACAACCTCCGAATTACAGGATCCTGACTTGGGACAGGCACATACATAAATACTGTAGAGGGGTTAAACATGTTAGCGAGATCTCAACCCTCCCCCTAACCTGGAACAGTGGTATAACAGAACAACATAAGAACAAAATATAAAAGTCAGTTGAAAAAGGCTTACCTTATCAGATGGACAAAAATACAAGTGAACGTGGCCGGGTACTTATACATCCCGACAACAAAAAGACAATAGTAATAGATCTGAGAGTACTCGCAGTTATCTGAAAGCTAGTTCAAAGCCACTAAAAACTAATAAACCATCATGCATCTAAGACTAAACTATCAATCCGTACACATCAAACATCCAATGGATTTAGTTTAAAGACGTAATAAACAGTCAGAGAAAAACGTGACCTTGTGCAATGCCAAGTAACGGCTACGACAGAATGTAGATCCATGAATGTGTATATGTATGTAACATACTAGTAATATTTAGTTTGCTTTTAATCTACTGATAACAAAATCAATATTTTTACCAATAAAAGTAATATTCAATGATCTTATTACAGTGTAGTTTGTATAGTTTACATTGAGGTTCTGCAAAAGGAAATCACGAATTCACTAACATTCCAACTGACTTCTTTTTCATAAAGTGACATCTGTAAAACTAATTGCTACTTCTTTACAAGCAGAACCAAATACAATGTAAGTTCCAACCATGTACTGTCTTCAAAAGCTACACATAACAACTTACAATTTAGATTTATTTCTTTTTCAAGCCATTTTCCCACTATTAAACTGTCTATTTTACTTACAAATACTCTTGGTACAATCATAAACCTGGAAAAATTGTTCCAATAAGGCCTTTGAAAATAAAAAAAAATATTTATTACTTTTTGAGTCAAAATTTCGCTGGAAGTACTTAATAAATTGCATGGCTTTCTGCTTAAATTGGTGATTCAGAGTCAGTTCAAAGTTTTTATCTTTATACCCTATACACCACTTTGCATCATAATCTTATTGAGAAAAATTCACGCACCCAATTAAATGAGCAATGTTAAAATCAGAATGCAAATATATATGTAACAACAAACAATAGAACTTTGTAGATTTGGCTTAAATTGGTGATTCAGAGTCAGTTCCAAGTTTTTATCTGTATACCCTATACACCACTTTGCATCATAATCTTATTGAGAAAAATTCACACACCCAATTAAATGAGCAATGTTAAAATCAGAATGCAAATATATATGTAACAACAAACAATAGAACTTTGTAGATTTGACATGCTTTGATACTATAACTGCACTTTTACACGATAATATTTTTGTAGGCTATGGATATTCCGTATATCGTCAAGGTATTGGAATTTCAATGGCACTGTTTCTTTATTCTTATAGTTAAAATTGATGACTAAAATCAACAAAGACCCATTGAAACAACATCTGATAAAAAAAAATAATAATTTTTTTCATATTTGGATGATATATTGGCTCTCATTTCTCCGGCTGAACTTACTTGAAATTAAGCTATATAAAGCCAACAGCTGTATACCGCTGTTCAAAAGTCTTACATCGAGAGAAAACATATTCGGGTTACAAGCAGTAACCGAGGGAAACACATCAACTATGAGAGGTAAACAACGACAGAACATAAACACTGAAGTGCAACAAAACACAAACGACAATACAACACACACAGGAACGAACTATAAGATAAAAAATGCCATTTTTCTGACTTTGTACAGGACATTTTAAGGTAAATTAAATGGTGATTTGAACCTGGTTTTTGTGGCTAGATAAAACTCGCGATCTATGCAAAAGACAATGTTATAATATAACACTAAAAGGACAATATTACATGACAGGAATACAATACAAATAAGAACGTTCAGGACATAGAAATACACAAATAAACAATACAATAGTACATTTCGATATGCTGATAAAAACGAACACGTAAGTCATGTTTTATCTGACCTTTTATGACGTCATGATCCTAAATCCATTGGATGGTTGATGTGTACGGATTGATAGTTTAGTCTGAGATGCATGATTAATTTTATTACGGTAGTTGTAAGGGGCTTTGCACTAGCTGTTAGATAACTGCGAGTACTCTCAGATCTGTTCCTATTGTCTTTTTGTTGTCAGGTTGTACAAGTACCCGGCTACGTTCACTTGTATTTTTGTCCATCTGATGAGTTAAGCCTTTTTCAACTGATTTTTATAGTTCGTTCTTATGTTGTACTGATATACCACTGTCCCTGGTTAGGGGGAGGATTGGGATTCCGCTAACATGTTTAACCCCGCCACATTATTTCTGTATGTGCCTGTCCCAAGTCAGGATCCTGTAATTCAGAGGTTGTCGTTGGTTTATATGCTACATATTTGTTTATAGTTACATATTTGTTTTTCATTCATTTTCTAATTTAAATACGGCAGTTAGTTTTCTCGATGAATTGGTTTAAATTGTCATATCGGGGCCTCCTATAGCTTACTTTTCGGTATGAGCTTTGCTCATTGTTGAAGGCCGTACGGTGACCTATAGTTGTTAATGTCTGTGTCATTTTGGTCTCTTGTGGACAGTTGTCTCATTGGCAATCATACCACATCTCCATTTTTATACGTTAAACCACCTAAGGACAGCACACAAAAACAGCACAACAGAACCACGAACTTTCTTTCACATGACTGGATCAACACCACAAAAGAGACGTTTTTAACTTTTTTGTTATAAATGAATAATTTAATTTAGGATGTATCGCGTCTTCTGATTGGCTGACGTTATTTTGTTATGCGCACATATACATCATTTAGTTATGTGACCGTGACGTCATCAACGTTTTTTCATGGTTTTCTACGGTTTAAAATGGAATTTAGAATTAGATTATAAGAAATGAATGTAATATTTTTGTCTGTCTATTCGAAATAACATAAAAAATGTGGTGCTCACTTTTAAATAACCCGCTACGCGCGTTATTCAGTGTGCACAAATTTTTCATGTTATTTCTTCATAGACAGAAAAAATATTACAGTCATTCCTTTTAAAACATATCTAAGAAATTTGAAAAAAACAAAAAAATAATTGATGTACATGATTCTTGTAAAATCATTTTTTTTGTATCCCTCACTCATTTTCGCAAAATTTTGGCTAAAAATACTGACTTGATTGGTCGTAAAATTTGAAAACTGGAATACCCAAAAACCATTCATTGTAAATACACAGTTTTTTCACAGAGTTATGTTGATTATAATATTTTTCAAAATTCATGAAATTTTCCACTTGTATCACATGTTTTCGAAATTATGCAAGGACGAGATATCAACGAGACTGAAAAGTCAGAAGAAATCATCCTTAAGTGTATTGTCCTGTTAGGAAGCGTAGAATTATTAGTTACTCTATATTTGGTATATTTCAAAAATATTGACACTTATTTAATTTTTCAAAGTGAAATTTGTGTAGGATAGTTCTTTTCGAATGAAAGGAATTGCTCTTTATTGGCTATTTTTGCACCAACGTTGCACACCTTTATGTGAATAAGGTAAGCATAACTTTATCAAAAAATGTTTTGCCCTTTAAGAAAGTTTTCTTAATTGGTCATGAATTCTAACCTTATTTGATATTTCATGCACGGAATTGATTGAAACGCGTAACAGTTATAGTATATTTATTTTGTTCAGTCTTGTCCTGATCTCCAGTTCACAGCAAAACATACTGACTTCTTAGATTACCTTATAAGTTAAGTTCCACTTAAGAAAGTTGAAGTTCCTGAAATTACGTTATATACTACTATTTGAAACACTTTCTCTTAAGGAGTATTATTGTTCCTGCTTTCTAAATTTCAACGGCGACAAAATATACATATTTTTCTTGTGTTTCAAAAAATCATTTAATTTCACAATACTTGTAAAAATGAACATTATATTTGAATAGGTTGAAGGTGTATAAAGTCTGCAATATTGTCTAAGGGTTCAATATTCAATTCATGACGTTTATTCATGTTTTTGTATTAATGTACTTGAATAATTCTAATCATTCTAATCATTTACTGTGATTTATTTTGTTAAAAAGCTCAAAGTTTTGGTACCATGATTACTTAATAAAATTTCTTATCTTATTTATTATTATTATTATTGTTAGCCATGTCCTGTATAAAGCCGCGGAAGTTGTTATCAAATAATGCTTTTCTATTTATGTTGCTATTTGTTTTTGTTGCAGTTAAGTGTTTTTGCTGTTCCGCTGTTTTGATCTTATATTTTCTGTGATTACCTAAATTTTAGTTTGTAACCTTTTTTTCGCTTAATCGATTTATGACTATTGAACAGTGGTTTACTACTGTTGCTTCTAATCGGTTAGTCTATTAGTTGATATGGTCATTGATAAGTTCCCGTTGGTGTCTGTATTGTGTTGAAGTTATCCATCTTACCACACACAAAAAGACGGCTTTGCATAAACGGAGAAATGAGACTTGTATTAGACAGTTGTGTGTGCCAAGTCGCGTTAACTGTTGATGATTAATGCAGTATTAATAAAAATTGACAAGGAGTTCTCTCCCATACACCTAGGACTATAAATTGATTAAGAAATGTAATTTAGCCAGCTCACAATTGCTTCCAAAATAAATGGATGATTTTTCAATACCATGATTTATAATTATGTTACTTTGTTTAAACGTGTATTCATGTTCTTGTATTAATGTACCTGAATAATTCTAATCATTCTAATCATTTACTGTGAACTATTTTGTAATTCATTTGATTGAATAGTTCAATGTTAGGCACCATGATTACTTACTAATTTTTTTTTATCTTTATAATTATCATGAGTTAACCATAAAATTAGGTTCAACCCAACATTTGTTTTCTTAAAATGCCCTGTATAAAGCCATTTATCATATCAAAAAGTCCGTTTCTCTGTATGTTGGTGTTTGTTTTTGTTGAAGTTTAGTGTTTTTGCTGTTCCGAAGTTTTGATCTTATATTTGCTGTGATTAACTAGATTTTAGTTTGTAACCTTTTTTTCCCGCTTTATTGATTTATGACTATTGAACATCAGTATACTACTGTTGTCGTTAATTGGTTAGTCTGTTAAATTATATGGTCAGTGATTAATTCCCGTTGGTGTCTATATTGTGTTGAACTTTATTAGGTTCGAAGAAATGTCCTTACCAGTTGGCGAACACATTAAACTATCGTCCTTAAGTTATCAGTCATGAATAATGTCAACAGGAATTAAAATCCAATACCGGACGATTCGTGGCTATAAATGAGGGAGATTAATCTTGAAGTAAAAATGTCCTTTATTTTGTTTAGCATTTTTAGATTTATGATTCCTATTTCCTATTAAAACAAAAAAAAAACCAAACTAACAAAACAGAAGTCATTGTAGTTATTCACAAGAAAAACATAATTTTAGTCTACAAAGGTTAATTTGATCTGAGCATCTATTAAGGTGGTATGGGTGTCTTCCTCCATCTTGGATTGTAAAAAACAGAGAACCAAAGGTCAATATTTTCTATCAAGTTAGCAAAATATGATGCAGGAATGCAGATATTTAATGTGAATTTTCATTTAAAAAAAACAATCTATAAGAATATAACTTACAAATATTAATATTTTTCAAAATGTTAATAAGTTTTGGTTGTTTTAAATTTTTTTTAAATTGGCATTTCAAGGGGAGGTAACTCTAAAACAGTGCATTTTCTGAAGGATTCTACATGAAATTTTTCTATTTTGTATTTTAGCCGGAAAAAACGTACGGTGACCCTATCTTTTCTTTTGATATTCTCAAAGCATTGTCTGAAAGCTATCGTTTCCTTAAGTATTTAACAATTCCATCATTTTGTTTAGTTTCTAACCACAAAATGGCGTTTTTTCCTTTAAAATCCATACAAAATGTGTCATTTTGTCACGTCATGTAGCTTGAGAAAATGCGCGGTGACCTATCATTTTTATTATATTTTTCAACATATATCAATAGATACTACATTTTAGCAAAGTATGAACAAATTCTATCATTTTAATTTATGACTCCCATACCACCTTAAATGACTGAACAATAAATTATCAAGTCTTGTTTTTCTGTTTTAAATTCAGACCATATATTTACAATCGATCAACATTTGTTCGTGTTATTTAAGACTGTTCAGCAGTTGTTATTTACTTGTGAGATGCTGAACTGTCTGAAAAGCTACAAAATTTACTCAACAGTAACGATTTGTCTTAGCAGTACTAAATGAATGACTTTATAAATTGTTGTTCAGACATTTTTTATGATGTTAAGATCAGAACGACCATTTTAGACTAAAGTTCATTGACTAGTAATACAGTTTATCAAATTTTATTCTTTTTCTGTAATGAGTATATGATGCGGTTGCAATCCCTTGGGGTCAATTCAACTCGCTTGAAATTAACAAAAGCACTTCTAGTCATAAATATATGTGCATCTTTTATACAGTGACGTTACCTCTTCTTTTTTTTTTTTACAAATACGCATACCCAACTTCCTTCTACATATGTCTCCGTCCTTTTTTGGTTTTTTATTCCTCAAACTCTCTTAAAATTGTCTGATATCACGGATTCGGAAACGAATAATGTATTGTTAATCGTAGATTTCGTAGAACTGGATATCGAAATCTCGATTTCTTGATCGGATGCCACTAAAGAGAATCCGAGATCACGAATTCATTATACCAGATCAATGGTTATCAATCCGATATCATTTATTGAGACCTCAGATTATCAAGGAGAATGAATCCTAGCTCACGGATTTGGAATCCGAGGACACGAATTATTATGATTTTAATGTGTCCACTTTTAGCAACCGTAGTTCATAATTCATTCTTTTTTAATGTTGTTATGGATATTGCAAAAAAATAAATGCGTCAAAATTATACAAAAAGAGGTTCATACGTTATGTGCATTCCAAATATGTCATTGACTATTTTTTTAGGTTAAAGCATACCACATAGTTTCTTTTTTTTAAAGAATATATAAGGAAAAAAACAACTATAGGATTACATGTATACATTTTAGAATATATATATATCGAATGCTAGATAAGAACTGTGATCTAATGACTTTATTATCATAATAGAACATAATATATGGAACAACCGCGCTTGATATAACGTATGTTGATAGCTTTGAAAACAATGCAGTTATCTTTCTTTAAACACCAAAGTTTATAAGTCAAGATTGTTTTCTACTATTATATAATACAAGAAATGACTTATCAATTAAGAACTATAAAACGTAACCAACTCGTTTCTGGGGTTTACCAAGAACGCTTTAAGCCAAATATTTGAAAGCTAAGAATATATAAGAACTTGAACAGTTGAAGAGATGTATGATAAAAAAGGACCTACAATTATTAGCTAAATTCATTAATAGTAAAATTTTCTTAAGGAAGTTGGTACGTGATCAATATTACCATTTGTGCTTTTGGGAGGATTTTACATTAATGATGGACAGAGAAACCTTAGATTATTTGTTCGTCGGATAAACGCTAAAAGTTGTTGATAACCCGGGTTTTATGGTTTCGTACCTTCTAATATGAATACACGAAGATAGTCTTATAAAGTGGCGTCTAATTCTGAATCAATTTTAGTCGACAATGTATATTAGGCCAAATACATGGAGAGATATGTAAACGAATCACTGAACATTAAAAATAAAAAAAACTTGTCAAACCTTCAAAAGAGAGAGCGCTGACTTGATTGTTTATAATCTGGAAAATATTTGGTTTAATAATTCACTTCAAAATAAAGCATTTTATAAACAACAATGGAAAAATCATTTGACTTCATTTACAACGTCTCTTTTTTGTCCTGTATTAGCATTTTTAAATAGAAATTTCTGTACTCCTTTCAATTACTCTTTCAAATTTCAAAAAGAGATTCACAAAGTATCATTAAAGATTTGTTGAAATGATTATTCAAATGACAGGTGTTTTCGAAACATAACAACATTATGTTACATCGGATTTATCTTAGTCAAATCTATATGTCGCGCTCGAACAAAAAAAAAATAAATTCTAGAGCATTGACCACCAAAATATCCCAATTTTCGTGCAAAAGATACAAAACTTCTAATTTGTAATGCAAAACACGCATTTCATCTACGCAAGTGGCGTTCACATCAAAAACATCTGAGATGTTCAATCTTAAACGAGTTTAAAGAGCATTTAAAACAAAACATTCAAAAATTGTGCCTAAAAGACTAATCAAACCTTTAAACAGACTTATTCGGAATGGGTATAGTTACGATGCTGTTTTCAGGTCATTAAGGATTGCATATTTCGATATTCATATTAATGCACGGTTCTTTGCATCGGAAAGAAACTCATTTATTCTAAAAACAGTTGTTGTCATGATACAAGTTATATTCCTCTCATATATTTTATAATTGTATGACCCCAAAACCCGAACGGGAAGGATTGCGTTCGATTATCAAATAATGAAGACATAAGCTATCAATTAGTTTAACTGAGGTCTGGAGATAGTATGTCAGTAACTGTTAGTATTTCTTTGTAAAATTATGTATCATTGTCATTTTGCTTAGTTTCTTTTGTAACCTTTCTGACATCGGACTCGGACCTCCCTTAAACTGATTTTTATTTTTCGTATGGCTGTGTGTAACTTTTTTTTTTTTTTTCATTGGCTTAAGGTACAGGGGGAGTGTTCAAATCTAACACAACATGCGCCTGTCCCAAGCCAGGAACCCCTGATTCTTGTTAGTCTTGTATGTTTTTTAGTTTCAGTTCTTTAATAAGTTTCGGAGTAAAGTATGATGTCCATTTATACTAATTTTTATTAAGGACCCAGCTAAGGACCATCTCCGGGTGCAGGGGTTTCTCGCTGCTCTGAAAATCCATTGGTGGCCTCTGTTATATTCTCTTTGATCGGATTGTTTTCTCCTTGAAATATTCCCGATTGTCATTATCAATTTTATTGAACTGTTGACACAATTTTAAAATCCTTTTTGTTATTCAGTGGTTTGCTCGTTTTTGTGTTATATCTTATCTCACTTTCTTTTTATATATACTACCTTTGATATGTGTTTAAAGACGCTCTGTCTGCCTATTGTAAAAATTGGTCCAAACGTGAAAAATCCGATAAAAAATCTTTAGACAGTTATTTGAATAAAATTATGAATACTGTTGATATTCGAATATCTCATTTAGAAAACAATTCTGAAATTAATAATAGGAACCATGATATACCCATTTCTAGAATAAAAAACAAACTCAAGGTACTCGCAGAGCGGTTTGTGTTCGTACCGGCAGACAAGGCAGCAAATAATGTAGTGGTGGTGTGACGCATATACTACACGAAAGTTCTTCAAAACGAAATTATCAATTCCTCTACATTCAGGTCAGTGCGCACCACAGAGAGTCAAATCGTTAACAAGCATACCACTGCCACTGCCCAGCTTAAAGCATCTTCCGAACATTTGAAAGTCCCTACCATGTACTGGTTACCGAAATTACACAAAAAACCATTTAAATTCCGTTTCATCTCCGCTTCGAGTAAGTGTTCTACTACTAATCTATCAGTGCTTCTAACCACCTCCCTTACTACTATCAAAGAACTGGTTATTAACTTTTGTAATAAAGCTTATGAAAATAATGGTATTAATTATTTTTGGAGTGTTAAAAATTCTTTAGAGGTTTTAGATAAAATACATGCTTTCAATGGTCCTTACAATTCTGTTGACAGTTATGATTTTTCTACTCTGTACACTACACTTCCACACAATCTTATAAAGAAAAAGTTTTTGTATTTGATAAAATGGTCTTTCGAAAAATCTCATTGTAATTTTATTTGCTGTAACTCGTTTAAGGCCTTTTTCTGTAACGAAAAAGGAAAGTATGCTAGATACACTTACTGGAAATGTGAGGATATGATTGAAGCTTTAAACTTTCTGCTTGATAACATTTATGTACGTTTCGGCGATAAAGTGTATCGTCAGGTAGTAGGTATTCCTATGGGCACCAACTGTGCCCCTTTAATAGCAGATTTATTTCTATATTGCTATGAATCTCAGTTTATGACCAAACTCAGTAAAGACCCATCATTGTTACATTTGGTTGATACATTCAAAAATACCTACCGTTATCTGGATGATATTTTTTCGTTGAATAATCCAGAGTTCTCTAAATATACTTCAGAAATTTACCCAAACGAACTTACTTTAACTAAATCTAACATAAACAGCAGCAGTTGCCCTTTTCTAGATTTAGACATTTCAATTTCAAACGGGAAACTTCACACTAAAATTTACGACAAAAGAGACGATTTTTCATTTCCTATTGTTAATTTTCCTTTTTTAGACGGTGATGTGGCTTTGGCTCCATCATACGGTGTTTATATATCGCAACTCGTTCGGTTTGCCCGTGTGTGTTCTGATGTCATAGATTTTAACGAACGTAATCAATGCATCACTGGTAAATTGTTGTGTCAGGGATTTCGATACCATAAATTACTTAAAACTTTTACTAAATTCTTTCATAGATACAAAGATTTGATTAGTAAATTTGGCTATACCTGTAGAAAGCTTATTAAAAATGGTATTTCTCATCCTAAATTTTATGGTAATATTGTACTTAAAGCGAGGAAATCACTATGTGATCCTTGTAAACTCATCGAACCTTTAAACAAACTTATTAGTAAGGGTTATCGTACCAATATTGTAATTAGATCTCTGAATATAGTTCACATTGGCACTAATATTGATTTTGTCATTAGCAAATTAAAACATAACTAAATTTCATTATCTTTTGAGGCGAGATGTATAGGGGACACAGCCACGTTAACTTTTATTTCTATAGAAGTAGCTCTTCACTATACTACTACCTGTCGATACATTTATTTTTGGCATTGCACAAGTCATGTCTTCTTTGACTATTAATGACGTTAAAATACTAAATCCCTGTGATGTGTTTTAGTCGATTTTAGTCTCTGATGCATGATTTTTTACTATTAATTGGTTTTGGCTTTTAACTAGCTGTCAGTAACTGCGAGTACTCTCAAATCGTATTTTCTTGTTAATTCGACCTGTTGATACTGTTTATAATGCTTTTTTGTCATTTTTTATTTATATGGATCTTTCTTGTATACCAGCTTTGATTATTTGTAATATCTTCAATTTTTCACTTATTCTTACAACATTTGTATAAACTTCAAGATTATAAAAAACCGGTTTTTTTCTAAAGTGAACATTGATTGGTTAAATATTTCTCAGTGTGTTTGAATTTGTTTGTAAGCCTTTTGGTCATGAATGTTTGTCTCTAATATTTAATTAACTGTGCATTTGTATTCAGATATCGCAGATCAAATTTATTCGTTCATTGTGTAATCATACGTTTTTTGATTGAGTTAAGTCTGCCAATTGATATTTTATCGTATGTTTTTATATGTTGTGATGTTATGCTATTGTTTCAGAAAAAGGGAGAAGGTTTGGGCCCATTAAAACGTTTAATCCCGCTGCAAATGTTTGCACCTGTCCTAAGTCAGGAATCTGATGTACAGTAGTTGTCGTGTGTTTATGTAATATATACGTGTTTCTCGTTTCTCGTTTTGTTTATATAGATCAGACCGTTGGTTTTCCCGTTTGAATGGTTTTACACTAGTAATTTTGGGGCCCTTTATAGCTTGTTGTTCGGTGTGAGCCAAGGCTCCGTGTTGAAGGCCGTACTTTAACCTATAATGGTTTAATTTTTTAATTTTTATTTGGATGGAGAGTTGTCTCATTGGCACTCACACCACATCTTCCTATATCTAAGAATACGATACATTATCACATACTATGAACAACAAATTATTTTGTAAAACATATTTCCGTACTCCTAACAAAAAATTCTTATATTTAAAGTTTCCTGTGTACGTCATTTTATCAGACGCCATTTTGTCCAAGGTTATAATCTTATTGATATTATTCTACATATCAAAATTGAGAATGGAAATGAGGAATGTGTCAAATTGTATTTATATTGTATAGTAGATCAACTTTATTCATTAAAATTGTGTTTACTTGTTTTATAGCATTTTTCTGCTTCTTATATTTGTCTTTTGTTTACTGTTTTACATTGTGCAGTCATATGTTGTATGGCGTTACACCACAGTCCCCGGTTAAGGTGAGGGTTTTTGCGCCATTAATTTAGTTTTAACCCGCTGCATTTATTTGCAATTGTCCTAAATCAGGAACCTACTGTTGTGTGCTTGTGGTATGTTTTTGTGATTCATAATTGTTTATCTTTTCTCGTTTTATTAATATATATAAGACTGTTGGTTCGAATAATTTTACATTAGTCTTTTTGGGGGTCCTTTATATGTTGCTGTTTGGGCAATGGCCCCGTGTTGGACACCGTACTTTGACCTAAACTGGTTTGCATTGAACAGTTGTCTCATTTGCACTCATACTATAGATATATATATATATATCTTGATATTTCTATTAGATGAATATGTCATCATGTATGCAACAAAATCATGTTTTGTTATATCCGAAATTATTGTGTATAACAAACCTATGCGATTCTTTTCAATTTATTCCATACCTAAGGGGTCGGTGACAATTCCAGCTATAATTTGTAGGACCATGCATATAAGGATAAATCTGTCTATATGTAAAAAAGTGTTTTACTATTGTATTGTTTGTAGTTATGTTGTGGTTTGCTGTCATATCAGCAAAGAGTACCCCGCATCGTCTTTATGCATATTATTTTAAATTATCATAGGTAATATTCGACATTTCCAGTGTATGTAAAGTGCGGATCCTAAAATATCATTTTTACTGTATATGCCATAAATGTCTAATGTAGAATGATAAATAAACAGACGAACTTTTTTTAATTTTTGAAAAAATCAAGAAAATTAGTTAAAATGTATATGTTCAGAAATACATAATATTAATAAAACAAAGTAAGAGATGCGAGCGGGGTTTTATCGCGCCTAAAGCCATCCAGCTGTGAAATATATACAAAAATAGGTGAATATTTAGGACATTTCACGAACAGATCGTGCAGGTGCTTTATAACTAGCAGGTTATATGTTGTTGCAGTAAAAAATATTCATTTTAATACAATTATTAAAGTTGTATAACGTAGAATTTGTTTTGTCATTCAGTTTCTTCATATTTAACTAAATTCCACTATGATGATTTCGTAATGATAGTCATGTTTACTGTCGAAAAATGATACTATTCTTTCATTTTCACTGTGGAGCGAATCATTATTATTGTATATGCGGTGCATTTTCACTGTATAATTTTTTTTTTTTTTTATCTATTACAGCTCATTTCTTTAAGCATGTAGAGCAAGACTTTAGTTGATTTGCTTGCTTTTTTTATTGGATAATCATTATGATAACACCCAATTTAATGCAAATATTAAAAATACAGGTTAAACTATGCCTATTCATATTGTTTAAAAATGTCAATCTTATTTACAAAGTTTGTATAAACAATTATACAAACAAAGCAAGCAAGCCAACCAAACGTTTGCTTTATGTGCATTAGGAAATTAGCTGTAAAGCCTTAATTTAGCCGACTTGCTCAAACAATAGATAAAGTAAGAGAAAGATTTGATATAATTAACTTACGGAGAAAAGTTTGGTTTTAAAACACTCTAATAAATTCAATAGAAATAACATTTATTCCGACTGTATTCCATTTAGTTTCTTATAAAGCGTATAGGGATCTTTATCCTTATTTTTTATCCATTTCCATGACACTTCACCACTAATTACGTACATCTTGATATAGATTGCACCTTTGTGATCCCGTTTAAAAGGTTTTACACTGGAGCCCTTTGTAACTTGCTGTTCGGTGTGAGCCAAGACTCCATGTTGAAGACCGTATTTTGACGTATAATGGTCTACTTTTATAAATTGTGACTCGGATGGAGAGTTGTCTCATTGTCACACACGACATCTATATACGGCTCAAAAACGAAACGAGACGGGATAAAAAGGGATAAAAAAATCTACGCTACTTTTTTAATATATTTATAATGGGCTTAATATGAGTCAAAATAGAGTAAAATAGTGGGTCGCATTTGGGTATAAGCGTCACGCCGGATTGCCGATATTTTGCAAGCGTGACAAGTGAAAGTCAAATGATTGTGTAGTGAAAAATGGGAAATGAAGTCTAGCGGGACACGTATAAAAATTAGAACTGCATAGTATAAGCGGGATACGGGAATCTGACAAAACAATAAGCTGAATACGGGAATCTGACAAAACAGTAAGCGGGATCCGGGATCAGAACCCCCCAATGAGACCCAAGAATAAGATATTTTTGTATATTCATCCTATTGTTGCAGTCATGCCTTCAATAACAAATGTATCCGATGCATGCATTTTTTTTTATATTTTTGGTCCCTTTTTCAATTTTGTGGGGTCCAAATTTATAGACAAAAGTCCTTTAATATAGATATTTGGAATTCGTTGACATGCTGAATCTAACCGTGTATCTAGTTTGGGGATTTTTTGCCTAGCTGCTGAAATAGCCCACATAGAGTTCCAAAGGGTCTAAAATCAACAAAAATGAATTGTAGCATGCATCTAGTGTACAATAACCCAAATGTGCATGGTTTTACCTCTGCGGTAGTATCCATTCGCGGATCTAGAATTTTTCATAAGTAGGGGCCCACTGACTGCCTAAGAGGGCCCGCTGCTGTCACCTTCCAGTAATTCCCTATATAAGTTAAAATCAAGGAGAAACGTAATCTGAAGAATACAAAATGACATTTTGAGAATCGCTTTTGTTACAAGTTTGAAAAGCTATATATTTGATGAAGAATGAATGAGGAGTTTGTATTTCAATTTGAAAATACATGTATCATAAATCCTAAAGTCATCAACTAATTTTTTTGTTCATTTGTTGCAAGTGCATTTATCACATAATTCTACAATAAAAATTCCTCGCATCTTTGAAAATTCTACATTAATAATGACTGCACTAACAGTGATAATTCATCGCATCTATAGTTAAAATGAATCGCTTTCAATAATCGATATGCTATATTATGATGCTTTTATAACACTTATTTGAACTTTAATGCTATGTTTGTATATTATAAAGACATATCACAATGAAAATATGTTAAAACTTAAATTAAAATCCTTTAACTTGATATTTTCAAAACGTAAACAAATACAGTTTTCCCATGATCCTTTATTCTACAATAGACATACCCGCATATAACAGTAAAAATGAACTAGCTGGATTCGCACTTTATATACACTGATTTCGCTATGCAATTTTCTCGTTGAGTATTTGAACAGTAAATGCATTTAATGATAAATTAGTCGTATGTTATCTTTAAGGTTTGAATTATGTTTATCGGTACATGCAAACAATTCAGAAACAAGTCTACCTTAACACCTATTTTTAGTTATTTGATTTACGACCATATTTTCGGAGAAATGTGCTTAAATTTATTGTGCAGTAACTGTATTGTTATTAACTCTATTTGACAAGATTCGGAAACATAAAAAGGAAATTGTTATCTCGATACACGTCCCGTTTATTTTGCATATGCTTAAAATAGAACCAGATTAGTTATATTATTGTTAAAAAGGCTTTGATTTTTATCTTAACTGGTTACCAGTTTTATAAGTAAAGGTAAGACATAATTCTATACAATTATTAGTTGTAAATAGTCTTTCAAATCATTTGCAACTATTATTCTATTGAAGATAATGTAAATCGATTTTTCTTAATAAATTCTTTATTGCAATTCCAAAACTTACACATTTTTAACCACCGTTAAATCATCTAAGAATGTTGTATTGATGTATAACAAAAAAAATAACCAAGAGTGATTGTTTCAGTTTTAAATATTACTTCTTTTTGAAAATCTACGAAATGTTTGAAAATTTTCAAATATCAAAATGACAATTGGACGGGTGTTTGTGCCATGTTATGCATTGCTAGATGATTTACGAATAAGGTCTTTGATCACCCTTTACAAAAATGCTTGCGATAGCCATCCTTGTAAATTTATTTTATAATTGTTGCAATTGAAATTATATTCATACAGAGGAGAGGTTTAGTAAGCTATAAAACCATGTTGTATTCACCACTATCTGCACGAAAATGTGCCTGTACCAAGTCACATTTATGACATATTTTTTTCATTCGTTTGATTTGCTTAAATTTTTGATTTTGCCCTATGCGAAAGGATTTTTCGTTTTTGAATTTTCCTTGGTATTCTTTGCTATTTTACTTTCTTGTTTGCTTTTCTATATGATGAAATTGCTAACCTCATTGTATTATAAATTATAATTTCTTCACCTAAGCTATTCAGATCGTCCTTGTACATATAAATTTTGTACTGATTTGAAAAGATCACTCAACATTTAAGAATAACACAAACAAAATAAATAACTGGTTTTCAAAAAATCGTCTCATTGATGTCAATCGTCAAGAGTGTCATTCAGAACAGAAGCAAATGCAGCAAACTTTAAGGAAGTGTTTTTTGTCTAAGCAAAATGAAACGAAATATATAAAACAATAAACATTTAATGTGAAATTGGAGAAAATGAATACGACACCACATCCTATTTCGAATTTCCAATATTTGCACCTATCAAAAAAAATTGATGAGATCTTTTTTGGAAACTGAATATATGTTTATCGCATCTACAAAATGGGTAACTTTTTCATGATCTATGATTTTGTTGAAAGCAAACTGTTCGTTCTGAAACATTTGTTTTGACCGTTCGTATCATTTACACCACTGTATAAGTAAATTTTTCATTCAATGTTATGAAAATTGAACAGAAGCTTAATCACGACCAATCAAAAGAATACGAAGATAAATGTTTATTATTGTCGGTATATTTTTGATATATTCACTTCAGTTATAGCAGTAATTTATGAGTTTGACTGACCCTTTGGTATATTTCGTCCCTCTTCTATACACTTTTACAATGTCATCATGAATTGCAGGCGATGTTTTATTTTAGAAATCTTCCAATATCTCTCATTTCTTCTACATATGCCAGAACTTTACAAAAATATATTATTGTTTGAATGTCTGGTGTAAAAAGGAAGGTGGAAATATTTATACATCTACTGAAACAGATGTTTTTATTATTTTAAATTATAGACACTGATAATGTTGATTTTAGCAATTTGAATAACCATTTATTTATTCTCAGCCGCAAATTTCCTTTCGGTTTTACATATTTTATACAGGGACAGTGGCGCTGGGTTTCGACGTTCAATGTCTGGTTATAGCTTCAAATCTATATAATGACGGTACTAAATATGTACACATGCATCATTTCTGTTTAATAAAATCTTAATTTTTTAAGTTTTAATATTTTGGTCTGGAGGATCACTAAAGAAACATTCATTGACGTAATTCGCAGCTGATACAGTACACCTTGTTGCTTTATTGGTATTACTACAACCGGAATATTCGCCTGGTAACGAACTGTTATTTAGCTAGGGCATCACTATCCCAGTAGCCAGGACTTCGGTTCTGGCATGAAAATACGGATATTGTGTCAAGAAAATTTGCTGATATAAACATTTAGAAATTATCCAAGACCGCGCTTATGCAAATCTTTTAATAACATTGACGGTACCAATTTTCCTGCACCAGATGCGCATTTCGACAATCCATGTCCCTTCAGTGATGCTCTTGGCCAAAATATTTGAAATCCAAAGCTTACATTAAAGATGAAGAGCTATCGATATATGTTTAATCTTTCAGATGAGTTGCCGAACTACCATAATGTTTATTTATTGTAATTTAACCAGAAAAAAATATACAAACAGGAATGCTGTGGTTTGATAAACATAAAATTGGTGAATTGAAATTTAAAAGAAAAATTATTTGGTATTAGTGAAAAGTAAAATCACAAAAGTACTGAACTAAGGGGAAAATCAATTCGAAAAATCCATAATCACATGGCAAAATCAAATAACAAAACGCATCAACGAATGGACACACGAACTGTCATATTCCTGACTTGGTACAGACATTTTCAAATGTAGAAAATGGTGGATTAAACCTGGGTTTATACCGCTAACCCTCTTATTTTGGTGAGATTATGTTTATAGAGTTGACTGTTTTTCTCATTTTCTGTCGTAATTTCTATTTTTTGCAACTTTTATACTGTGAAGTGATTAAAAACTTGAAAATGCATTCACCACAAGCTAAATGTTGTTTTTTGTTTGTTTTTTTTGTAGTGGCCCGGTCCAGAGTTACTATTTTACCTGTACATTTTGATCTTCATAATACCATATAGTTATTCTGTAAATTATGTCTCAAAGAAAATTTATAATGAAATAATATGGTGCTTTACAATCCTTTGGTGTGTTTGAGATTTAGATGTTACCATTTGGTATGGTTAAAAAGGTACTTTCCATTTTAACTTTACCTTGGTGATTAGTAATTTTGTTATTTTGTTTTTTGTTTTATGTAAAAAGATATACAGCGAATTTTTATGTTAATAAGAATGCAAGTGGTGTTTATTATTTAACCTCCATATCAGTGTTATATTAATCTATAATTTATTAATAACTGGTTCATATTATCAGTGATTCACTAGAACATGCTTATTATTAACAAAGCATGTACAATAATGCAAAATCCAGGATCCAAATCTTTGAATAATTTGTTTTTAAATAAAATTATTCAACTAAGGACGTTAAAATTTATCAAATTTATATAAAAATAATTGAAATGCAAGCTAGCACTCGGCACCTTACATTATTCCTTCCTACTGCAATGTCATATATACTTATCAATATCAATTGAAATATTGAAACACAATTTTTTGGACCGAGAAATGCCCCCCTAAACAGCTATGTGTAGGAAAATGTTACAGCACCATGGAAATGAAAAATTAATTCAGTTGTATATCCTTGTATCTATTAAGCCAACTGCAGGTATTATACGTAAGGTTAGACCTATTTTTGTATGACCAAATTATTACATATTCACACTTTTGAGTGACTTACAAAATTGGACTTTCCCATTGTAATATTCAAACCTAAAAAAAGAGTTCACTTTTTATAATGAATTAAATATAAAACATAGGTAATGATCAATTCACTGGATGGAATGAAATAGCACTGACATAGTTAATAAGGACCAAAAGGATAAATTATTTTTTTTGCTTCAGGTAATAATTAATTTTTTTATCATAAAAAGCACACCATGTAAGATAAATTCCTTTTTGATTTTGTTTTTTTATGATTATAAAGCCCACTGTATAAATATTTGAATTAAGACCATTCAACATTAAATGATTAATTTTTATTGATAAATTTTCATGTATTTTGTTTCTCAAAAAGAAAATCCTTTGCTTTATATATCAGCAGTCTCGCATTGTTTTCTTGAAAGAAAAAAAATCATTTAAATGTCAGGCATATAAATTAAATACGTATTGTTTTACTTTCATCTTTAACTCCATTTCATTTTCCCCTGTTTATTCCTGATATGTGTACCATCAGAAAATATAACAACATTTGCAAAATTCTAAATGTTTTTGTTTTTCTCTTTCATCTTTAATACGTAAGCTTTTTTCCCCTAGAAAATGCCTCAGAGGATTGTACACTTCCTTAGTGCAGTTATTAAGGGGTCACTTTCATAATTACTTTACAATGAAAATTCATTCATGTAAAGCATTGCATAGTGCATGAAAATCCATGTACTATGAAAATTAGAGGTTAAAAATGACTTTTCATTAGACGAGAAGGGGTGAGTATGTTTTAAAGTATGTAAGATATACTAAATAATCAATAGATACCGTTATCACACATGCACGCGATCATTGCAAATCTTGAGATAATCCCTTTTAAACTTTATCTGTTGCACTAGTCAAATATAAACATGTATCGATCAGTTTTTACCGTATCTAGCATTACATAATTTGTGACACATTTATTACTTGATAAAAATAATGTGTGACGTAATTTGATAAGAACTATTTCCTGTTTTCCAGTTGCAATTCGTTGAATTCAGAAACATTACAAGGAACATTATGTTAGTGTAAGTCACATTATTACAATTGAACTAGAAAATTAATGGTAATTCTTACAATTAAGCATTCGAATATTTTATCAACTGGTTTCTTGTTCATATGGTAAGACATTTTGGATTTATCTTTATCTTATCGTTCTCTCTCGGGTATACATAGGTCTTCGGATCTTTTATAACTAAACTCAGTAGAAAATGATAATTATATTATCTGAAAAAAGAAATATGACTTGTTTTACATTTTCCATGTCGGGTTCTCTAGTTTGTAATGCGATATATATATATATATATTACAATACTTAAGATCGTACGGGACATATATTTGCTTACTTGTACGCCATTTGGTCTCAGGTGAAAAGTTATCGCATTGGCCATCCTACCTTATCCTTCTCTGTTTATATTGGGAATACGTCAATGAGACAGCTGCTCTACGACACGATAGCAAAGATATATTTCAAATATAAACGTTTGCCTTAGATATTATATAAATCATACAAATGAAACCTACAAATTATCATCTTTAGAATAGAAAAATTATTGGCAAAAACATGAATCATAGAAATCATTTAGAATTAAAAAAAATACGAGTCTTCTTAAAAAAAATGCCAGTACAACTGATGTATATCTGTTATATTCAACACATTTCCAATACTTTGTATACCAATCTTGTAATATTAAGAAACTGACATATCACGAGTGATAATTTCGAATATAATCTAGTGTTTCAGAGGATAATCGAAATAAGTCTCATAATTTTTAAGTATCAAATAGTTATTATATTTCTTACCTTTTCTGATTTGTAGAATACAAATGTGAACTTGAATTTAACCTCACTATTTGAATAATCCTGCTTATGAATGAATTTTAGTCATTCCTGAAGTAAAGACATACATGTATTTTTGTATTTTACGAAAGTAATTGTGAGCAGAAAAAAACAAATTATTGGAAAGAAATGCATTTTAAGATACTAATTGCCTTACACAAATTCGTTATTGAATCTTCAAATATGTGTAGGTTTCAAAATGAGGAAACAAAATAGTTATCGAACGAAATATTCCATCGTTACAGTTATCTTATTTATATTTACCAATTCGAATACATTTGTTTTATTTGTCGCATATATTTCTAATGAAATCATCATTCATGTGGCAGCATGTTATTTTCTAAATTTGACTGTCCCGTTTTTTAAGCAAATTTTATCATTTTATATTCACCAAGTCATATATACAAATGAAAATATTGTCTGCGACTCGTAATTCTGCAAATGAATTCAGAATTAAAGACATTTATTCTAAAAACCATTTATCAACTTGGTACTGGTTATGTTCTTCTTCTCATATGTAATATGAGGGATAATAAAAGTTAACAAAGGTACCAGGTAAAGCCCTAACAAGAAACATTAATATTGATTTATATATGATGACGACCATAATCTTTCAGTCAGTTTAGTTGATGTCAGTAACTACTAGTAGTCCTTTGTTAATTCGTGTTTCATTGTCATTTTACTTACTTTTTACTCCTATCTATTCTGACATCTGAATCGGGCTAATGTTTGATTGAGTATTACTGTGCGTATTGATGTGTGTTTGTTTATTCTATATTGGCTGGATAAATAGCGATTGATGTAGATATCACAAAACCATGTTAACCCCGCCGCAATTTGGCGACCTTCGAAAACCAGGAGCCTCTGTTTTTGTTAGTATTGCATTTTTTTTTAAATTTTAGTTAATTTATACGTTTCGGAGTTCCATTTTCACTGAACTTTTACACATAGTGAGTTTAGGGGGCCATCAGAAGTCAGCCTAGGGATGCGGGAATTTCTAGATGCGTTGAAGAAAAATTGGTTGCCTTGGTCTGTTTTCTGCTCTACGGTCAGGTTGTTGTCCCTTTGACACATTACTAATTTCTAGTCACAATTTCATTTCTAGGCTTTTCTTGTCCATACTTTTGGTTTATACAAACAAAATATTATTTTTGTTCTTTTTAATATAAAAAAAAAATCAGCTACATTTATGAAGGAATATTTACTGAATTAAGAAAAAAATTAAATAAATTCATCAACACGATTACCACATAAGGAGCAGAATCTGCTTACCCTTTCAGAGACCTTGCGATCACCCAAATTTTTGAAAAGGATAGTTCTGATCAGTCAATTTTGTTATCGTTTTTTGTGGGTTTTTTTTGTCCCGGCGTTGTCAGAAAAATTTCTATCTAAGAGTTTGAATCTGTTTTTCGTATGTTTCGCCTCTCTTTGTGAAATATTCTTCTGATATTGGTTTCGTGAATCCTTCGAAAAAAAGTAAAATTACATGAATATCGAACTCTGAGGAAATTTCTAAACGAAAAGTCCCATATGCAAATATCAAAACCAAAAGCTTCACATCAAACGAAAAAAGAACAACTGTCGCATTCCTCACTTGGTACACCCATTGTTTCGTATGTGAAAGAATGTTTATGTGGAAGATCATATTGATTTATGTATACACCACAGTCGTATTCTTTGTTTAAAAAATGACAAACAGCTATGATCGATTACACAATTTGAACAATTTCAGAATCAAACAAATACAGCTGTTTAAAATATTTAGGTTTTGTTTATTTGTCAAATACAGTTATAAAGGATTGGACCATGTGGATAAAATAATTAACTACTGAAGAATAAAATAGACAATATATGGTAATAAATTAAAACCCCAACTATAAAATTATGGACAGTAAAAAATAATCACAACTTTATGAAAAAAAAAAATATGTAGAGTCCATGTTAGTAATATACATTTGACGTGGTTCGGTACTTATACATTTCATAATTGTGTTATTGTGCTATGGTAAATGTTTGTATTCTTGTCTTTCGTGTTTCTTATTTTCTTTGTCTATACGCCTTCTTTATTTTTAAGATTATAACACAATGTTGGCTGCTGGTCCCCTATTTTTGACATTTTTGCTTATTATGACGGTGTGTTTTTATTCACCAATCGTTGTCAAGATAATGAAATTTTGTACGATTGTCATACAAGTGGAAGGTCAAGCTAGCTATATAATCAGGTTTATTCCATCATTCTCTTCATAAGAAAATGCCTGTACCAAGTGAGGAATATGACAGTAATTATCCTTTCGTTAGATTTGTTTGAGATCTTGATTTTGCCATTGAATTTGTTAAGGAACTTTCCGTAAAGATTTTCGTTGAGTTCGGTTTTCCTGTAATCTTCCTCAGAGTTTGATATTTATTGTAATTTTACTTTTTTTGTGATTAAACAATAAACAACGAAAGGTGTTAGTTGTATTGATTTATTAAAATTGTTTGGACAAATGTCTTCATATCTCACTTTAAAGATTAGTTGTTCTTACCCCTTATACAAAATCTATATACTAATTATTTTTTTTAAGTCGCGACATTTCGCAAACGTTTTAACGTTCCTTTTTCCAAATAAGTTTTCCGTTTTATCTGATCACGAATAACTGAAAAAAATATGTTTTAATTAAACTAGCTACGAAATTTAAAAACAATTGAACGAAAATGAAATTATCAGATAAATTGATTGTTTTAAATTAAACATCTTCATTTTGTATACAATAATTGGCTCTCCTAAGACATCGAAAATTAAACATCTTCATTTTGTATACAATAATTGGCTCTCCTAAGACATCGAAAATGAGTTTTACTTAGTATAAAAAGTAGGTAACAAAAATGCCGAATTCCAAAAATAAATCAAAAAGGAAAGTCCCTAGGCAAATTATAAGATCAAACTCTCAAACCGATCAAACTAAGGATACCAACTTTCATGTATGTGACATGGTACAAGATCAGCATTTAGTTGAAGCGTAATTTTAATGTGAACGGATATTTTTGTTTTAATTAGTGTTTATTTATATTTATACACTTTAATGTTACACCCAGATTGACATATGCAGACTGCAAATTGAAAATTAACCTTGTTTGCAGAGGGTAATAAACATTTGCGAACAAATGTTGTTTTTGTTAATGGGTAGCTAAAATAGAAAATTAACCCAGTGGAAACCCTTATCTGTGTTATTGAGAATGTACAACAGCTGTGTTTGCATATACTCTTTACTCTGTACCACATGTATCAATATTTAAGTTATTGTGAGTCAACTTTGACAGATGCATTAAGATAGACTTGAACCATGTTGAAACAGTTATTTCCGACGTTAATAACATCTCTTTATTTATTGTGAAAACGTCACAAAGGCAATACCATAAATGAATTGAGATAAAGTTGATTCGGAAACTGTAATCAACTTTAAACTACTAGTATCTTGTAAAGTCTTAATCGATTTCCGAGATTTAAACATTGCTAAACGACAGTCTCCTTATTTTGTATGTATATTTTTTAGAAGAATTTGTTTGCGGGAAAGTTCAGCAAAGGGTCCTTCCTTTACAACAACTAAACATTATGAGCACATTAGGATTTATTTCCAACTCAAGTAACAGCATAAGTCTTATGCCCAGTGATAGGATTAAGGTCGAATTATTATTCAGAAAGACAATTACGTTTTAAGTATTTTTCTTTGCTTATTTGTGAACATTGAAAGATTAACTGTAATAACAAAGTATTGATTAACAATCTTTTCCTGTAAGTGGTTTTAGAAAAAGAGCATATAATACCTAAATCTTACTTTTACTTTAGAAACAATTTAATTGGTTTAATTCGATATGGAATATAAAGTAAAAGGGAATTCTTACTATAATTCCATGTAACCAAGCCGCATATACATTGAATAGAATAGAATATGCACAGCAACACTTCAAATGATATGAAGGCCAAAAAGTAAATATTCGTACATCCAAAATGACCAAGCGTCCAGTAATAAGAGTAGTAAAAAGGTAATGCTACATCATACAAAATGTATAGTATGTATAATTTGTCAACTTGTACTGGTATTCAGATGTTCATTGTTGTCAAAATCTAAATATACTTCTGCGATGGAAGATGGATTTTCATCAGTAAGTTTTTTAACACTCACGTGTAAGTATATTTATCGCTATTTTGTGCATTTTTCCTTTGATATTTGTTTGTGATAATTTTTATAGCATGCTACTCGCTTGAGATGGAAAATTATTGACATGAAATTGACAACGTCGTCATATGTAAAATAGCGATAAACAGATTATCATTGGTCATCTCAACTCGATTGCTTTTCTCGCTTTCGCCTTGACAGGCTCAAGCGAGAACATTCATCTCGTTGAGATAACCAACGATAATCAATAATCTCTCAAACTACCAGAGAGAAAGACAGAGATTAAGGAACCATGAATTCCAAACAGAAAGAGATTTATAGAGAGGGTGTTGTATATTTCTATAAAAATATTCTTTTAGTATAGATAAATATGTAGGTTTATAAATTTAGAATGATAATCGTTTGTTTTGTGCTTCGAATTTATACTTAAAACATTGTAAAACTTGTCTTGTCCCCTCCATTGTATATAATATCTTTTAAAAACGTGAATAAATACAAAATTTTGTAGAAATTCATGTTTTTCAAGTCAATAAACTGTCTTGGAAAATGTTATTCAAGTATTATTTATATTGATATATCCTACACGTAGACCCCTTTCAACATTAATTTAATGAAAATATAGAAAAAATAAAGTACAGTGATGGTAAACTACAAGTAAAGCTACGTGAACACGAAGATGAAGGTTATATGTATGCTTTATACGTGCGCTGGAACTATTAATCTTTCGTGAATTCTTTTTCTTTCATTATTTGTCTAAAAATGGATAAAACCGATGAAGGTATATGCTTAACAAAAAGAAGAAAACGATGTCGAATATCATGATTGTGTTGTTTTAAATTTTGAATTAAAATCAAATCTGTGTTCAAATATATATCCAATTACAGAGTGGACAACAATGAGGATTTAGTTATAGCAGCTATTGATGGCAAGTTTTATATAATTTTAAAATGTCTTCCTTCCTACTAATTACTTAAGTACCAATTTCTCCTAGGGTTTAATTTTCATACATATAAAATTTATGAAAAACATATGAGGCTTGAAGACATGTTCACGTCGCAGAAAAGGGATTATCTTATCCCAGGAGTCGATTATCTTGGCCGTATTTGGCACAAGGATTTGGAATTTTAGGTCCTCAATGCCCTTCAACTTTGTACTTGTTAGGCTTTTAACTGTTTTGATGTGAGCGTCACTGATGAGTCTTATGTAAACGAAACGCGCGTCTGGCGTATTAATTTTTAATCCTGGTACCTTTGATTACTATTTTACTTTTCTTGAATGCAATGCAACGATTTAATTTAAATACATCTATATTAAAAAATAATGAATAAGCACTCATGAACAGATACCAAGCGTAAATACAATACAATTTAAATTATACATCTACTCATCAAAATCGCCCCTCTTAAGTGTAATTTCAATGAAAAGAAACTTATGATCCAAATGGTATATCTTTTACTTGCAAAACATATTTAATATAGTTTAAATATCTTAGTTCTCCGCCATGGAATATCCGGGTATCAAGACATCGATTAAACGTATTCACCTACATGCACTATATATGAAAAGAGAAATCTTGATTAAAAATTTCCCCGTATGACGAAGGCCACCTCTGTTCTTCTTTATTCCAAAGAGATTGACATTTACTCCTCGGTTATTGTTATAAAGTCGGACAAACAGGTTACTCAATTGACCTCCTCCCTTTGTCCATTCGTATCAAGGTTTGACAAGGTTCGTGTCACTCATTATTTCGATTTATTTGCGTGTTGCTGCTTTTTTTCCTTTCTATATATTGATCCATATTGATCCATGAGTTTCTCTTTGAAAACCACGCTTTTTTTTATTCTTTCAAAACAAGGCATGAAAGTTTACAATTCCTTGTTTTTATGCTTCGTGTTTTTTTTATATTGTAATCAATAAATTTTACTTTTGAGACCTTAAATGTTTAAAATATTCATGAATAAATTTGAAAGAACTAAATTTTATTCGTATTTTGAGGTAAACATATTACAAAATACATTTATTAATAACTCCTCCTTATTCACTTATTTCAATGGAGGAAACGGTTTTATGAAAAATGATATAACACAATTACAAACTGAAGAAAAAAACTTATTAGCAAACCTATGATTAAATTAAGCACCAACGTTTGTTTTTAATTTTAAGAAACTGCATCGGTTCCAAAAATTAACGATCGCCAAAAACAAAGTTTGAATCGGACACACGATTAATGTCATTAACCTGTAGGAACGTATTCGTTTTTTCTATCTTTTTTATAAATCGACGTCGTAAGTAATCCGAGAATAAAATTTGTTTAATTGACGAATTAGCAAATCAACGACGGCACTGATAACTGTAAAATCTGTTGGCTATTTCGTCCACAGAACAATATGTGGCTGGTACATCAGCATCAGTAAACATACGATTTCACACATTAAATGATAATAATAAAATTATTTTACCTGTCGCCCTCGTATTGCGACATGATCTATCAAGCGTTAAATGTATTACTTAATATTTTTCATTTTCCTTTCAGCTAAAAACGATGTAAGGAAAATACAGAAAATATTTCCAAAATATGGAAGAGAATATCAAAAAGCTTGTGCGAAAAGAAATGATCTCAAAGCACCAACAATATAAATTATAAAGAACATTGAAAGTCACATTGGTCATAAAGAAGATAACCATAAAGATGAAACAAATGGCAGTGAAATAGTATTGATGCTGGTAGTGAGACAATGAATTTAAATTGATCAAGAAATCACCTTGATGAGTGTCAAACTTATTGTATTCGAAAGAGAACCAAATAAAAAATAATTTTCATGTAATTGTCATGTGTTCTTTCGTTGTTAATTTTTATTAAAAGATAAAAATAATTCTGGGATTTTATGGATTTTATCAGTCCTTGAATTTTTATTCACCTTTAAAATCATTTCTGTCATTTCCAGCGGTCCAATATTTTAAAGAAAGACGAGGGTTATTCTTAATAATATTGGACAGTTAAAAGTTTCTTAAAGGTAAATGATAGTCCAATCACTTGAATATAGAACGGGTACACCAATACAATGACGTCACAACAATGTTTCAATAATTGAAGTGGAGTGATTAGTTGCAATCAAATATAACAGACCTCCAAGTTAAAGTCAATTTATCCTCACAAAAAATAAAGCTAGACTATTTCTACTAACTGTAAAAAACCATGTGTGATATTCTCTGACTTGGTATTACTTGATTTATTTCACTTTTCAGACAAGTACATCTATAAGCAGGTGTGTTTGGATAAACTCATCAATGTAGTGTCCATATATTCGTCCCATATCATACAATCAATTAATTTGCATATCAGTTTGGTGACCCTAATAGGTGATTAGAAATCATATGAATTATAACGACCATCATCCTTATCACACACGTCTTTAAATAGACTGTCCTTATGCATATTAAAACGAAAGTTCCGCCCGATCAGTTGAAATAACATTGGTAATACTGGTATTTACGAAGCACGATACAAGCAATAAAATGCCGAAATGAAATTAAAAATACATGAGTTTCCGCTATATTTTTTGTTTTTCTAATAAATGTTTGTCTTTAATTTTGATTTCTTTTTGATTATTTATTTGAATATTTTAATGAAATATTTTTAATCACTTTCAGTTAACATTATGGGATGTTTGACGTGTTATAATAAAGTTGAGGAATTCATTGGAACCAAATTTGAAAGTTATGCTGGATTTGTTTGTAAGCATCCATGGAAATTTATTTTTGTTCCATTGATAATAAATGGCCTTTTAGGAATAGGTTTGGTAAATCTTAAAAGTGATAATGATGTCGAGCGAATCTATACGCCGATGAATAGTCAGGCGTCAAAAGACAGATCAACTCTTCGAAAAATATTTGGAGATTTTTCTGCTAAAAATTTCTATACGCAAAGCCAGATTGAATCGGGAATATATGGTGACATTATTTTTGAAGCAAAACAAGGAAAAAATATTTTAGGTAACCTATACTTATCAGAAATGAAAGAAGTATATGGTAAGATATCATCATTACAGTTTACAGATAGCGTTGGCTCGTTATCTAATTTGTCGAAAGTGTGTGCAAGAAGGGACAATGCATGCGTGGTTGACGGCCATGTGATATTCAATCCCTGGTTTCAGTCCAACCTTAATGCTAATACCATTCCTTATCCTGGATCGGGGGCTACTTCCTTGCAAGGAATTTTCGGTGATGTTGTTGTTTCAAATGGTATTCTAACAAATGCATCGTTCGTAAAGCTGCGATATCATCTCAAACATGAAACCCAAACAAATAAAGACGACAACATTTTGTGGATGGCTTCTTATATAAAAAAAATAGAAAAAATAACGACAAACCATACCAACATATATTATGCACACTCTGAATCGTTAGACGAGGAGCTCAATGCAAATATTGGGGGAGACATAGTATTTTTTTCCTTAACGTTCACCCTGATGATTGTTTATGCCACAACAGCTACATCGAATTATAAGTGTGTTTCAGACAGACAGAACCTTGGTCGAGCAGGAGTTTTAGCGGCGGCATTTGCTATTCTTGGATCTTTTGGACTTATTGCTGCCTGTGGATTAGAATTTGTCAGCATTGTTGGTACAATGCCGTTTCTTATTATAGGTAACACCTTTAATACCATAACACTGCTAACTATCTAGAACGAACATACATTCCCGCTTTTGGAATGTGAGTAACATTTATTCAATATCTAATAATTTTACTTAAACTCGAAAAAGACAGCTTTTTTGCATTAGTCGTATGGTAGTTTGTTATTATGTATCAACATTTTCAATATTTTTGCTATTTTAATCAACTCAGATAAACTCCGATGTATGCATTAGGCTTCAATTTCTTTCCCTTTTAACTCTTAACTGAACCATTTTCTGTTATATCACTTTTTTCTATTTTGAATTTTCCTCTGAGTTCAATATTTTTGTGATTTTACTATCTGTTATTGTTTGTTATGTTTTAGTGTATTTAAGAAATTCAGATGCTTGATTTATATTTAAATTTTGTTGAATGGTTAAAAACAAGTTAATAAACTCATCATAGATACCAGGACTAAATTTAGTATACGCCAGACGCGCGTTTCGTCTTCAAAAGACTCATTAGTGGCGCTCCATTCCAAAAATGTTAAAAAGGCCAAATAAAGTACGAAATTGAAGAGCATTGAGGACCAAAATTCCTAAAAGTTTTGCCAAATACAGCTTAGGTAATCTATTGCCTGAGGTAGAAAAGCCTTAGTATTTCAAAAAATTCTAAAATTTGTAAACAGTAAATTTATAAATATAACAATATCAATGACAATTCATGTCAGCACAAAAAGTGCTGACTCCTGGGCTTGTGATACCCTCGGGGGAAAAATCTCCACCAGCAGTGGCATCGACCCAGTGGTTTTAAATAAACTCATCATAGATACCAGGACTAAATGTAGTATACGCCAGACGCGCGTTTCGTCTACAAAAGACTCATCAGTGACGCTCGAATCCAAAAATGTTAAAAAGGCCAAAAAAAGTACGAAATTGAAGAGCATTGAGGACCAAAATTCCTAAAAGTTTTGCCAAATACAGCTACGGTAATCTATGTCTGAGGTAGAAAAGCCTTAGTATTTCAAAAAATTCAAAAATTTGTAAACAGTACATTTATAAATATAACAATATCAATGACAATTCATGTCAGCACGAAAAAATAGAGTGATAAAAACATGTCACTCCTTTTGACAGACATAGTATTAAGAATTCAAATGCTATTGGTAGAAATGACTCGTTTTTATTTTTTGTTTGGAACACATGAAACATAAGATAAAATTGGGTCCATAATCATATGCTAATTCTGCGTTTACAAATTGCAATTAAATTCTTAATACTATATAGTAGTAAAAAGGCGTTACTATGTTTGTCACCCCAAGTTTTGGGTTAGGATCGGATTGCATAGTCTTTAGTTTTCCATGTTGTGTCTTATGTATTTTTATATGTCTGTTTGTCCTTTTACTTTTTACAAAGGCTTTTTTGTTTATTTCGATCTATGAGTTTGAATGTCCATCTGGTATATTTTCCCTCTCTTTAGTCAAAAGGAGTAGCATTTTTCATCATTCTACTTAAGAGAGAATACATTGTGTAGTATTTGAAAAATTATGGAAAATTATGAGTCAATCAAGCATCTTTATAGTCAAAATAATATTTTTCCTCCTATCATATTTTATCATCAGAAATGATTTTTTTTTCTTATAATTTTTTTTCAACATAATGAATTGTTTTATATGGGACCGAAAAAGTACATAATATTTTTATTTATTTAAATAGGTATTGGTGTTGATGACATGTTTTTGCTGTTATCTGGTCTTGCAGAAACATATGATTGCAAAAATGCCTTAGAACCAGAAGACCGTATAAAGAAGACATTGCGATCCAGTGGTGTAGGAATAACCATAACCTCTCTGACAGACCTTATAGCTTTTCTTGTTGGCGCATCTTCGTCTTTCATCAGCGTCAGAAATTTTTGCGTATACACAGGTTCGCTTTCATTTAATAACTATGCTTGTCAATATAATGAGTCAAGATAAGATAAGATTGTGGATGTAAGTAACATTCAGTAATTCTACGGATTTTGATAATTATAAAAACCCATAATGTATAATAAAGTATGACAAGAAAATAGTTAAAAGACAGATTCTGACGACAGCCACTGAATTATAAGCTTCTGACTCGACACAGGCACATAAAGAATATGTCTGGTGTTTGGGATGGTCTGACACACCCACACATTAGACAGTGGGGTAACGGTTAGACTAAGCAATTTGAAGGATTTGACTCATCAAATCTCGGTACGATGCACGCAAAAAAAAAGATTATAGAAATACAAAAGACATCATTTCTGATGTACTCGTAGTAACTGAAAGCTAGTTCTGGTCTTATACCAGCAAATGAATAAATCATATCTTCACGGAAAAGACAATCATTCAGAACACATGCAACAAAATCAGTTTAATACAATACAAAGCATTGTTACGAAATAATAAACCCTTATTTTACGGGGATTTTATTTATTCAGCCTGGAAATTTAGATACTATCCGGGTAAACTTATCGATCCTTTATTTGAACTTATTTCAAAAGGTTACTTATTCAACACTTTAATTAGATCTTTGAATATTGTTTGTTTTGATATTTATAATAATTTTGTTGTCAGTAAATCAAAATTAATTTCATATACATATGCACATTTATGGGTCTACAATCTATTGATACCTATATCTTAACGTTGCACAAAGCCATACTTTTCTCTGACTGTTAACGACGTATTTATACTGAATTTATTGGATGTTGGTTGTGTACTGGTGGATTATTTAGTCATAGATGCTTGAAGTTTTTTAAGTAGTTTTTGTTGGCTGTCAGTAACTGCGAGTACTATCAGCTCTGCACTTAATGCTGAGATTTTGATTTATGGATGTACAAGTACCCATTCACGTCTACATTTTTTAGATGTATTTCTGCTTTGTATCGATTTGACGAGTTAAGCCCTTATCAGTTGATTTCCTAGTTTGTTCTTATCTTGTACTGTTACACTTATGAGAGTTGTCTCATTAGCAAGCATGCAACTGCTTCTTAGTGTCATAGTTTTTTTATGATACTTGCAAAAACTTCATTTTATTCAATGCTTGATAATTACAAATTTAATTTTCAGGTATTGCCGTCCTGTTTTGTTATCTGAATTATGTTACGTTTTTTGTTGGTTGTATGGTAATCCACGAGAGACGTGTTTCTGGTAGCCGCCATGCTTGTACATGTCAAGTTATATCCCACAGCAAAAAGGAGGGAAGGAGTAATTGTCTACAAGGACAACCACACAGTTGTATGTGTACTGGATCAATACCAACAAAGAGAAGTGAAGTTGAAGGGCCATTTGAAAAATATCCACCTAAAATTATATCTCGCTTAGTACTTCAAAAGCCGATTAAGGTAATCATTCTTGTGGGATTTGCAGTTTATTTGGGCATTTCAATTTGGGGTGCTACCAAGTTTGAACAAGGCCTTACGCTTAATGATTTGGTAACGGAGGACTCGTATTACTACAGTTACAGTCAGTTGAATGAAAAATATTTTTCCTCAAGCTTTGCAATTTCTGTTAACATTCCAAACACTTTGAAATATTCTGACGTTCAGACCTGGAATAAGATATTGGCCCTTCAAACCTTGTTACAACAAGATGAAAGAGTGGAAAATAACTTACGTTTAAATTGGCTTGAGGAATTTAGAAATTCAACTGTTTACGACGGTTCATCGGAAATAAATTTTATTTCGGCGTTACGTTCAAATTTCTTACCTGTGAATCCACATTTTAAAAATGATATAAAATTTGATACGTCAAATGTAACGATTGTTGCTTCCAGATTTTACGTGTTCTCTTTTAACGTCGAAGATTCTGCTGATCAAGGAGAGTTAATGAAAAGGGTGAGAAAGACAGCATCTTCCTCTGTTATACCAGAGGCAATCGTATATTCTCCCGCTTTTATCTTTTTTGAACAATATGTAGCTATTTTACCAAATACCCTTCAAACTCTCGGTATTGCAACTGTCGTTATCTTCATAGTAACGGCTATCTTTTTGCCTCATCCGGTACTTGTTCTCTTTGTTACCCTGACATTAGCAATGATCCTTGTAGGATTGATTGGTTTTATGCATTTTTGGGGCCTCACATTAAGCTCAATTACAATGATTCATATCATTATGAGCGTTGGTTTTTCTGTCGATTTTAGTGCACATGTTTGTCACGGCTTCATGGAATCGGCTAAATCGAATAGAGATGATGGTGCAAAAGGAGCGATAGTAAGAGCTGGTGGGCCAATTTTCAATGGGGCAGTCTCTTCTATTTTAGGTATTATAATGCTGTCATTCTCAAAATCGTTCATTTTTCGATCTTTTTTTAAAGTTATGTTACTGATAGTTTTGTTTGGGGCATCGCATTCTCTATTGTTTTTACCCGTTATTCTTTCATTGTGTGGCCCAAAATTTAAAAATAATGGTAATGATGAAAAAATATCATCACAAGCAGAAAAGAGAGACAAGAATCAACCAAGAAGCAACATGAAGACTTCTCACAAGAACGAAGCATTTGGTAGCGAATTGTCTATGACAAATACAAATTCTGAGAACGGAGTAGAGTTAACCAAAATACAGCCAAGGAAACTTCCTATCCTCCCATCAATTTCAAACAAACATTGATTACTACGTCTTAGATTTTGATGAATATTGATGGCGTAGCTATACATTTTTGTGTTTTAGACGTTATTTGTGTGCAAATCTTTCTTAAAAAATTATTTAAAATCATATTAGTGAAAATTGATGAATCAAATCCTTTTTATTGACCACAGTTTAAATAATTTATACCACATGTTGTTTGTTTTTTGTAGTAGCTGAAGGTATCAATACAATAAAGAGATCTAAATTTTAAATTAAATGTGAGGGAAAAAATACTACCTGAGCATTAAAGCCAATGATGTTCTGCTAATACAATATATATTAAAGAAAAATTATTTTGAGAACAAAAAGTTGTTGAAATATTATAGATCCCAAAAACAGTTTGAAAGTTCAGAAAAAATAATAAACGATTTGAAAAAAGGAAAATAAGCATGATTGCAAAAATTACTATCATCAAAACACGTGTTATACCTTATATAACATATATTGCATCACTTATACATCATTGAAAAGAAACTATATTTAAGTTTAAGAAAATGATATATAATTTTTATGGGAGGGTGGTAGTGAGAATATTAAGCGCTCAGTGCTAAGAAAAGACTATTTAGAAGAGGGGTTTAAAATGACAGATCTTGATTCTTACATTGAAGCAATGAAAATAAATTAGGTTAAAAGACTGAAAGATCAAACTTGAGAAAACTGGAAAATTTATAAATACTATTTCAGTGAGTTTGGGGATAAAAGCCGTATATTTGGAATGAATCTGGGTTCTCATAAATCATTAGAACACATAAAAAAACTGTCCACTTTTACAAAGAAATTTTATAATGCTGGATGAAACATAGTGGCAGGAAAACAAAAACGATCATATTCAACGAGATATAAAGATGAATTTCGATTGTATTACAATCTGGACAAAATTTCATTTAAAGAAATATATGATATTATAATTCAATCTAATAAAGAGCTCCCAGTAGGATTCTATGTATGGAAAAATCATTTCACTTTTGAAAACGTTTCTTATTTTATAAAGAAGAACCTTACTTTTACATTCCATTTTTTAAAAGATAATAGAATGAACATGTTTAGATAGAATTTACTGCATACTATTACAGCAATTAATCATAATTTGTACCGTTTGAAAATATCTGATATCCAAATTGTGATTTGTACCAACTGTGATAACTATAATCATTATTTCTTGAAATGTAAATGTATATGTCAATAATTTATGACATATTAATGTATTTTAACATTGATCAACATGCCTTCTGTCTTAAAAATTTTGCTCTTTGATATAAAATTGAATAAATTGAATATAATCATCTTAATCATGTTATAACAATGATTTGTTTTGTGATTTATAAATGTTTTTATTTATCAGAAAAAAGAACTAAATTTTTGAATATGTTGTCAGTTCTGAAAAGTGAAATTGAAACACAAATGTTATATCATCCAGATAGTATATTTTTGAGGAAATTTAAGAGGAAATATCCGAACTTTGATTATATGTATTGTTTTATGAGAATTAGACCTTAAATAAATACAAAATTATTTAAATAACAAAGAATCACTCAATCAATAATTGAACAAATTAAACAAGACCAGGGGTCAATAGCTCCTTCCTTGATCTCTTTTATATACTTAATTTTTTACTTTCCTGAAATATTCGATCATTCTAAGTTTACAAATTTACAAATTTGATAAGTGACTTGGTGACTGTTATAAACTACTCACCATTTTATGAAATTATTTGTCAAGCCAACAATGCTTGTTGGTAAATTCTATTTTCGGTTTAAACTAGATTTGATTTTAAATCAAAACAAATGACGGCCAATTATCCAGTTTTATTTTCTTCTGATAGGATATGTTTGTTTATGTATATAGGTGGCACGGTATAATTCCTGGTCCATAAAGGGATAATGATAATCTTTTTTGGATTTTCACCATGTTCTAGCACTGCGAAAAAGTCTACAAACATAGTTAACTGAAGTACTTTCATTATACTCATCAGAAATAAATTTGATTATGTATCATGACCGTTTACTTTTCTGCTATTTTTAAAAACCTAAGGCCACTAGTGCTGTTATTTCTTTTATCATGCAGTGAATACAAAATTCTCAAAAATTCTCAAAAATTCATTTGTAAAATAATTTCATATTTATCTACACCTGATTCATCCCTCAGTTTCGGAAAGTATGTTCAGTTGATACTGTATTTTTAGTCCAATAAACACACTGTTCAGATACATGACCTAAGTAGGGAACACAAAAGAGCTACCTAAAATCTTGAATGCAAATACTACCTAGTTACCTTCACCAAGACACTACAAACTTAAAATCAGTCATGACATCTACGATGCAAAGACTTCTTACTAGGAAACATTTTACAATAAAGAATACTAATCTACACTTATTTCTTACCAAAAAATGTTTTAGAAGTTTACCCCAACCCCAGCTGGCAAATTTTCATTTTTTTTCATCTGAACATTTTCATCTAAAGGGTGAACAATACCCAAACTTTATATATAACCATGATTACAGTAAAAAAATATAGGACATACAGGCAACTAAAATATGTCGCGTCTCAAATTCAAGTTGTTGCACAAGTGTCAGTGGGAAAATTAATGCAAAATTTCATAATTAAAAATGTATTGCAAGTTACTTAAAACAAAGAAATACATTGTAGGTAAATTTAAACATTATTATCCACAGATCACAAGAAACACTTTATTAAACCAACAATTTTCAACTTATTTATTTAACCTTATTATCAACATTCATTTGCCTCCAGTATAAGAGGGTTGTAAATTAGATGTTAAAGATAACAACATAGTTATAAAAAGTATATTTTTTTTATTTTACGAAAATTGTGAATATTTAATTCGGATTACAGATTGGATAAGAATATGAATACATTATGAAATGTGTTCACTTTTTAAATCAAATGTACGACTAGTAGAATATCTTATCATCTTTTTTTCTGTTGCATATAGATTTATTGTACTTAGATTGTTTTAATATCATATATTGCCCCTTTTGAAATAGAATCTATAAAAATGCATTGATTTATATTACGTCAAATGCGTTTTATCGTTTCTAGAATCGGTTAATATCATCTGAATATTATAATTGCAAACTTATGACGTAGGTATTAACAATTTAACTTCAAGGGGATTTATGTTTTTTTGTCTGAAACAGATTTGTTTTCGTTCAAAGATCGAAGATTTTTTTTATAAATTGTTTAAAATTCCAACGCTATTAATCAACTTAGGTATAGGGACTATTTTGTTTCAGAATATTTTTTTTTGGTCTGCTGCTTGACCAGTTTATCCCGCTTTTTATGTTAATGTGTCGTTCCCTTATCTGTTGAGCTGTGTAATATATACGTAAGTTGTTGTCGTATTATTTACAACAACAAAAAATAGAAGAAATGTGTATACATGATATTTCAATGTGACAATGTAGAAATTCACAATTCTTGATTAAAGGTTTTAGAATAGTTTTGCTGTATAATTTGCAAAAATCTTCCCAACTTTTCTATTGTTGTCACCAGAGACCACTGATTTTAACTTCATACTTTATTATTCAATATCACACAAATCGTTATATTAATTTGAGTCTGAACTGTTATACCACGTGTTTCAAAGAATGCTGTTAATAAGTTGATTTCACAATATTGCGTTATTATTTAAGACCTTCCAACAGCTAATTGTGTTCAATACGACAAAATGCCTAACACATTTTCATTATCCAAAACCTATAATCTTATTTTTTTTATAAATGAATTTATAAACTTTAAATCAAAGAAATATGTTGAAAGTCAAAATGAGATAGATACGGCGGGTAGTGATCTTGATATAATTTTATTCAACTTAATAGAAAAATCGTGTACACTTAGACATGTAAGAGGTATACCAAACTTCATAAGGAATAAAAAAAAATAGAAATGGCCAGATAATAAAGTATATGAATATAAAAAGTCCTTGGTACAGAAAATCACATTATAAATCGAATATTGGTTTTGTTAGCAGTTTCGCCGCACCGCCTACGGTTCATCAGGCAGGATTGTTATCGTCAATAGTAACAACTTGTGACGTTACCTTATAGTAATGTCTAGCGGTAGATTGTATCAACTTCACAAATAACACACGGTGGTCTTGAAGTATAGATTTTGAGTACTGACGTTGTTTATCATCTTAATAACGTGTCATATTAGTCTTTTATTTGTCTTTATTAATATCACTTTAACTGTTAAGTCTGTTTTTAAGATATTCGTTTGACGTAACTCTGTGCTTATGTATCCCATCATACTTTAAACGACTAAATTATTTTATTATGTGACTTTGTACCTATGTTAAACTGGTCCGCCATTTTATCTACAGCTTCGCACCGGATGAACGGGTTAAAGCTATTGTCACATTGGCATTTATTGGACGAGTCTTACAAATTCAACGATTCGCTAATAAAATTGGCCAATTAAAGTGACAGGAAAATGAGCTCAAATGTTAATACTGCGATGCCGCAAATAAAAAGTGTTTGTTAATGAACCCCATGGTAGTAGCGCAGATAAATGACCAATGAGCGTGTTAATATGTTCTGGACCAACTGAGCCGGTATCTTTTGTTCCTGAAGAACTCAGTACGGTAATAAATGTGCTAATTTTCTTTGATTTGCTATCAGTATAAAACATAATTTAATCTAGCCCATGATGTACTAGTCTTGTCCAATTATTAAATCCCGTGGTCAGAATTCTGACCACTGGATTTAGGCCATTCCTGTTGTCAGTGTAGCGATAAGTGAACACAAAAGGGTTCCAGTTTATACCTATGTATCTTGTCATACTTTGATTAACAAAATTATTTCCTTTTTTGATATTATTATTACTGTTTAGTCTGTTTTCTGTGATAATCATTTGACGTGACTATGTACTTATGTATCCTGTCATACTTTGAAACACACTATTATTTTATTTTTTATTATTACTTTTACTGTTAAGTCTGTTGTTTGTTATATCAATTTTACGTGACTGTATTTATGTATCCTGTCATACTTTGAACGACAAAATTATTTTATGTCTACCTGTGCGAATTTCAAACGCGCAATTTTATACCAGTACTGAAAAACTTCCATCCTTTATGGGTGCATTTTACATAGCTATATAAAATCCTTTAATGTAAGTAAAATGAGGATTAGATGTATGCTTTATTGTGCTTCTTCGTTACATTTGTTGTTTATATAGTGATTAAAATGATAACACAATGTTGACTGCTGTACCCCTATTTTTGACATTTTTGCCTATTGTGGCTGTTTGTTTTGTTCACGCATCGGTGACATTTTAATGGAATTTGATGCAACTGTCATACAAGTGAGAGGTTTAGCTAGCTATAAAATCAATCCAACATTTTCTTCATAAGAAAATGCCTGTACCAAGTCAGGAATATGACAGGTGTTATTCATTCGTTTGATGTGTTTGAACTTTAGATTTTTCCTTGGAGTTTAGTAATTTTGTGATTTTACTTTTTTTGTATATATTACAAACCCATATTCATGAAACCGAATGTCACCTCCTATTTAAAGTCAACTTGTACAGTTCAATAAAATAGTGTTCCTTGAGTTCACGTGGAATTTTATCTTCGGTCCACATTTAAAAAAAGGGATATATTTAAATTTGCCCTTTTCGTTCAAATTAGTTATTTTTTGTTTTTGTTGTTTTTTCTTTATGTCATCATTTTACTAATATGACAATAAAGAATTAATTATCATATCATAAAAATTGTTGACCATGACATATAAAGCGTTTGTTTAATTCTAGCTATCTTTTCTATGACTTATATTATTTTAGAATCATTTACGTTTTTTTTGTCGCATTCATTGTGTTAACCAATTATTTGTATTTTTATTTAATATCTGATTAACCTGATTTTGCAATATTTGAAGGATTTGATTGTAATAATCATATTACTTCAGTTTAAGAATTATCGTTCAATTATATCATGTATGTAATAATATTCAATAAAGAATTCATCAGCTTTTTATTATTTTCCACGCTATATAATCGGTCACAATTTTGTGATGATTAATGCTAAGCTGCTATTAAAAGGAAAAAGTGAAATTTGTGTTTTTAAGATGTTGATTAAACCAAAATGAAAATATGTGAATCGGCTTGGCTTCGGATCTGAGCTGATAGAGCTTAAGAAAATTCAATGATACAATATCAATGTTTTCCCTATTCTAGATTTTATTGTGATATAATACTAAAATATTATTAGGCTTCTTTTCATGATTTTAATTTGAGAAAGCCGAGATCTTAGAAGACTAATTTGACTCCACATGATTTTCATCTGTTATGCCAGTCAAGTATCAACATTATTTCCATTTTGATGAAACGAGTTAATGGCAGGTTATTGATTCTCGATATTAAATTTATACACAAATTGATTTGCTACGATATTACAGACATTTCTTAAAGTTATTCTTGTCTCGTAGACTTATACCCCATATCTCCTTTTATTCCTTAGGATTGGAGTAAATGTTGTACAGTAATGGAATAACACATATCAAGATAATTGATTGATGCACAGTTAAATATCATATCATAAGTCTGCAACCTGTAAAAATGTTCAGCATTAAAAGACTGGCGGGATTGTCTTAACACTTAACAGAGCAATAGTTGCTTTACAGAAAACTAATATGATTATATATCAATGACATATGGTTGCAATGATAACATCAAAGGAGTAGGGAGTGATGTATAAATGGCAAAAAACATTACCATCGGCCCGATGTATAAAAGAAAACTTCATAGTTAAGATAGCTTTCTTGAAGTTATGACTGCCTTCTTTCACATCTTGATCTTTCATTAGGGTTACATTACATTTGAAGTTTTCGATCTTTAATACTTGTTAGCTATATGTTTAAAATGTTTGAGGAATTATACACTTGACAAGGGATGTATACATACATTGTTGTTAGAGAAGAAGATGTAACATATCTACTATTTTTCCCACGATAAATGTGTTGTTTTTTTTCTGCGGAGAAAACTGCAAATAATATTGCTTTTGTCTGTTAATCGTTCGAGTGTCTTGTGAAATATAGGGGATAAATGAGCTCACAGATAATCCCACATTAAAAAAAACTGAAACTTGACAGGGAAGAGATTTTTGCGAAAAAATAAACTCATCATAGATAACAGGATTGAAGTGGAATATTTCCGCCAGATGCGCGTTTTGTCTACAAAAGACTCACCAGTAACGCTCGAATAATACAAAATGTTAAAAAGGCCAAACAAAGTTCGAATTTTTAAAGCTAGTGTAAAAGAGGGACGAAAGATAACAAAGTGACAGTCAAACTCATAAATCTAAAACAAACTGACATCGCCATGGCTAAAAATGAAAAAGGCAAACAGAAAAACAATAGTACACATGACACAACATAGAAAACTAAAGAATAAACAACACGAACCCCACCAAAACTAGGATGAGATATAACGAGTCCAGAACCAATCCTATATATACCAATACATATTCTTAGTATTTGACTTTATTTCATAATCTATTTTGTTCAATTCAATATTTTATCATAAATATTTGTTGTTTTTTAAGGTGTTTCGGTTAAGGTTTAACTACCAAGGCTTTTCCTCATCAGGTATCCCAAGCCTCTAACTAATAAAATAATCAGTTTCAAAGTAAAGTTCAAAGCATCCATACGCATAGAATTTAAAAATTCTGCATACCGGGATACGACACCTGGTAACTTTGTATTGATGTATTGTATTCTAAATTAAATCAGTTTATGATTTGATATAACTATTGTCTTTTTTGTTGTGATTTATCCTATAACTTGGTTTATCCTATAACTTGGAGGATGTAAGTAGATCCTTCAAGTTTTTGTGTCTTTTATATGCTATGATCGGAGGTTTTGGAAACATGGTTTTTGTGCTATCATTTTGTTCAATTAGGTGCCAATGTTTTTTAATTGCTTTATTTAGTCCATTGAAGGAAGGATTAAATTTGGTGGCTAAAACTAATGGAGGCATTGCTCTTTTGTTTTTAAGCTTGTACCTTAGACAATCTTTTCTTTCCTTATGAAGTGCATTTGTTATAATGGGGTTGATATCTTTTTCCGAGTATCCCCTTTGGAGAAGTTTTGTTTTAAAAGTTTCAATTTCTTTTAGTGTATCTTTTTTTGTTATAATAAAACACCCATGCAACCACGCATCCCATATTGCTGATAGGACCCGACACAAATATCAATTTCGTGTTTCGGTAGTTAAGCTTGGGATGGTCAATTTAAGATGCATTATTTGAATATAATCAAATATGAAAATTATTCATATTTATATTGATATATTTATATTTTTATTCTTCTTCTTTATATCTAGTTATTATGACAGATCTACCATCATCAGGGGTCCAACTGTCAATTTAATGTTAAAGTCTTTAACTTTGATCTACTAAGCATATCTCCAATACTTTTATGTTTGCTATACGCAACTATTGGTGCTGCATTGAATATTTGTGCACAGTATTCATCGAACTGTAATAACTGCCAGTGTTTCATTATACGTTTCTTTATTTTACGTATATATGGATTATATTTAGTTATTAAAACTAACGGAATACTTTGCTTCTCTTTAGATTTGTTTTGTTGTAATAAATCAGTACGGTCAATTGCTAAAGCATCAGTAATACTATCATCTATTTCCAAGTTATCATAACCCCTATCTAATAATTTCACTTTGAAATTAGTTAGATTGTTTATTAATTTGTTATGGTCACTTGTATTTCTAATTTGCCGTATTGCTTCACCTTTAATAAATCCTCTGAATACATGCTGTGAGTGACAGCTATTTCTGTGCAGAAACAGATAAGAATTTGTTTCTTTAAAATGTATTTCGAGGTCAAGAATGCCATATGTTGTAAATCTTTGACCTTTAATTACATCAACATCCAAGAACGACATTTTATCGTTTTTGATTTCATAGGTGAACTTTAATAAGGGGTTATAATCATTTGCTAGACGAAATGAATGAGATATAACGAGTCCAGAACCAATCCTATATATACCAATACATATTCTTAGTATTTGACTTTATTTCATAATCTATTTTGTTCAATTCAATATTTTATCATAAATATTTGTTGTTTTTTAAGGTGTTTCGGTTAAGGTTTAACTACCAAGGCTTTTCCTCATCAGGTATCCCAAGCCTCTAATTAATAAAATAATCAGTTTCAAAGTAAAGTTCAAAGCATCCATACGCATAGAATTTAAAAATTCTGCATACCGGGATACGACACCTGGTAACTTTGTATTGATGTATTGTATTCTAAATTAAATCAGTTTATGATTTGATATAACTATTGTCTTTTATGTTGTGATTTATCCTATAACTTGGTTTATCCTATAACTTGGAGGATGTAAGTAGATCCTTCAAGTTTTTGTGTCTTTTATATGCTATGATCGGAGGTTTTGGAAACATGGTTTTTGTGCTATCATTTTGTTCAATTAGGTGCCAATGTTTTTTAATTGCTTTATTTAGTCCATTGAAGGAAGGATTAAATTTGGTGGCTAAAACTAATGGAGGCATTGCTCTTTTGTTTTTAAGCTTGTACCTTAGACAATCTTTTCTTTCCTTATGAAGTGCATTTGTTATAATGGGGTTGATATCTTTTTCCGAGTATCCCCTTTGGAGAAGTTTTGTTTTAAAAGTTTCAATTTCTTTTAGTGTATCTTTTTTGTTATTTGATGATCTCATAAAACGCAATATTTCCGCAGTAATAAATCCATTGAACACCGATGATGGGTGAGCTGACGTTCGTTCAAGATACTGAAAGTTATCAGTAGGTTTACGGTATAGTTTTACGTCTAATATATTATGATTAAGGAATCTGTTTCCTTTAAAAATTGTGACGTCAAGGAATTGAATGCTAGATTGTGATATTTCATGCGTAAATTTTATCAACGGGTGTATATTATTAGCAATGTTAAATAATTCAGTAAGATTATCTTGACTAGAATTAAAAAGAATGAATCCATCATCTCTGTATATAGATAACAGTGCTAAGTTATCTTTAAAAGGAAATATATCAAGAATATTCGTTATAATCTCGAACATTCTTAAATCAGCCAGGGATGGGCTCATTGGGGCTCCCATTGGGATTCCACATGTCTGTCTGAATATCAAGTTATTAAATTCAAATTCATTATTGCATAGAATGAATTGAAGTATTCGTAAGAAGTCCTTTTTTGGTGGTAGAGGTATTTCATGTTTATTACGACATATTTTGTACCATGCTCTGTCAACTGCTTGCAGTATTTCATCGTGAGTTAAGGAATTGTACATACTAGTAATATCAAAAGTGCACATAATTATGTCATCCGGTGCCCTTATTTGTTCTATTTTGTTGATAAATGAGGTCGTGTCCTGTGTATAAGTCCATAATTGGCTAACTACCGGTTTTAGGAAGTGGTCTATAAATTGACCAATTTTTTCAATTGGACTATTGCATAATGATACAATTGGTCTCCCAGGAATATCTATATTTTGAAGGAAATCTTTGTTAGTTTTGATTTTTTCTCTATCTTCATGGTTAATTTTGTGAATTTTTGGCAACATATAGAGTCGTCCCACTCGTATATTGGCATTATTGGCAAGGTATTTATATGTTATATCGTCGATATATTCTTTCTTGTGTAGTTGTTTGATCATTTTTTGAATAGTTTCGGATATTTTGTTCGTATTAAATTCATGAATTTGCTCATAGCATATACTGTTGTTCAGGAAATTCAGTGTTTGTTTAATATATAGATTTTTATCCAGAACAACAGTAGATGAATTTTTGTCAGCTTTCTTAATAATTATATTATTATTCGAACGTAAGGTTTTGAGTGCCGCTCTCTCATGTTTAGAAAGATTATTTCTAACTTTGTTTATTTTAAGTCTGCATATTTCCATCTTTGTGGCAAATAGATAATTTTCTATTGTGTTGTTTGCTAAAGAGGGTTTAAATCCCGATTTGATTCTAAAAGGATGATTGGTGTCCGCATTAGTTTTATCACTAAAGTGATATTTGCATCGCATTTTTCTACCTAGTTCGTCAAAATCTCGTAAGAGATTTTGTTTAATGTATTTTACATCTGGACTGGGAATAAATTTTAATCCCTTTGCAAGAACTAATATTTCATAGTTTGTGAGATTCTCACGTGAAAACACTTCTATATAGTTTAAAGCTTTTTTTACATTTTCATGAAAGTTTTTTGTGCGTTTAAGATGGCCTTTGTTATTATTATGTATACGGAGTTTACTTTTGTATTTTATTAATCGTTTTTTCTTATCCCTTTTTCTGAGAGATCTTTTTCTATTACTCATAGTAATTTATTTGTATAAAAATTTTTTTGTGACAAAACTATTTTGTTTGTTTGTATAATTATTCCAACTCTAATTGAGAGATGAAATGAATATATTTGAAATTCAACTCTATTTGAGAGATGAAATGTATTTTATTAATTCTACTCTATTTGAGAGATGAATTGATTTGTATTTTGTTTAAATCTATTTCAAAAATTATACATTGTATATGTAAACTCTGTTGAAGTGTTCGTTCACTTCTGCGGCAATCAATGTGTACTGCAAATATACACCAAGAATTACCACGTGCATACATTAGTCTAAGACTTAGATTCTGATTGGATATTCCAATGTTCCCACGTCACTCGTAACAAGCAACAAAGTTCGTCATTTGTATTCTCAATCTGATTGGTTGTTCCGTAATTAGTGTAGATCAGTTACTACGTCATCGAGCCATCTAACTCTGGTCATATGTGTGTATTTTATTAGATAATGATTTAACACTTAATTGTTATTAAACTAGTAAGATAAAATTTACTGCTAATTAAATTCCTTTATATAAATAAGTAATGCTTTAGACAATACTATTAAATTACGATATTAATATTATCATTCTAAAAATAAATAGAGGTAATTGTGAGACAGATATAATCTATTCATGTAAAGATAAGGGTTGTTGATGAAATTGCACTGTTTGCCCTTGCGTAGTCATGTGTATAATTTATTGATAACAATCCTGCTACGTGTGTATGATACCTGTAAAGTTATGTGATTTTATTTGAAGATGTTGTAGATAATCCATATACGAACGAACTATAATTTATAGAATATTTGTACCTAGATAGTACGATTATAATGCTCATTGCTAAAACCATACGAAATAAAATGATAGCAATTATAAGTATAATTTCTTAAGCGATCTTTTAAGTAATAGCTGTCAATTGATGAGTAGCAATTAAAGCAAACTAATTAAACTAAAATAATCAAAAGTTTCCTTGATTTAATAACTAATGAATATATATATATATGTGATAATTAATTCTAATCAATAAGATAAAACTACAATATTCAAAGTAGTCAGACCTGTTTTAATAATCAAATACAATACATCCGTTTATAGTTGAATAAAATTTGATATCCATCTTGTATAATTTATAAAGACACTTTGTTTTGTCACTGTAAACACATAATTCCACTGAAATACGTAAGAATATTATTGTACTTGTCTTAGTAATAATTATTACGGAAATTTCTGCGGCCTCTTCCACGGTTCCCACGACCGTATCTGTTACCCAGAACATTCTTTAGGTCATCAATTTCCTTTTTCATCAAGTCCATTTCACTTACTGGTTTAGTTTTGTCAGTTTGTTGTTTAAGTACCTCAAGTTCTTGCTTAATCTTGTCAAGATCTGACAGTTCTTTTGGATCCTTGGTTGCACTTTGTCTATAATTATCGGCCCATTTATCCTTCAGGCTCCTCACTCTGTCGTTCAAACGGACAACGCTTGATCCGTTGGTTATTGCCGCTGATGTCTCTAGCCAGTATTTTTCAACTTCAGCTGTCAGGTTGTCAGCATATTCTTTAACTGCTTCCGTAAGGAATTCCCGGAAATTAGATTTAATTAATAAATGCTATTATTGTATAACAAGGTATTTACAAATATGCCATTATTAAAGTCTGTGGAATTTGTTTCGGAATATATAAGCTTCAAATTCATTACGTACAGACAAATTACATCCAAATTTATCATTCTTACAACCATTATCACAGGAAACTTACATTCGACATGGGTAACTATTATTCAGTTTCTAATAGCATCACACCTTTACTTCATACAAAATAATACGAAGCGCATCGAATTTGATTATCTGTAGGGACAGACCACCTGAACATTGTAACAAATGTATAGTATTGTTTATAACTATAAAGATCTTCATTACTTCAAATCAAAATAGTTAGACCAACCCCAATAATGGGGCATTGAAAGTTACAATCTCAGTATTAACATCTTCAAAAAAAATCACATAACTTTACAGGTATCATACACACGTAGCAGGATTGTTATCATTAAATTATACACATGACTACGCAAGGGCAAACAGTGCAATTTCATCAACAACCCTTATCTTTACATGAATAGATTATATCTGTCTCACAATTACCTCTATTTATTTTTAGAATGATAATATTAATATCGTAATTTAATAGTATTGTCTAAAGCATTACTTATTTATATAAAGGAATTTAATTAGCATTATTTTTTATCTTACTAGTTTAATAACAATTAAGTGTTAAATCATTATCTAATAAAATACACACATATGACCAGAGTTAGATGGCTCGATGACGTAGTAACTGATCTACACTAATTACGGAACAACCAATCAGATTGAGAATACAAATGACGAACTTTGTTGCTTGTTACGAGTGACGTGGGAACATTAGAATATCCAATCAGAATCTAAGTCTTAGACTAATGTATGCACGTGGTAATTCTTGGTGTATATTTGCAGTACACATTGATTGCCGCAGAAGTGAACAAACACTTCAACAGAGTTTACATATACAATGTATAATTTTTGAAATAGATTTAAACAAAATACAAATCAATTCATCTCTCAAATAGAGTAGAATTAATAAAATACATTTCATCTCTCAAATAGAGTTGAATTTCATATATATTCATTTCATCTCTCAATTAGAGTTGAACTAATTATACAAACAAACAAAATTGTTTTGTCACAAAAAAAAAAAAAAATTATACAAATAAATTACTATGAGTAATAGAAAAAGATCTCTCAGAAAAGGGAAAAGAAAAAACGATTAATAAAATACAAAAGTAAACTCCGTATACATAATAATAACAAAGGCCATCTTAAACGCACAAAACACTTTCATGAAAATGTAAAAAAAGCTTTAAACTATATAGAAGTGTTTTCACGTGAGAATCTCACAAACTATGAAATATTAGTTCTTGCAAAGGGATTAAAATTTATTCCCAGTCCAGATGTAAAATACATTAAACGAACTAGGTAGAAAAATGCGATGCAAATATCACTTTAGTGATAAAACTAATGCGGACACCAATCATCCTTTTAGAATCAAATCGGGATTTAAGCCCTCTTTAGCAAACAACACAATAGAAAATTATCTATTTGCCACAAAGATGGAAATATGCAGACTTAAAATAAACAAAGTTAGAAATAATCTTTCTAAACATGAGAGAGCGGCACTCAAAACCTTACGTTCAAATAATAATATAATTATTAAGAAAGCTGACAAAAATTCATCTACTGTTGTTCTGGATAAAAATCTATATATTAAACAAACACTGAATTTCCTGAACAACAGTATATGCTATGAGCAAATCACAATATAAAATACAATAGTTATATCAAATCATAAACTGATTTAATTTAGAATACAATACATCAATACAAAGTTACCAGGTGTCGTATCCCGGTATGCAGAATTTTTAAATTCTATGCGTATGGATGCTTTGAACTTTACTTTGAAACTGATTATTTTATTAGTTAGAGGCTTGGGATACCTGATGAGGAAAAGCCTTGGTAGTTAAACCTTAACCGAAACACCTTAAAAAACAACAAATATTTATGATAAAATATTGAATTGAACAAAATAGATTATGAAATAAAGTCAAATACTAAGAATATGTATTGGTATATATAGGATTGGTTCTGGACTCGTTATATCTCATTCGAATTTTTAAAGCTAGTGTAAAAGAGGGACGAAAGATAACAAAGTGACAGTCAAACTCATAAATCTAAAACAAACTGACATCGCCATGGCTAAAAATGAAAAAGGCAAACAGAAAAACAATAGTACACATGACACAACATAGAAAACTAAAGAATAAACAACACGAACCCCACCAAAACTAGGGGTGATCTCAGGTGCTCCGGAAGGATAAGCAAATCCTGCTCCACATGTCGCACCCGTCGTGTTGCTTATGTGATTACAAATCCGGTAAATAGTCTAATTCGGTAGGTCACATTCAAGAAAGGGAAGGGGATTGTAGTTACGACGTAAGGAACATGTCCGATTTCATTTGTGAAACGGTTATTCCATAACGGTCAACCAACTCGTGATGGCGTCCGTAAAATTTACGAAGGTAGGATTTCAACTTCACCATTTGTAACTTTTGGTTTAATAGCTTCCTTGTGAGCAGCAACCCTCTATAAAAAAAAATCATGATAGGAAATGCAAGCACGGAAATATCGTTTCAATTGGGAGATATATACTATGTATGCAGGTGCTGCTGGAATGTTGCTACTTAGAAATGAAAAGTTTACAATCCGAAAGCTGAAATCATCACTTTTGTCGTAAAGTTTTGTTTTCAACCGACCGTCATTGTCAATTTCTAGATGTAAGTCAAGATATGAAGCCGACTTAACTGTATCTGTAGTGTCTCTTATTTCTAGTTCGATGGGATAGACGTGTAACTGTATTCCAGAGATAGGAAAGCCCTATAATTTCAAATAGATGATTCAAGACCTTGTTGATAAATCCTCCGTATTAACTTCAGAAATAATACATCATGATCTTAAAATGTAGTTGCTAGCTACTCTCGTTACTTGTCTTCTCTTCTTGATAACGTGTTATAGTATATATAAAGATTCGTTTTATCTCTGTTTATTTTTAACCTTTACTTTTTTGTCCATTTTGGATATTTTTTGTTTTGTCGTGGCTCAATATTTATACACTCCACAATTGTGTTATTTTCCTATGGTTATTTCTCTGGGTTATTTTTTTGTATTTCATTTTTTGGCCATGCAGTTTGTCTAAAGAGTGTATGTATGCCAATTTGGTTTTCTTTGTTAACATAGTTGTTTGTTTCAACAATGATTTAGATTATAACACAATGTTGACAACTGTACCCCAAATTTACAACATTAATAAAATTAAGAATGGAAATGGGGAATGTGTCAAAGAGACAACAACCCGGCCATAGAAAGAAAAAAAACAACAGCAAAAGGTCACCAACAGGTCTTCAATGTAGCGAAAAATTTCCGCATCCGGAGGCGTCCTTCAGCTGGCCCCTAAACAAATATATACTAGTTCAGTGATAATGAACGCCATACTAATTTCCAAATTGTACACAAGAAACTAAAATTAAAAAAATACAAGACTAACAAAGGCCAGAGGCTTCTGACTTGGGACAGGCGCAAACATGCGGCGGGGTTAAACATGTTTGTGAGATCTCAACCTTCCCCTATACCTCTAGCCAATGTAGAAAAGTAAACGCATAACAATACTTACATTAAAATTCAGTTCAAGAGAAGTCCGAGTCTGATGTCAGAAGATGTAACCTAAGAAAATAAACAAAATGACAATAATACATACATAACAACAGACTACTAGCAGTTAACTGACATACCAGCTCCAGACTTAGAACTGAGGAAACTTGGTAGATGACAAAAAGTGGAGAATGTTAAGTAGATATGTAAAAGTCTAGAGAAAATGTGAAACCCATAACGAAATTGAAAAACGACAAAAAAGACTTGAATGGGAAAAACTGTTGTAAAGTGTAGAAAAATCAAACGTTTTAATACTATTGCAAGATCAAATTTGTTTTAAACTGTATGTTCTATGAAAGATCATCTGAAATTTGTATTATATACATCTGATAAGTCTTTATTCAACTGATTCATGACAAGGGATATTTTCAAAGTTGATAGCATGGATACCGGTATCGTCAACAGAAAGTTTAAAAATGATACTTGCTCCTTTTCAACTTTTGTTTTGTTCACACATCGTAGTGAATATAATGGAATTTTAGGCAATAGTCATACAAGTAAGAGGTTTAACTAGCTATTAAAACAGGGAAAATCCACCAATTTCTATATAGCTACATAAGAAAATGCCTGTACCTTGTCAGGAATTTGACAGTTGCTGCCCATTCGTTTGGTGTGTTTGAGCTTTTGATTTTGATATTTGATTAGGGACTTTCCGTTTTGAATTTACCTCGAAGTTCAGTATTTTTGTGATTTTACTTTTTACCAAGATCTCACTGTGAATACCCCGATTTGACTACGTCTTTATTTCGCTTCGGCTTCGATTTTGATGCAATTAAACTATATATGCCCATACCGAACAGTCATATGTTTAAATATCCAAACCAGTTTTTATATAAATAAGTCCGTTAGTTTTCTCGTTTGAATTGTTTTACATTGTCATATCGTGGCGTTTTATAGCTGACTGTGTGGTATGGGCTTTGCTCATTGTTCAAGGCCGTACGGTGACCTATAGTTGTTAACGTCTGTGTCATTTCGGTCTCTTATGAACAGTTGTCTCATTGGCAATCGTACCGCATCTTTCTTCTTTTATATTAGATACAATTCACATGATAGTGATGTAATTAAATTTCCTTTTTTTTATTCCCGAGTTTATCGACGGACAATATGAGTCTTTACTCTTTGTTAAAAAATCCTGTCAACATTATTTTTTTTAACTTTACCTTTCTCATCAGAAACAAACATTTAACTCCGTCGTATGAATATAACCTTTAATAACAATTAAAACCAAGGAGTAAAAAAGACTCATAAAACCAAAAACATTTACATCAACAGTTACAAATAATGAATAAGAATTCTTAATGCTTAAGCAGAGTTGTGGTAATTGTAAAAAATGTGTCGGTAACTATAGATGTAAGACGTGTTATGACTGCCAATGAGACAACTCTCCATCCAAGTCATAATTTACCAAACAAACCATAATTAGTCAAAGTACCAGAAACACTTATGAACCACATCAACAAAAGAGGGACGAAAGATACCAAAGGGACAGTCAAACTCATAAATCTAAAACAACTGACAACGCCATGGCTAAAAATGAAAAAGACAAACAGAAAAACAATAGTACACATGACACAACATATAAAAACTAAAGAATAAACAACACGAACATTGACAACAAACGGCAACCACTGAACATCAAGTTTCTATACTCACCAACGACATGTTTTCGTCTAATTTCACCTTAATATAACAGAAACATTATCGTACTGGTATTTGCATCATAAGTGTCGCCTTTGCGACATTTTGGGTCAACGCCAATTCGCCTGTCTGGATATTGATGCATGCATTTCAGTAAATGCCTGCCCTGTTGACTCCTCAGTTGAGAGTGATGAAGTTCCGTCAAGTTTTGTTTTATTACTTGATCATCCTACTTTTAAATAATTTAATCGATTTGAACATCGAGAAACTACTGTCGCCTTAATCTATGAGCACGCTGGAACTCTACTTGAAATAAATGCAGTAGTCGATAGTATAAAACGTGTACAACAAAATAGACGTGAACTAAAACAGTAAACCTGAATGTCATTCAATAAACATCTGAATTGCTTTGAATGATCACATCTGAATTGCAAAAAACACCAAAACAACGAAAATAGAATTTGAGAATAGACACGTCCATCATCGTAAAGATAGTTATACAATTTAGCTTTTAGCTTTTTTGATGGCATTTATTGCGCATTTCGCAAACTATTCAAACTAAGTGTCATTTAATTCTTTATATATTAAAGAAAGGATTAAAGGTAAAGTCTCATTGGTCAATTTTAGTGTCCCACACAAAGCAAGTCAAAGTGTACGTTTCTTAAGGTTTGTACTTTATGCAAACAATTCAACGATGGTTATACTAAAATGTCTTTATTTTGAAGTATGTTTTTTATACCTGTATCTCAAAATTGGTGTTTATATGTTAAAACGAACGACGGATTTTTCTATACATTCCTTAAAGATAAACGTCTTATATAAATATATAGTCTTTAAAAGAACACTTCGTAATACATCGCATCCGGTTGCTGTGTTAACATTTATTAATATATTGAAACTTTGCCTTAAAATTGGAGAACAGGGAGAAAGAAAATTACTTAAACGACTCTTGTGTGTACGTGCATATCCTGTTAATGACACACATAGTCAGTTATAATTTTAACATTTAATTCGTTTTAAATAAAACTGATTACAGTTATCGATGAACAAATTTCTTTACGTAGGGTCTACATAAAGTTTAAAAATTACGTAACATACTATCTTTGTTTATTTAGATCAAATAGTTCATCTGCTTTCAAACAGTGTTATTCAAGCCCAAAGTGCACATAGATTACATTTTTATCTTGATACAAAACGTTTTTGTTTGTTTCTCATGTAAAAAATTAATAGAATGAGGACTTTGAGTACTTAAATAATCTTTGCTGTCGGCCATAAATATCGGTGTCACCAAGTGCACGACAGTTTTAATTCATTCTAAAATTTAAGAGGACTTGTGAACTAAATACAAGTACATATTAGATAAGTTACAAATGTTAAAATTAATTTATCTAACCCCTCTTTTCGCTACTAACAATAGTTTGAAGGTGTAAGGGGTTGACTTCAAAGTATTTTTCCTTTTTAAAATCAGTTTACTAAGAAAAACCTTATCAGCATTGATAAGTACCAAGTGAAAAATCAATACTCATAAGTCGCTTACAAATTCGCGGAAGAAAAATGACGAAAAGAAAGTTAATAAAAAACCGGGAAGAGATCAGTGTGAAGACTCTGCATATTTTTCTTTTATTGTACTCTTTAAAATATATTACCTTATGACTGGAGAATATAATTAATGTTTTTTATGCTCCTTTACACTTTTAAACTAATTATTAAAATACATAATTGTATATTTTAACTGTTAATGTACAATGTAGATAGGGGTCTTAATAAAAATCTATAAAATTTAAAAAACAAAATTGTCAAAAATGAATGTTTTATCATGTTTGTTTTTTAAAAAAAAGTATTGATCACGAGTTTTGTTTTCATTCAAAGGGTTGGACAAAATTGTCACGTTTTGTATAAACTATGCATGGAAAACAAAATTATGTGTGATATAAAAAAAGAATTTGAAAATAAAATATTAAAAGAAAGCCTTAATAATATACTTTCAATTAAAAAAAAGGAAAAATAAACAGTGTAACGGACTGACGATTCAGTACAACCTTCGATTGAGCTCGAGCAGAAATTATTATTAGGTGCTGATACTTTAATCAAGCGTCAATCTAACGAATAGTAAAATCCTGAAAGAGCTTATGTTTATTTGTTATGAGACATGCCTACTACAAAAAAAAACTTAATGTTGATATACAAAAATAAAATAAAAATTTAAAATGTGTTGAATTAATGTTACGTTGAACGAAATGTCATCTTAAATTGATAGCACAGTCCATTAAATGCGAGAAAATGTTGCACGTTCAAGAACAGTCAATCTATAGTAATTCACGGATAAAAAATTTAAATATGAACGATTTAAAACTTGTGTCCAATTTGACTTTTGTCATTAAAAATTCTCCAGTTCTGTGATGACCTTGCAAATCAGATCAAGATATGTGTAAAGCCTCGGTCACACCTTACCGGATAGCTCGAACGGACGCCTAACGGATAACTTTTTTTCAATCCGTTCATGTCCGTTAGACGTCCGTTCTTATCCGTTAAGCATCCGTCCATATCCGTTAGGCGTCCGTTAAGCGTCCGTTTTATCCGTTGACGTCCGTTCTGTCCGGTGGAAAATTTTGAGCATGTTCAAAACTTTGAATGGACGTCCAACGGATAAAATGTCCGTTGAACGTCCGTTAGACGTCCGTTTTGTACGGTACTCGTCCGTTTTGTATCCGTTACGTGTCCGTTATGCATCCGTTGGAGATCCGGTAGACCAATTCACCAACGGACGTCTACCGGACGCCTAACGGACGCCTAACGGATAAAACGGATGTGAAACGGACATTAACGGAAGGATAACGGATAAAACGGATGCCTTCCGGATGTAAAACGGACAAATGCCAATTGAAATTTCTCATGGTTTATTGCCTTTAATTTTTAGATGGTTTATTGCCTTTTATTTTCAGAATATTTTGTTCATCCGTTTCATCCGTTACGCTTCCGTTAGGTGCCCGTTTTATCCGGTACTCGTCCGTTGGATGTACGTTCGACGTCCGTTCTGTCCGGTACGTATCCGTTTCACGTACGTTCAATGTCCGTTGTGTGTCCGTTAGGCATTCGTTACATGTCCGTTAGTACACCAACGGACTCCCAACGGATAAAAATTTTGTCAACGGATAACTTTTTTTTTATCCGTTAGGCGTCCGTTCGAGCTATCCGGTAAGGTGTGACCGAGGCTTAAGAAAGAGAAAAGGTAACGATGATGCGATGTTTTGAAGTTCCAAACGGGTTTACAATGAATATTCCCCTTAGATAATAAGGTCAGAAACAAATAGATATTGGAAGATGTTAGGTGAATGCCAATGAGTCAGCTATCCATCCAAATAACAATTTAAAACAAAGTAAACCATTATAGGTCAATGTGCGGCCTTCAACACGGAGCATTGGCTCACACCGAACAACAAGATATAAAGGGCCCAAAAATTACTAGTGTAAAACCATTCAAACGGGAAAACCAACGGTATAATCTATAAAAAAAACCCGAGAAACACGTATAAATTACAGAAACATCAGATTACACAGATTAGGAATGTAATCAGACGAACTATATAAATTGAAGAACGAGGTAATATAATACTCTCCGTCTGATGTCTCTCTGATATCAGTTTTCATAAATAAATTGCATATGGACATAATATAAATAAATGAATCCCAACATGAATTGAATATGTACAGAAGTAATGTCCAAAATTGGCCGTGTGAGAATTATAAGTTCCTAACTTTTCACTGTAAAATTTCCTCAATTAATTCATTCAACGTGAAACAGGGTTCTGCACCGTTTCTTTTCCTTGAGAAAAAGGCTCTCTTCAAGATCGCTGTGATCTGTAGAATCTTTCATTATTGCTGTTACGACGGTAGGAACTATCTTCGTCGACGTTAAAAGACAGCGATAAAGGTAACGATAGTCCTCTGGTGAGTCCGACGAAAGATAGTACTTGGTCCTCTTCTGAGTTATCGAAATGTCACATATTTCTGATTATCAGACGAACTTATGCGTATTGTTCTAACGTTTTACCCTCCGGATCTAGTAGCACTATCTGTGAAGTGGCGTTATCGATGTTTGATTTTGTTGAATTTATGTCTGAAAATAGACTTTGTGATGTTGTCTAGACAGGATCACTTGTTCCTTTTCAGATATACTCATTTCATATTTGACTATACACCTTCCTATTCGGAGTAGTTCTTGTTTTTCCATAGGTAGATTGAGATTGGCAATCGGTCCTTGTTTCGGAATAGACTTTTGATTGCGACTTATTTCTTCTCCATGAACTTCAGATTTTGTTTTTCAGAATGACATTTTCTGTATCCTTTGAATTTCTCATAAAAGTCACAGATTCTACTTTTTGTGAAACAAGTGCTTTCTCTTTAGAGAAATTCATGAATCTACTAGACTTGGTACTAATTCCAGTACACTCAAGGAGTATGGAATGCATTTTTGACATTCGAACTCAAGTATTTTGACCAACGATTAGAATCACGCCTCGGTGGATATGTCCTATCCTGAGGCAAGAAGTTATTCTGGTAGAGTGATTGAAACGTTAGTTATCGTCGTGTAAACTTCAAGTTTAATTGTGTAATTCTTTCCACAATTGCATTTATCCTAGACGAACAATCGCAGGTTGGGATGTTCTTTGTGATATTCTATTTCTGAGATAATATCTGACAAATCGCAATGGAATGCGATGTCCTTGTTAGTCATTATAAGGAAGTTGACTTGTAATAGTAATTTTGTTTACGAGAGACGACTCCAACATTCCTGGAATCACATATCGTCGTCCAGTCTCTCCACTATTCTTTGTAAGCCTCTTGTTGGGTTGTTAACATTTGATACCCTTATACTGATGGCATGGTTGTTAGACTCTAGCCACTTAATCAGTAGGTCTATATGCTCCGAGTCCAAGACAGCAGGTGTTTGTGACGGCAAGTTTAATGCCACGGATGGCATGAAGTGTGGTGCATCATGACTTAGTTCGGTCAAAACAGGAGTTTTTTTTCTTTTGAGGGCCTGTCATTTGATGTACGGCAGTCGTTACAGGGTATTGTTTTAACGAAATCATGCACACGTTGGAGCGGGTCTTCTGTCTCGTCAGGTAGGTCACCAAACGTTTGGCTGTCGTCGTATTCCAAAATACTAACCTCGGCTTTTGCGGCTTCATATTCTCTTTGTGCTTCGAGAAGGTTCAATTTTGCTTTCATTTCGGCCTATTCTCAGCTTACACGTGCGGCCTCTTCTTTCATTTGAGACTACATGTGTGTAGGCTTCTGTTCTATTATAGCCTTTTTACGTGTGGCTTCCTGTTTCATTTTAGCCTGTCTGACAGAGCTTATTCCTCTATCATTGCTTTTAATTAAGTTGTTCGACATAGGCTATTTTGTATTTAGCGACATCTGCTTTGGCACGCTTCTTATGTGCTAGACTTGACATCTGCTTGATACCTGTGTGGGTTTTGTCTTACTTTTTATGTCATTATTTTAGTGGATTAAGCCCCTGTCAAGGAGAGGCGATGTTCGTGCAATTTTTGTATTGGGAGGTCTACTTTGGAAAGTCGAATATTCAATGATTGATTACTTGAAAAACCTTCAAACACACTTATTTGGAAAGGATATTGTTATGATACTGTCGTCAAACCATCGAATATTGCATATTTTAATATAAATATTGATTCATGCATAGGGTTTTTGCATCGGAAATAAAATCATTTATTCTAATACTAGTTGTTGGCTTGATGTTGGTTAAATGTGTCCTTCTCATATATTTAATGATGGTATGGCAATAGACCCTTAACGGGAGGGATTGTACTTAGATATTTCATATGATGAAGACATAATCTTTCAGTTAGTTTAATTGAGGTCTGGAGCTGATATGTCAGTGAATCCTAGTGGACCTTAGTTCATGTATGCATCATTGTCATTTTGCTTAGTTTGTTTTGATACTTTTTCTGACATCGAACTCGGAATTTTTATGGTGTCAGACCACCAATTACTCCCTCCAATTAAGAACGTATGTGAAAGTTGGCCTACTCGGACATAAAATAGTGCATTTGATGTCATTGGTTACTTTAACTAACCAGCAAATAAGCAGAACTAAAACTTTTGTTGAAAGAGAAATATATTTAGACCTTTTTTATAAAATAATTACATGTCTATGAGTCTGCCTTCAACATTGAGGATTAATGTTCTCCAAAGTATACTAATTAAGGATCTCCAGTAAACAGGGGTTATTTTCAGTGGAACCTCTATTCGAGAGACTTTTTTTTTTTAATTTTAAAATTGATTACAAATGTATGTTGCAAATTGAAATATAGAACTCTGATGCATGTACAGTTCAGGATATACCTGGTTTATATGCAGTAAGAATTAAGTTAAACTATTTAGAAAGCTGTGAAAGTTGCAAAATTTGGTTGGACAGAGAGGAACTCATAATTGGTGATCTGACATCTTTAAAAACTGAGTTTTTCTGTGCGTATCGATTTGTGTTTCTTAATTCTATATTGCATAGAGGTATAGCGGGAGGGTTGATATTTCTTAAAACATGCTTAACCCCGCAGCGTTTTTGCACCTGTCACAAGCCAGGAGCCTAAAGCTTTGTTAGTCTCGTATGGTTTTCTTTAGTTAAGTTCATTTATATGTTTTGGAATTTTATTTGTTACGCCGTTTCTCAATTTATATATACACCTGGAAAAAAATATCGCAACACAAAATATAAAATGAAATGAAAAACTGAAATTTCAATTTTTTATTTTTTTTATTTATCTGATAGAGTACATCTTTCCGACTTATTGACCTTCAATTAATTGTTTTCGGCCATGCATTTACATATAAGTGGTCCATGCGTGGCCGCCACTTATAACTTCCAAAAGTCAAGTTTATGGTTCGAGTCAAATGTATGCTGTACGTTGACCTTTTTGTCAAAAACCTATCAACAGTTGATGAAATGGGTCCTCCTCACCTTTCTACTGATGTTAGATGGCAAATTATTGACACTTGAGAAGGCATAAGGCACCAGCATAAGGCACGTAAAAAGGCCATTGTTAACGCCTAGACACAAAGCTGAACGATAATGGTGGTGTCGAGCTCATTGTCGCTAGAATTTGGTATCTTGGAGAAGGATGCATTGGTCCGATAACAGTAGATTTTTGTTGGACGATAATGCACGATCACATTGATCACGGGCTGTAACAGCGTATATTCACGACGAGTCAGTAAACACATTGCTCTGGCCAGCATGTAGCCCCAATTTAAACCCGATAAAACACATTTTAGACATCATCGGTCGAAAATTGCGATAATGACACCTCCTGTGCAAATATTGCAGAATTTGACAATGCACTGCACCATGAACGGCAACAGTTAACACAACAACAACTACGACGGTTATGTTGTGGTTTGAGAAGGCGGTTGGAAGCAGTGAACGAAAATTATACAAAATATTGAACTTTCGTGTTCAAATTGACGAAATGGACCAAAATGGTTGTGTTTGTATAATTGATTTTGACTTTTTCAGTGCTTAACCTGTCTATCAGCTTTACAAAGACCCAATTCACCACAAAACTATTAATACTTAACCATATTTTAGAAGAAATTTGTCTAATGGAAAAATCAAGTATTACAATACTTTTTTCTAGGTGAATAGTTCGTTTGGTTATATTCTTAATCTGTTGATTAATCTGTTGATGTGTTCCAGTTTAGGAAGATGATTCATCCTTAACATTATAAGAACATCAAAACATCGTATCATCGTTTCTTGTCCCTTTCTTACACGTATCTTGTCCTGAATATTGGAAAGTCATCCAAGAACTGGAGTATATTTATGGACAAACTTCATCTTACACACAATTCGCGGCAAACCACATGGTGAGTTACATTTTTCACATTGTATTTAATGCCTTTAAACCATTCGTCACATATTTCAACTCTTTAACCGTGATGTGCTGGAAACTTCACCCTTGTAATCTTTCTTATTCTGTAAATATAAAAAAAGATAAAAAAAAATTTAAACATTCAACTGTTGGAAAATATAACAAAATTTGACTGTATATTCATGCAAGCCTTAAAAATTTCCTTTTTTGTATATACATGTATACAACAACTGAAATCAAGGGGAACAATCAAAGTTTTTCTTTGACAACTTTTTTTATATGAGGAATAACTCTATATTCAATCACCACTTTTATTTAGTATAGTCTGTTTCATCAATTATCTGGCAACGAACAAAATCATTTTCTCAGAGAAGATTTTTACAACCGCAACCAAGTCCATTATCATGTAATTTTTTTTGGATGGATTCATATTTTTTTAAATTTCATATTAAGAAAAAAAATTGAGGGGGGGGGGGTATTTTGGATGGGGGTTACTATTTTCTTCCACAGTTATTAAAATTTCGATTTATTTTTATCATTTTGTTGGTTTTTTTTGGGTGGGGGTGGGGGTGGATGGGGATATTTTTTCCTAATATCCAAGTTAATGAAAACCCACCCAAAAAAAGCAGTGAAAACAATATATAATTTATTCAAGTACAACTTGTATCATGTAGTGAAATGTAAAAAAAAAGAAGCATTCATTGAATTCAATAATTTCCCGCATTAAGAAGGCACATTGCTGACACACTAAATAGTTAAGGAAAATTTGCGAATACAGTAACCATTAAAGAAGGATTTGCAACCACCACAACTTTCATTAGGTGGACTCTACTTCAGTCCGCAGATCATTCAATATAATTATTCCAAACCAATCATATAAAATGTGAAGGCCTAAGTCATTCAAAGAAGATGATAAACGATTTGTGACGATGCAAAAACTAAACTTTAAAATACAAATAAATATATTTTAACAATTAATTCAAAATACCAATATTTATTAAATTTTACCAATATAAACTGAATGAGCATCATGTAAATCAATAAATAAAGAAACATCATGAAAGTTTTAGTATTAAACAAGGTAAATAACAATGACTTAATGATACATTCTGAAACTGATTACACTAGTAAGGGAAACAACTGCATATGCACTTTCATATTCAGTCAACAAACATCACAATGCATTATATATAATTAGTTATCAAAGGTACCAGGATTATACTTTAGTACGCCAGACGCGCGTTTCGTCTACCATAAGACTCATCAGTGACGGTCATATATAAATTATGCGGCGAAGAGGAATAATTTTGTTCAATACAACGATTGCACCTTTTATAAGAAATAAGATAATTAAAGGTGAAATCAGTGAAGATTGTTGTCTGTGTCTCGTGAAAATAAGTTGTATTTGCATTGCCAATTTTAACTTCCTGTAAACTATAGAGTTATCGTCTTTTAAAAACTAACGGCAGATAGACAGGCTAATCTTTGTAATTGCAGCTTTATTTCACGTTATATGCACAGTGCAATTATCTACATTTGACCTTCAAACATTATAACATTAATTCAACACATTATTTTGTATTTTCAGCCTTTTACAATTTGTTATATTGACTCTTAATTAAGATATCAGCACCTGATAGTCTTTTCCCGTTCAAACCAAATCGTCGATTAAACCTAGTGGTCAGGCCATTACAGTAAAAAAAGTCTACAACTTGCCCGGAGTGTCTCACAGATAACGGCACTTCACATAAGTTCTAAAGCTACAACCTGCGTGTTGAGCCCTGCAAGAACGCGTCATCCCTTGACATGTAAGTAAATTGATAACAGCTTGTCTACACATCTCCTGACCAGGACATACAATAGAGTTTTGTATCACAGGCAGCAATTCAACAACGTTGAACCAACATTGCCATCAGTTAGTTGATTTACATTATGGTCCATTGGATCCAAGTCACACGAAACAGTAAGACGAGGTTCATCCCTAGATATAGAATCCGTATACTATAACACCTTTAGATGTAAATGCCGAGACAAGGCGAGTATGTAAAGTTACCGAAAAGAAACAGGAAGTTTTTTCAGAAAAACGCGACAAGTTCTATCATGACTTAGAGGTCCTTTGTCAGACTTAGAATTTCAGTTAGGAAATTACCACGCCTCCTTATGACCAATTGCAAATAGTAAAATATAAAATTGTATAAGCCTGTACTAATTAGTGCAGGCTCTCAGAAGAGTACTTGAAATCGCTAAAACAAATACGAGAATGTTAGACAGTCCTTACAAAGATTATACATGTACACTTTCAACAGATATCCGAATGTCCAAAATTGACCTGGCAATTTTAACTTTACACAAGCATCGCTTCACCCTGACAACGTCTTAATATAAAAAAAAAAAACGAGGACAACTATGTGTAAGATAACCTCTCACAGTGAGAGCTTTAACGTCTCTAACATGTCAAGCCTAGCACGGAGAAAGCGTGCCAAAGAAGATTCTGTTAAACCAAAGATAGCTTTTGTCGAGCAAGCAGCTGCTCTAGATCTCCTAAAGCATGATTTTGTAAAAGAAGATCAGAGAAGTCCCCTTACAGACAAAATCAAATCAAGACCGAAATAGAACAAGACGCCATCCGTGCAAAACAAGAGACCGCAGGTAGAAAAGCCGAGGCGGAACAAGAGGCCACGCGAAGAGTAACTTAGGCTGCACACCTTAAACCTCAAATGGAACTTGAGACTGCTAAATTGAAAGCTCGAATCGATCAGGAGGAGGAGCACATCAAAGCTAAAAAAAAGAACTGAAGGCCGTTCGCCTGAAAATTCAAATGGAACAGGAAGCTGCACGTGCGGTCATTAAAAAAGCCAAAGGCTGTAATGAATATTTCTGAAGCACATAGAGAAGCTGCAACCTCAGAAGCAGAGGCCCGTATCTAAGAATACAACGATAGCTTATCGTTTGGAGAACTTCCTAACGAGACCGAAGAACCACTTCAACGTGTGCAAGACTTCGTCAATAAACATCAAGAACCAACTGCCATACAGAAAGTGATAGCTCCTCAAAAGATAAAATAAACTCCGGTAATGATTGATGTTAGTCATGAAACATCTAAGTTCGTGTCATCCGTAGCATAAAACTTGCCATCACAGACATCTGCAGGCTTGCCTACACATACTAAGTCACCAGAAGATACTTTAAAAATCAAAGATCTTTGGAACAGTCACTTTTTACTAAAACTAAGCGTTTTAAAGGAGGTCTTGTTAAACACAAGATGTTTCAGGGGAGATTCTTGTCCCACACCAAAAATAAGGAATAGAGGAAACCCATGCTGTACACCTGCAACAAATCAATCCAGACTTATCTTGCGTAAGAACCAGCTGTTATATTATTTAACATGCTTCAACAACCGGAAAGAATCTTCCCATACATGATTCAGAAACGTCATAGACAATTACAAGTTTCAAACTCGAAACAAATAGACCTTTTGAACAGGTGGCTAGGACAAGAGTCTGCCAAACATGCCATAAGTATACGTTCTTCCAATGCAAGAATTAAACAAGAGGACACAGAGGACACAGAGACTGTGGGAGATACCGGAAGACCGATATAAAGTTCAAGAAATGGTGGAGGCGTCTCTCGTCAACAAGCTTGCCAACTTCCTAATATTTACGAATAAGGACAACTCATTCCTCTACGACATTGTATGTTCGTTCATTATATCTGTCGGTTACTAGAAGTCACCTGTTTACTGAAACTGTCGTATGATCGGTCATAAGACCTCTCCCACACAAAAGAGCTGATTATTGCTCTCGTTTGAGTTCTCACATTGCTAGGACACGAAGATATTATCCTGAATTATCTGAAATGTCCTACTATTGTCTGACCGCAGTCCAATATATTCGTAACAGATTCCTACTGACCCGGAATGGTCTGGAGAGGACGACCAAGCATCTCGACAGTTAAAAGTGTCCTGTAACATTGAGATTAATCAGCCGATTTTGTCCAGTCAAATAAAAATCGTGACTATGTTGTAACATATTCTCCTATATCTGATCAAAATCGTAAATTATTTTCTGTGTTTTCTTGACGGTTTCCTGTAGAACAAGCATGAATAAGGAATTTGTCCTTGTTGTGTTTTTTTTTTAACTATTGATTCCAGAATGAATACAGATCTTGCCGAATGCAAACAGTCATTGCCAATACCGTTATAAATATGAAATCCAGTAATGAATGTCACGTCAGTGTTCAGACAATTACAGAACACAAGACAATTGAGTCTAGACAAAGCCATGTGTAATGCGGCAAAGCACAAAATTGCGTTCTCAAAGAACCTGATCATCTCAAATATGGTCATAGTTTTCTAATAGATATCGTCCGTCAGCGTCGGTTCACTGTCTGTTTATTGTCTGATCGTTATTTGAATCGGGACGTTGTAGGAACAGATTTGACCATCGGGCTGGAAACGGCCTGATAAAGACCCTTCCTGAACAATATCAGATTGTTATCGTAATAAAACAATTGTATTTACAAATATAAGTTTAAGTTGAAATATCCAGCACCGATTCACAGGATCTAGGTAATTGACAAATTTTAATTGGGAACCATCCTGTCCAGGATGGTTGTAAAATCGTCAGTGGGGTCACACTTAAAAAATAAATTAGGATTATGTTAGGACTGAATTACTATATGTCAAAGTCTGGATATCGGAGTCATCTTATGACTATCTTAGCTAGTATTCCTAACCGCTGTCTAAAGTGTTAGCGTAAAGAAAGATATGAATTTTTAAATGTTTAAGAATACATTGATTTTCACCAGAAGCAAAAGATTAAAACTAAGAAATATAATTTTTATTACCATAAAGAAAAAAAAACTATTTATCTAACAATGGTTCATTCAAACTTATTGAAACAAAATATAAAACACACAAAATTTAGCAACGTTTTATAAAATAATTGATCACAATGGGCGTAACGAGCAGTAACAGGAAAAAATTGAAAATGACAATCGCTAATAATTTATATATATTTTCGAGTGAGTTAAATCCGAAGTGTTAGGGTTTAATACTTTACAGATTTCAAAGACTAACCTCTTGCATCTTTCATAAACTACGGAATACATTAATTATTTCATTACGGATCACGGGCGCTTTGGTGAGGAACCACCTTTTTTGAACTTTTTTAAAAGTAAATATTCTTTAATTACAATATCCCTTCGTTCTTGTTTCCCAGGGGGAAAGTATGAATAGATTGGTGTCCTATATATACGTCTTGTTTTCAGATAAGAGCAAAAATAGAACAAAATATTTAGAGAATTGAAGAATGTACTAACAAATCAATCATCATAAAATTTTTCCTAAAGATAGGACCATCGTACGACTATGAAAGCCATTATAAAACACCTTCTAAGTTATCCAACTACTGTTGGGACGATTGTTATGAATTTAGTTACAACATTTTCGATAAACAGTTCATCTATTAAGGAAGCTATTAAACCAAGTAATAATTATCACTCCGTAAATTTAATGGACCCCAACACGAGTTGGTTGTCTGTTATCGAATAACCGTTTCACAAATGATATCGGATATGTTCCTTACGTCGTAACTACAATCCCCGTTCCTTCCACGAATGTGACCTTCCGAATTAGACTATTTACCGGATTTATTATATATAACATGAGCAACACGACGGCTGCTACATGTGGAGCAGGATCTGCTTACTCTTCAGGATCACATGAGATCATCCATAGTTTTGATGGGGTTCATCTTGCTTATTTTTAGTTTCAAACTCCTAAATTGAAAATAAACTGACAACACCATGGCTAAAACTAAAAAGACAAACAGACAAATAATAGTACAAAAGACAAAACATAGAAAACTAAAGACTAAGCAACACACATCCCACCAAAAACTAAGGGTTTCCACAAATACTTTATTTCAATATGACTCTTAACACATAGGCAAACACTTTGGCGATTCTTACCAAAAACAGATAGATGTTCGAAATCTGAATAATCTGCATGTGTATTCCACAATACTATGCATTGGGCAAATTTGTCTACATTATGAAACGAAATCCTATCAAATTTCATTTGAAAGAAATAAACATGACTTAAATATTCTATTTTTATACGCACAAGTGGTTTCCGTATCTGATTTATTATGATATTAGCTTCAAATCGCATACTTTGACGTAGCTAGATTATTTACGATATTCTTTTACCTTTTGGTGCTTACATTTCAACAAATCAATTGTTCACTCGAAGGTTTGTTTGTTTGAAGTAGAAAAGAAAAATAGAATAAATTGGAAATTTCTTGAAGTTGATAAGGTTTTCCTACAACTATTCATATCCGTGTCTACCTTTATGTTCACTAAATGTTAAAGGGTACTTTATTTACAGCCTATTCGCCTATTAACCGTTTTATACCGCTGTTGCGTAGGAAGATTTTGATATTCGACATATTTTTTTTTCTCAAATAATTTCTTATAACGCAATAGTTTATAAAAAGTTATATTAAAACAAAAAAATTCTCGGCATGCTCACATTTTCTCATCGTAAACGCATGAATTCTCACGATTATTTATAAAAAAGGAAGATGTGGTATGATTGCCAATGAGACAACTATCAACAAGCGCAAAATAATACAGACACTAACAACTAAAGCTCCCCGTACGGCCTTCAACAATGAGCAATGCCCATACCGCATAGTAAGCTATAAAAGGCCCCGATATGACAATGTAAAACAATTCAAACGAGAAAACTAACGGCCTTATTTGTATGAAAAAATTAACGAAAAACAAATATGTAACTTATAAAAAAAAAACGACAACCACTGAACTACGGGCTTCTGACCTGGGACAGGCACATACATAAATAATCTTGTAAAAGTTCATCCAATAGATTATAATGTTGAACCTTTTTCTTAAAATTGTATTCAACTGTTACAAAACAGTAAGATGACTAATTCAAGTACAAAGCTGAAGAACTATATGCGTCAAATATTTTACGGGTATACACAATTTGGTATTACGAATAATTCAACATAAAAGTAAAATTAGTGCCGTAAATGTTTTTCAATAAACAGTCAATATTGTAAAATCATTTTGTTGGTTTATGTATGCTTTCAACCCCATTGGGGTTTGAACGTGCATTTACTCAATAAACATTGACTGATAATTAATTAAACAAAATAAAACAATAAAGTGTGTATTTAACAATCTTGTCATATAGCTTACATCATTTGTTATCCAAATTGAATATACTGTTTCTGCAGGGTTTTACACAAAACAAAACAAAACATAGAAAACTTGAAAAATTAAGACTTAGCAGCACTAACCCCACTAAAAGCATTAACAGCACAAAACTGTGTTGATCTTAGTATTTCATATTTTAATATTAACAAAGGTATTTGTTATGTTGATGTGTATACCACAGTAAAGCAATACTGAATGTTAGCATAGCAAAAATATATTGCATGATTTTATCAGAATATATATTAAAAAATCCCTTATTTTCTATAAAAATATCAATCAAAATAACGGATATTGGTCAACATTGAATAAACTGTCGATTTTAAAAATTAACCGAAAATCATAAAGCACACAAAACCCCAACAAACTGCAAAATCAATCATGTAAATATTTTTTGGTCTGATTTTAAACAGTTCTAGAAAATCGGAAAAAAAACAGAAAAAAATAATAAATAAAATCTATGTGATGATACAGTGGGTAACAGAAAAATTTAAAATGTCGAGATAACGTCTCGCGAGTGACTAAAGCGTAGTCAAGATGGTGGCGTACTCCTTAGTTACAAACTTGACATAAAAGTCCAAAGGACTTTTACTTAGTTTCTGAGTTAATCGCCCCGGTTTACACATCAAAAACATCTAGAAAAAATGTGTTTTAATTATTCAGTCAAACATACGCAATTATTAATTTTACATTATTTGTTTGATGGCTGATATAACAATGTGTTTAATCCTATAGAAACTTTGATTAAGAAGAAATACCGATATAGTTAGATAATACAATTAATTAAGTTATTACTAACACATTTCTATATTAATAGTCTTGTAATTTTTATAAAACACATATAATACCATGATTACAAACCTGATCTTGAAATAAACTATATCATTTTTTTGATTTTGAATTCAATGTGCTTTCCTTGGTTGTTTTACGTGATTTTGTTTTATAAATTTGATATTAAGCACTTCATTGTTGGCATCAATATCAATTATATGGTCATTTTTATAAAATTATTATAAATTCGAAAGATTGTTCTATCCCAGGCATAGAAAACCTAGCCGAGTTTGGCACAACTTTTTTTGGAAATTTGGATCATCAATGCTCTTCAACTTTGTATTTGTTAGGCTTTTCTACTATTTTCATATGATCGTCAGTGATGAGTTCATGTAGACGAAACGCGCGAAAGGCGTATCAAATTCTAAACGTGGTTCCTTTGATAATTAAATACATGTCAAAATGTACTATTGTATTGTTTATTTGTGTATTCCTCTGTCCTAAATGTTTTTGCATTTATTTGTACTGTAGTTCTGTCATATAATGTTGCCATTTTAGTGTTAAATTAAACATTGCCATAAAAGCGCAAGGTTTGGCTAGCCACAACACCAGGTTTAACCCATCATTTTATTTTCTTAAAATGTCTTGTACCAAGTCAGAAAAATGCCAGTTATTATCTTATAGTTCGTTTCTTTGTGTATTGCATTATCGTTTGGAAGAACTACTTCATGCTGCCAATACTGAAGAATCAACTAGTAGATCTTTCAAACCCCATCACTAAAGAGTTTTCAAAATAGAAGCAACTAAGCATGCCCTTCCAAACGAATGATATGAATATAAAAGGTCTAAACTGATTATTGAAGGCTGGTCTCATACACATATCAACACACCTTTTCATAATATTATATATAGCATACAGTAGCCGTATCGCTTGGTTTTGAATCTACAATAGATGCATATGGTACTATATTGAGAGATATACGGTACACAAATGTTTTACGGTGATACTCTGGCCAAAAAGAAATAATTTGTTGATCTCAAGACAAATTGTTCACTATGTAAAATTCAACAGTATGTCATCAGAACAGCCTGAACAATACCCAAGCTATGTCTGATTTGAATCACAACTAGTGATATGCATTTTCGTGAGGTATAAATTACATGACTTGTTTTGTTGTTTATCGAACGATAGATAACAACTGACCAAAACAGACGTGGTCTTTGTCAATGGAAGGAAACGCACTTGATTACGTTTAGTCCTTATTTCATTTAAATCATCATTGATATAAGACAAAGACTGAACCTGAAAAACCGCCCTGGTCATTGAGTAGAATATATCTTTACAGTCCATTGATTCAGCATAAATTTGAACATCTTCTGCTGCTTCTTGAATGAGGGAACCACCGCAAGAAGTTCAGTTAAGAAATTTTTGAAGATATATTCCTTTTCCAATCTTGTCAATATCATGATCGGCTAAGCTTTTAACCCCATATACACGTTGCATGTGTAATGCAAAACACAGTTTGAAAGGTGTGAACGAATTTCTTTAGATTGAAATTTCTGGTACAATATTTCCGTAAAAAGGCAATCGTCTTTATTTACAGTTTCATAGAAATCTTCTTTTAGTAGCCAGTATGAGAATGTTTTCAAAATCGAGGGCATATATTTCAGGGACTGACTTCATGAAGTATCTGTAGATGACGGATATGCATTACTTTGAGTTACATAATCGCGATCGCCAATATGCTTACGTAATGTGTAAAAATCAAGAATAATTCAGTTTAAACACTTTACATACAATGCATTATTAAATTTAAATGATTACTAGATACGATTCTGCGTTAAAAGAAATCAAATATGTAAAAAAAAAAATCGAAAAGAAGGGACGTTTTTTAATCATTTGATTGTACTTGAAATATTTCTGGACTTGAATTCAACTTTTCATAACAACCCCACCATATGATTTTTTCAAAACCGGACAAAAATGAAGATCAGATGTTCACCTATCGCTGTATGTTAGGGATTGCATTAAAGTGAAAAATGAAGCGTCTTATTGAAAATGTCCCTCATCTATTATATTTCAGACACTATATTACTAAAATGTCTATTCAAATTCTGGGCCTGTTATCCATTTGTAGACGTTTGTTTCTAACTATTTTAATATTTTTTTTTCATTTCTTTTGATTTTAAGATGTTTGTGAGATTTTATTATGAAATGTATGATAATTATCCATTTTTTTTAAATCTAACTTATTATGTTTGCTTGTTTTGGTGACACCTTTTTGTTAATAAAAAAACATTCTATATGACTTTAATTAGATATTAAGCTAGCTATAATACTAGGTTAAATCTGCAATTTGTAACGTCAGGAAACGCTGTACGATGCCAGGAATATGACAGTTGTTTTCCATTTGTTTGATGTTTTTTAGCTTTTGAATTTTGTTAACAGATTTTCTGTTTATGATTTCAGTATTTTTTGTTATTTTTTTTTTTCATTTGTCATTTTGTGGCTTTTTATTTGTTACTATGTATATACGGTATTGGGTTTGCAAATTTTTTACCCATATTTGCTATAACCTACATATGTTTTCACACTGAAAGTATTGTGTAATGAGTTATCATAATACAATAACGTATTTGTATAGAAAACGGACAGGAATGGAGCACGGGAATAATTAATTAAATCGAAGTTAAAACTTTAAAAATAGTTTACTTCGATTTAAACAAGTAAAATAAATGTTTATTTTATAATGGACTTTCCATTAAGAATTTTCCTTGGTGTTCGGTATTTTGTTGTTTTACTTCTTATTTTAGGAACTTCGCTACTTATTGTGTGAGTTGTATCTAAATATTCTATGTTTTAAGAAAATATGGTTGATTTGTTTTATATTGATTCGAGTGAAAATAAGTTCTTTTCACAGTTTCATCTTTATTTAAATTGAATTGTATATCATTTATTTTATTTCAAAATGATAAAGATCAACATCGAACTCGTTTATTAAACCCGTCATATAGGAGACACTTATAACGCTATATGAATGATAAGCTCACTTATGCAAAATCTTTAGAAGAACAAACAGTTTTAAATTGGACAGTTTGCATATCTATTATACCAAAAACTGTACTAGGAAGTTCAATCACGACTAGATAAACAAGCTGTTGAGGTTGTCTTGACGAGGAAGAGGGTAAGACTAATCATATTGTAATATTTCTGAACAGGATTTTGTACGCTTATTCAAAAATTAAACCTACATTTGATTTTTATATCATTTAAGCTGTAATCAAATCTGTATAAAAATTTCCTTTACGAAGTAATATTGTTAATTTAACTTGAGTAAGCGTTAGAATAATAAAAAAATACAGTTATAAATTTTGCTTTTAAAATTATCACAAAATTTGACATTGATCAACGTTGTACTTATTCATGTCGGTATTAACTATTATTTTTTTTAATGTATTTTGTTTTCACCTCTGTTAATACTTAATCTTACCTTAGAGTTTCTGAAAGTTAGACAAGGAGTTTGAAAAGTACAGTGCATCAGGCATTAATAGACAAAAAATTGTGAATATCTGACAGATCTCTAATTTATGAAACCGAATTTTGTATAGCTACTTTCTTAACGTTTAATCTTATGAGAAATTAATTATTGAAAATAAAGAATACATTAACATACTTTTTTTTGATAAAAAGTAGAGTTTATTGATGCTAAATTATGAAACAGTCATTATTATTTTATTTCATAATACTTTTCATCTAATATTTTTTCTTGGATATGATGCAGAGTGTTAGTTTGCAAAATTTGTAAGTGATGAAATATTTTTTATCATTATTTTCTACAATATTGCATTTATTACATTATGCTTATAAAGTATTTTAAGCTTTTAAATATCTTTTTACATGGTAATATCTATTGCATCAATTTCCATTTGATATATCATTTTTTTCTATTTTGGTTGTTAAATAATTATATCAAATTGTTCTTAAATTTCAAAATGTATATCTTCCCTTTGAGGAAATCTTTCCTGCTAATTACTTCTTATGTAAGGTCAAATTAATATTCTATATATTTCGCGTGTTGTATCATTCTAAGATTCATTTATTGATTTTTTTTACATACCATTATATTTTTTTTTTGTGTAAACTTTTGCAGATTTAATTTTTGTTAGGTTTTAGTATGTTAACATTACTTTCATTAATTGTGTAAATTTTTACAATAAAAGATAAATGGTGTCACCCCGAATATAAGTTGTGTAATTTATTGTTTATTTCTTTCTTTGTTTCTGTACACGCTAGTTTATGTCGGTCAAATACATGGATCAATCACGAAGGAACTATACCATAATTGTGATGCCTATGTTTAATTGTGCAAAATATGTTTGAAAATCTATGAGGTTTTTGCGAATATCTTATTAGGATAACTAACTTTATTACAATTTTCCGGATAAATAGGTAGCTTAATTATCATCTATATAAACTGGTCTTTTTAATGTTGAAAAATTAACCGGGTTTTTAGTAACATGAGTAAAACGACGGGTGTCTCAAGTGAAACAGGATCTGTTTACCCTTCCGGAGCACCTGAGATAACCTCCAGTTTTTGGTGGAGTTCGTTTTGCTTACTCTTTAGTTTTCTATGTTGTGTCTTGTGTACTATTATTTGTATGTTTGTCTTTACCCCTTTTTAGCCATGGCGTTGCCAGTTTATTTTCAATCTATGAGTTTGACTGTCCCTCAGTTATCTATTGCCCCTCATTTGTTCAAACACCAAATATGTTTTTCATTCTAGATAAAGTTGAATATTAGTTTTCATATTTGGTTATGTATATAAATTATGACTAATTGTCTTACATAAAATTCATAAGAACTAGTTTGCCAGACATGATAATATTCGTATTATAGCTAGCATTGTTAATTTTTTCATCTTTGACATTTTCGAACTCAAAATTTATTGATCAAAGTACATGAATACTCTATACAATTTCAAAAAGAATAACAAATCTTAAACAAGTATAATTCGTGCAAAACTCAATTCAATAGTACATTGTGTTTTTGTTATATTATAAACAGTTCAATATCAAATATACAAGGCAATACTGCTAATGATTAAATTTCAAACACTTCTTTATGTGAATATGTATATTTAAAATAATTAGATTAATAGATAAAATTGAGAATGGCAATAGGTACATGTTATGTGTCATAGGGTCAACCACCCGACCAAAATCAGAAAACAGCCGAAAGCATCAATAGGCAACATGACAGTGAGAAAACCCTGCACCCGGAGGTGGACTTCAGCTCGCCTCTTAACAAAAATATGTACTGGTTAAGCATGTCCAGGAGGTCACAGGAATATAACAATCTGTGATTAGGTGAACAGATAAAAGGTTTCTATATTCTGGGAAAAACATTCTTTTGAATGGATAGCTATTTTTTTTATACAATTTTCAGGATCAATCAATGCTTATTTTCCCACAACCCACAAATTTATTTATTGGCCACATTAGCAAAGAAAAGAATTGAAATATTGACAACATCCCTACTGCAAAAGATTGAATGATATACTCCTATCATCCTATTTTCTGTTTACCTCAGCACAGAAATGCCTTTTTTCATATTCCTGTGACATCCTACGAGACATTCTTTATTATTTAAATTGCTTTTAAAATTATTTTTTTTCAGTGGTCATGTTTCTATCCAATTTATTTGAAGAAAGACTAGCTGGTACTTTTCATAAGTATGGACAGCTAATAGCAAGAAATCCTGTTCCAGCAATAATGTTTGCAATCATGCTGAATGGCCTTTTGGGCATTAACATTTTGTGGATGAGGTCCAATAGTGATCTGACAGTTTATACCCCTAGTAATAGCCAGGCATACAAAGATAGTGCGTTGGTGCGAGACATTTTTCCCGATTTCACTGGTACAAATTTCTATGAACAAAGCTTGCTTGATCTTGGCAGGTATGGAAGTATCATCATAAAATCACCAAACGATGGAAATGTATTGAACGAAACATTTCAATCATATATAAATACAATTATAAAAACGGTAGAAGAAATGTCGATCGAACACGAAGACCAGACTTATTCATATGAAAGTTTATGTGCACTTCGTAATGGTACTTGTGTCGCCAGTTATTCAGTATTGTTTTCTGACTATTTTTGGAAACAGGTTGCAGTGGGAAATGTCACCTTCCCTGTATTTATGACATACGATGGTAAGAAGGAAATACTAGATCAAACACTTGGTGGTGTTAAAACAAATGCAGATGGACTTGTAGTATTTGTTACAGCTTTGAAAATAAATTTCTACTTAAGGCAAGACTTGCATGCAAGCAATTCGTTAGCATCGAATTGGGAACAGAAATTCATTGATACATTTCAGTCTTTTGTGTCCAATGAAGACAATAAAAATATAAGTATTGCATTTGCTAATTCAGACTCTCTTGGCAAAGAACTAGATGCCAATACTGGTGGTGATGTTTCGTATTTTTCTTTAACGTTTACGTTGATGATTACATACGCCTCTTTCGTGGCAGCTGGTGGTAACTGTGTATCGAATACTGGACATTTAGGGCGTGCGGGAGTGATTGCTAGTGGTTTATCCATTTTAGGTGCCTTTGGACTTGGCAGTGCTTTACAAGTGGAATTTGTAAACATCGTTGGAGTCATGCCATTTCTCATAATTGGTATGCATACATTTGATTCTTGGAGAATTATGTATTAAATTTGTTTCTTACTTACGTTACACAAAAGAAGGGGAACAATGCTGTTAACTCCAACAGGTTAAGGGTTCATAACTAATTCTTACAAATACTGTATATACATTCATACTCGTAATTAAGGACATTAGAACTATATGCAAAACGGTGTGAAGGGAGACAAACAAACAAAATACATATCAATAATTAATGCAAATTTAACATATCTAGTTACGACAAGTCAATGTTGTTCTACGAGTGAACAAAAATTAAAAACATAAAACATGTATTCACTCACAACATCTCCATTTCATATTTCCACAGTTAACAACCACCTTCTTCAAACATAATAATGTGTAATCGTTACTTTTTTTTTTATCCTTTTAGGTATTGGTGTGGATGATATGTTTATTCTGATGTCAGGACTAGCATCTGCACCTTTAGGCAAATCAACTGAAGACCGTGTTGGGACAACTATGCAGTCAAGTGGAGTAGCTATCACAATAACATCACTGACAAATGTTACAGCGTTTGCGGTAGGGATGTTGTCATCATTTCAAAGCGTCAGAAACTTCTGTTTTTACTCTGGTAAATTTTCCATTATTCACATGTTATCTCCACGTTATTTTTCTATTTAGTTATTTTCAATAAGCACTTTTGATTTAATATTTAAGTCGTCAAATATGTAAATGCGCTACTGGCGTATCAAATAACGAGCCATTTGATGACTTTTTAATTACACATTTTGTGATGTACACAAACATGTATATCGTATCAAATAAAGAAACAGATGAATCTTCATAAAAAAAATCAGTTGATCCTACGGTACCGCGGTCAATTGTTCACAGCATTTTGAAAATACCGGCTATATTTAGGGTGTATATTTTAATTGAGAAATATCAAATTCAACACTATTATACAAGAATATAACAACTTCTCTTTAAAGTAACAGGACAATCGTGTTACCAGATTGAAAGAATATATCCAACCACAATAATCCATATTGTTGTTTTTATTATTTTTTATTCACACAAGTTCCTATATATTCAAAAGAAAGATGTGGTATGATTGCCAATCAGACATTTCTCAGAAGAAACCAGAAATCAACCGTCCGAAATTCAACAAGTAGAAAAGCCAATACAGCATGGTCAGCTATAAAATGACCGAAATGATAAATGTAAAAAAATTAAAATGAGAAAACTAACGGTCTAATGTATATACCAAGTAATGAACGTAAAAAAGGTAACACAACAAAAACGGCATCTACTAAATTACAGATTTCAGATTAGGAATATGCACATACATAATGTGACAGGGGAACTTCTTACATGGGAACCAACCCTCCCCTAACATAGGACAGTGGTATTAAAATACTAATTAAGAACAACCTATCAAAATTGCGTTAACAAGGGCGTTACTATTCAAATCGCAACAAAGCTGAAATACAACAACACAGAGTGGATGTGGCAGCAAACAGTCTAAAAGTACAGTTATAGCTTTTTTGAAGCCAATAACAATTTAACATAACAAGGCAATAACAATCAAAACCAAGGAGTAAACAAAGACTCACAAAACCAAAGGAAATTTACATCAACAATTATATATAATAATTTAAAAACAACACAAACTCCACTAAAAACCGGAAGTAAAATCAGGTGTTCCCGAAGGGTAGTCATTTCTTGCACCGTATACGTCACCCGTCGTGTTATTTCTTTGTTAAGTTTGGTAACGATGGAAGATTATTATGACCGAGGAAGAATATCAGACATGATTTCTGACACACTTTTGTCATAATAGATAATCAGCTTATGATGGCGACCGTAAAATTTCTTGAGTGATGACCTTAATTTGATTGATTCATAGCCCTGTGTCACAAATTTTGAGAAAGCAATATTCCTCGTTCAACAAAATCAACGTACTTTAAGCTAGCTCTAGTGAGACATATATACTCCATATGCTGGTGCCACTGAGATGTTGCTACACAGTAATGGAAAGTTGACTATAGGAAAATTAGAATCATAGCGTTTGTCATAAATTTTGGTAACCATCAATTACCATCAGCAGTCATTTCGAGAAAAGGTATAAATATGAAGCAGATTTATCTGTGTTGGTAGTATCTTTCATTATTAAACGTAAGTAATCACTGAATCTATTGTTATTAAGAGACAGTACATCATCAATATATCGAAAGGTGAAATTAAAAGACTGGGCTAATTTCTTTTCTCCTTTCTGTACAATCCCTTGGATAAATTCTTCTTCATAGGAATACAAAAACAAATCTGCAAGTATAGGAGCGCAAATGGTACCCATTGGGATTCCAATAGTCTGTTTGAAGACCAAACCTCAAAACTCAAAAAATATGTTGTCAATTGAAAAGTCCAGCATGGCAGTTATATCCTCGTCGGTATAGTTTTTCTATGATTTTCTAAAAAGTAAGCTGAATTCAAGCCCAAAACTTGATATTTAGACTGTCTAGTGCCCTTTTTGTAAAAGAAACAGAAGCTGACGAGTTTTTTCAGTCGAACTTTAAGTTTAATATGTGGAATAGTGTGTTGAAAAATCAAAGGTTTTAACAAATCATGTATCTAAGGTAGAAATATACGGTTAGGAATGTAGTTTCTCATTTTGGCCATGGTAGATTTTTTCGAATATTTAAATTATTGTGCAATAAAATTCATTTTTAAACAGCTCTCGAATAAAGTTCTTAAAAAACCACAAGATTTTTTTCACATGTTTTGTGGTTTTTTTTTCTGTTTGAATTTCCGTATTTTTAGCAAGAACAAGTCCAAAAATAATTGAAGTGTTTACAAACACTTTTTTTTCGCACGACATTTTCCGACGCAATTTTACAAACAAATGAGATGGAAGACAAGTTTTTTATTTGATATCTTGAGAGATGTATGTAAACAGTTTCAGAACAGGTATCAATCCATCAGAAATTCTACTTTTGGGCATTTTTTTGTGAAACATGTGACATCTTTACAACCCCTTGTTTAGCAATATTTTATAACATTCAAATGCAGATTGTTGCCACGGATGCACCAACAAGAAATTTGGTTCGACCATTTTAGCTACTGAAAATCAAATATTTTAACATATAATAACATTCACATGCACATTTATGACATAAACGATAGGTTTAATTTGAAAGTAAGGAAAAGGGGATGGTAAAACCTATTTCAATAAATTTACTTTTTCCGAACTGTTTATTGCTACATAAGACTGAATAATCAGTCAATACACATCCATCATCTAATTTTGAATTGTTATCATTACGTTACGTTACGTACTAAAATAACATGATTATAATAGGTCTAGCAGAAACAAAGATTTTATTGTATTAAAACATCAAACTGAACTGGATACGCAGGTAATATATTTAGATATGAGTGTGTTTGCTGTCATAAAGCAAGATGTCAATCATACAATTGCTATTTCAGGTTTGGCCGTGCTACTGTGTTATGTCAATCAGATGACTTTTTTTCTTGGTTGTATGAGCATACATGAACGAAGAGTTGCAGCTCAAAGACATTGCATTACATGCCTTACAACAAAAAGCAGGGAAGAAATGAATAGCGAAGGAGAAAGTTGTTTAAAAACAACATGTTGTGGTGGATCCCCGCCTTCCTCGAGAAGCGACCAAGAAAGTTTTTTTCAAAAGTTTCCATCAATTGCATTTCCTAAATTGGTCTTATGGTTTCCATTTAAAGTTTTAGTAATAGTAGGCTTTTTGGTTTATTTGGGATTCTCAATATGGGGAGTTGTTCACTTAAAGCATGGTCTTCTACTCCGTAATTTGGTGTCAAAATCATCATATTACCATTCATACAGTATCTGGGATTATGACCATTTTCCATCACAATTTATCGTTTCCTTCATTTTTCCCTCACATGTAAATTATGGATCGATCGAATCTCAAGAGCCATTTGCTGATCTTTTTACTAAAATCAGACAGGATCAGGGCATAAATACAGAAAATGAAATTAACTGGATGATTTCATATAGATCGTCAAATATTTATGACAATTCATCTGAGCACTCGTTTTGCTTGAATTTAAAAAAATACATTTTGAATTCATCGTTCTCAAATGATGTTATATTTAGCGACAACTGTACCATTTCACATTCAAGAGTTCACATGGTTACAAATGATATCAAAGACTCATATATGCAAGGAGAGTTGATGTTGCGGATAAGAAAATTAACGGAAAATTCAAACTTAGGAATATTTTCTTTCTCGCCTGCTTTCATCTATTTTGAGCAGTATGTCGCCGTTCTTCCGAATACACTTCAGACAGTTGGTATATCAGTGGTTGCTGTTCTTATTGTAACTAGTATATTCCTGTCAAATGCATTAGTCATTTTGTTAGTAACCTTGTCAATGGCATTCATAATGTTGGGAATTTTCGGTTTCATGCATATTTGGGGACTTTCTTTAAGTTCGATTACTATGATTCATCTAATAATGAGTGTCGGATTTTCTGTTGATTACACAGCACATATATGTCATGCTTTTTTAACTGTTGATGGGGAAAATAGAAATGAGCGGGTAAGTGAAGCAATCATTTTGTCAGGTGGTCCAATATTTAATGGGGCCATGTCATCATTGATTGGAATTATCATGCTCGCATTTTCTGAATCTTACGTTTTCACTTCTTTCTTTAAAGTAATGGTTCTTGTAATTTTGTTTGGTCTTGGCCAGGCAATTTTTTTTCTCCCTGTTATTTTGTCACTTATTGGGCCTAACAAAACTCCAATGCAAGAAAAGAAAACAATATTTACGAAAGAAATGCATGCACATGTAAATACAGGATTTACTTAACACGACAGTCGCTTATAAAAGAAAGAAAAAGATCGACTATCGATTTATAATATATTATCAATTTTATAAAGCTTTTTTATATTGGGATCTCAAAGTTTCAGTTTTAGAATATTCACTTGCTTTTCTGGTTGAACGATCCTCGTTAAGTGCTTTTGAAGGTTTGACATATGATTTTTCAATGATAACCTGCATTTGCAATAAAGTTAAGGACTCGTTAGACACATTTTGTATAGATTTATGATTTACTGTTTTCTACAAAAAGATTATTTGGTGAGGATATTATTTAGTATTCGAATTCATAAGATCTAAATTAAACTCCTTGTCTAAATGTCACTCATCATAATTTCAAGTTCTCTGCTTCTTTTCTTTTTTATTTAAGCATTAACAATTCAAAAGCGAGCAACGTGATGCATATATCTCCTTTTGTTAGTGGTTTTGTTGCAGTGTTCATGAATGGAAAAACGAGTTCTTCATTTTATTTATTTGTAAATATGATGATCAAGTTGCAGAATTACCTAAAGCAGTCAATTAATAACAGTTTTGCTAACAAATATCATTTTTATAGTTTGAAGTTCTCTTTTGTGTATAATAACCATATATGTATACCAATTATCTGTATAACTAATAATTATCAATTACAATTGTAAACCGGACAAAATGTTTCAATCAATAAAACATTTCTTATCATCACCCTTTTCTTTTGTTTTATCATAGCTTTGCTTACAAAAACTAAAGTAATCTTAAAACATTTTTCACATAATTTGTTGTGCAGATCTGTGTATAGATAGTTGATGTATAATTTATGTTTGGACATGTGCACATTGAGGACAGTGTCTGAGCAGATAGTTGATGAACCAGGGCTATGTCATAGATCGTGTTGTTTGTCATACATCCTTGAGCTCAGATAAAACTCAATGTTTACATGTAGTTTAAATCATGTGTTGTCTACATGCAGTCGATAATCAAAGTGTGGGTTAAGTGTACATAAAACTATGCATTTTGAACATTATTTATTTTACAATGGCAATTTAAAGAAGAAATGATTTTTAAATTAAATTGATATTTATAACAATTATTAATTAAGTTCTTTACAGAAATATTTATGTAAACTTGATATATTTATTTGTTGTAAAAAGAACTTTACGCAGCGTTATTAACCCCCTATCAAGACTCAGAGCATCATCATTGTCGAACACATAATTCATTTAATAAAGTCTTACAGAATCAACTGGACGTATACAGAAATATTTGCCACTGGTCTTTACTCAAACAACGATTTATTCATAAATGCGTTACTATAAAAAAATGTGAGGTAAATTGCATTTACTGTCTAGTATCTAAGCTCCGTTACAATACACGTAGGAATTAAATCTAAACATACCCCCTCCTTTTGCCAAATACTCCTTGGAGAAGAAATATCTTTAGAAACAAACAGAAAAGATAGAGTGTAGTGATTTTTAACATCTCAATCCTTTCTTCGTCTCGAAGCACGCTGCTGCAGCCTACGTTTTCTAATGCGTAATCGAGACATCTTTAGTATCTTTAAACTACTGCAAATCATCAAAATGGCTTGCATAAAGCAGCAACCACTTTCCTTCAAATAGGGGATGGTATGTTGTTTTATTTTTTTTCTGAATCAGAATTTCGAGCGATCGTTTTTATTCATATTGTTTCGATGCAATCGAATAATGTTTTTTTCAATATTTAACACTTAAATGTATAAAAAAAACTCTGGATTCAGAATTTTTTTGTTATCATCTGTATGAACAGAATATTGTTTTTTTTTTAATTATTTTTTTTTCATCAAATTTTGAAGTCAAAAGGTCGTTCCCTAACCGCTCAAAAAGTTGTTCGAAAAATTTGCATTCGGTTCTACGTTATGAACATTTAATTGACATTTAGTTTACAAGTTTGAACAAATCTTATGTAATCTGTACGATGTTTTACGTTTGAAGTTAGATTCAAAACAAACCGGACATAGCTATATAATATAGTTAATTGCTACATCAGTTTGCTATAAATAAGTATTGCAATGTGCATTGTTAGTAATGTAATATCAGTATTTAGTTCAAATATAATCTTAAATCAATCCTAATACTATCTTATTTTTGAGATAAAGTTTTAGTCATTCAAATGTGACGTCATTTTTGTGTTGTTTCAGAATTTCAAATGTGACGTCATTTTTGTGCCTTTTCACCACTTCGTATGTGACGTCACTTTTTCAATGCAAAAAGTGATAAAAAAAAGTGACGTCACATACGAAGTGGTGAAAAGGCACAAAAATGCGTTGAGGCCTTGACTAAGTCGGGTGTGTCTATTTTTTGTGTTTGTGTAAACATGTCTACTGTACATGACGTTTGGTGTAAACATGGCTTTAGACAGTCTCATTTGTTCACACAAAAAAAGTAAACGAACTCTTGTTATTAGAAAAAAAATCAAAAAGTGGTATTACTGTGTATGGATACGCTGGGTTTGAATAATATTATATGGTTTACAGTCATCTTTAACGAAATTGTAGGCCAGTTCACCAAGAAATCCCGATACAAAAACCTCAGTAGAGGCGCTCAAATTCTGCTGTATCCAAACATAAATAAGTCGAGATGTGGTGTTTAAAACGTTGAAACAAACGTACATATGCATGCGTCAAAAATTAAGTATACTGCTCCCGAAGACATCAAAGGAATACACATAAAGATTTTATTCTAAAAAGATATAACGAAAGCCCTCAATTTCAAGTTTATCACAGTTCAACCGTGAGATAATACTTCATACTCAAAATAGACAAAAAAAGGCATGTTTATGTCAAGGAGATGTTGTAATCTTTGCTGAATTGACAAAATCCAAAAGGGCATATATTATGGGTTTTAATGTTATCACCACCATGTGACAGTAAAACATGTGTTCGAACATATCAATAGATATTTTAATCAGGTCTCTAAACAAAACCTTAATTGTATGCAGTAGCTGTATATGCAATATTTAAACTGATTAGAAATTTATATGTACATATCTGTTAATTTAAGTATCCAGTATTATGAAGTTATGCATACAAGATAGGTCAATTTTGGTATTTTTTAAACAAAATAAATGATTAATCTTAGAATCCTGCCTGCAGAGAAATATAAGCGTATATTATACAGGAAATAACAATCACTAACTACGTTGTAGCAGAATTGTATCAAACCCAGATACAAAAAAATCACATTAACCTCTCCAATTCCACATTTCGTATTTTAACATCAAATACAAGATCTCACATAGTACAAAAGTAATTAATAGTTGTACTTAAACTATTTACACTTAAACAAGAATATTACAGTTGCAAATGAAAAAAAAACATGATCACTAGTACTCAACTTACCAGATATATTAATATGTTATTTTATATTTTCAAAGTTAATTCAAATTCTATGTACTGATACATTTGTTGTAGACTACGTTTCAGATAGATATGTCTTGTAGCTTTTTTGTCCATTTGCGAATATTGCATATTACTATTGAACTCCTATCCACCTTGTTTTAAGAATTTCTTTTGAGACACAAAGAGTTATGACAATTTCGACCAAATTATTTCATAAACCATAATCACTTTTTAAACATCATCCCACTTTTACATAATTCCTCCAATTCAAATGAATTGAGGTCTTATTGTGAGTAAAATTCTGTTTTCATTTCCTCTGTATAAAAGAGGGACGAAAGATACCAAAGGGACAGTCAAACTCATAATTCTAAAACAAACTGACAGCGCCATGGCTGAAAATATGCATTGCCATGGTAAAAGTCTAAACATCATTTTGTTTAACTATGTGAAAAGGTGGCCTCTTAAAAAAAAGATGTTTGCTATGACTGTTTGCATATCTGACTTTAATATTTAGATTTTTACGACTGCGCTCTATGTATCGTAAGCCCTCATTTGTTTGAAATGTGAGCATCGGTATTTGTTTTGTTTCCCTTTTTTAAAATTTATATATCAATCATTTTTTTTATTATTAAAGTTTGTCAACACTATTCTATTTGTGTTTTTTACATGTCTTTTTATCAAAATAGAGTTTTTTTTATTTAACTTTAAAGATTGAACTTAATACTAGTAAACCATGTCAAATACTACACTTTTTCGAACCGAACTTTTTACAACATCGATAATCTGATGTAAACAATTATTGCGTTTTATGACACTCTAACTGTTTCTTCTAAGTAGCCATTGAGATTAGAGTTGATAATCATAATAACTATACATGAATTTAGATATCTTATGTTGTACTCAACTTTTACGTGTATGTACAATCTGTCTGCAATTAAATATTTTATAATGAGAATGAATATGTAATTATCCTTTTATGTGTGCCCCATCATTCTCTCAATTGTAGGCCAGTTTGTGTACTAGAATCTAAATAAGACACATAGCACATATTCTTAGTTTTTACTCCTTACATTTTCACTTTCAAAGATTATATTTGACACATAATGACATTGCATGTATGTTTCCTTGTAGTACATTATTTTGATGGGCAAACAGCAATCTAGCGTCCTATTGAAATTGACACTCATTACACAATGAAATGTAACATTCATGATGACACGAGGCCCCCCAATAAAGTGCACCGGTAAATTAAAGAAAAACTTTATGGAAATAGTGTTTTCGTCATCCTAGCTAAGAACTCTAATTAGGTCTTTCCACTTTTCTGTGGAAAGACCTATTGTTTTTCTTCTGATTATTTTTTTTTCTTCTGCCTAATTTTGTTCTTGCGATAAACATTTGTTTCGCAATATGTCGCTTAGATATTTTGTATATGATATCGAACAGTTTATGCGCTTTTGAAATTTACCCTGCGTAAACAAATACTTTTCTTTGTAGGAGTTATCTCCCCAAACACTGTTTTCCTTGTTATCGCATCTCCTTCGCAACCGTAAAAGATTATGACAAATTTATTTTACAAAATTGCTCGTTATATCCTTGGCATGATTTGTCCTATTTTGACCGAAGCGATATGACCGCTCCATATGAGAGTTATTTCCCCTTATGCATCTGATATAAGTGATATGAATTTCTATCTTATAAATCATAAGTGATAGAGACCTAGGATCTTTTGATTTGAGGTCTTTGGTCCCTACAAATGAAAATTAGGTCAAGGTCAAAGGTCAAGGTCATATTCTAATATTTGAATTTGGCTTATTTTCACTTATATCCAAAGACTGTATAAGATATCAACAAATTATTTTTACTAAATTGTTAGTTGCGACATGTCGTAAGATGTAAATTTTGATTGCAAGCGTACGCTGAATGTAAAAGGGAGTTTTCTCCCCTCTTGTATTTAAAAATACGCGTTTGGTGATATAACTCATTAACTAAATATAATTAAGACCTATGGTCTTTTGATTTGAGGTCCTTGGTTTATGACCTTGAAATTGATCTCAAGGTCATAGCTTAATTTGACGTTCTAGATTTTGACCTTTGCTTTTATTCTATATGTATACATGATAAAGATATACAACTTTTAGAAAAAGGTATCAAACCATTTAACCTTGAAAAAAACAACCGGAAGTGACCTTTTGTAAACCGGAAGTAGCTATTTTTTTGTACTTTCTTAATATAAAAGTATATAGAACCAGATATTTTTGGAATTAATGTCAAGTAAATATTCAAATATAATCGGAAGTAACATTTTTCAAACCGGAAATAACAAATTATCTCCCTTATTTAAAAAAAATGTATGGAAACAATATATTTTTGGAATCAGCTTACTAGGAGCTATCATTTGACGATTGAAATGACATTTTAAACTTAGTTTCTCAACTTTTCATATCAAAATACATTGTTTTGATGGAAAGACCTTCAATTGTTCTCTGAACAATTGGTTTTTAATTATAAGTATGGAATGCTTCTTTTTGTAATTTTATTGTGTTGCAAAGGCGTTGACCATGCACACATTTGTAAAACGATCAGCTTCCATGCTTCATACAAAATGTACTTCAATCAACGCTTTAACATCCCAACAAACTTATTTATGAATTCCAATGAGATTTTTTCCAAAACTTCCAGCAGTGCAAAAATCATTAGAAATATATGATTGTATCATCAATGCACTAGAAACAAAAGAAATTTTCGAGGATGTTTTGGTAATTTTCGAAGGCTTTTGACAAAGTGTGGTATGTTTGTAAACTTCATAAAATGAAAGCATATGGCATTGAGGAAAATCTGTTAATCTAGCAACCTTTAGCAAAGAAAACATAAGGTTATTATTAATCAATCATCCTTGACTTTTTGCAATGTTTCAGTTTGTGAAGCCAAAAGATCAGTTCTTGGTCCTTAAATAAATATAAATGATATTGTTGAACAGTTAACTTCTTTATTCAGACGATTTGCAGATGACACCTCATTCAGTTACTCGGGTCATGACGAGGAACTTATCTTATCAGTAGTAAGTCGTGACCTGAAACAACTGATGAATGGTCAAGAAAGTGGCTTATGTCTTTCAATCTTGAAAAAAAAACCAGAACTAATGATGTTCTCAAATAATGAGATACAAGATCTCAATTTTACTGTGAATATTAAAAAAAATCAATTGTGCAATTTCATAAGCATTTATGGGTAACATTTAGAAGTGACGCTAAATGGAACAATCATGTTGAAAATATATTAAATAGTGTTAGAAAGCATCTGAATATACTGCCAACACTTAAATATCAACTTAGCCGACAAAATTTTGAAAAATTATATCTAGTATTTCTTTGATAACTTTTGAATATGCAACTGACGTATGGGACAATTGCGGAAAAGGTTTTTTAGTTAAAAGCTACAACTTGAAGTTGCTCGAATTGTAACAGGCTTATCTGTTCTCACATATTGTGACAGTTTCTTAAACGAGGATGGTTGGGAAACATTAGAGAAAAGAAGAAAAGGAAGAAAACCACAATTGTTTTGTAAAATTCAGTATATTTATGTAGTCTTGTGTCCCACTAAAATTTAAAATACAAATCAATATCCATTGCAAAATTTATTAGATATTATGTTACCATTGTGCAGGCTGGCACTGACTTCCCAATCATTTATACATAAAACAACTAAACTTTGGAATAATCTGAACATTTCATTTCGAAATGTAGACTCATTATCAAAATTCAAAGAAGAATTAAAAAACCACAACATTGGAAATGAAAATAAAATTCAACAACATTATATGGTCCCAGAAAATAGAATACTAAGTTTAATCTTAGCCCAATTTTGATGTTCTGCATCCTTCTGAATAGTGAATTGTTAAGAATATATATTATATCTGATCCAAAATGTAAACGGGGTTAAGATTTTGAGAACATGCATCATTTTTTCTTTGATTGTCCATTGATTTTGCCATTTGATTAGAGACTTTCCGTTCAATTCAATATTTTTGTGATTTTACTTTTTTCTATCTAAAGGAAAGGGCTATTTGGTTTAATAGTCTTAGCTGGCTTCCCAAAAGCTGCGATTTAGACATATAACTATTGGTTTTGGAAAGAAATTGTTTTCCAAGATCAAGTTGTGCAAATTGTTAAACAAGTATTCAATTTTATAAAAAGATCATAACGATTCCTCGTAGTATATTATCAAAATTATTATGAACATAAATGGCACTGCTCATTGCTGAAGGCCGCACGGTGACCTAGAGTTGTTACTTTTTGTTGCATTTAGGCTCTTGTGGAGGGATGTCTCATTGGCAACTATACCACAACTTCTTTTTTATATTTAGGTAAAAACCATCCTGTTCTGTGTCGTCATCACTTTTTTTCTTTTTTCGATAGAGTGTAGTTATATTTATGTTGTTTATATTATATAGCCAATAACATTTAAAACCAAGGAGTAAACAAAGACATAACCAAAGGACATTTACATCAACAGTTATAAATAATAATAAAGAAACAACACGAACTCCACTATAAACCGGGTGTGAAATCATGTGCTCCAGAAGGTTAAGCATTTCCTGCACCGTATACGGCACCCGTCGTGTTATTTCTTTGTTCAATTCTGTAATGATGGAATGTTATTATGACTGAGGAAGAATATCAGATATGATTTCTGACACACTTTTGTCATATGGACAATCAGCTCATGATGGCGACTGTAAAATTTCTTGAGTGATGACCTTGATTTAATTGATTCATAGCCCTGTCTTAACAACTTTTGAGAAAGCAGTATTCCACGTTCAACCAAATCAACGTACTTTGAGCTAGCTCTAGAGTAACGTTTCAATTCAGATAAAGAAAGGCAACAGTAGTATACCGCTGTTCAAAACTCATAAATCCATGGACAAAAAACAAAATCGGGGCAACAAACCAAAACCGAGGGAAACGCATTAAATATAAGAGGAGAACAACGACACAACACCGAAACGCAACAGCACACAGAAACGGACCAAGCAACAGACAATACACCACGAGAATAACAAATATAACATCAAAACCAAATACATGAATATGGGATAGACAAGTACCGTGCCACGTCTTATCTCAAAAATAAGAGAAAACAGAAACGACTCAACGTTAAAATGCATCACACACACAGAAACGAACAATATTATAACAATGGCCATCTTCCTGACTTGGTACAGGACACTTTTAAAGGGAAATAAAAGTGGTGGGTTAAACCTGGTTTTAAGGCATGCCAAACCTCGCACTTTAATGGCACAGTTAAATATAACATTAAAATGAAAACAGACACATACACTCCATATGTTGGTGCCGCTGAGATGTTGCCAAACAGAAATGGAAAGTTGACTATAGGAAAATTAAAATCATCGCGTTTGTCATAAATTTTGGTAATCAACCTACCATCAGTAGACTTCGAGAAAATGAAGGAGATTTATCTGTGTCGGTAGTAAGTTCACTTGGATATATTAAATGTAAGTGATCACTGAATCTATTATTGCACTCTCACGTTCATGTATTGTTATATAAATAGTGTAGTTTTGAAGATACTTTCTTAGTATCCATTACTTGTGTCTGGTCCATTTTGCTTTAAGCAAATTATTTTTTATTTAAGACTGACAGCGTCAGTCTCAGATAAAGCCTCCTTTTACATTTTTGATTTTATTTTTCTTAAAATCTCATATCTGAAAACGGGGAGGGGCACATTTACTGCCCTAACTATTGGAGTAACTTGTGCTTAAATTCTCAAAATGTTCCGAAAGAATAACAATCAAATACACCCTCTTTCTTTTCTGACATATTTAAAAATTGTGAAAACTGATACAAAAAGGGTACCATTCGCAGAGTGATTACTTTTTATTCTGTATCAAGATAACTTAAAGGATCATATGTTCTCCTTAAGAATAAGAAAATTTATATTTGAAATTCAAAATGTATTGAAAGATGTCGGATAATTAGGTCAAAAAAGTTTTAAAATTCTCTGTGGTATCTGCCTTTAAATCAAAATGAACAATAACAAGAAACCCTAAAAAAAACAATTGTTTTCTTTCTTTTTAATAATAAATATCTTATATTTCCGTCAAAATTTGTCAGTGACATGTATGCGTATTGGTGGTCTTTGAAGATAAACGGAACATATTATTTGGCGATTTTTGAAATATGTAATTGGAAAATTTAAACAGAGTTGTTAATAATTCTTAAGGAAACGAACTATCATGTATATATTGATTAACTTTTATCAATGGTAGTTACAGTGTAATTATCCATTATTATAAATTTTCTCAAAGGTTACTTTTTGCACTCGTTTTGAGAAAATGTTGTTGGTATGGTTAACATGACGATACAGAATCAAAAGGGAAAAAAAAGAAATCATCGACACTTAAGTTCGGGCCATATTTAATTCAAAACTTGAAATATAAAGACATTTGAAGACGGGTCATGAATTGCTATTCTGCAATGACTTTCTTGTTTCTTACAACGACAGCTGATTCTTAAGTCTTAAACAACGAACAATATGAAATATCAAGCGAGATGATAATCTTCACTTTTATTTATAAGTTATAAGTATAATACAATAGTTCAAAACGCTCGACTGTACACGATTTGATCATTTTTTAAAAGCAAATGTCTTCACTTTAAGTACCACTTTTGTCAGACGTGGTAATTTATATCACTGAATTATCTTTTTGATTGCATTAGTCATCTTTCTGTAGAATTTATAAAGGTGATTTAAGAGTATCCATCTTAAAGGGAAAACTATCATACTAAACACATAGTTATATTCTAAACTTGTTGTCTTTAATCATTATCTTGGATATTGTTCTAAGAACAGTCTTGATGTGCAGTTTTAAGAAAATGTAATGAACTGCGTTGAGCTTTTATTAGTATGTCTGAACAACGTATAGGTATAGAATATTTGTTAATTTTTTTTCTAATAGATTTTTTTTACGTTTTATGTAGAACTCATGATATCAAGCGGATATCATATGTTCTGATCTATGTGTCTTTCCGTTCGCCAATCCCCTTCCGATACCTAATTAGGGTTTGGCCCGGTTTGAATTGTTCTCTAAACATAAAAATGGGATAATACAAGGGGCACATAGTCTTGCTTCAAAAGTTTATTATATGTGCAACAACACAGAAGAGTGTTTTTCAACGATTCGTATTAAAGAGTTAAAAAGTATATAACAGCATATAGTTATAGGTATATCAATATTTTGTGTACATACTTATTTCATTACATTTTATCTTTATTGCAAGGAGAAAAAATAACAAAACAACAACAAAAAAGTACAAATTTTCATTTTTACTAAAAATGCAGAAAACTTAATGGTATTGTCCCTGTAACTTAATATTCATACACGAACTGTCGCTTAAAATCCCAATGGTCAATATTAGGTATACCGTTCGCGTTCAAGTAGAGTACATTAATAAGTCCTCTCATTCCATGAAATATATACCAAAGCAATCCTCCATTTAGCAGGTTTTAAACATCTGGCTTCAATCTGATTAAGTTTTCGTCCCAATTGTTTTTAGTAAGATTCATCTATGGTGATATGACTACCCATGGTATTTTGACAATAATACTGGTACCTTTGATAACTATTGACTCCGATTCTAAAACTTGTCTAGAAATGCGATCACGATGAAGTTGAGCATTGTTTTTCTTATAGATAGTTCAGCTAAAGCGTTACCATCAAATGTGGCGATAGATTCCTTTCAAAAATGTTATGATTCATGTGTGTTTCTGTTGTAGTTTCGGTTTGATTTATTGCTGTGTTTATATATCGTATATTGTTCATAGTCTTAATCCTACTAAAATTGCCTTTCGAGACCTCTATTGTCATGATTTGTTTTAACTGGTAATGTGAAAATATTTGTATATAGTTAAAGATTTTCTTTTCTTTACATAAATGCGCCACTGTGTGTGCTGTCTGTCATTGATAGAAGATTTTCGTTTATTGTACTGTGGTTTGCATGCTGTCCCGACTATATAATTTGTTTCATCGTTTCTCTGGAATAATGTTTTTAAACTTGGTTGAACTCATCATTTGTTTATTACCTATGTCAATTCAGGAAGATGGCAATTGTTATCCAATAATTTGTTTCTATGTATTTTGAAGGTTTATTTGTTGTGTTTCAATGTTCTTGTTGTTCGTTTGATTACCTCTTATGGTTGGGATGTTTCACTCGGTTTTATTTTGTAGCCCGGATTTATTTTCACTCAATCGATATATGACTCTTAAATAGTGGTATACTACTGTTGCCTTTATTCATCACGGTGCATAATTATTTATGCTTTCAAGAATATACCGATCCAACTTGCAGACATCTTCATCTTGTAACACCGCTTCCTTCAAACGCAATATCAGTATGTATTGCTTCCATAAGTGTACGACCATAATTTTTTATGCATCATATTTTGAAGGACCATGTAAAGAGAACCTTGTATAAAATTAAATATCACTTGCATTAGGAATTGACTAGTTCCTAATGAAATAAAGAAAAAATATAATTTCAACATAATAAAAAAATATCTACCTAGAGAAAAAAAAACACAATTACAGCATGAAAACCTGAAATGAGGTTATGTACATATACCAATGTTATAGATATAGGAAGATGTGGTTTGAGTGCCAATGAGACACCTCTCGTTCTAAGTCACAATCTGTAAAAGTTAATCATTATAGGTTAAAGTACGGTCTTCTACATGGAGCCCTGGCTTAGACCGAACAGCAAGAATGATATAGGTACATTTCAGTTAATCAAAACTGTATGAATTTCAAAGATTTTTATTAAGTCTTTTTTTCTCATTTCAAGGTACTCTTACTTGCTCCACAAAAAGCTACAGTAGCTACACATTAATTTTCAATAAACTCTACTAAAATAAGCCAAGTAATTTACAATGTAGTCTTCTATGAAATAAGTATATTCAAAATAATTGTTAAATTTATATTGATCTTCAAACTTGTTTTTAGACCCTTACTAATTACTTTTTACAATCAAATATAAAAACAAAGTACTTTTGATCAATTATGTAAATAAAATGGTATTTCTTTCCACAAATCTGTTTGAAACGAAATTGCTTTTGTATTAGGACGTATTTAAAACTGTCTTTTATAATTAGCAAATCAACGCACAACCGTCCTTAATCGGGTACACCCACCCAAATATAAGTTATTTAAGGAGTTTTTGTCTATCAATTCTATAATAAATGAAAAATTTTATTATTCAGAAATGTAATGAAATTGATAGCTATCATCCCAATATTCAACTTTTATACAGAAACACCATTATTGACATCTCTGAAATTCTCATTCAATTTGGACAAAAAAAATTGTTCATAATCAAATCAATAAAAAAAAAGTTTTACCTACATATGCATAGAAATGCAAATCAAATTAAAAAAGGAAAGTTCCTCCTAGTAACATAGAAGGATCAATCCCAATAAACAATCGAAATCAATATAAGTTTAGCAATGAATAATCATTATGTAATACAAAGCCTTGGGTGAATTGGGGATTTTCCATTGACCCAAGAATTTCAATAAATCACGACATTATCTTCATTCTTCCCAGTAACGCATTTAATCCGGCCTAATAGATTAATACAAAATAATGTATGGTGTTTTCGTAGAACCGCCTTCCATTTGTTAAATGTAATTGGATAGATAATTGTAAAAGGTTGTTTTAGAAATTAAAATTTCTGATTTGTAGTTTATCTCCTCAGTCACGCGCCAATCAAATCAATTGAAATGCCAAGTTAATACCAGCGTTGTAGAACACTGAAAACCAAACATTAATATCACCGTTGACAACTTTGAATATTCAAATCTATTTTAAATATTAATAAATGGTAGTTATACTTCCTGGTAACATTTAAATGTGGTTTTAATGATTCAACGTTCTGATTGCATGTATGACTCCTCAATTGCGTTTCCATCAAAACAGCTGAACGGCAAAATCTATACAGAATCAGTCAGGCCAATTTGTACAAAATGAAACCAAATGTTCACATTACCTGTGACTTTAAATCTAATTTACAAATGTATATATGAAAATAAAATTAAACAAATAGTAATTTCTACTAGTGGCATAAACGGATCAAATATAATAAAACAGAAATGACAACATGTAATCGAGTATTCGAGTATTGCCCGATAGAACCGAGTATCGAATAACAAAACGATACTCGAATAATCGGTTTCCAGTTAGAAAATTTATGTCTAGTTTTTTTATACAATTGATCTCATTAAGAACCTCTTTCGTGAAATTAAATAGACATCACTGATTGATCATATTAGTAAATACACAACACCTTATCGCTATTTCCGGCTGACCCGAGAATCTATCCCGCTTGAACTATTGGCGTTATATTACAATCAGCTTTCTATTGTGGCGTCAGATATTTTGTATTATGATGTAAGCATTTCCCGGGAACCTAAGTAATGTCCAAAAAGGGCGGACCAATAGCGAAAAGGTGTATATATGTTGTGCTTAATAGTCATCTTAAATGCTTCAAAATATGTGTACTATACCCAGGCTAACATCGATACCGTGAGAGCAAATATTTTTGTCGGCAAGACTAATTTACAAAGTTGCAAAACTTACTGTCCCCAATAATAATAGTGGACAAAAAATTGCCAAATAAAATAGATTCGTCGCATCCTCTTGTCTTCCACAGTGAAAAGCAAAACGTCTAATCCCTAACCGTATTCAAACATTAAATATGTTTCCTTAATGGTTACCAAAAAAATTGTTTGATATAGTTTTTCTCGCTATCATTTACAAATAGGTGTTCATTAAATCATATGGACTAGATACATGTTTTTTTATACTTAATAAGTACTTGTAGGTAGGTGGGAATGAAGCTATTAATATTTTTTTGTAATAATTCCTTATCCCAGATACTGTAAACCAACTTATTGTTGCGAGCGACTTATTTTCGCGACTTTCACGAGTAGAAAAAAACGCTGATATAAACAGTCGTGAATATGTAAAACTTGGATTTTTCCTCACTTAACATCATCATGTAAATTTGAGAATCGCGAAATAAAATCGCCGCAAAATGGGCCAGAATGGGCTAACAGCAAACGAATGTTTCCGCGAAAATAAGTTGGTTTACAGAACTTATGTAGAGGATTTTTCGTCCGATAAATAACAAACCACAGAATACAAAGTACGTATTTTTGTACAATATTGTGGATATATTCTCGAGTGAGTACTTCACTATTTTTCATTAAAACAAACGAGTACATGCTAAACAATGATTCGCCGAGTTGACATCCCTTCAGTGAACAATCGAGATAAAACAAAAATACCAATAGAAAAGTCAAACTAAATGAGAAAGCCTTGGGAGAAATGGGGGATTTCCTTTGACCTGAGATAAACGAATGATCTTGACATTCTTTTTTATATTCTTTACAGAAACGCAGTTCTTTCGAACTAAGTTTATAATATCAAAAAATGTTTTGTGTGTTCTCAGAAACGACAACCATTTGTGAAATGTGATTGGCTAGATAAATCTTAAAGGTGGTTTTAATGATTCAACGTTCTGATTGGTAGTTTAAATCTTCATACACGTAACATTGCTAATCTTTGTATCCAATCATTCTTAAGTAAGATGTTAAACATCAACCAGAAGTACAAAGTATAAAAGAAAAATATAATTCATGTTGCTATATTATTTATTTCTGCGCAAGTCTTTACGCAGATCACCTTGAAGAAGAATAATAAGAAGACGAAGAAGAAGGTAAAATTGGGGAAGTTTTCTATAGAAGCTGAGTCAGTTACTTTTGATTTTTTTCACTTACAAAATACTTTTAAACGGTTTACATAATTTTATCAAAAATGTTCATACTTACAAGCATATATTTACATATATTTAGATTAGTTCGCTGGTTATATATCATTTACATCGATTGTGAACAATCTTGCAGCAATATTTTTAAGTACACTTTCTCGTATCTAAAAAAGATAATGACAGGATCTGACTTTGAAGCTATTTCGGCATAATTTTAGTTTTTCACATATGTAAGACAAAAATGAAAGTAATACATTTAGTATTTAAAAATGTAAATTTACAAACCTACAGTTAATTATAAATTTAAAAGTGATGTGATGAGGAATAAGTTTCAATTATATATCATGAATTTTTTTGTATAGTTTCCATGTATATTAATGATTTGTCAATACGTGAGAATTATATGTACATTGAAACTTTTCCGTGGAAATTAAAATTAAATGTCTGTCTCTGATGCAACAATCATTTTCGAATTGTATCGTCTGTCATTGCTTAAGTGGTCAGCTTTTTAACTCCCGGTTATATTGCATTTTTTTGCCATCGTTACTGTTTTGGCTTTTTATGGAAAACGATGTCCGAGAATACGGTATACAAAACAATTTAAAGAATGATTGTCAGCGGTGCAAACATTATAGTTACGAAAAACAAATGTTTAATACCACATTTCAAAAGGGTTTACTCGATATAAGGAACAAAAAACAAACAAAACAAATGAATGTGACATACAATTGTGCTATAAATTAAAAAAAACATGAGTACTGGCAGTTACTTAATGCGGATTCAAAGTTGATGTTATCCAAGACTTAGATATCAATAAGAACACCTCCAACGCAAGAAGTGTAGTAAAACTATAAAACAAAAGGTAAAAAGAGGATTGAGGAGCATATATTTCGAAATATTTTGCCAAATACAGCTCAGCAAGAAAGGCGCGACCGTGTACAATTCTCAAAAAACAAGTTTGGATTAAAGCATAATCAGAGGATTAATCTAATCATATAGATAGTGATATATAGGTACACTTTATTATCTATTAAACTATCTTAAGATAGACCTCATTTGAACTCTGATGAATACTTGTCTTTTTAGCTATAATACCACATCTCCTTACCTTTTTAAAACATCAAAGGACTGTTTACAGATACAAATTAGCATGATTTAATATTAAAATGGACGATGATGACGCTATAGCCGTTATTGGTATAGGATGTAAGTTTCCAGGAGCTGACAACCAAGAGGAATTTTGGCAATTATTGGTGAATGGTGAGAACCATGTTATTGATATACCTCCTGAACGATGGAACAATGATGCATTTTATAATAAAGACCCCGACGCAAAAGGAAAGACATATGTTCCAAAAGCAGGATTTCTGAGAAAGTAAATATTTCAATCATTAGAAAATATTTGTAACTCGAAACACAATTGTAAAAATATAGAATTTCTTTAAATTACTTTCATTGAACAATATTGTTTGTCTTAACTTAACAAAACATGTGACATCTTCTTTGCCTAGAATTCACAATCAATGAAAATCAAATTTTGTGAAAATTCAATAGGTCTTATAAATTTACATATTTATGTTTGATTGATGAAACATAAAAAAAAAACATTTATTAAAACTTTTAAAATGTATTGTAGCCATGACGAATTTGATAACAAGTTATTTGGTATCAATGACATTGAAGCAGAACGAATGGATCCTCAACAACGATATGTTCTTGAATGCGTCCATATGGCTTTGGAAGATGGCGGCCTCACACGAAATATGATAAGTGGATCAGACACCGGAGTTTTTATTGGTAAAACAGAAATCATGGTGTATTAATAAAAGAAAACATTGAACTTAAATTAGAAACGAAGTTTTCATTGATTTTATGATATTGTCACCGAGTTCTTTCAATAACTGGAAAACGGTCTTATCATATAATATAAAGGGTAATGGAGATTTGCATTTAAACAATCTCATTTAAGAGTTTGATGGCTTTTCATTTATTAACAAGACAACGTTCAAGAAAACTGCTAATGTTTTATTATCTTTTTTCTATAGTTTGACAAAATGTTTCACATGCAATTGCTTTAAGATATCATTTCAAAATATATTATTGTATTTTAACAATATACTGCGATGCACACTTTTTCATTTTTTTAAATGATAGTATACATTTGATGAAATATTTCAAATAAAACATATTTCCGATGTTTTCCAATGTAATTTTGAGTATTTGACTGTCGGGAAAATTTCCAAAATCTATTCATACATGTGTTTATTGGCTTTTAAAAAGTATGATTATTAGATCTTTTTATGAAAAATTAACCATTTAACCAGTGAAATATTGTTTGCCGACATTTTCCATACATTCGATAAAAACAAATATTGACGACATTTGTACATAAAAGAATACATTGGTTTCAGGTTTCATGAATGATGATTACAAAGGATCAGCAGCTGACGACCTTGCTACAATGACAAACTACAGCTTAACTGGAACATCTCCAAGCATTATTTCCGCTCGTGTATCATATGTTTATAACTTGCTAGGACCATCAATGTCAATAGATACGGCGTGTTCATCTGCCTTAGTTGCAATCGATGTGGCTGCTCAGAGCTTGAAAATGGGTATGTTGCTTATACCATAAGGCAAACGTTCGAAAACATTATTCATGGATGCATACCATGAAATTTGCTAGCCAACTCCCTTATGCAAAGAATAACCTCCCTTTTTTCTTCCTGTGTGGGTCTTTCAAAATATTTGATATTGTTTGTCCCTCTTCGAGACCTTGAAAATGTAAATAAAAACTGTTCAGAGCGTTTCAATTCAAACAAAACGAATGGTTGAAGAAGATGCTTTTTTAAATAGTTTATCATCCCTGCCCGCGGTGGACATCATTTAGAATATACATCGTTTTCAATGATGTACAGTTTACGTAAAAGATTTATTATATGTTTCTTTATGTAATTAATTTCGATTTTTTTATTTTACAATTGCTTTTAAACTAGAATTAGATTGATATGTGAAACGTTACAATAAGTGGACAGAATGTATTTGGAATGTTTGTTTCTTCAAAGAAGTCAATTTGGCAGATTAACAAACTACAGATAATTGTATCACATGGCTTTTGATTTAGCTCTCATCACAGTTATAAAAATGTGTATAAGGTGTGCAATGTGTGATAGGCATGGGCATATGAGTGACACATGCCTATCACATTCATGTGTTTGAGACGTATACTGCCACCAGTGTGACACATGTGTGCAACGCATGTGATATACATGATTCACTCAGATAATCGGCTTTTCTCATTCGTGTTGCATGCCAATGAAAAAATGCCTGTGACACTAGTGTGAAAAACGCATGTGATACATGATTCATGAATGTAATCATGCGTTTCACCTGTATGCAAAATCACACCTTTAACACATGTGTTAGTATTGCATTCGAACTGCACGGTTCATGTATCCGAAAAACAATCTAATTTTGCTCATATATGTGCTATAATTATGATCAAGGATGTGCAGTAAAAACCTGTTGTAGAATGGAGTTTATATATTTATACATGAAGCAAGACGCTATACTCCTCTTCATGTTCCATTGAACGGTAACAAATATATAATGAATGATCATTATTTTTTTTGTTTAAAATAAAGATTTTAAAAAATATAAGTAAGTTGAATTTGCATTACTTATAGGAGTAGGAGCAATCTAAACTTAGTTCTAGTAAGGTATTGACAAACATCCAGCAATTTTGCAAGAGTTGTATCCACGGATTTATTTTGTTTAAATGAAAAATTATATGTGAATCAACTTGAATAAGAAACTCCCTAGAAATAGATACGAATACAACATTCGGTGCTCTGTATAATCGCATACGTTTACTTTTAACTATATGAGAGGCATTTTTTTAATCATCCTTATCAACTTGAAATCATTACCATTATCTTATGACTTTTTTTAATAATTGAAAACGATTTATCTATATCATCAAATTCAACAATTTCAAAACATTTTCCTTTTGACCATCCATACTATTGATATTAATGAACTCCTATTACTGACCTTTCAAGAAAGATTTCAAATTGTCATTTTAAAAAATTATGGGCGAACCACTCTAAATAATGACAAAGATTCACATAATCTCTTTGAATGCTGATCATTATGACTCTCATAACATAAAAGAATTTAAATAATGATAAACTTCTTAACGGGTCCAATTTTTAGGGATCAATTTAAAAATAAATCTGTTTACATGTATTTTAATTTTGAAACTCTGTTTTAAAACTGCATTATTATTCAGGATTTTTTTTTCACATTAAATACAACTTACTTCCGATTATTTTCTGAAAGTACTTTCTTAACATTTAGTTGACAAAATATAAAAAGTCCAGTTTATAATCTTCTCAAAGCACCACGGGGTGTCTATAATATATATAAGACGGTGTGGTATGAGTACCAATGAGACAACTCGAAGTATTTTTTTTTATAGTTTTCTTCTGTAAACAATTCACATTGTTTAACATGATCTCCTTTAAAATTTCATTTAAATCCTCGTCAGTTATATCCAGCAATCAGACTTTTGAAATATTTCCTACAGTAGCTGTGAAAACAAGTTTTGTATGGATAGATATAACCATGCATGAAAGCAGTAGGTTATTTCTTATTTACACTAGTCTAACATATCATTGTAAGGGCTAAATGGTGGTTTTGAGTATTTAAGAAGGGATGTCTTTTAACAATTGGACAGTATATGGTGGAAAAGTATGAAAAATGCGGGATATTCAATTCTATTCTATTTAATCTTGTAAATTAATTTGTAAATTTTAGAATAAACATTCATTCTTCCTGACCAGCCAAACAACATGAAAATTTTAATTTACTCTGAAATAATTTACAAGTCTTTTTGTATAATCCCATGAGGTGGCACATAAATTTATTAAAGACATTATGATTGTGAAAACCGTAATAAATATTCTTCATATCGGTGTAGGTCTGGTATTGGACTAGGCCCAGAAGTATTTTCAATGAATATTTTGATTACGAATATAGATATATTTATACACAAAAATTAGAATCGGTCACGTGGTTTTAAGGAATTATAGATATATGTAAAGCATTCAAATTGAAATCCAACCCACACAAAGACACACATTTAACTAAAGCTTACTTAATATAAATAAGTATTAAATTAGGCAGCACTGAATTAACCAAAAATATAACATTACATTTTAATCATGTAGCCTTTCAATACCGCTTTATTTGTGAGCAAAGTACAAGAAAAGCGTTGGGAAATTCTTTAAAGATTATAATGAAAACAAAAGAATCTTTACCTAAATCTCCAGTGGCGTTGAGTTCATAAGACGACAGGTAATCTTCAATATTATGCATATTTTGTTACTGTTCTTATTCATTTATTTCCCTTGAATCGGTGCGTTTATAGCGTAGTGTTAAATTTAAATCAACAGATGAATTTTGTTGACAATCACAACGTCTTAGTTTTATCAGTCCTTGTCGTCTGCGCGTCATAGATAAAACTATTTTTGACAGAAAATTCATGGATAACGACACAAAGACCTTTTTGCGAAATTCCTATGATTTCCTAGTGAAATAGATCTTTTAAATGTTTAACAGCATACTGAATCAAAGCAACTGTTATACTTTCATCTGTGTGTGCCAGGTGAGGCATATTTTCACAAATTTATTAGGAAATAAATATAAACCTCCTCATTTATGTTTCAACCTCCTGAAAGATTGAGCACCTCAATGTTTTCTTTTATAGATTAACAAAATAATTGTGTGGAGGACAACATTTTTTTGTTTCTAAGTATTTATATATTTTTTGTACAGATTTTAAAGGCGACATTTTGTTTGATGTGGTTATATATGGCATCTTATGGTGTCACACATATCCGGATAGGGTGTACAAATTTTTTAACATCATGTTTGCGGTATACCATCAACTCCGCAACTTTATTGTTTCTGTTTGGTATTAAATTAATAATTAAGCTCCATGTTACAATGTTACATCTAGGAACAAATGTACTTTTCATTTTTTTGGGGTATTTTGGAAAACGATGTTTGTGCTGTATCATGTGTATTTAGACCCCTTAACTAAGAAATTTGTTTTACAAGCAAACGTATAAAAATTACGGTTTATATCTAACACAAGTATATGTTTGCACGTTGTTTTCAATTTAAACTTGTTGATATTTATTTCGTTTGGTTTTATATTTCCCTTCGGGTTTATATGATTCGTTCATCATATTTCGACTCTTTGAAATTCAAGAGTTTGCCCTAAATTGAGGTAAATTATATGGCCTTCCAAATACATTTCAACCCCTATCACCGCTGAAAAGTCATTCATTGTCGAAATCCGGATGTTATGTACAATGTTTTGCACCTCATGGTATACCATCTTTGTCGCTTAAGGATGTCTGCTTGTCATGTTTTGGAATTTTTGTCAGATTATCGGAATCCTCTGTTTTTATCCATTTGAATGCCTTAAAAAAATTCCCCAAAAACCCCCATTTTTCTTTTTATAAATTTTTTACATGTATAATAATAAGTCATTTGTAAAAGTCTTATAAAAGTCTTATTTATTTTTTTAAAGTATTTGAGAACTTAAAATGGTGTATGATAAAGCTCTGAAAAAATAAGAGAGAACATTTTCCCGCCAAAATTTCAATGGCCAATGTCTCGAAAACAAGCACATGGACACCTGTATTTTTTTTTTGCTATTTTGATTCCTCAATTTATTCCCTACCAATACATTCTAGTTTTATGAAAATTTATTCATTTTGAAACTGAGCATCGAAGATCCATGTTACATATCGTGATCAATTTATTTTGCAATCGTCAAATGCATTCGGCGAGTTTGAGAACATCATTGCATTTTTTTAAAATTTACTTTCCACTTTTTTGGTATTTTGGAAAATGTTATTTGTACTGTGTTTAGACCTCTCTACCAAGAGATTTATTTTACGTGCACACGTATACAGATTTCGTTTTTTTTTTCAAACGCAATCATAGTTTTGAACGTTGTTTGTTATTTAGACTTGTTTATATATGTATAGATATATGCATGATAAATGCACAAACTTTTTTATTAAAGTTTCCCTCCAAATGGTTTCTGGCTAGCCCCGCACCCCAATGCCATCAGGGTTTTTTTTCAAAATCCGAGATCTGATTCATGTATATTCGTTCATTTAACAAATATATATCTCGTCATATATTAGGGTTGTTAGGAAATTGATACATCATGTATATTTAATAATACAAATTTCTGGAATTTTGGATCTTCAATGCTCTCCAACTTTGTAATTGTTTGGCTTTATAAATATTTTGACATGAGCGTCACTGATGAGTCTTATGTAGACGTAACGCTGTTCTGGCGAACTAAATTATAATCCTGGTACCTTTGATAACTGTTTACACCACTGCTGGTGGACGTTTCGTCCCCGAGGGAATCACCTGCCCAGTAATCAATACTTTAGGTTAAGTGTTGACATGAATATCAATAATGTGGTCATTGTTTACAAAACTTAGAATTTTTGGAAAACACTAAGGATTTTCTTTTTCCAGGCATAGATTACCTTAGCCGTGTTCGGCACAACTTTTTGGCATTTTGGATCCTCAATGCTCTCCAACTTTGTACTTGTTTGGCTTTATAGATATTTTGGCATCAGCGTCACTGATGAGTCTTATATAGACGAAACGCGCGTCTGGCGTACAAAATTTTATTCCTGGTACCTTTGATTACTTTATAGAGTTGTTAGCAACACATCAAGAGCAAATTAGAACAAAAATAGTTTGATCGTTGCTCTCGTCCTATAACAATCAGTTTCTTTTAATTATAAGTGAGGAACATATCATAATTTATGCGAATGGCTGTCTGTCTGATGTTAACAAGGTTTTGTCACTCCCCCATCTTTTAAAAGTTGTATTTCCAATTTGGACATGTTTCAATAAGTATTAACCAAAACAAACGTTATCAAAGTTGCACATTATACTTTAAAAAAAACATGTGTTGTTTTTGTAATTTTGGGGAAGGAGAGGGGTTGTCCGCTAACTGACTTTCAATCAAAAATATCAATATATGTGGTGTTCAAAGTTCATTACATAACTGATCATATCAGTTTAGAAGTCATCGATATGCAATATACATTTCTCTTTGAAAATAATGAAACTTGGTGATTTATTGTAGCATTAGTTCAAGCTTTATATCATTTGGATTAACATCACAAGTAATAAAAAGGCACAGTTTGCCTGTAAGTGATAACTAACCACAATAGAATAGAAATCTTATTGATAAATTAATGAATTTGTCAAAAAAGAATCTAGAAAATGCAATGTTTTTTAACGAAATCTAAACAATCCACTCTTTTGATGTAAACGACGACATTTTTGCACTGTGTAAAGAATAATACCTTGACAGGTTGAATAGGAAATATATCTACGTATAACATGTATAAGATGTATGCTCGTTGATTTATATTTACGAATGATGTACTTGTACAGATGATAAGATTTAGTAAATACTTTGCCAAGTTTGTGATATAGGAATCCCGTGAGTAATAATTTTCAATAATACAGAGATATGTTTTCGTTTGATCAAATATGTTGTTAGATACACGATCGAATCTAACATGTTGAGATGTCGTCTCTATCTAAACATTGATAATAAACAATCTGGAATGAAAAATCATCTCTTTCATTGTGCTTACTGGCCGATTATTTTTTGTACGTGTATGAAGCAGAATTCATTCAGAACCTTCTAAAAGACAAATAGAAAAAGTACTTTGCGAGATTCTTTTACTTTTAGATATATTAATGATGTCCTGTCACTTAAAATAAGCCATATTGCAGTCAGTACTTTCATTTCATATAGTTCAGTGAATTTTAAATAAAGAATACTACTGATACTGGAAGGACTGCTTCATGTCTTGATCTATTTCTCAATTTGACAAATATGGACGATTTAATCTTAAAATCTATGACAACCAGAATGATTTCTACTTCCAAATTATCATTTCCAAATACCACTGAAGTAACACACCATCTTCCCCACCGAATGGTGTTTACATATCGCATTTGTTACGTTATTATCGTGCATGTTCACACTATATACAGACTTTTTTGTTTATTTTCTTTGGTTACATCTTCTGACATCAGACTCTTGAACTGAATTTTTAATGTGCGTATAGTTATGCCTTTACTTTTCTACATTGGCTAGAGGTATAGGGGGAGGGTTGAGATCTCATAAGCATATGATGAAATCATAATCTTTCAATCAGTTTAATTGAAGTCTGGAGCTGGCATGTCAGTTAATTGCTAGTAGTCTGTTGTTATTTATGTATTATTGTCATTTTGTTTATTTTCTTTGGTTACATCTTCTGACATCAGACTCGGACTTCTCTTGAACTGAATTTTAAATGTGCGTATATATATGCCTTTACTTTTCTACATTGGCTAGGGGTATAGGGGGAGGGTTGAGATCTCATAAACATGTTTAACCTCGCCGCATTTTTGCGCCTGTCCCAAGTCAGGCACCTCTGGCCTTTGTTAGTCCTGTATTATTTCAATTTTAGTTTCTTGTGTACAATTTGGAAATAAGTATGGCGTTCATTATCACTGAACTAGTATATTTTTGTTTAGGGGCCAGCTGAAGGACGTCCTCTGGTGCGGGAATTTTTCGCTACATTGAAGACCTGTTGGTGACCTTCTGCTGTTGTTTTTTCTATGGTCTGGTCGTCTCTTTGACCCATTCCCCATTTCTATACTCAATTGTATTCATTTACAGGAGTGTGCTATCAATGCAGAAACTAATCCAACATAACTATGAGGATAAAAGAATAAAAAAATAATCACTCCGTTAATTTTAAGGAAACCATCATGACTTTATTGATATAAACGATGAGTCTGTGTCGTAACTAAAAACGACATTTTTACCACGTCTTAGATTGTGGTTTTCTATATACGATGTTTTGTCTGCTAAGTACCGAATGTGACATGTTTCTTTTGTAAGATCGGCCAGATATTGTGTTATGTCTGATAGTTTGTGTTTTCAGTGAATTTGATATATGTCTTATTTCTTAGTATAGTCGAGTTACTCGTGGTTCGTCTACATTGCCTTTGTTTTATGTTGATTGTTTCCAAGTGTGATTATTGTTTGGGCTTATACGATCTCGTCTTAAATGACAGATATTTGTTTTATTTCTATATATAAGATTTGGATGACTTCTATAGATTTTAATTCATGACACAAAAACGCAGAATTGAGAAACATTGTCGAGATATGTTGCACGTAATCTGGGGTAATAAAAAATTAACAAAACAAGATGCTTATTATGCATAATTGCATACGTGCATTTCTTTAACTTCATAAATATATGAACGATATTATCACAGCAATAGAAAAATTGCCGAAAAGAAAATAGGTTTACAAAAACCTGCAAAAGACCAGATATTGGATATTAAAAAAAATATTGGAAAAGACAATATAAGATGGCAATGCATATCAGGTTTTTGTCTTTAAACACCAAATATATAAATGTTTTACACGATTTGGTGCAGTGTCAAAAATAGATAAAGGAAACGCATACTTGTTATGAGAAAGAACGACTAAATCAGCATGACGATTGCTTCTTTCATTTTAAAAGCGAGATGAGGGATAATAAATAATAAAGATAGTAAACAGGAAGTTTGTGAGATCATGTCAGCCTCTTCAAAGTTGAAAATATGTCTAAAGTTCGTTTGAATAATCTTATTTTTAAGATGATAAATATCGGCATGATTATATTGGAAGAAATAAGTTATATTTGTAAATTATGTATATGCCGTCAAGTTGCCTTTGAATAAGAAATGTTGTCGAGGTCCGCCTATGTCATGTTTATTGCTTATTATACAGTTGTTTTTAATACCAATCTTAATTCGAAATGGATTCGTCCGATCCGTGCATATAATCAAAGGTTTGACCAATCACTGATTGTCGTCACCTTTTATAGCACAAATAATCTGTGTTAAGATAGTAAGGTAGTTAAATAAGCTTTTATTCACCTTATAATAAACTTAATGCTAAAATATTTTCTGACATCTCATGCTTGTTGATTTTTTCATTCAGGGCGCAGTTCAATGGCTATCTGTGGAGGGGTTAACAGTATCATATCGCCGGAATTGTTTATACCACTCAGCCGAGCAAGAATGGCTTCACCAACTGGACAGTGTCATGCATTCTCTTCTAATGCAGATGGGTATGCTAGAGGGGAAGGATGTGGAATAGTTATACTAAAGAAACTTGGAGATGTTAGTATTGTTGCTTTTCCCTATATTTTAAATAATACTCTTCAAGTTTTAAATTGCAGATGTTCTTACAAAGTTACAAGTCAACAATCTTACAATATTAACCATTGCTTGCCAACATATGTGTTATTCTTTGGTGTATAGTTATCTTTGATGTTGACGTATTTGTTTGAATTTCTAAAAGTAAAATACATCAGTTTAAATCGATGTCATGGCTCCTTTTGTTATTTCAAGACATGCGCAGATTTATAAAGATATGACATCTATCATGTTTATTCTAATGATGTTTTTTCCTTCTTAAAAATGAATAGTTAATTAAACAAAATCGAAATAGAATATGACGATGTTTCATTTGTACAATGTGAGTCCAATTAAAGTAAAATAAATTATCAAATTGTAAAGATTAAAAAAACTATTAGATATAAGATGAAAATTAAAAAAAATGTGTGCTACATTTTGCTTTTAAATACAATCTGATAAAATCTTTAAAAAAAAGTTAACACGTTTTTCTAAAACCTTGATAGCACAGAAACCTTCACATGATGGATTTACTTTTAAGTAAATCTGCAAAGTTTAAAAAGTCCTTCATATACATTTGTTTGAATAGTTTATATTACACTAAAAAAGATTTAACAATGTATATACTTTTTTTTAGGCTAAACGGGATTCAAATAAAATATGGGCAACAATAGCTACTGATTGTAATCAAGATGGCCATACAGCAACCCCCATAACAGCTCCTTCTGCTAGTCAACAAGAAAATCTTCTTCATAAAGTTTATTTATCAAATAATATCAATCCCCATGACATACAAGTGATAGAAGCGCATGGTAAGTTAATATCAGAATTTGAGAACATGTCTGTGTAGTCTATTGTAGTCTTTGAAGACGAAACGCGCGTTTAATCCTGGTATCTGATTAGTTTATTTGTAAAACAAACTAGTTGGTTAATATTCACTTTATGATAAGCTATTAAATAAAAAGATAAATATTGCTGGCTTACTACTATACGTATAATCTACATAAAAATAAACGAACGAATAAAAATCATTTCACTAAACCAATTTTTCCAATATGATTTTCAGTAGTTAACTGTATTTATAGGGACAGGAACACCTGTTGGAGATCCGATAGAAGCGAACACGTTGGGCAGATTTTTTGGTAAAAAAACAAACGATCAATCTTTAGAGAAAAATGTTGTCTATATAGCATCTGTAAAAACTAACATTGGTCACTTAGAATCAGCAGCAGGGGCAGCTGGGCTAATTAAAGTCTTATTAATGATGAAAAACAAAACAATTGTTCCCTCTCTTCATTTTGAGAAGCCTAATGAAAAAATTGATTTTGAGAAGTATCACTTTATTGTTCCAACACAAACTATTCAATGGAAAACAGATGCAAAAAATCAGCGAATGGCGTGTGGTAACTGCTTTGGATTTGGTGGAACAAACTCACACGTGATAGTCAAGCAGTTTCAACAAGAGGAATGCTGCCAGGAGGAACCTTTTGGAATGTTACATTTAGTGTTTATATCTGCAGTTGACCTAGACGGACTGAAGATATCCTTAGTTGAAATGGTAGAAAAGATCACTCGTATCGACATTCGTTTGTGTGATATCTCATACACATCTCTATGCAGACGAGACCATCATCAGTATCGTATAGCTCTTTTTGCCAACAGTTTAGAAGATTTGAAACTTAAATTACGAAATCGCCATAATTCCAATGAATCCAAATCTAAAGTGAGATTGAAAGCGCCAAACATCATTGCTGTCTTTTGTGGTGTAGGGACGACATGGAAGGGAATGTGCAATCAGTTGTTGAAAGAAAGTACTGTAGTGAAAAAAGTAGTGCAACAAATCGATAGCATCCTTAATCAGTGGGTTGAGTGGTCAATTTATGATATTCTAGCTAATAGCAAAGATATTTCTGATCCTTTTACTGGACATATAGCTATTTTTACATGTCAGATAGCCCTATGGTCCCTTTGGAGGCACTGGGGGATAAAGGTGGATTCAATTATTGGTCAGTCTGTTGGGGAGGTTGCTGCTGTGTATGCTGCAGGTTGCTTGACGTTGGAAAATGCAGTTGCGGTGATATACCACAGATCAAGAATACTATCAACTGTTACAGGAGGCAAAATGTTTGTCATAGGAAACTGTAACACGAAATACATCGAGTCTATTTGTAGCAAATTTCAAGGAAAGGCCTGCATTGCAGTTTATATCAGTTCTACATCTTGCACCGTATCCTGCGATGCTGATATTATTGATATCTTTAAAAAGGCATTAACAGATGATTTACCAAAAGATGAGATGCAATCTTATTTCCTGAAAGACTTGAGTGTAAAATGTGCTTATCACAGTCACCACACTGAACAAGCAGGGAAAGATTTTGAGGAAATCGTTAAACAAATTAAAAGTACTGATCCATCCATACCACTTATTTCAACAGTTACTGGTGAAACAATTGTTGATGGCAATGATATTGGTGCTTCCTATTGGAACAAAAATATAAGTTGTCCGGTTTTATTCAAAGATGCAATTTCCGCTGCCGGAAAGAAAAACACGTTCAACATATTTCTTGAGATAGGTCCGAAACCGGTTTTACGGGCTCATCTTCGTGACACTTATACACACGATGATGCAATTTGCCTACCTTCAATAAAAGAACGACATGAAGAAGATACTTTGTTCACGACGATTACAGAATTATTCGAGCATGGGGTTAATTTAGATTGGCACAAAGTTTGCAAAGGACAAGGTAAATTATGTGATATACCGAAATACAAGTTCAACCCCACCAGAAAGTCTTTATTCTTACCAGATGCTTCACTTTTGAAATTTAAAGGTTTAGACGACAATGTTGGAAACCATTTGTTTGTTTCAAAATCCGCTATTTCAACAGCAAGTTTTAAAGTAAAAATCAACGACGTTAATACACCATTTGTGTTTGACCACTATGTATCAAACACTCCTATTGTTCCTGGTGCATTTTATGCCGAGGTGGCTCTTGAAGTAGGACAATCACATCTACAAAAAAGAGTTCAAGATATAAGTATTGAAGTAGAATTCATAAGACCAATATTTTTATCTCCCGGTCAAGCGTACACTGTAGATGTATCAATCGCTGATTTATCATCGAAATCACCAATGTGTTTGTTAACCAAAGACAGGGACATCATATCAAAATTTTCAATACATCCTATAGAAGAACGACCTGAAAGAGAAAATATAGATATTGATTGCCTTTTCAAAATTTGTCCACAGTTCCAATCATCAGAAGATACTTATGATACATTGAAGAACATGGGTTTCTCATATGGAAAACACCTAAAAATTCTTGGTGATTCATGGAACAATGGAAAGCAGTGTATCGTTAAAATGCATGTTTCAGATGTAATCTGGAGTGATGTAAAGATGACCCATTTCCATCCAGCTATATTGGACGGTCTTCTTCAAACGCCAAGTGTTTTGTTTTTGGACGCCTCTGATGATAGAACAGTGTTACCTTCAGGCATAGGGAAACTAATCCTGAGGCGAGGGATCGAACGAAACATGATTGCTTATACTGAATTGAAGCATCGATCAAAATCGGAAGTTCTTTACAATATGTTGTTGTTGACTGTAAATGGTAGTATCATCGCCGAAATTGAAGACTTTAGGTTAAAAGTTATCGGCGATGTGATGTCAAATACCTCGCAGGAGTACGGCTTGTTGTGGGAAAATATTGAAGTGAGCCACTTGCCAAAACAAACAGATTTAGAGAAAATAAAAAAAAGGATACTCGTATGTTCGTTTGACAGGGAAATATTGTGTCAGATAAAGGAAAGTGTTCCAGATATAGAAGTAAAAACCATTTTGCTGAATGAAGAAGCATCACTTAGTTCACAAAAGGATATATTCAATTCCTTTTGGAAAGAAAATCCAGGATTTGTGGAAATCTACTTTGCACCAGGTAAAAGGATGACAGACTGGATTTCAGGAACTGACGTTTTAAAGAAAACATATGCTTCTTGCATAGTCTTACTTGCTGCTGTCCAATGTATCACAGGCAAGAAGTTGGAAGCTTTTCTCACCGTCATTACCGAAGCTACCCAGGTACCAGATATTACTAATTGTTCATTTGTAAATCTCTTTGGTTCCGAACTTTGGGGACAAGTACGATCAATCATACGCGAGAACATATCATTTGAAATTCGATTAATTGATTGCCATCCATCCATCAGTGGCGCTTCGACATTCATTTCGCAACTTTTCATCGATGACAGTATACCAAAATATGGCGAGCTTATTTTTTATCACGGGAAATTTTTTACAAACCATCTGCAGAAAATAGCATCTGACAAGCCAATTAGTAAATATCGATATGGGAGCATTGATGATTACTGTAAAGTGGCAATAAAAACTGAAAAAGCAAACGATATAAGACAGACATTTTGCGTTCTACAAAATGGCAAAAAAGAAATTTCAAAAAACCATATTTCCTTGCGTCTCGAGGAAGTATCACTGCATAGTAAATATTTGTACCCAGTAACCTTAACTAGTGAAAGTCATGATCAGACTGTCTTTACGTTCAAAGGGACGCATTGTTCTGAGTTTGATTTACTGTCATATGAATCTACTGCAACAATACAAGAATTAAACGGATCAATTCAAATCAAGAAATCGACAAATGAAGATAAAGTTGTAGCATGTTTCCCAATGAAGGTTCAGAGTACAGTTGAAGTCCCATTTACAACTGTTTATCCCCTACATCAATTACCAGGGTATAAACCAGGTGTCATTTTTGCTAGTGTTCTAATGCACTCATTGGCTCATCAAGTTGATGAAGGACACCATGCACACATATTATGCGATAAAGAAAATGAATTTGCCGGCAGAATACTTCAACTGTTGCTCAAAACAATCAAAAGATCGAGCGCTAGACTACATGTAGGTGCTGATTCGAATTTAGATTCATTGAATACAGTATTGATTATGAAAACAGTAAGTCCTACAGACATACTTAAATTAGTAGAGATAAGATCTTTGAGCCTAGTTATAGCTCTTTCTACTTTTCTGAACCAAGAGGATCGACTTATTCTCCAAATGAACAATGTTCAAGTTAAAGTCATTCAAATAGATGATGTCGTATCAAAAGAAAATTTTGTAAGAGTGACTCCATTTATCTTTAAGTTTTGGAATAAACACAATCTAGATGTTGAAATCTTCAAACATGAGACATGTGAGAATAATGGAAATAGCCAATACGAACCGAAAGGTACACTACAGATACCAACCCGAACTATGTCCATGAAATTTGACAATATTCAGAATTACAACTTCGTCAAAATGCCACAAGACGCTTTATTCAGAAAGGACTGCTGTTACATCGTCATTGGGGGTTTAACCGGTTTGGGATTGGAAATTATTAGTTTTGCTGCAGATCGCGGAGCTGGTGAGATAATAAGTTTGTCACGTCGAAATGTTTCTATTCAACAGCAAAATGAATTTGACATGCTAAGTAAAAGTACCGGATGTCGAGTTCGAACAATGGTAGCAGATATAACTGTCTGGGATGATGTACAGAAAGTTTTTTTCGATATAGAGCAGAGCTCACACTGCAAAATCAAGGGCATTTTTCAAGGTGCTGGTGTAATAAAAGATACTCTAAGTTCTCGTATGAACGAAGCTCATTTGATAGATGTACTAAAACCGAAAGTACTTGGAACCTGGAATCTTCATTTGGTATCAAGAAAATATCCACTTGATTATTTTGTTATGCATTCATCCATGACATCAGTGATGGGAAACATAGGCCAGAGTAATTATGGAGCTGCCAATGCTTTTATGGATTGCCTTGCACACTATAGGAGAGTGAATGGACTAAGTGGACAAAGTATAAATTGGGGCCCATTAGATGTAGGAATGGTGAAAGATGGAGCAAATATTGAAGAAATCTTAAAACAACAAGGATATTTTCCGTTGGATGTATCTGACATTATGAAGTGTCTACAGAAAAGCCTTCATAGTAACCCCATCCAAGTGACATTTGGACAGTTTGATTGGAATTTGATAGGGATGAATTTGAAAGCAATGAAAACGAACTATGTTCCACAAAGATTTCATGATTTATATAGTCAAGAAAAGGACACTTTTCAAAATTCGTCCATTAGAGTTGTTAATGACGAACTGATTGCAATTACAGATGCACCAACGCATGAAAGGAAAGAAAAAATTGCAAACGTTGTTTTCAGGACAGCTAGTGAAGTATTCACGATAGAAATCGATGTTCTACAAAACGAAACACTTATTCAAGAATTAGGAATAGACTCAATGCAGTCCATGTCATTCGTCAATAAAATCAACGACATAACTGGCGTGAGGATTCCTGCAGTCACATTGATGTCAGATGAAACCTCATTTGAAAACATAATTGAGATTTTAAATGCTGAAATTTCAGAACGGTCACATTTAATGCCAGCTGAATTACCTGTGGACATTTCGATTGTTAATTCTATAACCCCTATGGAAAAAAAATCATATGATGCTTATCTGTTCAACTCGGAAGATCCATCATTGTTTAGTTATGCAGATCTCGAAGTCTCTGGGCGTCTTCAAAATCCTGATGTATGGAAATATCTTTTTCTCCAGCTGCATGCTAAGCATAAAGCATTAAGAACACTTTTTGTGCCAAACCAAGAAAATATAAGATATGGAGTGCTAAAACATACAATGGATCCAGACGATGTTACTGTTGATTTCATTGAAGTTCCAATGAAAGCTTTAGATCATGCCGATAAAGTTCCGTCAGACATCAAACCATACCTATTTGACCCGTCAAAAGACTTACCCTTGAAAATTATGTTTGCTAGGAATGTGAACAAATGTATCGTCCGACTGGTGTTTAACCATTTATCATTTGATCTTACGTCCATTTGGATTGCAGTTAGAGGTATTTCAGATATAGATCAAGCCGAATCAAGGGATGTTCATTCTCTTTTAGACAAAGACATTGCTGTACTATATGAACAAAAGTTTCAATCACAAAAAGACAAAATTATAAGATTTTGGAAACATCAAACACCTGCCGTTGTAGCTCCAATGTCCTTTAAGGGTATTTCAGGGATTAATTTGAATCCAAAACGATTTGATTTTGCCAAAGTCAATGTTGACCAAGATATTGCTCTGCAATTAACCCAATTCATGAAGAAACAAAATTTGAAACTATTTGATGTCGTTGTCAGCTTATATCAACTTCTTCTTTCCGTGGAATTGAAAATAAAAACAGTTACTCTTTTTGGAACGATCGATATGCGAATACATTTTCCAGATTTAAAAGAAACTATTTGTAGATTTACAAACCCTGTTCCATTTTACGCAAACATCGATCATATGAAAAAATTGTCTTCTTTTCTTAGTAACAACAAGCGGACAATTGCAAGTGCTATTGAAAATAGTTTATTACCATTTGAAAATATTGTGGAGTTTTTGACGAATACTAACCCTGAAGACGTATTCAGACATCAAATCATCATGGAACCTATTAAAGACATTGGAGATTACCAGGATAATACGGATACTGAAGTCCAAGTGAAACGTGTCAGCACTGGTAACTACTACAATGAAACAGTTCTATATGTATGGCATGATTTGGAAAAATGCAGACTTGATTTTGAGCTGGGTTACAGTACATTAATGTTAAATGATACACGCGCAAGAAATATTTTGAATATGCTTTATCAATTTGTTCAGCACGTTATAAAACAGCCGGATTCTACGACAGGGTCTTTGATAAATCTTACAAAAAAAGATTCCGTGCAAACTAAGCAACGGATGACAAAAAGAGCACCTTTATCAGAAAGAACAGATGTCATGGATAACAGAACAAACTATAAAAGTGAAAGCTCTATTGGTTTAAAGGACCTTGATTCACATAAAGGTAAATATGAATCCTTTGAAATAATTGTTTCATGTTTTTAACTAGGAACAATCCACAAGTCGAAACGATTGGTAACTTAAAGAATTCTTCAAAAGACCATTAAAGGTTATTTTGAATAAATTCTTAAGTTAGTTAAATTGACATGTACTTAATCAATTCATTTTACATACTAGTCGGTCAAAAAAGATCCCAAAAGACATGAAACTTGTTTTGCATGTACATCTATTCTCACTCAAATTGATATGTTTTTCTTATGTAAGGTTAATGACAAATTGTATTCGAAATTCCAACAAGAGATTGAAAAATTCATTAGACCACTAGTCATTTTGTTTAAAAAAATGTAAATCGACATCAGACTATAAAAATCAAACTCTCAGTTTATATGCAGCAATCAAAAGGCAAACGAAATAAAAAAAAATACTTAGTTTAAACTGATCACACTGAATAGTACCATTTATGCCAAGATCTAAATCTTTAAAAGTATTGTTGGTGATCTAATATTGTATGATACGCACTATTTAAATACAACGCAAGATAACATTTTAGGTATTTTGATTTTTGCCGTTTTTATTGACATATTTAGTTTTTTTTTTATTATTCATTGGAGTTATTTTTTTTGTTATAACTTTTAAACCCTAGATTATTTGCTCACCAATAGCAAAACTTATTTATATTTTAATGAAACGAGATACACACTACAAATTCAAAGCAACAATGTTCATTTAAAAGAAAAAAATACTGAAAAAAAACCAGATGCAACGAAAATAGCAAAAAAGTAACCAAAAACTCATTAAATATTTATTTCTTATTTTACCTAATATCGTTTCAGTTATTGGTCAATTTATGAAGCAGACAACTCATGGTTGGGATCATCAAGTGATGATTTCAATCAAAGAAGAGGTAAAGGGACGTTCATTTAACTGGGGATTCCAGGGAAAGACAATGACGAAATCTTTATCAATAAATGCCATTGAAAAAGTAGAAACTACTGAAACAAATGGTGAGTGTCAAATAAAAAAGGTACATCGTGCGCTTGTCCAGTAGTACTGTTTTAGTACCCTACGTGAATTGAATTGGCAGTTCGCCCTAGACGTATGAGTGTGAATATCCCTTTGATATCTTCTGTCTTTATTTATTATTTGCATGTAATAATTATTGCCTAACAAAGTCATTTCAACACGCACGCCCTTGTTGGTATAATAATTTAACATTCATCGTTTTGACTGCCGAAATAAAGTTGAGTTAACGTGTCCCTGAAGTAAACTGAAAATTATATTGATTTGATATTAACTTGTTATTTTCCAAAATGTGCATGTTACAATAACCAATGAACATTTATCAGTCATTACTTTTTAATATATATTATCATTTTTTATTTTTTTTGGTTTATTCTAAATCGCTTTGATAGATTTAAACAATGTTAAAGTGTAAACTCTTGCATAAATACACAATGTAGCTCCTATTATAACAAATCATCAGCATATACCGATCCCTTTTATCCGGAGTTTTCAAAAAGGAATGACCAGAAATAAAAATTTATGGAATCGATTAAAGCTTACTCGAAGCGAACCGCCGTATCTTTATCAAAAGGAATATATTAAAAAAAATCACAGATCGAACTGCTGCATGTTAAAAGCGTCCAGTTCATTGGTGAATAAATAATGACACTGTGTGCAAATCAACATGTTTCATGAATGCTTTTGAAATTTATCTGACAATTGCTAAAAATGGATAAAAATAATAAGAGAGGCGAAAGAACCAAAAGGGTCCGTGTAACACTTATCAATTCAAAATTTTAAAAAGTCGAAAACAACCTGACAATGCCACAGCAAAAAATTAAAAACGGCAAAAAATACAAACAACAGTACAAATACATAGAAATGTAAAGAATGAGTAAAAACGAACCAAGCACAAACTGAGGAGATCTTATGTGATCAAGAAAGTAACCCAGATTCTGCTTCACCTGTCGTGTAATATTGTACGTACAAACCCGGTGATAAGTCTAATTCGGTGAATCATATTCTTGAAAAAAGACGACGGGGTCGTATTTACAATAGTTGAAATACGAATGAGCTAATACCTTACCAAATATATCGGTAGTAAACGAAATTTTTAAAAACATGACAGATCAGGTATAAAAAGATAAACATAGGAGGTAAAATATACAAAATATGAAATGCACATGAAATGACAATGGATGCACGACTATTTTCGAAAATATAGTGACATAAACAACTGTTTTACATGAATCCCGTTTTATATACACCGTTAATACTTCGTGTTTTGTAATTCCATTATTCTTTTATTTCAGGTAAATATTGTATACGCATCCATGCAAACCACAGATTGTATATCTTCAAGACAGCTGACCCAAAGTTATTTGAACACTTCACATATGAGTTAACACATTCTGACCGTGACTTTTCAAGTGTAATGGAAAATGAAAGTTTATTATTCTGAACACTTTTAGTTTAAGACTAACGATTCAATATGATTGAAAGGAGATGTGAAATTAATTCTATAATTCCTTTTGATATCCTGTCCTTACAAATTGGAAACAATGAATGTAGTTATTTTTACCTTTTTCAGACATAATATGAACAGTTTGTACATAAAGTAAAATAGAAAAGACAATTCATCATGTGTTTATATAATTTATAGCATTATACGGTCGAGCACAATATAATTGAATTTTAATATTAAGACAGCATTTTCTATAATGGAAGAAGGAGGGAGGATTAATTATAGGTTTAAGATTTTTTTCTGGTAAACAATTACAACCCATTACTGAAGTTCACCAACGAAATGTCTTTCAATGAAATATGTTCTTATATCACTTTGTATCAGTTAAACCGGTAACAACGGAATGTTTAGTATCAATCGTATAAGACATTCGGTATTTTTTTTATTATAGAATATACAGTATCATGATAATTTGTGTTTTAAATGTTATACTTTTTATTTATTATAGCATTGAAAACCTAACAAGTAGCGTAAATTTCAATAGAATAGAAATACAAATGATATAGCATTTTACTAGGTGCATAACAGCAGCAAAAATGTACTGTGATTAAAGACTGTTGATGTAAAAATATAGGAAATTGTTCGTTTTGCTTTTAATATTGAGTTTAGAATAAACGAGCACTGTTTGTTTCCATTATCCAGTTCTATCTACTTGTATCTTGATTGTTCTAGTGCGTAAAGCAATAGTTAAACCTACAACATAATGTATGTTATCAGCTGACTTGAAATCCAATATTTTTTAATAGATATTGTTGGAATATAACTTGTAAAGAATACCAGGAGTTTAGCTGTTTTAATTTCATATAATATATATTTTTTATATTTCGATTTAATTAAAGATTGTTCATCGAATAACTATATAAATATATAAGAAGATGTGATATGAGTGCCAATGAGACAAGTCTCCATTCAAGTTACAATTTGTAAAAGTAAAAGTATATGCATAATTAAATACAGATATGTGAACAAGGCATGAAGCCATTGGTTGAGTTTGATAATGTTAGATGTTTCCTTTATCAATAAATGACTTTTGAAGTAAAATAATGTTTAAAAAAGCTATTATATCTTATTGTTTGAATAAAATAAGGACACAAATATTTATGAGTTATTCTTTGTTGTTGTTGTGATATTATACAACAATCCCAGATAAGAAGAGAGTTTAGCTTTCACAATTGAATCGCAATAAACTCGTTACGTTTATGTCCAAAGCTATATGCTATATGCAGGTAATCAATGCATTTACAATGATTGATGTCTAAATTAATAGTTATCAAAGGATTCAAGTTTAATACGCCAGGCGCGCGTTTCGTCTCCATAAGACTTATCAGTGACGCTAAGATCAAAATAGTTATAAAGCCAAACAAGTACAAACTTGAAGAGCCTTGAGGACCCAAATATTCTGAAAGGTAATGTCAAATACGGCTTAGGTAACCTACGCCTCGGATAAGAACATCCTTATTATTTCGAAAATTTACATACTTGTGATCAGGAAATATATATAAATGGCCATATAATTGATACTCATGTCAACACCGAATAGCTGACTACTGAGCTGGTGATAGTACCCTCGGTGACAAATCATCCATCAGCAGTGACATCGACCCAGTTGTGTATTTATCGAAGGTACCAGGCTTTATCATTTGAAACGACAGGCGCACTCATCAATGACGCTCAGATCAAAATAGTCAAACACGTACAAAATTGAAGAGCATGTACTTTTTTTCTTTTATTGTGGTAGTAAAGTGGGTTTTTCTATTCGTTGTTTAGTATATTAATCAGTCCGTGGTTTTTAATACCATTTGGTATAGGATAGAATAAGGTCAAAGTTGTACGTGTCTTGAAACCATTTTTCCAGAGTTCATGTTTTATTGGACAATTGTCTCATAAGAAATCGTACGATTTGAACCAATTTCTGATGTGGAACACAGCATATTATATACTTATCCTTATTGCTGTATTACATTGATCATGCTAATAATAATAATAATAATAATAATAATAATAATAATAATAATAATAATAATAATAATAATATAGGGTTATTGCATGAATATTGGGGAATGTTATCCCTCGTAGAACATATATTGCACTCGCAAGCTCGTGCAATATAAAATTCTCCTCGGGACAATATTCCACAATATTCATGCAATAACCCTATATTATTATTATTATTATTATTATTATTATTATTATTATTATTATTATTATTATTAGCATGATCAATGTAATACAGCAATGACTAACAGTATCCCCCTTTTTTCAACACGCTGGGCGATAACCAGTGCACGATAAAATCAGATAAATTCTCAATATTAATATGGAGGAGAATATTTCTGAATAAACACTATAAAAAAAATAGGTGAGCAACACGCTAACATTAAATGGAAATATTTTGACAATAAATCGAGCATTATAACTGTAAAAGATGAGGACTCCCAGAAAAAGATTTAATGAAATCTTCTGTTGATGTCAAAATTGACGGAACAAAACTATGTGTGAAAAGTTTATTTTACACTACAAATATAACGTTACAGGGGGAAAACTCCTAAAAAATGGTTTGACTAAGAGTATGAAAGTTTAAAAGGCACTGTGAAAAAAAATGAATAAAAGATAAACAACTCTGGGGTACAAAGAGACAGAATAATCAATATTGTAAACATCCCTGCAGAAATTTGTGACACGATGAAGATGAATGTCATGTATCGCTGACTGATTCAAGCTTATTGGAAGCTGTACAGTAACAGGAGTAAAAAACGGAATCATCAATCAAACCTGTAAATGTTCAAGAAAATAAGAATGAAAAAAATAACCGAATTAGTAATGCTCAAATGATGAACAGTTTGAAAAGCGAAATACATGAGGATACATTGTTACATTGAATCAAATGGCGAGTGAGCTTAAAGCAATAAATGTCTCTTCAGTGATGTTAGGGATCGAAAACGTATCTGGAAGGCCATATGATATACCTCAATTTACGATAGACTTTTGAATTTAAAGAGTCAAAATAGGATGAACGGTTCATATAAACAGGATGGAAAATATGATACAAGCCCAAACGAAAAAATACAAACAAGTCTTAATTGAAAACTATGTTCAATCCTATGATTGCGTTGGGTAAAAAAAAACAATATTTAGACGTGTGCATGTTAAACAAATTTCGTTGTAGAAGGGTCTAAATACAGCACAAACAACATTTTCTAAAAGATCAAAAAATAAACAAAGTATATTTTAACAAAACGCATTTGACTTACAGGTCGAACAACTGATGTTCTTAAACCCTGCTGACTGCCATTGGCGATTGCCAAATAAATTGAGGAGGCCTCACACGAAGTATTATTAATGGATCAGACACTGGAGTTTTTATTGGAAAAACAAATATCCGATCTGAAGTGAAAACAAATTTGGAAGAAAATAAACTTCAAAAAGAAAGTTTATATAAGAAATACTCATAAATATCAAGAAGATCACTTAAAATATTTAGAAAGCTGTCATATCAAATAAAAGGTTTAATAAATAGATACCATTCTCTCACCTATAAAGAAAGATATCTTCTATTTCAAACAAGACAATGCTGAGGGCGTATACACATTTGTTTAAATAATATACTACGATTTACAATTATTTATTCGGCAAATTTTGGTTTTCATACAGTTTTAGTTTGTTACCCCGATTTTGTTTTTTTGTCCATGGATTTATGAGTTTTGAACAGAGGTATACTACTGTTGCCTTTATTTATATATCTATCAAAAAATGTTCTAAACATTAAGAACGATGAGCAATATATTCGAAATAGCATTTTGAATTTTGTGTACATTTGATATAATATTCGTGGAAATTTACCAAAATCTTTCATATTTTAAGTGTCTTTTGTTGCACTTTAGTGTTTCTGTTGTTTTCCTCTTATAGTTGAAGTGTTTTCTTCGGTTTTAGTTTATTACCCAGATTTGTTTTCTCTCAATCGATTTATGACTTTCAAACAGCGATATACTTCTGTTGCCTTTATTCAGCCTTAACCAGTATATGAGATGGTTTCATGATTGTATATTTGTATAACAGAAATAGAGACTTAACAACTAAAAAAGTGCTTGCCAACATGTGCTATTTTATTTTTAAAAAATACAAAAATTGTAGGGATATGTTCTTGAAAAACCCCCATTGTTTTCAGGATTTATGAATGATGATATATCGCGATTACAAAGGAATAGCTGATGAATATCTTTCTACAATGACAAACTACAGTCTAACTTGAACATCGCCAAGCATTATTTCCTCTCATGTATCATATGTTTATAACTTGCCCGGACCGGCAATGTCAATAGATACTTCATGCTTATCTGCCATAGTTACAATCGATGTTGCTGCTCAGAGCTTTAGATTAGGTATTTTATTTTAAGCATAAGACAACATCACCAATATTTTATCACGAATGCGTCACATGAACCGACTCCATCTTATATACTCCTTATCGAGGCCCTTAAAATGTCCGTGGTAGATTGGTCAAAGCTTTTCGAGTCAATATTTAAAATAAAGATAGATGGAACATATATATTTAATAAACTCATCATAGATACCAGGACTAAATTTTGTATATGTTACAGGCATTTTCTAAATTTAGGGATTTTGTAAAATGACTGAAATTTTTAGGCATTTTATAAAATGATTGAAATTTTTGATTAAGGCATTTACAAATTGACTATTTTTTTCAGGCATTTAAAATGCCTGAAAAAATTGCAAGGCTTTTACAAAATGCGTAAAAGACTAAAACTGAATGGAATGTACTCAAAATTTAACGACTAGAAATATCAAATTAATAATTTTATTCTATCATTAAATATTGCATGAAATTTAAACAGTAAAAGTTTTATAATTGTAATTAAATCAATCTTTTACATAAACACTGAAGATGACAATTATTTGTTGCTACATTGCTCTACTGTTGAAGTCCTTACTTATCAACGGCTTAACAACTAGACCTTTACTGGCAATTTTCCTTTTTTTGAGTTGACATTCTTCGCATATTTCTTTAAACAAATTCAGAACATGCCTTGTCACATTCGAGTACCTCTTGTTGACCTCTTTTAACATTTTATCTCTTCCACTATGTCCAGTGTTCATATGTGCTCTCATTATAATGCTGTATATTTCCTCTGCATATGCATAATATAGGATAGGATCTGTCAATGACTGTCGCTTGTTAATCATTTTTTCTACATCAACACAGTGTAACACATCAAATCTGCAATTTCAAAGTAAATGAATTTATTAATTTGTAACTTTTCAATAGTGGCCTGATACAATTAGCTTTAAAGAATATAATTTAGTAGCGGGAAAAAAGAAAGAAAAACAAAAAGGCTCAATGTTTTGTCAATGAATTGGTGCATGCTAATTTTCAAGTGGCAAATATTTCATTCATACCCAATAGGCCTATGAGGCAACTTAATGAGAGTTGTCTCATTGGAAATCATACCACATCTTCTTATTTATAATTAATGTTATTAGAATTTGTCAACTCAATTTTCATATGTGATCATGTACTTCTTTTACCTGACCATTTGGTAAAATGAGTGCATCATATTTTATTTTCAATATTTTGCAAGATGAGCAATTCATGGGAGCCTACGGATTTTCTTATCAACGCTTGTTATGAAAACTTTAAAATAAGTTAAAGCTCAACAGAAGAAATGCACCTACCTTTGCATATGATAATAATCCGACGAATGTCCTTTTTATCCAATCTTAATTTTGTTCAAAATAGTCTCATATTTTTCTTTCTTCCATATAATACTTTTCTGATTAGAATCAGAATTTTCAATTAATTGGTTTGTAAATCTATGTTATGGTAAATAACAGAATAATTAAATATATATGGAATACACGTTTAGCCAGGAACAATTTGGATTTCTTCTTAAATTAAGAACTACAGATAAGCTTTTTGTTTTTAAAACTTTGATTAATAAATATTCAAATTTAAAAAAGAAACCATTATATATTTCATTTTTATTTTGTTGACTTACGTAAAGCATTTGACTCCATTTGGAGAAAAAAGTAAAAACACAAAAATACTGAACTTCAAAAAGGAAAATCAAAAATCAAAAGGCAAAACACATCAAACGAATGGATAACAACTGTCATATTCCTGACTTGGTAAAGTCATTTTCTAATGCAGAAAAAGATGGATTGAACCTGGTTTTATAGCTAGCTAAACCTCTCACTTGTATGACAGTCGCATCAAATCCCATTACATTGTCAACGATGCATGAACAAAACAAACATACTCAAAGAGTAAAAATGTCAAAAATAGAGGTACAGCAGTCAATATTTTGTTATCATCTTAATATCACTTTAAAACAACAAATATAATGAAGAAGCACAAAAAGGCATACACCAAATTGAACCTACTCATTTAGTTTTTCTTATACGACTTAATTTATCCATGTGAAGTCTACCCGTAAAGGATAGAAGGTTTTCAGTACTGGTGTAAAATTGCGCGTTTGAAATTCGTACAGGAAGACATAAAAATAATTTTGTCGTTCAAAGTATGACGGCATGAAATGCAGAGTCACGTGAAGTAGATATAACAAAAACAGATTTAACAGTAAGAGTAATGATAATAAATAAAATACATGTGTGTTATAAAGGATGACGGGATACATAAGTACAGTTTCACGTCAAATGTATATCATAAAAAACAGACTTAACAGAAAAAGTAGTATTATTGAATGAAATAGATGAGAACAGCTTTTTTATATAAAATTTTGTCTCAGGGTATTGGCAGTAAAATGTATCAAGTAATAAAAAAATATGTATTCAACCACAAAATCTTCAATTAAGATTAATGATAAACTCACTTACTGGTATGAAGTAACTAGAGGGGTAAGACAAGGGGAGCCTTTAAGTCCCAGCCTATTCAATATTTTCATAAATGATGTACCTCAAATTTTTAAACAGGATGACTGTGATCCCTTGAAAATAGAACAGACATATATTGGAAGCCTCCTATTTGCTGATAATATTTTGATAATGTCTGAAACTAAAGAGGGTCTTCAGTCAAGTTTAAACCATGTGTTTCAATACTGTGATAAATGGCAGTTAACTGTAAATTGTAAAAAAAAAAAAAAGCTTTGATTTTAAGCACAAGTAACAATAGGAAAAATCTTAACCATTCTTTTAATTATAATGGTGACAAATTAGAGCAAATTGAAAAGTTTAAATTTCTTGGTTTGTCATTACTCAGAATGTAAATTTTATTCATTCAGCACAAGAGTTAGCCAAAAAAATATAAGAAAGTAATGTATTCTATAAAAGCATATTGTAATTCGATTCACCAGACTCCTGTAAATTTGTCAAACCATTTATTTAACTCACTCGTTAGACCAGTATTAACTTATAACAGTGAAATATGGTATATGAATGCATACTCATCCTTTTATAAAGCTTCAATTAAAGGAGATAAAAATAATAAAACAGTAGATTCTCTTAATTTCATTGACAAGAGTTCACCTGATAAAGTACTGAATAAATTTAATAAGTTAACTTTAGGGAAAAAAATGCACTTGTAATATATCTGTTCGATCTGAATTAGACAGCTACCCTATTGATTGCTTTATAAAAAGACAAACTCTTCCTTTTCATGATAGACTATTAAAGGAAGAAACTAGTCTCATACTAAAAGAGACACTAAATTTGGCAAAAACTTTCCATTATGCAGGTATTTATTCCTGGTACTTCTATGTCCCGTTTTGAACTTGCCTTTCGCCTCAAAGATCTTGGGAAAGGTAAATAACGATTCTTAACAATTTTTATACTTATTCCAAAAACAACTACGTTTGTGGTGCCATTCAATGCTTATATATTTTGTTGTGCTTACAAAAATTAAAAAAATATCATGGTTTTAATTTCTATGCAGAGTTTTATGAAATTGATTGTCGTTTCTTCGTCGTCCATAGTTCATTTAGAATAGCGTTCAACTTGTCAGTTTCTTTCGACTGATTTTTGTTTTGTGTTTTGCTTGCTCCTTGTTATCTTCGGCCTCTAGTTATTCCGATTTAACCATTTTAATTTCACAGAGAAAAGTAATAATTTTATAGGAAATGAATTTTGCAGTATTCATTATAGTTTCTTTTAAAAGGATTGATATACTGGTTATTTTTTTTACCTGCTTACGAAAAGCCTTTGTATTTCTAATATTCGATCTTCTGCATCCTGAATATTTTTCATTTCACTCTCATAAAGTAGACTGGTTCATTGTTTTAAAGCAGTAGAAATATTGTTGGCTAGATATGTAGTAGAATTTTTCTGTAAACTTAATAATGAGCAACTAAATAATGCCTGTAATCAACATTAAATAATGTTTAGAGATACTAACAATAGTTAATACTAGTACGCTTATATCAGATACAACAAAAACTACCGACACAAAATTATGTTAATGCTTATGTTTTCCTGATTTATCATCCAAGAGGTATGATTTTTATAATATGATTTATCATAAGACCTCTGTAAGGAAACAATATTGAGTTCTAAATATCAAAAGAAAAAAATCGACTTATATGTATATATAACGAAAACAATCTAAACATTAAATGATTTAAAATAGTTGAACTTTTGAATACGGAATGTATAAACGTTAAATGTCAATTTAATGAGATTCATAACAATTGTCACAAAAGAGCAACATTCAAAGTGCTTATAATTACAAAATGCTCTGTAAAAGGTAGTGTACAAGGTTTCCTGCTGCAATATCCATGGTGATGGCTCCTCATTTAGTGAATGTATTCTAGAACGTCTGAAATGAGTTCGTTTAGTCAAAATTAAAACTTTTTTATTCGAGCATCACTCGTGTAGTAGAATACAAACTGATTACAGGATAGTTATCAATATAGTGGAACTAATTAAACCACTAGGGAATTTAGGTCCCTGAAATGAACTAATGAACCTTATGGTCAAAATATTTCATTATCTAAAAAGCAAAATAACATTTAACGATTTTTTAGTTGTTTTTCTTATAAGCTTTGAACTGTAAATATGAACAAAGCCTGAACAAATCCATATATAATTAATAAATATTGCCTCAAACAATCATAAAAGAGGGACGAAAGACACCAAGGGACAGTCAAACTCGTAAATCTAAAACAAACTGACAACGCCATGGCTAAAAATGAAAAAGAAAAACAGAAAAACAATAGTACACATGACACAACATAGAAAACTAAAGAATAAACAACACGAACCCCACCAAAAACTAGGGGTGATCTCAGGTGCTCCGGAAGGGTAAGCAGATCCTGCTCCACATGCGGCACCCGTCGTGTTGCTTATGTGATTACAAATCCGGTAAATAGTCTAATTCGGTAGGTCAAATTCATGAAAGGGAAGGGGATTGTAGTTACGACGTAAGGAACATATCCGATATCATTTGTGAAACGGTTATTCCATACCGGTCAACCAACTCGTGGTGGCGTCCGTAAAATTTACGAAGGGATGATTTCAACTTCACCATTTGGAACTCTTGGTTTAATAGCTTCCTTGTGAGCAGTAACCCTCTATCAAGAAAATCATGATAGGAAATGCAAGCACGGGAATATCGTATCAAGTGATATATGTGATAACACCTTATTCAACCTGTCTTGCTTTATCATTATATTATTGACAACTGGACTAAGTCGCGTGTGTCTATTTTTCTGTGATGGACCTTATACTATGTATTCGGGTTTTGTTTTCTGTAATTAGTTAATACTTCAGTTTCATTATGTATATCTTTTATATTCATTTGATAAAATTTACTGTTTGCAATAGCATAAATTGTTCTATTATCTATCAAAGTAATAAGGATGTTCTTATCCCAAGCATAAAAACATAGCCGTGTTTGACACAACCTTTTTCAACTTTTGATCTTCAGTGCTGTACAACTTTGTAATTTTTTCCCCTTTCGAGCTTTTATATCTGGGCGTTACTGGTGAGTCTTGCGTGGACGAGGCGCTTTTTTGTTTGGCGTATTGAATTTTAAACCTGATGCCTTTTGTTATCGATTAATAATGTGTTTCTTTATCTAATACGTTCTCCTATTTATTTGTATTGTAGTCCTGTAATATCATGTTGTCATTTCAATTTTATATTCAACATTGCCATTTAAGTGCGAGGTTTGGCATGCCACAAAACCAGGTTCAACCCACCATTTTTATCTTTAAAAATGTCCTGTGCCAAGTCAGGAAAATGGCCATTGTTATCTTATACTAGTAGTTCGTTTCTGTGTGTGTAATATTTTAATGTTGTGTTTCCGTTGTGTCGTTTGTTTTCACTTATATTTGAGTGTGAATTCACATTACTATAAGACGTGATACGGTACTTTTCTATCCCAAATTCATGTATTTGGTTTTGATGTTATATTTGTTATTCTCATCGGATTTTGTCTAATGCTTAGTCCGTTTCTATGTGTGTTACATTTTAATTTTGTGTCGTTGTTATCCTCTTATATTTAATGCGTTTCCCTCGGTTTTAGTTTGTTACCCCAATTTTCTTTTTGGTCCATAGATTTACGAGTTTTGAACAGCGGTATACTACTGTTGCCTTTATTTAGATTAGTTTGATATGAATTTCAGAATTCATAATCCATATGTGGTGGGCATGAGGTATGATTTAACGCGCCTATTAATGTGCTTCTAATAATATATGTGTGTGTGAGAGATTTATAACTGCGTGTCTGAAATACTGTACTTTAATTTTGTGTTAACTTAATAGTGTACATATTTTAACTAAGTAATTTATACTGTAATTGAATGTTTTAACATAAAAATCATATCTTGAGTTTATATCTTAATTTAATCCTTTTGCACCATCGAGATTATTTGAGCGCACTTTAGGCAGTATGTTTTAAAAATATTGAATTCACTGAGTGAACAATCACAACTTAGCCTGGATCCAGCACAAAATCTGCAAATATCAGCATATATGAATTAATCACTTGTAGTACATTGCAAGAGTAAGGTTCCAATATGTGAAACAATTTCATATTACGGAAAAATTTACCGTGTAAATTAAGAAACAATTTTCTATTGTTTGTTTCCTGCTTGTGAAACGATTGCATAAGGTCTTTGTTTGACAGGTCTACAGGAACTTATTAGACAACTCGACCACCAAAGTATCTTTTTTCTTGTTTTAAAGAAATGGTGTCTGAACTCAAATGTATATTTTGGGCTAACAAATCTTTTCAAGTATCCCACATTTAAATGGCCAACTCGAAATATTTTACACGACTAGGTTTAAACAAAAAATATTTATATGATATCAGTCAAAGTGTCGGACTGGATTACAACACGGACTACTTAAACACATCAACCGAACGTATAACAACTTTCATATTCCTGACATGGTACAGACATGTTATCATTTAGAAAATGGTGGATTAAACCAGGTTTTATAGCTAGCTAAACCTCTATAAGTTGCACCTCTGTAAAAATAGACAATACAAATGCCCATTGAAACTCCTATAACGACTAAAATTGTGCCACTTTTACAATGCTTTCAGTAAAAAAAAAGTTATCCTAGAATGGCAAATTCATATGCACAACTATGTCAATATAATGGAATTTGACGCGACTGTATTACTTCGGCCACCAAAGTATCTTTTTTCTTGTTTTAAAGAAATGGTGTCTAAACTCAAATGTATATTTTCTACATTTGAAAATGCCTGTACCAAGTCAGGAATATTACAGTTCTTGTCCATTCGTTTTTGATGTGTTTTGTCATTTGATTTTGGACTTTCCGATTAGATTCTCCTCTGAGTTGAGTATTTTTGTGATTTTACATTATACAATATAGAGGTTAGGCTAGCTATAAAACCAGGTTCAATCCACCATTTTGTACATAAGAAAATGCCAGTACCAAGTCAGGAATATGAGTTGTTGTCCGTACCTTGATGTGTTTGAGTATTGATTTTCCCATATGATTAGGAACTTGCTGTTTTGAACTTTCCTCAGGGTTCAGTATTTATGTGATTTTACTTACTACTAGTTTTTTAAAAGTCAAAACAAAGAGTTGTGTGGCATATGTCTAACATTTCTTACCTCAACCTTCAAAAGGTTAAACTTGTATAAATTCAGAACAAACCGTACCATTTCTTATAATACAATTTGACGGCTATACATGTGTACTTATACTGGTAGAATTCCAAAGTTGTCCAACTATGAGATAAAACATGGAGATCAGATCTTGGAACCAGTGTGTAATCAAAACAAAATATTTTGTAATATTTAATATCTCCCAAAAATAGGTAAGGTTTATGAAACAACTGTATTTACAAAATGCAACCTGAACCATATATTTGGAAAAAGTTGTTTGTTGATTCAATATTGTGTACTGACTTTTTCATTTTGTAAGATAAAAGTCTAGAACAGAAAATTAATCTAATGTGTTGTATGATAGCCGTCTCTTAAACATATAGCCCATAATTTTTTTATTCATGCTGAAATGTATACAACAGTTCAGACATTTAGTATTTATGAAATACAGATGGGCACTTATAAAGGCACCCTCAACCATTCACTTTTTAGGTGAAAGAAAGTTGAAATAAACATCATTGAAGGCCGTACTTTAACCTATAATGGTTTACTTTTTAAATTGTTATTTGGATGGAGAGTTGTCTCATTGGCACTCACACCACATCTTCCTATATCTATCATCATAGATACCAGGATTGAATTTCTATTTTAACACCATACACGAGTTTCGTCTACGAAAGACTCATCAGTGACGCTCGATTCACAAAATGTTTAAAGGCCAAATAAAGTATGAAGTTGAAGAGCATTGATGACCAAAAATTCCTAAAAGTTTTACCAAATGAAGCTAAGGTAATAACAACAGTTATAGATAAGCAGCATAAAAAATAAACGAAAATAGTTTTACAGATATTAATATTTATCTCAAATACATACATATGTAAAAATGTGTAGTTTTCAAGAATAACTATAACAATAATAAATACAAGTACAAGATATGGCTACAGACGAATAGATTAAGTGTTCTTTGACAATTAAAATTCACATTGATATAGTTTGTTCAGTTAATTGTCAAACATACATATACCTAAAGGTAATAGTGGAAATGAGACAGATGAACATGATGATCAGTTCAATTAAAAGACTTCTAGCACCATACACAAGAAACACATACAAAAGGACAGCACACATGGAAATTGAATCCATACCAAGTACAAAGGAATAGACCTTAATGCTATTCTACAAAGGAATAGACCTTAATGCTATTCTGAAATCCAAGAGAATCTTTGCCTCTTGTTCTATGAAGGCATATAGCAATCATCTTTTCATTTTAGTGTTCTTTATTTCTATATTGTTGTCAAAATTTTACAGTACCTTTGTGGTTACCAGTAATGAAAGACAAATGGTGATATAGTGTATTAAAAATTAAATTAAACTTCATCTAAACAAATAATTTGAAAAGCCTTTGCATAGGAAGAAAAAAAAGTTCACATCTAGAGACAAGTCATGCTATGTGTTTTGACCCTAGAAACCAGGATCCAGAGGCAAGAACAACAATGACTCAGTGTTTAAAATGAACATAATTTAAATTAAGACCTGTAATTTTGGCATCAATGAAATAATTTTAACATGTGTTTACAAATTAAATGAAACACTACATTTATCAAACAACAACATCTTTCAACAATAACCCATCAGAACTTGGTAGAAAAACTGTGGCGATTTGTAAAAAATAAACAGTGTGGTTCTTACTAATTCCTTGTCAGTGACCTAAAGGCAGGAGTCGAAATTAGCGCTTGTCCGGTGGTCCGAGAACAGTAGAATTTGGGTCGGACCAGTAGACTTTGTCAGGTGGTGGTCCGGTGGACCAGTGGAAAATTGTCGATTAAAATTACTGATTGCACTGCAATCTCAATATATTTATAAAAAAAATACCTGCGAAATAAATTACACGGTACTGGGGGATTATTTATATATATATATCATTTTGTCGAATGAACGTAATTTTTTTAGGACCAGTAGATATAGAGCCGGACCAGTAGATTTTTGTCCACTGGTCCGGCTGGCCAGTACACAATAAAGCTTAAATTCGACCCCTGCCTACAGGTATAAGGGTAGATAACTGTAGAAATACCTAGTAAATATATAGAATAACCATACATTGTCTCAAACTATAAATTTTATTTGTACAAGGCTTAGAATCCGGTAGAAAACAAGGCTTTGCAGAGCCCTTCTACCATTTTGAGCCGAGTACAAATAAAATTTATTATTGGGGACAAATATTGATATTCTTTATAAACTGCAACTCCTATAGCTATTCTAATTGATTTACGGGTAAAAACATCATTTTAATTTGGAACAAACAATGTAAAATTTCTGCGAACCTGCATATTTTATTGACATCACAAGTACACTCCACAGAACAAATTGTAAACATCAAAAACAAGGAGATTTACAGTCAGTGACTGTATATCATAAATGAATTTACGGTCAATGCAATTTGACTGCCCAAATAGCATAGTTACAGTATATAAATAAACAGTGTAGGATCCTTGCTTAACAGTTGAGTCAGGCAGATTAAAATGTTATGTTAAAGTTAACAACAAACTGTGGGATATCACCGATTCATAATAATTGTCTAAAAATATTAAGCTCATACATTAAAAATAACTTTAAAATGTTTTTAAAATCTATAATAATTTAAGTTAAAAGTCTTGACATATTGACCATTATGATTTTATAACACCTTTGATCATCTTTTGATTATAATAATGGAATCAATGTCTTAATTTTCCTACACTATTCTCAAATGCAGACCTGTTAAAACTACATACACACACATTTATTAAAAAACAAATGCCATGTTTAGTAATGGAAAACACTTCAAATTATGCTCATTAGAAAAACAATTTTTTAGTGTTCACAAATTTGGTAATCAGTAATTAAAATGCTAAGTAATAATTAAAATATATAAAATAAAAATTGTAACTTCAATTTTTCTTTCTTGAATACAACATGTGGATGGACAGAACAAATGGATGAACAGACAAACAAAGAGACAAACACATCACATTCATACCTGCCAACTGTCACTATTTGCAAGGGGATTTCCCCCATGGAAATTTAGAGAAGAGCAATTTTGTCCACAATTTTAGACCAAACATTAAATTTATGATGACTATGGGCTTGTAAAAGTATGAAGAAACCAAAATCAACTTTTAAATGTACTTGAAGGCCCCCTTGAAGGATTTGTAGGACTATTAGAGCCATCTTGACCGTAAAACCCTCATTGGCATTTTGAAAAGCTGGCAGGTAAGCAAATTACACACTGGCTCCTGTCTTATTTAACAAATATTATCACATTAAGTTCTTAAAATAGAGAAATATACACACTCATTCATGTTACCTAAAAAGTACCATCTAAAACAATTTTACATATCTTGGAATATTACATTTATTTGATCACTGAATTGCATCTTGTATATTTAATCATCACACAGAGCAAACAAATGGCAACAAGTTAATGCCATACAAATGGCAACAAGTAAATGCCATACAAATGGCAACAAGTTAATGCAAAACAAATGGCAACAAGTAAATGCCATACAAATGGCAACAAGTTAATGCAAAACAAATGGCAACAAGTAAATGCCATACAAATGGCAACAAGTTAATGCCATAACAAAGTGTAAACACTACAGCACCAGTCTATTGTCAAATAACAAGGGAGGATGCTCTTGTGTCATCTATCTGATCATCATCTTCATGGTCACCAGCATGCTCATCCAACTGCCTTTTAGCAAATTCAATAAACACCTAAAAGAAGAAAAAAACTCTATAAGTCTAAATACAATATAATATAATATAGTTCAATATAAATTTACAGTTCTTAGAAAAATTGATTGGCTCTGCTTATACATAGAATTCTGATGTCTAAATACTGCTCATTTTTTACCTTCTTTATAAAAACAAATACATTTCCCAGAACAATTGAATGACTTTGTCTAGAACAGGCATATACAATTTTGAGGTCCAAATTTCTATCCTCCTTCTTTCATTGTCTTTTATAAATTTGTAAGACAAACTGAGGACACAGTATGATACATGTAAACTTATACATTAGATATTTAAGGTACTTACCTGTTCCAATGTGGACTGACTGAAGCTGTACTCTTCCATTCCATGGTGACGCTTACCTGAAATATAAATGGTCATCAATAAAAATATAACAGCATAATCGTCTTCAAATTATCAAATAGTTTATATGTTATCTGGTGGATATGTATTGTTTTCACTTAATCATTATAAAATATCTAATTGAAAGGAGATAAAAACAGAAAATCTTCAATGTTCACTAATTTTGCCCAAGCTCTCCTAGTGTCCAACACACCTTACACATTATTGCAATTTTTTGGCCGGATTGTATAACCCCCCAACCTATGAAATCCTTCAGTAGCTCTTGGGATGATATTGAGTGTTTTTACTTGATACAGGTGTAATGTTGAAACAGCCAGATGATGTCTAATTATTTAAGAAAAAACATAAAATCAATTTTACATATCAAATTTCATAAGAGAATATTGAGGTAGAAGAAAATTTATCCTATGAGTACAAGACTAAAAGACAATATATGAAGAAACATTAAAGATATATGTTAAGATGATTATTGTATAAACTGACTCCAAACTCCAAACAAACTCATAAATATTTACCTTCTTCTAGGGAGGCAAAGACATTAGCTAATGACGGAACGTCCTCCTTTGGTACTTTGAACTGGGCATAGGTTCCAAACTTCTCTAATGTTACAGCATTGGGAAATAGAGACACAACATAGTTTTGTAACTCCTCTAATCTGTGAGCTTGTTCTTCGTCAGTGATGTCTTCTATTTTAAGTTTGACTTCCAATAAATATCCACTACTATATTTATTCTTTAAATGCTGAGTTGCACCAATACATCTGTTAACACATTCAAAAATTTATTTTTTGTAACAACATATTTTAAAAATACTAATGAAATATAAATAAGTGTACAATTCATTCAACCGCAAATCAGTGAACATAAACAGATTAAATACATGTTAGGTTTTTTTTAATTTCCCAAAAACAATGGGAAAAAATTTATGAGATAATGTGAAAGCATAACAAAGTTTAAAATATTGCTTTATTATTCATGATTTAAGTCTAATAAATCTAGATGAACTGATAAAATACTAGAGAAACTGCTAGATTTTCGATTTCATGATTTTGATAAAGTCTACATACAATAGATATAAGAAGATGTGGATTGAGTGCCAATGAGACAACTCTCCATCAAAGCTTTAATAGAATAGCTTAACTTGTATATCTACTAAATCCACAAAATTTGGTAACCCACAAGAAATAATGAATCCACATTAAGGAGTTTAGAAGGAGTTGTGTATACAAAATAGGCATCCCAGATAAAACTATGACAAAGTTCAGAATATGCTAATGGAAACCCTAACTAGAGGCTCCAAAGAGCCTGTGTCGCTCACCTTGGTCTATGTGAATATTAAACAAAGGACGCATTTGAATTCATGACAAAATTGTGTTTTGGTGATGGTGATGTGTTTGTACATCTTACTTTACTGAACATTCTTGCTGCTTACAATTATTTCTATCTATATTGAACTTGGCCTAAAAGTTTCAGTCAAAAATGTTAGTTAAAATTTACAAATTTTATGAAAATTGTTAAAAATTGATTAAAGGACAATAACTCCTTATGGGGTCAATTGACCATTTTGGTCATGTTGACTTATTTTTAGGTCTTACTTTGCTGTACATTGTTGCTGTTTACAGTTTATCTCTATCTATAATAATATTCAAGATAATAACAAAAAACAGCAAAATTTCCTTAAAATGACTAATTCAGGGGCAGCAACCCAACAACAGGTTGACCGATTCATTTGAAAATTTCAGGGCAGATAGATCTTGACCTGATTTACTCCCTGTCAGATTTGCTCTAAATGCTTTGGTTTCTGAGTAATAAGCCAAAAACTGCATTTTACCCCTATATTCTATTTTTAGCCATGGCGGCCATCTTGATTGGTTGGCCAGGTCATGCCACACATTTTTTAAACTAGAAACCCAATGATGATTGCAGCCAAGTTTGTTTTAATTTGGCCTGGTAGTTTCAGAGGAGAAGATTTTTGTAAAAGATTACTAAGATTTACGAAAAATGGTTAAAAATTGGCTATAAAGGGCAATAACTCCTAAAGGGGTCAACTGACCATTTTGATTATGTTGACTTTTTTGGAGATCATACTTTGATGAACATTATTGCTGTTTACAGTTTATCTCTATCTATAATAATATTCAAAATAATAACCAAAAACAGCAAAATTTCCCTAAAATTACCAATTCAGGGGTAGCAACCCAACAATGGGTTATCCGTTTCATCTGAAAATTTCAGGGCAGATAGATCTTAACCAGATAAACAATTTAACGCGTGTAAGATTTGCTCTAAATGCTTTGGTATTTGAGTTATAAGCCAAAAACTGCATTTTACCCCTAAGTTCTATTTTTAGCCATGGAGGCCATTTTGGTTGGTTGGCCGGGTCACGCCACACATTTTTTAAACTAGATACCCCAATGATGATTGTGGTCAAGTTTGGTTTAGTTTGGCCTGGTAGTTTCAGAGGAGAAGATTTTAGTAAAAGTTAACGACGCTGGACGCCGGACGCCAAATGATGAGAAAAGCTCACTTGGCCCTTTGGGCCAGGTGAGCTAAAAACAATATAATTCATAACATTGGAACATAATGAAAATGAAAATTGACACTTTGACAGAATGATGTTATTGTATGCAATAGTTGATGATGTTAGTTTTTAACGACCTTGACTGGCTATACAACCCCACACACAGTAGACTTCTTTATCAAATGAATGTAGGTGACCTAGATTAAATACTTACTCAAGCTTTCCATTGACCATGATCGCAACTCTTGTACATAAGGCGTCTGCTTCTTCCATATAATGTGTCGTTAAAATAGCACCACGTTCTGTTCCACTGAAACTGGAACTAATAGTGTCCCTAGAAACAAAAGTGATCAAAAATCAAACTCTGTGTCATTGTCTATAAAGTAACTGCTTATTTGAATTCCTCAGTTCAATAATATTACACTGCAATATGATCAAATAATCCTTCAAATCCCCCTTTCCCATTTGTTTCTTAAAACAAAACACAAATGTTATGGCTTAATATAGTGTCCTAAAAGTTCTCCCCTCCAGGGGGATATTACATAAGAATGGAACATAAGATATAAATAACTTGTTCTACTGTGCATGCTGTGTGTACATACCAGAGAAATCTTTTTGATTGTGGGTCCATTCCTGTTGAAGGTTCATCCATTAGCACCACTTTAGGTTGACCAAGCATACTGATTATATAACTTAGCTACAATATCAAAACAAAAATGGTTAAATCAAAACATAATAAAGTTTAATGAATTCACTTGAAACACAAAAATCTTAAAAAGACACATCTTGTAATGGAAACAAATACACGATTTCATAATTCAATCATGTGCTACATGTACTTATGAAAAAATTCATGCCATAAAAATTACAAATTTGAATTTTCTGACATACTTCTGTGAATGAAAAGAAGATGCTTTTCCAATTCAATAATTGAAAGTTCTTACTATGCACTAATTTTTTTTAAGTCAGTTAAACATTTATCTAAATTAATGCAAAATTGTATGTAACGTTCAATTTGATTGGATAACATCACAAACCCTCATGGTATCATTCACAATTGATGCCATGAAAACTTAAGCACAAGTGCAGACCAAGTATGATAGATTTTAAATTGATGATTTGACGTTGTTTTCAGTTAGGTGGAGATAACAGTATTGTATTTTAAGCCCTGACATCATCAATTTGATTTTCTTTGGTCACAAAATTGAGTTTACTGGTGATGCACCACATTTATCTCCTAAATAGACAAAATGGCATCTGTACACACTTGATTTTGTACATGCATCTCAGTATCATACAGATATATATTAAATCATTTACCTTTCTCTTTGTACCGCCTGACAATTTTTTTGCCATTTTTCCTGCATGCTCCTCCAACTTTAATTCTTTTATATAACTAAAAGTAAGAGAAATCATTTTAATGCGTTTAAGTAACTGGTAAATATTAGCAACAAGTGTAAAAATGGCTATTTATAGTAAGCAGATAATTAAAACATTCCTAAAAACTTTTGTATATTAGGAGCATTAGTCATCGAAGAAGGTTGATGATATCTTTTTTTTTTAAAGAGACGCTGTCTTTAGACAGAAAATTGATTTTTAAAATATTGATATACATGTCTTTGTTCCTCTCTGCTACAGTGTCTTGGCTAAATCAAATTCTTTTGTTAATTTGAAAATTACTAAAATATATGAACTCCTCGTCATTATTCAAAGGGATCATATTTTCAAAACTAACTTATAGTTTAGTGTTTGTCTCCTTGACATCATCAGTTCCCTTATTTATTTTCATAGATAATTCAACAAACCAGTCTTACTCTTATTTGTTACCATTACAGAATTTACATCTTTAATATTCTGACCACAAAATTTGATTTTACAAAAGTTGAAAAGGACCAAAAAAAAAATATATTTTCTGACTATTTTACTTACTAATTGATGACATTTTCAATATCTTTTTTTGGAATGCCTCTGATGGCAGCATAAGCTCTAAGATGATCATCAAGCTGAACTAAATCCCACAATGCATCATGCTGGGGACAGTATCCAAGCACCTTAAAGGCCTCTGACATGCTGGATCTTACATCGTGCCCTCCTACATGTACCTAAAATAAACAAATATACAAACTGAAAACATCAGTAGGTCTAATAGGAATGTGTTTGGACATACTGGATTAATAACAATCTGGTGCCCCCTCTAGCATGTATGAGGGTCTGTATGTGGGGAGACCTTCTTTTTTGTATTATTCAATTTTGATATCATTTTACTCTATTTTTTATATATGAATATCCCATTAATCTCTATTTTTTTTGTCTACTCTTTGGGCCTATATTTCATAGCATTGGTCACTTTTTCTCTTAGAAGTACATGTAAGCAGGTTTCTGCAAACCTCCATATGATAATCAGTTTAAATAGCTTAATTTTTCCAATTAAAGAATACTGTAAACCGGGAAATTTTCACGCCGTCTTTATTTCGCGATTTGCCAAGTCAATCTAGATTCGTGTTGTTTTAAATTCGTGTTTTTCCGTTGTCCCGAAAAAATATCTTTAAATTTTAAAACTGCACATTTTTTGTGTACCGTTAATTAGTGAACTATATTATACTTGTATGTCGGTAGTAACTTAATCTGATATCAATCAATAAATTGTTTGGACGAGTGAATAGTTTTCATTTGTAAATTGGGAATTAGACTTGAGATAATTTGTAATCCATTTGTCATTATTATGAATAAATATTTTATTACCAAATGTCTTTGTATATAAACTTTAAGAATCAAAGGTAAAGTAGTGTTCATTAAAAAAATGTTGGTATACATTTGTCGTCGACATATACTTTTTGTCCGATCATGTGCTTCAAGTAAATTTTGTTCATGATTAATACTTCGATATAGGTAGGAAACACATTTTTTCAGCTAAATATTCACGGTAGTTTTATTTTTGCATACCAACTGCTACCGCGAAAATAGCGAAAATATAACTACCGCGAAAATTTCCTGATTTACAGTACATTGCTGATAACCAAAATCAGTATCAATTTTAAAAGATCATATTAATTCAGAAGTATTATGAACATACTAATATATCGTCGCTGTTATGCAAAAACCTCGTATCTCAATTTTTTGCGGAAATCTTTTTATCGATTATTTTGGATTAAGTATGTATGTTCCATTGTATGCGAAAATATCTGATCTTCTAACCAATCATTAATCTGAATTCTGACATATGACGAAAAAGTGTAGTCGGATTGGTGAGACATTATGTTGTGCGAAAATATCGTATTTCAAAAGAAAAACATTTTGCCCGGCAGCTGACATTATAACAGGAAGAGTTTAATCAATTTCGGGTTCGCAACGCTAATATATTAGCTTAAGAATAAGGAAAAGCTTTGAAAATACAATATAGTAGCAGAAAGTTTTGCTCGTCTTGGTAATTGATTGGTTAAAAGATCAGATATTTTGGCATACAAAGGAACATACATATTTAATTCTAAAAAAGCGATAAAAGATTTCAGTTTTTACTGCCTGGTGTAAAATTATCAAAACCTTAGATACGAGGTTTTTGCATAACAGCGACGATATGTCCATTTAATCTTTATCCCTTGGAAATGTTTTATGATCCCAATAATCTGATGACAGGACATACTAGATAAAGAATCTGCCTTGAATTGTAGCAAGATCCCCAAACAATATCAGAGATATAGAACTAACCTTTCCCTTGGTTGGTCCAACCTCTGCAATAACCATATTCAAGGTGGTAGTTTTTCCAGCTCCATTGGGACCAAGAAGTCCAAGTACTTCACCACTCTCTACAGCAAAGGATGTATTTCTAACAACAACCTTGACCTTTCCTTCTCCCTGGATCTTTTTACCTCCCTTTCTTTTCTGCTTTCCCCTTTTTGCAAATTCTTTTCTTAAATTTTCCACCATTACCACAGGGTACTGAAATAAAATTTAAATGATTTTCTAATACATGTATTAATTATGAATGAACTGATCTCATTAATTAATTTTTACTGCTGTACTGTTTCCATGAATATTAATTACCCCGCTAAACTTTTCTTTCAAACTTCATAATTATAACATTCATCTTAATATTTGTAAAAAAAATTAAGTCCCTGCACCCTTTTCAATATTTTGTTAAGTTGATTGCTATTTTAATCCCATTTTAACTGATCAGTTAATCTAAATAAATTAAATTTTAATCATCTTCTCTTTGCATTTTTTATTTATACAACAAGCTTGTATGAGCAGGGAATGTCAATGCTATGGGTGTGTGAAAACTTTGGGTAGGTTTGTTTATTTTTGCGTTCAAGGATAAAAATTAGAATGCTGTTCTTGATGCAACTTCCTGATCAACTTCATGCTAATTTACCAAATTAACAAATATTTAAGCCCAGGTTCACAAACTAGGACATAACAAAAGCAGTAGAACCAGTAACCACAAAGAACAAACTCCTTTATATAAAATAGGCCTCTTTTTCATGCTTCATAATATTTCATAATGATGCAGATTTAAGATGAACAAAAGGAGGAATCATAAACAAATGGAAGAACAAACAAATAAATGAATGCATGGACTGATGGACGGACTTCCCCATCACTGTATACCAACTGGTTTAAAAAGCTGGGGATATGAACATTATATATGACAAGCATAATATCTTTAACATTAGTTACTTATGTTTTTTTTTAGATATCAACAATTTATTCAAGTTTGGTTTAAGAAAGTTCTCGACTCAGTTTCAAAATAAAAAGCTTTTCATAACACCAGTACATGTATATATTGATAGGGAATTAAAAAAGAAAACAAAAGAGCGCAAAAAAATATAGGTCCATGTGCTTGTTTTCGGAATTTTAGCCATTGAAATTTTGGCAGTAAAATGTTCTCATTTGATTTTTCATAGCTTCATCATTGACAATATGAAAAAGAAGATGTGGTATGATTGCCAATGAGACAACTATCCTCAAAAGACCAAAATGATACAAACATTAACAACTATAGGTCACTGTACGGCCTTCAACAATGAGCAAAGCCCAAACCGCATAGTCAGCTATCAAACGGCCCCGATAAGACAATGTAAAACAATTCAAACGTGAGTTTAATTTCCAAAAAAAATATTAAAAAATAACAAAGATTTTATAAGACTTTTACAGATGGCTTATAATTATACTTGTAAAAGATTTATAAAAAGAAAGATGGGGGTTTGTGTGCTCCTTTTTAAGGAATTCAAAAGGATAAAACAAGAGGATTTCGAAAATCTGACAAACAAGAATGTGTTCACAGTACACGGATGCCCCACTCGCACTATCATTTTATATGTTTACTGGACCGTGAAATTGGAATAAATTCTCTAATTTGGCATTAAAATTAGAATGATCTTATCAAAGGGAACATGTATACTAAGTTTCAAGTTGATTTGACTTCAACTTCATCAAAAACTACCTTGACCAAAAACTTTAACCTGAAGTGTAACAGACGGACGAACAGACGCACAGACCAGAAAACATAATGCCCCTCTACTATCGTAGGTGGGGCTTAAAAATCCAAAACATGACTAGCAAACATCCTTAAACATATTTTATTGTCCAAATTCTTTGCAAAGTAGAGGATCTTCTTTAAATAAATGAGATCTGTATATGTACTGATTGCTATCAAATTACATTAATTATCTGATATTTGGTGAATTTAATGATCTTTTCAGCTAATTTAATTACATTAGCATATTACTGTGACTTGACTGTACGTGTTGCATTCCACCGATAGCAATTCATCTAAAGTTCTGTCCAAATTGCAACTTATCATAATATCAAACAGTAAACCAAACTTTTAAACTTTTTTAAAATAAAAATTTAAACAACCGCTGCAGAAAACAGTCAAGTCAACATAGTGCAAGGGGTAAAATAAGCATACTTACAATGCTATTAGACTTAAGTTCAATTGAATTGGTATAGCGAAATCGAGCCTGAAAGTTTCAAAATCATTGTGATGCTTAAAAATATTTATATTTTCTCCCTTTAAAAACTTTAAAACTTTAAAAGAACATATTGAAGCTTAAAGTATATTTCACCAAGTATTAGATATTTATATAAAAGAAGCTATTGAGAAGCCTGAGAAAAACACTAATTTAAAATAAATAATTTAAAAACTTAAATTTGGACATTTACACAATAGCAATCCAGTGGAAACTAAAGGCTAATAGGAATTTAAGGGCATACGATACAGTTACAGGAGAGGTAATGACGTTGCTAACATAATTTGTTATTTTCGCGACGTCAAACTGTGATATATCGGGAAAAGATGCATTTTTCGACTGATTTTTATCATTCAAACTGATTTAATTTGAAAACGGGTTCATGGACCCCTATTTTTCAAAACCGCAATTTGTTTCATTTTGCAGGGAGATTATGTGGCCAGAATTTCATAAAACTGTAAATAGAGGATTTTTTTAAATTTTGATAAACATGCAGTAAAAAATGATGTTTTTTCCTCAATTCATGAACATTTGATAAATATGAGTTATTTCTGAATAAAAAAATGCATATTTTTTTAAGATACTTATAAACTACAGAAATTAACGATTATTTAACAAAAAACAATTTGCGTTTATCTTTTATAACAAAAAAGTTATGTCTTTCTTTCGAAAAAGAAATTACGGCCACAAATCTGAATTTTGAGCAAATATACAAAATTTTGACCTCATTTTTCTCAAAAAGTAGCACATGAAGGTATATTTTTTATTACATATTTGATTTAATCAGGTAAAAAATAGTCTATATGCAAATTTTCATGAACTTGTTAATACAGGATCAAAACTGTATCGTATGCCCTTAAGTACCAGGTAATCCATTCCCATTCAAAAATAAACTGCCAAAGAACACCAAAAAAATATAGTATTTGAACGAACATTATGCCTTTCTATGATGGGGAACTTGGGGATGGTTAGTTGTACACCTAACTGTGTGACCGCTACAAATAAAGTTTTGTTGTTTAGATGTTGTTTTTGTTGTCCAGTGAAATCTACCAAATATCAAGTATATGTACAGTGTAACCTGCCTTATGAATCAGACACCAGAGTATTCCAACATCCTACTTTAACCAAAACATTTTCATTGTCCCAAAATATGCCTATCCTTGCAGAAAAACCTAGAAAAAACCTGAGTATTCTGACACCCTGCTTAATTTTTTTCTGATCCCACAGTGTGTCAGATAACACAGGTTACACTGTACAACAATTACAACAACAGAAAAAAATTGCCCAACCAATTAGTTTTCTGTGATGAGTTTACGTTTTTGAACTTTTTGTTAGACATTATCTAACAGATAAACAAAGGATATAGAGAAATGGATCCATGCCACAAAATCAATACATGCACAGCAATAGTACAACAAAAAAAGCACAAAGAATCAGTTTGTGTTTATATAAGAACCTTTGAGACACTTGCATTCACAGGTACAAACTTTCATAAACAACTGGGAATAAGCTTTAAGCATGAAATATAAAAAAAAATAGGAGACGTGATACGATTGCCAATGAAACAAAACTTTTTACTAGGGACCAAATGATGTGTATATATGCAACAAAAAGTGACTTCATATTTTGTAAATTCTGTCTGGTTGTCACTCACCGACTCATATGAATACTGGCCAGGCTGATTAATACAAAATATAGCAAGATGAAAAATATTATTTTTTCAATATTTTTTGCTTATGTTTATAAGAGATACTGCTAATTTACAAGATACAAAAATGAGCACTCAACCATTCAGGTTTAATCATACATTCTCTTCATTCAATTCAATGTTTAGTATTTAAAAAAAAAGTACATGAAAAACCTTGAAACTGATATTCTCCTGTCTCAACTCTCTTATCAATATGTGTCAACTCAGTTATCAATGTGTGTCAACTTTCTTATATGTCAACTCTCTTATCAATATGTGTTAACTCAGTTAAATATGTGTCAACTTTCAAACTTTCTTTTATATCAATGTGTGTCAACTATCAAACTCTCTTATCAAAATGTGTCAACTATGTTATCAGTATGTGTCAACTATGTTATCAAAATGTGTCAACCCTGTGGTGTAGGTGACACACAACACAACAATGTGATGTTTATATAAGTAAAATAACTGCTGTTAAAACAATTGACAAATAGAGAAGTCAATAAAAAGTTATTGAACAACCAGTCTGTCACAAGTGCTAATTATAAATAATCAAAAATTAAAATTAATGGTGACTTGATAGATGAGTTTATCATTACAGAAACCTTTAAATCTGTCATTTCTTCAAACAATAAATACCTTTTCAAATTTATCTGCCCAGCAAACCTAATGACCATAGTAAGATTAAATAATTTGAATATCTAGTAAATGCCATACTTCAACTTGTGATCAGGGACTTTCTATACTAAAGAGACTCAGGTCACTTATAACAATGTCTATACAAATTTTCAGACAGAACTGTGCCTTCCCTGATGTCACATGCTTTAAAGCAAATCATTTCATATTTACGAAGTGTTCTTTATAATTATATATTCAAGTTTAATGAAGTAACATTGTTATGAAATTTAATACATTTTGTCATTGGAAAATGCTGTTTTGAAAAAAATCATGGGATAGTTTTTTAAATATAGATCTTTGAACTTTGAGGCAATTTGTTAGTAAATTTCAAGTGTTTGCCATCTTCTTTAATCTTAATCTCTTTTGCACGACTGGAGTGTTCTTTAAAAACGATATGTCTCAGTTTAATAATTCAACATTCTGTTAAAATCTTATATTTTTTGCCATGATGAATGGATATTGATAAGATTTTTTATTAACACATATTAAATTAAAATATAGTTTGAACATGTTGAAATACACAAATAACTTCTATCTTCATATATCAGAGATACGAAACTAAGTTTATTGTTGGGGCGCAGCTTTAGGGGCTTGGTAATTAAATAAAATCAGTAGAGACGAGTCCCATTAGTATAGAAAGTCCCTGTTGTGATAGACATGCACACTCTTAAGTATTGAGATACCAAATATTTAACTCTCTTAATCAATAAGATTACAGAAAAAATAATAGCTTTTCAGTTGTCAGTTATTTCGGTTGTCTCAATGATGTATACCCACATCTAAAGTTAAAAAAAACATGATAGATAAAACACTACTCAAACTTAATCAAAGAAAACAAAATATGTACTGAAGCATTTCTAAATTAGAGATTTTACATTCAGAGATTGAAAAATGTGCTTCAAGCAAAAAAATGCAAACTTGTTACGACCCTCATCTACGACACATACCCCTGGTATATATTTTTTTTTCATAAAAATTTGCACTTATTGATCAAGTTTAAGAAATTTGTATCAAATACCTACCTGGTTCCTTTCTCTGGTCTGTAAAGCTTTAACTCTTTGTCTTTCTTCTGCGACATCTTTATCTTCATCTTCTATGATGTCAGAGTTTTCTGTGTCAACCTCGTTACTATTCTTTTTACTGATACAGGGTAATGCATCTTGAATTTCACCTCCCGTTTTTCGGATATCAATGATTCTCAGTAACATTATATACAATGGTATCTCAACTAATGGCTGGAATTAACATAATATATCATTAAAGGACGGTTCAGTATTCTAATAATAGTAAAATTAAGAATGGAAAAGTGGAAAATGTCAAAGAGACAACTTTCTGACCTAAGAGCAGAAAACAGCCAAAGGCCACCAATGGGTCTTTAACACAGCAAGAAAATCCTGCACCCAGAGGTGGTCTTCAGCTGGCGCCTATACAAAATGCTCACTAGTTCAATAAAAATACAATGTATGTGTGTTCTAACCACTTCCCTCAATGAGTTCCAATCTACCATGAAATGAAGGTCATATTGGCAAAATTATTTCTGTAAAAATTATTCAACTATATGTTGACAACATGGGTAAATCTTTTTTCTTCAACAAGAATAATAGCAAGCATGAATCTGATGTTCACTGGTTATTGTTTGTTGATGTGGTTAGTAAGTGTTTCTTGGTTTTTATATAGATTAGATGGTTAGTTCTCCAGTTTGAGTGGTTTTACACTAGTCATTTTATGGGCCCTTTATAGCTTGCCATTTGGTGTGAGCCATAGCTCAGTGTTTGAGACCGTACTTAGACCTATAATTGTTTTCTTTTACAAATCGTAGCTTGTCTCATTGGCACTCATACCATATCTTCTGATATCTGACAACAAAATCAATGATTATTTTCTGTTATTTCCATCAATTTAGCTGAAATTTATTTTACTCAGGTAAGTTAGTCAATGAGTGATATTTTTCTCTTGGAAGAAATTTAAAGATACCAGTGAATAAACTAAACAGAGAACAATACCTGTTGTATTTGTTCAATGGGACAATAGAACTGCCAAAAGTTTAAATGGACAGGTAACTTGCAGGTGAATCTATGGAAAGGTACAATTGGGTTCTGATGATATTACAAAATTAGTGAATTGATATATGAATACCTACCCACAGTATAGGTAAGAGTATGTTGGATTCCCACTTAAAATATTCTCCAAACGTAATGTCCTGTTCATTTCCTAGCAAACTTGTTCGATAAATCTTTAAAATAGTTACAAAACATGCTCTATACATCTTTAAAGTTAAAACTAAGCTTTCTTGATAATCATTATATTTTTTTTATGATACATCATAAAGCTCAAAATAAACTTAAATTTGACATTTCATTTACATATAATAACAAAAATCATTCAATAATACACCTTTAAACATGAAAACAAAAACTTGTCTAGTCTTATTTTCCACCATATTCATATGGATTATTACAAATGATATTGTCAAGTAAATGATTTATACAGAAACAGATTCTACCATTTTATCACATTGACAACAATACTCGTTCCCTCTCTATTTTTTTCTTTAAAATTTCAAAATGGTCAGTAAATCAACTAATATCATAATTCGTATCAATAATGTCACTTTTATGACTGTAAATTTGTTACTGTCTACCGATCAAGAGAGGAACTGTTAAAAGCCATGCATGCCACTAAATGACATCCATGCAAATCAGTATGTCCAAAACACACAGACATTCAAATAGTGCTATGCTATTTCTAAATTGTTGGCACCAAACACCTTGACTAAAACTAATTCTAGTTTAATTTTTCATAAAATTTTGACAAAATATATACTTTGACTCATTGAAAAATTACAAAAATTTCACTAAACTTGAACCACACACACTTTGTTTGGAAAAATTATTGGATAAATATTAGCTTGACAATCATATATTTGATAGGTGAGAAGCTTAATATTTGCTTACTTATGGAATGTGATTAAAATTAAATATTTTTTTACAGAGTTATCTCCCTGTAGTGTTATGTACCACCTTAATTTATGTATGACTTACCCTGTCAATATAATAAATGCCTCCAAAAACTTTGTAAGGTGGCAGAAGCATAACAAATATGTAGTGCATGATCCTGGCGGGGATCTCTCCAGAAATCATGTCAACTAAACTGACAGCTAAATAAGGTAAGAAAGATATCTGAAAATCAAATATGATATTTAATTTAGGCCGGAAATCATGTCAACTAAACTGACTCTAACATACGGTAGAAAAGATATCTGAAAAATATGACAGTCAATTAAGTAAAACAGTGCAGCTAACATTCTACCACAAAAATACATGGAAATAAGGAAGTAATTTATTGGACATTTTTTTTAAATATATAAAATTGTGTAATTGAATATAATTTATTTAAGGAATGACTGTAATATTTTTTCTGTCTATGAAGAAATAACATAAAAAATTTGGTGCACACTGAATTACGCTCGTAGCGGGTTATTTAACAGTGTGCACCAAATTTTTTATGTTATTTCGAATAGACAGAAAAAATATTACAGTCATTTCTTATAATTTAATTCTAAATTCCTTTAAAAACCGTAGAAAACCATGAAAAAACGTTGATGACGTCACGGTCACATGAATAAATTATGTCTATGGGCTCATAACAAAATAACGTCAGTCAATCAGAAGAGGTGTTACATCTAAAATTAAATTATAACTGTATCAATGTAAATAGGTTGCAAACATTAATCCATCATTTTATCTCTGATGAAGGTCCTTTTTGTAATGAGTAAAAATTTATAACAGAAGAAAGGTGTTAGGCAAAATAAATTTCCCTCCAATATACCTAGTAAAATAAAATTATAAGCTTGAAACAGTGCTTCTCATGAACAAGATGTTAATTGTGTTTGGGATGACAATATAAATATATTTTGATTTACATTTAGTATACTTACAAAAAAGTAGAGAACAGTCAATGATGATTGACAGGTCTCAAAGTTGTCAAATAAGAATTGAAAGATGTAAACAAAGAGTGTAGATGAAGGTATAATTGTCAGGAACAGAAGAAAGAGGGACACCATAGCGCCACCTGGCTTTAAACTGTCAACCTGAAAATAAAAAATAAAATATACAATCAATTGAAATTTTATACCTAAACATATCAAAAACATGGTTTATATTAATCTAATACAGCCCTTGGATGGTGTAAACTTTCCAAAACAATGTGAATGGTGTTATGGGGTATGGTGTAAGGGGAATGGTGTTACGGTGTTTGAGGAATGGTGTGGTTGTGTAACGTGCGATTGGGAATGGTGTGAATGATGGTGTAAGACATTTCATTGGTTGAAAACATAAACAATAATAATAATAATCTTAATATTTGAAATTCAATTGCATTATTGGTAACTTCGGATCACGTAGATAGAATGGGGAATGGTGTATGGTGTAATGTACTTGTAAGGTGTATGGTGCAAAGGTGTAATGTGTATGGTGTAATGGGACAAGGTGTATGGTGTAATGGTGTAATGGTGTAATGGTGTATGGTGTAAGTGTGAAGTTTACACCATCCAAGGACTGTACCCTTCTTTCATGCCATTTTTTGTGGTTTAGAAATTAAGCATTTATCCCCGTCATTTCAACTCTGGTTGAGAGTTGTCTCATTGAAAATTAATCTCATCTCATACTTTTTATATTGCATATTTTCAATCAAATGTAAAGAAATTGTTTAGATTATAAATAACACCTGTTTGGCCAATACAAATGTCAAATGAATGTCATTTTAAATTTATTTCCCCTTAATCACAAAATAACATTGGCGTAGCTTTTTGATTTTGTCAAAGAAAGACAAAACCTGAAATGGATCAGATATTGATTAGATATTATGCTAGTATCAAAACACCTCAATTATTATCATAAACGTGAAACTATTACAATATCAATTATATGGTTTAACATTTACTTTCTTTAATAAATACCTATCAATTTAACTTTTGATTTTGACATAAATGTGGATTCATACATTATTGTGTGTAGTATTTTCAGGAAAAAATGTTATTTGCAGATACCTAATCTGTGTGGAAATTACTAGGGTTGATGCTTTTAAGATTTTTATGCAAGTGCAAATATACTAATTACAATGTTAACCAAGAGCAAAAAGTTGTTTAAAGACTCTATTGAGGGGCTGAAGACCGAGGATGTTTGCTGTTGGTCAACAAAAAAACAACAGCTTTGGGGTAAATTGGAAGGGTTTGCTGTAATACATTTTGAACATTGGCTGACTTTTTGTTCTCAATATACAGTTAAAAAACTCCTAAAGAATCTTGCTTGTTTCAATTTCTTTATTTCATGTTTCTTGTACCAATGTGTTCCACGATTCTTGCATTTGGATATCATTCACAGTCTGGAAATCTTAAATTTTCAAAAATAAAAAAAGTCTGGGCGGGCGGGGATGAAAATCTACCAAATAATTTAAATTGGCCTTCTCTTCTCCATACCATCCTCTATATGATATCCTATATAACAGCTGATAGAATAATACAGAATGTTGCAGGCACACATAACTTGTATACATACACCACTGTATCATAAACATTTTTTTTTATGTAATACCCTCTACCTATAACATACCTGTATAGCGGCTGTCAGAATAAGACAGAATACTGCCGGGATACAAAACTTGCAGACGTCAATAAAGAAGTTAGATAACCAGTAAACACTGAATGGTACACCTGCTGTTCTCAACTGACTTCTGATCTTATACTGTAATTAAACAAATTAATCATCAATAAACTCTATAGGTTGCACTTTGTAAATACAGCTGATTCTTAAACCACGCCTCTTTTGGGGAGATCTAGAATATCATACAAAATAAATTTTGTTTACATACTAGTTCCCAGTTATGCTCTCTGTGTTGCATCTCACAGAGACAAAACTTGGGAATGTTACCAGTAAAGATACATGTGAATATTGTTTATATTGAAACCTGTGGTAACCCTACAGTCCATGTACATGAGGTAGGGGTAGTTTAGAAAATTAGTGTTAGCTTAAACTCTGAGACTTTGAAAATATGCTGCACAGCTCTATATTTTGACCTTTGATAAAAAAAAAAAATGTAGTGTATATGAACTTTCAATTCTAGGATAAGATTTTTTTCAAAACTTCATAGTAAAAATGGTACAGTTTTATTCGTAAAAGGAGTTCCTATGGGAAATTGCATTGTCAATATTTACAGAAATGCAACATATAAAGATAACCTTGCTAGTGGCAAATCAAATGAAATGCACTGAAAATCATTTCCCTACTAATGAAATCATGAAATGGATTTGGTCGGGTTGTTGTCTCTTTGACACATTCCCCATTTCCATTCTCAATTTTATTGTACATGAACATAAGTGTAATATTTTTGGCGGCATGTCGTTTAATAAAGTAAATAGGATAAGAAAATATAACATCAGATGTCAAAGTAGGACCTTCAACAATAAGCAAAACCAATGCAGTGTAGCAAGCAGAATAACCAGTCACTGAAAGCTAGTCAACTCAAAAGCCTTCTTTTAACTAATAATAAGTGACCATGTCCCCCCCCCCCCCCCCCCCACTTAAATATCAGTCAGCACACTTCCAATGGATTTATCCTTATAATCAGTCTGGAATAAGCATGACTTTGAGCAATATTAAAATATAAGTATTGACAGGATGCAGAACCATAAGTATTAAAAATGTTCCCTACTCTTGTTTTTGAATTTTTGTCAGATATTTGAAATCCTCTACTTTTATTCATGTAGTGCCAATAAAATATTTATTGGCTTATCAAGACTTTTCTTTTCATAATTTATGAAATATAATTTAAAAGGCCATTTTTGAAAATTTCATATATTCCTTGTTATTATTTTAGTTTCTGAAAAGAAATAGGTGCCTATGTTAAATGTTTGAAAACTCTAGAGAGAATCATTTCTGAACAAATTTTCAATTGATTGTATATCAAATACCTGTCATTTTCTACCTTTTAAGTTCTGTCATTTATATACTATCCTTGTATAACAGTAATTTAAAAAGCCTGTTATTTTGAAACAGACTAGATAACATCTTTAATGACTGGATAGTAGTATAACTAATGTTATGTATTTGACAATTTAAAATAATATCAATGTTAGTACAAATATGTATGACCTGACAGCCAATGCTGGAAATATCTTAAATTACCTGTCTATCTTTGACGAGATCAACAGCAAAACCTGGTGGCACAACAACAAAAGCAATGGCCACTAATATAACAGATGAGAATGCATTGTTGTTGTATGTTAGTTTAGTTGATGGTTTCCACAATGGCAGACTAGCAGTAGATATTGTGTTCCTTGTTCCATTGACCAAGGAAGATGCCATTGAGAGAAGGCTGTTACTCATCAAAAGTATGACAGAAGGTATACTGTGTGTAGCTTTACTATTATACAAAATACTGTATCCAACATTGCTGATCTGAAAAATACGGGAATAGCTATTTCATTGGGAGACATGATTTTTTACTTAAATAATTTTTTTTTTTAACCATTTCCATCCATTTGGGAACAGCCAAATAGAAAAATTGAAGAAATGATAACATTCAAATTCTTAAAAGGGAGTCAAATTGAAATGGAGTGGGCTGAGAGTTTAGATATTTTTTCATCTAGCATTGAAAATCTAAAGAGTGAATTTAAATGTACCAAGTAGAATCTTTACTTTCAACATATAATTGTATTTGACTTTAAAAAAAAAAATTATATATAAGCTGTTTCAGATCTCTGATTTCTTCAAACAAATTTCTTTTGAAAATTTGAAAATTTGAAAATTGCAAAAATAGGCACAACGTCTGCTGATGATTGTTTCAAATCCCTGTTTATTTATATACATACTGAACTAGCTGTCACAGTGAGATTCTTCAAGTCTATTCCAAAGTTTGAGGTAGTATCTACAATCTCAGATGAGTTTGTGAAAGTTTCTGTTTCAAACATGCTCCTAAACATCTGAAGGAAAGCATTCCCAGTAGTGGTTCCTGAAATACAGAATGTCATTTTACTATTTCAGTTCTTCTATACATATCACTCTGTAATACAAATATGTATTAAAAAATTGTTCTGCTAATGTATTTTTTCTAACTTCTTTAACAATCTAACCTTGTATATTTTATACCATGTCTACTGTCTGCCTGTCCCTGTTAACTAACTTCAATTAAACTTTTCAGAATCTAGGACTATGGGTAATCTCATTGTTCGTACACCAAAATGTAAATAACATTACGTTATTGGTAGATTTTCTATTGCTTATCACGTTTTTAACCAATCACAATGTTTTTGGTAAATGCTTTTGGAAATGTTACCCAGAATGCAATACTTGAAACGGCAAATTGAAAAACCAAAGACACATGATAAGAAGACAGAATTGTGATTAAGAAATAACTGCATAAAAGATGACAAAAGATTTTTGACTAATCAAAGACTGTTAGGTGGCACTTGCCAATTCAAACCATATTCATAATATTATGCTACAAAGTTTGCTTGATATGCTGAGATTTTATCATCATATAAAAAAGAAAACATTACAGTATGGCATTAAGGTGGTACCCAACACTTTTACTAAAATTAATTTGGCTCGTTTAATTTTCATAAAATTTTGTCAAAGAATTTACTTTTACCCTAAAACAAAAAATATAAAAATTTCAAAAATTTTGAACCAACTGTTTTGTCAGAAAAATTACACTGGTTATATAGCAATTTGACAAACACCAATTTTGATCATTGAGAAGCTTAATATTCCTTTTACAACACAACGTTATTAAAACGTTTAGCTGACTTTACAGAGTTATCTCCCTGTAGTGTTAGGTACCACCTTAAAAGGAAATTTTTAGACTATATATGTTAGACTCAGATTGACGTCCGGTCTCTAATCGACGTCCGTTCCTCAAATCGACGTCCAAAGCTGACATCACATTCTCAAATCGACGTCCAATTGTTTGATCCTCTAATTGACGTCCTATGTGCCGTCATGTATTTCAAAAATGACGTCCGATTGATTTTAGTCTTATCTAACCGATGTCAAATATCAAATTAATAATAAAATAATAAATTGCTGCACTTACACTTGTACATGTACTTGCATATTGATAAATGGCATGCGAGTATACGTAAATAAGAACCCAACGACAAAGAAAACAAAACGACATATATATAGGGCAACACTCAGTCTTCAACAATGGACAAAATAAAGAAGTAATGCCAACTGTTTTGAGAGTACCAGGGTATTATAATTTGGATTCTTTAAGATATTTTTTCAACTAATTAATTAGTTTTACACTTGGATTGAAACATATACAAAAGAAATTGGCATTATGTTTTTATGTTGTGCTGTTACACTACTGCTCCAGGTTAGGGGTAGGTTAAGTGCTCACAAACATGTTGAACCCAGCCAAATATTTTATGTGTCTGTAGTGGAGTGGTTATCGTTGGTTTATGTTTGGCATATTTGATTTTCGATATACTTATGTTATAAGTTAGTTTTTAGTTCCAATTGTTTAACATGTTTAATGTAGTAGCCTTTAAATACTGTCTTTATGATTGTTAAAGGACGTACAGTTGACTATAGATATAGGAAGATGTGGTATATGATTGCCAATGAGACAACTCTCCATCCGAATCACAGTTTATAAAAGAAAACCATTATAGGTCAAAATACGGTCTTAAACACGCAGCCTTGGCTCACACCGAACAGCAAGCTATAAAGATAAAGGGCTATATAATTGCTTACACCCACTTCATTTAAACTCTGGTCTATAGTTGTCTGATTAACAATCACACCACATCTCATTGTTTTTAATAAGCTCTTAAATTACATAAAAAAAAATCTCATAACCTGTAAACATCGGTAATACATTTAAAAAAATATTTTTAATATTTTTTATTTGTCACATATATATACATTTTGTACTAAGTTTAGGTCGTAAAAATATTGACCTACATGTAGAACTGTCTTTACTACTCTCTCAGACAATCCAAGTTTCAGTTCTGTTATAAACTTTGTTTGTCCCTATTTCGGCAGTTTTGTTCATTTGTTTTAGATGTATTTCCGTATAATACGGCATGTTAGCCCAAAATGTCTCGACATTTTGATCTTCCATAGGTTCATTAAAACGAACGTCGATAAGAGAAGCTGAAAATTGGACGTTGATAAGAGGTGCCAAAAAATGAACGTCGATTAGAGGTGCCAAAAATTGGACGTCGATTAGAGGGGGATACAATTGGCCGACGTTTTGGAAACTTATTTCATTGTGACGTCAGCTTTGGACATCGATTTGAGGGACAGACGTCGATTAGAGACAGGACGTCGATCTGAGTCTTACATATATAAAATTCAATTTAAACAGACAATGTAAATTAATCCTATAGTTAAATTTAGACGATCGCCACAATATATCTTTTTCGTGCTGATGCAATGTAAAGCATTTGTCAATCAATCAATAAATTTAGACATAATTGAGGTGACTGTTAGTAAGGGGAAAGGGTTGGAAGAAACAACATTTGAAATAAGTTCTATTCAACATGCATTCAGAGTAGATATTAATTCAACCATGGTAATACTGGTTCTCTCTTTAAAATTTCTCAAGCATTTATCCCTTTCCTTTTAATTTATACAATAATTCCATGTTGTCCTTTATTTACACCATAAATCCTGATAAAATGTCACTTTTTTGATTAGGTGAAAAAATAACAATTTATTTTGTCTGAATAATAAGGGAGGCCTCTGAGAATCAAAGCGCTTGTTAGCACTGTAGGATAAATATTTCAATGTGAACACATTTAGACAAAATTTTGAATTGGAGTTTCCTTTGTCCTTAATTGTAGTTCAATATACCTCATATCTGAAAAATTTGTTTGTCATAATTAGTAAAACCTCAGTTACCTGTTTTTCTAATTATTAGTAATCATGCATTGTTATTTTTAACCTGGTCATGAAATTGGTTCCTATTTACCCCTAAGGACAATGCTTTCACCTGAACCAACCACCAGTATTACCCACAAAACAGGATATTTTCTCATCATTCCAAGACATTGACTGCCAAGCTGCTATTCGTTTTCCAAATTTTAAATATCGGTTATTCCAGTACTTCTTAACAGAACAATGACCAGCAGAATCTTCAGAATAAATATGTGTTATGTTTTAGTATTAATTTATTGAAACTTAAATCATAGGTGGTTTAATTAATTTCTTGCAACCTGTCAGTTCTAATCTGAGTTTCATCTGGAGTTTTTAGCAACAGTTGGGTACTAATATCATTATTACTCTGATATCTAACTTTAATACAGCATCTGATAAATTAAAATTCAAATGAAATCTGGCAAAATAAAATGTATAGGGACATGTATGGTTTGGGTTGTAATAGAAAAAAGAGTAAAGGACAGATTTCATTATGGTCATAATATTAATGAAGCAAAGCAGTTTAAGAATTGCCATTCAAATCCTCATATTGACTTGGTAGACTTAGAATACAGATTATAATTACACTGTTGTTGTGAAATGTACATATAATTTACCTATATCAACTTATTTCACAAATAATTAATTTCATGTTCAACAGGGGTGAACCCTTGTGAGCTGTCATTGTGATTGTATAACCTTGTTGATGTAATGGATTCTAGATGTTCTTTATCATAAATTAATAAAATGTATTAACATATATATGCTTATCATTAAAATTTAAAAAAAAAAATACTTGTCAAAAACAGGAACAGATTCAGAATTTTTCATGGCAAGATGGTTACACTTGTCGTCTATGAAAAAAACTAGTGTTCAATGAAAAGATGTTTATAAACTATACAACAATACCCCTGAAGCCGTGAGATGGAAATCAAGTCATAGTTACCTAATGAATCCCTAAGCAACACAGGTGGATTTTTAGCAGATGGTGAATAGTTTGTATAATTAGCATATATTCCTGATGCAAGTGTCAGATTCAATGGTGATGGTGCTGTTGCCGTGTTCATCGCTGATGTTTTACTCACTACTAATCCTACCACCACAAATACTACAGGAAGAATCAGATTCACAAATAATAAAGCTTTGTCTTTCAAACTTCTAATCAGACGAACTTTGCTTAGAGCCCAAAATTGCTGCGTTTTTAAGTTATCTTGTTCTTTGACAAGTGGTGATTTTTCAAGGGCTGCAAGGATGTTGACGGTACTTTCGTTGATTGACTCAGCATCATGGTTATTATCAAGTGTGTCTGCGCTGGCAGCATGACCACCTAGTTTCAACACGTCTTTTATATCCATGGATTGGTCATCTTCCTCTTAATAATCAAAAGAAAAACTTGTAATAAAGAATTGAATACTTCTTTTAATAATTTTACTGGGGTGTAAAAGCATTGAAAGAAGAGCAATTTTATGTGAGGTGCTTCATATTAAAAATGTGTACACTATCAAAGCTTTTTTAACACTGTAAAATATTTTTTTTAAAACGCATTCAATTCTTATACAACTTATTACATTTTCATGCTATAACCATGAACTTAAGAGTTATGTCAAGTTTTTGGTTTGTTTTTCTATGAATTGTTTTTACATTGTCCGTCATAGCTGTTGTATCTCATACAGAAATAAAATATTTTTTTGTCAGCCAATCAAACTACAGAATCAAATGAAATATAAATTTAATGTAATTATTATCTTAAACTGATAAATTCTGTGAAAGATGATATATTCCTTGAAAACACATTGAATAAAGAAGAATATAAAGCAATTTTTTCTTTCAAATACACCAACACCTTGTATTTGGTTAAAAAAAAATCCTGATCAATGACAAAATTTAACACAATGACAAATTGATGTATTTGTTGGTTTTTTTCTTCATGGTAAACATCACATACTATTTAAACTTTTGAAAATTATTCTATAAAAGTGTTCTCATTATAATAAAAGTGAGTCAAAACACATAAATGTGTAAAACGTAAAAATCTTAACGACAATTACCAAGTTTATTAGTAATCAATGCAGTGTTATTTTAAACTGGCCATAAAATAGTTCAGTATTTGATATGTTCTTTAAGAGACCTGTGTATGCTTTCTAAAACTTAAATGGTTTATACAAAAAATTGTACACAAATTTAATATCACAGCCTTTTCAATTTGTTTACTTAATAATTATTACCTAGTGCCAAGAAAACTTCTTCCAGTGTTGTCATAGAAACACCATAACTTTTGATTCCCATAGATTCTGCCAATGTTGACACGTCGGTACTTTTAGATTCTAATGCAGCAAAAAGATCTATAAATAGAAATAGTCAAAATCTGATTGTCTTTTTACATTGTGAAATTCATTTAATAAAAGAGACATTCAATCAATATCAGTATTATTGTAGTGGGTCTCATTGGGATCTAAGCGTGACGTGGGATTGACGTTTTTTTGTAAGTGTGACATGTGAAAGTCAATTATTGTGTTGTGAAAATGGGAAATGAGGTCTTGCGGGACCCGTGAAATGACAAAAAAATGAGAATTGCTTACATATATAGTGTAAGCGGGATACAGGAATCTGACAAAACAGTAAGCGGGATCCGGGATCGGAACCCCCCAATGAGACCCCCATTGTAAACCAACTTATTTTTCGTGGATACTTTATTTCGCGTGTAACCCTTTTCATCTTATTTCGCAACTATTTAATTTTGTTGTTTTTCAAATTCACTTGATGTAATTTGATTAGAAAAGATAAAAATTTTACATATTCACAATGATCTATATTTGCGTTATTTTTCTAATTGTGAAAGTCGTGAAAATACGTAGCCTCACAAAAATAAGTTGGTTTACAGTAAGCTAATCATATTATAAGTTATATGGTTCGCTACTGACCCCCTGTGGATCCAGAGGTAAGTAAAATCCATAGGGGGTGAGCCTGGAGGGAGAGTCCGCTATGGATTTTATTCACCCTCTATGGATCCGTAGGGGTCAGTAGTTAACCGTATAACAAATTTATCGCACGCTAGACTTTTTTTGCCATGTTTTGTTGAAAAATAAACAATGAAACACAACAACATCGATAGATGACATCACCATAAACGTGTCATGAACCCCTATGAAATCTACTTACCCCATATGGTCTCATAGGGAGTCACCATGTGACATCTTTAAACCAATCATAAAGTGATAATTTACCCACGGTGCAATAATAATATTATTGGGCAAGAATTTTGTCCAACTAATATGCAAGGAAAGGGGGACTCAACTTAGTAAAACATAGCAAAGAACAAACACCACAGATCACCAACTTATTTTTTTGTAATCCAGTTTGCAATAAACCTACTCTTAAAGCTCCCAACTTCCTCCAATGGTAAAGTATAAGCTAACTCCTTTCCATGGGTTCTCCTGTGCTTGGCACCATCCACATTTTTACACACGAGATCTGTGATACTTTCACGGTCACTAACTTTACCTACAACCATGCTGTAAAAAAATAAATATTGTTGTTCAGTGGTTGTCGTTTGTAGGTGTAGTTCATAAGTGTTTCTCATTTCTTGTTTTTCATATAGATCAGACTGTTTGTATTCCTGTTTGAATGGTTTTACATTCATCATTTTTGGGTCCTATACAGCTTGCTGTTCTGTGTGAGCTAGGCTCTGTGTTGAATGTGTTGAAGATAGTAATTTGACCTATAGCTATAATGGTTTACTTTTTACTAATTGTGACTTGAATAATAAAAAAAAAAGAGTTCTCATAACTGAAACATATTCTATCATACATTCAATAATTATCTTTTCAATGAGAAGTTCAAAGGTAAAATTGAATAAACTTCACAGAGAACAACAGCTATTGGATTTGTTGTCATTCAGGGTAAAGGTTTCATTTCTTTTTCAATAATCAAAATCTGTATTCATTACATACTTTAAATGATATCCTATTCCAAATCTGTTCTTCAGGAAAAGGGATGAACCACAGCACCTAAGTTTTCCTTTACTGATAAAAGCTTTCCTGTCTAAAAAAGAAAAATATTTTTAAAGTTTTATAATCAAATAATACAAAAACAGCTAGGTATGGAAAATAAAAACATACCTTTGAAAGTAATTATATACAGGATTTAAAAAAAATAATTTATGCTTGTGCACATGGTGCACCTTCATACTCCAAAAAGAACAAAGTTTTAAGTTTTGATTATTGGGCAATTCTTTCAGATTGAAGTATAAATTGATGAATGTCTCACTGGCTAATACATATTCATACATTGTTTAGACATTTTCAACTAATTATTTATTTTGGGGGGCGCAGTTTAAGGAAAATATTACCCAAAATGCTTCATTCTTTGAAAAGGTAAATTTAGACACTAACCAGCTAAAATATCTGCTTCATCCATGAAATGTGTTGTCAGAAGAATAACACGCCCTTTCTTCTTTTCTTTAAGGACAGACCATAGATGGCGTCTTGAAAACGGATCTATTCCTGCAGTAGGCTCGTCCAGAAACACAATCTGTATACAAGACAAAAATATAAACACCACAAACACATGCAACAAACATCTATATAGTGAAACTACTGCTGTATGGTGCCAAAATTCTGATATCCTGCTGTTGTAAAAAAAATTAGACTCATCTACTGTTTCCCAAAAAAACAAAAAAAAACAGCCAAGTTATTAACTAAAGAAAATACGAAAGATTTGAGGATGAAAAATTTTCAATATCAATTTGTGGATTCTTATTTTTGCATCTCCTTATGGATGCAAAAACCTTTTGGGTTTTGGTATAGTTTTATCGGTAGCTTAAAATTTTGATTTTCTAATGAACGCAAAGAACAACTGTAGCTGGTATAACATTTTGGTGGATTTTAAATTTGCAATAATCTGATGCTGACCGCAAAATATAGTAAAAGTAAGATAACTGCAAAAATTCCTAGCTATATGTACCAATTTTTAAATGGATAAGGAGTAATATACATCCCTGAGCATCATTTAAGACATGGTAAAGAAATCCTTTATTTCTTTTATCATTTTCTGCTGAAGTATTGAAAATCTAATTAGTCAATTCAAGAGAACAGAATTATTATCATGATTATATGACGATGTAAAAGATATCCCAGTGTTTATGATTTTGGAAACAGAAAATGATATAGAAAAGGCCTAAATTAATATATTGTTTGTTTCCCCAATCCGACCCTGCCAAGCAAGGTGTGGGTAGGTAGGTAGGGAAATCATTTTATTTTTTTCAAAAAGCCTGAATAGTATCATAGTATTGGATGATACTGCAGGGCGAAAAATCTAAAATGAATAAAATAATTTTCCACTTAGTTTTGACAATAAAATTTTATGAGTAGCACTGTTTTTGCAGGGTCGGTCTTGATTGGGGAAACAAACAATATTTTATTTTAGGCCAAAGAAGAAATTTAACAGCAAAGAAAGTACCTTTGGATCTCCGATCAGAGCTATCGCTACAGACAACTTTCTCTTCTGTCCACCACTAAGGTTTAATGCAAATGTATCGTCTTGATCAAGTAATCCAACATCATTTAATATCTCCTTTATCTGAAAAAATGAAAAAAATTATAAAAATATGATTGCGCGCATTTTCTTTCTTTTCTACTGTGGATTCATTTATTTCTGTGGCTACCTATTTCTTTGGATTGAGGAAAACTACACTATCATGGATTTCATGGTTTTGTGAAAGTCTGCATACATTCTTATAGAAAATTTGTAATTTGATGGACATCGAAATTCACATGTTCACTAGCCAAGGAAATGAGGAGCGGATCGTAATCTTTGGCTAGCAAAGATGTGAAATTCATGGTTCCCAGGTTACCGCGAACAAATAATAACAGTAGTTAGTAATTTTTCAGGGGTCAAGGTATGGCTTCACTACTCTAAGACATTAAATTTTGGTAAAAAAAAGAACAGACAATTTTTTTATTTTCTTGAAAAGGTTACCTGGCAAGAAAAACACCAATGCAATGTTGAAAAGAATTATTTATTTTAAAAAATTGGAAACATATAAATACTAAATTGATTATGATGATATAGAATACAATTAAAATATAATCAAGGGTTTTATCTGATACAATCAGTCCAGTGTAAAGTTAACAAAGAGTATATCTTTTCCTTTTAAAATTACTTGAAAGTTGTCATGATATTTTGAAAGGTCAATAAATGAACATTCACAATTTCAGAGATTATGTATTTCAGAAAGGGAAGCAACTCTTGAAATATTTATTGATAAATTAAACAGTGAGATTTACATTTCATTATTGTTGCACTTACTGATTTCATCATATTATCTTTTTTAGTTCCTTTGATTCCAGCAAACAATTTAAGATGTTCAATGACTGTCAATTTGTCAAACAAAATGTTGTGCTGCGGACATACCCCTGTTGTTTGTCTGATCTTTAACATATCTCCTGGGTTATTTATGTCCTGTGTAAAAAAAAAAATTCACACATTATTTTCAAAAATTAATGCAGATACATGTATATAAAGAGCCTGAGAATAATGGAAGTTACATTTTAAATTGAATTATTTGGCCTTCTTTTACCTATATAGAGCCTTACTAAACTAATCATTTAGTTACCCTCAATCTAAACCAATATCTATGAACCATGACACTAGCTCTAACCCTAAAATCTTACCCTAACCAAAAATGAACCCTAATGATAAAGTACAGCTGTTTCCCTTGTCAGTGACAACAAACCAGACAACATGTCCTATCAATTGAACTTACCAAACCTAAGACTTTAGCTGTTTCCCTTGTTAGTGATAACAAACCAGACAACATGTCCTATCAATTGAACTTACCAAACCTAAGACTTTAGCTGTTCCCCTTGTTGGTGGTACCAGACCAGACAGCATGTTGAACAGTGTTGTCTTACCAGCTCCATTATGTCCAAGCAAACATGTGATCTGTCCTGTGTACATTTCTAGAGACAATTCTATAAACAAAAAAGTTCTGTGTACATTTCTAGAGACAATTCTATAAACAAAAAAGTTCTGTGTACATTTCTAGAGACAATTCTATAAACAAAAAAGTTCTGTGTACATTTCTAGAGACAATTCTATAAACAAAAAAGTTCTGTGTACATTTCTAGAGACAATTCTATAAACAAAAAAGTTCTGTGTACATTTCTAGAGACAATTCTATAAACAAAAAAGTTCTGTGTACATTTCTAGAGACAATTCTATAAACAAAAAAGTTCTGTGTACATTTCTAGAGACAATTCTATAAACAAAAAAGTTCTGTGTACATTTCTAGAGACAATTCTATAAACAAAAAAGTTCTGTGTACATTTCTAGAGACAATTCTATAAACAAAAAAGTTCTGTGTACATTTCTAGAGACAATTCTATAAACAAAAAAGTTCTGTGTACATTTCTAGAGACAATTCTAAAAAAAAAAAAAGTTCTTTCTGTTAATGTCCAATTCTTTTATAATTCATTTATTAAATCCATCTTTTTATCATATGATGGCATATTGAAGAAAAACAAATATTTTTTTTTTTTAAAGGAAGTTTTCACTTTGCTGTCTGTTTGTACATATATCCAAGGTGTGCCTTGTGGTCAGGGTTTTGATTTTTATTAATATTTGCCCTTTTTGTAGATAGTAGTCTTTTTATGGAGTATTTACTTACTTTGTGTATTTTAAAATAACACTTTGCATCTGCAGGGGCATCATTTGTGTCTCCCAGACACAACTATATCTCAAAGAAAGTCCTAGAGATACAGTTACTTCAGAGTTGAGTGTGGGGGCATAACATTGTCTAGTTTGAAATTAAATTACAATACTTTATCATATAAAATATGCCAAACATTCAAAGTCAATTAACCATGACTTAAGGTGCAGAGCATAACACTATGTGGAAATGTAATATGTCAATGCTACAACAAGTGCATACTGAATACCATTGAATATAATAATCACAAACTTAATCCTGATTGTATTGAGAGGAGTCAAGGATATACACATCTAACCAATATAATTAACCTGCATGTTAGATGCTCCCCTTAAAATAGGCTATTTCCTAATTCCCGTAATTGACCCTATAATAAGAGACCTTTATTTTTGTTGTCTCCCTTTATGAGGGACATAAATTTTTATTTACAATGGAGAGCTGGCAAAAAGAGCAAATTTACCTTTGCATAATGTGAGTAATCTATAAGGTTTTCAAATGTTTTAATTAAATTAATTTGTTGTTTAGCTAAATACGTTTGACATCTAAAATTATTTTTCATAAGTTTAACCGCTGATACACCACTTTCAATTCATCATGCTTTGCATAGGCAAAAGCCAATTTTGTCCAGTATGGAACCAGTCTACGATTGATAAAGTAAAGTAATTTGTTTTAAAAGTGTGTAATAATAGAATCAAGTTGGTAATTGGCAAATGGACAATTAAACACTGCTGTGCAGACCAAATGATAAACTGTAACAATTGTTGATGCAGGTACCCAGTTAGAAACAGCATGCCTAACTCTCACATCAAAGACTCTGTGGTGGCAAGACAATTATTTACATTAGTATTCTATGCTTACTATTTACTGCAGTGACTGTTTCTTCTTTTCCACTGAATTCTTTAGTTAGATTTAAAATTCTGAAATTAAAGCAGATTTATGGATTATTGCATTTCCTATTTCAATATCTTGGAAATTTGTATGTTTTTTTTTTCATCAGTTATTGTTATCAGTCACAATAGACCACTTTCGAGTTCATCCGTCACCGGAAAAAACTCGTCAATTATACGCGCCTTTATCACCGTCATCTGTGCGTTTAGGAGCGTCGTCACTTCCTTACAATGTTGAGCGAGTGGTTGGAAAATTATAATTCAATATTGTACGAATTATTCGGCAAATTGAATTCTGAAAATAGACAATCAACACTGCTGTCATTAGGGAATTGTCAGTAAGTACCTACAGAGCAACCATTATTTCTAGTTTATCCTGCACAAAAAACGATCACTAAGACGCTTGATGAACGTAAATAGTGCAGGGATACAGGCGAGCCCCTCTATCTGGTAAATGACGTCATAAAGGCGTGCATAATTGACGAGTTTTTGCCGGTGACGGATGAACTCGAAAGTGGTCTATTCGAACAGAAAGTTGACGTTTACTGTGCTTATTTGTTTTCAAGGGGGGTTACGAGTATGTAACATGGGAAAGAGCAATGGACTTCACGGACTTACAGAAAAATGGACTATTATAGACAGAAAATCATAATGACCTCCTTCTATATGTATGTGTATTTCAAAATCATATGTTATATTGGCTATATTTGGGAATATGACAGTTGTTATCCATTCATTTGATGTGTTTGAGCTTTTGATTTTGCCATTTGATTAGGGAATTCCAATTTGAATTTTACTCGTAGTTCAGTATTTTTGTTATTTTACTTGTTGATTTTAGTCAGGGACACTAGTGTACATGCATATAATGGTTTTATATTTTTTATATTTATACAGGTAACATACTAAAATTATCGAATCAGAATATTTGGGAATTTCAATTGCAAAAATCTTATATTAGGTGTAATTTTAGGGTCAGCTAACTTCCCTGTGATTTTGGAAAAAAAAAAGTATTATCTACCTGACTCCTGTATGCTCTCTCATATCACTGGTCACTTTCTCCACATCATTACCAAATAAGGCATCATAATCCTCCGCCCTTTCGTCATTATCTTCTTCTCTGGTACCAGGAAACCAGTACGACTTCATAAAGATGTAATAAGGTGGCTTCTTGGCACCATATTCAGCTACAACAAACAATTTAAGACTATTATAAAAAAAGAAGATGTGGTATGATTGCCAATGAGACAACTCTCCACAAGAGACTAAAAGATAATTTTTTTAAATTAATTTAGAACAGGAAATTTTGAAAGTGTTCTGTTCAGAACATAAGAATCATTTATGTTATTACTACAATTGGGTTGATGCCTCTACTGGTGGACTGAATGTATCAGAGGGTATCACCAGCCCAGTAGCTAGAACTTTGCTACTGGCATAAAATTATACAGATTTTGTGTTCTCAAAATTTGTTTTTACAAAATTTTGGAACTTATTGATATAATTATATAAAGTATGTTCCCTATTGGAATTTTGAAAACAAGAACTTATTTTAAATTATTGAATATATCTCCCTCATGCAAAAGGAAATGCTACTGATTTTTTTCGTTCAAAACATACTGGCATGTTATATGTTATATTGGTATGAGATCATGACATCTGTAAGTCAACTAATTTTCGCTGATACTTTATTTTGTGTTTATCCCTTTCTAGTCTTCTTCCCAGCGATTTAATTTCACGTTTTTCTAATTTACTTGATGAAGTTATATAAGGAAAGGTTCAAGTTTTGCATATTCCCGACAATTTAACGCGTTATTTTTCTACAAAAATAAATCACTGGTGAAATTAAGTTGGTTTACAGTATGTTGACAATTAATAAGATTAACATGATATCAAAATTAAATATTTATTCTTACTAGGGATGACATTGTCCAGATACATGGCTAAGACAAAGTATAAAATACTGTCAAACAGTAACATGAACATTGGAATATAGAGTGGAAAGTCTCCTTGTCCGGCAGTCGTAAAATCCATTCCAACTCCAATATCCAAAAACACTGCCTGAAAAATATCACAAAAAGCAAGGTTAATCTACAGAAACAAAGTAAAGCTTGCCAATATAAAAGATTGGTATCAATGTCAAAAAGATGCGATTTGTAGTTCAGGAAAAAAATTGAACTAAAATTTCACAGGATGGATGGACAGAGGTAAAGCAGTATACTCCCGACATCAGAGAAGTTATTGAATCATCACTGTTATATTCTCCATATTCAAATTAATATTATAAGTAACTCCTACTCCATTGATATCATACCTGATCAATAGCTAATGACACACAGCAGGGTGAAATTAGACACATAAATCCCCTGGCTACTGCTGGAATGGAATACGTCACAGTACCATCTTCATTTAACTGTCTCGTCAAACTGACAACCAAGTACAAGCAGCTTAACAACATGACGAATAAACTGGCCACGCCTCCAGCTGTTTGTGCCTTGTTAAAGAATGGTGTTAACAGACAGGCAAAAGAGATAATAGAAAGTCCATAAAACATTAAAATCAGGAAAAACAAGAACACATTACTGTTAATAAAAAATCCGCTAACATATGCCAATATAACTGTTACTACGGTAACTATAGTGATGAAAATAAGGTACACAAGTCCCCAGGAAAGCCTACAATAGAAATTAAATAAAGATAAACAAAGCACTTAATCATTTTCATTATTATAGACAAACGACTAAAGATTGTAAACATGTTTCACTGTGCAGCCATGTCTGCTTTCATTAATATCTTATCTATAATGTACATTGAAGAAAACTTTTAACCTAAGAAATTGGCAATCAATATGATCATGCCAACCGTTCCATAACCTTCAAATTATATTTGAAATTCATTTGTTCAGAATATCTGAGAGGATTTTATCCTTTTTTAAAATCAAAATAGCATACATTTTTTTAAGACAAGTATACAAATAAATTTTAAAAAAAGAAGAAATATAAGCATAATAAGGATCGTTAATATTGACTAACTTTCACTTTTGACTATACTATATTTTTTTACTTGTACTTTCTATTCATATCTATAACATCATCATAACAACCTTCATTGTATGTCAAACCACACAACCGCAAAATTTGTACTTCAATGTTTGATTACATGTGTAATATTGTCTTGAAGACGCCACCCTTGTTGGCCAATCAGTCGACCAGAATAAACTCTTACCATGCAGTAATTGATGGGTGTTGTTGTCTTTATTGTTTTAATTTAGGAAATTAATAATATTTAGCAAATTTTACCAAAAAGCAGAATCTCTTAAGCCCATCATTTTCATCCCTTCTTTTATCTTTTTCTCCTTCTCTGCCACAAGGTGCACGGTGAGGAAATTAACAAATGGCGAGTATGCTAAGACAAAGTATATCGATGATAACACTTGGATGTACGTTGAATCTGGTTTGTACGATGGCTTGGGTAACATCTCTACCGTTACATCTGGTAATGGGTAGGAAGGATAGTCCATCTATAAAGAAACAGTTGACATACCATCAGGACCATATTAGCACAGAATAGACACTTTATTTAGCTTCATGCATTTAGTGAGGCCTTTCCAACTGATTTTTATAGTTTGTTCTTATGCTGTGCTGTTATACCACTGTTCCAGGTCAAAGGGAGTGTGTAATGTTATTAAAATGACATAATGAAGGTAATATGCCCGACTAAAAACACAAAATATCATGGAATTTTTGGCTTATTTAACATAGATCTCATGCATATCTCATGCATTGTCATGATTGTAAAAATATATTCTTGTTTGCAAATTGTTTAATTAAGGAATGCCTGTAACATTTTTTTTGTCTATGAAGAAATAACATAAAAAATGTGGTTCACACTGAATAACATTTAAAGTGTGCATCACATTTTTTATATTATTTCAAAATAGCAGAAAAAATATTACAGTCATTTCTTATAATTTATTTCTTAATTCCATTTTAAACAGGAGTAGCTCATGAAAAATGTTGATGACATCACATTCACATGAATAAATTATGATTATAAGCTGATAAACAAAACGCCTTCAGCCAATCAGAAGACATGTTACATCAAAATTCATTTATTCCAAACTGCACTTGATGTGTAATATGTTATTGGGGAGAGTTGTACTCTATATCATATCTTAGCATATGCAAGTCAATCAGTCCAAAGGAGTAGGTCCGGTAAGACCTTTTTTTGGCCCCAAAATATAGCAGTTTTACAAAATTTTAAGAAATTAAACTTTTTCTTAGTCATTGGATAGTAGAATGGTTCTGCTACATAAATATGGGCTGTTTCTGACAATACAATATACATATATTGGGTACTAGCACCATGAAGTCGTGCTAAATTACTGAAATCTTCACAATTCCAGCATTTTAGTAAAATTTTAGACGGTTTCCGGGTAAAACGAAACTGGCCGCATTCGTGTTCATCCAAAATATTGAAATGAAAGTTGTATTTGATGATAATACATAACATATATGTTAAGATTGAGGATGAACATGGATGCGGCCACTTTCGTTTTTCACAAAAACCATCTGAAAAGTGTCATTTTTTCGCATATTTGGTAAATTTTTCATATTTGAGCTTGAATCGGATCGTTTTTAATGACTAAATAAGTTAAAATCTTGCACATAAATTAATTGAATCATATGAAATAGACACTTAAGTGTTTAAAAAGTGGTCAAAATCTTTCGTCAGATGAAACTTAAATTTGAGGCCAAAATCGGTCCTTACCGGACCTACTCCTTTTGAACTCATCTGTTTCAAGGAACCAGTCATGACAGACTTCTACTTTATGCATGGTTCATTTAACATAACTTTAACTAAAGCTGATAGAATTCTACCTTGTAAAGTGGATGCCACAAAGATCAACTTATTTACAGTATAAAGTCATACCCTAATTAAAACTGTATCTATAGCTAACTGAAGCAAAGAGAAACCTGGATTTAAATACTGGTTAACATCACAGCTAGATTGATCTAATCCATCTCCATCTCGGCACTGTCCTGAACAATAGAAAAAACAAGTGAAACTGCGAGCTACTGCTCACTGATGATACCCCCGCCGCAAGTGGATAATATTAATAGTGTAAAAATATGCAAGTGTTCAGTATTCAGGAAGTTGTCGAGTGATGAATCACACGGTATAGCTGACTTAGACTTAGATAAACCCTGAAACCAAATTTCAGAAATCCTTGTATTGTAGTTCCTAAGAAAAATGCGATGAAAAATATTCATGGGACGGACGGACTGACGGAAGGAAAGACAGAGGTAAAACAGTATACCCCCCCCCCTTTTTTTTAAAGCGGGGGTATAAATACAGCTTGCTATACAATTATCTCTCTATGAGATGTTAAACAAAACAAAAAGTATAAACAAGTCTTAAATAAGATAAATATCCTAACTTGATTGTAGTGATGAATTTAACAAGACTTTAAAAAATTAAAATAGTTAGGAATACAACTTTTTCTATAGTCAAACAGTCAGTATAACAAGTTGATTTGATTCAAGATGGATTCAACTTTGCAGAGAAGGGAAATAAATCTTATTCAACTTTATAAGTCAATAGAAAACTAAGCTTGTAAATCATATGACTTAAATAATTCAATCAAATAAAACATGCAAAAGCCATATTATAAAGTCTGGTGAGTGATCAGTTACTGTGGATTCATTTATTTTCGTGGGTACCATTTTTCGTGGTTTGAGGAAAACTTACATATTTGTGGATATTTAATTTCGTGGTTTTAGCAAAGTCTACTTTCATTCCTTTACAAAATTTGTATTTCGTTAAACATTTGAATTCGTGGTTCTGCTGTACCCACGAAATCCACGAAAATTGGTATCCAACGAATATTAATGAATCCACAGTATGTAAAGTATATCATTCAGTAAGGTTGAGGACAATATGGTCAAGTTAACAATTGTGTAATTATTTTACAGTTAAATTCAAATTTCAGAAATGGCAACATCTTTTTCTTATATATGCATTTGTCCAGCAATTTTGATCTTTTAAATACATATTAACTTACCAGCAACAGAAGTCCACGATCCTGTGCCAGGAACTTTGTTAGAAGGAAATCTCAATGCATATGAGTAATTATCTCCCCCTGAATATTCAAAGATGATTCCGGCAGCAACATTATCTGTATAAGCATCATAGTAATCATCCATTGCTGATTTGTCAGTAAAATACATAAGGGACGGACCTTGACTGGAAGTTATGTTACCCATTTCTTCAAATACTTTAATCGTTTCATTGGCCATAGAATGTGAAATAGACGTGTCTGGAGATATTAGAATGTACTTTCCTTTAAAAAAGTTTTGGTCTAAAAATTTAGCATTTGTCATCGAATATGTTGGGAAGTCAGTTATCCTTGGTTTTTCTGTGCCTTTGTTGAAAGCCTTTACCAATATCAGAATGGCAATAAAGTATAACGGATACAGAATTTCCTGGAAATAAATAATCAAAAAAGTGTTATTATTCAAAATTGTATAATCCATTCTTACAGTAAACATGTATTAATTAACTGTGTGTTTTTAATAGGACTCTGACAGTTAATATCTATATGTTAAATTTGATTATTATATATGTTAGACTCAGATGGACGTCAGGCCTCTAATCAACGTCCTTTCCTAAAATCGACGTCCAAATCGGAGGTCACATTCACAAATAGACATCCAATATTTTGGTACTCTAATCCATGTCCAATTTTAATTTCAACGTCATGTATTGACAAATGACATCTGATTGATAACTGAACTAAAGGTGCGTTTACACGGTACCATTTTCCATCCGATAATATACTGACGCTCAGGTAAATCGTATAGCGTTCTGTTTACACGATACTTTTTCCATCCTATTTTGAACAGATTCTTACAAATGATTTTTGCTTGATAATTGAACACATATCACTTCAAGTATCATAAAACTAAAACAGAATGAGTTTCCTGGATAAAACATTTCAATGAGACAACCAAATCATGAGACAACCAAACAAAACAATCAATTTACAATTTTCTCATCAGTTGTGATTTTCTGAGAAAGTCTTTAGTTTAGGCTCACTGATTTCTTTTTTATTTTATTTGGGTTGACTAGTTCTATATAAACAATCAAATGAAAAACACTCACTGAAAATTAACTACAAATATATGCCAAGATCATTACGGATTATAAATTACCTGTGCTACTTGTTTTTTATTTCTCTTCTTCAGTAAAATATTCTTCCACATAAGAATTTTAAACTGATCCCAAAAAGTTGCCATTTTTTCTGAAAAAGAATTTAAATTTGAATAAAGATATAAAGATACAGTTATGATAAGATGATTGGAGGTAGTCCATTTCATCTGTCATTTATGGAACAAATAGAAAAAAAAGAATTGTAACTTTAAATCATTCGTTCATCAAGTATAAATTGTAGATCATAGTTACATTCTAATTTTATGTTGAAGCCGTAAGAAATACCATTTGTCAGCACCATGTTTCATAAAGTTACAATACTAATTTCAATAGCATACTTTCAGAATAAGTTAAAGTGTGTCAATAAGTCACTTTGTATCAGAGAATTAAACTTTTACAAGACATTCAAGAGAAGACTTGACAATTAAATGTAATATTTAGGTCCAAATGAACTATGTTTCAAGTGAATAATTATAAATGATTTTGCACATTATTGGAAGAATATCAATTTGAATCCCAGACCTGAATCTAAGATGTCATGCATGTGGTTAGGCCAAAAAAAATATTACATTGCGTTTCTGCTAACCCTACATACCCTAATTTTTTGTGCCTACCCTTACACTTTTATGCCATTTTGGAATATAAATAAGCCCTGTTAAAGTTAGACTGATTCCCTAAAAGTAACCAACTAAAAAATGCTTGTTAAATAAATTAATATTGCCTACCTATAATGTACCTACCCTTTCTTTTACCAAATTATCGATAACACATGTATTAATATTTTGTTTGGCCTTATTGGTATGGATATATCACAAATCTGTAAATTAGTTCTTTATAACATAGTTCACTACTTTTTCTAAATCATTTAGCTACATGCATGACATGTACACCTTAGTGCTATATTAATTCCAAATGTAATCCCTTGACTTGAAAATGGATCATTGAAAGCTATGAACACATAAATTTCATATCACACTTAAGTTTACCTCTTGATATCCTTGTGTGGGTTTTTTTTTTTTGGTTTGTGTGTGGATCTTGTTTCAATGATACTAACACTATATTTACTTTTTCACTATTAAAAGTAATAAGATATTTGACTAAATCATGTACATTGTAAGGTCAGTGATTGACAAATTTAGTGTATCAGTAAAGAAGATCACATTATGTGTGTTAATTATATTACCTGGTTGTTGACAGTGGTATGTCTTCTGTGTCATGGATAAATGTTCAATAAATGGTCAGTGTTATATTATAGTATGATTAAGATATCCATGGTCTTTATCTTCTACAGGACCTGTAAAATAAGAAATATATAAAGATATAATATGCATTACTATTGATAACTTTGTCAAAAGTGTGATCAATGGTGATATGATACAAATATATGTAGTAGATTTATTTTCTGATATAAACCTTTGATACAATTGCAAGTTTTATAAAAAAAAATCTGGCAACAATTGTACGCAGAGAGCACAAGTAAGACAGTTACGGATACACACAAGGACAGAACATATTTCTTCTTCCCCTTAACACGTCTCTCAGGGGACACAAAATATTTTCAATTTGGTATAAAAGCCTCAGTCAAAATCAGAGTCTAATTTTGACAGTGTATCAAATCAGTAATATATCTTCTACTTAATCTCAGAGATCAAACAAAATATAAATATGAGCGAATCCAAAGACTTAATTTTAATTAGATTGACTTAATCCAAATAATTGTGTTACCATGCCAAACACATATGCAATTATTTGAGACAATCTATAGCTACATGTAGTATATGAAATTAATAATAACTGTATTGTAAATAGTTTTATTTGATCTACCATGGAATTACTCTACAAAAACAGTCTGCGCCAAAAACTTTTTCTTCTACTAGTCCAGAAACTAAATCTCAAAATTTGTCTCTATCAGACTATATAAAATTTTGAAATTTTCACTAGTCCGAATCAATTTTACTAGTCTGGGTCATCAGACTAACAGTACAGACTGCAAAAAATAATACACTTGTGATTATACAGTGTAGCATACATGTACATGATATATCAATAATGTTCAGTTGTTAAGCATTTTTTTGTTTCATTTAAAAAAATTGTCATATATACATGTATGCATGTTGTATATGTCATGAATTATTGTACTCTTATGAGATTATGTAATGTCATATTTATCGTTAGTCCAAATAATTATGAGGTGAAGAATTAATCCTTTAATGCTGTTACAATTTCATACTTGGTCTCTTGTATATAGAGTTGTCTCATTTGCAATCATACCACATCTTCTTTTTTTATATATAGAGTCACATATAATACAATATATGTATAAATATCATGAATATGTTTTAACTATTCAGAATTAAAATTCATTTAAATGGTCTTCCTCTTCAACCCCCCCCTTTTCCCTTCTCTTTATTTTTGTACCTGTCTACCAGCCCTGGGTGGGGTTTTGTTCAAAATTAAAATGTATTTAACCTTTTTAAACTAGATTTTGCCATGCATTAAAGCATTTTCCAGTGGCAAAATTTGACCCATTTGATTGTACCAAAGAGTATAAAATGGTGAGTTGTGACATGTGTAAAGTTGTGCCATAATAGTTTGTTTCTACTGAAAAAAAAATAACTGAAATCATTTGTGCACTTACTCTAGTATTCCTAGCAGCATAAACTAATCACATGCCACACATACAGACTTTTATAAATGAAGTAGCTATGGAAAATCCTTTTTGTAAACACACATGTGATAAAAACTGATTTATGTTATTTCGATTGTACACATTTATAACCCAGTTTATAACCCTGCCCATGTGATGTCACAAATGTAAACAAAGATACAAACGTTCGATAATTGACTATTGTATGTTCCACTGAAGAAGAAAAATATAACCTATTGGCAAATAAAGGTGAAAATGTCAGTACGTCTGCTTCTTCGTCAGTATCAGTACAGGTTTTTTTTTGCGTTTTGACATTTGTTTACGGTTACAGTTTTTGACCCCATCATAAGGGAGGTAATCCAACATTCCCGCGAAAATTCAAAGTTCCCGCGGAAATTTTACAAATGTTGCTAATTATATAGAGGGGACAAGGGGGTCCCAATAACAGCAAAACAGCAAATTGATTTGGCTTATAACAGATAACAAGGAATTAAAATGGACAAAAACAGATAACAGTAAATGAAATATTAAAATAAGTCGGGTCCTTGACATATCCAGTATTTCTTATTACGGGTATAATCCTTTGTAATGAATTCCATTCTATGAACATGGCTTTTAGAATTATGACATTTATTTATCTAGATATGTTTATTTGGTATATTCTTGTCCGTCCGTCGACAACATGTCGGACATTACCTCAAACACTCTTTAACCAATTTACATAAAACTTTGGGAAATTGTTTATATCTATCAGTGATGTGAGCTCCCTATTGTTTTTTTTGTTTTTTATAAATTTTAGATTTTAAGTTTCTGAGTTTTATTCAATAAAATTGGTGGTTTTTTTTCAGTTTTCTGATAGTATCTAAAAAATTCTTACACAAATTTGCAAGGAATTTTGGTGAATTGTTTGTAGGCTACCTACTGTTGTAAGCGCCCTTTCGATTTTTATTAATTTTCGATTTTGTCATCAGTTAGAGATTTATTCATAGTCCAGCAGCTAAGTCCAATATTTTGGGACAATTGATCACTTTATGGTAAAAGCATGAAACTTTGCACAGTGTTAGTTATGATGCTTATAAACATTTTTGGATATGGAGCCATCCAAAAAAAATCCACAATGGCCGCCAATTTCAAAATGGCCGCCAACAGTCATGTAGCAGAGTCCAAAAATATAGTTTTATTTAACATTTGAAAATAAAAGCACAAAACTTTGCATATTGCTAATTATGATGATTATTAATCTTTTCTGAATATGGAACAATAAAAAAAAAATAAAAAATGGCCGCCAATTTCAAAATGGCAACCAACAGTCATGAGGCAGAGTCTAAAAATATGGTATAATTTATCATTGAAAATTAAAACACACCACTTTGCATATTGCTAGTTATGGTGCTTATCAATCTTTAATGAATATGGAACAATCAAAATAATTCCATAATGGCCGACAAATTCAAAATGGCCGCCAACAGTCATGAGACAGAGTAAAAAAAAAATGGTTTAATTGATCATTTGAAAATAAAAGCAAAAAACTTTGCATATTGCTAGTTATGATGCTAATTACTCTTTTCTGAATATGGAACAATCAAAAATAATTGCTTAATGGCCGACATATTCAAAATGGCCGTCAAAAGTCTTATTATCAGAAACTATATCGTGTATATCTAGAATAATCAACATATATTTGTGCTTTGCAAAACATTCATGAAGTCAGGTCGTCAAATATTAAATTGCATACTTTTTGTTTGTCTTTTTAACTTTTTCGATTCAAGCGTCACTGATACGTCATTTATAGACGAAACACGCGTCTGGTATACAGAAGTTATATACAAGGAATATATAAACTAATTTACGATAATATTTCTTACAACATGGCTACTGAAAAGACGTTCAGGGTATCAAGTGTAGAATATGACAAACCAACTAAGTTAAATAATATTGATTGGGCTAATTGCATCCTATGCCAAGAAATAATAGATGAAAAACGTATATGCCCATTTGATTCTAAACGTCTTAATGTTGGTGCTGGTTATTAATCTTTAGCTGACAATATTTAGAAGTTTCATGAATTACGACTGATGCCTGATGGCATTAATGTGTGCATTGAAAACTTATATTTAGATGAGGGATCTGGAATAGCACAGTATTTCATTGACCAAAAGGCATGTTGGCACAAATCTTGCAACTTGAAACTGGACAGGACAAAGTTGGATAGAGCAGAAAAACCAACCTCACATGAGAGAATAGATGATAAAGCAACCACATCTAAAAGAAAACTAGACATAGCTTCTCCGTTCAGTCCACCAGTAACCCGTCTGTGTGCTTTTTCTGTAATTAAAATGGCCAAGAAGCTCTTCGCGTTTGGACAGGATACATGTGTGAGCGAATGAGCAGTAAAATTAAATGACACGTTGTAACTTGCAAAGTTAAGTGCTGGTGATCTAATTGCAAAGGAAGCAAAGTACCACTCTAAATGTTTTGTTTCCTTATATAATCGTGCATCTCAAATTGAAATGAAAAATGATAATGTCGAATCTAAGAAGGAAAGTCAAATCCATGGTATTGCATTTTCAGATTGCCAGATCTATGTAAACTTTATACGGAAAGAATAACATGTCTAGGTGCAGATGTTTCATCTCGAGTTAATAGTATGGACTAAAACACAGAATTGTAATTTCCCTAACTTAGATGCTTACAAACAAGGTCTTGAAAACATTCTTGCTTTCAAAGATGACATTGGTCCTGCATTGAAGAGAGTCTGCTAAGAAGACTTTGATAATGAGTTTGTCAACATATCAAAAGCAGCTACGTTTGTTCGTAAAGATATTTTCGCATCAAATTCAGAATTTAAAGGAACCTTCACAAAGGGATATCAGGAAGCTTATGTACCCAGTCATTGCTTACTTTGGTCAGTATGATTCAATTTGGACCCAACATTCAGGATCGTTCATATTCTGAGTCGACATCTTCTGATGTATAGTTGTACAAAGAAACTATCCAACCGTCACATGAAAGATCATGAACCTCCAGTTTGTGCTTATTTGGGAATCATGATCCATGTAAGACTAGCAAACGTGATCTAGTAGATACTTTCTTCAATCTTGGACTGTCTGTCTCCTACGACCGAGTGTTAAAAATTTCTACTTCCATGGCCAAGGATGCTTGTCGTTGTTATGTCAAAGAAGGTATTGTTTGCCCTACCAATCCACTACAAAATGTATTTACTTCATCTGCTGTAGACAACATTGATCACAATTCAAGCAGTATCTCGTTAAAAGATTCATTCTATGTTACAGGTATATCTTTATTCCAATATATTTCAGAAGATGTTCAAGGCGTTGTTCAAACATTTGACCAATCTGAACCTATGTTGAAATGCCAGTCAAAGAGAGTGTCTCTTTTACCAGAGAGTTATTCAAATCTTCCACCAGCTGTACTAATATTCATCGAACCAGATATCCCATTAGTTGAAGGAGAACTTTCAATTGATATGTCCTCATTCCCAGCTGCATTAAAAGGGGAATTCAAATGGCTGAACAGCTGTGGATAGGTTTTGGCACTGGAAAGAACTTTCTATATATTTCAATTCATGGATTGTGCCTTGCTCTAGGACCATTGAAATTGAAAGTCTTTCCACTGTTCCATTCATTTACCGGTTGTGACACAGTCTCAGCTTTTTCTGGGAAAGGTACGAAATCAGCTGGGGATAAATGGTTCGTATATGAGGAGTTGTCAGAAGCATTTCTGCAGGTTATTGAAAATCCAAATGATGTGGAAATTTTAAAAGTGTTAAAAGTAATAGAACGATATGTTGTCCTTTTGTATGATCGGTCTAGTACAGCTAATATGGTGAATGAGTTTAGAAAACAGTTGTTCACGCAGAAGACAAGAACAATTGACAATATTCCTCCATCACGAGATGCACTTCTTCATTGAACATACGAAACGTGCAGCTTACCAAGGTAGTGTTATTTGGCGCAATTGTTTAGTTGCACATTCAAGTATGCCATCACCAGATTTATTTGGTTGGCAAAAACTTGATGGTACTTGGGTACCATTCTGGTCTGTGCTTGCTGAAGCTTCAATGTCATGCCAAGAGTTCATCCACTTTGGATGTAAGAAAGGATTTATAGGAGCATGTAAATTCTTGAAAGCAGCATTAAAATGCACAGCATTATGCAACTGCTCACCGGACTGTGCAAGAGAAACTGATCGTGACTGTGCTTTCTTTTGATTTCCTTGCATTTGTATCATATTTTAATTATAATTTTAATCTGTTGTTATGTTAAATACATAGTTACTTGTGAGTTTTTTTTTTTTATTTCTTATCTCATTTCTAAAAAAGAAATACTCTTTGCACTGATTCAATACTGTATATGTTGGGGTTTTTTTCATTTCAGAAAAATTGTGAAATTTTTTAAGGTCATTACCTGTAACTGTGAAAAATAAGAACTCGTCAAAGACGCCATTTTGAACTGTATCGGCCGTTTTTATTTCATAGTTAATGTCACATGTTACATTTAAATAATAATATGTTTGTATATACGTGCTTGTATTGAAATAAATTATCCATGATTTTTTAATCATTTGTATACCATATTTAAAAACATACTTCAAATTTGTACATGTTAAACGGCGCCATTTTGAATATTGCCGCCATTTTGAAGATATTATATATGCACCCAGGCATTAATGATACATTGTAGGCCTTTGTCAATATCAAATGATCAGTTTCGCTGATTTGGTAACTTTCTATCACACAATGATGGTGTATACATACGAATACTGTCAAACTTAGACATTTTGACGCACCATTTTGAATTTGGACGCCATTTTGATGATTTCTGTATTATAAGGTTTAAAAAAAATAATTATTGTCATATCTTAATTGTATTTCCTTAAGTTTGTGACATCTTCTGAACACATTAAAATTGGAAGACTTCATCAAGTGAATTATGTTATACTAATGTCGGCCATCTTGAATTTGGCGGCCATATTGGATTTGTTTTTCGTGGCTCCATATCTGAATTTTGTCTATACCCCTTAATCTTTCACTATGCCAAGTTTCATGCTTTTACCATAAAGTGATCAATTATTCTGATATCTGCTGGACTATCATTAAAAAAATGGTATTTTCCAGTTTTCGGACAATAACTCAAAATGTTTTCAGCAGTTCTCATGAAACTTTGATGTATTGTTTATATACATATATATTGACTGATTTTTATAAATATCTAATATGACATTGAGAAGTTATCGAATATTTCAAAAAGGTGACGGGCGTATCATGCGCTCTTTGCGTAGCTGTTTATTTGTTATAGAACACTTTTTTCAGCATTTATTTTTGTAGTTATAGAAACTCAAAAATGTTTGTAATTTAAATAGTGTGTAATAAAATTGAGAATGCAAATGAGGAATATGTCAAGGAGACAAAAATAATATCTAGTAAAAATTCAAGGGCAGTTATCAAAGTATAGGTCCTATTGACATAGTTCTTGTATTAGTTGCTACTAAAAAAATGACCTAAAAGAGTTTGAATATATATATACATATTCGCATTCTGGCTTTTTTAAATGCCCATTTAATGAGGTGTGGGAATTTTCCGAATAAGACTACGAGGCAAAGTTGTATATATAGGGTAGAACAATCAAAAGCACCAATTATAAGCATGCCATTTATCAAGTACCTCGAACCAATTTTGACACTCAAAAGTAATTATTTCACTATTTTCGAAGGCCTTATTTGAACAATTTTTATCAGGTTTTTTATTGTACCAAGTCTAGAAAGTAGAATACATAGTTTAGTTGCGGAACAATGGCTTGAAGACGAAATAAATCTTTGTTCAAAAGTTGTAATGAGTTATGTGCAGCTTCTAATCCCAGTACATGGTGGGAACTTTCATTGTACAGTGTATTTGGTTCTGCTTTGAAAAGAACTAAGTCTATGTACCATATAATATAAAAGGTTAACTGGTTGTAAGGAACTAGTCCTTAATTGAGATCCTTGTCAGATATTCCTGACTTTGTCATATTAAGAATTGTTCTAATTTAATATGTTCGTACGGGAAACAAGGAACATTATCCTCATACAAAAAAAATAAGATAATTCTAAATAAATATTCCAAAAAATGAAGTGTATTACACAGAATAATCATAAGATATACTGGAATTGTCCTGGATCTCACTTCTGTGATGGGTATATGTTAATGGAATCCTTCTCCAAATACGGGACCAACATATTAGTAGTGGTAGACTCTAATGACCAATGATCTTCAATTTCTACCGAATTTTGGCTGTCAAAAAAATGCTAACATTCCAATTTCAATAACAGTTAACAGCAAATACATTATCACAATAACAGATAACAAAAAAATTAAAACCCCAATAACAGCTAACAGCAAATATATTATCAGAACAGATAACAAAGAATTAAAATGTCCCATAACAGCATAACAGCTAAACCCCTTGTCCCCCTCTATATAGTACTCCGTCTATTCGTTTGTATTTTTGATATTTCAATTTTCCTATTTATAATTTGGATATTTTGTTTTTTCAAACACTCAAAAAAGAAAAAAAAGAAAAAGGTCAAAAGGGAGGAAAAGGGTGAAACATGGACACAGGAGACAGAAAAGTTATATATAATCCTATGTTTCGATCTGGTAAAGGATTTGTATAGTTAGACAATACTATAGAAATCCTTGATTTGGTCTAATAAATTTATATTAGTGAAAAAGACATATATTATTTGAATTCTTTTATTTTTACGCAGGCTTAATTTGTTTTAATAGTTATTTGGAATACTATACTGTCTCATAAGTCCTGGTTTTGGCTGGATAATCATATTGGTTGTTTTATTATGTATAATATTGTGTATAAATTATTTTGTGTTGCAATCAATATCATTATGTGACTCTTTAATAAACAAATTATTTATCTGACTCATTTATTTAACAGAAGGTCTTAATGGAGATTACAGAATTAATAGGGTTCGAGATTCAGATTAACGACCAAATACTTCAAAAGGAAATAGATTGAATAAGCCAAAAATCGGTCAAATAGTTATCAAAAGTACCAGGATTATAATTTTATACGCCAGACGCGCGTTTCGTCTACATAAGACTCATCAGTGACGCTCAGATCGAAATATTTAAAAAGCCAAATAAATACAAAGTTGAAGAGCATTGAGGATCCAAAATTCCAAAAAGTTGTTCCAAATACGGCTAAGGTAATCTACTCCTGGGGTAAGAAAATCCTTAGTTTTTCGAAAAATTCAAAGTTTTGTAAACAGAAAATTTATAAAAATGACCATATAATTGATATTCATGTCAACACCGAAGTGCTGACTACTGGGCTGGTGATACCCTCGGGGACGAAACGTCCACCAGCAGTGGCATCGACTCAGTGGTGTAAATAGTTATCAAAAGTACCAGGATTATAATTTTATACGAAAATACACCGCAAGGCCGTTTAACATTTTTTGTACCACGAAAATGTTTGTTTATTCAAACACATTAAGTCTGTTGTTATGAGTCATTATATAGAACGCCGACAGTTTGCATGTCCCATATATTTTATTGGCACTTTCGGAGAGATATAGGATTTTTTTATGTAACTTTAGCAATATATATATACAGTCAGCAACTCAAACATTCTTGAACGTAAAAATTGTGTATCCAACAACCACTTTCGATAAGAGTATTGTCAGTTGTTAGAAAACCCTCCCCTCACCCCCCCCCCCCCCCCCCCAATTTTTTTAAAATCTGTAACAGGGCAAATGCTTTAAAAATTTTGTCTTTGTTTGTTTTTTGTTTTTTTTTTTGTTTTATCTAAGTCATATATGTTTTAGTTAGATGTCCTTTTCGCTTAAGACCGCCTCCAGGTGCAGGTTTTTTTTATCGCTGCATTGATCTACCATTGGTGGCCTTTGGTTGTGTTCTGCTCTTTGGTAGGTTTGTTGGCTTTTTGACGTGATGTATTCTATTTCCCGCTTCATTTCAAATTCATTCAAGTAAATCTTAAACCTTTCTGTGGATTTCTTTCGATTGAATTCATACTTATGCATATCAGTCATTGAGTTTTCGAATATAAAAAAAATGTTGAATGTGTGCTATATTATATATACAATATGTAAAAGAAGATGTGGTATGATTGCCAATGAGACAACAATCCACAAAAGATCAAAATGACGCAGACATTAACAACTATAGGTCACCGTACGGCTTTCAACAATGAGAAATGCCCATTCCGCAAGAATGGTTAATAAAAAAAACTGTGTTGTACAAGAATTTATTTAACTTTTAAAGGCCATTTATTCAGATGAACAATTCAGATATACCGACTAACTAACTTGACTAAATAACTTTCTCTAAATGAAGAGTTACATCTCTTTTTTTAATTTTAAATGGAAACTATCAGCCTGATATATATGTGTTGTCCCTCTATAATATTTTCCCCGATCCCCGTGGACAATGATAGTAAAGTGGCATAAAAATAAAAATAGTTTTGTTGCTATGATATGATTATCGTTTGTATAAGAGCAAATATATATAGTTTTGTATACACATTATATAAGTAAACATATTAAAGAAATTATTCTATATCAAATATTAAGTTTGAGGCCTGCATGGGACAATGCAATTTCAATAGAATCTGGAAGATGGCAAAACATAGAAAGAGAAAACATAAAATGTGTATTATGTAATTCAAATACCATTGGTGATGAATACCATTACATTTTAATTGTTCAGCTTTTGAATGAATGAATGAATATTTTATTTGCGAAGGCATAAATAATATGCTATGGCAATACATAAACAAGTATATACAATGTGACAAAACAACAGATAGCAGAGAACAATACATAACATAATAAAGGTACAATTAATTCACAATACATGATCTAATTTTCCAAGAACATTTCAGATAGTTACACTGTTTAATTGTGATTGATTTTGATTTTGCTTGAAGTAAATGAAAAAGTTTTAAATTATTTGGCCAAGAACAATAATATTTTGGCAAATGTTCTTGTCCGTCACAATTCTGTAAGCTGGACATACAAGTATAAAGTGGTATTCATTTTCAATACAAGCCATATTGCAGCATGTACATAGACGCAAATGTCTAGGAATATTTTTATATCGCCCTAATTCCTAAATTCAGTTTCAAAGTACCACTTCTCAATTTTGTAAGTAAGTTACTATTAATAAAAAAATCTAAATAATTCTCTATTACAAAGTCTGTTTTGGGGTGTTTATAAATACACAGTTTTTCACAATCATTTATTGATGCATACCTAGTTTGTAAATACTGGTCCTTTATACGAGTTTTTATAACATCTAACTGTATATTTACATAATTCTGTGCAGTCCAAACATAGATCAAACCAAGATTAAACAATAAATCACGAACACTAGACGCCCAGTTCTTTTTACCCTTGTTTGCATCTTCTAATAAAAGTTGATAAACATCATAAACAATAGGTGGCTTATTTACAATAATATGAAGCCAATATTTCAAAATAATTTGTTTTCTTGAGACATGCATAGGCAAATGACCTATAATTTCACCACACAAAAAACTTATAGGAACATTTTTACCTAGTTTTAAAACAAATCTACAGAAACGGTTGTGTATTTGCTCTATATCATTTGCACGGTGAAAACCCCATATTTCAGATGCGTAATTCAATACGGAACCAAGCATACTATCAAACAGTAAACATTCTTGACTTGTGGATAAAAACACATGTTTCAAAGAGTTCAGAAGTGACGAAAGCGCTCTTGATCCCTGTTGAGATAATCTTTTTTGGGTATATAAGAATGTTCAATTATAATGAAGTAGCATACCCAAATACACGTAAGAGTCCACTATCTGTAGTTCTTTACCTTCATACATGAAACTGAAGTTAGCTGGCTATCTTTTGACAGAGACTTATAATACGTATAATATGTATTATATGTCTCTGCTTTTGATAACTGTAGAATACAATGTATTGCATTTTACTATAGAAATAGACTAAACACATTGAAGTTTTATGACTTAATGAATTCAAAAAAAATGTACAGAACTGAACGAACTATGCAGTAATTGAACTTTTCTGGGTGAACAATTGTGAATGCCTCTATCTACTTTTGTACATTATTTATTTATGTAATTGTATTGAAATATGTATAATTATCTCTATACCTTTATAATTTGGTTTGTGAGAATAAAGATATATATATGATTACTGTTTTTATACATCAATAACTTTATCAAACTCTCCCGGTACATGCATGCATTTTGGAAAGTAAGACTTGAAAGGGTTGTCGGGCTTTGCAAACCCAATCAGCTATTTATGGTCAATTACCAACTCTTCCAATATATACATGTGTATATGTCGTATATAGCCCTTCGTCACATACTCATAATGGGGAAAACAAATATTTATCATGCAAATTGCAAAGAACGGATCATAATTGTGTTTGTATAAAACGACGAGTCTGAAAGCCTGCTTAGCTTGACAAACTTATATAATGAACCGCAGTCATAGAAAATCGCTAGATAATTTGAATATACAAATTTGAATTTTATCTTACCTCCTAAAAATCATTGATATTTTTCTGCCATACTATTGTCTTATTTACAAAAAATACAACGTAAATAAGCTGTCGTGTCATTGCCTTCCGGTGTTAGAGGACAATAAACGTATTTTATGTATAAATCACGATCAATCAACTGGTCATTAATTACACAGTATTGACATCCGAATGCATTTTAGGGATTTTTTTTTTAATTGTTCAGTTTCCCATAGATTTACCCACAGCCCGTGAGTGCCCGATGATAGGGATTAGTTATCTATAACCCCCTCATCTATGCGGCGATAACGGAATAAAACTAGTGTAAAGAATAACGCAGGGTTATAAATAAATAAAGAAAAGAGAAAAAGAACGAAACAATAAAAAAATAATAGAGAAGAATGGGGTGCTAAGATAAAAAGGATACAGCTGAAAAAACGGATGTGCCGCTTTACTGCCCCCGGTTTATAATAAGTTTTCTACCGGTAGAGCCAAACTTCCAAACTAATTCTTGTATCTATAAACTGAACTGAGACTACTATATCATAGTAGTCTCAGCTATAAATGATTATGAATTTCGTAAATGTTTTACGATATCTGTGGTAACGAAATCATTGACTTAAATTACCAGTTCGTAAAACATTGAATATGTATGTTGGGTTTTGTCTGATTGCAAGCTTCTAATCAGCGGATATTATATTCTCTGAGTCTCAACGGGCATTTTTACGTAGAGTTAAACAATATTTAAGATTTTTGAAGTGTGCGAAAGGTACTGTACTGTCATTTTGGAGACGGTCAACCGGGGCTCCGACATTCGAAAAAAATATAATTTGCTTGATGGAAATTTAATTTTGATGAACTGTATGAACTATAGTTGTTTTAATGTCTGTGTCATTTTGGTCTCTTGTGGACAGTTGTCTCATTGGCAATCATACCACATCTTCTTTTTAATATGAAATGTTTTTTCTAATACGTTTCTGCTTCAAGACTTGGTAACGAAAACATTCTATATGTAAGTATTAACCAATCAAATTATAAAAATGATAAATGCATCCAAACTTTTTCTATAGAATGGGTAAGCTCCGGGTAAATAGATCAAAACTGTCAGACAACAGCGATATAAGATTTAAAAAATTCGTAAGGGTTCCGTGGAACCCAGTGTCTCGCCTACTTTTGCTGTTAATCACAGGCTCAACAAAAATGAGGAAAAAAATCAATAAAATTATTCCTGTTGATACTATCTTTTGATCGTAAAAAGCTTCTGTCCAGGTTTGGTAAAAATCCAAGATAGTTTATGAATCTAATAAATGTTTTAAAACTTTAACTGCAGACTGTATGTAATGTTAACTGGAAGAAAAACTAAGTCCATTTATAAGTAAAATACAGATACACAGGTACAAAATTTTAACAAAATTTCCTTCTCGATACTAGCTTTTGATCATAAAAAAGCTTCTGTCCAAGTTTGGTACAAATCCAAAATGGTATAGGAAAGAAGAAAGTTATTAAAAAAATTCAAACTTTAACTACAAAGTGCATGTGTTGTTTCCTGGCAGAAAATCTAAGTCCATTTAAAAGTAAAATACTGAAAAAATTGAAATTTATTTTTTAAAAATTTACTTCTGGATACTATCTTATGATCATAAACAAGCTTCTGTCCAAGTTTGGTAGAAATCAAGTATAGTTTAAGAAAGTTATTAAAATTTCAAAAACTTTAACCACAGAGTGAATGTAATGTTTCACGGCAGAAAAACTAAGTCCATTTATAAGTAAAATACGGAAAAAATGGAAATTTATTTTTAAAAAATTTACTTCTGGATACTATCTTATGATCATAAACAAGCTTCTGTCCAAGTTTGGTACAAACCCAGGATAGTTTACGAAAGTTATTCAAATTTTAAAAACTTTAACCACAGAGAGAATGTTATGTTTCCCGGCAGAAAAACTAAGTCCATTTATAAGTAAAATACTGAAAAAATGGAATTTTATTTTTACAAAATTCACTTCTGGATACTATCTGATGATCATAAACAAGCTTCTGTCCAAGTTTGGTAGAAATCCAGTATAGTTTAAGAAAGTTATTAAAATTTAAAAAAACTTTAACCACAGAGTGAATATTTGTGGACGCCGCCGACGACGACGCCGACGCCGACGGAAAGTAGGATCGCTATGTCTCGCTTTTTCGACTAAAGTCGAAGGCTCGACAAAAAGCGGCACTGAAAAAACCAATCGTTGCTACCAGAATTTTCCCATGTACCTTTTCTGATATATATAGTCTTACCTGTTTGAAAGTTTAAAAGTTATTGTTCCTATAGAAACCCAAATATATTCATTATCACAATGTTGGATTTTTTATTTGACTGTACAATCGCTTACAAATTCTCTATACAATCACTTGGGTCTTTCCTGTGCAATTGCTTGGCCAACTTCAAAAGTTTGGTATTTTTTACTAGAAAGTAGAAACTATCTTAGTTGGGTTGGTGTCTTTGATTCGTAATGCAATGATTGGAAATATTCTAAATAAAAACTGGCTTATCACTGGTATTATATTTTAATTGAAAGACGTGCACACCAAATCTAAAGAGATTCGGAAACAATATTGTTTTATATTAATCCGTCTCATTGACATCAGAAAAAAGGAAATTAATACAATTCAAATGGTTGAAAATGTCACCAGGATATGTGTTTCAAGGCTGAACCAATCAAATCCGAGATAATAAGGAATTCATTATATGTCAAAGAGGGTTTTGATATTTTAATCATCGGGAACAGAAGAGTTTCAAGTGCATGTTTATGTTTTCGGGCACATAAAAAAATTATGACACTCAATAAGGAAATGTTTCCCGGTATCTATTCTGCCACATTAATGAACAGATTTTACATTCCACGAGATGTCTAAATATAAATATAAATGTTCATTAAAACAATTACAATCCAATGCAAAATATGTCTGGGTGAGGTTTTTTTATATATATTATATGTTACGATTTTTTAAAATATTTATTTGGTCTTTTTATTAAATTTTGATATATATCTCGATCACACATTCGAAAATGTCCAGTAAGGATGCTTGAAGTGTATTATTTTGTAGTGCTGGTCGTGTGATTTACTAGAGACATATATAAACATATGTCATTTGCTTTACAGAGCTTACTTGAGGTGAGGTCTAAACTTTACGGAGTGGTTCTCGCTAATATGACTACCATGAAAAGTACATGCATTTCGGTTAGAAAATATATAAATTATAGATAAGAAACTGCTGTGAATCAAAACATTTCAGAAGACAGAATTATTACTACCACAACATTGAAAACATAGATATTTTGAGAGAATATCTTTATTGAAGTTATCATCTTGCAGATGTCAGGAAACATTTTCTTTTTTTCTATCGAGACTTCGCTTCACACTTTTACATAAGCACGGTGGGTATGGTTGTCCTGCGAGAGAACGTTCTGTGCTGGTGATTCGGTCCTGACGGGTGCTGGTGATCAATGAAAAAATGTAAACAAAGACGAAAATGATGATTTTTGACGTTTTCACTCATAAAAAATGGGAAGAAAACAGTTGAGATTTTTCAATTTTGTTTCTTATGGGTTCATATGTAAACCTTTAAAAAGTTGACCCTCTAAACTGTTTCAGTAAACGTAACACAAAAATGCTCATTTTCAGAAAATCTCGAACTGAAAAAATAAAACAAAAATGCTCATAGAGTCCGCTTTCTATACCGAAATCCACACGACAAAACTATTTTGTGAAAAAAACATTGCAATTTATTAAAATTTAGCATTTTCTCAATTTATGCATGTCCTGATACTGTGCTGGTGGGTCCTGTCATTGTACTGGTGGGTCCTGATACGGTGCTGGTGATTTTGGATAAGAAACTGGTCATATTTGAAACAAATGTTAAAAAATCAATTAATTTGGGAAAATAATTGTTGTCAATAGGATCTATGACTCCTATTTTAGCTCTTGTGCATCCATTTGGCTGTTTAATATGTGTTTTTAAATGATCGTAACTTGTATTACATTTTTACATAAAAGGGCAACATCTTTCGTCCAATATCAGATAACAATATATAGTATCTAAAATAAGAATAGTTTTATTAAGATAGTAAATGCCCCTTACTTACATTGATGCTTCAACAATGATCCAAGCCCATGCCGCATAGACATGTTTGTTAGCGCTCCCCACTTCTCTTTTTCTACTAAATACAATAATGAACTATAAATAATAATGCTTTGCAAGAAGTTTCCCCATGATATATGTACAAAATTATATTTCTATTATTCATTGTCTGTGCTGTTTTGATACTATTGCAGTTTACACATTTCGTAATTGACAGGCCACAGAAGGGGTCATAAACCATACACGAAAAGATAAAATATTGATTTAAGTACTTAATTTACATCTCTGAACCCCCACCCCGGCTTGTTTTTTAGGAGGGTGTCTGAAAATGGTCGATTACAGACAGCCGAGTACGCATTTCACTTAAAAGTGTATTTTAGTTGGGTATTTTTTCCATTTACTCATTTTCAATTATAATTAAGGCACATTTGATTTTTATTCATAAAACTATTTAAATATAGAAAAGTAGGACACATTGTTCACTTCCTCCCCCGTAATTCTTTATCAAAAATATTTATTTATTTTGGAATTTTGAAATGAAAAAGCTAAGAAATCTTAGTTTTGTTAGTGTTCTCTAGGTTATCTCGTCTTCATTCTCTGACATATTCTAGTCGGCCCTTTCATAAAATAGTGAAATTTGTTTTAGTGTTCTATCGAACTTTCGAAAAAAATACCTAATAACCGTTCAGACAAAAAAAATATGTTGAAAAAAATCTTACAGATACAGCAAGTGATTTTTAATAGCTATAAGATACATTTTTCTTTTAAAATATAACTTTTAAATCTTACTGGAAACTATTCCAAGCTAAAAACTTTCACTGTAACCTCGCTCTAACTTATCCCACCTCCCCCCATAAAAACACAAACAAACAAACCCTCAACAATATTGTCATTCTTATAGTCAGCACTCGATTGTTCACAAACAAATGTGTTTTAAGCTGTTAAAGACATATGATTCAAACGCTCAGAAAGTCCTTTGTTCTATATTTTTGCTCTCAATTTTTATGCAAAACCTTTTACATTTTTATTATATGGGTTATTGTTGAAGGTCGTACGATGACGTGAGGTTGTTAACACATACTTCCTTTTGTTTCTTATGGAAATTTGTCCATTGACAACAAACATACCACATCATCTACTTTATATAAGTATTGTATAAATTACAACATATTTTGGTGATCTTGCAAAATGATCGTAATCCCGAAATTCGTAAACATATTATTTTATTAATTGTGACTGTTTATTTAACGCATCATGTAAATGTAGCGGAATTTGATGAGACTGTTATTAAAGTGAGAGGGTTAGCGCTATAGAACCAGGTTTAATCCACCATTTTCTACGCCAATAAATAAGATTACAGTTAATCTTTAAAAAAAATAATAAATAGGGGTATTTTTTCTCTCATCGTAATAACAGTAAACAGATTCACAACAATGTTAATTTCAGGAAAGCAGACAACAGTTAATTATTCAATAACAGTACAGCATCAATGATCTTGAATATATGCCACTTTTAACTAAAATATAAAGGCACAGAACCAGGACATAGGAGCACAGAACCAGGACCGTTTTCTATGGAACGCCATGACTGCCTTATGTTAATGATCAACATTATATTCAGTGCTCACACCATTATATGCAGTGCTCACACCATTATATGCAGTGCTCACAACATTAAATAAAGTGCTCACAACATTATATTAGGAGCTCACAACATTATATTAAGTGCTCACAACATTATATTAAGTGCTCACAACATTATATAAAGTGTTCACAACATTATATGCAGTGCTCACAACATTATATTAAGTGCTCGCAATATTATATTAAGTGCTCACAACATTATATTAAGTGCTCACAACATTATATTAAGGGATCACAACATTATATACAGAGCTCACAGCATTATATGCAGTGTTCACACCATTACATGCAGTGCTCACAACATTATATAAAGTGTTCACAACATTATATTAAGTGCTCACAACATTATATGAAGTGCTCACAACATTATATGAAGTGCTCACAACATTATACGTTTTTTGTTGTATGATGAGATAAATGAATGATGAGATCATTCGGTAAACTTCGTTTTTTAGCGGAAATTACCGAATCCATAATTGGTAAATTACGGTAATTAATGCCCAGCAAACACATTTAAACAGTTATTGTTATCTGTTATCATTAAGGGCTTTTTTAGCAGTATACACTATTTAAAACTGATTGAAATAAGTAAGTTAAGAAGTATGATCAATTTAACACAAATTTATTCCACACCATTTTAAACTTATTTTGAGGATCAGTTTCACCATATTCACAACTTAATATGTATATATATTTAAGTGTTTAATAAATTGCTTCGCCGAATGCAGTTGGATACGACCACAGAGGTCCAACCCTAAACCGTTCGGACAAAAATGGACACACTATTCACGCTTGATTCAGGTCTGAATTTGGAATGTAATTAAATATTTGACACATAATAAATTTCTGACACAGAATAACTGTAGTCAAAGAACTAAAAATTGGTTATATAATTTGAATTTATACTTAACTTTTTGCTTTTGCACTACGCTGTTGCGAATTGCCCCACCCCCTCCAAAAATTAAAAAAATACCCTCATTTTTGTTTTGTGCAATATACTATGCTGTTGCATACTGACCCCATCCTCAAGAAAAGAAAAATGTATCCCCCACTTTTTTCTTTTTTATTTCTGAAATCTGATATGGGAGAAAAAAAATCTTTACACATAATTTTAAAGCAGTGTAAAGGAGGTAATCAAACATGTCTGGATTACCTCAATATATTTGGATTACCTTCCTTACACTGGTTTCAAATTGTCTTAATTGACCATTAACCAAGAAACCCTTGTTTTTCCCTCTTTTTTGCCTCTAATTTTGAAACGGTTTGAGCCATAACACCTCCCTCCACCTACCCCTCCGAGCAAATCTTAACCATCCCTTTTGTAGTTTGGAAATTTGTGGTATAATTTTAGAGAGATTCATACATGTACACTTAATGACTGGAAACTACAAAAAATGTTTATTTCGACCCCCTTTTTGCCCCTAATTCCTAGACAGTTAAGACCATAACCCCCCAAATCAATCCCAACCTTTCTTTAGTGGTTATGTTCCAGACCGTATGAGTATTTGGACCGTACGCGTACGGTCTGTCAACAAAAGTTCCGAACAATCTTCAACCTTGCAAATTAAATACTACCAAGCTAAAATCGAATGTACAATCAAGTCTGAAGGATCTTTTTTATATTCGATTTCATTGGTTTTTAAGGTGGTTGATATGTTGTGGTTCATTGGTGTTTATGTCTGTGGTTTTATTCAAGATATATATATATATATATATTCTTAAAATAACAAGTGTGTTAACGCATGCGGAAGAATATCTCAAGAACGTTTTGCAATTTCCCATGCAGACTGAGGTATCGGTCTTTTCTCTCTCTCTCAAGTACCGATAACTCTGCATGGGAGATTAAACGTTTGTTGGGAAAATATGCCTCCATTACCTTATAGTGTAAGATTTGAACAAAATAATTTGATTGATATCGTTGAAAAATTGAATAAAATTGTTTGCACTTTGCGCGAAAAAAAATCTGACTCAAGCAAAAACCATGACCCTCCTTGAAGTTAAATTGTTGCTCCCTGACAGACAGCCTTTTCTTTGAATTGCATTTATCGGTAACAAAAACGTTAACTCTATAAACTGTAAAACGGAAATGTAAGGCAATGGCTATTTTGTCAGCTGTTGGAAAACAGGAGCAAAATAGCCACTGTCTTCAATTTTTTGTTTTACAGTTCTGGTTAGTCTCTCTATAATTAGTGTATATTATAGTACGTACACACATTTCAGAATGGACGAACAGCAAAGAAAAATAATGCAAAGAAAGTTAGACTACAACAGAAAGTGGATAAAGGCTAGTCGAGCTCTAAATCGGAAACCTACACGGGAAACTGCAATAAGTTCGTCCGACAGTGATAATGCCAGTCAAACAACTACGTCAAAGTATATCACAACCCCTGACATACCCATTATTGCCAACGAAAATATGTCAGACGAAAATGAAGAGTGTAGTACAATGTATTTCACTCAAGACACCCATATAAGTCTAAATGACAATACTTCAAACTGGGATATAATAGACGAAGATAATGCGATTGATTACGATTCTGAATCCGAAACTGAATCTACATACACGGACACTTTGTGCGACGATTTGGCTGCTTGGATTTACGAATTTCAGATAAAACATAATGCTGTTGACAATTTGTTAAAGATTTTTCAAAAACATGGTCATTCAGACATTCCTTCAACCGCTAGAACACTTCTTAAAACAAACGCAATATTATAACTGAAATGAAATCTGGAATGGAATATCTATATTATTCATTGTCAGACCAATTGATTAATGTCATAGATAAATATCCACAAGAAGTTCGAGATAACATAACAAATTTAGAAATTTTATTAAATATTGATGGATTATCTCTTTTTAAAAGCTCCTAAAAATCCGTGTGGCCAGTACTTTGTGCACTTCACCTTGACCCTTTGCTAATTTTCCCAGTTGCTTTGAGTTATGGTCCAACAAAACCTGCAAATCTTGATTTTTTACATGATACCATAACTGACTTGGACAATATAATGCACAATGGACTAATGTACACTGGAGTTTACATTAAAATAAAATTAAGATGTGTTGTTTGTGATGCTCCTGCAAAATGTATGGTAAAAGGAGTAAAACTGTATTCGGGGTACTTTCGGTGTGATAGATGTGATCAAAGAGGAAACTTGTTCGGACGTATGACTTATCAGGACACTGATAATTTAAGTCTTCGTACTACAAATGATTCTATCCGCAGACAAACTAATCGTGAGCATCATAATCGGGACTCCCCCTTTTGCACTTTAGACATTGATATGATTGCACAATTTCCCATTAATTACATGCATCAATGCTGCTTAGGGGTAATGAAGAGACTTATTTTGATTTGGATTAGAGGGAAAAAAGAAGTTAAAATGTCCGCATTGCATTCAGAACAAATCAGCAATCGATTACAAGGTCTGCAAAGATTCATACCGCGCGGATTTGTACGGAAGCCAAGGAGTTTGAGCGAAATAGACAAATGGAAAGCAACTGAGTATAGACAATTTTTACTATACACGGGGAAAATTGTCTTAAAAGAGATATTAAGGGAAGATTTATATTTACATTTTATGACATTTAGTGTTGCCATTTGCATTTTAGCCTCCAAAAGTCTACTGCAACAACATCACAAGTATGCAAATGCGCTTTTGAAATATTTCGTTGAAATGGGACGTAATTTATATGGTCCAGAATTCATTGTGTATAATGTACACAGCATGCTTCATATCACATCAGATGCTGTTAAATTTGGAAGTTTAGATGCATTTTCTGCTTTTCCATTTGAGAACTTCATGCAACAAATAAAACGAATGGTTCGGTCAGGGAAAAATCCAATTGTTCAAATACCGAAGCATTTGGATGAAATTGAAAATGTTAAGCAAGCTTCTTAATCTGCCTAAGAAACCATTATAGAGATAAAAAGACCGAATAACTTCTAAGTAATTTCCGATTCGTCGTGTTGTGAAGTAGTAAGCTCTACTAACATTGACGATGGAAATAACTATAAAAAAACTAATGTGTAGATTTTATGAAAGATGTGAACCACTTGATGATAAGCCCTGTAATCTTGGCATAATTGGTTCCTATAGAGGAATTGATAGACATTCACGGATGAAGATAGTATCTCCAGGAATTCTGAAACAGAAGGCTATAATGATAGAAAAGGGCAATGGGATAAAAATATTTCTCAGTTTGCTACATCATTAAATTTCCATGTTGTAACCCGTGATAATGCGGGTCTGTGACTGAATTTAAGAATAAAACTATGCGTAAGCCTAATTTAAATATTGGTATTGTCATCTGATAAAGTCAAGCCAATTATAAGATGCACAGTTTTCTCTGCTTTCAACATCTTTCTGTTTGAACCCGTCGACCTGGAACTTATCAATTATTGGTATTATTAATTTTATTTGGAAAACAAAAGGGCCTGGAAAGGAGTATTTCTTAATCAACAGCATTGTCCTTAATTATGACTAAATAAAGTTGAATTCTTTGATTCGCTGTTTTACGTCATTCCGGCTATCAAATTGAAAACTGTACATGCTGTACCTATACGCCTTATTTTAAGTCCTGATTTTTATTATTCGTATTGTCATCTTAGAAACTCATACTGATTAAAATACTACAATCGGGAATAATGTGACAATGATTGAATTTAGTAGTGTCAACCCTGTGATTACGACCCGTGTATATACTAGTAGCAAAATCCTAAATACAGCGTTTGGTGGTGCGCCTGTCAGATGCGGAACCTACAGATAAGGTAATAGGTAACAGGTGAATATACTATTGGTATCGGTATCGGATACGACCCGGAACTTCTTAATTATTGGCAATATTAATTATGTGGAAAACAAAAGGGTCTGGAGTGGTGTAATGAGTGATGACGGCTGACAAATTGGACCTTGTAATTTTAGTATTATAGATATATAAAAGAGCACAGAAAAGAATTTTTATATGTTGATTATAATTTTTTCTTCAGAGGGTGATGGAATATGCCATCGTAGAGTTTGTGGATCCCGAAGACATAACCATGATAACAGTAGACATTGTCCATAAAACCTGGTTGAAAAGTATACAAGATGTAAGTTTCAAATAAATATAATCTTAGTTATATTTTTATTTTCGAATCAGACACAGTAAGAAGACCAAAATGTCAGTAAACGTGGATGACGAAAAACTGGGAACATCAATGTGACAAATGTTAAAAAAGAAACCACACAATCAGAAAAAAAAAATGAAATAAAAAGTTAAAAAAAAAGCGAGCACCACAAAGCAATATACAATTTAAATTTGAGTATTTTTTTACGGATTACTTTGGATTGATGTTAAAACCAGATCGATTTATTTCGTTTCTTTTATACTATGTGCAAAGTACAATATCATGTAAATATATCAAAGCTTTAAGAAGTTGCATATGCATATTCAAATTCTTTAATATTACGTATTCTATTGTAGGCTATGTTTACCTACTGGCCCAAACTAGGAGCTTCAAAACAGACAAAGGTTGGGACAATCCAAGATCCACAGACGTGGATACTGTACAAAATCAGTGTACTATCAACAACAGGTACAACTACACGCAGTCTATATGGTGTTAATATCTTAAAAACACAGAAAATGCAACACTTTCAATTATTTGTTTTCTATCTTGAAAGAAAAGGTTTTTTTCAAAATGTATGTAAATGTTCCTTCAAATTAGTTTTTTTGGCTTTAAATTATGAAACCGTTATTTATGATTTGTTGTTTCAGTGGATGAGATCATCGGTTGAGTACCAAATGATGGTTTAACTAGTTATCTTAACAGATAAGCTTGCAACTTTATTAATTTAGGAAATTACATAATTCATTTTTATATTCATTTTTTCTTATTTATTAAATAGAGGATTATGAAACAGCAGCAAGACGATGCAAACTAGCAGAGTATACCTCTCATATAGAAACAGAGGAAGAGGAAGAGTAAGAGAAAGAAAAGACGACACCAAAAAGGAAAACCAGCCAACCGAGTCGATATGATGATTATGACTATGGTATATCGTTTTCTTTATCTATATGGACACATTTAATTACATAAATAGTACAATCTGAACCAACATATTCAATGAAGTTCTCTAAGTATTTATTACTTTCTACTAAGAGTTTTGTTTGAATACTCATCTTGCTCATGTGCACAATATTATTTTTGTATTCTTGATCAATTACAATATCCATGGATCTTCACAGAAGAAAATTCAGTAATCAACATAATACTAATAGACTATTTTGGTGAATTGTTTATATACTTGTTCCTTACATTTCCAGAAGAAGAGCAGGGTTGTTCAGCCAGTAGCAGGAAAGCGAAGATTTCAAAGTCTAGCAGTGGCATGCATCGAGTAACAAGTAAGCGTTATTTTCTTCAATTAAGCGGGGCTTTAAATAATTCAGATGGTAGATTAATGTGTAAATTTGCTAAAAAATATGGTAAAAATTCCTGTCCGTACTGTTTAGATAACATACATGATATAAACTGATAGGAAGTAAGCATTGCACATATGTGTTTTGAATATAGTATTTACCAATTATGGACTTTTGACGAGATCCATAAGTTGTATATATGGTGGACCTGTTCAGATAAAATTGACCGAGAACGAATCCGGGTGTCAATTTAATCTAACAAGTCCATGGATATAATCAATACTCTATTTATGTATTTTATTCAATATTGTTAAACAAATATGAAAGTGGTCAGGTGTTCAGTCTTCATAATCCTTTATAGAGACAGTATAACCATGTTTTAGGGGATGAAGTCAAAATCTTTGCTCAGTTCTTGGAGCACAAAAATCGTGCTCGAAACATGAAATCCAAAAATATGCATATCTTTATACACAGGAAATGGAGCTGGTTGCTGTATAATTGATATCTTTTGACAGTAAATCAGTTCTAGTTTCATGCTTGCAAAGTATATTTAGTTTTGCATTTTATTTTTTTGTAGGTAATACTACGGATGAAAGGTCAGTGCCTTCCTCATGTTCCTTGCTCTGTCCACCAATTGGTACCTCTACGCCAAGAGGCAGAAAAGATCCCATATGTTACGGTAAGCGGTGTTGTTTGGTATGTCTCTGGCTAAACACATGTATATGAATCGACATGTCAGTCAACTTTTTTTTTATCTTATTAATTCTAATTTAAGTCAATGAAGCTGTTCGTACCAATTGAAAAATGCAAACCCAATGATGATGTAAATACATTTATGATATAATTCCAGATGGTAGATCTCTTTCACCAGAACCCATGGAGTGTAGTGCATCTGTATTAGCTATAGACAGTCGTCCTCATTCGCGTAATGAGCTAGTTAATGCAGAAGCCCCTATTCCACCTATTGTTCGGATGTCCCGACAAGAGAGAAAAGACAACACCTCTATGGAGAAGTTGGACTCTATACAGAAGGATCAACAGGAAATATTGAGTCTCCTGAGAAAGCTTAATGTTGCAGGTAGTGGAGCTGCAGATATTCAGGCAGAGGAGCAATCTGCAGTAGACTTCAACTTGATTGAGTCTGTACTGGAGATGGAGTCCTTCTGCTTTAGGTTGCAGGACGACCAATCTTTCAAGAGGAAAATGGTAATTAGATTTTTCACAATCGAATTTGTCAGTTTTTTTCTAGTTATTAATATGGTCATGCATCTGTTATGCTCTTTTATAGATACGGCGTTTTATCGCACAGCTGGTAAAATCACAAAATTACTGAACTTAGAGTTTTTCGGCCTCACCCCCTATGAATTTTTAATACTTATCCTCTATGGATCCAGAGGGCGTCAATAGCGAACCATATATAACTTATAATGGCGTGTGCAGTTTCCTAGTTAGTTAGCAACGATATAGAAATCCAGTTTTCTAAAAAATACAATTCGTTTATCTAATCACATCTTACTTTTTTTTCCAACCTGATTTAAAAATGATAGATTTGACAAAAATTTCGTTGATGTAGGACATATATAATAAAAGGCCTGACTACTTTAGTTTAACACTTTATATGAGGAGTTCAAGTTAAACGAAAGTGTGAAGGACTGGCACACACAACAAGGTTAATACATTTTCCCCGATGTAAAAAGAAAATTAGAATAGTGCATTATAACGGTTTAATTTCTTGTTCTATTCAACAGGTGAAACAGCTGAGTGCCCTAGGTGGTTTTTCTAGTGGCGACACCATCAGGAGAATGTTGAAAACCATTGGCACCTTAGGATTGTGGTCCAAATACAGTTTGAAGGGGAAAAAGGGGAAAATAGCAGTTCAACCTTTACCAGTGTGTGCAGTAATGATAAGTAAGTAAACATGCAAATTTTATCACTGAATAATTTGACTTTGTATGTAAAGTAGTACGGTGACCGAGTAAGGAAAAGTAGCGTATTTAAGGAGTTTAATTGTCATTCGGACTATACGGCTAAAAATCACAGTATTGACAGTTCAAAGGTTAAACTTAACATTTTGACTTGTCGTCAAAAAATCGTACGGTGCAATTTTCGTAAAATGGGCTTTGAAGTACGTTAGTTTACTTGAACGAAAATTCGACTAAGAAAAGTTAAACCATTAAACATTGTAAAATAACATCCGTGATATGATTTCTGTTATTATATACATTGTTGTTACACCTTATTCGTGTTATTTTAACGATTTCAAATAAAGTTAAGCAAAATTAATTCGTTATTAAAGAGTTTTTGTAACAGTTTTACACTACGAATACTTTGCATTTAATAGAGTACGTTCCAATTTAATTCCATTTTTTTTTAACGCAAAATGTAAAAGAATTAATATCTTTATCATGATATTTCATACATTTGTACCTTTGTTAATCAATTATATCAGATGCATTTGTCTCAGAAGCACTATTTCAGCAATTCAAGCCAGACAAAATTCATAACGGTCATATGACGGAGCTATTCGAAGCTCATATGCAGCCCCTTATAGATATAAATAAGCAATTGGGATGTGATGTATTACTTAAATTTACATACTGGGATATGTTCCTTGAAGCAGTAGACATTTAGCTGTCAAAAGTTAGAGCAGAACGAGAGGGTAATTGGTCTCTTCCTTGAGATCGTCATCTCAAATGTAACCAACCGTACCGCACGAAGATGGCTACTCGATATGCTTCAATTTTTCTGAGAAAATTCGATCACCTTTTATAAATGGCTACTTTGCTTTTTAGACAGATTCCTGGACATTTTAACTGTACTATGATATGGCAACAGAAAAGACATATATAAAAGCCTCAATTGGCGGATTCGGTGGCACTGTAGGCATAACAAATCAAAAGTCTGCGCTTGTTATAAAGACACTTACTAGACATTTCATAGAATCCATAGTCGTGTAATGCTTAAAAGGGATGGAATTGCTGAAATTTATGCAAATTCACAAGAAGAAACACAGCCAACAGCAACGAAAAGAGATGAAGAGCTTGTTATTTCTATTGTGAACCATCTAAATGATCCATGACTGATCCCTTTGGTGTGGAATCACACCCTCAATGTCTTATCAATATCTCTTCTTAAATGCATGTTTCATGATATATTCGAGGTTCTTTGCTCACAGTTGTTGAGAGGGGCTTGAACATGTCTAAACATTTTATCACTAATGCTCTTTCTTAAGATCACAAGGAGGTTTTTGAAGTCCAAAATCAAAGTCAAACACAAACCTTTAATCTAAATCGGGGGAAATACTTCCAGGTCGCATAAATCAATAGCTTGTGATTAGACGTGCACTGAATTCGGAAGGATGTAGAGATGATGTTATCATAGAAAATGTGTTGTCGCACCCATTCCATTATCCCCTTTTCAAAATGAAGGCACCATGAGAAAATCATGCAAGGTAGATTTTGTGAAGCAATCCGAATCTTAAGTCTCTTGTGCACTTACCCTACCTCCCTTTATACCGTCACTCACAACTTACATAAGAGATGGTATGGCATTGGTTCAATTTATTAATGCTACAAAAGGTCAAACATACGGCGACATTGCAGCTTACTATTAAAAGAATATGTCCCAATGAATTTCTCTGGCGCACATAGTAGCACATGTTTTGATCGCTACCACACGAACAACTCTATAAAGTCTGCCGAAAGGGAACGCCGCACAGAGACTACATGCAGCTTCCATCAAAGTGTATCAGATTATTGAGGGGAGAAGTATTTCTAACTGGAAAACGTTGACTAATCCCAGAAGATTCCACCTTATGTGAGCTTTACATAGTCAGTAGGTTTGTTAATTCCGAAATTATAAAAGTTATTACAACACTGTTCATGTCTGTCGTAGCTTGTTCAGCACTCAAGAGCAGGCCTATACACAATGCCTTAAACTTTGACACAGAGTTTAGGGAAATGTGAACATACGGACCTCTTATACAATTGTAATTGTTCTGTGTGTTCGCTACTATAAAAAAAATAGGTCACACACAAGCGAGTTGTGGTTGCAGATGTGGAACATTAGCAGTGTAAATGATGGGCGGAGATTTTCACCCATTCTATAACTATGTGTCTGTCTTAGCCTAACAATTTGTTAACTATTGCCTGCTGCACATGTAATTACCGGGTGCGACGCAACTTCGTCTCTGTTTGGAAAAAGTATACAATTTGTCTACAAGTCTTCAGAGGACACGCACGACTATTTCAGTTGTTTTTAGAGTTTCGGTAATATTGACAATAATGAAGCCCTTGTTATGGCATAAAAGATAATTTCAAAGGTTTATGATCAGAACTATCTCTTTAAAACAACTCCATCATAATAATTATTCAAGTTTGCTACTAGTAAAGTTGTTGGCATGACACGGGTTATGTTCTTCTCATAAATGTTATGATGGTATGATACTAAACCCCTAACGGGAAGGATTGTGCCTGATGTTCATATGATGAAATCATAATCTTTCAGTCAGTTTAACTGAAGTCTGGAGCTGGCATGTAAGTTAACTGCTAGTAGTCTGTTGTTATTTATGTATTATTGTCATTTTGTTTATTTTCTTTGGTTACATCTTCTGACATCAGACTCGGACTTCTCTTGAACTTCATTTTAATGTGCGTATTGTTATGCGTTTGCCTTTCTACATTGATTAGAGGTATAGGGGGAAGGTTGAGATCTCACAAACATGTTCAACCCCGCCGCATTTTTGCACCTGTCCTAAGTCAGGAGCCTCTGGCCTTTTTTAGTCTTGTATTATTTTAATTTTAGTTTCTTGTGTACAATTTGAAAATTAGTATGGCGTTCATTATCACTGAACTAGTATATATTTGTTTAGGGGCCAGCTGAAGGACGCCTCCGGGTGAGGGAATTTCTCGCTACATTGAAGACCTGTTGGTGACCTTCTGTTGTTGTTTTTCTATTTGGTCGGGTTGTTGTCTCTTTGACACATTCCCCATTTCCATTCTCAATTTTATTAAGTTTAGTCAGATTAACTTCTTGCGAGACGGCACTGAAACAGATATAGGAAGATGTGGTGTGAGTGCCAATGAGACAATTCTCCATCCAAATAACAATTTAAAAAGTAAACATACTTCGTTTCAAACTAAAAATTTGGACCGCATTACACATTGCTAAACCCCTATCCGGTCACCTTTAGAATACAGTTGGCGTGAGTAAAATGATGCATTACACCCCGTGTATTTTAAAGGGCATATTACAGCAGAATTCTTTCAGGATCTTGTGTCTTCATTGAAAGGAAAATCTGCATGTGAAAGAGTCATGTGTTTGTTCGCTTCAAAACCTTACATGTCCGGATTTTGATCCTGTAAAAGGTCAAAATTATTTAGAAAATTGCAAATCATGTTTCTTGACCATTAACCAGAAGATATAATTCTGTTGTGTGGATCTCTTTAATTGGAATGTTGATTTGTAACTATTTTCGAAGTATTGAGTGATTTTTAGTTTTAATGAATTTCATGAATGATCTTATGCAAAATATGCCTTTATTGCAGTAGGATGCAGGTAAAAAATAATATTCATCATTTATTGATGAGGTTGAATGTCAGACGGCAAGGTAACTATTGAAATTTGAACAGAAAATGTGTTGATCTTGTGTAATAGAACAAGTATTTGAAAAACGCCAATTTTTCAGAAAAAAATCGATTTCTTATTCATTTTTTTTTAATTTTCGAGATTATTCATTGACAATTGATATACGAAAATGTCTGTATCGAGAATTAACCTAAATTGTTATATATTTCTTAAAACTTTGAAAGTATGGAAGAAAAAAAATAAAAACAGAATTTGATCTTTGACCTCATTTTATGCAAAACTGTTACCACATTTCTTTTTGACGACATCGATATTTCAATAGTACTCATTTTTCCGAATCCAATGATATATAATATAGCCATATGGTATGTTTGACGATTAAATCTAAAAAATATTGGGTCTGATCACCGTACTAAAGTAATTAGTTACAACTATAGTATATATGATTTATTACATGTTTTGTAAACATAGCTGTTGTTTGTATATATATATCTTACCTCCTATACATTTCTAGGAATGTGAATGGTTAAAAGCGCCCTCGTGGAGACCGTGTATATTTGATATTAGGTTAGTAGGGAGGCGGGCTTATCTCATTACGTCCCTTTATGTTCCATATAAGGTAGTAGGGAGGCGGGGCTTATTTCATACACGGTTAGTAGTGGCGTTACGTCCCTTTATAAAAACAAACAGTACTGAGAAAAAACGTTAAGGTTTCAACAGACGAAGAAATTGGTGATTCAGATTGAAATAAATTCATAAAACGCATCTAAACCAAACAAGTTATTATTGTTGGTATCTGTTTTTGTTTTTGTTTTCGAAATCCGGATCTGGTGTACTAAAAATATTGCCACCGTATGTTTGTGGTTTAACATCGTGACAACAAGTTAAAAAAAAAATTTCTGTTTAGTTTTCAATTTATATTAAGATCCATTTTGTTACATCTTGTTATCAATTTTATTTGGCAATCGCCAATGGCAGTCAGCAGGGTTAAAGATCATCAGTTGTTCGACCTGTTAGTCAAATGCGTTTTGGTTAAATATACTTTTCACTTTTTTGGTCTTTTGGAAAATGTTGTTTGTGCTGTTTTTAGACCCTTCTACAACGAAATTTGTTTGACATGCACACGTATAAAAATTGCGGTTTTTATCCAACGCAATCATAGATTGGAACGTAGTTTTCAATTTAGACTCGAAAATATATATATATGGTTGGTAGATTCTTATAGACTCTATAGCAGGGTTCAAGCACATCAGTTGTTCGACCTTTTAGTCAAATGCGTTTTGTTGAAATATACTTTTTCACTTTTTTGGTCTTTTGGAAAATGTTGTTTGTGCTGTTTTTAGACCCTTCTACAACGAAATTTGTTTAACATGCACATGTATAAAAATTGCGGTTTTTATCCAACGCAATCATAGGTTTGAACGTAGTTTTCAATTTAGACTCGTGTCGAGTCTAAATTGAAAACTACGTTCAAACCTATATATTTATATATATATATATATATATATATATATATATATATAACTCATCTAAACATCAACCCAACAATGTTAGATCTGTAAATTTGCTTTCGCAAATTTTTGGTTCTTCCCTCGCCGGGATTCGAACCCATGCTACTGTGATATCGTGACACCAAATCGCCTGCACTGCAGCCGTCCCGCTAGACCACACGACCACTTGGGCTCTACAAAATAAAGCTTTCAGTGGCCGTGTGTTTCCTTTCCCCGTCAGTTTTAATCTAGCGGCGTACTACAGTACATGATATATAAGGCATGGATATGTTATTATATATATATATATATGTTGTTTGTGCTGTTTTTAGACCCTTCTACAACGAAATTTGTTTGACATGCACACGTATAAAAACTGCGGTTTTTATCCAACGCAGTCATAGGTTTGAACGTAGTTTTCAATTTAGACTCGTTTACATTTTTTGTTTGGGCATGTATCATATTTTCCCTCCGGTTTATATGATCCGTTCATCCTATATATTGACTCTTAAAATTCAAGAGTTAATCTAAAAATGAGGGTACTTTCTCTAAAAATGAGGATACTTTTTATATGGCCTTCCAAATACCGTTTCGATTCCTAACATCACTGAAGAGACATTTATTGTCGAAATCCGGATATGGTGTACTAAAGAAATATTGACACCGAATGTTTGTGGCACAACATCCTGTCCACAAGTTAACAATTATTTTTTTTCTGTGACGTATTAAATTTATATAAGAATCCATTTTGTTACATCTTGTGATCAATTTTATTTGGCAATCGTCAATTGCAGTCAGCAGGGTTAAAGAACATCAGTTGTTCGACCTGTTAGTCAAATGCGTTTTGTTTAAATATACTTTTTCACTCTTTTGGTCTTTTGGAAAATGTTGTTTGTGCTGTTTTTAGACCCTTCTACAACGAAATTTGTTTGACATGCACACGTATAAAAACTGCGGTTTTTATCCAACGCAGTCATAGGTTTGAACGTAGTTTTCAATTTAGACTCGTTTACATTTTTTGTTTGGGCATGTATCATATTTTCCCTCCGGTTTATATGATCCGTTCATCCTATATATTGACTCTTAAAATTCAAGAGTTAATCTAAAAATGAGGGTACTTTCTCTAAAAATGAGGATACTTTTTATATGGCCTTCCAAATACCGTTTCGATTCCTAACATCACTGAAGAGACATTTATTGTCGAAATCCGGATATGGTGTACTAAAGAAATATTGACACCGAATGTTTGTGGCACAACATCCTGTCCACAAGTTAACAATTATTTTTTTTCTGTGACGTATTAAATTTATATAAGAATCCATTTTGTTACATCTTGTGATCAATTTTATTTGGCAATCGTCAATTGCAGTCAGCAGGGTTAAAGAACATCAGTTGTTCGACCTGTTAGTCAAATGCGTTTTGTTTAAATATACTTTTTCACTCTTTTGGTCTTTTGGAAAATGTTGTTTGTGCTGTTTTTAGACCCTTCTACAACGAAATTTGTTTGACATGCACACGTATAAAAACTGCGGTTTTTATCCAACGCAGTCATAGGTTTGAACGTAGTTTTCAATTTAGACTCGTTTACATTTTTTGTTTGGGCATGTATCATATTTTCCCTCCGGTTTATATGATCCGTTCATCCTATATATTGACTCTTAAAATTCAAGAGTTAATCTAAAAATGAGGGTACTTTCTCTAAAAATGAGGATACTTTTTATATGGCCTTCCAAATACCGTTTCGATTCCTAACATCACTGAAGAGACATTTATTGTCGAAATCCGGATATGGTGTACTAAAGAAATATTGACACCGAATGTTTGTGGCACAACATCCTGTCCACAAGTTAACAATTATTTTTTTTCTGTGACGTATTAAATTTATATAAGAATCCATTTTGTTACATCTTGTGATCAATTTTATTTGGCAATCGTCAATTGCAGTCAGCAGGGTTAAAGAACATCAGTTGTTCGACCTGTTAGTCAAATGCGTTTTGTTTAAATATACTTTTTCACTCTTTTGGTCTTTTGGAAAATGTTGTTTGTGCTGTTTTTAGACCCTTCTACAACGAAATTTGTTTGACATGCACACGTATAAAAACTGCGGTTTTTATCCAACGCAGTCATAGGTTTGAACGTAGTTTTCAATTTAGACTCGTTTACATTTTTTGTTTGGGCATGTATCATATTTTCCCTCCGGTTTATATGATCCGTTCATCCTATATATTGACTCTTAAAATTCAAGAGTTAATCTAAAAATGAGGGTACTTTCTCTAAAAATGAGGATACCTTTTATATGGCCTTCCAAATACCGTTTCGATTCCTAACATCACTGAAGAGACATTTATTGTCGAAATCCGGATATGGTGTACTAAAGAAATATTGACACCGAATGTTTGTGGCACAACATCCTGTCCACAAGTTAACAATTATTTTTTTTCTGTGACGTATTAAATTTATATAAGAATCCATTTTGTTACATCTTGTGATCAATTTTATTTGGCAATCGTCAATTGCAGTCAGCAGGGTTAAAGAACATCAGTTGTTCGACCTGTTAGTCAAATGCGTTTTGTTTAAATATACTTTTTCACTCTTTTGGTCTTTTGGAAAATGTTGTTTGTGCTGTTTTTAGACCCTTCTACAACGAAATTTGTTTGACATGCACACGTATAAAAACTGCGGTTTTTATCCAACGCAGTCATAGGTTTGAACGTAGTTTTCAATTTAGACTCGTTTACATTTTTTGTTTGGGCATGTATCATATTTTCCCTCCGGTTTATATGATCCGTTCATCCTATATATTGACTCTTAAAATTCAAGAGTTAATCTAAAAATGAGGGTACTTTCTCTAAAAATGAGGATACTTTTTATATGGCCTTCCAAATACCGTTTCGATTCCTAACATCACTGAAGAGACATTTATTGTCGAAATCCGGATATGGTGTACTAAAGAAATATTGACACCGAATGTTTGTGGCACAACATCCTGTCCACAAGTTAACAATTATTTTTTTTCTGTGACGTATTAAATTTATATAAGAATCCATTTTGTTACATCTTGTGATCAATTTTATTTGGCAATCGTCAATTGCAGTCAGCAGGGTTAAAGAACATCAGTTGTTCGACCTGTTAGTCAAATGCGTTTTGTTTAAATATACTTTTTCACTCTTTTGGTCTTTTGGAAAATGTTGTTTGTGCTGTTTTTAGACCCTTCTACAACGAAATTTGTTTGACATGCACACGTATAAAAACTGCGGTTTTTATCCAACGCAGTCATAGGTTTGAACGTAGTTTTCAATTTAGACTCGTTTACATTTTTTGTTTGGGCATGTATCATATTTTCCCTCCGCTTTATATGATCCGTTCATCCTATATATTGACTCTTAAAATTCAAGAGTTAATCTAAAAATGAGGGTACTTTCTCTAAAAATGAGGATACTTTTTATATGGCCTTCCAAATACCGTTTCGATTCCTAACATCACTGAAGAGACATTTATTGTCGAAATCCGGATATGGTGTACTAAAGAAATATTGACACCGAATGTTTGTGGCACAACATCCTGTCCACAAGTTAACAATTATTTTTTTTCTGTGACGTATTAAATTTATATAAGAATCCATTTTGTTACATCTTGTGATCAATTTTATTTGGCAATCGTCAATTGCAGTCAGCAGGGTTAAAGAACATCAGTTGTTCGACCTGTTAGTCAAATGCGTTTTGTTTAAATATACTTTTTCACTCTTTTGGTCTTTTGGAAAATGTTGTTTGTGCTGTTTTTAGACCCTTCTACAACGAAATTTGTTTGACATGCACACGTATAAAAACTGCGGTTTTTATCCAACGCAGTCATAGGTTTGAACGTAGTTTTCAATTTAGACTCGTTTACATTTTTTGTTTGGGCATGTATCATATTTTCCCTCCGGTTTATATGATCCGTTCATCCTATATATTGACTCTTAAAATTCAAGAGTTAATCTAAAAATGAGGGTACTTTCTCTAAAAATGAGGATACTTTTTATATGGCCTTCCAAATACCGTTTCGATTCCTAACATCACTGAAGAGACATTTATTGTCGAAATCCGGATATGGTGTACTAAAGAAATATTGACACCGAATGTTTGTGGCACAACATCCTGTCCACAAGTTAACAATTATTATTTTTCTGTGACGTATTAAATTTATATAAGAATCCATTTTGTTACATCTTGTGATCAATTTTATTTGGCAATCGTCAATTGCAGTCAGCAGGGTTAAAGAACATCAGTTGTTCGACCTGTTAGTCAAATGCGTTTTGTTTAAATATACTTTTTCACTCTTTTGGTCTTTTGGAAAATGTTGTTTGTGCTGTTTTTAGACCCTTCTACAACGAAATTTGTTTGACATGCACACGTATAAAAACTGCGGTTTTTATCCAACGCAGTCATAGGTTTGAACGTAGTTTTCAATTTAGACTCGTTTATATATATATATATATATATATATACATGCAGATAGTTTATCAATGTCAATTTTTGTAGAGTCTTACATGAAGAACTACCCGTCAGCAAGGACAGCAGACATCGAAGAACTGATTGGGGAAACCCTAAAGCATGCTCCCTCAAAACCAGGAGGAACACGCCATAAGGTAAGAATGGTCTTATTTCCCCCGTATAGTGCGATCTATCTTGGATTATTTCACAAAATTATTATTGTTTGTATTCTATGTTGGTTCTTTTTTAACTCAGTACGAAATTGTTATTATAGATATATAAATAAATTTGATGTATTTACTGTCTTCTGATTGGTTAAAAGAATAAGCTTTATTTTCAATGTTATCAATTTTTATGGCGACACGCCCACTCTGACGTTGTATATTCATACGCAAACATCTGTATATACGTTGTTATTCGTATTAATATAGATATATATATATATATCTTTGAGACTTATTTTTGACAGAAATTCATTTATAATGAATGGCAATAATTTATTTTGAATTTGTAGGACCATAAAATTAATTTTTGACTTTTCACATTTAACATAATCCGCTTCGCATGATCATGATAGTCTTTTTGGACAATAAAGAGTATAAACATTAAGTTTAACTGAATATATAATCATGTGTTTTTCGAGAAGATTTGGAAAGCCACGTCTTACACACAGCTACATTTAGTATTTATTCGCAATAATGTTAGACCTAGAATAATAATAATTTAAGTGTTTGTATTGTCATTGCAGGAACCAATTGCTAAGAGGGCAGCAGATCAGGAAATACTACTACCAGGGACCCAGGACAACATTGAGAATAAACAAAGTTAACAATCAATTCTTCACTTTTTGATATACAGGCATTATTTACTAACAGGCCAAATGAGAAATGTATACTTATACATGTATACACTAGATGAAAAAAAAGAATACAAAAAAGAAGAAGTGGTATGATTGCCAATGAGACTCCCCACAAGAGACAAAACGACACAGAAATTAACTATAGAGGCCACTGTACGGCCCTCAACAATGGGAAAATTCCATATCATATAGGCAGCAATTAAAGACGGGTTAATATAAACTTATCATAGATACCAGGACTAAATTTAGTATATACGCCAGACGCGCGTTTCGTCTTTAAAAGACTCATCAGTGACGCTCGAATCAAAAAAAAGTTTAAAAAAAAAGCCAAATAATGAACCTCTACCAACAGTGGCACCGACCCAGTGGTTGTAAATAAACTCATCATAGATACCAGGACTAAATTTAGTATATACGCCAGACGCGCGTTTCAAAGAGACAGGGGCAACATCCCCCTATAGAGTAACATATATGATAAATGCATATTATTTTTACAAGCACTAACTATCAACAAATGCATACGAAAAGGCAGCGACCAAGCTATGGATGGTTCTGTTAAATCACAATTACTGAAACAGTGATTCGATTGAAACTACAAAAAAAAGGTGATGATGATGCCGAATATACGAGTTCCTTCACAGAATAACACCAAGATGTATCATCTAGAGGTCACCTCATGGTCTCAAGCACAGTTGATACTATGTATATATAACGCCGCTAGATTAAAACTGACGTGGAAAGGTAACATATGGCCACCGAAAGCTCTTTTTTTGAGAGCCCAGGTGGTCGTGTGGTCTAGCGGGACGGCTGCAGTGCAGGCGATTTGGTGTCACGATATCACAGCAGCATGGGTTCGAATCCCGGCTAGGGAAGAACCAAAAATTTGCGAAAACAAATTTACAGATCTAACATTGTTGGGTTGATGTTTAGACGAGTTGCATATATATATGACTGAATAATAGTCAACGATTTTTCTCACGAGGGCGCTGGATCGTTACAAGTAACGATACATGTACACAATAAAATAAATTATATAAACGCCTAAAAAGTGTACATAACAACACCAATAACACAAAAAGGAACTATAAATATAATTATTTATAAATATTTCGGATAACAGATATCCTTCGTCAGTCAGATTCTGTTGTTAAATGAATCATCTTTAATAAAATTGAGAATGGAAATGGGGAATGTGTCAAAGAGACAACAACCCGACCAAAATAAAAAACACAACAGCAGAAGGTCACCAACAGGTCTTCAATGTAGCGAGAAATTCCCGCACCCGGAGGCGTCCTTCAGCTGGCCCCTAAACAATTATATACTAGTTCAGTGATAATGAACGCCATACTAATTTCCAAATTGTACACAAGAAACTAAAATTTAAATAATACAAGACTAACAAAGGCCAGAGGCTCCTGACTTGGGACAGGCGCAAAAATGCGGCGGGGTTAAACATGTTTGTGAGATCTCAACCCTCCCCCTATACCTCTAACCAGTGTAGAAAAGTAAAAGCATAACAATACGCACATTAAAATTCAGTTCAAGAGAAGTCCGAGTCTGATGTCAGAAGATGTAACCAAAGAAAATAAACAAAATGACAATAATACATAAATAACAACAGACTACTAGCAGTTAACTGACATGCCAGCTCCAGACTTCAATTAAACTGACTGAAAGATTATGATTTCATCATATGAACATCAGGCACAATCCTTCCCGTAAGGGGTTTAGTATTTAAGTCTTCTTAGATTAAACTTTTACTAAATCTTGAAATTTATACAATAAAAAAGGCAAACCGAACATCAGTTAAGACGCTTGCATCATTGCAAAAATATGTTGAATATGAAATAGGTTATATGACTAATTACATCAAACCACATTTAAATATCTAAAACCGGAAAAATCAAAGCTGGGGCGTTTCTATCTACTGCCCAAAATACATAAAGTCAATAATCCAGGTAGACCAATTGTTTCCGCCAATGACCACCCTACAGAAAAAATATCAGAATTTATTGACTTTCATCTCCGACCACACGTAGAAAATTTACCATCATATATTCAAGACACAACACATTATCTTAAAAAAATGGAATCTATGAACCCTCTCCCACCTGAAACGATCCTTGTCTCGCTTGATGTTACCTCCCTCTATACTAATATCCCCCATGACGATGGTATAGAAGCCTGCAGGGAAGTCTGGAACTCTCGTAACACCTTACATCCACCAACTGAATGTCTCATCCAGCTTCTTACTTTGGTATTAAAATGCAATAACTTACATTCAATGGTGAGCACTTTCTCCAAGTTAATGGAACAGCAATGGGAACAAAGATGGCCCCGTCTTATGCCAATATTTTTATGGGGAAATTAGAACAGAGAATTCTCAATTCTTTTCTTTATCAACCCCTCTCTTGGTTCCGATTTATTGACGATATTGACATGAAGTGGGATAATACTGAACAAGAACTAGATTTGTTTATTCAACATGCCAACGATGCCCATCCCTCAATAAAATTCACATATGAAATCTCTGACTCTAAGATCACATTTCCTGACACTACAACGCAATTGAGGGATGGAAACATATTTACAGATCTGTATTGCAAGCCCACAGACAAACATCAATATCTGTCTCCTTCAAGTTGTCACCCTAAACATTGCACCAAGAGCATTCCCTACAGCCAGGCCATACGAATAAAAAAGGATTTGCTCCACCAACGATGTTGCCAAAAAACGACTACAAGAACTTCGCGGTCACCTAAAACATCGGGGCTACAAAAGGAAAGACATTGATAAAGGGTTTTCTCGTGCTAGCAACATCAGCCGAGATGAACTTTTACAATATAAAGTCAAAAAGGTCAACAGGAGGGTGCCTTTTGTGTTGAATTACCATCCAAAATTTGACAACTTGTCTCACCTTATCCGCGAAAGTTGGAAAGATATCGAAAAACATCCTAAACTATCCAAGATCTTTCCCGAGCCACCTGTACTGGCTTTCCGCAGGCCCAAAAGCCTTAAAGACTTGCTGGTGAGAGCTGAGTTATGCTCTCAAGCAGGCTCTTCGTCAGTGGGCTCTTGTAAGGGTTGTGGAAACAAACGATGTCTGACTTGCAAACAAATACTGGATACCCAGACTTTTAACAGTCACTCCACTGGTACAGAATACACCATATTTTGCAATGTTAATTGCAAGACTACAAATGTTGTGTATCTCCTACAGTGTAAATGTGGTAAACAGTATGTTGGCGAGTCAGAACAGCCGTTTCACAAACGAATGAACGGTCATCGTAGCGACTACCAATGCAAGCCAGACCTCCCTCTTAGTCGACATTTGAGATCCCCTGGCCACACTAAGGCAGATCTCAATCGACTGACCATTACTATCATTGACCACAACTATGCTTGGTCTAGGGAGGATAGACTTACTCGGGAAAGATTTTTGATAAGAAAATTAACAACTTTGGCACCAAATGGGATAAATGAAAAGATGTAATTCGACACCATGCAGTGCTTCACATCTGGGTTATATCACTTATTATTACAGTCCCCGTTTCTATTTCTATCCTTACTCATTTCTAAAATATATCTGTTGAATATAACAATCTAAATTGCTTAATTTTTTTATGGATGTATAAGTACCAAGCCACGTCCAACTATTTTACTTTAGTAAAAAAAAATTTTTAAACGGCCGTTTGTTTTAAACATCGCAGACTCTAATGTAACTACACTACAGTTGTTAAATCTGAAATATTTAGAAATTTAGACCGTTCAGTGCTGTTTATTTAGAAATAAGACCGTTCAATGCTGTTTATTTGGAATTCTTATTGACGCAATCTTTCTTGTAACATCATAATTATCGACACTGTTAAAGCTTTAGAATTGTGCTAGTTCATATCGCACATTATTATTTTTATTTAAAACATTTATTTGAACTCTGATGTAATTAGTCATATAACCTATTTCATATTCAACATATTTTTGCAATGATGCAAGCGTCTTAACTGATGTTCGGTTTGCCTTTTTTATTGTATAAATTTCAAGATTTAGTAAAAGTTTAATCTAAGAAGACTTAAAGATGATTCATTTAACATCAGAATCTGACTGACGAAGGATATCTGTTATCCGAAATATTTATAAATAATTACATTTACAGTTCCTTTTTGTGTTATTGGTGTTGTTATGTACACTTTTTAGGCGTTTATATATATATATATATATTTATGATCATTTTTGGGCCAATTATATAGCATAATATAAAAGTGCAAGTATATTACGTCGACATAATGTGTCGTGATATTACCGTTGTTGTAATGTCAGGGATAACGTTGAAGAAACGTAATTTTACGTCACCAAAACGTTAATGTATGATGTTGTGATAACGTGATATAAACGTTGTAATGTCAGGGATAACGTTGTGGAAACGTCAATTTACGTCACCAACACGTTAATGTATGACATTGTGACATCGTCGACATAACGTGATATAAACGTTGTTGTAATGTTAGGAATAACGTTGTAGAAACGTAATTTTACGTCATCACATCGTTAATATACGACGTTGTTACAACGTCAAGAAAACCATACACTTTTTCGTAAATACAACGTAATAACCTGACGTCAATGCGACGAAAACATGACATTGTCACGACGTAATTACGACGTTATACCCCAGGCCCACTAGGCCACGATCGCACTACGATCTGTGAAAAAAATGCAAATTTTGATGATCGTAGTGCGATCGTGTAGATCGCAGTAAGGTCGTATCACGGTCGTGGTGAGGTCTTCAAGATCGTGAAGAGCGTGGCCAACTTTGAACATGTTCAAAACAATCGTGGTGCGGTCGTGGCGAAATCAGGTCGTAGTAAAAGCGTAGTGAGAGCGGACTAAGATCGTAGTAAGATCGCAAAGGTCGCTGTACAATCGTAGCGAGAGCTTAGCGAAAGCGTGATTCTATTCGGAGAGACTGCGCTACGATCGCACAGCGACGTTATCACGATCTCACTACGACCATCACGTTCTCACTACGACTATACCACGCTGTTTACGACCATAGTACGATTCTAGCACGCCCTTGCCGTCCTCATCACGCTCTTCTTACGACCTGACTACGTTCACACTACGACCATCATTCTCATTGTCATTTTCACATAAAATATATAAAAAAGCTCCCTAGATTTTGTTTGTTTGAATGTAATTATCCATTTGCTCTAACGGCTCAACCATGCTTCTCGTTTTTATATAGATTAGACCGTTGGTTTTCCCGTTTAAATGGTTTAACACTAGTAATATTTGGGGTCCTTTATAACGTGCTGATTGATGTGAGCCAAGGCTCCGTGTAGAAGGCCGTACCTTGGCCTATAATGGTTTACTTTTATAAATTGTTTCTTGGATGGAGATTTGTCTCATCGGGACTCATACCACATCTTCCTTTTGGTGGCATGACTGTTTTGTTTCCGAGAAATCTACGATTTGATCAGAAATAGAAGGAATTGAACTGTATTGATATGGAACACGATGTTGACGTTAAATTGCTGAGAACGTAGTAAGATCGCGCTATGAACGTAGTATAATCGTGGTAAAAACGTGTTATAATCGCAGTAAGATCGTGTTGCAATCGGATAACTCATGGAATGGTCGTAGTGAGAACGTGAAGAGCGTAGAAAGATAGTGATAAGCGTAGTGAGGTCGCAGAATAAGCGCGGTGAGAACGTGGTATAATCGTAGCGGGATCTTTGTAGAAGCGTAGAGAGGACGTAGTAGTATCGTGAAAGAAACGAAAATTTTCATTTTCATACCGCTCATACCGCGACCTCACCACGATCTAAATTTATTTTAGATCGCGGTGAGCGTGGTGTGATCGTGGTCTAGTGGGACTGGGGCTTTACATTGTTAGCTGGGTAATTCATATATGCTGATATTTGCAGATTTTGTGCTGCATCCAGGCTAAGTTGTGATTGTTCACTCAGTGAATTCAATATTTTTAAAACATTCTGCTGAAAGTGCGCTCAAATAATCTCGATAGTGCAAAAGGGCTCAAATTAAGATATAAACTCAACATATGATTTTTATGTTAAAACATTCAATTACAGTATAAATTACTTAGTTAAAATATGTACACAATTAAGTTAACACAAAATTAAAACGAGTACAGAATTTCAGACACGCAGTTATAAATCTCTCACACACACATATATTATTACAAGCACATTAATAGGCGCGTTAAATCATACCTCAGGCCCACCACATATGGATAATCAATTCTGAAATTCATATCAAACTAATATAAATAAAGGCAACAGTAGTATACCGCTGTTCAAAACTCGTAAATCTATGGACAAAAAACAAAATTAGGGTAACAAACAAAAACCGAGGGAAACGCATTAAATATAAGAGGAGAGCAACTACACAAAATTAAAATGTAACATACACAGAAATGGACTAAGCATTAGACAAAATCCGATGAGAATAACAAATATAACATCAAAACCAAATACATGAATTTGGGATAGAAAAGTACCGTATCATGTCTTATAGTAATGTTAATTCACACTCAAATATAAGAGAAAACAAACGACACAAGGGAAACACAACGTTAAAATGTTACACACACAGAAACGAACTATAAGATAACAATGGCCATTTTCCTGACTTGACACAGGACATTTTTAAAGATAAAAATGGTGGGTTGAACCTGGTTTTGTGGCATGCCAAACCTCGCACTTTAATGGCAATGTTGAATATAACATTGAAATGACAACATGATATTACAGGACTACAATACAAATAAATAGGAGAACGTATTAGATAAAGAAACACATTATTAATATATAACAAAAAGCATCAGGTTTAAAATTCAATACGTCAAAGAAATGCGCCTCGTCCACGCAAGACTCACCAGTGACGCCCTGATATAAAAGCTCGAAAGGGGAAAAAAAGTACAAAGTTGTACAGCACTGAAGATCAAAAGTTGAAAAAGGTTGTGTCAAATACGGCTATATGTTTTTATGCTTGGAATAAGAACATCCTTATTATTATAATAGATAATAGAACAATTTATGCTATTGCAAACAGTAAATTTTATCAAATGAATATAAAAGATATACATAATGAAACTGAAGTATTAACTAATTACAGAAAACAAAACCCGAATACATAATACAAAGTCCATCACAGAAAAATAGACACACCCGACTTGGTCCAGTTCTCAATAATATAATGACAAAGCAAGACAGGTTTAATAAGGTGTTATCACATATATCACTTATGATTGTTTTAGGCAATATTTTTCAATTATATATGGATTTGTTCAGGCTTTGTTCATATTTACAGTTCAAAGCTTATAAAATAAACCAACTAAAAAATCATTAAATGTTATTTTGCTTTTAAGATAATGAAATATTTTGACCATAAGGTTCATTAGTTCATTTCAGTGACCTAAATTACCTAGTGGTCTAATGAGTTCCACTACATTGATAACTATCCTGTAATCAGTTTGTATTTTACTACACGAGTGATGCTCGAATAAAAAAGTTTTAATTTTAACTTAACTAACTCATTTCAGACGTTCTAGAATACCTTCATTAAATGAGGAGCCATCACCTTTGATATTGCAGCAGGTAACCTTGCATTGTGCACTACCTTTTAGAGAGCATTTTGAAATTATAAGCACTTTGAATGATGCTCTTTTGTGACAATTGTTATGAATCTAATTAAATTGACATTTAACATTTATACATTCCGTATTCAAAAGTTGCGACTATTTTAAATCATTTAAGGTTTAGATTGTTCTCGTTATATATACATATAAGGCGATTTTTTTCTTTCGATATTGTTTCCTTACAGAGGTCTTATGATAAATCATATTATAAAAATCATACCTCTTGGATGATAAATCAGGAAATCATGAGCATTAACATAATTTTGTGTCGGTAGTAAACGCGATAGTTTTGTTGTATCTGATATAAGCGTACTAGTATTAACTATTGTTAGTATCTCTAAACATTATTTAATGTTGATTACAGGCATTATTTAGTTGCTCATTATTGAGTTTTCAGAAAAATTCTACTACATATCTAGCCAGTGATACAGTCTACTTTTTTGAGACTGAAATGAAAAATATTCAAGATGCAGAAGGTCGAATATAAGAAATACAAAGGCTTTTCGTAAGCAGGTAAAAAAATAACTAGTCTATCAATCATTTTAAAAGAAACTATAATGAATACTGCAAAATTCATTTCCTATAAAATTATAACTTTTCTCTGTGAAATTAAAAATTGTTAAATTGGAAGAACTAGAGGTCGAAGATAACAAGGAGCAAGCAAAACACAAAACAAAAATCAGTCGAAAGAAACTGACAAGTTGAACGCTATTTCAAATGAACTATGGACGACGAAGAAACGACAATCAATTTCATAAAACCCTGCATAGAAATTAAAACCATGATATTTTTTTCATTTTTGTAAGCACAACAAAATATATAAGCATTGAATGGCACCACAAACGTAGTTGTTCTTGGAATAAGTATAACAATCGTTAAGAAGCATTAGTTAAACTTCGTAGACTTGCTGTTGATATCCGTGGTATGGTATTCGGTTTATAATTCATAAGTTCGTTTTGGTTTTTTTCGTCTTTCTCTGAATATTTCATTTTGTCGTTTACTGGTTCTGTGTCTGGTGTTCCGTAAATAGGGCCTATCCAAGAGAGCAATACTGGAAGAAGAAAAATGGCATGCATAGCACCTACAACCACAACAATAAACATTACTTTAAAAAAGGAAAAGAAAATGTATGATTTTGAAAAAGCCAGCACAACTATACCAATAACAGAAGAAAGTGCTCCATTTAATATAGGACCTCCCGCCAAATCTAATGCTGTACTTACTCTAGCATCTCTATTATTCCCTGGAACATGCGCATACGCATGACAAATATGAGCACTAAAATCAACAGAAAATCCTACACACATGACAATATGGATCATCGTCACAGAACTTAAAGTGAGGCCCCAAATTTGCATTAAGCCAATAACACCTACCATGATCATCGAAACAGAAACCGTTACCAAAAGTATAAGGACAGGCAAAGGCATAAATATAGCGGTGACTAAAAACACAACAGAAACAGCTATTGCCAAAGTCTGAATTGTTTGTGGAACAATTTGTACATATTGCTCGAAGAAAACAAAACTGGGTGAAAAGACAAATACTGGCAAAGTAGATGACTTTGCAATTTCTCTGACACGTACCATTAGAGAAGCTTGATCGCTTGATGTTGTAAGGCTTTTGCTGAGAACATGGAACCGTGATGCAACAATTGAATTGTTTCTAATAATGACATCGTTAACAAATATGTTGCCATGAGTGTTTAGAAAAGTCTTCAATCCCAAAATAAAATTCGATTGCGATGCATTTAAAAATGCTGGGGATTTTGTATATGAATCTAACCAAGAGAGCTCAAAAGTATTATGAATATCTTTATCTTCTTTAGCTTTTCTTAATAAAGTGTTTAAATCATTTAATGAAAATCTATATTCGATTTCAGATTTTACATAGAACGACACAAAGAAGCTTTGACTGAAAAATTTTAAGTTTGTGTCATAAAATTTATAATGATAAGAGTCACTAGAGACTAAGTTTCTGAGATCAAGATCCTCACGAAAATTCCATGCACCCCATGCCGAAACACCTAAATAGCCTAAAAATAGTAGTATGATAATAATCCTTGTTGGTTTACTCTTTACAGCTTTTTTTAATAGAATTTTTGGATATTTTTCAATAGGTCCTTCAACTTCTTCTCTCTTCTGACGTGGCGCACCTCCACAAAATAAGACAACTGTTTTCGATTTTCCTTCCTCTTTGAGTGATTGATGAGGTTTTGTTTTGCAACAAGTGAACCAATGGCGCTGTTTTGAAACTCGAACTTCATTGATAGTCATGATTCCGGTGTAGAATGTCAGGTAATTGAAATAACAAAACAAAACAGCACAACCTGTAATAAACCGATACTTATATACTAATAATAATAGCTGTTCACATACAGTAAATTGAAATAACACTTTACATATTCGGTGCATAATTCAGTAGCTCTTTAATTTAAAATAAATGGTGTTGAACGAACCACGACCAATTAACAATCATATCTCGGAAAGATAGTTCTTATTTAAATTAAGATGAGCCATCTGTATAAAAACATTGGACCTGTCCAGTTAACGTTTTGTCAGTATTTAACGTGAGTTATTATTTGAAATTTAAAATCTATGAACCTAAAAAGTGAACATGTGTTAATATGTCTTTCGATTGAATTAAGCCATTACAAATGATATTTTATAATGTGTCTCTCTATGATGTGATGTAACACTTTTGTTTCAAATAGGGTGAAGGTTTGGTACCATTTAAACGTTTAAACCCGCTGCAATTGTTTGCACCTGTCCTAAGTCAGGAGTCTGATGTTCAGTAGTTGTCGTTTGTTGATGTGGTTCATAAGTGTTTCTCGTTTTTTGTTTTTTTATATAGTTTAGACCATTGTTTTTTCCGTTTGAATGGTTTAACACAGGTAATTTTTGGAGCACTTTATAGCTTTCTTTTCGGTGTGAGCCAAGGCTCCGTGCTTTATACCGTACTTTGACCTATGATGATTAACTTAAATAAATTGTGACTTGGATGGAGAGTTGTTTCATTGGCACTCATACAACATCTTCTAATATCTATATAATAAAGAAAAAACGTCAATTAAAGTTTAGAACTTACCTGTATACCAAGAAAAATTGCGGACACTAGGAAAGACTGATGCTGCACCTGCACAGAACGCTACGATGTCTGTTAATGATGTTATGGTGATAGCAATTCCACTTGTCCTTATTGTCTTACCAATACGTGCTTCGACGGAATCGTCACTCTTTGTATCAGCCAAGCCAGATAAAAGAATAAACATATTGTCCACACCTATACCTGGAATAAAAATATAAATTTCTTTTATCATCGATTAAGTTACATGACATACACCTCAATATCATTATAAAACAGTCTCGATTGATAGAAGTAAATTAAAAAAGAGAGGCGAAAAATACCAGAGGGACATTCAAACTCACATGTCGAAAATTAACTGACAACTCCATGGCTGAGCAAGAAAAGACCAACAGACAACTTAAAGTACACAAAAAATAACCAGACAAATAAACAAAAGTACATATAACACAATATAGAAATGTATTTGAATATATATTATTCGGGTTTAGTTTTCTGTAATTAGTTAATACTTCAGTTTCTTTATGTAAAGTCTTTCATATACATTTGATAAAATTTACTGTTTGCAAAAGCATGAATTGTTCTATATAATAAGAATGTTCTTATCCCGGGCATAAAAACAATGTCGTATTTGGCGAAACCTTTTCAACTTTTGATCTTCAGTGCTGTACAACTTTGTACTTTTTTCACTTTCGATCTTTTATATCTGGGCGTCACTGTTGATTTTTGTGTGGACACGGCGCGTTTTTGGCGTATTGAATTTTAAACCTGATGCTTTTTGCTATCTATTAATCATGTCTTTCTTTGTCTAATATGTTCTCTTATTTATTTTGTATTGTAGACCTGTAATATTATGTTGTCATCTCAATGTTATATTTAACTTTGTCATTAAAGTGCGAGGTTTGGCATGCCACAAAACCAGGTTCAACCCACCACTTTTATTCCCCTTTAAAAGTGTCCTGTACCAAGTCAGGAAGATGGCCATTGTTATATTATTGTTCGTTTATGTGTGTGTTGCATTTTTACGTTGCGTCGTTTGTGTTTTCTCTTATTTTTGAGAAATTGAGATAAGACATGGCACGGTACTTGTCTATCCCAAATTCATGTATTTGGTTTTCATGTTATATTTGTTATTCTCGTGGTGTTTTGTCTGATGCTTGGTCCGTTTCTGTGTGTGTTACGTTTCGGTGTTATGTCGTTGTCCTCCTCTTATATTTAATGCGTTTCCCTCGGTTTTAGTTTGTTACCCCGATTTTGTTTTTTGTCCATGGATTTATGAGTTTTGAACAGCGGTATACTACTGTTGCCTTACTTAAGTATGCAGTTATGAAGGCCTATGGTTTTTTATACTGTCAAAACTTGCACAAAGTAATGTTTCCATCCAATTTTTTGCCTGTACATTCAAGCCGTTGAATATGTTATCATAGCTATTATTGTTTGAGAAGGCATGATTTATTGATCAGTTGAAATTTACTTTGACTTAGATTACAATACATGTAAGAACTCTTAAACCTGTAATTTGCTTATCTATTTTGGTTCTTATAATTGGTTCTTATGTTGTTGTGCTGTGACATTTCTTCTTCCAGGTAAAAGTTGAGAATGTTCATGTTCCAAGTCATGAGCCAGCAATTAGTTGTCTTTCGTTTAGATGTTTTTCGTTTATTGGTTTCAATTAATCCGGCCATGGTGTATAGTGTTTTGACTGTTTAACATTATATCATGAACTTTTATAGCTTGCTTTACAGTTTTATTGTTCAAGGAAGTACGGGGACTTATGCATCTAAGTGATTTGGTTTGAGATGTATATTATATCACATCTTATCTTTATATAGAATGGATAAAAAAATCCATCTGTGAAGGTTTATTTTGAAAGCCAGTAGGATTTTGTAGATATATAAGTATGTATTTCTCTTATGACAGGTTGTAATTATTGGTAACTGTAAAGTCAATTTTGACATTTTGTTAATCGCCAAAGTTAAATTATGCGCCGGTTAGATTGGTGAAAATTAAAAATATTCTGGCAATTGGTCTAGTATTTATGGAAAGGACTATCCAAACAAGATATATAGCAACGTGTAAAATAATAATAATAATAATAATAATAATAATACTTATGATAATAATAATAATAATAATAATAATAATAATAATAATAATAATAATAATAATAATAATAATAATAATAATAATAATAATAATAATAATAATAGTAAAATAATAATAATAATAATAATAATAATAATAATTATAATAATAATAACTTAATATTTAATATTTAATAATAATAATAATAATAATAATAATAATAATAATAATAATGAAAATAATAATAACAAATTTGATAGCTATATATATTAATAATAATGTTATTGGTGCAAATATCGTATAAAAAAACAAGAACTATTTTTAAAAAAGATATCCGACGTATTTAAATTTGAGTATATGTTTAAACCTATCATTTCGATAAGCACATTGATGTAGGACCTCTTTAATTAAATCCCGGAAATCTCACATGCGTAGGTTCGTTCTAAAAGTCATGTACGATTGTACAACAAAGTTTACATTAAAAATTATATAATTGTTCCGAATAAACAGCTGTCATGGATGCAAAGAGCTATTGGAGAAACAATTATTTTAATAAAAATATAAATCTTTGTAAGATCTAGTTCAAATATTTATAGTTTTTCACTTGGTTTCCATCACGATATAATTAACGAGACGTTTTTTCAAACACAACCAAATCACCCACCATGACAGCATTTTGTCCAATCACAGAAAGAATTTTCGAGCATGCGTATTCTGTTGCCATAGTTAAGCGTCCCTAAGTCCAAAGGGTACAAACCGAAACTATACCGACTACGTATTGCAAATCTAATAACAGTACTGTTTTCTGATTAATACTGTTTTTGATAAGTGTTATCTATTTGACAGTTTAATAAGACAGGGTGTTATGACCAAATTATCAAAAAAGATTTTGAATTTGTCACTTGTTAAATATTATGTTTCTTCTTCAAATTTACACATAGTTAAGTAATTTAAATATATAAAAATAGGTTTTATTGTAAATTAATAGGTAAATATATACAGGAAGGGGCCACTTTTAGTGATCGAGAGTTTTACTAGCTCCATAGCTCAATCCTTCTGTATTGGCATGAAAATATGAATAATGTTTTGTTAATTTTGCTGTTTTAATAAAAAGAAAATCATTGCGGATCTAGGAATGTATCTCCCGAATGCAAAGCTTTGACTCCTTGTACTTATTTCGATTTTAAATTTTGAATAACTTTAGCCCTGAATATCACGACGAGACTTTATTTGTCGAAACGTGCATCTAGCGCAATAGAAATTTCATCGTCAATGATTTTACAAATGAAATGCATTTATAATAGATTATATGACAAGATTTCATCGTCAATGATTTTACAAATGAAATGCAGTTATAATATATCATATGACAAGATTTCATCGTCAATGATTTTACAAATGAAATGCATTTATAATAGATCTAATGACAACATTTGCCCGCTATGTACATAAACATATTAATAAAATTAACATGATTAAATCGTTTGATACGTACCTAATATCAAAAACGGCATTATCCCAACAATGTCTACAAACGAAACACCACAAACACTAACAAGACCAAATGATGCCAGAATCGCCAGGCATGTAGACAAAACACCAGCTAAACCAAGGTAATATCGATTATCAACGCAGTTCGTTCCCATCAAAGCTAGACACGCAAATACGATCATAAGCGTAAATGTAACTGAAAACACGGAAATGTCACCAGTTACATTTTTGCTTAATTCAGCACTCAGACTACCAGAATGGGAATATTTGACCATTATATCAGTATTTTGAAATGATGCCATTCTTTTAACAAATTTTTTCTCCCATTTTCTGGATAAATCAAATGATTCAGATATAAGATTAAATCGTAACTTAAGGGCAGTTGCATGTTTGATTAAACCATTTACAAGTACTACGTTTCCAATAAATCGATCTAAAAGAACTGTTTGTCCTAACGTTATGTTATAAGGGGGATATGTGATATTGCCTGTTTTCATATCTGACGTAAATTTAGAATCTAGCAAGAAGCTACCGTCAACAACACATTGATTACTTGATCGTGCACACACATCTGAATAGAAGTAAATGTTTCCAGAAGAATCTTCGACTGTCGTGTTGCGAATGTAATTGTTGAGTTCTTCAATGTGCTTCCAATTTGTTATGTTTAGTATATCATTTCCATTCTTGAGTTCTATGATAACTTCTCCGTACTGACCCAAATCCGACAAACTTTGTACATTAAAGTTTGCGCTTGTGTTGATTTTGAACAAAGTTTCAACCTGAAAACAATGACAAGATTTGATAATAATTTTATTCAATTTCATTATTTATTTTCTTTTTTGTCCTTTTTGGGTTACAAAGCTCTCAAAATTTTCAATAAACTTAAATGTTCAAATAGTTTGGCCTCGAGCATCACTGAAGAGACGTTTAACGTAGTACCGTTAAGGTGGTATGGGAGTCTATGATAAAAATGATAGAATTTGTTCATACTTTGCCAAAACGTAGTATATATTGATGTTTGTTCAAAAATATAATAAAAGTGATAGGACACCGCGCATTTTCTCAAATTACAGGTCAGGGCAAAAAGACACAGTTTGTATGGATTATACAGGAAAAAACACCATTTTGTGATTAGAAACTAAACAAAATGATAGAATTGTAAAATAAATTTGGAAAATATAGTTTTCACACAATGCTTTGAGAATATCAAAAGAAAAGGTAGGGTCACCATACGTTTTTTCCGGCTAAAATACAAAATAGGAAAATTTCATGTAGATTCCTTCAGAAAATGCACTGTTTTAGAGTAACCTCACCTTAAAATGCCAATTTTAAAACGATCAAAAATAATCTACACTAAAAGTCTTGTAAAAATATTAATATGTATAAGTTATATTCGTATAAATTGGTTCTTTAAAATGGAAATACAAATTAAATATCTGAATTCCTGCATCAAATTTTGCTAACTTGATAGAAAATCTAAACCTTAAGTTCTCTGTTTTTTACAATCCAAGATGGCGAAAGCCACCCATACCACCTTAATATTATTAAAGATCAGGTTATACACATATTACACTGTGTGTATCCACCAGTTAAAAAATAGGTCCAACAAATAAACCTTATTGCATTTTTAAAATTTGAGAAACAACTATTCTAAAAGGTATAGAAGATGGTATGATAAGAGCCTGAAACTATAACAAAAGTAAGACTATGACATTCAGTCCTTTCAAAATAAGACCTTTTCATTCATAAATGAAAAGAATCATTATTGTTTTGATAATACAGGGCAAAATTGTCATTTATGATGTCCCTGTTACGCAATGCAACGTTAAATGTAACACACACAGAAACGAACAATAATATAACAATGGCCATATTCCTGACTTGGTACAGGACATTTTAAAATATTTGCCCAAGTAAATTTAGTGGAAATTCCACAAACGGAGTATAGATAATTCAAAATTTTGTTTTGGCGAAAATCATATATTTTTTTTCCTGATGTTAAATGAGAACTATAATATGAATTACTGCGGATAACAATTTTGAAGCCACAAAAAGGTATAGAAAAGTCGATTTATCGATTATAAATCAATAAGAATATACTCATTGTTTTTTTATATTTGTTATTTAGACCCTCAAACTTATTGTATTTTAAAACATTTAATTGTCAATTGTCATTTGTAAAAAAAAATGTACAATTAATGGCACTGAACTTTAAATAGAATCACATTTATTGCACCCTGAAAATGACTTCTTTAGGCAAAAAGTTAACAAAATTCAATCTAAATATGTAAATTATTGTTTGTGGCTGCTTTTTCTTTTCTATTTCATTTCAGTTAAGGAATAGAGTGTTAAAAAAAGGAGTAAATAATATGTTTAAGTATGGGTAAAATTTGTATGATGATGTGTGTTTGAAATCCCCATACTGCCAAACTGCTTAGACAATCACAGCACTAAAGCTATCGTTGAGATGACTTACACACTATTAACCGGGAAAATATCAAGTGCTTACAATGGCAGTATTATTTTGAGACATATATCTGGTAACATGAACGAAAAATTAAGTAATTCTAGATATTTTTAAATTGTCTCAATGACATTTCTTTATGATAATACATTTTGGATAACATACACTTAACTTTGTTTAGGGACTTTCCGTTTTGAATATTCCTTGGAGTCCGGGTTTTTTGTTATTTTACTTTTATACACACAATTACAAATATTTTCTGTTATTTAAAAAATATATATTATATAGAAATGTTTGTCAAATTACCAGTTTGTTTATTGTGATCACCAACACGATTCACCGAAAATTTTTGCCCTTATATTTTATACAGATTCGTCAATTAAAAAAAATCTTACAAGTTACTTCATCATAATAAAGTCATATTTAAAGTCATAAGAAACCTCAAATCAAAAAAAATAATGCATATGTTTTTTATAACTCAAGGGATAGTTTTCATTATAAAACTTATGTACCTATACTTTTTTCTGAAGAACATTCTTTAATTTATTCATATTTAGAAGAAGTTTACTTTATTTTAATTGCTTGCTTCCAGCAACCAATTCCCCCGACATATTTTCCGTATGCAAAGTGACCTCAGTGTAACCCATCTTGTAAAACTCCGGTGATAAATAAACTATTATCTGAATACACATGTTAAACACGTGCTCTCTTTCCATGCTTTTTTGTTTATTTTTTGTCGATTGTTGACAAACAGGTGACCATCGTTAAACTTCGGCTTCAAACGACGAACTTTAATTACCTGCCATATTTTCACAACAACACTGACCGATTGGAAAAAAAATTGACGATTGACTGTCCCTTTGGTGTCTTTCGTCCCTCTTTTATACGAAATTTACAAGAAAAAAATGACAAATTCGTGCACAGAAGACTAAGTTTATGATGTGTGTATGCATTGGTTCAAGAATTGGAAGAACATAATTTTTCACCGGTCACTCGTTTCTTATGACTTTAAGAGAAGGAGATCCATTTTGGATATATGTTTTAAATAATACGATGGACATTTGTTTCGATTGGTGGGGAGTATAATCATATGTCAGCGATTTTTTTAAATACTGTTGTTTATTTAAGATTTTAATAATACTTAAATAATAGAGTATTCAGGTTATCATATAACACTTATTTTATATGAGTCCGATAATTATTGAAGAAAATATTAAAGAAAATGCAAGACATTGAATTTGAACAATGATAAAAATATAGATATATACAATAAAATTGAGAATGGAAATGGGGAATGTATCAAAGAGACAAAAACCCGACCATAGAAAAAACAACAGCAGAAGGTCACCAACAGGTATACAATGTAACGAGAAATTACCGCACCCGGAGGCGTCCTTCAGCTGGCCCATAAACAAAAATATGCTAGTTCAGTGATAATGAACGCCATACTAATTTCCAAATTGTACACAAGAAACTAAAATTACAATAATACAAGACTAACAAAAATGCGGCGGGGTTAAACATAGTACAATTTTGATAGTATACATAACTCATGTTGTATACTTTAATCTGAAAATGTTAAATTACGAGAAAGTTACATGTTTTAAAAATTGACATAATATTCGAATTGTTTTTTGTTTGTTCTCTATTATGAATTATGTAACAACTTCCAAAATAACATCATTAATAATTCAACAACATGCATTAGCTGAATAATAAATAATCTGATAGAACGTGTCATTTGGTTGTTTGTTACGTTGAATATCATATTCGAATGCAGTATAATCTTTTTTCCAATTCAAAATGTTTGGTTCTGATAGAAAAGGTACGGCCTTAAAACAACGTTATAACTGCTAGAAAATCAATCCTGTACACAAATATCATGTACATTTCTACAAAACAAAACCAACTATTTGTTTATACATTTGCCCAAATAACAGCGTATATCATTCCAAACATTTTTAACAACCTTTTTGTACGCATACACATATATCGAATGAGTTAAAACCTTTCTATGTTTTGGCTTGATATGTACACCCAAGTTGATGTTTTTATGAAACAATTATGTACAAAACAGTTTTCATGCAAAACTTACTGTTTCTTTGTCTTTGCTTGCAGTATTTCCTGTTGAATACCTGATTCTGGATTAAGTTTTAAAAGACCAACTCCAAGAGCAGCATTGATAATTCCAACACATATTACAGTCTTCCAGGGATGCCGTGCTATAAATTTCCCATATCTTTCAAATAGGCCCCCTATACCCCTGTCAACTTTCTGGTGAAGATGGTAAAAGCACAACATCTAAAATATATTTCCATAGCTATCAATATATAAATTATTATAGGTACAATATAAAATGTGGTAATGAAATTTAAATTTTATATATTTGTACGACTCTAAAGTGCGATGGTACTCTAAAGTACGATGGTCATACTAAAGTGCGATGGTATACGCTAAAGTACGATTGTGTCTCACACTAAAGTGAGATTGTTGTGTGTTCGCTAAAGTACAATGGTGTATCATGCTAAAGTGCGATGGACCAAAAGGGTAAGGTTCGAGGGCTCTACAAAAAACCCGTTGAAGAACACTCAATCTAAAAAATAATCCTTTTGTAAAATCTATTGTTATAAGGTGTATACCATATGTGAAAGGTAGTATACTTTAAAAGTATTCTTAAGTGAATGATTCTCAAAGATCGACCACGTCATAATTGCTAAAAAGATATTTTAGGTGTCACAGAAGATACAAAATTCGAATATTGTCGGAATATGTAACATTTAGTTGTTTAATTTAAATGAGAGAGAACGACGATGTTTGCCGAGCTTTATTTCGCCTTTTTTTGTAGCGACTACACATCCATGTTACATATTCCGGCAATGTACACTCTAATAATGTTTTATTAAACAATTTATAATTTACGCGTGTAATGTGTAATAATAAAAAATATGTACCTTTATTTTGCCGACGTTACTTTTTGATAAAGCGACAACATTTCAACGGGGACCACAAAATAAATTCCGACATAAACAGTGATTCAAATGCATCCGTTCGCTTTCAATAAAAGCAGGATACAGGATATTTATGTAACATGTTTTTTTTTATATATAAATTTCATTCTTAAAATCGATCGGTTGTTATTTCGAGGTAATTTGGTATTATTTTGGGCTTTCAAACTCAGATTTATTAGTGTTTAATTTTAAAACTTAGTATTATAATGCTCTATAATAGACAGGTTCTAAATTTTGTTTAAATTTACTTAGCTGCTTACCTATTAGTTTAAACTATTGTTTTATCCTTTGTATTCTTTCATACAAAATAGAATGTTGTTTTTGATTTGTCCAAGAAATTGAAGATTATATATTTCAAAAGACTTTCTAAAACATATATTTGCAAAACAGTTGTGTATATTTTCATTTTTATTCGATTGCTAAACAACGGAAAATGAAACAATTCAATGTTTTGTACCTGCTTTGTATGCTGTCTTTATAATACTGTTTTTTTTTGTCTATACCTAACAAAATATCAAACCATGGCCAATTGCAACCCGTACTAATAAATTCCTATTGATAATTCAATATATCTTGTTAAAAACTATAAATACAAGTGCAGCTGCTACTTATTGTACGAAAAATATTAATATTTAAATGCATCCGTATAACGAAAATGAAACACCATCACTACGTACTTTTAATTTCATTAAACCAGCAAAAAAGCACATTAAATATGCAGGACTCTAAAGTGCGATTGGGACGCTAAAGTACGATGGTCTCGCTAAAGTGCGATGGTCTGCGAAAGTATAGACGTTAAACTTGTATTTGGATTATGACGTTATCAGTCGTTTATACAAACTAAATACGAACACCCCGGAAGACAAATTACAAATATTTGATAAAGAACTTTTTAACCAAATGTCAATGACTTAATTAATTTAAACCTTACCGTGCTTTGTCTGCTTACGCAAAGGTGTTTTATTTTGGTAGCTGGAAGAACAACTTGTATCCTGCAGTCGACCGTTTTACTTTAGGCCCTATAGATTTTTTGACGCTTTGGACGCGAAAAATTTATAACGTTATGCTTTTTGTTTTACTATTTTCGGCAGTCTTACACTAAATTTTATTTATTCATTGATTTTTGAATTGAATTTGTAATTATTTAAATGATAAATCTTTTTGAAATTGTACAAAAAACAAATTTTAGGAAATGTTATATTTACATATATTTAAATGTGAAATGTTTTGTAGATATGTGTCTCATATGCCAATCTTATGACTGGGTAATGATTGTTTTAATTGATATTTTTATTATGTCATTGTATAATGATCAATCAGTATGTGACACAATAATAAGATAGAATTTATTACTCAATATCAATACATTTTTTAATAAATACATATCTCATATTTGTAGACTGAAAACAATAATCAATATGAGTTAAAGAATCTAATCACTTCGATAAACACAAGTTAGCAATAAGCGTCAATTTAAACTTAAAAACAGAATTCGTTCATTAAAAAGGAAAAGCTTAAATTCATAGATATAGGAAGATGTGGTGTGAGTGTCAATGAGACAACTCTCCATCCAAATAACAATTTTAAAAAAAGTAAACCATTATAGGTGTATTAGTATAAGTGTACAAAACAAAATGTTTAAGCTGTCGCTCCTTCAAGATACACTTCATGACATCAGCTAAGATGCACGGACCACATTGGCAAAAACGTCAGTACATATTGTCTCATCTGGAAATTTATCTCACAATTTGTTGCACACGTGGCAGTCATTTACTATTTATATCATTTATATAAAATTAATGTTTGGCATATGACTCACCACCAGCGCGATGTTATCGTTAAAACGCGAATTTAGGACTCCGAGTTTTTGAAAATATTTGAAACAGGAATTTAATGCATGTATGTCTTTTCAAAAGTCGCAGCATAAGCACAGTATTATTATTATTATTATTATTGTTATTATAATTCTATTAAATTCAGATTTTATTTACGGCACCCAGACAACATGAACTACAAAACAGCTTTCTACAATGTAATGTGAAAAGAGGACTTACCTTTAACAAAGCGCGTCTGACGCATGAAATTTATAACGTGTTGTTTTCATTCTTTGAAGAAACGATATACTCTCTTAAAATACATGATAGCCATAACAAGATTAATATTCGATTTTAAAAGCACGAAACAATGAGGATAGCGGTGTTCCTGTACCTGATATACCAGTGTTATTTCATCATCATGGTATGATCGTTGTTTACCAGAAAGGGTTACCGCTATCGTAGGTGATATCAAACATTGTTATTATCATACAAACATCTAGTTAAATATTTCTTTAAACACTCGAGTTACTATTATACTGTTGCATTCTCGGAATGAATAAATTAATAAATCAATCAATTTCTGATGTTGTCATAACATATTTTCAACGTATTCTATAGGAAAATACCTGGTACAAACGAGTTCGTTACTAAAACATGTGAACGCATGCGCCTACTTTATTTCTAAATAAACAGGAAAATTTTCATCACTAAAAGGTTTGACCTGCATTAAATCTGAAATTGGGTTCATAGACATCCGTGTACTTTAAAATATTACATTAGAAAATATTAATGCAAAATTGGATCCGTCCTATGAAATGTTCTTTTTAGTTTCAATGTTATAAATACTAGTATATACATATAAAACAACTTAAGTCAAATCTAGACAATACAGTACAATATACTTTATTTGGAAACACTCTGACACATATTTACATGTGCAACAAGAGGCCAAAGACAAAACAATATTCTGAATAGTGATTCAAACTAGTTCGAGTTGTCTTTTAAAGTGGTCCGAGTTGTCTTCAGATTGGTCCGAAATGTCTAAGTCCGAGTTGTCTGATTCCGACAACCTTACTTTGACTCAAAGGTGTTAAAATAATGTATTTACACCTACTGCATTCAATAGATTTGTAACTTTTCTCCTTTTTGTATTTGTTTAAAAAAGAAATCTGGGACCTGAAAAACTAACCTGGAGAGCCGTGGTAAAGTGTTTAGCGCATTGGACTACTAACACAAAGGTTCCTAGTTCGATCCCCGTTCCGGGGAGAAGTTTCAGGGACGGAATTTTCGGCTCTCCCTTGACACCATTTGCAAGTATGGTCTTGAGAAATGATGAAAGTTCGTTGGAAGGGGGCGATAAATGGCCTACCCGTGTCAAGAGAGAGCCATATCTCTTATACTTGAAAGACATCCTTGTAGACTTCGTAAAATAGCAAGCTTATGCCGCTACAAGGCAGCACTCGCACCCGCAAAGTGCAAAGGGAGTAATATAAGTTGCAATAACTTGTATCCCAATCTACTATAAATAAATATGTTTTAATTAACTAACTTGCAAAAATTTTGTTTACTTTACCTGTTTACTCATTATAAAAATCTGACGTTAATATTAAACAAAACAAGTTGTTTTCAGCGGTCTTTTTCACAAAGTCGCCTGCAACCGGCCCGGTATTTTTTCCCTATCATTTGCATTTTCCGAGTATTTTCGTACTTGAATTACCAAAACTATTTGTCGCTTTTTTATTATGTGACTCACACGGAGGGATAATGCAAAATAGTTGTTGATCGTGTCTGTCAAGGGCATACGGGAATCGGACCTGAACTGCCGATGAGTTTAAAATTAATCGTTCCAAGAGAGTCGATGCAGTTAAGAAAACAATTGTTAAAAAAATTGGAACCAGTCTATAGATTTTTGTATACTTTATATATTTGAATTTTCAACTACCAAGCGTCAACATTATACTTTATTTAGATAAAAAGTTCTAAAATCTAAATCTCTTTCAAGTCACAAGCTTTCGGAGTATTCAAAATAGTTCTTGTCACGTTTACATTTTCAAAAATATATCTTTTAACCACATCTATGAGTACGCGGGTCTGCCCTTGTGACGTAAATTTCAATACAGAAATATTGACTTTTCGTAAATAAAAAGATTTAAAAAGTTTTGTCTTTGCAGGTTAAAAAATAAACAATACCTAGTTTTACTGATTTGGTTATACGTTAAAAATTTTACTAATTTTTAATTAGGTCATCTCCATTTGTATTCATATATTTGCGTTCTTCTGGATGCATTCCAATTGTATATTGACCTCGGAAAAGGTCCGTTTTAATACATACTAGAACACATTTTTTTCTGCCGCAGAGCTAACCAGTCGTTGCAGCATCGACTACACAAGAGGGACGAAAGATACCAGAGGGACAATCAAAACCATAAATCGAAAAAAAAACTGACAACGCCAAGGCTTAAAATGAAAAGGACAAACAGACAAACAATAGAACACATGAAACAACATAATAAAATAAAGAAAAAATAACACGAACCCCACCAAAAACTAGGGGTGAACTCATGTGCTCCGGAAGGGTAAGCGGATCTGCTCCACATGTGGCACCCGTCGTGTTGCTTATGAGATAACAAATCCGGTAAATAGTCTAATTCGGTACAATTGTCTATTCTTGCCAGGGATATAACACATTATTTTCCGCAGTCGACGCGATCACACTTTCACGAGGCGGTTAAATATAATACAGATAACACCCTCTAATGTTCTTTTTAAACTCTAAGTACCGTCTAACTTATAATGGTTATTCAAACTTTATTTGACCAAAACGATTTTAAAACTCAACTGAAACTTAATCGGTATTTTATTTTATGCGACTGTTATATAAGTGAGAGGTTTAGCTAGCTATAAAACTTTTAATTCGCCATTTTCTACATAAAAAAGGCCTGTACCAAGTCAGCAACATGACAGTTGTAATCCATTCGTTCGATGTGTTTTAGCTTTTGATTTTGCCATTTGATTAGGGACTTATCGTTTTGAATTTTCCTCGGAGTTCGGTATTTTTGTTTTTTAACTTTTTCGTACGTGAAAATAGTCAACTTCCTTCTTTTTCTTCTGTTTTTTTTCAAATAAAATTAAAACTTGAATTCAGAGTTGTCCGAACCGTTTATTTGCATGTGTTAAAAACAATTATTAGGTCAAGAATTATTTGAACAATGTCCCTAATACAGAAAAATAAGTTAACAGTTTTGCACTTTTCTGGTACTGATCTAAACAAAACTATTTTAATCCCAATGTAATGGTCTTCAGTCAGGAACGTTCCCAGTGATTGTCTAATGTGTCTTAATATGTTTTTCGTGTTTCGACAAAAAGGTGTTGATGTTTAAATTTTTAATAGAAATTTTTTAAAGGGTAATGTATGGTTGTTGACGTCCGTAACTATACATGTATCTACTGTTAAACAGTTAATTTGATCCCATACGACAGGGCACACTTTTATATTCAAAGCATGACTTATCTTTCCTCAAATGATCACAAATACCATATTTCATTCGGCATAAAGTCGTTATTTCAGATCAGATAAAGCTGTTTTAACACACGTTGTATTTTAATTAAAGTACACGGATGTGCACCGGCTTGAATCGACATTAGAAAGATAACACACAATTTATAACGAAACAAATTTGATGTTTCATTACAATTACATTATATGTTATCTTAAAAAATCTCATACCGTAAAATCAGCTATAAAGTGCCCTGACATGACAAAATACAAATCAATCAACGAAAAGATGTGCAGGCACATACAAAATGTTGTTGAGTTAATTATGAGTGCAAAAGCACTCATTTACTAACCTAGGACAGATGTGTACAGCACAACATATAAAGACTGGACGATTCAATTTGTAAGGTCTTGACTCCTGAGATAGACATGACACACAGAAATCTAATAAAAAAGACCTTAAGAACCGATTAAAGAATACTCGCAGTAATTAAATGTAGTACATGGATATGGCTAAATTTTTTTAGGATCTTTTTGTTATTTAATTATTCAATTGTTTAGCTTCTTATACATTCTTGGCCTTCAAATATTTGGCTTTGAGCGTTCCAGATAAAGGTAAATCCAGAAAAAGCGCTTGCGACTAATGTCATTTATAACGTGTTGCTTTTAGTTTTTATTATAAAGCCAATTACAACAATTAAAATAAAATTTTAAGACTAAAATATCAAACTTTTAAAAATCGTATTACAGTGTCATGTTGATAACCTTTACCCCGTTAACAAATGGTTTTAATTAAAGGACCAATAATTCAACATAGTCCGTATCAATGACAACATCCCTGTAAAATAAGGTTGAGATATCCCTTTTGTGGTAAGTTGGTAGGATCACAAACTAACAGCCAAACCAAATGTTTGTATCTAAGAAAATATAATCAATGAATAAGGTAACGGATTTTCTGTTCCGGATTTGAACTTTACTTTTACACCCTTATTCAGTCAACCGTATGCATACTTTACAGGTTTAGAAATATCATACGTGTGTCTAGTGTGATAAAATAATCATTACATGGTATGATTAAACGATAAATTGTTATAATCAAGAGGTAAGGTATTGTATTTTATTTGTTATCGAAATATAATGTTAATTTCCTTGATCATATATTGACAATATTGTGTTATGATTTGAAGTTATAAAATAACGGATAGAGAGGAGACAAGTCTACATTGCAATGTCTTGTTTCTCCCTTTACAAATACATTAGTTCATCTATGAATATATTTATGGTCTACGATATCCCTGACAAAATGGTGAAAAAAAGAAGTTAAAATTTTGATTCTCTGTACTTTGTTTCATGTGTCTATTTACTTCAAAGTATAATCTAAATTCGCTTTATTAAAATATTGTATATGTTTACAGATTTCTTTCTTTTTGTGGTGTGTGAAATGATTTTGAGAAACCTATCAAAGTTATGTTTGGCTTGATAACATTTTGATATGAGCGTCGCTGATGAGTCTTGTGTAGACGAAACATGTGTCTGGCTTATTAAATTATAATCCTGGTACCTTTGATAACTATTTACACCTCTGGATCGATGCTACTGCTGGTGGACGTTTCGTCCCCGAGGGTATCACCAGCCCAGTAGTCAGCACTTCGGAGTTGACATGAGTATCAGTTATATGGTAATTTTTATGACTGTTACAAAACTTTAAAGATTTTCTTATTACAGTAATAGGTTACCTTAGCCGTATTCGGCCCAATTTGTTTTGAATTTTGGGTCCTCAATGCTCTTTAACTTTGTACTTGTTTGCCTTTATAATATTTTGATTTGAGCGTCACTGATGAGTCTTGAATAGACGAAACGCGCGTCTGGCGTACTTAATTAGAACTGATTGATGCAAAGGTATTGATAGATATTGATATACATGACTTTTAAATAATGACAAATTAAACAAAACATATTGGAATAATTAATGCAAAATACTTTCAATCAATGAAGTTAAACGTAAACTTTCACTGTCACAACAGAAAATAGTGTGATATATGTCAATAAGCTCATCATAGATACCAGGATTGAAATTTTGAACGTCAATGTCAAAAATTAGGTGATGATTTTCATTTTCTTGTGAATTGTAGATCTCAAATCGACACACGAAAAGTGTTTTGGATCAATTATACCATGTATACTGTAACGGTGTAAAGTTAATTCAATTTTGTTAATTATTACAAACAACAAAAAAAGTATATGTTGTAAATTTAATAGATTCACTAGCAGGTCTAGCCTTTTTTCTACTATAATAACAAAATTGTTTTAATACAAGAGCCTGTGATTTAGTGGTTGTCGTTTGTTGCGGTATAGCAAATCTGTTTGAAGTTCATTGATTTGTATATAAACGAGGTAATTGGCTTCCTTGATTGAAATGTTTCATATTTATCATGTCAATGACTTTTATAGCTGACAATGCAGTATAGGCTTTGTTCGAGGTAGTACGATTACCTGTATTTGCTAATTTCTATGTCATTTGGTCTCTAGTGGAGAGTTATCTCATTGACAATTAAACAATATCATCTAATTTTTATTATGTATAGTAATTGTAACTTTCTTTTCTTGTTAATTTATTTCATATACTAAGTTTTATCATTTCATTCTTTTTAATAACGTGTATACAGTGATTTTATGGAATAACATTTTCTTGTCTTGTCTGCCATTTCGTTATTCCAATGTTGGGAGTTATTTGTCTTTATTTCAAAAATATTGCCATACGGTTTTATTGTCCATATCTGACAACTTTTTTCTTTTTAATTCATTCTTATTGACTTTTCCTATTTATAAACTTGGAATTTTAACCGAGTTTTGTTTTTAAGGGAATCTATACAACTTCTTGGTATTGGTTTGTTTTAGTATTGATTATTTGCGACGGTCATCGAGTTCTGTTTTATTTGTAACTGTCGCGGCATCTTATTATCATCGATTTGAACGTTGTCATCAATTATTTCATTGATATTAGTGTTATCAAATCGAAGAGTTTTGACTAATCGATTACTGGAATAATCGTTCGACCGATTAACCGGTTAACCGGTAGTTTAAGTTTAAGTTTGAAAACCTTATCTATGAAACCCTACATACGTACTTTTTTATAATACGAGAAATTGCTGGTTGTCCTTGGGCATTATTCGGCTTGTCTGTGAGGTTCAATGCAAAGTTTGACTCTTAATAATCTAATACTGTCGTATCCACTACGGCGTTTGTAATAATTTCAGATTGAAAAGATAAACAAATTTCTTGATCTCGTCGAATTGAAAATGTCTGAAACTGATGATTCTTTCATTTTCCTTAATAAACAAATTATGTGGAGTGTTTCAATTGGAAAGGATTAAACGTGTTACTCGAACCATCAAGTGTACATTAATTACGTTCACGTTGATTTGCATTTCACAATTTTTGGGTATATAGTATGATAAAGCCTTGCACGAAAAAGGCTGCACATTTAGATTTAGGTCTACCCAATTTTAAATTAAAAAAAAATTAATGAAGGAAATCATTAAATTCAATTGGAGTACTGATTTAAAGTTACTGTTTAAAAAACATGTATGCTAATAATGTAAACTTTGATATTGCCCCGAGGTGATAGACAAGTTGTCTAAGTTCTAATGAAGTCTTCTAAACAAAGTTTGGAGACTTATTGTTTTTGGTTAGTTATGATTATTTTTATTCTTCTTCTTCCTCTTCTTCTTCCGCCACTTTAAAAATGAACTTGTCCGCAGCGGTTCACCTAAACGGCTTGTCAGATTTACTTAGGATTTTATAATATGTTAGACTAAAATGGTTAGGGGAGCCATCAATCATGTACATTGGGGTCTGTTAAGGGGTATTTTGAGGGGCATAAAGAGGGGAGAGGTTTACTATAGAACCCTATGGGATTTTATTTAAAAAAAAAATCAAATGATTATTTTTTGAAAACTGTATGTGATAAACAAATCGAGTCTTCAGAAATTATCACAGGACAAGAAAAAAAAAGAAAAAAAAGGGGTGAGTCCTTGGGGGGTATTCCCACTTCCTTCAATTTGAGAATGTGCAATTATCTTATGGGACACTTAAACAAATCAAATGAAATAAAAGGGAAGTCTCTGGGGTCACCCCAACCCCTCTAGTTTGAGAACTTGTCAACGGTCGAGATCCTCAGTCCTAAACCAAATATATTCTTGCATGGGACAATAAAACAAATCAAATGAAATAAAGGGAAAATCCATTGGGTTACCTCTAGATCCCCACCTCTAAACCATATATATTCCTGTATGGGAAAAGAAAATAGATCAAATGAAAGAAAAGGGAAGTCCATAGGGGTCACCCCACCCCATCTTGTTTGCGAAGTTGTAAATGGTCGAGATCCCCATCCCTAATCTATATATATTCTTGTATGGGACGAAAAAACAAATCAAACCAGATATAGGGGAATTCTATAGATAATAAAATATCGGACCATTGGAATGGCTAATAATGGGAGCTTGTTGAGGAGACTTCGTTACAGCATTCTTGTTAAATTTATATTTTTCGATTAACAAAAGCAATCAATATACTGGACACTAACTGATTTGTCAAAATAATGAACACGGCGATATTTTTTTTTAGATAGAACAAAATCATTAAACGATTTTTATACACATAAAGATTAAATCTATTAAAACTGTAAAAGTCCGGTTGACCGGTTAGCGTTTGTTGCATTCGATATTCGGTCCTTCCGACGGTTAATCGGTTAACCGGTTAATCGTTGACAACACTAAATTTAATATAGATGCGTTTGGTTCAATATACAACTTTCAAGTTCGATGCATTTCCGTCAAAAACTTTAAGTTACCCGTATACATCAGTCGTTATATTCCGCTGATCTACGATAACTTCATTTAACAAAACCTTTTTTATACCTAGTTAAAAAACAACATTATTTATAGTATTGAAGATGTTTACAAAACTTTTAAGTATACAAAAAAGTTCTCTATTGCTACCTTTTATATAACAACACTACAAACCAGATAAAGTCTGAAATGGCCTATATCTGTACTCGACTGTTCTGATTTTTACTCGACCAGTCTGAATTGGTCTGACATTTACTTGATCATACTCGACTGTAGTCTAAACCATACCAAACAGTCTGAAATTGTACTTGACCAGTTCTTAACCATTTTATACGAATCTGAATCATGCTCAACCTAGTCTGAACCATACTCGACCTAGTCTGAACCGTACTCGACCTAGTCTGAACCATACTCGACCTAGTCTGAACCATACTCGACCAAGTCTTAACAAACCTAGATCTATTCTTTGTATCTATCAACTAAATTTTATCAATTGAGGAAATATTTTTAATAAAAATGAAATTTTAACAACAACTTGAAATTAAAAATGTATTCAGTATAGTATTGAAAATAAAATTTCACAATAATCAATCATAATATAACTTCAACACAATATTAATCATCACTTACATAATAATATATATCAACTTTAAAATATAAATAAAACAAGCTGATCAAAAAATATAAAAAAATAATTTTGACTAATATTTTCAATATTATTAAAAATTTTATGAATATTTCGGAAGTATGTTATGGTAACTGGACTATTTTTCACCATTAACTTAAGCATAGTATAGATTTATGGTGTTAATAATGCAGTGAATGTTGCTTTTTTTTATTAAGATATAAATAAAATAGTGTATAAAACAACTTAACAAAATTAAAAAAATGAGACCTTAGTTGTTTTGTTTTATTAAACCAAGAATTTATTATAATCATGATAATAGAATTTCCATAGTAATCCTTGATAACCTTTTTAAAAAAATCACTTTAATATGGTCTAATTACCTCAGTACATGTATGTTTTACATGTAAAATGAAAGTCCTATTTTCTTAAATTCGTGTATTACTTATCTAGTATATTTGAAAGGCTTTGTTATTTAAGTTAAACAGGATGTTGCAAATTTAAATAAATGTTATTTAGAATTTAATACATCTGACCAGGTGTGATTTTATTTATGACTTTGCCCCAAGCAGAGGTTATACTCTATATTTTACCACTAGTCAGAAAAACAATTTTATTTAATTTTATTCCTTTTTGATATAAATTATATATTATATATTTTTTTTATCATAAATATAATAAATACTTTAAGGTTAAATACTTTATAAATTTTGTTGGCTGTTGTTATATATTTCAGTTAAAGAGAAATGTATTTTAATAGTTAAAAAAATAGAGGTTATTTGGTCTAGTATGGGTCAGACTGGTCGAGTATTGTTCAGACCTTTGGTTAAGTATGATTTAGACTGGAAAAAAGGTCGAGTACAGGTCGAGAATGGGTTAAGACTTTTTAGACTGGTCAAGTAATAGTTCAGACTATTTTCAACGGCAAAGATAAGGGTAAAGTACGATTCAGTACAGTCGAGTATGGTTCAGACTGGGATTGAGTAATGTCAAGTAAAAGTCAGACCAATTCAGACTGGTCGGGTAAAAATCAGTACAGTCGAGTACAGATATAGGCCATTTCAGACTTTAATTGTTGTAGTGTAATAGAATTACAATTTTCTAAAAACATAACGGTTTTTTTCCGTATAATATTTTGTCCTTTATATTTCGTTTAATTATTGATCCAGAACAAATCAATTTTGTGAATGTACTTTCACACTTTGGGGTATAACATGTTTACCTTTGGTATAATCATAAAATCAGAGAAAAACCGATGTGAAACCTTTTGATATCGGTATAACTCCATTTTATCATATATTGTTTTACGCATTTTTAGATATCTAAAATAAAACTAAGTGTATCTAGAATTAAAAAAAAAGCTATTAACTTAATTAATGAAGCATCATTTAGATAGGTATTAAAATGTGGTACAAATGTCTGACACTTCTGTATTATGATAGTAAATTTTCGTTTCACTGCTTTATAAAGCATGTAAATGTCTACCCGTTTGAGCACTTCATATTTAAATATAGTTTACATTTTCATATCTTTTTTTTAATCTGATTAGTAGTATTCATGCTAGACAATTACATAGTTATAATTGTTTAATTTCATAATATCTTTCGTCTCATTTTTACGTTATCAAATCCTTGGATATGAAATCCAAGTATTATTTTATCAAAAAAACATATTATAATATGTAAAATCTATCATAATATTCGTAAGTTATGATTTTTTAACAGACTTTTAAATAACATTGCATAAGTAGCATGAAGGAGTATCATATATTTCCCTGCTTTTCTATATCTGTTTACATGGTCATATATATTGCAGCATTTAACGCTTTTATATTTTGATAATATTATATTGTTCTTAAATTTTCATATGTATATCTTCAATTTGGATAGCAATTCATTTTGGATGTATGAATACGTAACCACTGTGGTAATTACTTAACCTTCGCCAAATTTGAAATATTAGTCTTATACTAGTTGAAATCATTTCATAATTCATAGTTGACACTGTTATTTCTCATGTTTCCGTTATATATTACACTTGAAATATTTCTACGCAGTCTTTCTTGAAATAACTTTACTTTCGTCACCGATGAAATAAAAGAATTGTACCAGATCATGTCGCAGATAAGTATTCTTTTTAGAAACATGTGTAGGCAATCTTTGTTATAAATGCTTAACTTACCTTTTTTTTTAATTTTAGAAGTCTGCAAGCGTTGTTCAGTTTTTAAATGTATTACTGTAATGATTATATCAATTAAATCAGAATAGATTCATATGATTCATTTTACATAATTCTAATCATACTGATCAAGTATATCTGTCATCCGAAATATTTATAAAGACCTGCATTCATTTAAATCAAATATTTATACGTATTAGATTCTTATATTTAATGTTCCTTTTGTTTAAATGTTGGTGCTGTTTTGTAGACTTTTTAGGCGTAAATATATATAATGTAAATGTTACAGTAAATTTGTATAATCAGTGATAATGTAGAAACCCTGAAATTTTTCAGGGATCATGTAGAATCACTGGCTTGTTTAGGGATTATATATAATCTAAAAAAAATTCAGGGATTATGTATAATCACTCGAAAAAACGTTACAGATGATACATAATAACTGAAATGAAGGAATAGTTTTATTTATAAAGAAAATGAACAAAAGTCAAATAATTTATTCTATAAAATCATATTAAAAAACATCATTATAAACACAAATTGTAAATATATCAAAATAAGAACCCCATTTTTTTTAATATTAGGCACACTATATTAAAATAATCATGCTGCTTCACATCTGTTTCTATCACATTATCTACATTTTAAAAAAACCCTTTCCTTCACATGTGGAATCAAATTTTTCGACACACCTTATAAAAATAAAGTGTTCAATAAAACATCTCAAGGTATCCCGAAAAAAAGAGAAAAAAAGGGAATTAGCAACCTCAAACCTGTTCGAGCAAAATACCATTTTTTGTGGCCAGGCAATAATCTTTTTCAGACTTTTTGTGAACAATTGCCAATGATTAACTTTTTGGGGTTTCCCTTTCCTTTTTTCCCTGCGGAATTGTTATTAGAATATAAACCCAAATTCCAGCTTCCTCTAAATTTTGTTCTATTTAATAATCCTTACTAGTTCTACCCCATGACATTTAGATGCGTAAGTTCTCTCAGTTTGAATTTTCTAGTTCATTTGACATAAAAAAAAAAACACAAAAAAAACACAAAAAACACATGTCTAATAATCCTTTTTACCAAAAATAACATGCTCTGTGGACTTACAATTAGAACATGAATATCCATTTGACGCTTAAACAAACAATACATGTATTAAAGTTATCGCTATAAAGGGAATGTTGATTATTAATAATTTTGAAGTCTTCAACTTTATCTCGAAACCTTGTGTTGGTTATATCTTTAAGATTATCCTCTGTGTTTAAAAGCAAAATTATTTCATCTGGCAAGGAATATGAAAGAAAAAAAATTGTCTATATTATTATTTATTTTTTAACAAAGGATCCTTAAATTATTGATAATCCCTGAAATCATATTAGGGAATATGTAGAATAATTATTAAAATATTCAGTGATTATGTAAATCACTGGTCATTTTCAGGGATTATACATAATTACTAATGATTCCAATGATTCTACATATTCCCTGAAAAATCAGGGATTCTACATAATCCCTTATTATACAAATTCACTGTAACATATATACGATCAATTTTTCAATAAAAACCGTATAAGTACAAAGTTATTAGAAAAAGAAAATGAAAATGAATATATATCGTCGTTGATTGGAAAATAGTTCACATATGAACAATGTAGATAATGCGAACGTTATTATAATATAACAATTAATATGCATTTTTTTATTTTCTTATATATACCCTGAAAAAAACCATACATGATTATTATAAACATGATTCTCTTGATTATCTTATCAGTTAGTCAGTTTTTATTTATAAAATTTTGATTTGAATGAATGCAGATTTTTAAAAGATTTCATTTTATGTTAACAGAGTTATGATTACTTTTGCACACTATAATTCATTGTTTTTAATTATCAAAGAAAATCAAACAGATGAAAATGCAGTTCACAGTATTTAAATTTTCATATTTTGTGTAACTAAATTGTCTTTGAACAAAATACATGGGAACTCCCATTAAAGTATTAAAAAAAAATCATTTCAGTTCTTTTCATTAATTAGTATATATATAAAAAAAATCCTAAGTTGTCGATAATACTTAAATTTTAAACACTACCTGTATTAAAATATGATTATAAGAAATCAAGATAATAAATTGAAAATAAAATAAAAGGAGAAACCTATATGACAGGCATTGATAATTAATAAAGAATGATTATTGTGTCCCAGGAATTTCACAAACGAAATAAATGTGTTCTAGTGAACAGATTATGGTGTTCTATCTGTTTATAGATAAAACTATCATTATTTCAAAAGGGTCAATTTTATTATTCATACAATTTTAAGGGTCAAATAATAACTCTCATCACACCCTCGAATTATATCATTGCCAAAGAAGCGAACAAGTTAATAAAGTTATCGTTTGTTACTGTATGAAACTAATTACCAACGAAACATTTATTAGCTCCTTTCCCTGTAAAAAGCTTTGATATGCTACTTTAATGTTCATTAAGCTTTTATAGGCATATCATCAAAATTTATTTGGCCTTAACGATCATTTTGTTTCTGGAAAAACTCTAATGTTTTTTTTCGCAATTGTGTCATTCATAAAGAAGTTCTCTGAGTATACTAATGTTTCTTATATCCACATACCGTGGGGCTAAGATTTCAATTGTTTAAACAGCACATTTTCGGTAATGCAAATATACATAATATTTATCTCGAAAATTTCTTAGATGACTTTTTTTTTTCTTTTTCAGTGGTCATGTTTTTAACGCAATTATTTGAAGAAAGACTTTCTGGGACTTTTAATAAATATGGACAACTTATAGCGAGAAATCCTATTTCAGCAATAATGTTTTCAATTATGCTAAATGGGCTCTTGGCTATAAATATTTTGTGGATGAGGTTCAACAATGAGTTGACAGTGTATGCTCCAAGTAATAGCCAGGCGTATAAAGACAGCGCGTTGGTCAGAAATTATTTTCCCGATTATACTGGTACAAATTTCTATGAACAAAGCTTGCTTGACCTTGGCAGGTATGGGAGTATAATAATAAAATCAAAAAACGATGGAAATTTATTAAACGAAATGTTTCAATCAAATATACAAACAATTATTAAAACGGTAGAAGAAATTTCAATCGCCCATGAAGATCAAACGTATTTATATCAAAGCTTGTGTGCACGTCGTAATAATACTTGTGTTGCCAGTCATTCAGTAATATTTTCTGACTATTTTTGGAAACAGGTTGCATTCGGAAATGTCACCTTTCCGGAATTTGTAACAGAAGATGGTAGGAAAGAACTTTTAGACCAAACACTTGGTGGTGTTTTAACAAATGCAGATGGACTTATAATATCTGTTTTAGCTTTGAAAATAAATTTTTACCTAAGGCAAGACAGATATTTAAGTAATGTGCTAGCAAAAAAGTGGGAACAGAAATTCATAGACATATTGCAGGGTTTTGTGTCCAATGAAGACGATAAAAATATAAGTATTGCATTTGCTAATTCAGACTCTCTTGGCAAAGAACTAGATGCCAATACTGGTGGTGATATTAAATATTTTTCTTTAACGTTTACGTTGATGATTACATACGCCTCTTTCGTGGCAGCTGGTGGTAACTGCGTATCGAATACTGGACATTTAGGTCGTGCAGGAGTGGTTGCTAGTGGTTTGTCGATATTGGGCGCTTTGGGACTTGGTAGTGCTTTACAGGTTGAATTTGTAAACATCGTTGGAGTTATGCCATTTCTCATTATTGGTATGCATACATATGAAAAACTTACACAATAAAACTCATCATAGATGCCAGGATTACAAATTTTGTACGTCAAAACCGCGTTTTGTCATCAAATAACTCATCAATGAAATCGAATCCCCCCAAAAAAGCGGAGGGAGTGCTCAAAATTCTACAAGATTTTAATTCATAATAAGTAAAATAACACAAAAACCGAAAACCAACAAAAAACAAAACGGAAATATTTAAACAAATGACAAATTAAATGCTAAAGCACATTAAACGAATGGAAAACAACTGACATATTCCTGATTTGGTATAGGCATTTTCTTATTTAGAAAGTGGTGAATTAAACCTGGTTTTATAGCTTGCTAAATTTCGCAATATGAAATCCTACACAATCTGTATTAAGAAATATATATATATGTGTGAACAGTGTATAATTTGATTTTTGTTCTTACACCTTCCATATTTATTTCTTTATATTATATGCCCAAAAAAAGTAAATAGGGGATGAAATTAAATGTAAAAAAACACTTGGGGCATGAATTTTCAGGTAAAGTAGTGATTTGGTCAGTTTGAAAAGGTAAACAAATAATGTTTCTGAAGCTGTCAAACTGAATTACAGACCGACATTTAAAATTACTTATATTCGGTTACAGCCAATACACTTGCTATAATTTTGGTATAATTTTTCTATAAAAATCGTCGTTAAAAAACGCAGGTGCTTTTTTTTTAATTTGCGTTTTTTACGAAATTACTGTGTTCTCGGGCCAGTTGATTCATTTTGGACAAAATGGTAATGTTGTTTCAGAATTATAAAATGAAAAAAAAAATAACTCAAATTATTTCTTGTTCATAATCAACCAAAATTCTTTAAGGGACTGCTGCAAACCTTTTCAAGGTGGAATCGGTACTGTTACTTATCGTTTTTATCCATTTAGGTATTGGTGTGGATGATATGTTTATTCTGATGTCAGGACTTGCATCTGCACCTAAAGACAAATCAGCTGAGGAACGTGTTGGAAGAACTATACAATCAAGTGGAGTAGCTATCACAATCACATCACTGACAAATGTAACAGCGTTTGCTGCGGGGATGTTGTCAACATTTCAAAGCGTCCGAAATTTCTGTTTTTACACTGGTAACTTGCACTTTATCTTTGGAATAGTTTAATTTATGCAATATACCATCGAAATAAAAATGTTGACAACATGGTAATTAAGCATGAATCGAGGCAAATGTGGAATATTTTATGCGAACATATAAAAAACAAACCCTACGAAAATGTTTTAAGAAAGTATTTGTAATTTTGTTATGAATATCGCATGAAATAAAATAATAATAGTAGAAACATCCTTGAGATGTCATGTCAATAAAAATCAGTTGATCCCTCGATACGATTTGTAATTAGATCGTTGTGGTGACGTCAGCCTATTCATTAACCGTGGATTCTTTTTTTCTTTTTCTAGAATCAACGCTTCCTACATCTGTCGCTGAAATGGACTCACCAGATTATATTCTATTGTGTTCTATGTGTGCCTTATTTCATTAAGTTTGAATTGAAATATTTACTGATTTCTGTTCACTAATGGAATTATTTTAAAAACTTCCCTTTATTTTATGTAATGTATATATGCCTTTACCGGGAATCGGACCCGTCCATGAATTCTGTTACGTGTTTCTGATATCAACATATAGACGAAACCTCTGGGCTACCAATCGGTCACGATAAGAATGTCTATTTTTATCCAACGCAATCATAGGGTTGAACGTAGTTTTCAATTTAGACTTGTTTATATTTTTTCGTTTGGGCTTGTATCATATTTTCCCTCCGGTTTATATGATCCATTCATCCTATTGACTCTTGAAATACAAGAGTCTATCTAACAATGAGGGTAAATTATATATGGCCTTCCAAATACCGTTTCGATCCCTAACATCACTGAAGAGACATTTATTGTCGAAATCTGGATCTGGTGTACAAAAAAAAAATATTGACCTTATGTTTGTGGCATAAAATCTTGGCCACTAGTTTTCTGTTTAGTATTAAAGTTATATTAAAATCCATTTTGTTACATCTTGTGATCAATTTTATTTGGCAATCGCCAATGGCAGTCAGCAGGATTAAAGAACATCAGTTGTTCGACCTGTTAGTCAAATGCGTTTTGTTATATAAATATACTTTTTCACTTTTTTGGTCTTTTGGAAAAAGTAGTTTGTGCTGTATTTAGACCCTTCTACAACGAAATTCGTTTTACATGCACACGTATAAAAATTGCGGTTTTTAGCCAACGCAATCATAGGTTTGAACGTAGTTTTCAATTTAAACTTGTTTATAATTGAATATATGATATGTATCGGTACAACGGAAACACTGGACATAAAAGGCAAACACATAGTATGAGTTGGTAGCCTTGAGGTTTCATGGTCAAGATAAATGAATTAAAGGTAAGAACTTGTCTGTTTAGGTTCGAATCCCAGAATTCTGATTGTTGTCCCTATTCTCAAATTTTTCAGTTTTTGTTCTTGTTTTGTATTTTATTTTGGATATTTTGTGCAATAAAAGCGAGTTTGGTCATTTATTATCGGATTATTGTTGGCTATTCCACATATTTGTCCATTTTTCTTTTATAAAATAAAATTAATATAATATGATTTCATCTGTTTGACTACATAATTTGTCTGTTACCTTTCCTCGTCAGTTTTTAATCTAGCGGCGTACTACAGTACATGATATATAAGGCATGGAGATGTTATATATATTTTTTTTCTGTGTCGGGTTGTTGTCCCTTTGACACATTCTCCATCTCAACTTTCAATTTTAATAGAAATAAGTTTGAATATATTTTATTTTGTAAAAAACAGATAATATGCAGATGCCTGATCATATGAAGGTCTTACAGGACAGACGTATTGTGTTATGATATATATTTTTTTTTAACCATTTGATTGTGATATTTAATTTATTGTAATGGATCGTTTGACACGATAGCATGGTTATTTAAACTCACTTACAATACCTTCTAATTAAGAATAGGCGTTGATTTTTAAAAGACATTAAGACAATAGTTATAGTTATAGATGCAATGGATAAGTGTTGATTCATGAAACACAAACCATTCGTCCTCCGGGCTCATGGTTTCTTTTTCAAGAATCAACGCTTATCCATGTATATCACTGATACATACATTATGCTTCGCGTTCACTGCGAAAGACCAGTATTTTCACTCTATTTTTTAAATTGAAACTGATAAATGTCAAGTTGTTTTCAATTTAAGATGGGAACTTCTTACACTAAAATGTGAATATAACTCTTTCAAAATAACACGACAAAACGGCACATAACGGATATCTAAAACAAAAATATGACGAGAAAGCGAAACGGTTGTAAATTGGCACCTTAATGAAATGCTCGTTTTTAGTTGGTAACCCGAATATATTTTCTATCAATCGATTAATGACTTTGAACAGCGGTTAACTACTGTTGCCTTATCTGGGTAAGAACTTAACATTTAGGAGTTAACCCATATGATGGTTGTTTCAAAGTCAGAATATCATTTCCGGATAGGATAACATATATTAGTGACTGTTAAGCTCGTTAAGAACCAGATTTATTCTAACTTTCTCATTTTTATGTAGTGAGGGCATGCTATTATTTAATAAAAAAAAATACATTTTATTTCTATACCTGACAGTTTCGGTATTTGATGTTAGAAAAGACCCTATTTCAGGGTCAAGGTATTTATAACAAAAAGGATAAGACGCAAACACTTTAACATATGACCATGCTATTGTCCTGAATGTGCATGTAATGTTTGCCGCGTAAATTAAAAACCAGAAATCAGTTAACTTAAATATCTGTAATTTCTTCCATTAAGCCGTTTATCATTATTATTTCAGGTTTGGCTGTGCTACTGTGTTATGTCAATCAGATGACGTTTTTATCATTATTATTTCAGGTTTGGCTGTGCTACTGTGTTATGTCAATCAGATGACGTTTTTATCATTATTATTTCAGGTTTGGCTGTGCTACTGTGTTATGTCAATCAGATGACGTTTTCATCATTATTATTTCAGGTTTGGCTGTGCTACTGTGTTATGTCAATCAGATGACGTTTTTCCTAGGTTGTATGAGCATACATGAACGAAGAGTTGCAGCTCTAAGACATTGCATAACATGTCTCCCAACAAAAACAAAAGACGAAATAAGTAATGAAGGAGGAAGTTGTTTAAAAAAAGCATGCTGTACTGGATCGCAAACTTTCTCAAGGAGCGAGCAAGAAAGTTTTCTTCAGAAGTTTCCATCTATTGCATTTCCAAAATTAGTCTTATGGCTTCCGTTTAAAATATTAGTATTAGTAGCTTTTTTTGTCTATTTGGGATTCTCTACATGGGGAGTTGTTCACTTAAGGCAGGGTCTCCTTCTTCGAAATTTGGTGTCTAAATCATCATATTACCATTCATATAGTATCTGGGATTTCGACCATTTCCCTTCAACATTTATGATTTCCTTGGTTTTTCCCTCAAAAATTAATTATAAATCAAGCAAAATTCAAAATGCATTAAAAAATATATTGACTGAAATAAAAAATGATCACGACATAAGTACTGAAAACGAAATTAATTGGCTAAGCTCATATACATCATCAAATATATATAACAATTCTTCCGAGCAATCATTTTGCATGAATTTAAAGGTATATATACAGAATTCAGCGCTCTTAAATGATGTTATATTTAGTGATAACTGTACAATTTCCCATTCTAGAGTCCACATGATAACAAATGATATCAAAGATTCATATATGCAAGGACAGTTGATGTTGAGGATAAGAAAAATTACTGAAAAATTGGATTTCAGAATAATTTCTTTCTCGCCTGCTTTTATTTATTTTGAGCAATACGTCGCCGTTCTTCCGAATACAATACGGACTGTTGGTATAGCAGCGGTTGTTGTTCTTATTGTAACTAGTATATTCCTATCAAACCCACTAGTGATTGTGTTTGTTACCTTGTCAATGGCATTTATTATGCTGGGAATTTTCGGTTTCATGCATTTATGGGGACTATCTTTAAGTGCAATCACTATGATTCATATAATAATGAGTGTCGGATTTTCTGTCGATTATACAACACATATGTGTCATGCTTTTTTAATCGTTGATGGTGAAAACAGAAATGAACGAGTAAATGAAGCATTCATTCTGTCTGGTGGCCCAATATTTAATGGGGCCATGTCCTCCTTGGCTGGGGTAATCATGCTCGCATTTTCTGAATCTTACGTTTTTATTTCTTTTTTTAAAGTAATGGTTCTTGTGATTTTGTTCGGTCTTGGCCAGGCAATTTTTTTTCTACCTGTTATTTTGTCACTAATTGGGCCTAGCAAAACTTCGATGCCTGAAAAGAAAACAATATTTACAAAAGAAAAACTTGCAAATGTAAATGACGGATACTCTTCAAATGACACCCGTATATAACATAAAGAAGTTATTATATCCACTTATAATATTCAATCAATCTTATGAAAAATACCTTCTTTTGAATCCTTGAACTATATCCTTTATATTGATATCAGGCTTCTTAGGTTCACAATGCAAGTTGATTGGTGATTGAGACATAACTGATTACTCGAATGAAATATAATATGTTTTAGTTAATTTTTTTTTTATCTTAGAAAAATTTTGTATACATTTATCAATCATATTTTCCACAGAAGATTGATTTGTGAGGACAATGATGTACTTTGATTAATTAGATCGTTGAATAGTTAGGTTTTTCTTTTTGTATGCACATTTGACGTTATGTTATCGCTTTGTATAGCTTTAAGATTTCCTGATTTTCTAGCTCTTTTCAACGAATGAATAAAGAACACAATCTATTGGAAATATTTCACGTCATTCATTCGAAAAGTGAAGCGTAGGCATTACATTTATGAGCTAGTATTCACACTTCATCGGTGCTTTTCTTTTTTTATATAAAGTGTTTCTTTAATTCTATATATTTATCTTAAATTTATGGAAAATGGTTGATAATCTCCGTTAAATCGATTTCTGTTATCTCAATGTCTTATGTCTTAGATCGATTATCATTATAACAGACATATTGTATTAAACACTCTTTTATAAAGCGTTAATGATTGCCTGATGGTTTTAGTGTTGCTGCCTTTGATAAATTTCTCCATTAAGCAGTAGTCAAAGCTACTCTTCACAATTAATCAGATGTTTTCTGACATAGTTCGATGTGAAAATATGAGTTTACCCCATATCTATATACCAAATATAATGATCATATAATATTACAAAATTACCGATGACAATAAAGTAATTATAGTTCTGCAATAAATCATACATTTCGATGTTGTTTTGTTTTTTGATAATTCCAATTTGTTTATAAAAGCTTTACATTCTGTATTGTATATTCCAAATAACTGTGTATTAACAAAATACTATTGTAAAACGGATAAAATATATCAATCATTAAACAATTTCATAATTGTTTTATTGTTTTATTTCCTTATATCTTTATTTACTTACTCTTACTTATTTGTACAAAACAACGCTCCAAAAAATTGATAATAACGGGCAGATCTGCGTATTTGTAGGTACTCTTCATTTTTAAGACATATGCGCATGAAAGATTGCACCACTTAGAAAAGTTTGTTTTCTCTTATTTTTGAGTGTAAATTCACATTGCGATAAGACGCGTCACGGTATTTGTCTATCCCAAATTCATGTATTTGGTTTTGATGTTATATTTGTTATTCTCGTGGCATTTTGTCTGATGCTTGGTCCGTTTCTGTGTGTGTTACATTTTAGTGTTGTGTCGTTGTTCTCCTCTTATATTTAATGCGTTTCCCTCGGTTTTAGTTTGTTACCCCGATTTTGTTTTTTGTCCACGGATTTATGAATTTTGAACAGCGGTATACTACTGTTGCCTTTACTGGCAACCATTTTCCCACTTTTATTTAGTTAAAGTATGCAGTTAACCGATATTTCTTTACCTAATCAAAGTATAAAGAAAGAACTACGGAGGTAAAATTGATGGAAACCGCATGGAGTTATACCAATTGTATGAGAAAACAGATATATGGTAAATATGTCTTTCTTTACAATTTCAAACAGGTCTTTTTCATTAAGGGCAGGCGTGTGTCATTTGTTGGTGACCTACATACATCAATAATAACCCTGACAAAGAATGTAAACGGTGTGTTTACCTCAATATTATTGCAAAATAATTAACCTTTCATCCACGTTATCTATACTTCGAAAATGGTAACCCTTACAAAACTGAAATGTTTGCTGCAAATATGTAGCAAAATTGCTGCCAGTTTGCTTCAAACAAATGGCTTGTTTGCATGAACACTTTGAATAATGTTTGCAGTTGTTGCAGCTAGCTGCCAACATCCTGCAAACATTGCTGTTTTTTGCTACAAGCTTGCGTCAAGTTTGCAGAAACAATTGAGTTTGCAGTAAGATTGCAGGAAAATAGAATGTAAGGAATGTTCGCAGCTAGATTGCAGAAATCTTTGATAATTCTATATGTTTGCAAGATCATTGCAAATAATACATGACTGAACATGCCTTTTGGTAACTTCCTGGAAATTACAGATTTGAAATTTGGTGCTTGATTATGATGATGAGTCAAGTTATAATTTAAGTTTTCAGGGAGGCACTTTAGGTTGAATATAAAATGTTTAGTTTTCAAAGATATTATTTGTAAGTACAAATTCATCATAGAACTGTAAACTAGTTATCACAGTCGTCACCTTCACAAATACCTGAAGATTATTTACAAACATGTAACATATATACAGTACTCTCTAATATGTTTGAAGAGTGTAACTTAATATTTAATATTATGTTTTAATAAGCATTTAATTTTATGTTAACACTTTAATTTTTTCGAAAAACTAAGGATTTTATTATCCAAGGAAGAGATAACCTTAGATGTATTTGGAACAACTATTTGGATTTTTTGGTCTTCAATGCTTTTCAACTTTGTACTTGTTTGGCTTTATAACTATTTTGATCTGACCGTCACTGATGAGTCTTATGTTGACGAAACTCGCGTCTGGCGTATTAAATTAAAATCCTGGTACCTTTGATAACTATTATGTGAAAGGAACTGTAAAATTTCTATGAGTCCAAAAAAAAAAGAAAGCCAAAAATTGAAAGAAAAAGAAACACACGAGTGATCAAAAAGTAAGTGGTGAGAAACCAAAAAGAAAGATAATGAAATCAACTCACACGCCTATATCGAATGTAAACAAAAACAATGCAAATCAAAATAAAATAGCTAGCAATGTAATAAAAACTGTGAAAATGGATACGTTCAACATTCCAGTTTATAATTCCCAAATGATCCAACAAAACAAATCACAGTATCAACAGTATGCTTTATCGCTGCAGCCAATTCCAAATCCAAATTTCACTCAATTTTCGCCAACACTACCAGCTGCTGGGTTTTACACAAGTACCCCACACAACTTACAACCTATGATGAATCCTACTATAGATGCAAACAATGAACTTGATATACTTACCAAGAAAGTTATCGAATTATTTTTTACAAAATGTCGGTTATAGATGAACTGTCTAAAAAATTAGATAAGTTTTATAAAACTGTACAAACCTTAGTGAAAGCCGTCGAAAATATATTCAAAAGAGTCGATGAGGTCGAAAAGAGCATAAACTTGTTGAACAAACAATTTAAACATAACAAAAAACGATGTTAAAGAGGGTGGAAGTGCTTTTAATGTTATTCGATCCGACAAAGATGCCATTAATAACACAATCTTCTGACTACAACAAGATCTAGATGACTTATACATGTATGATCGGCACATAGACCTCCAAACAAGATCAATGCGGGATAATCTGATTTTCACTTGAATACCGCTTCATGACAAAGACGAACAAAGACGAACAAACGGAAACTTTAAAGAATGCGAGTTTGTTTGAAAAGCCACAAGAGAGTTGATGGATACTCGATTCGGCTTTAGTGAGCAGTTTCCAAAAGAAATTAATGACAGACGAAAAACTTTATGGCCATTCTTTTGAAACTGGATGTAAATTTGTTAAATGGTTCACTAATGATAATAAAGTCCTAATTTACCTGAAAACGTTTTTATTGGTATAGAAGAAAAATTTGAAAATGGAAATTTGAGGAAGTGAATGATTCCAAAAATGACAAAGATTGTGACAAAATAAGAAATGTTATTGATGAATTATCTGTTTATAGTAATCAGGAAAATGTAACAAAATATAAAAATAAATGCTGTAGTTACATAAATATTCCTGATGTTTTAATTGATTCTATCAAAGCAACATTTGGTTCACATGATTTTACTAGAAATATGCTAACTTGTAATAGAAATTATAATAAACAATTGTATACTCTTGATTGTTAAAAGGAGGTGCGATGAATTTTCATTATTGTTTTATATGATAAATCGGCATGCAATAACTGAAAATAGTCTTAAAAATTACTTTAATACTGATGATATTTACAATGCAAGCTGGTCGTAGATTCTCGCTTGAATATACACGGGTATAAGCAATTTTGGTTGATTTCGGACATTGTGTACTGTTCGATTTTACTTGCTGAGACAATAACAGATTTGCAATTACTTTTAAATAGTTTGTCTCGATATTTTTAAAAGTGAAAACTTAAATTGAATGTTAACAAGACAAAGGTAATGATATTTTCAAAAAGTAATGTTTTTGTAAACATGTTTAACGGTTAAAAATATTTTATGATTTTCGGGGAACCGGGAAGATATCCGATTTCTTTATACGTTAAATTACGGATGATGAAATTTTAATGCAACCTTTTTATAACAAGATTTCGTCAATGTTATCTAAGTTGATATATATATCAATTTTAATAAGTATGGAATTGAAAACAAATGATTGTTATTTATCAAAAGTACTTTTGATAATTGTGGAATGTCAAACATATGACAAAATAAAGATTGTATATAAAAAAATGGATTGTATTTAGCATTGAACATAAGCTAAAAGATCAGTTTAGACAAGAATGGCTTGCAACTGTAAATCAACAATCTAATGATCTATGTTATAAATAATTCAAAACAGAACTTAAATTTGAAAATTATTTTTCAGTTTTATCGTTAAATTATGCACTGAAACTACGTAAATTTAGATGTGACAATCACCGTTTGCCAGTGGAGACAGGGAGGTGGCAAAATGTTTAAAGACCCGAGAGACTATGTCATCTTTGTTAATCTGGTTATATCGTCGATGAATTCCATTATGTAATGTATTGTCCTTTAAAAAAAAAGAAGAACGATATAAATATAGCTGATTGGCCATTATGACAAAAGAGTGTCAGAAATCATATCGAATATTCTTCTTCAGTCATTATAACCTTCCATCATTACCAAACTGAACAAAGAAATAACACGACGGGTGGCGTATACGGTGCAGAAAATGCTTACTCTTCCGGAGTACCTGATTTCACACCCTGTTTTGTTGATTCTTATTTATCATTTATAACTGTTGATGTAAATGTCCTTTGTTTTTTTAGTCTTCGTTTACTCCTTGGTTTTGATTGTTATTGTCTTACCACACTATTGTTGTACACACGTTAATATTCTTAAATTTAAAAATGTATTCACTACGGTCAATATTGTCTTACTAGAAAAATAGTGTAGATTTATAAACTAGATATCAGTGAAAGTCTGTCCTCCTGGTTTAATTATGTTTATTTATGTAAATTCCACAAATGCAAAATAAGTTGTATTGTATATATTTTCATCTCTGTAACTATGTCATTAAGTTCATGAGAATAAAGATCTATCTATCTACTTATGATATATGATAATTTTGCAAACGATGAAGTATTTGAATTGTTGTATGTATGTATTCATGTAACCAAACTTTTTAGGAATTAGCTTTGTAATTGAAATAATGTAATGTGTAGACAACATGACATTGGTAAATGTATGTAGTTTCTGCAGCTTTGCAGCAATCACACATGAGAAATATTAATTTGCATATACATGTTTGTCGCAGGTCTGCAGGAAACACTTATCTGTGCATCAATGTTTGCTGTTAGTCTGCGGCAAACACTCATTTGCATGGTAAATTGTTTGCAGCAGACTGCAGCACATTTGCAGCAAACATGCCGCAAATACAGACTCGGTATTTGCTGTAAGTCTGCAGCAAGTTAGCCAATATTTGCAGGAAGCTGATATTTTTTAGTAAGAGACCTCCCAAAAAAAACAGAAAGTTCGATAGCAGCGCCATTTGTTATCATGATATGAAATATCTGTGATGAAATATGGCATACAAATGAATGTACAAATGTCGATTGAACAAATAACCCACTTTGCAATCATCGCGTTAGAAAAGTGTCGATTAAGTATAAATAGTTCAAGAATTACACAAATATTCATATTACAAAGCACAAAGGTACAAGTTACAAATTGACAATTTACGAATCTAGAATTTTGACTCCGTTGGCTTTATATTGATTAGGCTATAGGCCGAGATAAAGTATCTACGTTTTTTCTTGTTGTGTAGTTCAGATAGCCAATACATAGTTCGGACAACATTTTGCCTCACTGTGGAGAGTAAGGTCTTGAATGTAGTTGAATGTATAGTTTTGTTAGACATTTGCAGAAACTGTCATGCACACACCTTCGATAATGATTACAATTACACTTACAGGTATCATATCTATCTTGGTTCGTTTTAAAGTGTAAAAATAAACCGTCAATTCAAAACAATGATTAACTCTTTTGATGGTTTTTTTTCTATAGAAAACTGTTGAAAGACCGGATTTTAAAGAAATATCTGTACAAAATTGAATCAGGCAACTCGGACAACTTGCAAATACAGTTTAAGGGCATACGATACAATTTTGATCCTGTATTTACAAGTTCATGAAAATTTGCATATAGGCATTTTTTTACCTGATTAAATCAAATATGTCATAAAAAATATATCTTCATGTGCTACTTTTTGAGTAAAATGAGGTCGAAATTTTGTATATTTGCTCAAAATTCAGATTTGTGGCCGTAATTTCCTTTTCGAAAGAAAGACATAACTGTTTTGTTATAAAAGATAAACACAAATTGTTTTTTGTTAAATAATCGGTAATTTCTGTATTTTATAAATATCCTAAAAAAATATGCAATTTTTTATTCAGAAATAACTCCCATTTATCAAATGTTCATGAATTGAGGAAAAAACGTAATTTTTTACTGCATGTTTATCAAAATTTTAAAAAATCCTCTATTTACAGTTTTATAAAATTTGGGTCACATAATCTCCCTGCAAAATGAAACAAAATGCCGTTTTGAAAAATAGGGGTCCATGAACTCGTTTTCAAATTAAATCAGTTTGAATGATAAAAATCAGTCGAAAAATGCATCTTTTCCCGATATGTCACAGTTTGACGTCGCGAAAATAACAAATTACGTTAGCAACGTCATTACCTTCCCTGTAACTGTATCGTATGCCCTTAAACAAGTTTAAAGGCAACTCAGACCTTTTTGAAACACTTATAAGACCAGTGAATCTTCGTTGTTTTGTACGTTCCATATTATATCAATGTGTTTGTTGTTGTATGTTTAATGTGATTTTTGTTTGAATGTCTAGATGTTTCATTCTCAGTTACGCCTAACTGATCATCGGAGCTGGCTGTGACAACTTGTCAGTCTGATGCATTTCAATAAGTTATGTTATGATAAATTTATTTATGACCGCCTTACGAGATCAATTAGAAAAAATAAAACATATATGTACGTGCCTGGATTTCTCTAAATCATTTATTTTGATCGTCATAGAGAAATGAACTCCATGTTTTTTTGGTGGAGTTTTTGTGGAATTTTTTTTGCATTTTCGTCGTTTTTTGTTTGACCTTGGTCGACTTATGGGTTCTAAATGCACCTTTGCATCGTTTCTTCGTTTAAAAACAAACTAAGGTTGCATTATAAATAATATTTTACATGCAAATATATAATTACATTAAAAATTAAATGAAGCATTAAAATGTATGATTTATAATAATCGTGTATGTATTCTTAAAGCAATCAAGTTGTCTTTTAAAGTACACGGATGTCCGTGAATCCAATTTTAGAATTTAATTCCAGTCAAACAATTTTTTAAACGACGATTATTTTTGTTTCTTTAGAATAAAATTAGTCGTATGTTATCAATCAGGTAATCTTTTGAAGTACACGGATGTCTGTGAATTTATTTATAAAGTTGAAGAGTATAAAAAAACGAAGGCATTTTGCCAAAACAGATTAAGTTCATATTTGCCGTTTGTCTTTTAAAGTACACGGATGTCCGTGAATCCAATTTTGGAATTCAATTCCAGTCAAACAATTTTTTAAACGACGATTATTTTTATTTCTTTAGAATAAAAGTAGTCGTATGTTATCAATCAGGTAATCTTTTGAAGTACACGGATGTCTGTGAATTCATTTATAAAGTTGAAGAGTATAACAAAACGAAGGCATTTTGCCAAAACCGATTAAGATCATATTTGCCGTTTGGGAGAAAGTCGTAAAGTGTAATTCGAATACTGATTTAAAGTTACTGTTGAAAAAACATGAATACTGATTATGTTAACTTAAGATCTTGCCCTGAACTGATAGACAAGTTGTCTAAAAAAAATGTTTTTAAACGATGATTTTTTTTTATTTCTAGAAATTAAGAAGTTATATAGTATGAAATTAAATTATATTACACCATGCTTGACTTAAATGCATTTTGCTTGTATTGATACTTGAATGCACACGGATACTAATTGGATACGAATACTAAAAAACACATGACACATCATTTATAACGAGATATAACTCAGAAGAACATAACCCGTGTAATGCCAACAACTGGTTTTGAAATAAATGTGTTTAGTTCCGATGCGAAGACCCTATAAGTGAATCAATATTAACGCCAAAATATGCAATCCTTAATGAACTGACAACAGTATCGTAACTATATCCCTTCTTAATAAGTCTTTTTAAAGTTTTTGTTAGCTTCTTAGGTGAATACTGACATTTATGTGCTTTAAAAAGAAAATTTCCATAAAATATTGGATGTGAAATACCTGAACGTGTAAGAAGTCTGCATGTTGAGAGCTATATTTACGAATGATGTCCTTATACAGATGATAAAATTTAGTTAATGTTTTGACTAGTTTGTGACATCGAAAACCCTATTGTAATGATTTTTCAGTAATACATAAATTTTATCTCGTTAAAATCTAAAACATTGTTACATACACGATCGAATCGTACAAGTTGAGATATATCAACACCGTAAGATGGTGACAAGCAAAAATTGATAATTAACGATAGGAAATGAGAAATCATCTATTTTATCATTACTTTTAGTATTAAGCTTTCCGTTAATGATATAGATATCAAGATCGAGGAAAGGGCAGTGGTTATTGTTAGTATTAGCTTTATTTAAAGTAAGTTCAACATAATATTTCGTTAGTATACATACTGACGTCGTCATTATTGAGAGCCAAATGTCATCCAAATATCTATGAGTATTTTTAAATTTGTGTATAAGATGTTGTTTCGATGGGTATTTGCTGATTTTTGTCATAAATTGTAAATCATAGCAATACGAAAACAGGTCCGCAAAAGTGGTGCACAATTAGTCCCCATAGGAATTCCGATAACCTGACGATATACGGAATCTCCAAAGCAAACAAAAATGCTTTCTAGTAAAAATTCAAGGGCAGATATAGTACATGTATTGTTACCGATGCAGACTCCAGCAGATGAAGTGAAATATCCAGGAATTCTCACTGACTGCCAAAGTGGGGCCCCGCCCCAATCATGCTTCAGTGATTTCCTTAATAATCAAACAATTTTGTTCCCACAAAAGGGAGAAGCTGGGCCTTCTGCCACTTTGAGATGTTATTGTATAAATTTCCTTCGTCGTCTGATACTAACCTTGGCAGTCATAGATTGACAACCAACAAACCAATATTTAACAATCAAGGAAATATTATAGGCAATGATGTATTGGATTGGAGAGTTGTGGTCACTAATTTTTCAAGCAAACGATATACCCAGTCTATGGAAGAAGCGAATCGATAAAAACGTTTCTTATATCACAAAGCGATATTGTCTAATATCAATTGTAAATATGCAAACATTCCATGCTGAAAATGTTGTTTTCGTCAACGAAAAATAAAGAAAATACGAAATTTAAATCTTAATGTTCAAATATAAACAACAATAAGGTCTAAATATACATTCAGAAGTTAATCAAAAGCAAAATGTACGTTTTAAAATTTAGAGTGCTATGTTTTTCTTATGTACACAAATAAACAAATGCTATAAATTCTAATATCAATGCGATACTTTTAAAATATCATAGCGGTATTTTTGTTTTGTAAATATTAGTAATATTAGTATCAATATTACACTGCTGTACCTATAATTTGACAATTTCACCTTTTATGTCTGTTTTGTTCACGCATCGTTGTAAATATAATGGAATTTAATGCGACTGTCTTACAAATGAAAGGTTAACGCTATAAAACCAGGTTCAATCCACCTTTTTCAAAATTTGAAAATTCCTGTACCAAGTCAGAAATAAGACAGTTGTTGTCCATTCTTGGTGTGTTTTATCACTTTATTTTGCTATTTGATTAGTGACTTTCCTTTTTGAATTTCCATCGGAGTACAGTATTTTTGTGATTGTACTTCTTAGTAGTATTGTATGTTAATAAGCAGTTTTAAAGCCATTGCTTAAATTCAAATTGTTTTGGTAACATCTTTCAAATCTCTTAACTTGTTTCGGAAGCAAAACAAATCAAAAAGGGTTTTATAAACAATTTCGTAATTAAATGTATATCTAAGTATCAACATTATTGTTAACATATATAACATCTATTAAATTTCTTAATGAACGCATCGAAACAATAGATATCCGATATTCTGTAAACACACGCATGGCAGACTTTCTTTATTGACAACTTGTGCCAAAGATAAATCATACTGTCCTCATTCAGATCGATTCGACAAAATCTTACCATTATTTTGAATCTCGTTTTTTATATAAATTAGACCGTTGGTTTTACTGTTTGAATGGTTTAACACTAGTAATGTTTCGGATCCTATATAGCGTGGTGTTCGGTGTGAGTCAAGGCTCCGTGTTTAAGGCCTTCTTTGAATGGTTTACTTTTAACAAATTATTACTTTGATGGAAAGTTATATCATTCGAACTCATACACTATCTTCTTATATCTATAAATCTTTAAAATTACCCCTAAAATAATTGCTTTCCAGTCCTTCAATAGTTATCAAAAGTACCAGGATTATAATTTTATACGCCAGACGAGCGTTTCGTCTACATAAGACTCATCAGTGACGCTCAGATCAAAATAGTTAAAAAGCCAAACAAATACAAAGTTGAAGAGCATTGAGGACCCAAAATTCCAAAAAGTTCAGACTTCAAATCAGTCTGACTACTTCATTTTTTTGCATTGTACATCCGTTTCAGTAGTAAACCAGGTAATACCGGATGGCTGCAAGTTTTGCCGATGGTCACAAGCACTTACCTCAGAAAAAAATACTATTTCTTTACCTGAAAGTTGGGTTATTGTATCGATATATATTTTTTCTGAGACAAGTTCGAGCGTAAATGGTCAATAAATGACAGGCAATTCAACCTCAACGTAATTACTATTTTATTTTAATGATACAAATCAGTATACTCTGGTTTTTGTTGTACAATTTATATTAAGGATGTATTCTTCTGACTTTTCAGTCTCGTTTAGTCACTTTTTTCCAAAACATATGATTCAAGTGGAAAATATCAATGACTTTTAAAAATATTATAATCAAACATAACTCTGTGAAAAAATTGTGTATTTACAATGAATGGTTTTTGAGAAATCCAATTTTCAAATTTTACGACCAATCAAGTCTGTATTTTTAGCAAAATTTTTTGAGAAAATGGGTGAGGGATACAAAAAATAGTTTTACAAGAATCTTGTTCATCCCATATCATTTTGGTCTTTTCAAATTTCTTAGATATTTTTTTTTTCAATCATTTATAGCAAAAAAAAAAAAATAATATGCATTTTGTTCTTAAAACTGAGAAAAATCACAAAAATACAGAATTGACAGCATGGTAAATTTTACACAAAAATGCGACAACATATGTTAAAACTTTCTTATATTAACACCTACATGTACCTATAGTTTTTTTTAAAGTAAAATCTATTCAGATTGGTCCACTTCATCTTTATAGAAAGTATGAAAAAAAGTTTAATTGTGGAACTGTTTTTTTTACGATAATAGACCAACATTAGGTAAAAATCGATGAAAAATGGGAAAATCATCAAAATTGGGCATTTTCAAAGGGCCGTAGCAAAAAAAAGAAGTGCATCACCATATGATTTTTTCTTCACCAATTATTTTGTTACAGTCTAATAAACCCAAAAATCAGGTTAAGAAATTTTTGGCACTTCAGAGGTGTACATCCTTAATATCACTTACATGCATATATAATATCATCCATTTGTATTTCATTCTTTTCTACTATTTTAGTAATAGAGCAGTGCAAGTGCATGGCTGACACTTTTCTGTAATAATTCGATTTATCTAATCGATTCGATTTTAGTAGGCATTCATATTTTCCCACAAAACGTTCTTCCGTGTGTGGTAACATATTTTTTTTCTGTACTTGTGTGTGCATAGATAAAATGATTTTTTGGATTATACATGAAAAAAGGAAAAAGGAAACAACTTGTGTCTGATTCATTATATTGCCTTTATGATGCTCATTTTTTGGTTCGATATCTTCTACAAGTTATCAGAACTCATCAACGAAACCATACTTACATTTAATATTCCAGATGTGCGTTTCGTCTACATAGACCTCCTTAGTAGCGCTGAAATCAAATTAGTTGGAAGACAAAATCATTAACGACATTAAAACCAAGTCAATAACGAAGTAGAAGACAACTACAAACAAAACTTTCAACTTCATGACAAAATTTCCAATTTGTCAGCACTACCCTCTGCTTCATCGTTTGGCGTTTGCACATATAATATTTTTTACCATATTAAAGGGGTGGTACTTCTTTCATAAAAAATGCGCGAACAGAGTTGTGAGGAATATTGATTATAATTGACACACTACATAGATTTCACGATCACCATCATTAATTGATCGATCGATGCATATGTCGGTGTCTTAACACACATTCGACATGTTTATGCGGTCTCATATCTTCAGATTCATATTGCACCAGAAATGTTGTGTGATCTGTAATTTTACCGATGTCGTCCAATGCCCGATTGTGACATTTTGAGCAAGTATTGTTTTGCATGGGCGGTGATACTTACATAGCAGGAGACGCTTACCGTGTCGCAGCACCCGGTATAGTTCTTTTTGGAAGTCAATCGATTCTATCAGTCTTTGCTTGTTCCCTGCTTTCGTGTCTTCTTAACGGTATATGAGATGTTATTATAAGTGTTTTCTGGATAATAATTTGTATTTACCCAACAATGCACTTACAAATGTAACATAATAAGAACAGACTTTCTCTATGAATACTTGGAATCAGAAAAAGTAAGACGATTCTCAGTATTGTACTTTGTTAATCTTATGATTTGACATTTTTAAGTTTTATGGTGATTTATATATTTTCGTCCATTTGAAGAGAACTATAAATATATTCTATTGTTAATGCTGTAAAGTGATATTTTGTTTTCTTATATAATCACGCCATCAGTATCCTATACCCGTCCTTGTTAAATGTGCATAGCAGGTTTTTTTTATTTAATGACGTACTTTCACATTCGGTTTAAAATGGAAATCCGTTTTTTTTTTATTAAGTTACATCTTTGTTAAATGAAAAAGTTAGCTAATATAACCTTCTCAAATTCAGAATTGTGCGGGGTATAACAAAATCACACTTATTTGCAAGTCATGCTCTGTTTATGCATTATACCCTCCCCCCAAAAAAAATCGCAGCCTTAAAATTTCAAGCCAAGATTGACAATGTCTTTTCGAGGGGTAACAATCTGCTCTATCACTCTCTCAGATACGTGCTATTTAATTTAATACTGAATGTTCTGTTATTGCTGTCTATCAAATTTCAAATTCAAAGAAATAAGCTGTGACGTCTTGTGTAAAATCAATACCAATCATCCGTATTTATTAAAGCGCACATTTGATCAAGCGTCTCGGTGAAGGGTAATAGAGTGTTTGCCATGGGATAGGGTAATTGTCTCCCTGCTATCAACCAATAAAAATCTGGAATTTTGAAGTATAATAAAACACAATATCTAACCGTACTTAGAAAAGAAACATAATAACTTAATACATGAATGTTGAATCTATAAATACCGAAACACGTCGTATAGCATGCGAATTTCAAGCGGCAAAACAGTTATATTCGGAAATAGGTCACGTTCGGTACTTAGCAGACAGACGATGTAGATGGTAAACCACAATCAAAGACGTGGTTAAAACGTCCTTAGGTAGATTAGACACAGACACATCGTACAGATCAACAAATTTGTGATGGTGTCCATATAATTTACGGAGTGTCATTTTTAATCTTTCCTCCTCATAACTTTGTTGGAGCAGTTTCTGCGTAAGAAGCACACTCCTGTATATGAAGTCCGTATAGTGTGAACATGCACGAGCATAACGTATCAATTGAGATATGTAAATACCATACGACGGAGCAGAGGGTATGTTACTGCTGAGAAATGGGAAATTAATAATTGGGAAGTTAAAATCATCCCGTTTGTCATAGATTTTAGTGTGAAGTAGTAGTCCATCTGTGTCAATATTGAGGAAAAGATCAAGGTATGAAGCAGTCCTTCTAGTATTAATAGTATCGGCAATTTCAAGTTCATTGACATATATGAGATGCAAGTACTGACTGAAATACGCGTAAGGACATCATTACTGTATCTGAAAGTAAAATTAAAGGATTTCGCAAGGTGCTTTTTCTTTTTCTTTTTTAGAAGGTTTTGGGTGAATTCTGCTTCATACGAGTAGAAAAACAAATCGTCCAGAAGGGTTGCACAATAAGTACACATTTGAATACCGACTGTCTGTTGAAATGTCAATCAAAGAACTTGAAATTGGTTATATGATTTGGATTTATATTCACTTGAAGATTTCTTGCTTTGTTCAATACACTGTGCTGTTGCACAATACTTAGTAAATCTGTTTTCTGACTATATACAAATAGTTAGCAAAATAAATTGTGGCCCCCAATTTTTCTTTGGAAAATTGACAATTTCTTAAATCTTGAGGTCAAACAATTGAAACCCCTAAAAACAAATTTACCCCCCCCCCCCCCCCCCCCTTATTCGAAAAAAAACATTTGAAGAAATTTTCTATTTGCAAAATGTGATACAATTTAAGAAAAATCAATACACTTAAACACAAGTTATTGCCTGAAAATTAAAAGAACGCTTGTTTTAAATCCTTTTTGGCCCCCTAATTCCTGAACAGTTTGGGCAACTACCCCCAAAAAGTATCCATACCTTCTACTTGTGGTATTAAAACCTTGTGGTACAATTTCAGAGCAATCACAATACTTATACACAAGTTATTGTCCTGAAACTAGAAAAATGCTTGTTTTGGGCCCCTTTTGGGCCCCTAATTCCTAAACAGTTGGGACCATCACCCCCAAAAACAATCACAACCTTCCTTTTGTGGTATTGAACCTTTTGTTAAATTTCATAGAGATCCATACGCATAAACTAAAGTTATTGTTCGGAAACCAAATGTCTTCGGACACCATACGACCCCAATTTTTGTTTGCGGTCGTATACAAATGACTATAGCACAATATCACAATGGCGGGATGTATAAGTACCGATCAACGCCAAAAGATTATTACTAATAGTTACCAGGATTATAATTTAGAACGCCAGACGCGCGTTTCGTCTACATAAGACTCATCATTGACGCTCAAATAGAAATATTTATATAGCCAAACAAGTACAATGAAGATGAAATTTAAAGACTGCAATTTTTTGTTTTTTGTTTTGTTTGTGTTTGTTTGTGTTTTGTATGTGTGTGTAGGGGGAGGGGAGATATCATGCTAATACAAAGCATGAATTGCAAATAAGTGTGGTTTTGTTATACCCCTTACTATTCTGAATCTGAGAAACATTTAACAAAACTGCAACATAATAGAACTGCGGATTTCCATTTTAAATTGATTGTGAAAATATGTAAGCTGTGCAAACGTTCTAAATTTTGAAACACCTGCGATGTACATTTACCAAGACCAAGGACAAGTATATAAAACTGATGTCGTGATTAATTATACGCAAACATATTTTTTGAAAATTCTGGATTATAGCTCTTCACCTTTTATATAAGCTTTGGATTTTACATATGATGGCCACGAGCATCACTGAAGAGACATGTATTGTCGAAATGCGCATCTGGTGCAGAAAAAGTGGTACCGTTAATGTTATTACTACCACTGGGTCGATGCCTATGCTAGTGGACTGTTAGTCCCCGAGGGTATCACCAGCCCAGTAGCCAGTACTCCGGTACTGGCATTAAAATATGGATGTTTTGTGTTATTAAATTTGCTGCTACAAAATGATAAAAATTATTATAAATTAAGGAATGTATTTCCCTCATGCAAAGCTCTGATTCCTTTCTCGGTTTGGCTATACTTTTTGAAACTTCTGGATTATAGCTCTTCATCTTTTATATAAGCTTTGGATTTTACATATTTTGGCCACGAGCATCACTGAAGAGACATGTATTGTCGAAATGCGCATCTGGTGCAGAAAAAGTGGTACCGTTAATGTTATTACTACCTTTGGGTCGATGCCTCTGCTGGTGGACTGTTAGTCCCCGAGGGTATCACCAGCCCAGTAGCCAGTACTCCGGTACTGGCATGAAAATATGGATTTTTTGTGTTATTAAATTTGCTGCTACAAAATGATAAAAAATATTATAAATTAAGGAATGTATCTCCCTCATGCAAAGCTCTGATTCCTTTCTCGGATTTGGCTATACTTTTTGAAACTTCTGGATTCTAGCTCTTCATCTTTTATATAAGCTTTGGATTTTACATATTTTGGCAACGGGCATCACTGAAGAGACATGTATTGTCGAAATGCGCATCTGGTGCAGAAAAAGTGGTACCGTTAATGTTATTATATCATTTTACAGCATATTTATAGTTCTGTTTAAATGGGCAAAAATATATAAATCACCATAGACCTGAATAATGTCAAATCATTAACTGTCTTATTATGTTACATTTGTGAGTGCATTGAAAGGGTTTTGCAATTATTATCCATTGTGAAAGGAGAGCTATGCGATCTGTTGTGCAAAATGCAAAACAGTTTTAATTGAATTGTCCTCTTGTTTGAAATCATTTTATGATATACTATACTCTATAAGCTATTAAGTTGTGAAACTCCTTTCTTTCGTCCTGTTTTTTTTTTTTTTTTTTTTTTACATAATGATGAAATTCAAAATGGAAATGGGGAATGTGTCAAAGAGACAACAACCCGACTAAAGAGCAGAAAACGGTCCAAGGCCACCAATGGGTTTTCAACACAGCGGCGAGAAAATCCTGCACCCGGAGACGGGCTTCAGCTGGCCCCTAAACAAAAATGTTACTAGTTCAGTGAAAATGGACGTCAGATTAAACTCCGAAACATATAAATGAACTAAAATTTAAAAAAACCCATACAAGACTAACAAAGACCAGAGGCGGGGTTAAACATGTTTTGTGAGATCTCAACCAAACCCTTCCCTAATACCTCCAACAAATGTAGAATAAACAAACACACACCAATACGCAGATTAAAACTCATTTTCAGAAAAGACCGAGTCCGATGTCAGAATAGGTAACAGAAGAAACTAAGCAAAATGACAATGATACATAAATTAACAAAGGACTACTGGCAGTTACTGACATGTCAGCTCGAGACCTCAATTAAACTGATTGAACGATTATGTCTTCATAATATGAAAATCAAGCACAATCCCTCCCGTTAGAGGTTTAGTATCAAACCATCATAAAAAAAAATATGAGAAGAACATAACCCGTAGCATGCCAACAACTGGTTTTAGAATAAATGTGTTTATTTCCGATGTAAAGACCTTATGAGTGAATCAATATCAATTCCAAAAAATGCAATCTTTAATGAACTGACAACAGTATCGTAACTATATCCCTTCTGAATATGTCTGTTTAAAGGTTTGGTTAGTTTTTGAGGTGAATGACGACATTTTTGCGCTTTGTATATTGTAATACCATAAAAGATTTGATGTTAAGTACCTGAACGTATAAGATGTCTGCATTTTGATTTATATTTACATATGATGTCCTTGTATCTATGATAAAATTTAGTAAATGTTTTGACTAGTTTGTGATATCGAAAACCCTGGTGTAATTATTTTTTTAGTTTAGGAATACAGAGGTTTCTTTCGTTAAAATCAAATACGTTGTTACATACACGAGCAAATCGAACAAGTTGAGATATATCTATAGGCGGAAGATACCTGTTGTAGATAACTAGTATAAACGCTTTTTCATATACCGATTAAGGAGAAAAAATTCAGGGAACAATAATTGACTGATGGAATCGCATTTACTCAAAAAGGAACGAGGCTTTCTGTGTCGACACGGTAAGCGTCTCCTGCTATGTAAGTATCGCCGGCCAGGCGAATCAATAGTCGATAAAAATGGCACAATCGGACATAGGGCACCATCGGTAAAAATTACAGACCACACGACTTTTCTTGTACAATATTTGTCTGAAGATATGAGACTGTAACAAAATGAGTTGAGACACCAAAACATCTCATCGGTCAATCAACTGATGTTATTATACTTCATGTCAAAGTGCCAGATTTTGATTGGTTAATACAGGGGAGATAATTTACTCTATCCCATGGCAAATACTCTATTGCCCTTCACGGAGACGCTTGAATTAGTGTGTGCTTTATTAATTACGGATGGTTGGTATGTACAAGACGTCAAAGTATATTACTGTGAATTTAAACTTTAATAGACAATAATAACAGAATATTCAGTATAATTAAATAACACATATCTAAGAGGGTGATAGAGCAGATTGTTACCTCACGAAAAGACAATGTCAACCTTGGCTTCTCCTCAGTTTACCATGTTTTCTCGTGTTAACAACAAGCTCATTCACTCTCTCAGCTATGTGTTATTTATATAATGCTGACCGTGAAACTTATGTAGTGTGTCGAATGTAATCAATATTCCTTATTACTCTGTTCGCGCAGTTTTTGTGATAGAAGTACAACATCATTAATGAGATAAAGTTAACGTGTTAACTGAGATATGCAAACGCCATACGATGAAACAGAGGATATATTACTACTGAGAAGTTGAAGTTTAAAGTTTGGTTTGCAATGGTCTTCAGCTTCGTTAATGACTTGTTTTAACGTCGTTAATGATATGGTATTTATCTTCGTTAATTATTAGGTAGTTATCGTTGTTTGGTATTTATTGTTCTTAATGATTTGGTATTTATCGTCGTTAATGATTTTGGTATTGATCATCGTTAATGATAAGGGGTTTATCGCCGTTTAGTATGTATCGTTGTCAATGAGTAGGTATTTATCGTCGTCAATAATTAGGTATCTATCGTTGTTAATGATTTGGTATTTATCGTCGTTAATGATTTTGGTTTTGATCATTGTTAATGATTAAGTGTTTATCGTCGTTTGGTATATATCGTCGTTAATAATTAGGTATCTATCGTTGTTAATGATTTGGTATTTATCGTCGTTAATGCTTAGCTATTTTCGTCGTTAATGATTTGGTATTATCGTCGCTAATGATTTTGTATTTATCGTCGTTATTTTTTTTGGTCTTCAAACTGATTTAATTTAGGCGCTACTTTGGAGTTCTCTGTAGACGAAATGCACGTCTGGAGTATAAGATGTGAGCATGGTTCCTTTGATGAGTTCTGTAACATATAGAAGATATCGAACCAAAAAATGAGCATCAGAAAGGCAATATTAATGAAATGATAGAAAAGATGAGACAGATGTTTTTTTCCTTTTTTTTGTGTAACTTGAAAGATACAAGCAAAAATTTTGTAACATGTTGAAAATTACAAATATTACCGATAATGTGCAAACAAAGATTTCAATAACTATTTAATTCTAATTTTTTTTGTTTGTGAGATTTGTCTGTAATTGATTAAAAGTGTCATTAAATTATCAAAGAACATGAAATTTGGATGAGTCATATCGCTTTGTAAAAATTAATATCAAATATTTCTGTTTAAAACACAAACAATGAACTTTAAAATTTAAATCTACGTTATTTGATGCGATCAGTCTTTTTCCTCGAAGTATTATCAAAACGTCTCCTAATTTGGTCATTTACAATAGTATTGCTATTTGAATAATGTGCAACCTAGTGAAGCGCCAGGCTGTAAATATATTAGTTTATAACGTAAACATTGTGTTAATGTATATAGCGCATCAATGTTTAATTCTATTTGGCCGTGTAGATTAAGTGGAGAATATTTTTGTAAAAGATTACAAAAATTGTTTAAAAATTGTTTAAAAATTGAATTCAATGTCCTTAAGGGTCAATATAGTGTCATTGACCCTTTGGGTCAGGTGAGCTAAAAAATGACATTCCAATTTGTGCATAAAATAAAATTCTTAAGTTGAACTAAACTACAGGAAAAGGCTATTTTGATATGATTTCTAATTTTGTTAAAATGAAAAGTCAAAAGCAAAAAAGTCACAAATACTATAGGGAAAATGTCACTGGACAAAGTCACAGAAAAAAACATCACAAGATAAAAGTAGCAATATATGACAGAGTAAAGTTTTCTAAATGGAGCAGAAAAAGTCATAATTTACATGTATGAAATATATTAATCAAATAAATGTTTGAATGCACAGAAAAAAAGGTCTCAATTATTTAGATGCTAGATTTTTAATGCATATATGTATCTGAAAAAGTCACATAATAGCATATTTAAAGTAAAAAGATGTAAATAATTTAATGGGCACATATATGTTATATAAATGATGTTTATACATAGTCTGATTTTTCTTCAGATCAGTTGTTTATATTTTAAGAAAACCTCAAAAGTAGACGGTCAAAAATCAAGCTTTGAACTTTGGAACAGTGATATTACTTATACTACAAGAACTATTCATTATACTTGGTTCAGAAAGATTTTATGTTAATAAAAGGGTTTATTCCTTGAATGCCAACATCCTTTGATCTACCGACAATTTACCTGTTAAATAATGTTGGCATTCGAGGAATAGGTGCAAGTAGTTATCACAACAAAAAAGCATAAAACAATCATACTAATTAAACACATAGGTATTCTTTAAGTCAGGAACCTGATGTTCAGTAGTTGTTATTTGTTGGTGTGGCTGTTCATATACGTGTTTTTCGTTTCTCTTTTTTTCAGATTGGACCATTGTTTTTTTTCAATATTTCTATAGTTGTCTGTGCTGAAACATCCTCCCATATTACTCAATGGAGATTTTTGAAGCTTTGTACCACATGTTAGATAATAATGTATTATTTTGTTCAGGTTTTTTTCGTGATAATTTTCTTTGTATTAATACTACACCCTTTTTTATTTTATTTTATTGTTTAATTGAAATTTTCATATAAAGTTCATTTTAACTACATGATATTAAATATAATATGGAATTAAATAAATTTCTAATATCTTTGTTTAGTTTTTTCCGAACGCAGTTATTTTACTATAAATTTGTTGAATGTTGAATAATGAGAGACAAACCAGTGAATGAAAATGAACACCTTTTTTGCAATGTCCCACAAATCATTATAAAACAGCATATGATTATTTTCAAGAATTTTCTTTTATGATGGCTTCTTATTTTAATAAAATTTAATAAAAAAAAAAGTAGAAAATAAGATCAAGGTACATGTAACTTTTGCTAAAACCACTAAAACTGATACAAACGAATAGATTTCACAGTACCTGTTAATGATTTGTAGTAATTGAAAAAATCGTGCAAAGAGTACGTTGCTATGTAAATATACATGTATTGGCTCAACCATTACCATAACATAATTTGGTGCAACACTTTTCGATAAACTCTAATTAAAGTGCATGGCTTTATTTGGATGCGTATAATGTGATTTACAAAGGACATTTGCGGGAAATTAGCATATCGTGATATGTAATATTCAAGCCAGTAAGTATCAACAAATATAGAATTCTAGTTAATTTGTTATCCTAATTCTGTTGCATTTTAAAGAGAAAAAAAATATTGTTTAAACAGGATATACTATTGTGGTACCGATTACCTTAAGTTTAATTTGTCTAATTCAGATTCAAAGTTATGATTGGTAGTTTAATTCATCAATTGGATATCACGTCTACCTTTCAAAAATGTATAAATTAGTGGTACGTCAACACAAAGTACAAAGTACATCAGAAAAAGCAAATCCTGTAAGTAGATTTTTCTATTTTGATCACATTCATTTTAGTATTTTACTACTTTCTGAATCACGAGTTGTTTTTACTCTCGATACCTTGAAAAAATAAGACAAAGTTCAAATCGGGTAAATTTTCTTAGAGGTAAGGACATTTCCCATACTTTATTTCACAAATAAAACAATTTTCAAAAGGTTAATTATTTTACATTAAAAAATTTCGCATTGACAGAATGTTGATTTGGTTTTTGATACATCACTTAGTATGTTATGAACTTAACTTCATTTTTTTAAAAGAGGAGGCATGACCTCGGCCAAAGAAATGGCAAACATTGTAAATTTAATAAATCTTTTGTTTATGCTTTTGTTGAATAAAATGGTTTGTTTTTATCGGGCCACTTAAGTGCCGAATTGTAAATCATGGTGTCAATAAAGACTTTGACCTTTTTGAGATAATCTGGGCATTTATCAAAAGTGTTATGACCAATTGATATACAATATAAAATTGAGAATGGAAATGGGGAATGTGTCAAAGAGATAACAACCCGACCGTAGAAAAAAAACAACAGCAGAAGGTCACCAACAGGTCTTCAATGTAGCGAGAAATTCCCGCACCCGGAGGCGTCCTTCAGCTGGCCCTTAAACAAAGATCAGTGATAATGAACGCCATACTAATTTCCAAATTGTACACAAGAAACTAAAATTAAACTAATACAAGACTAACAAATGTTTGCCAAGGCCTTACTCCAAAATTACTTTATAAACACTTCATTCTGGTTAAATACATTTTGCATATAAATTTTAATCCATAGCATATTTTAATAATTTGCCAAAATGTAGTTTATAAGATAAGATAAGATAAGATAATTTTTATTTACCAATCATGGTGCCCAAAATTTGAGCTATACAATCAAATGAATGAATTGCAAAATAAAGCACAGAAAATGATTAGAATGATTAAATTACATTTAGACAACAAAAAAACAAAAACAACACATGAATACACATTTACACTAATTAACCTGATATAAACCAAGTTATTGACAAAACATAGTTGTTATGGGTGCCACTGTGACCTGGAGAAATAACATAATTCTTTATAGTACTACGTCTATGGGAGACAACTCCTGATCAATTTTATTTCCTATAATTATATATCTATCTATATTTTTCTTCTATTTATTATTTTTTTTTTTTTTAAACAACAATATTTTCTATAATTTTCTTTCGTTCTTCAAAAAGGGAGTGCAATAAATTAGATAAGTTTGAAGTTACAAACAAATCTTCAGATGAAAGAATCCAAACAAATTTCATTTCATCAGATAATCTTGAAAAATTTTTGAATTTTGAATTTAAATTAGATAGATGTTGAGATCGAGTATCTTTTAGAACAGGACATTTTAAAAGAAAATGTAGTTCGTCTTCAACTGCGTTCTTACATAGCTTACACTTTCTGTCTTCAGCTTTAATCCCAAAATACCTCCCTCTTTCGATTTCAAGATCATGACAGCTAGTTCTAAATTTTGTGATTATTTGCCTGTCTTTTTTTGAATTCATTTTTAAATATGGTTCAAACATAAAAATATTTCTGTAAGTTCTTAATTTATTGCCAGATTGTAAATTAGTACACTTCCCAGAATTGCTTTCTAAACTAGCTAACCAGCTTTCTTTAAATTTAATAGTTAAAGATGTTTTTTCCTTTTTTAGAATATGGTTTTGTTTAAAGTTTGACTGGTTAACAAATAGATATTCTAAGTCTAGAAATTTAAATATATGTTTAATACTTCCTATCCAAGATTCCTGGTTATGTTTGTCCATAGAATGAGACAGATTTATGGCTTCCCTTAGAATAATATTTGAAGGTTCAATATCTTTCATAAGATGGATCCAATATTTTATCATATTCATTATTACATAATACAGTGTAGGGAGTGAACCTAGTTCTCCTCTTCATGCCATATTTGATGTTTTTATGTTAACTCCCAGTGAAAATTTACAAAGCTTAGTATGAATTTTCTCTAGTACAAGATAATCAGTTTCTTTTGATATAAAGTTATCCAAATGTGTTTGTTTCTTATGTGGTATATAACCCCAAATTTCAGATCCATACAACAAGATTGGTCGGATTGTATGGTTATAGATGTGTAGTAAAGTACTAGGTTTTGGGCTTTCCACTGAAAAGGTCTTCCTTAATTTGAAATATGCTTTCATTCCTTTGTTATAAAGTTCTTTCTTTGCTTTTTGGAAACTCCCAGATGATGAAAAATTTATACCTAAGTATGTGTAGTTTTGTACACATTCTAAAGTCTGGTTTCCTAATGATATTTTAATATTTTTAAGTCTTCCTGATTTGTTAAATACAAGAACCTTGGTCTTTTTTGTGTTGACTGTCATTTTATAATCAACTGTAAATTTATTTAATTTGTTAACACAATTTTGAAGTCCTTGCTCTGATGATGATAAAAGAACTACATCATCAGCATACATTAAAATATTTAAGGGATGTGTATTTAATGGGATTGGATCACATGTTTGGTCAAAATAGGTTGGCAAATCATTTAAATATATATTAAAGAGACAGGGACTGAGATTATCCCCTTGTCTTACTCCTATATTTGATTTAAAAAGGTTTGTCCTGTGTTGGTCTATTTTTACACAAGTTTCTGTGTTTTCATACATACATTTTATAATGTTATAAAATTTTGTTCCAACACCTATACATTTAAGTTTATAAAAAAAGGTGGAGATGTGAAACTGAATCAAATGCACGCTTAAATTCTACAAAGCATGCATACAGAGGCTTCGAATTATTTTTCACAAATTTTTGAATGATGGTATTTAACACATACATATGGTCAGTTGTGCGATATCCTTTAGTAAAACCAATTTGCTCACTTCTAATTATATTTCTAGTTTTTAAAAATTTTGTCAACCTGTTATTTAGAATTGAATTAAATAACTTGCCTATGTTATCAGCAATAGTAATGCCCCTGTAGTTTGATGGATCATGATTAGATCCAGACTTGTGAAGGGGGTGATAAAGCCCCATAATTTTGGGTAAACACTACTTGAAAATACTAAATTAAAGAGTTTTTGTATTAGAGGGATACAAACAGTTTGGCTATATTTTATCATTTCATTCGAGATCATGCTGAATCCACTCGATTTAGAATTCTTAAGATTTTGTATTCCTTTTTCTATTTCCTCAGGTGTTCTTAAGTAGTCAAGTTCATTAAAAACATTTTCATTTTGAAATGATTCAAGTTTCTTCTTAATCAAATCATCACTATATTGTTCATTCTTATTTAATTTTTGAAAGTATTCCTGCCATTCAGATGGGTCAATAGTATTCTCAGATTTGTTTTGACTATTGTTTGAGATATTTTTTATTTTATCTAGTAGTTGCCAATAGGCTTTGGGATTTTGATCATACAAATTATCGAGTTTATTCATGATGTCTTGTTTGAATTTTCTTATTTTTGCTCTTCTTTGTTTTCGATACGATTTCAGGCATTTAAAAAAGGACCCTCGTACATAAGGATCTGTGTTATGATTTTGCATTAATTTGTATTTTCGATATAAATTTTGTTTTAAATTTATTATATCTTGATCTTGCCATTCTCTATTCTTTTTAATTTTCTTCTTCTTGCTTTTTTTTGGTTTTCTAATAATTTTCTTTTATGATAAATCTGCAGCTTTTAGGAAAATCTTATTTAAATCTTCTGCGGCATTATCAATTGAATCTTGGTCATAACTTTTATCTTTATACTGTCTAATAAAATTTTTGATTTCATTTGAATTTATGGCATCTTGAAATGCTGAGACTGAGTTTTCATCCCATATATATTTATCTGGCATTAAAGCTAGATTTAAGTTTCTTTCATAAATTTTTGTGTTGCATTTTAACATGCATGAGATCTGACAATGATCTGACAAATCAGGTAAATAATTATGAGTGTGAAAATATGTGAAATTTGGTAAGAGTTCCTCAGATTCTAAAAAATAATCGACAACACTACTTCCTAAAGGTTGGAAGCAAGTGTGTGCACCCATTAAATCACCCATTGTTCTGCCATTAAGGATACGCAATGATGAAGATATACATAGAGATAGGAGTTGTCTGCCCCTAGTGTTTATAGAAATATCTTTACTTTTTCTTTGAATTAGACTAGAATCACATTTATAATTGTCAAATAATGGAATATGTTTGTCTGAATCCTTTTCGATATAATCAATTTCACAAGCAGTTCTTGCATTTAAATCTCCTGCTATCATGATTTTTCCTGATTGGGAATATTTTACAATATCATTTTCAATCATTTCAAGAATATTATAATTCAATTTTCTATAGTAGGAAGAATTTTCAGGTGGATTGTATACAAAACAAATGTATAAATCTTCCTGAAACCCGAAAAATGTTCTGTCTAACTTTAACCATATAAAATCATTTGTGGCATGTTCTAAAAATTTAACACCTAGTCTTATTGTATTAAGTATATATACTGACAAGCCACCATGTCTTTTCCCACTAGGTTTGGTTCTAGGTCTTATAAGATGAACCGGTCTTTGAAAATTTGGAAGTTCTAAACAATTATCCAGATCACAGTGGGTTTCTTGCAAGCAAAAAATGTCTTGCTGTAAAAGATTGTCAACAAAAGTATCATCTTCAAATTTGTTAAATCCCTTACTAATATAACCATTGATATTCCATGTTGAAATTTTCAAGTTTTTTTTGTATAAATCATGTGTGCTTACAATGATCAATAAAATAAGCATACACTAAGACCAGTAAATATAAGTCATAAAAATATGAGTTGCATGTAACTCTGTACTACAGAGATTAGTGATGTATAAAATAAAGTACATATACATAATAATAATACATTTGTTTACATTCATAAAATTGTTCATTTTCTTAGGAAATGTATACATATATCAGCTGTTGCGTGTGTGTACATACATGTATTTCTATAAAAAAAAATTATATTTATGTCTGAAGATATTGTAGACAGACTCTCTCTGTAGAGGAGAAGAGTTAATAATAAAAATCAAAAATTGTTACTTATGATATACATTCATGACATTTCTAATATAATTATTTATTTAATTTTTTCTCTTTAAAATGTAGTTCTTATTCATGTATGTTTTAACATGTTTTGCAAATAAAAAGTCAGTGTCATGATGGTCTTTTTAACTAACTTTATCTGTCCTGATTTTAATATTATTAACTTTTGTATTACCACATATCATTTGCACCAGTGTTTTGAGTCTTTAATCTCACATTAAAAAAATTAAATAATAATTCATATACAGATCATGAAAACAGTGACCATGGTACTTAAATTCTTAACTAGAAAAGTACATGTATATGTAGGACACTTTAAGTATATAAACATCTATAATAATGCAAAAATAATAAACTATTTTAAGTCTTGTTACATTTTTACATATATGTGCCTATTCAATCATATTATCTAAAGTATGGATAATTCCAGTCATAATTGGTTTGATCTGATATCCAACTACCTTGAGAGTTTCTATTTCTCTTAATATTAAGTATATAACGCTTTTAAAAAATAAATATTAAAAAGGATGGATCATCAGGCTTATTTTCACGCTCGCTACATGGTGTTTAAAATTGACAGATTTGTTTAGATTATGCATGGAAAACACAATTTTCTGCAATAAAGCGAAAACTACACCATAGAATTTTGAGATAGCATATGACATGATAGCTTTAATAGTATGCTTTCAGTTAAGAAAAAGAAAAAAAATGGGGTCACCGGACCCGTTTTCTTTCTACATAATAAAACAGGTAAATTCCTAACACAATCTATTGTAAAAGTACCTTTATCTGAGAATTATCTGCCCTTGCATTTGAGTTGCCTCCCCTTATGTTGCAAAGTTGGAAAAAAATTTATAAAACAAAAGTTTTCTTTTTTTTTGGAAAATACAACCGTAAATATGATAAAACATGTCATTTTCTATATTGAAATGAATGTTCTTACACATGAATTTCCTACTTCTCTAAAAATTTGCACATCCTATTAAAGATCTAGACTTTCTATTCTGGTATTTTCAAATCCAAGATGGAGGAAAACACCCTATATACCTCAAGGTAATATGTAGTTCTTCCGTGAAAACTGTGCTTATTCAGAATGAGGCTTTCACAATACTAATACAATTGAGGATGAAAACGAGCAATGTGTAAAAGAGACAAGAACTCAACCATGGAGAAAAACAAATCACAAGGCCACCAATGGATCTTCAACACAGCGAGAAAATCCGGCAGCCGAAGACGAGATTCAGCTGGTCCCTAAACAAAAATATGTACTACTTTATCGACATTGGACGCCATATCAAAATTCAAAACTTATAAATGAAAAAATGCAAGAGGCTCAGGACTTGCGTCGGGGTTAAACATTCTAGCCAATGTAGAAAAATCAACATACAGCAACACGCACAGTAAAATTCAGTATAAAAGAAGTCCGAGTCCGATGTTAAATTTGGAAATAGAAAACTGAGCAAAATATCAATGTTATATAAATTAACAAAGGACTACTATATAGCTATAAATTACTGACATGCAAGCTCCAGATTTCAATGAAACTAAATGAAAGATTATGTCTTCAAAATGTGTTTTTTAACCGATTCACACTTTGAACACCTCTATAAACTGATCATCTGGTAAACATTTTAGCTTATTTCTTTATTGATCCAAGTCAGGCCTTTTAACAAGTTCATAACGCAGAAAATATTAGCTGGCACAATTTCATTTCATATAAGTGAGCTTTTCCAAAATCGATAAACTAAAATGTTTAACCAGTTCCTCAGTTTGTATAGGTGTTTCAAAAACTGCAGTTCGGAAAATCTTTTTAGCAATTAGTATTGTGAAAGGACAAAGTCGTCTAAATTAGCACATTAATTCATTTAAAATTAATATACATTTGATTGAAACTAACTGTTTTGGTTACTTATTTAACATGTCCTGCTCCCAATTTTACAAGAATGTAAAATATGATTTATGAAAAAAAAAATGATTTACAAGAGAAAATTTTAAAAAGTTCTCTAAAATTCTATGTATTGAAATGTATACTAATATATTGGTATAAATAAAAAGCAACGAATTTATTTAACGAAAGAATTGAAACCAAGTCAATATGTCAATTAATAGATGCAACAATGAAATATAAATTTTAAAAAGTTTGTGAAAAAACATGTGCAAATGTGTTAAAGGTCAGCCATGTTAAATAGTCATAGTTTAAATGCTAGCAGGGTTGCATTTATATCTTACAATAGTTGTTAGGAGAAAAGTAATTGAAATTTAATAACGTTTAACTAAAAATGAAATAATAATGATATTGTAATTCAATTGAAAAAAGTCCGTATGTAATTGGCATGTAATGCTTAATTGATAATTTAATTGGCACTAGATCAGAAATCAGTCCTAACTTTTGACAGAATAGTGTTTTGAACATATTAATAAACTAATCATACATAATTATATGACTTACTTGGATGAGAGTTGTCTCATTGGCACTCATACCACATCTTCCTATATCTATGTAGATACAAGGATTATAGTTGTGTACACCAGGTGTGTGTTTTGTCTACCAATGTCTCATCAGTGACATAGGAGATGCTAATTTTTAGATTTGTAACACTTTTTTATTTTTAAGGGCCAAACATAATGACCGAATAATAGCTTCTTCTTTTGAATTGGCATTGTGCAAAGAATTAACGCTCGAGATAGTAAAGCTTTATGTTGTTTTTACGATGCAAAATTTCATATAAAAAAGAAAACCAAATCAGTAGCGATTTCAATTGCTGAGAACATACCTAATTTATCTTAATTTATAAACTTGAAAATCTCATTTTAATATTCAAAACCTTACTATTAAAATAAGCTTTATTATTTGATAACAGAGGGCACAAGTGAAAGTGTATATAGATTAATTTTTGTTGAATGAATCTTGAATCTTTTTCATTTTTAGCCATGGCGTTGTCAGTTTAATTTCGATTTATGAGTTTGACTGTCCCTCTGATATCTTTCGTTCCTTTTAGATAACTGCATTATATATAATCAAATGGACCAACAGTATATAGATTAGTTTGTAGAAGACATTAAATATATCATAAATGATATACTGTATTTGTTTTATAAACCATTGATATGCTATTTATAACAGGAATAAACCGCGCAATTTTAACGGATTAAATTGCACTTTTAAAATATATTTCAATTCGATAATATCAAAGGAACCGACAGTTTCTAATTTGTTTTATCGCAGAGTTTTATTAAAAATAATCATAAATGTCAGAAATCAAACCATGGAATACATAGCATTTTAAATATAAGTTTTAGGTTGATTCGAATTTTTTACATCCGTTACGGTAATCAAACTCAGACATTATTTTAAACCAGCCAGTTATCTTGTAAAAGTTTACTGTTAAGGTAAAACTAAATAACTAATCGATTTATGCACTCACCACCCACTAAACAAAACAACATAAATAAGACGTGCTCGTTTAGATATATATATTTGCATATGGGTCAATATCTTTAATGTTTCTACAATTGAGAAACACAAAAGCAGTGCGTTAACAATAAACTCTGAGCAGTCATATTAAACATGTTTCAATTTTTACAATTGGCTGTGCTTAACCATTTGTGCTGATTTGGAGAGCAGAGGACCATAGGATAAAGCTGTAAAAACTATGGAGTTATAAAATGTATGCAAACAACTAAATTTTCAGAGAATATTGTTGTGTGAAAAAGGTGATTATTTACCTCTAAAAGCCACATCACAAAAGGCTTTTCGGGGAGGTAAATTACGGAAAAACAAATCTCATTTCGCAATCCCGAAAATAAAACAACTTATGTGAAAACGTATCGACTTCGAAACAGCTTCTCCCTAACATAGGAGCTGCATTCGACTTCTTACAGTCGATTTGGAACAATATATATAAGGATTATTTGTCTTCTACACTTATAAACTTTATTAACTCAGTAATATAATTAGTATGATGGTATAATTGAACATGACACTTCCTGGTACGACCTAGTTACGCCTAAATTTTAGGATTTGTTTTTTTCAGTCCTTTACCATAACTATTATTATTTGAAATATTTTATAATGTAACAACAAATCAATCAAAAGACACATTACAACACCCAAAGTGGAATTAGTGTAATAACTATGAAGACGTTATACTTTATCCTGGAAAGGTGGGACCTTTTTGTGGGTTTTTTGGTCAGTCTTACTTCAACTAAGAAAACATTTTTGTTTGCGTCTTGTAGTTAGTTGTGTCGTGTGTTTGTGATGTGTGTTTACAAGGTGTTGGCTGCTGGATGATAGATGGAGTCACGTTGGCATATTGTGTCTGCTTGGGTTGCTCGCCAAGTTTTGTCAATATGATGGAACTATAAACATCTGTCAAACAAGTAGAAGGTTTGGCTGCCTATAAAACCAGATTTAAAACCACTATTTCTTTTAGGAAATGCCTGTACCAAGTCAGGAATATAACATTAGACGTTCAGTCGTTTCATTGTTTGATAACGCTTGACTTTTTTAAAAGCTTTTGTGGACTTACTCTTATTAATTTGGCCTGGTATTTTTTATTTACTTTTTTCCAATATCACAATATTCCAAGATTTAAAGAATAATTTCAGATACAAACAAGAATGGTTTAACATTAGAATGGACAACGACGACGCTATAGCCATAATAGGTATTGGATGTAAGTTTCCCGGAGCTGACAATCAAGAGGAATTTTGGCAATTATTGGTGAATGGCGAGAATCATGTTATTGATATACCATCTGAACGGTGGAACAATGATGCATTTTATAGCAGCGACCCAGACACAAAAGGAAAGACATATATTCAAAGGGGAGGATTTCTGAAAAAGTAACTATTTCAATAATGTAAAAAAAAAATCTTTATCGAAACAGTAAAGTTAAAAATGAAATTTCTCGAAATAATAACCCATTTAACAATATGCAATAATTAATTGTTGATGAAGTTGATACATATAGAGTAATGCATGCTGTATCAACTCTCGTCGACCAATAATTGCCTGAGCGCCATAGAAAATACACAACAATTAAGAGACGACATCAAAAGTTCAATGTAGGATAAAAAAAAAAATTAACTCACATAGTTTTCTCATTGACCCCCCCCCCCCCCCCCCTCTTCCCCCTCTTAACTTAATTTAGAAAAAAATGTTGATTGACCAATATGGATATATGTTAAATCGATTTTGGATAAACAAAAGTTGCAGCAATTTTAACATCCCTCCCATCCCCACCCCAAATTATTTGATTTATATCTTTCTTCTTTTTTTTTTTTTTTTTTTTATCTTAAATTGACCTTTGATGTCGTCCCTATAGACGCCGATTGATCAGTTTTGGGTTCATCACCGACGGAAGTGCCTATCCCTAATTTGGTGTCATACGATTTGCCAATGTTTAATTACATGCATAATTGTTTGGTATTACTATAAATATTCATTTAATTATTTTGTAAAAAAAGTCTTTCCATTCTCTATTTAAACTGAATACTTTACCACAAAATTATTTTCATTTACCTGTGTATATTTTAGTATATGGCGCCATTTTGTTCTAGGTTATCGTTCTTTTTTTTTTTTTTTAAATTGTTTAACATCTCACAGCGGAATTATACAACTGTTGTCTTTGTTTATTCAACCCGTTTTTATTTATTTTGTTTTGAAATTGTATCATAAATCAAATTTATTCGTACAGTGTATGTTCACGAGTGTTAATATGTCTTTTGATTGAGTTAAGCCATTTCATTTGATATTTTATAGTGTGTCTTTCTATGTTGTTATGTTACACTATTATTTGAGATAAGGGTGAAGGTTGGTACCTATTTAAACGTTTAAACACGCTGCATTAATTTACACCATTCTTAATTCAGGATTCTGATGTTCACAAGGTTAAGAAGTTGTCGTTTGTTAATATGGTTCATATATGTTATTCGTTTTTCGTTTTTCGTTTTTTATATTGATTAGGCCATTGTTTTTCCCGTTTGAATGGTTTAACACTAGTCATTTTGCGGGTCCTTTATAGCTTGCTGCTATTTGTGTAAGGCTCCGTGTTAAAGCTCTTACTTTGACATACAATGGTTTACTTTTAAAAATTGTGTCTTGGATATATAGTTGTCTCATTGGCATCTTCTTATATCTATAGGTAAACATAGATTGGATTGTTGTTTTAACAGTTGTAGTTTATTTCTGAATTATGTTCGTATTTTTTTCCCTTTTATTTTACCTGTTAAATTTGATGAAAGATATTATATTCTTCTATTTAATCAAGGGAAATGTACAAAAATATGATATAGTTTTTAGCAGGAAAATATATTGACAATATAAATCAAAAAGATTAAGATGTGCGTAAAAATAATGTTTATTATTTTTTTTACAATTTATCAATAAATTAATGTTAAAATAATGTTTATTATTTTTTACAATTTATCAATACAACAATGTTAAAATAATGTTTATCATTTTTTACAATTTATCAATAATGTTAAAATAATGTTTATTATTTTTTACAATTTATCAACAAATAGGTTTAATAATTGGTATGTTTTGAAAAGAAAGTAAACAGTAAAATAATGAAACTAAAGATTAGAATAAATGTCATTTGAAATTTTGCAGTTTGGGGTTATTATCGTATATATTATTATAGATAGAGATAAACCGTAAACAACAATAACGTTCAGCAAAGTACGATCTTCAAAAAAGTCTTCAATTGACCCCTTCAGTAGTTATTGCCCTTTATTGTCAATTTTTCGTATTTTTTTATTTTTACAAAAATCTTCTCCACTTAATCTACTGGGCCAAATAGATTTAAACTTAGCTACACTTTTTAATAGGGTATTTTGATTGCAAAATGTTTCCGATAACTCTGTAATCCAACCAACATGGCCGCCATGGCTAAAAATAGAACATAGGGGTGAACAATAGTAAGACTACAATGGGATGATCTGCTTTCAATTTAACTACTGAGCCAAATTAACCAATATTGGCCTAAATCAGTATTAGGTTAATATACTATTAATTATAATTGAGCGACACATGCTCTTGTGAGCCTCAAGTTATTTATTCAAATCCTTTTTGTTAAAATTTTAATGAATACACTGTTCTGAAATTTGATATGAAAAATATTCAATTAACTCTAACAAATAGTATAGAAATGCAACTGATCAGTGGCCAAGCTTTACATATGACACGATTTTAACAGTAATCTGCATTAAGCTAGCTTCTTTAAAAAAAAACCAATAAATTCTCTTCCAATTATTAATCATGATTGCTAAGTTTTAAATCAATTTTTACAAATCACCTAAGTTGTTACTAATTTCTTACATTTTTGTGAGCTCTTCTCACAAATTATTGTATTATAAATATGAAATCCTCGTACATTCGAATTATTGTACTGGATTAACAAAAAAGCCCGTACAATTCATTAACCTATGTAATTATTTTAGAATAAGTATGTCCCGTATTTTATAATATCAACAAGTTAATAGTAGTATCTATTTAATAGGGAATGTCACGAATCATCAAGCTTGGCTCTGAAACTTGAAAAAAAATCCCCGTTTTTCTATTCTAAATTGACCATCTCAATTGTACTAATTGTGTTTTGGCATATGAATAATGTAAAGTCACCTTTATTAATGATTTCAAAAGTTTCCATGGAAACGGCTAATAATACCAAAATAAACTAATTTTCTATGATTTTCATGTATATTTAAATGGCATTTTCTACAGTTAAACACATTTCAATTTATAAGTAGATAAATGTTACAAAAACAAAGTTTCTAAACAAACATATTTAAGAAAAATAAATTTTGTTATTGGGTTGCTATGTTAAACAATATTTGAGACATTTTTGAAAATAACCAAATTCTGAAATAGCCCTCTAACATAAAATTAAATATTTCAACTCTGCAACAAAATAGGCAATAAATGTATGAAGCATACAAATGAGCAAGAGTACTTTTATCAAAATCATAAATAAAATAGAGAAGCCTTTTTATAAAAAATATCGAGAAAATTGTTTTTAAAAATCACATTTTTGCTTAATTTTCATTTTTAAAATTTTGAATGCTAGATCTGAATTCATTTGCAGAATGATCTTTTTAGAGGAATAGTTGTATAAGAAAGATAACTTGCATAAAAAATACAATATTGCTGAAAAAGTCCTTAGCAAACACTTTCAAACCATAGCAACAACCCCCCTTTAAAAAATGTGTGTACATAACAGTGGTTGCATAAGATATAAACTGCTTCAAATAAAAATCAATACATCTGTTAACCTTCCCTACATTTTCCATGCAAATTCAGGAACTTAATGACTTGAAATGAGAACCACATAAAAAGCCAAGACTCATTTTTTAATTAGTATTTGAAAGTTTTAAATTCAATCAAAATCTTATACATGTCCATTTTAAAATGCACTTGAAATCATCCCTTCGTAAATTTTACGGATGCCATCACGAGTTGGTTGACCGTTATGGAATAACCGTTTCACAAATGATATCGGATATGTTCCTTACGTCGTAACTACAATCCCCTTCCCTTTCATTAATTTGACCTACCGAATTAGACTATTTACCGGATTTGTTATCACATAAGCAACACGACGGGTGCCGCATGTGGAGCAGGATCTGCATACCCTTCTGGAGCACCTGAGATCACCCCTAGTTTTTGGTGGGGTTCGTGTTGTTTATTCTTTAGTTTTCTATGTTGTGTCATATGTACTATTGTTTTTCTGTTTGTCTTTTTCATTTTTAGCCATGGCGTTGTCAGTTTGTTTTAGATTTATGAGTTTGACTGTCCCTTTTGTATCTTTCGTCCCTCTTTTTTTGCATATGTTGGAGTTTAATCAACAAATGTATATAGAGCAAAACACTGAGAAGAAGTGTTTGGATTTCCAAAAAAAATAGTTAGAAACTATCGAATGCGTTAGCGATTGCAATCAAAATAATTTTTCTATTGTACAGTCAACAGTTATCTAATATTAATGAACATTCTTGAATTTCATATATTTTTGATTGTAAGAAAATTAAGGATGCAAGAAAATACACATCATTTATGTGTCTGATTACAATTAAAATGTGTGTGCATAAGGTGCATAATTTTTCATGAAAGAATCTTGTAATTCTTTATTGACATAAGTGAATAAAGAAAAGTCAAAAGGGCTATTGCTCCATCAGCAAGCATCAATCTTGACACTGTCATTACTTTTGATGAGATTAAGTCAAAGCAAACTTGATTTATCATACAACTTTAGACAGATAAACTGAACTACAGTATATGTTTCTTTTGTATATACATGTATATAAATGGTATTTGCCTAAAATCTTGAATAACTAAATCTAAAAAAAACATGTATCAATATACAATAAATTCATATTTATTGTAAGCCTTCATTTATATTGTTTTCATACACTTCAGCAATAAAGTCTTCAATTTCGTAACTGTTTTGTGCTGATTTTTTTTCTAGTGATAGTCTGCTGAAAAAGCTCGAAATCGGTGATGGAGTCAGAAATAAATCTTGAGAAAACGTTCTCTTCCCATCCCTCCTCAGGGTCATACTTATGTCCTGTCATTTCACCCTTTTGGAACATTTCTTTCCAAAACCCAATCTGTTCACTGGAAAATCTCTAAACAGAACGTTTGGTTTTTAAGGCCCATCCTCTAACTAAGGTAGAACATTCAGCGGAAGGGTTTACCGAGCTTATTACAAGCATAGACTGCTTGGTATTTATTTACTTAATAGACTCGACTTAGATTTGTCTGACAGGGATTTCAGTTCCGTCTTGCCTTGATGGTCACCTTTATCAAGATGGTTACTCAAATTTTCATATCTCATGAAAGTGAGGAGGCAATGCGGTTCCGGTCAGGTAAATATGAAAGAGCTATTGTCTGCAATTTGTGTGTTGCCATCATTGTATTTGCTCATTCTGTTGGATACAGCAGGATTTTTATCTTTAGTAGCAGCTATTGGTTTAGGAATTTTTACAACGTCATCTGAAGAGTTTGATTTCAGAATTGTTATAGATGGGAAATTGTCTTAGATATGAAAAGATGTGTTTATGATCTTTACTGCTTTTCCAATCTGGTATTGCTTGAAAGCTAACACATGATCAGCATGACATTGAAAACTGTTTAAAGTTGTAATATCTGTAATTGTCACTGTTTTTTTCACAACAATTCCACATGGTGGGGTTGCTGTAACAACATTCTAAATGTTAGATTTGATGACAGCACTTAAAAATTCATTTGAAGTAGTGACATTCTTCCCTTCAATTACATAATTTCTAATGGACACTTTGATATGTGCAGCTCTTCGATCGCATATACTTTTTCCACCTTAAGGGTCAGAAAAATCTACTTGCACAACCTTTAAAGCACTCACTTGATTCATAATTCAGAAGAGGAATACAAAAAATTGCTTCCACACTATGGAAACAACCAGCATTGTTTGATCTTATAAACGCTTTTGTCAATTTTTTTCTCTTTTCATTTCAACACAGAATATTTCAAAATTTCATTAGATGTTATAGCATCTTGATTGGCATTGTCAAATATATGGACAATAGTGTGACTGTGTATAACACCATTAGTTATGTATCTGCAAACTGTTATATTCATTCCTCTTTTGGCAAACCACTTTGATTCAGATTCCTTATACATCATGGGCAGGAGCTTCATTGCCCAATCCCTCTCTATAATTAGTTATCAAAGGTACCAGGATTATAATTTAATACGCCAGACGCGCGTTTCGTCTACATAAGACTCATCAGTGACGCTCAGATCAAAACAGTTAAAATGCCAAACAAATACAAAGTTGAAGAGCAATGAGGATCCAAAAATTCCTAAAAGTTGTACCAAATACGGCTAAGGTAATCTACTCCTGGGCGTAAGAAAATCCTTAGTTTTTCGAAAAATTAAAAGTTTTGTAAACAGAAAATTTATAGAAATGACCATAAAATTGATATTCATGTCAACACCGAAGTGCTGACTACTGGGCTGGTGATACCCTCGGGGACGAAACGTCCACCAGCAGTGGCATCGACCCAGTGGTGTAAATAGTTATCAAAGGTACAAGGATTATAATTTAATACGCCAGACGCGCGTTTCGTCTACATAAGACTCATCAGTGACGCTCAGATCAAAACAGTTAAAATGCCAAACAAATACAAAGTTGAAGAGCAATGAGGACCCAAAAATTCCTATATAAGTCATATCCATCTGATAAAATTATCTATAACATGACTTCTAGCTCTATCTTGATTCACTGATCTCAGTAAGTGCTTTTTTCATTCTTCCAACGCCTTTACACTCTGATTTTGTTTTACATATTATACAGTCATATAGTATATATACTATAGAATATAGTTCCAGGTGCAATTACCTACACCATCATGGTTTGTATCTGCCGTGGGATAGTGCGATTACACGATTCCCACGGGATAAATGGCAGGGGCAACTGATCAAACATAATTTACATCAGAATATACGAAATACTATAAGCCAGCTGATAATAATAAAAATAAACACATGACACAATACGATATTTTTAAAACATAACACTCACAACCAAAGATAAAAAACAAACCTATCATAAAGTACTTTTTTTCTTAATCAAAATAAGATAAATATAGCCATCTTTTCTTCATTTTTTAAATTTATTAAAACTAGAACACACCCGTGATATCGCGGGTCCGTGACTGAATTGAAGTATATAACTATGCGTAAGCCTTATTTTAGTATTGGGATTGTCATCTGATAAAGTCATGCCGATTATGAGATACACAGTTTTCTCTGCATGCCTTCAAATCGACTGTTTGAACCCGTTGACCTGGAACTTATCAATTATTGGTAATATTAATTATTTGGAAAACAAAAGGTCCTGTAATGGAGTATTTTTTTAACAACAGCATTGTCCTTTATTAGTTATAAATAAAGTTGAATTCTTTGATTTGCGGTTTTACGTCATGCCCGCTAACAAATTGAAAATTGTACCTTGTTATCTTAGAAAGTCTTACTGATTGAAATACTACAATTTGACAATGATTGAATTTAGTAGTGTCAACTCTGTGATTATGACCCGTGTATATAGCAAAATCCTAGATACACCGTTTGGTGGTCCGCCTGTCATATGCGGAACGTACAGATAAGACAATCGGTAACCGGTGAATATACTAGTGGTATCGGTATCGGACTCGACCTGGAACTTGTCAATTATTGGCAAAATTAATTATGTGGAAAACAAAAGGGTCTGGAGTGGTGAAATTTTTAATTTTTAATCTACACCATTGTCCTATATTAGCTGCATATAAAGTTGAATTCTTTGATTTGTCGTTTTTACCCCATGACATCTGACAAATTGGAACTCGTTATTTTAGTATTATAGATAATTTTTAATCTTTTAGGGCAAAATGACGAATTACCACAAAGCAGGGATAGTCGCCTTCAAAGTAATATTTATATAAAGTTTTTATTGGGTAATTGATATTGATAATAAAATAATCGACTAATTCCAAAAAGTTACTTACCATGTAGCAATTACCAGTTGGTAAGACGTCCACACAAACAAATAACCGTATACGTTCAAATCATTTAAACCACATCGACTTGCAGGATGAATGGGGCCTTTCTACTACAAGACAACAGTTCCTTGTACCGTCAGACAACATCTACTCATCCATGCAGATCTTCTCAACAACAAACAACTTGACCCACCTTGCTGCTTCCAACACGATCTTCTAGGACGGCACATTCTACTTATGTCCAATGCTCGTCCATCAGATATACACAGTTTATGCAATGGTAGATGGTTCTATTTTCCCACTAGTGTGTGATCTACTACCAGGAGAGGACAAGGTCATCTATTTACGCTTCTTCAGCCACATACGATACATCGCTCAACAACACCAGTTACTACTTCAACCAGAAACAGTATTTATCGATTACGCGACAGCAACCAACAACGCAGCACGGACAAAATTCCCAGGAGTAACCGTGAAAGGCTGCTTCTTCCACTTCACCTATAGTATTTGACGAAAGGCACAGAAATATGGACTACAGTCGCATTATAGAGAAAATGAAAACATCACTTAACGTATACGACAAGCCGCAGTATTATTCTTTGTTTCACCCAACCTTGTTGAGTATGTTTGGCTAACACCATATTCTCTACGATATAATTTACTGATAACATGACATGAGTACTGGGTTGATGGACGCCGCTTTCTTTGGAACCACTACTACACAGAAGGACCACACACCACCAATCACCTGGAAGGACTGCACAATAAAATTAAGAAGAGACTCGAACATGCCAACCCGAACATCTACGATATTTATATCAAGAAAATCATTCAGAAACTATTGAATTATGAAGACACGTGTGTTACTGCATGTCATTGTTTTGTACTTAGTTGTACTTGTATGTTAAATAAGGCTATTGAATTGATATTAAATTATTGAGAAAAAAATATTTTATTTATTTATTATTTTTCGATTAAAATGAAAATGTAAGTACAGAATAAAAAATACCTGAATATATTCTTTACTTATAGTACTTACTCTATACTTATAATGTCATAAATCAATTCAGTGGTCAGTGACCGGAAATTTAATTACACGTGTATTGTAATATTACAATCCATTTAAATCCCCGAGGTCATGTTTTGACATATGTGTATTAGTTAGAGATAAATAATGAATAAAGAATGATTTTCTTAATCATCAGACCGTTAATTTAGTTTGAGTCAATCGAAATATCGCCTTATCCAACTTTGACTCATCCATATGCAAAATTCGGGACCGCGAGAACACTTACACTTTTTCGGTATTTTGAGTCAACCGAGTTCGAGACTGCGAGAGTTAACTGTATAAAGATAGGTATAAGAATGCAAATGAGACAACTCTCCATCCAAGTCACAATTTGTCAAAGTAAACCATTATAGGTCAAAGTACGGTGTTTAACACGGAGCCTTGTATTTACAAATATGAACTCCACATATTCGACAGGGTACCAATTGTGCTGCACTAAATATATGCAATATCTCTCTGGTTGATAAATCATTTAGTCCGGCGGCTACAAGCATATTTCAGACGAATTGTGCACATCCTGCTACACGCATGAAATTTGGCATAGACCTTCCTCAACTATTACTCTTTCATTTCAGATAGAGAGGCATTTCAAAAAAAATGTCTCACTTCCGGTAAAATCCAAAATGGCGGACATCATACTTGAATCAGCATAATATCAAAGGCTAGTATGTGAAAAGGTGTTATTATCATGCTACTAGCATAATATTTGGTACAAACCTTTGTTATGTACTACTTTTTGATATATTGTATAGATTATATGTCTTCAAAAACCCTACTTCCGGTAAAAAGCAACATGGCGGACATTGTACTTAAATAAACTTATTTTTTAGAAAGAGTAATTGAAATGTGTTTTAACGTATTGCTACTATCATAACACTGTGCAGGAACCTTCCTTTGGTGCTTCTGATGGATACAAGGTATAAGACATATGTCTTTAAAACCCATACATCCGGTTATATCCAAAATGGCGGACATATAAATATAATTTATTATTCAAATATTTTATTTTTTTTCAAAATGTAAAGAAAACGAATTTTTTTTGTGCAGCTCATTAAACTTTTGGCTTTAAGTTATCCCCAAAACCACTAATTCTATCATGTTGTAAATGTTTAAACACAAAGTTCACACTTCCGGTAAAAATATGACGTAAATGTTAAAGATGATTCCTCAATCCATTTCTTTAATGTAGAGTTTTGGATAGATTGATTAAAACAAAATAAAATCACTATAGTACTAAAATATTTTTTAAATTACTACTATTTGCCTAAGTTTACATGTTTATTCACAGTCACCACCACATGCACACAAGGTAGTGCACGGGAGACCAGATTTTCCACACTAACAATGACCGCGGCATCCTTTCTCAATCCACAATGTACAAGCTTCTGACAAAATGATGAGGCCTCAGAAAGAGTTTTTTTTAAAAGGGATCATATTTGTTCCTTCGCCATCCATTTGTCCCTGGATTGGGTAGCATAAGAGCAAATCCCAAGCTCGTTTCCTAAACACCTGCATTAGTCATGTAAGTATATTGCACGTTTTACATGAAAAGACTAGACTAAGTTGCGGGAATAGCCTCAATTATAATTAGCCCTCCCTTTTGTGCAAATAGTTATTTTCTTGCTTCGTTAATCATGTTAGCTCCATCTGATAAGTTTGTGCGATCTTACAGTAAAACCCCGGTGATTTAATTTGATCAATCATCATTCTTTATGTTAAAGTCACATCTTCAAATGCCATCAATGTCTCCCACGCAGTCTTTTTTCCTTTTCAAGCAAAGAGAGAACCGTATCACACCCGGTAAAAGTATGGGTCACAATAAGTGTGTGTGATAAGTTTTTTTCGATCTTACAACAAAACTACGTATCGTTTTCAATGACATTAAATTTTTCAAATCCATATCTGGTGATTTTGGCTGATCAATCATCATTTTAAACGCTCCATATGATAAGCTTGTGCGATCTTACAGTAAAACCCCGGTGATTTAATTTGATTAATCATCATTCTTTATGTTAAAGTCACATCTTCAAACGCCATTAACGTCACCAACGCAGTTCCTTTTCCAGAAAACGTGCTATCTCTTAATGCCTAGTGCATTTGAAAGGTCATAGATATATATATATATATATATATATCTAAACCTTTTTCCACTTCCAAATGCAAACCTAAGTTTGTCTGCCCCTATGTCACGGAATACAAAAACAGCAATGACATCAGTATCGACTGTTCGAGTCATGACTCAGTTAAGTCTGTGTTTCACTGCATCAGTCATATCGATCTTGATTCTAGTGCCATTTCTTCGTGTTAATATGGTGCTTAACATGAAACACCATCAAGTGTTGGATAACACTGAACATCCTGAGCATTTGTTGCTACAACTACCTTTTCCTCAAAATTTTATTGAGCAAGCTGCTGTGAATGAAAACTTAAAAGTTTTTTCTTATTGTCGTCATCTCCCTGAAAACTGATAACTGGTGCATGTGTCTGACGCAGTGAAACACGAACTCAAACGAGTCATGATTCGACCAGTCGTTACTTAGTTTAAACATATTTTATTTGCGTAAATGTGCAAAAGGGAGGAGACACAAGTTAATCAAACTTGAAAAGAAAAAAAAAGACTGCGTGGGAGACATTTTAAAAATGTTTTAGTACTTTTGTGATTTTATTTTGTTTTAATCAATCTATCCAAAACTCTACATCGAAGATGTGGATTGAGGACTCTTTTAATTTAACGCCATATTGTGTTTTTTTACCGGAAGTGTTAACTTGGTATTTAAACATTTACAACAGAATTTAATTAGTGGTTTTGAGAATAACTTAAAGCCAAAAAATTGAATTCACAGAAAAAAAACATTTTGTAAAAAAGTTGAATATTACAATAAGAAATTGAGTATTCTATGTCTGCCATTTTGGATATTACCGGAAGTAAGGGTTTTAAAGACACATGTCATATACTTTGTATCAATGTAAGAAGCATCAAAGAAAGGTTCCTGTACAATGTAATGATAGTAGCAAAACGTTAAAACACATTTATTACCCTCCCTAAGAAATCAGCTTATTTTAGTACAATGTCCACCATGTTGGATTTTACCGGAAGTAGGATTATTAATGAAATCTAATCTATTTATTTTATCCAAAAGTAGTGAAAAAAACAAAGGTTTTAACCAAATATTATGATAGTAGCATAATAATAACACCTTTTTACACACTAGCCTTCGATATTGGGGTGATTTAAGTATGATGTCCGCCATTTTGGATTTTACCGGAAGTGAGACATTTTTTTCAAATGCCTCCCTATCTGAAATAAAAGAGTAATAGCTGAGAAAGGTCTATGCCAAATTTCATGCTTGTAGCAGGATTTGCACAATTTTTCACTAAGCCGCCGTACTAATTGTACCATGTGATATCAAAATTCAACAATTGTTTTATTATATAGATATTAACCTTTTCGATTTTCTAGTATTTGTTAAAGATACTTTTAAACTGCTCCTTGTTTTAATACTAAATATATCTTCTGCAATTGCAGATGCTAATTATTTATGTTTAAATCTTCAATAAAGTTTACTAATACAAATACACCGAAAAAGAAAAAAAAACTAGAATTTGCTTGGCGTCATAAGCCTACGACATTGTAGTTGCATTGGAATATATATATCTAGGTACACGTTAGCTTGTTCCAAATCTTTTATTAACCACTCGTGATATTTTACGCGGTGACTATAATGTTTATTGAAGAAGACTCAGGCAATGAGAATAGAGATTTTTTTCAGTCAAATAATAAAATTGGTTGTCAAAACTCCTCACACGAACATTTGACATCAATTTTCTTGCAAAATATTCACGAAATAATAGATAGTCAATGTCTTTTCAATTACATAAAGGAGGATAAATTAAAATATCTATATTTGATAAAACATACAAAATGTATTGTAGCCATGACGAATTTGATAACAAGTTGTTTGGGATAAGTGACCTTGAAGCAGAACGAATGGATCCTCAACAACGATATGTGCTTGAATGCGTCCATATGGCTTTGGAAGATGGCGGCCTCACACGAAATATGATGAGTGGATCAGACACCGGAGTTTTTATTGGTAAAACAAATTTGTTAAACTAATGGTTTATATTGAAATAAAAATTGGATGAAATAAACTTTAAGTAGTATAAATTAAATACTCATGAATATCAAGAAAGTCTCTACAGGGTCTTCATATAATGAGAAAATTATCATTTCATATAATAGGAGATACGGATAAAAATATTAATGTACAATGAATGATATTTTCATATTGAACAAGACAAAACTGAATGAAATGACAAACCTGAGATTTTATTAATATTTTCCGGAGATTTGACTCAATATTTGATATGCAGTCGCTTTAAACATGACTGTTTCAAATATATACATATACGACTTGTGTATATTTATTATGTGTGGGCTTGTACTATATTTCCCCTCCGGTTTATATAATCCGTTCATCCTATTTCGACTCCTTAAAATTGAGGTAAATCATATGGCCTTCCAAATACTGTTTTGATACTAAACATCACTGAAGAGACATTAAGTATCGAAATCCGGATATGTTTGTGCTGTATTAAGACCCCTCTATCAACATCTATACACATTTAATTGTGTCTTTTAACCTTTACACAGGAGAGTGAACTTAGGATTATATATTTGAATAACATAAACAGAGACAAGACCACTAGAAAGTGCTTCCGAACATGTGTAATTCGATCCAAAAAAAATAAAACAATTTAGACACGAGTACTGGAAAAAAAACCTTTTGTTTTCAGGTTTTATGAATGATGATTACAGAGGTGTAGCCGATGACGACCTTACAACAATGACAAACTACGATATAACTGGAAATCCTCCAAGCATTATTTCCGCTCGTGTATCATATGTTTATAACTTGCTAGGACCATCAATGTCAATAGATACGGCATGTTCATCTGCCTTAGTTGCAATCGATGTTGCTGCTCAGAGCTTATTAATGGGTATGTTACTTTTTGCATAAGGCAAAACTTCCAATATGTTTTTCGTGGATGAATCACATGACCCAACTCCTTTTTGTAACGTCTGTAATATTTAATCTTATATATCAAAATTTTTAAAAAGGAAGAAGGAACGTACCTTAAAAGTACCTTAAAAATACATATTTTCATCCCCTTATTGACTATCATTAAAACATAGGCAAAACTAGAAAAATGTTGCAATTTCATTACAATCTGTCCCAAAGTATGCATTATTTTACCACACGAAACAGTTTTTTTTTAAGTATTACCTTTAAAATATTTGAACAGATGGGGTCAATGTAGAATACCGACCATTTAGCGTGTGCAATTGTTAAATCCAGCAAATTTCAACAATTTGCAGTATAATTTATGTTTTTTGCCATATTTCTAATTATTGGTGTTATTTGGCAAAAAAAAAAAAAAAAAATGACAGTAAATTCAGTTAACTGGCATGATTACTCAAAATCTTAATAATTGAATTGTACCTGCAATTTAGACCCCAAGCGTCGTCCAAAAAGATAATTAAATAAAAGTATTTGCTTGTGTTTTTTACTTATTAGCAGAACAATTATTTTGGGCAACACTTATATTCTATTTCAAGTTAGCTTATTTCTTATAACTGTAATAAATTTGTTGAAAAACTGACATTACATCACAATCAAATTGTGTCATCAAGATGGATAATAGTCTATCATTCACCGATCAGTAAAGTTAACAGTGAAAGCTAAAAACTAAAGACAGAACAACACGAACCCCACCATAAACTGACTGGGGTGATCTCTTGTCTTCCGAAAGGATAAGCATATCCTGCTCCACATGTAGCACCCGTTGTGTTACTCATTTGAGTACTAGTCCGGTAATAAGTCTAATTCGGTAGGTCACATTAAGAAAAAGGGGGCGGGATTATAGTTAAGACATTAGGAACATATCTGCTATAATATGTGAAACCGATATTCCATAACGGTCAATCAACTCGGGATGGTGTCCGCAAAATTTTTGAAGGGATGATTTCAAATTCACCATTTGGTATTCTTGGTTTAAAAGCTTTCTTATAACCCTTTATCAAATAAATCATGATAGGAAATACAAACCCTAGAATATCGTATCAAAGGGATATTCAACATTATTAGTCGAAGATGAACTGACTAAGCAATTGCATATAGTACACACAAAAAAACACTAAAAGAGGCAAAAGACAGCCTCAATATTACATATTTATAAATTGCAAATTGTTAAAGGTTTGAATACTTATCCGACCGTTCTCATGAAAGTTTATTTTTATTCAGGGCGCAGTTCAATGGCTATCTGTGGAGGGGTAAATAGTATGTTATCGCCGTCAATGTTTATAGCACTCAGCCGAGCGAGAATGGCATCACCAAGTGGACAATGCCATACATTCTCATCAAATGCAGATGGATATACTAGAGGGGAAGGATGTGGAATAGTTATATTGAAAAAATTAGGACATGTTAGTTTTATTGAATTCACGATATTTCAAATAATGCTCTTTAATTTTGAAAAAATCTACCTCCAAATTCAACATATATGTTGTCAATGAGAAACTCCAGCATACTTATCACTTGTTCCTCTGTGTTTTATCTTATTGTTCACTATTATCAAAATATTAACCGTATAGTATCCCAAAGTAATAAATTTATATGCTAACATTTTTATGTTGAAAAGCATTGTGGATTATTTCTATTAGAAGATATTTTAATATCACATAGGGAATTGGTGGTATACAGGGTTGAACAATCAAAAGATTTGATAGAATTATTTCCCGCATTTGACGTATATACATATTTTAATCAAGGTATCTATACACAAAGAAAAAGGTTAAGCACACCCTGATATATTGCATTATATTTATTTTTACCAAAATGTTAATTTGAATATAAATATAGATTTTAACAAGATCAATGTTCCTTTAAAAAGGTGTGACCACACAGGTTTGACCGGTTATTAAGATATCGACGTATTATGCACGTGAACCATGCCTCCCATGTCAATTACAAAATGCAGTTTCCCCGCGCTTCAAATTTGAGTATTTAAGTCCAGCGATTTGAAAATTTAATTCACATTCTGTGACATTGTACGAAGACGAATATCGGAGGCTCAAAGATGGCAGATTATTGGCATGCTGTCATCAGGGTTATCTTATAAAGCTATTGGACGTCAGATGGGCTACCATTATACTGTAGTAAGCAGTCAGTCGGAAACACATCCAAACCAATCACGTTAAAGACTTGCCAAGATCCGGTAGACCATTGATAACATCACAGCGTGAAGACAGGGCACTGCATTGGCTGGTTAGACGAATGCCATTCGCAACAAGTCAACCAGGACATTGAGGAACCGGTTGAAATCAGCAGGACTGAAGTCAAGAAGGGTGATAAGACGTCCCATGTTAACTGACCGCCATCAACAACTGCGTTTGACATGGTGCTTAGCTCGTCGTGGTTGGAACTTGAGGAACTGGCGCAAGATCCATTGGTCAGACGAGAGCCGGTTTCTTCTGCATGTAACAGATGGAAGATTGAGAGTTTGGAGACATAAAAATACAGAATATACCACAAGGAACACCAAAGCAACTGTACCTTACGGTGGAGGCTCTGTGATGGTATGGGGATGCATCTCTCATGACTGCAAATTAGACTTGGTTACTATACGAGGAAACCTTAATGGTGATCAATGCATCAGAAAGAGTTCTTCGGCCAGTAGTTGTACCTCATTTTGATAACCAGCCATTAGCTGCTAGACCTGTGTTTATGGATGAAAACGCTAGGCCGCATCGTTCAAGGGCGGTTATCGCATTTCTGCAAAGCGAAGCAGTAACTGCTCTTACATGGCCTGCCATGAGCCTAGCATATTTAGGACACGTTAGGCCGTCGGGTACAGGCAACCGAACCACCTGTACAAAATTTACGTCAGTTGGAACGAGCGTTGCACCGGGAATGACGGCAAATACCACAGCAGGAAATCCGACGACTAACTGGAGGGATGAGACACAGGGTTGAGGCCTGCATCCAATCACGTGGTGGTTTCACCCGATATTGAATACTGAACTATGGATAACGTTAACAGACTTATAATGGACGTTTTCTAAGTGAAATGACATAAGTATCATGCATAACGAACTCAGAAGGTCCATACTTAAAATGGACACTTTTTAGTGTAAAAACTAGACTTGTGCTTTTGTGACAATTTGTTCATTAAATTATCATTTTTTTAGCAATTTTTTGCGTATTTCTTAAAGCTTATGTTATGTCCTTACAGTCTGCATTACTAATTATAGGACCAATTGTCCCAGGATCCCATTCCCTTATCGTAATATTTGTCAATTCGAAAACACATGGGGGTGCTTAACTTTTTTTTTTTACTTTGTGTATATTATTAGTTTATTCAGAAAAAGAATGAGATATAGAATTATCCATAAGTTCTTTAGAGGTTTTTTTTAGAATCCACATATGGTCAATACCACTACGCAAGCACACAGTGAGTATTTCGAAAGACCCTGTTTCACTGCGCACAATCTAATGGACAATTCTTTAGTCGAACATATAGATGAGCCAGCAATGTACCGTTGTTTGTACGGAATTTTGTGAAGCTTAGGTATCCAATACAAATAATTTAAGTCCTCAGATTTGTTGTTCAATGTAATGTTCATTGAAGCCATGAAGGACTTATGAATCGCCAAAATATCATCCTTGACAAATGATATTTTTTGTATGTGGGATTACCTGAGTGCTCATTTATTGCTAATTCTTTTACAAGATAGGATTCCATACAGTGACAATATTATGTGAAGCTTTGTCCGCAGGAACAACAAAATACTCATCGTGAAGAATTGATAGAAATTTCACAGCCTCATTGATTCTGAAACGGTCTTTGGTTGATCATTCACAAGTTTTTTCCACTTATGAATGCGACGTTTTCGCAGAGACTTTATTGTTTTGATCCATTCTGACAGTGTGCAGTTCAACTTCTTCACGTTTAGCCCATGCTCTGGTGTAGGTGTCAATGGAATTCAAAATTGTTTTAAAAAGATTCTTACAACAAAGAGAATACCTTGCAATGTTCACTATTCCTTGCCGATTGTGTGTTTTGAGATGTACAATGGTTATCCTGTATGATGACATATTTGTTTGAATTTCTACAAGTATTATAACATTATCAAAATCGACCTGTAAACTTTCTTCGATCATGCCGGATGGAAGGTATTATGTATAATGAGTATTTGCAGAAATGTTTAAATAACATTTTCGAATGAGAACATCTATAAAATTGCATATTTTGTTAAAACATTATATGAATTTGTCCTTATAATGTGCCGTAAAATTATTTTAAAAATGATAGTTATCTAGTGAAAAACGTTTTGGACGAAAACCTATTGTATAACTAAGTTTTACTAAACCATACGACAGCAAATTGGAAAATATTTTAACAAGATATGAACAAACTGACAAGAAACGACATCCTTCAAAAAACAAAAGATCTTTTTTATGACTAGTCGAAATTCTATAAGAAATACATTTGTTTAAAATGTCCTTTCTTTACCAGCTTCTAAAATAAAAACTGCATATACTTTATTTTCAGGCTAAAAGAGATTCAAATAAAATTTGGGCAACAATTGCTACTGATTGTAACCAAGATGGCCACACAGCGACCCCAATAACAGCTCCTTCTGCTAGTCAACAAGAAAATCTTCTTCATAAAGTTTATTTATCAAATAATGTAAATCCTCATGACGTACAAGTGATAGGAGCGCATGGTAAGTTAATATTACAATTTGAGAACATATTAAATATTAGTTTATTATTTTTCACTGAGAAATATTAATTATAAAATATGTAAATACATATTGCTCCATGATTCATTACAGCAAAAAAACCTATATACACGTACGGACGGAAAACATTTTACAATGTATGAATTATAAGATGTAGGCTTTTCATATCTTAGCGTCGATAGCTCATAAAATAACAGACGACTGCATCAGATTTTAATAGAAGTAAAAGATAAATGTTTTATCTTTTCTCTTGTTCTAAGTTCTATTTTCGTTAAAGAGGAAAAGTGCAATTACACTTTCCGAAGATATTTTGTATGTTTGGACTTGGAATGAAATCGGAAATGCGTCGATTATTCTGTCATCAAATTGATACTTAATCACTGTTTTTGTATTTCATTATAAATCACTGTTTTTGTATTTCGATATAAATCACTGTTTTTTGTCTGTTTTAAGTGCCACAATCTGAAACTTTTTTCAGATAAATGATAGCACTTCTATATAAATAATATAATCCTAACTAGGTATATGTATTTATAGGGACAGGAACACCGGTTGGAGATCCGATAGAAGCGAATACGTTGGGCAGATTTTTTGGAAAAAAACCAAACGATCAATCTGTAGAGAAACATGTTGTTTATATAGCATCTGTAAAAACTAATATTGGTCACTTAGAATCAGCAGCAGGGGCAGCTGGGCTAATTAAGGTCTTATTAATGATGAAAAACGAAACAATTGTTCCCTCTCTCCATTTTGAGATGCCTAATGAAAAAATAGATTTTGAGAAGTATCACTTTATTGTTCCAACACATACTATTCAATGGAAACCAGATGTAAATAATCAGCGAATGGCGTGTGTTAACAGCTTCGGATTTGGTGGAACAAACTCACATGCGATAGTAAGGCAGTTTCAGCAGGAGAAACGCCGTCAGGAGGAACATCAAGACATGTTACAACTAGTGTTTATTTCCTCGGTAGACCTAGACGGACTCAAGATATCCTTATTTGAAATGGTAGAAAAGATCACTAGTATCGACATTCGTTTGTGTGATATCTCATACACATCTCTATGCAGACGAGACCATCATCAGTATCGTATAGCTATTGTTGCCAACAGTTTAGACGATCTGAAATATAAATTAAGAAACCGACAAAATTCAAATGAACCGACATCAAAAGTAAGATTGAGAGCACCAAACATCATTGCTGTCTTTTGTGGTGTAGGGACGACATGGAAGGGAATGTGCAAACAGTTGTTGAAAGAATATACTGTAGTAAAAGAAGTAGTACAACAAATTGATAGCATCCTTAATCAGTGGGTTGAGTTGTCAATTTATGATATCTTAGCTAATGGCAAAGATATTTCTGATCCTTTTACTGGACATATAGCTATTTTTACATGTCAGATAGCCCTTTGGTCCCTTTGGAGGCACTGGGGGATAAAGGTGGATGCAATTATTGGTCAGTCTGTTGGGGAAGTTGCTGCTGTGTATGCTGCAGGTTGCTTGACATTGGAAAATGCAGTTGCGGTGATATATCACAGATCAAGAATACTATCAACTGTTACAGGAGGCAAAATGTTTGTCATAGGAAACTGTAACACGAAATACATCGAGTCTGTTTGTAGCAAATTTCAAGGAAAGGCCTGCATTGCGGTTTATATAAGTTCTACATCTTGCACTGTATCCAGCGATGCTGATATCGTTGATGCGTTTAAAAAAGCAGTAAAAGATGGATTACCCAAGGCTGAACAAGATACATTTTGGCTGACAGACTTAAATGTACAATGCGCTTATCACAGTCAACACACAGATCAAGCAGGAAAAGATTTAGAAAAAATCGTTAAACATTTTGTAAGTTCTGATCCTTCCATATCCTATATTTCAACAGTAACTGGCGAAACAATAACTGATGGCAATGTTATTGATGCTTTCTATTGGAACAAAAATGTAAGTTGTCCAGTTTTATTCAAAGATGCAGTGTCCACTGCCGGAAAGATGAACACGTTTAACATATTCCTTGAGATAGGACCAAAACCGGTTTTAAGGGCTCATCTTCAAGACTCTTATGCACACAATGAAGCAATTTGCCTTCCTTCGATGAAAGAAAGACACGAGGAAGACACTTTGTTAACGTCACTTACAGAATTATTCGAGCATGGAATTGATTTAGATTGGCACAAAGTGTGTAAAAGACAAGGTAACTTATGTGATATACCAAAGTACAAATTCAACCCGAAAAGAAAGTCATTATTCATATCAGATGTTACTCTTTTGAAACATAAAGGATTATACCCTAATGTAGGAAACCATTTGTTTGTTTCGAAATCGCCTATTTCAACAGCAAATTTTAAAGTAAAAATAAACGATGTAGTTACACCATTTGTGTTTGAACACTTTGTATCAAACACTCCGATTGTTCCTGGTGCATTTTATGCCGAGGTGGCTCTTGAAGTAGGACAATCACATCTACAAAGAAGAGTTCAAGATATCTGTGTTGAAATAGAATTCATTAGACCAATATTTCTATCTCCTGGTCAAGCGTACACTGTAGATGTATCAATCGATGATTTATCATCGAAATCACCAATCTTTTTGTTAACGAAGGACAAGGAAATTATATCCAAATTTACAATACGACACATAGAAGAGCGAACAGAAAGAGAACATATAGATATTGATTGCATATACAAAGTTTGCCCACAGTTCCAATCATCAGAAGATATTTATGATTCACTGAACAACATGGGTTTCTCATATGGCAAAAACCTACAAATTCTTGGGGATTCATGGAAAAATGGTAAGCAATGCCTTGTTCAAATGCATGTATCAGATGTAATCTGGAGTGATGTAAAGATGACCCATTTCCATCCAGCTATATTGGACGGTCTTATTCAAACGTCAAGTGTTTTGTTTTTAGACGCCTCTGATGAAATTACAGTCTTACCGGCGGGAATAGGGAAACTGATCCTGAGGCGAGGGATCGAACGAGCTATGATTGCGTATACTGAATTGAAGCATCGATCCAAATCGGAAGTTCTTTACAATATGTTGTTGTTGACTGTGAATGGTAATATCATCGCCGAAATTGAAGACTTAAGGCTAAAAATTATTGGCGATGAGTTGTCTAATACCTCACAGGAGTACACATTGACGTGGGAAAATATTCAATTAAACCGTCTATCTAAAAATACGGATCGAGAAAAATTGAAAAAGAGAATACTCCTCTGTTCTTTTGATAGACAAATATTGTGTCAGATAACGGACATCCCAGACATAGAAGTAAAATCCCTTTTGCTGAAAGAGGAATCATCCCTCAGTTCACAAAAAGATGTATTCAGTTCTTTTTTGAAAGAAAATCCAGGGTTTGTAGAAATCTACTTTGCACCAGGTAAACAGATTACAGACTTGATTTCGGGATCTGACCTTTTAGAGACAATAAATACATCCTGTGTAGTCTTACTAGCTATTGTACAGTGTATTACAGACAGTAAAGATGAGGCATTTATTACAGTCATCACAGAAGCTACCCAGGTACATGATATTAGTTCTTGTTCATATGTAAATCTGGTTGGTTCCGAACTCTGGGGACAGGTACGATCGATCATACGGGAACAAATATCTTTTGATATTCGTTTGATTGATTGCCATCCATCTATCAGTGAGACTATGGAATTCATTTCTCAACTTTTGATCGACGAAAGCATACCAAAATACGGGGAGTTGATTTTTGATCAAGGAAAATTGTTTACAAATCATCTGCAGAAAAAAAATTCTGACAAACCAATAAGTAAATATCGATATGGGAGCATTGATGATTACTGTAAAGTGGAAATAAAAACTGAAATAGCAAATGATATAAGGCAGACATATTGCGTTTTACAAAATGGTCCAGAAGAAATTTCAAAGAACTATATATCATTGTGTCTTCACGAAGTATCATTGCACAGCAAATGTTTGTACCCAGTTACCTTACCATGTGTAAATCATGATCAGACTTTCTTTGCTTTCCAAGAGATTGGGTGTTCTGAATTTGATTTACTGTCATATGAATCAACTGCGACAATACAAGAAATATCCAAATTAACTCCAATCACGAAATCAAATGCAGCATCTGATAATAAAAATATGTTCGTTGCATGTTTTCCTATGAGAGTGCAGAGTATAGTTGAAGTTCCACAAACAACAATTTATCCCTTACAACAACTGCCAGGTTATAAACCAGGTGTTATATTCGTTAGTTTTCTAATGTACTCATTGGTTCATCATGTTGAAAAAGGAAGCCATGCACACATATTATGCGATTTAGAAAATGAATTTACAGGTAAAATACTCCAAATGTTCTTGACAAAATTTAAAAGATCAAGTTCTAGACTACACGTAGGTACCAATTGGAATTTAGATTCATTTAATACAGTCTTCATGTTGAAAACAATGATTCCTAAAGATATACTGAAATTAATAGAGATGAGGTTTACGGGCCTAGTTATAGCTCTTTCTCCTTTTCTGAACCAAGATGCTCGACTTATTCTGCAAATGAACAATGTTAAAGTTCAAGTGATACAAATTGATGACGTCTTATCAAAAGAAAATTTTGTAAAATTCGCTCCCGTGGTCTTCAAGTTTTGGAATAAGCACAGTCTAAATGTTGAAATATTCAGACATGAGAATAATGAAATCATCCAACATCGCAATAGACAACATGAATCTAATGGTATTCTAAAGGTCCCGACCAACACGTTGTCCATGAAATTTGATAACATTGGAAAATACAACTACGTTAAAATACCTCAACACTATTTGTTCAGAAAAGACGGTTGTTACATTGTCATTGGTGGTTTAACCGGTTTGGGATTGGAAATTGTATATTTTGCTGCAGGTCACGGAGCTGGTGAGGTAATAAGTTTGTCACGTCGAAATGTTTCTATTCAACAGCAGAATAAATTTGACATGCTATCGGAAAGTACCGGATGTCGTATTCGAGCAATGGTAGCAGATATAACTGTTTGGGATGATGTACAGAAAGTGTTTTTTGATATAGAGCAGAGCTCACAATGTAAAATCAAGGGCATTTTTCAAGGTGCCGGTATATTGAAAGATACTCTTAGTTCTAGAATGAAAGAAGTCCATTTAAAAGATGTACTAAAACCAAAAGTACTTGGAACCTGTAACCTTCATTTGGTATCAAAAAAATACCCTCTTGATTATTTTGTTATGCATTCATCCATGACATCAGTGATGGGAAACATAGGCCAGAGTAATTATGGAGCTGCCAATGCTTTTATGGATTGCCTTGCGCACTACAGGAGATTGAACGGACTGAGTGGACAAAGTTTAAATTGGGGCCCATTAGATGTAGGTATGCTGAAGGATCAAGCAAATATTGAAGAAATATTAAAACAACAAGGGTATTTTCCGTTGAATGTTCCCGACATTATGAACTGTCTTCAGAAAAACCTTCACAGTACCTCAATCCAAGTGACTTTAGGAAATTTTGATTGGAATTTAATAGGGACAAATTTGAAATCAATGAAAACGGATTATGTTCGACAAAGATTTCATAATTTATATAGTCATGAGATAGAAACTTATAAAAATTCGCACAGTCGAGTTGTTAATGACGAACTGATTGAAATTACAAAAGCACTAGGACATGAAAGGATGGAAAAAATTGCAAAGGTAGTCTTCAGGGTGGCGAGCGAGGTATTCACATTAGATATAGACATTCTACAAAACGAAACACTAGTGCAGGAATTAGGAATAGACTCGATGCAGTCCATGTCATTTGTTAATGCAATTTACAACATAACTGGCGTCAGGATTCCTGCTGTCACACTGATGTCAGATGAAATATCATTTGAAAACATAATTTTGATTTTGAATTCTGAAATTTCAGAGAGCGAACATTTGATGCCAATCAAATCAATTGTGGACATTTCGATTGTTCAATCAATGACCCCTATGGAAAAAAAGTCATATGATGCTTTTTTGTTCAACTCGGAGGACCCGACATTATTTATTTATGTAGATCTTGAAGTATCTGGTCGTCTTGTAAATCCTGATGTATGGAAATACCTCCTTTTTCAGCTCCATGCCAAGCATAAAGCAATAAGAACTATTTTCCTACCAAACCAAAAAGGAATTAGATATGGAATACGAAAACATACAATGGATCCAGACGAAGGTACTGTCGATTTCATTGAAGTTCCATTGAAAGCTTTAGACCATGTCAATAAAATTCCTTCAGACATTAAACCATACCTATTTGACCCGTCAAAAGAATTACCATTGAGAATTATATTTGCTCGGAATGCGAACAAATGTATCGTTCGACTAGTTTTTAATCATTTATCATTTGACCTTACGTCAATTATGATTGTAGTAAGAAGCATTTTAGACATAGATCAATCCGAATCAAGTGATGGTAATTATTCTTTAGACAACGTTGCTGTACTATATGAGCAAAAATTTCAACCACAGAAAGACGAACTTATAAGATTTTGGAAACATCAAACACCCGCCGTTATATTGCCAATGTCATTTAAGGGTAGATCAGGAATAGATTTGAATCCAAAGCAGTTTGATTTTACCAAAATCACAGTTGACCAAGATATTGCACTAGAATTAACAAAATGTTTGAAGAAGCAAAACGTAAAACTATTTGTGTTTGTTGTCAGTTTATATCAAATCCTACTTTCCACTGAATTGAAAATAAAAACAGTATCCCTTTTTGGAACGGTCGATATGCGAATACATTTTCCTGAATTGAAAGAAACTATCTGTGGATTTACAAACCATGTTCCATTTTACGCAAACGTCGATCATTCGGTAAATTTGTCTTTTTTCCTCGGTGAGAACAAGCGAACAATTGCAAGTGCTATTGAAAACAGTTTACTACCATGCGATAAAATTGTCGAGTTCTTAACTAACATAAAACCCGAAGACGTATTTAGACACCTAATCATTATGGAATCTATTAAAGACTTTGGAGAAAGCCAGAAGATTACCAATGACGTTACGATAAAACGTATTTGTACTGGTAACTACAACAAGGAAACAGTTCTATTGGTATGGCATGATTTGGAAAAAGGCCAACTAGATTTCGAGCTAGGTTACAGTACACTGATGCTAGATGAAACAAGAGCAAGACATATTTTGAATATGCTTTATCAATTTGTGCAGCACGTAATTAAACATCCAGATTGTACGACAGGGTCTTTGATCAATCTAACAAAAAAGGATTGCATGAAGACTACAGGTACTAAACAAATGATGAAAACTCCTTTATCAGATAGAAAACGCGCCATGGATACCACAACAAAGAATGAGATTGATACTATACATGTCAACTATAGAAGTCAAACTTCTCTAGCTATAAAGAACCAAGATTTACATAAAGGTAAATAAAATTTACTGGTTATTTTGATAAAATACATGATTCAAGTTGACATGAACTATAACAGTACATTTAACATGGTCAGCCAATTTATATATCATAACTTTATGAAACTTAGTGTCCATGCACATGCACAGCCACTCATACTTAGTACTTCCAATTTAGGTCTTTGTGACAGAACATAACACTCTTTCTGACGGGATCTACAATCGTCAAAAATTGAACAAGAGAATGAATATTTGAGTGGATCACACGTCATTCCTTATCAAGGACTATTAATCGCTAATAGATTTTGATATTTAAAAACTTTCACTTATGATTCATCAGTTCAACAACAAAAGAAATCAAAAGCCACTTAGTTTTAATGTAACAGACTGTCTTCAACAATATAGACAAGCATATATGCAATATGTCATGATCTAAATCTTTAGTCATTGTGGGTGTCTAGATTTGTTTCAGTAGTATTATTTTAACATATGTGTGTGAATGGGTCAAAGCTGACGTTTATAGTCATACGTATTAAAATCAATTGGTAAAATTTACTCATTTTCCTAGATTCCTCATTATAACATAATCAATGTATTTATGATACTTAAATACAGACCAACACAGTTTGAATTCGAAACTTCAGCGTTCATATAAAAAATCTACATACATGTACCGAAGGAAAAATACTGACGTCAAGAAACGACTGAAAGCCATAATAAAAGAGACATCCGGAATATGACAGTTATTTCCACTCCTACCGTTGTTTAATAACGTTTAATTGTGTCCGTATTTATGGACTGTCCCCTCTTTTAATATACTTTGGAGTTCGGTATTTTCGTTATTTTCTTTTCTTTTCTTAATTTGGATATACTAGTAATTAAATGAACACTAGAAACTGACATTGGGTCAACAACTGTGGTAGTTCAGGCAATCACAAATTTGTCATATAATCTACTCTTTATAACAGATAAAATTGATTTCTTTCTAATCTTCACTTATATGGATTCAGTTATTGGTCAATTTATGAAGCAGACAACACATGGTTGGGATCACCAAGTGACAATGTCAATCAAAGAAGAGGAAAACGGGCGTACCTTGAACTGGGGATTCTTGGAAAAGACAATGACGAAATCCTTATCAATGAGTACCATCGAAAAAGTAGAAACGACTGAAACAAATGGTAGGTGGCAACGAATTATGATACATTATGCGTTTATCTAACAGTTCAATGTCAATTTTAATGTCTATTGAATTAGCATTGTATAATTACCAATGAACGATTAACAGTTATCTTTTGATTAGAACTTTACTTACGAGCGTCTGGTATATATGGCGCGTTTTCTATCTGATAAAGGAGTTTTCATCATTTGTTTAGTACCTGTAGTCTTCATGCAATCCTTTTTTGTTAGATTGACCAAAGACCCTGTCGTACAATGGCGATTTGTTAAAAATGATAAAGAGAAAAGCATAGAAAAGTTAATTCATTACCAAATATATTGGTGGTATAAACATTTTTTGAAATACATGAACGATCAGGTATAAAAAAAAATGAAAAACAGAGGAGTAAAATGTACAAAATATCATAAAAGCACTAGAACTGACAACGGGTGCAGCAACCTATTCGACTTCCAATGATGAACCAGACCTTACAAACCCTTGTTTTTATGAATCCATCTTCATTTACAGCGAAAACTATTGGTGTTTTATGATGTCTCTTTTCTCTTATTTCAGGTAGATACTGTATCCACATCCATGCAAACCACAGAGTTTATATCTTCAAGACAGCTGACCTAAAGTTATATGAGCAGTTCACATATGAGTTAAGAAATACTGACTATGACTCAATTGTAATGGAAAATGATAGTTTATTGTTCTGAACATTTTTTATATAAGACATATCGTTTCAATATGGTAAAAAGGAGATGTTATGTTAATCCTATCTTCCTTTAGTTATCCTATATTTCTGAAATATCAAATCAGAAATGTAGTGCTTTTTGTTGATTTTTGACATCAATATGTAACTTTTGATGTGAAATGAAATAAAACATTTTTATATAAAATCAAAACATAACAATGCAATATTTCTTATATTGATCGTTTACTTAGTGTATAACATCAAACGGCCATGTACGCATTTCGACAATCAATGTCTCTTCATTGATGCTCGAGTAAAAAATATCTGAATATTCATCGATAGATACAGTAAAAACATGTACGGATTGGATTATTGGTTATATTTATAAAAATTTATGAAAAAAGAAGAATTTTTAAATCCGAAGCCAAAATACGAACGTTAGAGAGCTTATGTAAGGAAAAGGGTCAAAAGTACATCCGACTGCGAATAAATATTCACAGCTTAAATGAATTTAAGGGCGATAGTTTCGGAATATAAATGATTTTCTACGTGTTTTTGAGTTCATGGCTTTATTTCCTGCTGTATCCTTAAAAACAAAAAAAATACTAATATAATAAAAATTGTCGTACTCTGTTTTGTTCTGAGTAAGTGTTGATGCAACTGTTACGGGTCCATGCAATTCGTAAAAGAGGGACGAAAGATACCAGAAGGACATTCAAATTCATAAATCAAACAAACTGACAACGGCATGGCTAAAAATGAAAAAGACAAACAGACATACAATAGCATCCTTGACACAACATAAAAAACTAAAAAATAAGCAACAAGTACCCCACCAAAAACTAGGGGTTACCTCAGTTGCTCCGGAAGGGTAGGCAGATCCTGCTCCACATGTGACACCCGTCGTGTTGCTTAAGTAATAACAAATCCAGTTAATAGTCTAATCCGGTAGTTCACATTTAGAAAAGGGAAGGGATTGTAGTTACGACGTAAGGAACGTATCCGATATCCTTTGTGAAACGGTTATTCCGTAACGGTCAACCGAGTCGTGATGGCGTCCGTGAAATTTTCGAAGCGTTGATTTCAACTTCACTATTTGGAACTCCTGATTTACACAGGCAAATTTTGTTCACGTGAATTTAACGTGAAATCCACGTTAAATTCATGTGAAATTCACATGAAATCCACGTGAGCAAAATTTGGCTGTGTAATAGCTTCTTTCTGAGCAGCAACACCCTATCAAGACAGTCATTGTAGGAAATACAAGCACGGGAATATCGTATCAATTGGGAGATATCTACCCCGTATGCAGGTGCTGTTGGAATGTTGCTACTTAAAAATGGAAAGTTCACAATTGGAAAGCTGAAATCATCTCTTTTGTCGAAAAGTTTTGTTTTCAACCGACCCTCGTTGTCAATTTCTAGATGTAAGTCAAGATATGAGGCAGACTTAACTGTGTCTGTAGTATCCTTTGTCTCTTGTTCGATGGGATAGATGCGTTCAACATAGTCACCAAATTTTGAATTATTTAATGAAAGAACATCATCTATATAGTAAAGAATATTGCTAACTTCTTATCTTTCTTCCTAATAAGTTCTTGTATGAAGTTAGTCTCATTTTAATAAAGAACCAAGTCCACAAGAAGAGGGGCACATTTGTTTCCATGGAATGCGGAAAGTCTGTTGAAAAAAACGTTAGAACGTAACAAAAATGTTGTCAATCAAGAAATCAAGCATCTTGATAATGTCAGTTTCAGTGAACTTTTTGTTTGATTCCTTTACAAAGTAGAATTAATTTCTCCCAAAACAATCACTGGGTGCATTCGGACAACCAAACATGCAGTGTGATCCAAATATGATGATGTTCAAATCCTCGAAAAGAAAGAGCAGATTTCATTTTCATTAAGTTTTTATTGACAAATTTATAGAAAACACAGCCTAAAAAAAACACATAGTTTTTTGGATGTCAAGTTTATCGGATTATTAATGGATTTTTGGAAGAAATAATTTAGGGAACTTTTTGGCTTTACGGACTCTGGTTTTTGTGGTTTCGAATTTTACCTTTAAGGTTACACAGTTTAAGCCTTGCATCTTTTATGATGTATTTCGATGAGAATCGATTCCATCTGCCGATTGAAAAAACAAAAAAAAACATTGTTTGTCTGTAAAGCTTAAAGCGTAGATGGATATAGTAAATAATGCTCTTTTTCTTCTTCAGCTAAATTATTAAAGTTATTCTTCTCAGTATATAACAGCTTATTTATGCACGCACCATTGATAATTCTTTGAGGACAAAAAGCAAATTTTGCAAAAATGTGCAAAAATGGAGGACAACATTAAGCAGACATTCCAAAATCATTATTTGAAGAGAAACTGACAACGCTATTGCAAAAAAACAAATACTATTGAAAGAGAAACAGCATAACAACGTAAAAGTTAACAGGAGGAATTCTTATTTGCCGCAGAAGTTTATACCCGATATCTACCCGTAAGTTTGTTCATGATAACTAAACATTCGGTGTTGAGTATCATTCGGCGGAGATGTCATGCGTTACAATTTATAAGCATAGACGACTTCAACCTGTTTTGCACAATATTCTTCAACTCCGTGTTTGATTTTGCAATTAAACATGAATATTCGAGTTTTTTGTAGACGAAACTATCGTCTGGTGAAAAAAAGGGACAAAAGAAAGTGTACATTCAAAACTTACAAGTCGAAGAAAAAGTGACAGCACAATGGCAAAAAATAATTACGATTAAAAGATAAACAAGTCCACAAAACAATACATTGAAAATTAAAGATTGAGCAACATTAATCCCACAAGAAACTGGATGTGATCTCATGTGATCCAGATGGATGAGAAGATTCAGTTCTACGAGTTGTAGCAAATTATAAGTCATGTATCCATGATAAATATTCCGAACCATTCGGTCGATGCCATGTTTCGTCCGTCTCTAAGGGTATTACCAATTCAAGAATTAGCATTTTCTGCTGAAATCAAATATTATTCAAACGGTAATCTGCTGTAAATTTTCTACTTTTTCTTTTAATCTTTTGATTATTTTAACCACTTATGATTGGCTACCAACTTTGAGGTGTTTAATTTGGACTTCCATCCTTTTTATTCGAACCAACTAATCGCATTTTTGCATGAACCCCCTGAGGGGTTCATGCTTATATATTGGCGAGTTTTGGATGTGTCTATGGGCCACTCGATATCTCTCGGCCGGAAGTCAGAATTAAATTTTCGGAACGTTTCGAAAGTTTTGGTCATTTATACAGGTCTTAACAGGTTGTTATCTACGTCTTTGATATGGCCCCTTGATGGCCCTTGACGACGTAATTATATTTGTTTTAAAACGACCACTGTGCACTGTGTACTGTGTGTATCTGGGGCAATTATAACGTGGTATTGTCTGTTGTCTCGATAACATGTAAACTAATTATGTTTGAATATTTAACCACTGGATACTGTTAGCCTGGGATCCGGCCCAATCTAGCTGCGCGTCGTAATACTGATAAGATTAGCCAGGACCCCAGGCTAGGGATACTGTGTATTTTATCATAGTAACAATATACGGGACAAATATTAATATTAGATCGGAAAACTGAAAGATAATATCCTTATCAAAAGTATTTAATTCAATCGGAATCAAAGAAATATATACAAAATATTACTGTATTTGTGTTTCTGAAGAAACTAACAATGATTGAAATCAGAATATTTTCAGAGTTGCAATTAAGAAATAAGTTTTTTTTTTATATGACATGATACTCTGTTTTGGTATTTTTAAATATTCATTTGAAAAGGAAGCATAAAAATTAAATCTAAATAAATTCTTGTATCGATAATCCTACACAAAAAATATTTATACCAATTACTATTATATTTTAACGTTAATTATTTCATACCATTTTAGTGTTTCGGTTTTATGAGTAATTATTATTTTTTTTTGTGTATTTGAATATATATCCAAAACGGAGAGTAAGATACATTTATTAGATATTTAAATTTTAAACGGTCGTGAATAAAAATACTTGTGTGTTTTCGATTCTTAAAGCATGATTTTAAATCCTTGCAGCTCATAACAACCGTAAAAATATTTTACAATAATCACAACAAAATTTAATTACAACCATAATGTTGATTATTCTATACTTTTTAGTATGGATTTAGAGGTCTTTGCTTATATTTTGTATAGTAATATATTCACATAGTGGAATGTTTGAATTTAAAATAGATTCATTCGACAAATAAACTGTCCATCCGTAAATACTAACAGGAACGCTACTTTATTATTAAATTTTAATTCAATTTTTGTTTATTTGTTTTAATGGTTTGACCTCATAGCATCTACATAGTTTTACTACGGTACGGATTTGAAAATTGTATTCATTCTGTTGACCAACTACTAGTATCCTTCACGTCTTGATTCATTCACATTATAGATCACATTTCAAAAGCACACTATCGGTTTGCGTTCTCAAAAATTCCGGATAAAATGTCCATGAATCCGGAGTCAAAACATTTAATGTAGGCCGTTTGACATTCGAATTCAAATATTCGATTTAGATATGTGATCTTTTCCTGAGTATCAGTGAGATGCTTTCTATTTACTATTTTGTGCGCTAAAATACTATACTTGCATGCAATACCATTAAATTAACTCGTGACAGTTTATTTTCGTTTTTGTTATCTAAATTCAGGACACGGCAGAAAGAGCTTTAAATGTGACTTCCAAGCACGGTCATCATTACTAACGGTTTTCTGACACCGAGATGTTTCTCTTTTGTTACTTTTTTGAGTCACTGTCCTATTATAAACTTTGACCTTTTCGAAAAGCTAAGGATTGTCTACACAAGGAATAGGTTCCTTAACTTTGTAATCATGTATTTAGCCTTTAAACTTTTTTCATTCGAGCGTCACTGATGCTTTTTTGTAGACTTAACTCGTATCTGGCGTACATCATTTTAATTCTGGTATCTTTTTATATACACATACCTTTTTATATAAATTGGTTATTTTGATAGTGTGTTCAGGTATTCATAAACTTCTGAATTCCGAAATTCTTCGGCAAAAATAAGTTTCCCTTTAGAATGTTTAAATTGGTTTAAGTAAAATCAGGAAATCCTTAAAAATTGAGATGTTTTATGAGTCTTTTCATAAGAGGTCCCAACCAATTGCATGCAACAGGTTTCACGGCATCCAACATCTACCATGAGTAAAAACAGCTTCAAATACGAGTTGAGAATATAAAGGCATTCATGTAGGAAACAAAATATAAAGACAATTTATGACAGATAAAAAAAAGCATCCAGAATTCCAGATTATAAAGCAAACTGAGTGCATAAATTTATATTGCGATAGGTTTATGAAATTTGCATAAGTCATCCCGTTAGTAGAACTTAAGATTTGCCAAAGGGTTATAATCGGAAAAAATATGTACATTTCCAAGTAATAAATAAAATAGTCGAGCTTTAAAATAACTTTTCAAACAAAAGCTTTAAGTATCTATTTGAAGACTTTCAACTGGCTTCTTCTATTCACAGTCAATTATTTCAATTCAAAAGCAAACACAAATTCAGCAACACTGTTTTGGTGAAACGGCAGTCAGCGGTCTTATGTTCATGTATTGCTTTTCTTTTTTTAAAGAAAGCAACTTGTTTAAAATAAAAATGTCAGAAATCGGAGCAGTAAAACATACTGATTAAGCTTATCATAATTGTATTTGGTTGAACGGTTCATGAGTAAAGGCACGGACAACATTTGATTGACGCCCGGCCGCCCGCCGATCATCCCCAAATCAATAACCGACATTTTTGTCACAAAAATCCGGTTAATGATGTCTTATGCAAACTTTGTAATAAAAAAGTTGGTGTCCTATCCTACTTTTCCATTGTATTGTAAATAAAAGTATACTTAATAAAGGCATTTAACATATGTTGTCTTTATAATATGATCAAAAGCAACAGTTTCATGTTTTATTTTGTTGATTCACATACAATTACAGGCATGGCATTATCATAAACTATACTATGAATATAGCATTGAAAAAAAACAAAGACATTGCATAATGCAATCAAACCACAAAAAGGTGTTTGTTAAACTGAAAAATTAATGAAGCTGCATGTATCTTATATAGATTTTTTTATCAATACCTTTAAATATTAATTATAAAAACAAGCTCCAAGAGAAACATGAAACTCAATAGCATTTGGTTTAAATCTCTATATATATTTTAACCTGAAGACCCATAGGTTGCCTTGGAATGTGTTTTTTTTCTTAGGAATGGTAATAATTGCTTTAACATTTTCCCATTTACAGAAAATGTACCTGATGTGACCCCCGAATGATTTTTTGCTACTTTGTTGGTTGATGTAATGTACATGATGTACATGATGTATGTTTGTTGCTCTTCACCATAAGTGAAATTAAATTTTACAGCAAAACAACAAAAAACTAATTGACATGGGATTCAGTAAGCTTGATATATATCTAAGATAGCTGCATAGTTTGATGAAAATTCAAGTTGAATTTAAAAAATTATAAAAAAAATTAAAGTGTACTACATGTATCTCTATTTTGTTCGAACTGCAAATTCTAGCTTTTTGGACCTAGATTGATTTAATTATTGAATTTGACAGCAAAACAACAACAAAAAATGGCCTGGGATTTAGTAAGCTTAATATATATCTAAGATAGCTGCATAGTTTGATGAAAGTCCAAGTTGATTTGAAAAAGTTATTAAAAAAATTAAAGTGTACTATCTCTATTTTGTCCGAATAGCAAATCCTAGCTTTTTTTTTTACCAAGATTACTTTAATTCTTAAATTTTACAGCAATACAACAAAAAACTAAATGAAATGGGATTCAGTAAGCTTGATATATATATCTAAGATAGCTGCATAATTTAATGAAAATCCAAGTTGATTTGAAAAAGTTATAAAAAAATTAAAGATGCATATCTGAATTTTTATATAATAATTTTTATTTTTACATATTGTATATTATACTTGTTATTTCAAGTTTTGTTGTAAATGTTAATAAAATTATTTCAAAGTAATCGTTTGAAAAATAAATTGTGTCCTATGGATATTATCTGTGAAAAAAGTGATGTCCCAACAAAAGTGATTCCGGAAAAAAGTATCTGTCCTACTGCACTTTGCACCGGTCCTATGTGTAGATAAATTTTGACCGGTCCCTAAATGCCGTGTTTTGAAGCCGAGTTTTACCGATTGTCACCTTATAGTAAACAAATCACAAAAAGCATGGGTATTGAGCACGTGTTTAACATGTATAATCAGATATTTGTTTATTTCAATGACAGATCCATGCGTATTGGGTTCACCGGATTTTTACGAGGAGGGTTAAGCTCGGGTCACTATGCATACGGAAATTATGTCGGCGAATTGCTTCCTGGAAGCAAGCAATTAAGAATAAGTGAACTTCTTCTAAATGTGGACAAATTAAAGAATTGTCCACAGAAAAAAACTATATGTACATAAGTTGTATAATGAAAACTATCCATTTAGTTATATATGCATATTTTTTTGAATTTGAGGTTTCTTATTACTTTAAATATTCAAATTTTAAACGGTCGTGAATAAAAATACTAGTGTGTTTTCAATTCATAAAGCATGATTTTAAATCCGTGCAGCTCACATCGACTGTAAAATAATTTACAATTATCACAACAAAATTTAATTACGACCATAAAGTTGATTATTCTATACTTGTTTTAGTATGGATTTAGAAGCCTTTGCTTATATTTTGCATAGTGATATATGATTTTTGAAAATAAATTCATTCGATAAATAAAATGTCTATCAGAAAATACTCAAGACGTTCGTGTTTATTGATATTATATATATTCAAAGGATTTGAAAAAAATACTGACAGGAACCTTAGTTTATTATGAAATTTCAATTCAAACTTTGTTTGTTTGTTTTAATAGTTTAACCTTATAGCATCTACATACTTGTACTATGGTACGGTTTTGAAAATTGTATTCATTGTGTTGCCAATTATCCGACATGTCTTGATTCATTCACATTATAGATCACATTTCAAAAGCACACTATCGGTTTGCGTTCTCAAACATTCTGGATAAAATGTCAATGAATCCGGAGTCAAAACATTTAATGTAGACCGTTTGAGATTCGAATTCAACTATTAGATTTTCCTGAGTATCAGTGAGATGCTTTCTATATACTATTTCGTGCGCTAAAATACTACTTGCATGCAATACTGTTAAATTCACTCGTAAAAGCTGATGTTCGTTTTTGTTATCTAAATACAGGAAACGACAGAGAGAATTGCATGTGACTTTCAAGCACGGTCATCATTACTAACGGCATTCTGACCGCGAGTTGTTTCTATTTTATTTCTTTTGTGAGTCAATGTTCTATTATAAACTTTGACCTGTTCGAAAAGTTAAGGATTGTCTACCCAAAGAATGGATTGTCTACACAAAGAATAGATTCCTTATTTTTGTAATGTACATATATTTAGCCTTTTAACTTTTTTCATTCAAACGTCACTGATGCTTTTCTTGTAGACTTAACTCGTGTCTAGCGAACATCATTTTAATTCTGGTACCTTTTTATATAAATTGGTAATGTTTGAATTGATTTAGTAAAATCAGGAAATACTTAAAATTTGAGATGTGTTATGAGCCTAAAATAAGTCTCTTCATAAGAGGTCTCAATCAATTGCATGCCACAGGTTTCACCGCATACAACATCTACCATGAGTAAAGACAGCTTCAAATACGAGTTGAGAATATAAAAGCATTCATGTAGGAAACAAAATATAAAGATATGATATAGATAAAATAAATGCATCCAGAATTCTAGATTATAAAGCAAACTGAGTGCATAAATTTATATTGCGATAGGTTTTTGCAATTTGCACAAATCATCCTGTTAGTAGAAATTAGGATTTGCCAAAGAGTTATAATCGGAAACATTATGTACATTCCCATGTAATAAATAAAATAGTCGAGCTTTAACATAACTATTCAAATAGAAGCTGTAAATATATACTTTCAACTGGCTTCTTCTATTTACAGTCAATTATTTCAATTCAAAAGCAAACACAAATTCAGCAACAATCTTTTGGTGACCCGGCAGTCAGCGGTCTAGGGTTCATGTATTGCTTTTCTTTTTTTTTTTAAAGAAAGCAACTTGTTTTTAAATAAAGTGAAATTTTAGATATCACCACTGATATTGATGGAGAACGTTGCTGGTTTTGATAGCAACGATTCCTTCCTAAGAAAACAAAAATGTGCCCCTTCATAAAGCTATATATAAAAATATAAGTATTTCTTGTTTGATGCCAATCGTAATTTAAACTTTTTCTATACAAATACTCGACATCCTATAAATCTCATTTAAATACCAGTGAACTGACAAATTATGGCGAAATAGTCACTTTCCAAGGTATAAGGTCTTATCAATCAAGGAGTTGAAACCTAGTATATCATATGATTTTTAACCTTCCCTGTGCACTCAGTCTGTAGTTTTGCCTTTTTTTAAGATACATTAATTAGTCGGAGAGTCAAATAAATTCGTTCAGGATATTCATTTTTGTTTATGCACACTTTTAAAGGAGGAACGTATCATACATACATGTTGATTTTCGCAGATATATCCACATCTTGCACTACAACCACCATCATTCCAGTTAAATCCTCGTGGCTGATAAAAATGCGCACAATCTTCATTACCACCTGAATTGCTGGGTTCTTCGGGATGCCACCCGGTATACTGTACTTTAGACAGATCGCTCACCCATCTCCAGTCTCCTTCCTTCAAATAATCTCCTGCTCCTATCCAATAGTTTTGTTCAAACACTTCTATGACTTCTATTTTAATATACAAAATTTTTAAAATCTCTCAAACATAACCCAAAAAATACATACTCGATGGCTTACTAACTAGTAAATTATTAAGTCAAGGATTTCGTGATCACAAATTAAGATACCAAATGATCGACATAGAAATTTACAACTATGGGGCTTGCCGCAACAATAATCAAAGCCGCATAGTCAGCTATAAATGTCCCCGAAATGTATCACTTGGCAATATACGTCGTCGTTGTCGTTAATATCGAACTTCTTCGAGAGCCACTGAATGGGATGGAACCAAACATGTATGAATCTTCCTTATGAAATGTTGACCAAGTGTTGTTACTTTGAAGCCGAGCCATCATTCAAGATGGTCACCAGATGTGGATTTAGGTTAACATAGGACCGTATGTGAAATACATACATGTCTTCTCTGAGAGAACCACTGAATGGAATAGAACCAAACAAGGAATGAATGTTCCTTATGAGGTACTGACCAAGTGTTGTTACTATGAAGCCGATGCATCATCCAAGATGACCACGAGCTGGGGACTTAGTTGTAAAAATAGGACCCTATTGGAAATACATACAAACATTGTTTATTTAAAGAACCACTGAATGGAATGAAACCAAACATGGCCTGAATGTTATTCATGAGGTGCTCACCAAGTGTAGTTACTTTGAAGCTGATCCATCTTCCAAGATGGCCGCCAGTGGGGGACTACTTTTAACATGGGACCATGTGGACAATACTTTCAAAAGTCTTCAAATAGAGAACAACTAAATGGATTGAAACCAAACAATGCATTAATGTTCCTGATTATGTAACGTGGAAGTGTTGCTACTTTGTTACTGATTTATTGCTTAGATGATCACCTGGTTTTTTTTTTAATAAATATTTAATCCAATTTGGCCTCAATCATTATTTGGTATCTGTTTTGATTCTGTATCTATTTTTACATTATTTCCAAAACTGAAGTCGAGTCAGGTGAGCATCACAGGGTCTTAGGAGCCTCTAGTTAATATTGTCAACAGTGAGCCTTTTAAAATTGCTCACCAGACAAAAATATGCAACACAAGTCATTATATTTATGGCAATATAACAGTGGCCGCAACATTTCCATGTATGCTTGTGATGATTTTCTTGGCAAGTATTGTTATAAAAATACACATCAAATCAATTGGCAACATGAATATCAGAGTACATATTATTAATAACTTGCTTGCCATTGGCATGGACAGGCTATAATGAATATTCACCTCATCGTGCCATGTTAGGTATACTGATAACAAGGGTAGAGAAAGCTCTGAAATACAACATTCGAGAAAAAAATAGTTTTCTAATTGCAAGAGTTTACACCACAAAGTATAAAAGAAGTACATATGTACTGATAATTAATGGTCATGTTGACCTTTTTGAAGATCGTCTAGTTGGTGGTTTTTTTCTGTTTAAAAAGTTTCTACCTTTCTTTCACAGCTTACAAGATTATAGTCTAAAATAAACTAGAGGCTCTAAAGAGCCTGTGTCGCTCACCTTGCTCAATGTGAATATTAAAGGAAGCAGATGGATTCATGACAAAATTGTGTTTTGATGATGGTGATAAGATTTTTGTAAAAGATTACTAAGATATATGAAAAATGGTTAAAAATTGACTATAAAGGGTAATAACTCCTAAAGGGGTCAACTGACCATTTCAGTCATCATCCCTTATTTGTAAATCTAACTTTGCTGAACAGTATTGCTGTTTACAGTTTATCTCTATCTATAATAATATTCAAGATAATAACACAAAACAGCAAAATTTCCTTAAAATTACTAATTCAGGGGCAGCAACCCAACAACGGGTTATCTGATTCATCTGAAAATGTCAGGGCAGATAGATCTTGACCTGTTAAACAATTTAACCCCTCGTCATATTTGCTATGAATGCTTTGGTTTTTGAGTTATAAGCTAAGAACTGAATTTTACCCCTATGTTCTATTTTTAGCCATGGTGGCCATCTTGGATGGTTTTTAAACTAAATACCCCAATGATGATTGTGTCCAAGTTTGGTTTAATTTGGCCCAGTAGTTTCAGAGGAGAAGATTTTTGTAAAAGTTAACGACGAAGGACGACAGACACAGGACGCCGGATGCAAAATGATGGGAAAAGCTCACTTGGCCCTTTGGGCCAGGTGAGCTAAAAAGGCTACTATGTTGGATTTCTTACCATTGAAAGAACACATCTTTTTGAAAGGATTAAGATTGTCTGCATATTGTCTTAAAGTCATAAGAGAAACAAATTCCAACACATAATCTCAGCATATTATCCAGCAGCTAATTTTTTGAAGATATTTAAAAATCTTGGCAAGCCTTGCAATACAAATGAATTATGTGGACAAATATCATATTACAATTGATTATGGTAGAATCTGTATATGAATAAACCTGTATTTAGAAAGAAAGAAAAAACAGACAATAAATGAGATTCTATTTATTTTTTAATGCCATTACAAACATTTGATGTTTTTAGGCAGATCTAAGTTACATGCATTTTTACATGTATTAAATTATATACATATTTATGTACATCTGCATCAATTAACAATAAGTCATATGATTCAAACAGTATAAAATTTGTAATAGATAAATACAAGTTTCATCAGTCATTAAAAATTTTGGGAAATGATGCCATACAATATGGATACAAAAAGTTTAGAAATCTAAATAAAAACTTATATGGATGCTATGATTTCAAAGCTGTTTTGTTTTTAGTAATTTCTAATTAATATTCTAACAAGTGAAACTGCGAGCTACTGCTCACTGATGATACCCCCGCCGCAAGTGGATAATATAAATAGTGTAAAAATATTCAAGTGTTCGGTAAACAGGAAGTTGTAGAGTGATGAATCTGAAAACGCATCACACGGTATAGCTGACTTATATAAATCCTGAAACAAATTTCGGAAATCTTTGTATTGTAGTTCCTAAGAAAAATGTGACGAATATTTTCAACTTGGCTATCATGTGTAAAATCATACAAGTGTTCAGTAAAGCGGGGGTATAATCATTACCTATGTTAATCTCAAACTTTCAGTACCAATTTGATGTTTCTCATTTTGTAATGACTAGAGTCACCAATAAGACAATATATGATTTGAAGTGGACTGATATGATAAAATCTTGAAGGGGACAAAAAACAGATAAATTCAATGACATCTTTTCTTAATAAGCCCTGTCACTTAAAAGGTAACTCACAAGACAAAACAGGTAAATGACAATGTACATAAATTTTATAATGCAAATTTAAAATGCCAACATGTCTTTCTTCCTCATTATTAGGAGAAAATGATTTTTTTTATTAATATTTAATTAACTGACGTTATACTCAAATGTCAATTACAATTTTAATTTGGCATTACATTAATTAAGTAAGTTTTTGATATCTTAAAAAAGATATACTACATTATAAACTTACATGTAATTAATACTTTTGAGTTACTGTGGATTTTTTTATTTTCGTGGGTACCAATTTTTGGGATTTTTGAAAAATCATATTTTTGTGGTTTGTCAATGTCTGCATATAATCTTATAGAAAATTCCTACCTTCGTTCAGTATTTAAATTTGTGGTTCACCTAAACCCATAAAATCCATAAAAATTGGTATTCCACGAATATTAATAAATCCACAGTACTACGGTTACTGGCATTATATCCTTAATATGGAATAACTTGTGACAGAAAAATATTGGCACTATTTCAATAATTTAGAATATATCTAAAAATTAACATACAGAACATACTCAAATATAGTTTACATCTAGTAACCACTGTATGTATTATCTATTATTCATATAATATTTAACAGTATAAAAGTTTTGAACTATGAAACTTACAAAAAAATGTTTGACTAGTCAATTTGAACATAATCACAATACAGCACAACCATGTGACACCTATTATAAATACAATCTGATTCCAATACTGATCATGTGTCAGCGCTTCACTTACACAAAGCTTTCTCTCTGTTCTGGTCATTATCACATCAGATAATAGACATATTTACACTTATATGCAAATTTGTCCACCTTACCAAGATTACGTAAATTTACCCAGGTTCCCATTAAATTTAAAAATTTGACGTCACACTTAAGAATTGATTGTTTCTTGACTTCAGAAGGTTATTCAGAGTAGATCTAAGGTCATTCTGGGACAAAATTCAGCTGAATACCAAAAGAGTAAATATGTTTATCCCGAAAGTCCTTTAGAACAGAAAGTAGAACACAGACAAAAATCTATTCTACTTTCTGTTCTGGCCATTATCACATCAGCCAATCATTTTCATTATCACATCAGCCAATCATTTTCATCATCACATCAGCCAATCATTTTCATCATCACATCAGCCAATCATTTTCATTATCACATCATTTGAACAAAACCAGAAAATCCTGAATGGTCTTTAAAACAGGAAGTAGAATGGAATATTGTCAGATCCGTGTAAGCTAATCCTGGACACATGATCTGTATTTCCTTCAGATTGATAATAAATACAACATTAAATTCTATATGTACAAATGTCTTTTCTCTGTACAAAAAATATAAACTTCGATACTGTATGTTATGTGGTACAAAATATACATACAACAAAAAACATATAAAAAACTATGAGTTAATTATCTCTAAACAGTTCTATATCTTTATTTATCAACAAACCAAATTACATTGGTATAGATATAAACAGTCAATCCCTGATCATATAGTAAATTTTTTTAACAGAAATTATATTGCTGTACAACCAGGTAACCTTTCGTTTTAAATAAATACAACTCTCATGTAGTTATGGCACATACTTATTTCAAACAGAAATAGTGAAAAACTTATAACTTCATTTACAAGTAAGAGACCTTGTTTAAAAAAAAGAAGTTTTTTTATACTTTTTCTCTGAAGATGCTACAAATTAATTCTTTTGTAAAACTACATGCAACTTATTTTATAAATCGTTTCTAAAACATTTGCATTTTTTTAAAAGTGCATGTTATTTCTTTTTTCATGCCATTCAAATGTAATTGCTTTCAGAATATTTGTTATAGACCAAAAAAGTATTATATATAACAACATCAATAACTCCCAATAACTTCACTCAATATACATTTCCCAAATCTGTTTTTTCCCATGAAGATAATGTTTATCATCTTTTGTTCACACTATAATAAAGTACAGGTACATCTTTAAAGAAATATTTCCTAATTTACAAGGGCACCAGAAAATTGTCACTCATGATCAGCTGTTTGACATTTTTGTCTTATTTACAGACATGAAACAAATCACACAATAAAACTATTTGACGGAGATTATAGCACTAATTGTAGTTTTTTAACGTGACACTTTCAATTGTTTAAATGTAGTAAAATCTGTGAAACAAACACCTTCTATATCATGTAAAATTATTTCATTATTTCGAGTGGAGTGGAGGGTGGGTGATGTTGTCCTTTAAACACAGATCTGAATAATCTGAATGTAATCAGATGTATACTGATTAACATGATAGCATACAATAATATTATTTCACCTACAATTGCACCAATATCAAAACTAATATACAATCAATAACTGTACAAACATCCCTAAACATCATTCAAACATATACAAAGATCGTAAAACAAGATACACTCAGTTGAAATAAACCATGGAAACAAAAACACTTGATATTCTTATGTTTTTCTGTCTCATTCATGTCATTAACATGATTACATTGTTCATTCTGAAATTACAACTTCGCTTTTATTAGTTTTATATGATACCTATATTTCCTTAAAAATTTATGTGCACTATAAAAAGACCAAAAATATAGTGTAAATTAAATTTTTGTGATGAAAAAATAAGCTAAGGAAGTAGATAATTACATTTTTTGCAAATTTTTATATCTTGGTCATTAAAATATTGTTATGTTTTGAGTGTCAAAACAATAATTTCTCACTGTGAAAAAACCCACCTACAAATATCTTTCAATATCATCATAAATCATAAAGATTATGAGACATGTTAGCAAGTGATAATATTCCCATGGAAAACTAAAACCCAGTAAACTTCAACAACACAACTAACTCGAGCTCCCTTCTATTAAATACAAAACACTGCCCTCACACACTGCACTTGGATTTTCTTCTCTAGTCATCATCATTTAAATAACAACCATCCTGAATTGCTAGCTAATACAACAACTTTTGCGACAGTTCATAGGTGGAGAGTCGCTGGGATTTAAGTATTTTGGTTTCTTGCTCTTGTCTCTGTGTATAAAACTCAGCATGCGTGCACGAGTCTTGTTTGTCAATGCATAAGACTTGAGGTGAGATTTGAGAGTCTGTGGTAAAGGAAGATTGTCTATGCCATATATAGTCGTACTGGAAACAATCGTGTGACAGGCTAACTCCTGTAAACTCAGCACTGCAAGAGAAGAAATAAACAATATAGATAGTCGTACTAGAAACAATCGTGTGACAGGCTAACTCCTGTAAACTCAGCACTGCAAGAGAAGAAATAAACAATATAGATAGTCGTACTAGAAACAATCGTGTGACAGGCTAACTCCTGTAAACTCAGCACTGCAAGAGAAGAAATAAACAATATAGATAGTCGTACTAGAAACAATCGTGTGACAGGCTAACTCCTGTAAACTCAGCACTGCAAGAGAAGAAATAAACAATATAGATAGTCGTACTAGAAACAATCGTGTGACAGGCTAACTCCTGTAAACTCAGCACTGCAAGAGAAGAAATAAACAATATAGATAGTCGTACTAGAAACAATCGTGTGACAGGCTAACTCCTGTAAACTCAGCACTGCAAGAGAAGAAATAAACAATATAGATAGTCGTACTAGAAACAATCGTGTGACAGGCTAACTCCTGTAAACTCAGCACTGCAAGAGAAGAAATAAACAATATAGATAGTCGTACTAGAAACAATCGTGTGACAGGCTAACTCCTGTAAACTCAGCACTGCAAGAGAAGAAATAAACAATATCTGTAATAGAATGTTAAATAATTCTTTGTCTCTTTTGGGTTTTCATCAGCTCTTCATTTTGATAATAAGGTTTGGATTTTCAAATATTGTGGACTCAAACATCACTGAAGAGACATTTATGGTTGAAATGCACATCTGGTGCCCTAAAACTGGTTCTGTAAATGTTATCAAATGACATGACAAACTTTCAAGGTGAATGATTATATTCTCACTTGTCCACAATTTTTGGTTAAGCATTGTTAAACTCAAGAGCTTTCAAATATATTCTACAAGAAATATTTTAAAGATAATTTATTTTACTAAACTACCAGTACTTCAGGCCCTTAGCCAGGAATTTCCAAGGGGGGGGTATTTGGATTCACAAACTTTACTTTAACAGTCACAATTCGATCAGAACAATGACTTTAACAGTGCTTATTTGTTTTCAAGGGGGGCTCATCCGAACCCCCTGGCTACGGGTATGTACCTAAATTATTTTTACCCGCAGGAGATAATAAGAATATATATTTTTAGACCTCATGATTTTTTTTAAAGAACTGAGTGCACTTAAATAGCCTTTTTTTATCAGCTGATTTATTTTAATTTGTACCTTTGTTATGCCCCCATGATCTACTGACACCATTTCTTTTCAATGCCAGCCTGGATAATTCAGCGTAAGATTCTGTCACATTAAAATCACAGAGTGGACTGACTTCAAAGAATGCCATATCATTTCTCAGGGCATAGGCCTCAGCAGCTGCCTCACTAACTTGTCTCTTGTAGGCCAGATGTAAACGATTTCCAACTAAGATTTTAGGTACTCCAGGTGCATGCTAAAAAGTAAAACCATTCATTAATTAAAGTGCCTGTAAGCACTGAACCGTAAAGATTGCTTCAATTTATCAGTGGGAAGTAAAATTAAATATTGCATTGGTTGTAGTTAATTTAACGCAACTCTAGACAAAGGAAGATCAAAATTTTTAAAGATAATGTTAACAATAACATCATTCTATTTTTAGAAAAGATATTTGATAAAAATAATAATATTCCAGAACCTTACAAAAGTAGTGTAATTTTCTTGACAGGTGTAACATAATTTTTTGCCTTCAATATCTGAGCATATGATACATCAATAAAATTCTTGTAATGTTCATTGATAGGATGAATAAAATGTTATGATCAATGCACTATATTTTGTGTATAAAAAAGGTAGTGATAAGCCTTGGAACATTTAGATATCAAGTCAGTCCCAGTTCATGCAATCTTTACCTAAAAACATATCCTACAAATAATGTTTCATAAATTGCCAAACTCTGTTTAATAATTCAAATAGATAACATGAATTAACACAAATATTGGACCATAGTCCAACTGACCAGTCCAACTGACCAGTCCAACTGACCACTTCAACCACCAACACCTGAATGCTTTCAAAATATAAATGTACACACAGTGACATATAGTTTTTAACTTTTACCCCCAATTGGTCTCTTGTGGAGTGTTGTCTCATTGGTGATCATACCACATTTCTATTTTTTTTATAGATAATAATCAATGAATACCACAAGGTTCAGAGAGCCTGACTTGGCAAAGATATGAACATACATGTTTCCCAGACATGTTTTTGAAGGATCAGGGAGGAAATGACAGATAATGGTCATACATATTTAAGGATGAATAATAGAGAATTTCAAATTTTGAAGGTTTGGAGAATAGATTTATGCATTGGGTACCACTATGTTTTAAATCTCAAGGTAAAACACTTATACGTGGAGGAATGTTCTATTTGAAAATAAATATATAAACTTTATATAAATAGTGCTGCTTCGAACATGATTTATTTTCTTGGACTGCCCCACATTTTTTCATTTTGTTTATTAATCCTATTTAAGTTGACTTTATATTTCTTCAATCATTCCATAAGTGACCTTCAAAACAATCAAGATGATTAAATATGAAAATTTGACAAAATCACCATGTGTGTGTAATATAGACATTTAGGCGCTAGGTTGCATAGTAAATTGACTTACCTCATTGACCTCTTTTATCCAGCGGTCAATTCCATCAAATGACCATTTGTTTGTTATGTCATATACCAACAGGATACCCTGAAATATTTACCAAGACTTATATCAGTGTTATGATTCTGGCGATTCTGTAGAATTATTTTTAATATTTATTTGAAAATTTTTACACTTCACTAGTCAAGCTGGTTTGAACTGCTTAAAAGTAGACAACATTAAGATATGATTGTTTGCTCACACCTTCTTTGTTTACAGTTTCTATCAAGTTTTTATATTTTTAAATTATTATTAGATGCGTTTTAATATTTATTTTACATCTTTTATTAGTGATTCTATTTGCGGTCTCTTGTGGAAAGTTGTCTCATTTGCAATCATATCACTTCTTTTTTTTATGTATATTTAGGATGAAACTGGGCCCTGTAGTTTTGCATCAGTAAAATAATTATTTTCTTTTGCAGTAATAAAATAAAATACTCAGTATTTATATGAAAGATGTACGATTATATATTTAATTTTATCTATTTACAATTCAAATCTAATATCAAACGTAGCTATATGTATTTTACATATTGTTTTGATTCAAAGAATTTAAATGTACAATTATAATATCAAAATTATATATGTGGAATCTTTGTCACAGTTTTTAACTAATATTTTTTATTCATGTTCTGCAAACACTTATCAGAAACGCAATAAACTTGTCAAAGGAGAAGTAAACTTTTACCATGCATGACTTGAAAGGAAGTACTTTATTGATTTTAGCCCACTAAAGTAGGTTAAAATGTGGAAACCATGTAGATGGTGTACAGGTCACAAGTATCACATTGTGCCTATTTTAAAGATTTTAATTCCAAGTTAAAAGTTTTTTTCTTAACTGGATTTAAAGAATGTTACATTGCCAATGATTTGGAATAAATTGTATATAACTGGAATATCAAAACCAAATATAAATACATTTTTTTGGCTTAAACATCAAGATACAACGATTATGGTATCCTGTATCAATGAAGAAAATATGGAAAATTCTGAATAAATTGTACTAATTGTTTTCAAAACAAGCACATATTTAGGAGTTTTATAATACTGTTACATTTAAGATGGATTTTAAGAAAAAGTATACTGTTCAGATAATTTTAAGCAGATTTTGCAATAAAATAAAACTAAAAAAATGCTTTCGGTTTCTTATGGTTTCCTGTCAGGTTTAAAAAAAACTTTAATATAACAATGAAAATAGATTTTAAATATTAACATGAAGCAAGTAACACCAGTAATGGTGTTTATTTATGCCTTTTGAATTATATTGTGCAAAATAAAGAAAATAAAGATTGGTTTCCTGTTTGGTTTCATGTCACGTAAACGGTGAATCAAAATGAATTAATTTTTTCTCAAAAAACTGAATTGTTCCATTCATACTATTCTAACACCAACACAACCCACAAAATAAAAGTTAAAATTTTAGAACTTATAAACTAGAGGCTCTAAAGAGCCTGTGTCGCTCACCTTGGTCTATGTGCATATTAAACAAAGGACACAAATGGATTCATGACAAAATTGTATTTTGGTGATGGTGATGTGTTTGAAGTTCTTACTTTACTGAACGATTTTGCTTCTTACAATTATATCTATCATGAACTTTGCCCATTAGTAACAGAGAACTATATTTGGTAAAAATTTACATATAAATTTACCAAATTAATGAAAATTGTTAAAAATTGACTATAAAGGGCAATAACTCCTTAAGGGGTCAATTGACCATTTAGGTCATGTTGACTTATTTGTAGATCTTACTTTGCTGAACATTATTGCTGTTTACAGTTTATCGCTATCTATAATAGTATTCAAGATAACCAAAAACGGCAAAATTTCTTTAAAAATTACCAATTGGAGGGCAGCAACCCAACAACCGGTTGTCCAATTCATCTGAAAAATTCAGGGCAGATAGATATTGACTTGATTAACAATTTAACTTCTTGTCAGATTTGCTCTAGATGCTTTGGTTTCATAGTTATAAGCAAAAAACTGCATTTTACCCCTATGTTCTGTTTTTAGCCGTGGCGGCCATCTTGGTTGAATGGCCAGGTCATCGGACACATTTTTCAAACTAGATACCCCAAAGATGATTGTGGCCTAGTAGTTTCAGTGGAGATTTTGTAAAAGATTACTTAGATTTATGAAAAATGGTTAAAGATTGACTATAAAGGGCAATAACTCCTAAAGGGGTCAACTGACCATTTTGGTCATGTTGACTTATTTGTAGATCTTACTTTGCTGAACATTATTGCTGTTTACAATTTATCTCTATCTATAATAATATTCAAGATAATAACCAAAAACAGCAAAATTTCCTCAAAATTACCAATTCAGGGGCAGCAACCCAACAACCGATTGACCGATTCATCTGAAAATTTCAGGGCAGATAGTTCTTGACCTGATACACATTTTTACCCCATGTCAGATTTCCTCAAAATGCTTTGGTTTTTGAGTTATAAGCCAAAAACTGCATTTTACCCCTATGTTCTATTTTTAGCGGTGGCGGCCATCTTGGTTGGTTGACCAGGTCACGCCACACATTTTTTAAACTAGATACCCCAAAGATGATTGTGGCCAAGTTTGGATTAATTTGGCCAAGTAGTTTCAGAGGAGAAGATTTTTGTAAAAGATTACTGTAATTTACGAAAAATGGTTAAAAATTGACTATAAAGGGCAATAACTCCTAAACGGGTCAACTGACCATTTTGGTCATGTTGACTTATTTGTAGATCTTACTTTGCTGAACTTTATTGCTGTTTATAGTTTATCTCTATCTATAATAATATTCAAGATAATAACCAAAAACAGCAAAATTTCCTCAAAATTACCAATTCAGGGGCAGCAACCCAACAACCGATTGACCGATTCATCTGAAAATTTTAGGGCAGATAGATCTTGACCTGATAAACATTTTTAACCATGTCAGATTTCCTCAAAATGCTTTGGTTTTTGAGTTATAAGCCAAAAACTGCATTTTACCCCTTTGTTCTATTTTTAGCCGTGGCCGCCATCTTGGTTGGTTGACCAGGTCACGCCACACATTTTTTAAACTAGATACCCCAAAGATGATTGTGGCCAAGTTTGGATTAATTTGGCCAAGTAGTTTCAGAGGAGAAGATTTTTGTAAAAGATTACTTTAATTAACGAAAAATGGTTAAAAATTGACTATAAAGGGCAATAACTCCTAAACGGGTCAACTGACCATTTTGGTCATGCTGACTTATTTGTAGATCTTACTTTGCTGAACATTATTGCTGTTTACAGTTTATCTCTAACTATAATAATATTCAAGATAATAACCAAAAACAGCAAAATTTCTTCAAAATTACCAATTCAGGGGCAGCAACCCAACAACCCATTGACCGATTCATCTGAAAATTTCAGGGCAGATAGATCTTGACCTGATAAACATTTTTACCCCATGTCAGATTTGCTCTAAATCCTTTGGTTTTTGAGTTATTAGCCAAAAACTGCATTTTACCCTTATGTTCTATTTTTAGCCGTGGCGGCCATCTTGGTTTGTTGACCGGGTCACGCCACACATTTTTTAAACTAGATACCCCAATGATGATTGTGGCCAAGTTTGGTTTGATTTGGCCCAGTAGTTTCAGAGGAGAAGATTTTTGTAAAAGTTAACGACGACGGACGACGACGACGGACGCCAAGTGATGAGAAAAGCTCACTTGGCCCTTCGGGCCAGGTGAGCTAAAAAGGATTCAAAAAGAAACCAAAGGCCCAATACCAAATTATGGTCCATATTACCCTTAAATTTTAAATTTTAAATAAGTATTTTCTAATAAATAATCTATTTTTAAATTAAAGTTGTTGGTTCAATTTGATACAATATTTCATTTTTTTCATTTGCTATTTTCTTTTACACGGTTAGAACATACTATCTAGGATAATCCTCAAAAATAAAGCTCAGATAGCTTCGATGTTCATGCTGAGACATGTCACAAGTCGGTCCTTACTTTATCATAATTTCTTTATTAAGAATATAATCTTATAGGACCAATCTTAGGACAGTTTAATTTCGATAAACCTAGTTCTCATAGTGTTATTATGTAACAAATATATTTTTAATTAAATGAATAAATGTCTTTTATTTACTCGCATTTATATTTTAGGCATTAAGCTTAATGCATATACCTGCACACATTTTTCAGGATTTAAGCTTAAATCCTAGGATTTAAGACTAATGCCTAACATCATTTAGGCAATAGACTTACTGCCTAGGCTTTAGCTTATTGCCTAGGATTTAAGCTTAATGCCTAATTTTACTTAATGCCGCTAACATAAACAAAAGTGTACACCTAATCATAATCTACATGTATGGCTAACAAACATGATAATGCTGTACAAATTTTAAGTTCACAAAATGATGAAATGTTAATAACCCAACAGAATATAAAACAAGTGAAATTATCATAAACTCACAAGATTCTGAAGAGTTAATTATGTTCATATATTCAGATAAATTTTTCTATATAAATTTACCTGGGCTCCTCTGGAATATGACCTAAATATTGTACAGAACCTTCCTTGGCCTGAAGTATCCCTGAAAATAAATATGAGAAATGATCATCACGATCATACAGGCCACATAACAGTGCTGGTATTTTCCAAATTGTTTTGTAATTCATAGAAGCAAAAAGAGTAAAATACATTAGTCATACCCTACGAATAAAATGCATATAAGACTATGTTGACCTCTAGCATGATGTCTCGATGCCTTGCTGGGTTTCTGTCTCATTGAAATATACCGTAAATCTCCTTATAGTCTTTTTAACTTTGGATAATTTATATTGTTGGTTTGATGTATCTTAGATGCACACATTATAGTTTTATTAAAAATATTTTTGTTTATTGGTTTTCTTCAGTAAAGTGAAAATATCTTTGAGAACAAGCAAATGACACCCTGGTGAGCTTGGTGGTGTAAAAAGGCTAAACTGTTCATTATTCTGGATAAATGTAAATTTCCATCACTAATACAGAGGAGGAGGGAACTTAAAAACATAAAAACCCAGAGGTCCCCCCCTCAATACTGATGTATCTTACCATAGCTGTAATTTTACTCTCTTGCCATCTAGAAGTATTGTGGTTGTCTTGTAATCTATACCTGAAATACACAAGAAACAGGTGTGAGTATAGTAAAATGTATCAAAAATATGTACATAGATGATAGAGCTTTAGTGATTGAGACGTAGGGAAGGATGACAATACATCATTCATGAGGGAGGATAGGAGTGGTCCTGATCCCGAGATCCATGGCTTAAAAACACAAAATCCAGAATTCCCGGGCTTAAAAACATGATATCCTGAAGTCCCGAAATTTGAAAAAAAGCATTCGCGGATCCCAATAGGATCAATCCTGAAATCTGGAGCTTAAAAACACCTGATCCCAGTATCCCGATAAAGGTCCTATCCCACCTCATTCATGTGTCATATGATATGGGAGGTTTCTTACCACAAGTTGAAACACCATATGGAGATTCAGTAGCACCATCATCTAACCCGGTAATTAATTCTTCTTTTCCTACGTCACTGTCTCCAACTAACAGAAACTTAAGTAAATAGTCATATGATTTTGGAGAAGGAGATCCCAGCCCAGTAACAGATCTGTTCAGACTATTGCTAGGTGAACTTTCCAAAGAGGACATGACTTCTTCGTGTACATGACATTTTACAGAAATCACATGATGGTCTAGGCATTCGATTACTTCTGCAAATTCAAGGATGCAAGCAACAAATTGTAGAGTCAAATAAACATAAACAGTTTCATCTGTTAATCAACATCCATTTTCTTTACACCGGAAGTCAGTAAAGCGCATGCATGGGAAGTCAATGTTTTCTTATTGCGGGAATATTTGATACGTAATGTTTTTGTTTTTGTTTGTATCATGAATGAAAACTCTTCCTTTCTTTTATTTTGAGAGTTTACTTCATGTGAAGACTTGAGAACAAAAGTGCCACAAATTTTTAGAGGGAAGTGTACGAAAAAAGGGGGAGGGGTGTTGTAACACAGTCACAGGCACTTGTTTTGGCAAGCCAGTGACAGTGGCCGATCCAGCATTTTTCTTAGGTGCCAACTGACTGCTTAAGAGGGGCACGCTTCTGTCATGTTTCAGTGATTCCCTATATGAGAGTTGTTATGTCCTTTACCGTCAGGCGTCAAACAGTCAAATGCATGGTTATAATTTTTGCCTACCATAAATTATTTATAGCTTCAAATTTGATAAAATTTTATTGTGATTCATTCAAATATCCTTATCATGTTTTGTCAAAATATCCTTCATGTCCTTATCTTGATTCGTCAGATGTCTCAAATAATTATCGTTTGAAAAAAATTATCTTGCTTTTTTTATCGTCTTGAAAACTAAACTTTACAACAAAAGATATTCCTGTGCTGCCATTCCTATCATGATTTTCTTGATAGAGGGATGCTGCTCAAAAGGCAGATATTAAACCAAGAGTTCTAAATGGTGAAGTTAAAATCATTCCTTCATAAATTTTACGGACCCCATCACTAGTTGGTTGACTGTTATGGAATAACTGTTTCACAAATGATGTCGGATATGTTCCTTACGTTGTAACTATAATCCCCTTCCCTTTCATGAATGTGACCTACTAAATTAGACTATTTACCGGATTTGTTATCTCATAAGCAACATGACGAGTGCCACTACTTACTCTTCCAGAGCACCTAAGATCACCCCTAGTTTATGGTGGGGTTCGTGTTGATTATTCTTTAGTTTTCTTGTTTCTTGTATACTATTGTTTGTCTTTTTCATTTTTAACCATGGCGTTGTTAGTTTATTTTCGACTTATGAGTTTGACTGTCCCTTTGGTAGAGTGCGTTGCTCTTTTACATATTACAGCCTTCAAAGACTTATGTTGCATTGCTATTAAACTGTAAAACAATAACTACAAATGCAAAAAAGATTAAAAAAAAGAAAAAAATATATTCAAAGTAATTTCTATGTTCTATAAATTCAAATTGAAAATAATTGTTCTCTAAATTGTGTTATATCAATTACATAATTCAATTCAAATATACTGTCATGACTGTTAGTTGTGAGAGTAGACTTAAGAAATAATTCATGGCAGCCATAAATTTGTTTTCATTTAACCATGGGTTTGGGCGTTTATATTTGATTATTTTACCCTGAGCCCCAAGCGTTACCAAACTTGAACAGAAGCTTCTTACAATCAAAAGAGCATGAAGAGGAATATTTTTCTTGATTTTTGCCCTTATTTTTTGTTCAGCCTGCGATTAACAGAAAAAGTAGGTTGAGACACTGGGTTCAGTGGAACCCTTACAATTTTTTTTTTATGACTAGTTTTACTTATTGAGTACTGTATAATTAATAAACTTGTATGAGTCGTTTTGGCCCTAAACAACATAAAAAATACTTACAAAATCTTAGTTTCATATTTCAATATTTTTGTTCATGTTTGTTACAGACTTTCAATCGCATCACATGCACGTGAATGTTAAAATACTATCATGACTATGGTACAGAAATAACAACAAACTGCAGGATAATCAAGGAAGCAGATGAAGATAGTATGGAAGGAAAAAAGGTAAAATTACATGTAGTAAATAGTAATGTCGTGAATGTGAGTGTATAAAAAGTAAAAGTTAATTGCTGCATAATATTCATAAAAATAAAAATACTCTAGTTCTATTGGTTAAAAGGCCAAATAAACATGATAATTTATATACATGTTTCCTGCCACTTGTCCAAAACACTATAGAAGAAAAAGATTTTATTGCCAATTATGAACCCAAAAGGGCATAAACATTACAACATGAACAATTTTCACAATACTATGTACATGTAAACAATGAGATAAAAAAACAAAGTAAAGAACTTTCAATTCTTCAAGTAATATAGATACATGTAGATAAAAAAAACTATAATTTTAAATAAATATAATATAATTACAATGTTTAATGCACATGATGCAAGTGTGGTTGATATAGATAACAAACAAACAGCCAAAAATAAATTTCCATATATATATTTAACATGTTTAACAGATATATCATGTTACAGAGGTATTTGTGTGAAAACTACCTTTCGAGACACGATTAAATTTTCTTGTGCTGCTAGGCAAGGGAAATTTGGTCCCAAGACTGGTATCTTTCGCAAATACCCCTTCATTACATGATATATTTCATTATTTGTTTAATTACACTGAATAGATTTTGATTGAAACTGTACTGGTGAAAGGAAATAGTTTGTTACTTGTATAAGATGGTATCCATGTATGTCTACATGTTTAAAAAACGCATAATTTTGAGGAGAAGTATCTAGACTATCATAATACTGAGGAAATTATACATGTTCTTATGCACGTAAGTGCTGTCTTTATGCAACGTTATATCGGAAATTTTTTGCAGAAAGAGGCTCTTGGGGGTAAAAAAGGAATATCCAAAAAGGTAAATATCACGGCATAGAGAGGAATTTGAGGCAGTGGTGAAAAACATGCAAATTTGTTTGAAATAAGAAAAATGTTAGAAAAAATGAATAATACACTGGCTACCAACCAATTAAATTCAGCATTCTTATATCAGGTTAATTAAGTACACATTTGATTAAGATAAACATATAATCAAATAGCCCTAAAAAAGTATATAAATATTTGTTTATACCCTATACAAGGTTTGCTTCTACTTTTGATTTTTTTTGTTGGAATCATCTATACAAGTAAAAAAAAACTAAGACTTGTTCGAATCTTGTATAAATTAATTTATAAGTGAAAAGAAAGTTGTTATTTTATTGGTTGTCATGGCGTTTTGACTTTGAGTCCCTATATGTGCCTCCTATCACTCAGACATTTTTATATCAATAGCTTTTCCATTAAAATTTGATTGATTTGTTTTTTTGTTTGTTTCAGGAATTAAGTGAGAAATATCTGAAATATCTAGCATTAAAGAAACAGATAGAGAAGAAGGAAAAGAAATTACAGGTTGATATTTATTCACTTGTCTGTCCAGTTTTTGGGTAAAAATTACATGAAATGCAATCAAAACCCTTAAATGATATCTAAATCTCTGAACCCTGCGCGTTCGGGTGCGCTTGACTCCAATCTTAATTGACTAGGATTGCCAGTTTTTCTATCGAAGGTCAGTGGTTTTCTCTGAGGAATTCTGTCTTCCTCCACCAATAAAAACTGGTCGCCACAAAATAGCCTATAGGCGGTGCTTAAAAGTGGCTTTAAAATTCCAACTATCAAAATCAAATGATATCTATATCTACCACGACTTATCACAACCTTTTTGATACACAAAACATAGTGCTTTGATCATAACATTTTATACATCCTATCAATGATAATTTCTAGAAATTTATCGATGTAATATATGCTCAGATATTTAAGTCACAAAACCATGTTAAACATGTCAAGAAAATTACAAAACTTTTGCAAGGTGCAGGAATCTATATATATATATATGGAAGTGTTTAACGACCTTGACTGGCTTTTCAGCCCTCGCTGCAGGAATCTCATATCTGTTCTAAAAATATAAATGAAGTAATTGTGAAAGTTATCCTTAAAAATTGTGGAGTTATCTCCCATTGTCCAGAATCCAAAGCTTTTTTTTAAGCATCCAAAAAAAATACCTTTTCACCTCAATCCACACAATCAGTGATATCAATAAAAATAAATGCATCCACAAAACATTTGTATGAATATTCTTATAATTTAATGGAAATGATATTATTATCTTTTTGACTTTCATTATTTTTTTAGAAATTCAATAGGGTTTTGGAAGCAAAAGATCATGTAAAGAAAAAACTAAAAGAATGCAACCAGCCAGAAGAAAATGGGCGGTTAATACAAAGTGAAGGCACAAGTCATGACACTGGTAGACAGGATACAATTACAAATAATGTTTCGTCAAAAAAATCTTCACCTAAAAAGTATTCACTACCTAAACAAATTCAAATATCAGAGACAAAGTCACCAATTGATACTAGGGAAACAGCTACTTCAAAATTATTGGATAATTCTGTCACTCCCAACATAAAGAAAACTTCACTTGAATCTCAAATAAAAAAGGATAAAATTCACCCAAGTATTCCTGCTTACAAACGTGAATCTGATTGTTCTGGATTTGAATCTTCTGTACTGCAAATTAGAAAAGACTCCAGGAACAATCATGACAATGACATTGATATTACTACATGCCATGAACAAGAAGGGAAAGGGAAAGGGCAAGACACAGATATTATTGGTCAGTCTGAGGAATCGCCTATTTTGATTTGTGATTCCCAACCAGCTTCAACACCATTGTCAACAGACACTTCACAGAATTCTGCACCAGGAAGTAAGAGGAGATTATCACTGAAAAGGAAGAAAAATCTAAATTCTAAATCAGAGTTTGATTTAAGCAAAAAATCAAAACCTGATGACGGAAGCTTAAATCTTGGTCAAGGTGATGAGAAACAAATGTCTGTGGACAGTATAAGCAAAATTAAACATAAAAATAAAAACCAAGAGAAAGAGAATGTGGTTAACCACACAGAAACAGCTGATGCATCAGAAATCAGTGAAAATGCAAGTCAGTCTTTGCTGGGTACTCAAGTCAAAAATAGTTCAGAATTCAAATTAAAAGATGGATATAACTTGTCATCTCAGGAACTTTTTGAATGTTCACAAACACAGGGTTCCATGAAACAAAAAAGAAAGGGGAGATCTACAAAAATAAATAAGGAACAAGTGGATTTGGTCCCAGAGTTGAAAATTACTCAAACAAAAGGAAATGATATTCCAATTAACAATGAGGATGAGATTTCTCAGGAAACTATAATTGAATGTACTCCAGATGTAAGACTAGCCGTTGATTTGGACAAAGCTTTTGTCTTGGATACAACTGACACAGCTGTTAACGACAAATTGTTATATACATGTAGTACAAAGGCAGCCATATTGATTGATAATGATGAGTCATCTGTAAAAACTATAAGTATGAGTAGTAGCAATACCCAGTCATCATCTCAAGATTCCTTGATGGGTCATACACAGGAAAACTCACAACCACGAAGACGTGGTAGACCATCTAAATCAAAAAGAAATAGGCAGAATAAAACAGCTTTGCCCACCAGGGTTAACTTTCCTGAAAAGAACAAAAATGGTGATGAAAAGTTGCAAACAGCTGAGAACCAGAGTGTCATAGAGCTGAAGGAGAATATTGGAAATTGTAAAGCGTTAAATAAGCACTCAAGTCAAGACACTGTTATTGAATGCACACCTGATATTCCTTTGAACAAAGAACTGCATCATGGGATTGCAATGAATGGTCAACAAGTAATAGACCATAAAGAACAAAATTTAGTTGACTTGAATCCAAATTCTGAAACAAATTATGAAGACATAGAGATGAAAGAAATTACATTTAATAAATTAGAGCTTATGAATTCTCAAATAAAAACTGACAAAAGACTTCTTGTCTTGTCACAAGAATCAACTTCATCATCTTTATCTAATAATTCAACTGACACCTGTAATCGGAGAAAGACAAGAGGTCGTCCTTTAAAAAAGAAATCTATCAGGAAAACAGCTGAGAGGGAAAACAGTAGTGCTATTTTACCTTCCAAAGAAGTGGATCCAACACTCCACCTCATGAAAAATAAATTCTCACAGGACATTGTTGATATATCTGGGAGCCAAGAACTTTTTGACCATGACGAACATTCTGAAGATCATTGCCTTTCTGAAAATAAGTCATCAAGGGGAGATAAATGTGACAAAAACTTTGACAGTCAAATTACTGGTCTAGACAATATATGCACTGAACCTTCTAAAAGCAACCCCTTAGTTTATGAAAGTCAGGAATTATCTACCTTGAAACTATTACAAGAAAGTTTTATTGAAAAGAAGGAATATTCTACAAGGAGGAGGTCATCCATGGGAAGTCCTTTTATGATTTCTTCTCTCTTTCAGTATATCATTGATGAATCAAAAAGAAATATTAAGGAATTTAAGGAGTTTGATTTGCCTGTCTCAAAGTTTGGGAAACTATTAAAAAGAAATCAAGAAAATATTGACCATCATGATAGTGAAGAAGCAAAAGCTTTAATAAACATCTGTGATGAAACAGTAGATAATAGTGAAGTTGAAGATGTAAATAAAGTTGTGGATCACAAACAAAAAGATGCAAATAACATTAAGGACATGAAAAATGATATCAGCATGTGTAAAGAGGCATCTAAATTGATTAAAAAAGCCACAAACAAGGATAAAAATCCAGATTCCTCAGAAATTGTTGATAAAAAAATTATACCACAAAAGAAGGAATTGAATTTGAATCAGTTTTCATGTGATTCTCAAGAATTTGATTCACAAACCCCATTAAAACATTTTGAACTGCCAAAAATCTGTCAAGGTACAAATGAAGATTCACAAGATGAACTATTTATACCCAAATTTACATCATCCCAGTCTTTATTTACACCAAATCCTAAAGAAGTAGACAGAATGAATTCATTGGAATGCAACCAGGAAGTAATATATGAAAATAGTCAAACTGATTCTATGGATTCACAGCTAGATAGTATTTGTATGTTAGAAACTGATCAGCAAAATTCCTTACAGGTAATAAATTAAGATGCTTCAGATGACTTTCACATTTGTGAAATTTCCCCGAAGACCTGTTGGTGACCTTCTGCTGTTATCTATTCTATGGTCGGGCTGTTGCCTCTTTGACACATTCCCCATTTCCATTCTCAATTTTATTATTTAATTTCTGAACTTCATAAATATCTTATTAAGACTCGAAATCTCAATGACTTCATTAACAACAATTGACCTTGGGTCAACATGGCCATTCCGAAATAGAAAGAAAAACAAACTTTTTATAGAAATTCTGCTTGTATATAGTGCTAAAATATATAAGAAGTTGTAACTTTGACAATATTTTACACTCTAGGGCACAAGCAAATCTTAGTCACTGATCATGTTGATGGAGAATTAGGTCCATTACTGTTTGGGTTATAATGATTCTCAGTCTGTATAGGAATTTCAAAATGATTATAAAAATATTGACTTTGGTCCACTTCTATTGATCAGAAATTCCAATGAAAAAATCCTGTACCTGAAAACTACTTTTCAAATAACTGTTTGATAGGGACTATGAAGCCTTGATAACAACCAATTTGGAAAATACTTACACAATTATTTTGAACACCTGAAAGAAACCTATTACATAATTGAATGTTTTATATTTTTTAGATGTCTTATTATATGTATGGTTTTTTTTTTAGCTACCAGAAGATGAATCATTGATATCATTATGTACCTGTAGTATGAAGTTTAGAAAAAAGGAAGTACCTGTGATTGGTTGTTTGAAAAAGAAATCTTTATCACTATGGAGATACAAAATGGGGTTTTCTCCTCTACATACATGGCAATTTACAGAGGTAAGTATCTACTGCTGTTGTCCTTCAATCTTACATATTGTATAAAGAAGCCAGGAATGGCAAATAAAAAAAAATACAGTACACAATCAACTTAGTGATATGTTTGTCAGCTGGAATGGTGGACAATATCATTATCAATATGTACCATTCATTATAAAAATGATTAGAAAGGATGAATAAAAGGAGAATTTAAGTGTTTTACATTGTTTATATATCAACAGCAACCCCACTAAAATAATAGAGACATATTTTAGTTATAATAGATTGAAGTGAAATGCCATGGTCTCTAAATTTGTAAAATTTCAATTATTTATTTTTTATGAAGGTATGTACACAATAATATGTCAACTTCCATTCAACTATTTTATAGAATCAGACAGCAGAGAAAGTATGTTCCTTTTCTATGGAAGGGAGATCACTCTTCATCATCACTGTCAGAAGGGGAGATAACTCTGTAGATGTGTTCATAGCTCACTACAGTAGCAAAAGAGATAATTGTTTATTTAGAGTCACAAACGTAAAAGCAGACATGTGAGTAACATGAGTAATATGCAGTTATTCTTTTTTTTCTGAAATGTGTTTTTCTTGCATTGAACATATTTTATGAATGGTGTGTGTGTTTGCATTTCATTAATTTGGACAAACATGTAGTACTTAGATAATTAGATGATTTTTAGAAACAAGTAATGTGTCAGCTCAAAAATACTCCAAAAAAGTTATTCTAAATGCTTTGGACAGAGGATGTTATTTGTTTACTGAATTATTTAAAAATACAGAATTATTTAAGGAATGACTGCAATATTTTTTCTGTCTATGAAAAAATAACATAAACAATTTGGTGCACACTGAATAACGTGTGTGTACCGATTATCAGGTTATCTGCATGTTGATATCGTAAAATATCAGCTGCGAGACATAATATGAAGCTTTTTGTTGAGTGAGCGTAGTGAACGAGATCAAAAAGCCTTCATATAATGTCAAGCAGCTGATATTTTACAATATCAATATGCAGATAATCTGATAATCGATTTATCGGGCTATATTTGCGTGTTTTTCAGAAGTGTTTTCTTTGTTTCACAGCACACAAAAGATGACTTGATAAGTTCGGGTCAAAGTTATTAACGTCGGTTCAAACATTATGACGTCGCTGATATGTCCGGGTCAAATTATTAAGGCCGGGTCAACGTATTTGACGTCACAAAGACATGATACGGAATAATATTAAGAGCTGAACAGAGTGATATAGACAGTGGGACGACCGATAAAGCGGGTTATTTAACAGAGTGCACCATATTTTTTATGTTATTTCGAAAAGACAGAAAAAATATTGCAGTCATTTCTTATAATTTAATTCTAAATTCCATTTTAAACCATAGAAAACGTTGATGACATCACAGTCACATAACTAAAGTATGTCTATGGGCTCATAACAAAATAACGTCAGCCAATCAGAAGACATGTTACATCCAAAACTAAATTATGATGAAATGGACAGTATTGTTTCCTAAGTTATGCCTACTCTTAAAAGTGTATATAGATGCAAATAAATGAATGTTAATCAAGAAATAAAGGAATTAACTATTTCATAATATTTTACAAAATGTGTACTTGAACACAGTCTCAAAACTAAATAGATACAAAGTGAACATTGGTGAACATTTTGCAATTTCAAAACGCAAAACTGTTTTGCAATGTTGCAATTTTCTTGTTTTGATTATCAAATTAGTTTGAAAATCAAAAATTTAGCAGGAATTGTATTTTTCCCTCAATCATAATCTTGAAAATAAGCCCCTTTCATCAAATTTTCTTTTCGATACATCTTTATTGATTTATTTAGGTAATGCATAAACCAATATTGTTTGTAGCGTTGAAGCCTGCCATGTAAGTAGCAGAGTAATTATGGTTGGTTACAGTAAAGATAAGATGATTCATGTGACAAAATATGTTCTACACAATAACCTGAAGAGTCTGGCCAACAGTGAAAACCTAGAGAGGACCGAAGGATGTCTGCAGTCATTGTACTCAATAGACAATCTACCTGCTGCTGTCTCAGGGTGCTCCAGTAATGGAGAGTTTTGTCTCTGGTAATACTATATTGTAAAATTATTAACTGCTATGTAACAGAATGTTATTACTCGAGTCTCCTTTACTTTGACTGATCAGAAGTTGATTTAAACTGCTACATTTTGGGAAAAGAACATATTTGGATAGGGATTGAAATTTCCAGACATTATTCATATTAAGTAACATTGTTTTTTTTACAGTGTATATACTATATAATATGCTCTTTTGCGTTTAGCTCTTTCAGTGTGAAAAGTAAATTTACAAAAATACTGAACTCCAAGGAAAATTAAAAACCAAAAGTCCATTCACCATTTGTTCACAAATGTGAAAGTTATAGCTTCTCTATTTCCCTATTTTTAACTGTAACTGCAACTAAAATAGATACATTTTAACATTGATAAGATACATAAAACTTCAACTTCTTTGAAATTGTAATTTCTATGAAAAAAGTCTTCTCTTTAATTTATTTCCTCTTTTTTTTTTACAGGAATCATGAAAACAAGAGACTGTTATTAAAGATAAAATTAGACTGTTTAAACAATGTTCCAAAATTAGTAGGTGTGGCTTGGGAAGAGGTGAATACTTTTTAAGCTTGGTTTCAAATAGAGTAATTCTGGTTAAACTATGGGAAATATTTTTTCTTTGTTTTAATATAAAATAGGAGGTAAATGTCAGTGAAATATCTAGTGATGGGATTTGATCAAATTTTCTGAATCAATGTCTTTCATGAAGAGACCAGTTAATTTGCAATGATCTGAGATATGTCTAGTGTTTTACATGCTGACCACTTTGTGAATACTGGTAGCTTAATGTTTTTTTGTGAAAACAAGCTTATGTTTCATTACCGGTAATGTAGAAAAAAAACTTTTTTTTTTATGCAGAAACCTTGCATTTTGAAGTTACTACAGCACCTCTGATCAGATATATGCTATTGCTAGGATGACTTTAAAAAATTGATGAACTTGTGTTTTTTTTTTTTGGCATCCGATTATTTGCTTCTTTGCCTCACACAAATATGTGAAAGTTGGGTCTTTAACATGTCAGATCATGTCTGGAGCACAAACTTCTTTCTTATTAGCTGACCATTTGAATGGCATTTTAAGAAATTTTACTCAGAACAGGCTATTATTTGAACTTGGAATTATTTTTAATTATGGAATTTGCATAATTTTTTGTGATTGAAATTTTTAATAAATTCCATGTTTATTTTGTACTTTAATGTTCTGTGCTGCACACACCACTTTCTATTACGAAGAAGATAGTACATTTTCAATAGAATGCATTGTGTTATGAACAGAGTTTCTGCTGGCGGTCGCCATTTTCACAATTTGCGAAAAAATAATAAGTGTGGCGATAAAAATTCGTCATTTGGCGAAAGAAATATATAGAACGATTTATTTTCCTCCATCTTGTTTATTTACTTTTTTCGAACTTTACCCGATCAGACCATACTCAGAATTCACCTTGACCTCATTAAGGTTTGGACAGAAAATCAATAATCAGCTGATTGCATTTTATAGCTATCGACAACAAAGGACTATATTAATAAAGGTGTTTATTGAATTGTTTGACAAAATGATATGGTTAAATGGCTTCTGCTAAATGTCACATACAGAATTTATTTACCACTTTGCGACGCACGTGTTTGAAGCAAACTTTTGACGTCTCCTCTGCTTTTAAAGATAGTTTAGAATAGAAAGCTGTTGTTGTGACAAAAAATGTCCAAAAGCAAGAAAAATCTCGGATTTAAAACTTTAATTATCCTTTGACTTGAATATCGGTAACTGATAAGGAAGACGTTTTTAAAGTCGTTTGAGTGACACACGTGTTTCAAGCCTAGTTTTACGTCTCATATTTTTTTATTTACGATGGTCAAGAAAAGAAAACTGTCGTTATGAAGAAATCTATCCAAAAGGTTGGCTCGAATGATAGTAGTCCTTCAATGTAATGACTACACATGAAACGAGGGATCAATTTCATGAGATAAAAGCTTTTGTTTTGTTGTAAAAACACCTTCTTAGTACAAAAGGGAACATCAGTATTTTTCTTTTAAGGAAACTTTCCCTACGAACTATACTGGTATTATATTATCAAAACATGTCCATTAATTTTGTTATATTCCAGGACGTATATCTTCTTTATTATTAAAAGTATAGTGGCCCAATCAATTAGAAAAGTTGTTTAAAATACAATGAATAGTTTTCCCTTTTAAATTAAAAAATCTGTTGTTTTAAAGTAAATTTTTAGTGTTAATTCATTAACATGTAAACTATAAAATAAGTTTGAGAGCATATAATCATAGACACAATGGGCAAAATCATCTTATCTAAGGGAAAGGGGGAGGAGGGGGTAGAAAAAAATGTAAATTTTAAACGAAAAATATAGTTATGTTATTTGGCGAAAAAAATAATAAAGTGGTGAAAAATATATTGTTTTGGCAAAAGAGGTGGCGAAAAAAATAATTGACCCAGGGGAAACCCTTTCTGGTTATGAACAACTCCAAAGATTATAATACAAATAGCCTGTTTCAGTAAGAATTAACTTTGAAAGCATTAAAATGACATCGTTTATTTTCCTTTTAATTTCAGGGATTTTTCTTCCTACAGTTTTTTAACTTGAATGACCAAGGTGGACAACAAGTGATAATAAACCCACTGACAATGAAATCATGTGTTGGAAGCCATTTTGAATCAAGAAGCTGGTCAGGGTGGGTATACAGTTTCATTTCATTGCAGAATTTAATCGATAGTAAAATTAAACCAAACCTAACTTTTTACATTATAAATCTTTTTTCCAACAAATATAAAAATCCCCTGTCCTTGGCTTCAATTTTGCAATTTTATCATGAATAAATAAATCATTTGAAAAATGAACTACTGTTGATTCATTATTATTCCTTGGATACCAATTTTTGTGGATTTCGTGGGAACAGACAAACCACCAAATTGAATGATCAATGAATACCAAATTTTCTATAGGCTTGTATGCAGATTTCTCCAAAACCACGAAATTAAATATCCACGAATATTTAAGTTTTCCTCAATCCACGAAAATTGGTATCCACGAAAATAAATGAATCCACAGTACTCTATTTTGATGCATCTTTTAAGTGTTACTCCCTGATATATCCACTGAAATTTAGAAAGAAAATGCAAATTGAAGAAAATGTTATAAATCTTGAAAATAAACCACATTTTTTTCAACTTTTAAATTTGGTAAGGAATTTCAAATAGTTAAGCCCCATCTCAATGAAATTCCTGCTTCCATACAGCCATAAACAATATTAAAGTTCATCCTGTTACCTGTCATTTTAACAGCACCCTGATAATTAATAGGTTGATACACTGATTTTGTTTTATTAAACATTTTATATTACAGATACTTTTATAGTACATTGTATATCAGTCACAGTGTTTTGGAAAAATGCAATTTAAAGAAATTCATTTCATTTTAGGTATAGAAGTCACCACACATCAACCAATGTTATAATCACACTGGACAGAAACCAGATCTTGAATGTTTGGGACAGATATTCCATGGACCTCTTACATGAATCAAAACAAACTCATGCCACATGTGTGGCACATATTGATGGATGTGTGGCTACTGGTAGTGATCATTGTGTTCATATACATTGATATGAGATATATATAAAAAATTATGAAGATATTCATTCAAAATATAGATATTTTAAGAACTGCACCTTCATAAGTGATCATATTTGTTATGGCTTAGTTAATAGAATTTTAAATACCATGGCAGGCACCAGTGTAAAGTCATTTGAAATTAACTGATTTTTGCCAGGGATAAAATTGGCAAAATGCGAGACAAAGGTATTATGATTTGATGGTGACGGTGTATCTGTATAAATCTTTATATTTCAGAAGGTAGAAGACCTAAATGTCTAAAGTTAGGATGTTTTCATTTGTCATATGTTCATGGCCTCAGTTTCATAGTTAAATGAGTGCTTGAAATTTTTATGCCCCCTTCATGTTTTTTGGTTTTTGGATCTGTTTGTCTGTCCATCAGTCCTGCTTTGGTTAAACATTTCGTCAAGGTAGTTTTTGATGAAGTTTTGAAAAATAGTACACATGTTCCCTATGATATAATTTTTCTAATTTTAATGCCAAATTAGAGAGTTTTGACCCCAATTTCATGCTCCCCTAAACAAAGAAAATTGATAATGTGAGTGGGGCATCCATGTATTATGAATACATTCTTGTTTTGAAGTTTTTGTCGAGCCCAAAGATGATTGTGGCCAAGTTTGGATTAATTTGGCCAAGTAATTTCAGAGGAGAAGATTTTTGTAAAAGATAACTAAAATTTACAAAAAATGTTTAAAAATTGACTATAAAGGGCAATAACTCCTAAAGGGGTCAACTGACCATTTCGGTCATGTGACTTATTTGTGAATCTTACTTTGCTGAATATTATTGCTGGTTACAGTTTATCTCTATCTATAATAATATTCAAGATAATAACCAAAAACAGTTAAATTTCCTTAAAATTACCAATTCAGGGGCAGCAACCCAACAATGGGTTGTCCGATTCATCTGAAAATTTCAGGGCAGATAGATCTTGACCTGATTAACAATTTTACCCAGTCAGATTTGCTCTTAATGCTTGGATTTTTGAGTTACTGTGAAAGTACTTTGATTCGTGGGTATCAATTATCGTGGTTTGAGCAATATTTACATGTTCATGGGTTTTTAAATTCGTGGATTTAAATTTCTAAAAAAAAAAAAGATATTGATAAATTAAAGCCTTTAGAAAAGAAGGTTACAAACAGTTTGGATTGAAGAAAATTGCAAAGTAAACATTGACCCGGGTAAATCATAGTGACAACACTAATTAACCCAAGATAAAGTGATCAACAGATTAAGGACCATCAAAGGTGTTAATTAGGCCATAAACATGTTACCTGAAGAAATCAATATCATAAACAAATGTCATAAACTTATCTTGAATTGTCAAAATCAAGCCCAGCATGAAATTACTAATTCCCATATGTACGAGAATTATGAGGATATAAAATGAACACTTTATCATACTAGCATATGATATCAATACCGGAAATCTGACTTTCATCGATTTTTTTTATTTTTTTGAGAATTTAAAGATCAAAAGTTGTATACCGGTAGTTTAGGTTATTAAAGATTAAATGGGTATACTCCGGCATGCAGTTGTAGTTCTGTGACTGCTTTAAAAGTATTCTCAGATTCGAGGTTATTCAATATATTCTGAAGATCATATCAGAAGTCAAACCTTGATGGGGATCTCTCCATGTCTTGATTTGGACAATGGTTGTTTCATTTCCTTGGACACTTAAATTCATGGATAAAGTCATCCACGAAAACCACGAAAATTGGTACCCCACGAATAAAAGTACTTTCACAGTATAAGCCATGGTGGCCCTCTTGGTTGGTTGGCCGGGTCACCGGACACATTTTTTTAACTAGATACCCCAATGATGATTGTGGCCAAGTTTGGTTTAATTTGGTCCAATAGTTTCAGAGGAGAAGATTTTTGTAAAAGTTAACGACGACGGACGCTAAGTGATGGGAAAAGCTCACTTGGCCCTTTGGGCCAGGTGAGCTAAAAAGGCGAGACATTTCAGTGTGTGCACTCTTGTTTTTGTCATGTGAAATACTAACTTTTGATGGGTAATAGGATAACCATATTTGGTATAATGGATCGTTGCAAGAATCATTGATCAAGGTTAAGTTTTCCTGGTCAGGGCTGTTTTTCAGATACCATGAGTAATAAGTAAACTACATTGTATTTGTTGTATGGAATGATTGTAATTTGTATATGTCTGACTAGCAGGTTTCATCTTACCATGACCTCATTTTCATGGTCAATATTAAGTTTTGTGGTTTGATATGTTACCAAGATGCTATTGGTATGATCTACTTTTAAAAACTCAAACTTGAATTAAATCATTCTGTAATCCATAAGGCAGGCAAGATATTTCAGCTGGTGCACACATGTTCAGATATTTATCACTAGTATGAAATAACTGGATACTCTTGTGATTTTAATAGACCTACTTGTCATGCTTGTTATTGTTACATTTTATGAATAATAAAAATAATACAGATATTATTTTTTATCCCAGTTTTGAATTTTAGGGGTCATTTGCTGTGAACTTAAATATTGGAAGATGCAGTAAGAGTGTCAATGAGACAAACTCTCCATCCAAGTCACAATTTGTAAAAGAAAAACCATTATAGGTCAAAGTACGGTCTTCAACAAGGAGCCTTGGCTCACACCGAAAAATAAGCTTTAAAGGCCCCAAAAATATGACAATTGTAAACCATTCAAACAATAAAACCAAATGTTTGTTATATATGCAGCTTCAACGTGTTTCATTTCATTTGGGAAATCTCAAAATTTTGTTGTGCTGTACACAAATTTTACTGAAGTGTAATAGTATATTGGTTTTTGTTACAAATTATTGTCATGTAAATAAGCAGTTTATGAGTATCAATATACATTTGTACCTGTATTTCATACTTCATGTACAGGTACATATGTTGAATCAGTGGCGGATCCAGGGGTTGGACCCCCTTTTTATTATGCCATCACTTGGCGTCCGTCGTCGTCGTCGTAAACTATTTCAAGAATCTTCTCCTCTGAAACTACTGGGCCAAATACTTCCAAACTTTAACTGAATGTTCCTTGGGGTATCTAGTTTATAAATTGTATCCGAAGTTTTGATCTATCAACAAACATGGTCGCCATTGCTAAAAATAGAACACAGGGGTCAAACACAGTTTTTGGCTTATAACTCAAAAACCAAAGCATTTAGAGCAAATCTGACATGGGGTAATATTGTTTATCAGGTCAAGATCTATCTGCCCTGAAATTTTCAGATGAATCAGACAACCCGTTGTTGGGTTGCTGCCCCTGAATTGGTAATTTTAAGGAAATTTTGCTGTTTTTGGTTATTATCTTGAATATTATTATAGATAGAGATAAACTGTAAACAGCAATAATGTTCAGCAAAGTAAGATTTACAAATAAGTCAACATGACGGAAATGGTCAGTTGACCCCTTTAGGAGTTATTGCCCTTTATTGTCAATTTTTAACCATTTTTCGTAAATCTTAGTAATCTTTTACAAAAATCTTCTCCTCTGAAACTACTGGGCCAAATACTTCCAAACTTTAACTGAATGTTCCTTAGGGTATCTAGTTTATAAATTGTATCCGAAGTTTTGATCTATCAACAAACATGGTCGCCATTGCTAAAAATAGAACATAGGGGTCAAATGCAGTTTCTGGCTTATAACTCAAAAACCAAAGCATTTAGAGCAAATCTGACATGGGGTAATATTGTTTATCAGGTCAAGATCTATCTGCCCTGAAATTTTCAGATGAATCAGACAACCCGTTGTTGGGTTGCTGCCCCTGAATTGGTAATTTTAAGGAAATTTTGCTGTTTTTGGTTATTATCTTGAATATTATTATAGATAGAGATAAACTGTAAACAGCAATAATGTTCAGCAAAGTAAGATTTACAAATAAGTCAACATGACGGAAATGGTCAGTTGACCCCTTTAGGAGTTATTGCCCTTTATAGTCAATTTTTAACCATTTTTCGTAAATCTTAGTAATCTTTTACAAAAATCTTCTCCTCTGAAACTACTGGGCCAAATACTTCCAAACTTTAACTGAATGTTCCTTAGGGTATCTAGTTTGTAAATTGTATCCGAAGTTTTGATCTATCAACAAACATGGTCGCCATTGCTAAAAATAGAACACAGGGGTCAAACACAGTTTTTGGCTTATAACTCAAAAACCAAAGCATTTAGAGCAAATCTGACATAGGGTATAATTATTGGTGAAATATTGTTTATCAGGTGAAGATCTATCTGCCCTGAAATTTTCAGATGAATCAGACAACCTGTTGTTAGGTTGCTGCCCCTTAATTGATAATTTTAAGGAAATTTTGCTGTTTTTTGTTTATAATCTTGAATATTATTATAGATAGAGATAAACTGTAAACAGCAATAATGTTCAGCAAAGTAAGATCTACAAATAAGTCAATCTGACCAAAATTGTCAATTGACCCCTTCAGGAGTCATTACCCTTTAAAGACTTTTTTCACAATTTGTTCATCATGTTGACTCACTTTAAAAAATCTTCTCCTTTGAAACTGCTGTATCAATTTCAGCCAAACTTAGGCTAAATGAGTTTCAGAGTATCTAGTATAAATTTTATATTTTATTTCCTTGTATGTCAAGAAACATAGCTCCTATGGCTAAAATAGAACATATTATTTTTTTTGGCTTTTGAAGAAAATAGGATGATCCAAAGAACATTTAAATAAATTGAAAAGCCAAAATAATCATTGATGAGAGATTTAACCAAAAGAATTAAGGTGAGCGATTCAGGTTCTTGAGAACCTCTTGTTTTTTTGATGATCTATGCATTTGAATGGGAGCATATAGTTGGAGCCCCTCCCCTTTACTCTGGGTTTGGACCCCCCCCCCTTTAAAATGGCTGGATCCACCCCTGTTGTATTATGCTATAACTTCTATGTTCAGTACTACAGGTTTCTCTACAGAATGTATGTATAATTTTATTGGCAACATACGAACTGTGTCAGATAGAAATCGTCCTATTGAATAGTAACGCATCTGTTAACCCATTTGGCAGTTTGGGTTTAAAAAATTTCTAAGCAAAGTCTGTAACAATTTGAAAATAGAGATGTTATAGTAACTCTACAAAACAGACCATATTCAAATGTTCCAAAATCAATTGGTCTTATATGTGCACTTGCTTATTGTCGATTTCTATCCAATACTGCTCATGATTCAATGAAACAGCAGCCTAACAACACAACATAAGGTGGTCGTCTGAATGAGGTTTACAGAAGAGAAAATAATGGGGTAGAATTGGAGATAAACAAGAATGTGTCCATAGTACACAAATGCCCCACTTGCATTATCATTTTCTATGTTGAGTGGACTGTGAAATTAGAGTCAAAACTTATAATTTGGCATTAAAATAAGAATGATCATATCATAAGGAACATGTGTACTCTTTTTGTCTTAATCAAAAACTACCTTGACCAAAAACGTACACAGGAGAGGGCCAGACGGAGGACCTGACTCCCAGACCTAAAGACAATGCCCCCTAAAGGTGGGCCATGAAGATTGAAAAAAATTATTGATGACTAGACAACTTCAACCATAAACTGAACCTTAATGTTGATGATGTCAATATTTGATTTTGTGGTTTGCCAAACTGTGCAGATAAGCATATATAAATTTATATTTAGTTTCACATATGAATGTATGGTTTACCTTTACCCACAAAAGTTTGTGATGCTCAAATATTTTTGATGGAGATACAAGTTTTGCATATTGGCCGTGATTTATATTGGTGTTCTTATGTTAGTGAAAATAAGTGAAACTGTGAGCTACTGCTCACTGATGATACACCCGCAGCAAGTGGACAATATTAAGTCACATAAGTGTAAAGAAATGCAAGTGTTCGGTAACCAGTAAGTTTTTGAGTCATGAATCTAAAAACGCATCACACGGTATAGCTGACTTATATTAACCCTGAAACTAAAATTTCAGAATTCTCTGTATTGTAGATCCTGAGAAAAATGTGATGAAAATTTTCAACTTGGCTAACATGTGTTAAATTATTCAAGTGTTCGGTAAACAAGTTGTTTAGTGATGAATCTAAAAACGCATCGCACGGTATAGCTAACTAATATAAACCCTGAAACCAAATTTCAGAAATCCTTGTATTGTAGTTCCTGAGAAAAATGTGACAAAAAAATATTCATGGGACAGATGGACTGACGGACTGACAGAAGGATGGATGGATAGACAGACAGAGGTAAAACAGTATATCCCCTTCTTTAAAGCAGGGGTATAATTAGTTTGTTTATATCATCCACAAATATCCATGAGTCAGCAGTATATAATGAACAGAGTGGTCCCTTCAGGGATTGCATACTTCTGGAAATAAAGACAACATACATAACAAATATTTTATTAGGACAAGACTTAATTCAACAAAAAATATAAACAAGAACAGTTTATTACGATTCAATAACTGATGTATAAAAATGATTCAGTTACTGTAACTTCAGAAATTTTTGTTTGCATCTATAATTGTGATTGATTGAAATTTGTGAAAATGATGCATACAAATAATGCTTACAAAATTTGAAATGCAAATTTTTATATTTTGGAAAACTTCACAATTTTTTGCAATAATGATACAATCACAATTATTTCTGAATTTACAATATTTTGCCGTATTGAAACCAACTGACTTCCTTTAAATGCTGTCTGAAATATTTTAAATACATTGTAGTACCATCATTGTTAAGAGGATCCAAAGAGCACTGTTGCCATGGTAACAAATATCATCCTTAAACCAAATATTCCTGCTCCGCTCAAAATGTTTTTTTTTTTGTGAACTTTGAAAATGTTGATATTATGTATAAAGCAAAAGGATTCTTTTTCTGATACCATTTGTATTTGAAAAAAAATATACAATTTCATTAAAAAATCTAAATAAAACTTTTACTTCAAATTACCTAATAAAAAACCCTTCAATAAAAAAAGTTAAAAAGGCCAAATAAAGTATGAAGTTCAAGTTCAATACAAATCATCAAATGACAAACCAAAAGCTGCAGAAGCACAGGCACTTGTCTCAGAAAATTTTTTCCTATATACCTTATTATAACACAAGGTACTTAACTTGCATTTTAGAAAAATGTTGGGTGTTGACGAAGTTCCGTTATATGCAGCTTTATAGGCTGTTAATTCCACTAAAGCTTGTTTTATTGTAAATCTATATTGATTTATCTTTACAATTGTGTATAACATGCCTACATTTATTGTCGGAATCATCCGTAGCAATCCTACCAAAGTATGTCAATCGTTATAATTTTGCAAACCGCTGAAGAATTGGCAATAAACGCGTCATGCTCCTTGTATATCTCGGTTTCCGATTGGTCAATTTAATGGGAAAGTCTAAATGATTCTCGAATTATCTGATCTTGTTTCATTTCATACGTAAAGTCAAGAGAGAGTCTGAAAGACAATGACATGGGAAAATTTGTAACTTATTAGACATACCACAAACAACACTTGTTAGATTTTTTTCACGGTATATCAGTCAATTTTACTAACTGTATGATAAGCTCTATTCATACAAAAACTAACAGTTTTTTTTAAAACGATTTTTGTAATAAATCATTTACTGCGGCCGTTTATTGCCAATTCTTCAGAGGTTTGCAAAATTATTACGATTGACATACTTTGGTAGGATTGCTACGGATGATTCCGACAACAAATGTAGACATGTTATACACCATTGTATAGATAAATCAATTTAGATTTACGATATAACAAGCTGTAGTGGGGTTGACAGCCTATAAAGCTGCATGTAACGGAACTTCGTCACCACCTAACATTTTTCTAAAATGCAAGTTAAGTACCTTGTGTTATAATAAGGTATATAGGAATTTTTTTTCTGAGACAAGTGCCTGTGTGCAGAAGGACTTAAACACCCTTTCACTGAATAACACAAAACACAACACTTACTAAATATCCAGAGACTTGAATGAGGAATGATTTGGTTGGTCTGCTAACACTACACTTTAGACGTGAATCCAACAAAACTCTAGGTATGGACTTGATTGGTCCGCAAGGAATGAAGAGATCATTATAAACAAAATATAGGGATACTTAGCTATGTCAATCACATATTAGTAATGTAATCCACACAATTTTTGTCAACAACAACATACAAGGAAAATATTGTTTACAAATGACATAAACAACTATGATGAACAATTTTTGTTTGAAAAACGATGAAAAATTCAAATCCAATATTTACAAACAATCTATTTATTGGAAAAGACAAAAAATTTCAACCTGGGAACAGGTAATTTATATAGAACAAAATACATAATTCTAAAAAACCTAACAAAAACCCCTCAACATCCTTAAAATGCTTAATATGGAGTCACCTAGTGAGGTATGTACAATAACAGTACAAGTAGAGGCATAAAATACAATGTTTTAGTTATTGTAACAAAATACTTTGAATGAAAAAAAAAACCATGGGTAAAAACTACAAAACAAACTTGAATCAAATATGAGAATGTGCGTTAAATTGGTAATCATGAATTTGACAGCTAATGACCATTAAAAGTATCTACTTTTTCAGTTTTAAGAACTATCAAAATAATTTATACATATTATATAAATCATTTTTTTTTTATCTTGAACAGTTCTGGTACTTAATGCTTCAACTTTAAATAGCTGTTCTCTTCATCAACAAAATTTACAACAAGCACTAGTATTTTAAAGTCTTCACCAGATTTGACCAATTGAAAAAAAAAATCACTTAAGAATGTTAACCATCAATAAATTGCTATTCAGAATTTTATTCATATTTTCAGTTAGTTAAGAGTTGTCTCCCATAATAAAAAATTAACAACAACAATTTACTTTTTATTCAGAATTTTAAACAAAAATCTTCATTGTGATTGATGATTATCGAACTGAACTATGAGACGTTCTATTAAAATTTCCAGATAAACAAACAATGCTTTAAAATTTAAACTTGCAGTTTTAATTTTGCCAAACAATCCAGTTGAAATTTTCAACCCTAAAAACTTGCAAAAATTTCTGAATTTACGATAGAATATTTATATTAAATTCATACACGATATGATTTCCAAATCAAAGTTTTATTCGAACTCAGGCAGGACTGAGAACCTGATTATGCATTTCATACACCTTTTAAAGTGCTGACCCTTGGAACATTTGTATAAAAAAATAAGAAATATTGCAATAACAGGTATATCTAGTTGTAATGACACCTTACAGGTAAGTACTATGATCATTGTAATGACACCTAACAGGTAAGTTCTATGATCAATCTTCTAGAGCAATATTCCTGAAGAGGTATGACATGGATTCATTATTGTGTATTCTACGTATAGCCTCTGATAACATGACACTAATGTCAACAGTCTTTATCTTGTGACACTGCATCTTCTGAATTTCATGTGGGACTGTATTTGTTACTACAACCTGAGAAGAAATTTTAATAAAATTGAAAGAATACTGCAGTAAGTTAATATTTCTCTGTTTTACGAAATGTATACTTTTGTATCATTGTCTCAATTTGTAGGGTTGTTTGATTATTGTTTATGGTAATTTTTTTTATTTTTTTTGTTAAGTAATATAATTTGGATTTTATTTTCTGCTTTCATTTTGTTTTGAAATATTATATGTTTATAATTATTTCTTTCTTTTCATCTGAATGAGATTCAAAGGGATATATCTGTCTTTCTTCAATTTTCATGAGGCTGTTTTTTTGTGCTTTCTATTTTTTAATGTTTGGATTTGGTTTGGTGCATACTTGATACTGATTTTTTACATTGATCCAGTTATGATTTGAACTTTATTCATTCTTATTGATATAATAAATACTTTCTCAAATGGAAAAAAAATGTTTCAAGTATGAAATCCAGAAATAACCTGACTTTGTTTTCTAATAATAATAAGGGCTGCTCTAAATTAAAAACAGGCGTACAGGTGCTCAAATTAATCAAATATGGATGTATGAATTTTTCTTACAATATTTTGTACGATTTGATTTTTGATTTTTGGTGTTTTAACACCACTTTTGGACTATACTTGGCAGCCAGTTTTTATTAGTGGAGGAAGCTGAAGTGCCAGGAGAAAACCACAGACCTTTGATAGGAAAACTGACAATCCTAGTCAATTAAAGATTGTAGTGGAGTGAATCCACAGGAGCAGGGTTCAAACTCATAACCTCAGTTTTGACTGGCTAGTGATTGCAGTTATAATTACTTAGACCACTCTGCCACCGAGGCACCAATAATTTGTATGAATAATAAATGACTTGCCCCCAAGGGTGGTTTGGACCAAAAGAAGTGCCTTCCATGCCCACCGCCTATGCCTTTTGTTCTGGAAAGTTCTAAGTGCATTAATTGTAATTGTTTAAAACAAACAATAAAGTCTACTTTTCTCACCTCATCAATACATGATTCTTCTATAAGTCTGGGAGCATCAGATGACAGGAGACCATGTGTTGCCATTACAAATACCTTATAGGCACCTCGCTCTTTTAATACTTCAGCTATTTTAACAAAGGACACTACGTCATCAATCATATCGTCCTAGAAACAATAAATCATAACTTAAAATAAATAGTATTAATAATCATTTTTCTACTCTTTGAAGAAGCAAGAATGAAAGAACTCAGGAAAACCAAATTTTAGAATTCAATTTTAAATATTGAAACAAATGGACAACAAGTGTGTATACCAATACTTACAACAATAATAGCTATCCTACCACTGACATCACCCACTACACTTAATGGAGGCTTCTCTTTACACTGTAAAACTGAAAATAAAAAGCAAACTTATCAATAACCACATCATAGTTACAATTATTAAGTTAAGCTATTGATCCATATTTTCTTTTATGCCACTTCACATTTCAATTTAAATTCAGAAAATTCGTCAATGGATGAGGACAAGTTGTGTTTTTCTGGATATTTCCAAAGTCTGCATAGAAGATTTTAGAAATTTTTAAGCTTTGATGCACATTGAAATTCCTGATTCACCACAACCAAAGAAATCAACAAAAATCTGTTCTTCTGTCATGCTGTTTGTCTACTTTAGAGTGTTTAAAATGTCACTAATACTTCCTATGTCAGTAAGCAACAAACCTAGTCGCTAAAACTAAAGTAAGAGTCATAAACTGAACCAACATAATTTATTGATGGTTTACACTTTGGATTTATTTGGCCTTTCCTTTACTCTGGCTGAACTGAGACTAAAATTAATTTACACTTGAAGAGGATCTAACATAATTTGTAAGGCATTACTGCGGATTTTATTTTTGTGGGTACCAATTTTCTTGGATTGATGAAAACTTGCATAATGTGGATATTTGATTTCGTAGTTTTGAAAAATTCTGCATACTTTACTGTAGAAAACTTGTATTTCGTAGAACATCTAGATTCATTGTTCCACAGTAGGCACCAAATCCACGAAAATTGGTAACCAACTAATATTAATGAATCCACAGTATAAATAGTAAGGACAATAGTACATGTATAGGTTTTTAGTGGATATTAATAAGGAAGTGCTATGTCTATTGATTTCTAAAATAAAATTTTACTCCAAAACGTTTTAATCGCCCAAATGTCTTGTCTTTGGAGATACATGTATTAGCTTAATAATATACCTACATAATTTTTCTACATGAACACACAAAGTGAGGTGTAAATAAACTACTACGGCTACATCTAAATTGAAAATACAAATGTTCATATAGAGAGTGGAAAGACATTAAGGTTTTATAACTGATGAATGGGTACCATCTATTAAATGTTTCACTGCCAGTTAAATTTGCAAAAATTCTCTATATGTATACAAAGACAATAATCATGATAATGATAAATATTAGTTTCCAAAAAGTAAAAAAAAACACTTTATATACTATAATATAGAGCACACCAGAAAAAAAACTCCTTTTACTGTGCTTATGCAAGAGACATTTTCACACATCAGAATGGTTGAACAATTTATTCATTTATTCAAACTCGTTAACTGGTGAAAGAGTTCAACTCGTTGTAGTTCTAATAAAATAATCGCAGCACAATAGAAATATGTTTACCATTAAAGATTGACCAATGACTTTCTGTTTCATTTGAAGGTTTGAAAAATCTAATTATCAGGTTTTAGCAGCCAAATTTTTAACTGGTTCATCTAAAATTATCACTTGTCTGTTAACACTGAGGTTGTGAGTTAGATACCTGCTTATGAACAGATGCAATGGACTCAAATCTTAATTCAATAAGATTGTCAGTTTTCCTGTCAAAGAATGGGGATCTCTTCAAGTACTCTTGCACTCCTCACTTACAAAAACTAGCCGCCATTAAATAGCTTTGAGTGCTGAAAGTGGCATTAAAGAGTGGCTGATCCAGGGGGAGGGTTCCAGGGGTTGGAAACCCCCCTTTAAAAATGTCTGGATCTGCCCCTGCATAAAAACATAAACAACCAATCGGGCACAAAACTGTGAAAATATCATAAATTACTGATAAAAATAATCAAACTGAATCTACTTGATATCACTGAAAACCTTATCTCTTGAATGAGCTGAAATGTGTTAACAGTTGCTTAGTTTGAATGAATGAAATCATAAAACAACCTAAAACTGAGTGAATCATGAAAGTTAAATTCTCTTGAACAAGCAGTTATTAGCAGCATATGAACTTTATATAAATAGCAGATGTACAAAACAAAACTTCACTCTATTTACTCAGTTTTAAATCAATTCTATATAATAATTTTAATTAACAATCTAAAAGCATTGGAATTATGCAGTGTCAGTTAGGCCAAGAAAAACATATGCTGTGTTTTTATTTACCAAGATGGAAAAAGTAGAGAACTGTGGATTCATTTTTATTCCGTGGATAACAATTTTGTGGATTTTGTGGATACAGATGAACTACTAAACAAAATGTTCAGCAAACAACAATTTTCCTATAGGGCCTGTATGTAGACTTCAGAAAAACCATGAAATTAAATATCCACAACATATACATGATACAAGTTTTCCTTAACCCACAAAAAATTGAACCTACAGAATGGTTAAGCAACTTCTTTTTAAATGCTTGTATAAAATATACAGCTGCTGAATCACTTTATTTTGAATAAAAAAAAGAATTTAATCTAAATTTAACATATCTTCTGGTAACCAACTTATTTTCGTCTTTGCCCTTCCATGCCGACGGGGCAGTGATCTATTTGTCTCAATTTTCTAGTTTTCTTAATGTATTTATATAATTGAAGATCCAAGATTTAAATATTCACACTATTTGTCTACTTTTCATGCTCGTCAAAGTCATAGATAAATCTCTCTTCTGATAATAAGTAGGCAAACAGTATTTGGTGTGGCCTTAATTATCAACAAAATGAATTAGACGTAGATATTAATGAGAATAATACTTTGGTTCTGATTGGCTCATTGTATCATGTGACAGTGTGTAGCAGCAGACATTTAACTGTAAATTTGCATGTTATTACACAATACAATATATACAGTAAACAGTCACTATAAACATCTAATAAAACATTACTGCTGTTAAACTCCTCAAAATGAGCGTGATACTTACACCTAATGCCTGAAACGAATTTGTCATCAATTTAATTACTGTAGCAGCTAAAACTATTTTTAAAATACTTACTAAATACATCCACATTATTTAAAAATAAATTTGGGAGTAAACAGCTGTTATCTTAATATAAAATAAATGGTGTTTTTTGTTTGTTAATTGACACAAGATTTTAAGAAATAGACATTCTCTCTTTCTTAACTTTCGGTCTTTAAAAAGAATTTAAAAAAATCTCTAATTTTTGTGCTATTTTCACATTTCTTGATTGGTGTGAGAATTTTTTTTCTCCTAACTAGTGAAATATCTGTTCTTAGCACATGATTGGAAGAAATTTAATTAGGAGGTCAAATTTTCTATAGACAAATAAGAAAGGGTTTGGCATTTTGAAATATATTTGTTTCACTGATATCTGATTAGATGGAGTCTACTGTACTAAAATATATTGATGACCTATCCATACAAACCTGGCAGACTTTCTAGTCCAAATCCCATTCCTACATTTGACCCAGCAGCAGCCTCTGGTAAAGGGGGAGAGTTTCTGCCATCTTCTCCATCATCTAGTTCCATGATCTTATCTTCTCCGTGTATAACAGCTATACCAAGACGTAACCTCTCTGCATACGATGTAGCTCGTTTAACAGAGTTGGGATTTCTAGCCACTATAATGGCATTTCTGTAATCTGGAATCTGTAGTAATTATTTGAAATTGATTCAGTTTTAAACAGTTCTTCTAGTGAATTCAAATAGTTTTTGTCCATAGACTGCACCAATTATGCAATATATATTAAAGATAATAGTTTCTGATTTATTCATGTGTAGCTTTTGTTGTTCAATATAAATGTGAATTTAAAACACATCATCAATCAATTTGCCGAAAGTTTAAAAACTACTGGAGATGATGATGATACAAGCTATAAAGGTATTTTTTGTCAACTTCGTCAAAACTAAAAAAATTACAAATTGTTGCACTGATTATTATTTGACACACTGAAATTTTTACAAATTGTTGCACTGATTATTATTTGACACACTGAAATTTTTACAAATTGTTTGACTAATTATTATTTGACACACTGAACGTTTTTTCAAATGTTGCACTGATTACCATTAGACACATAATACTTACTGATTGCTCTATATAATCTATCAGAAATGGCGAGGCTCTCAGATTCTCTATAGAAATGTCAAAGAAAGCCTGTATTTCTTTCTGATGTAAATCCATTGTAATAATATGTGTCAGACCTGAAAAAAATCCAACATTATACTTAAAGGACTGAAATCAATGAAAGTATTACGAGGCAGGTGCTCCCTGTGAAAGAGGATAAATACCTTACGATTTTCATGAAACTCTTTGGTAATCTGTCATTCTGATATACAAATATACAGGAAGTCAAATGTGTCCTATAATTACAATGAATTGAGTAAGAGTTTGTAAAAGATTTGATTTATTTGATTTAATGTGTTTTAACGCCACTTTTAAACACTGCTTTTCAGCTATTTAGTGGCTGCCAATTTTTATTGGTGGAGGAAGTGAGAGAGCCCAGAGAAACAACTGACCTCAATAGAAAAACTGACAATACTAGTCAATGCAGATTGGAGACAGTGCACCCACACGAGCAGGGTTCAAACTCACAACCTCAGTGTTGACTGGCTAATAATAACAGTAGCAATTACTTAGACCACTTGGCCACCAAGGCCCCTTAGTTTGTAAAAGAATAACTTGGTAAAAATTGGAGTTTGTTAAAGATTGAATATAAGTCAAATTTGCTAGGTAAGGAATCACATGATTTTACCAAATACGGTTGCCTCCATCACTGCTAGTGATGACTTTAACACACTGAGTGATAATTCAAAGTAAAAATATCTGATTTTGGACTGGAAAAATATCCAATAGGAGAGCCGAAATGCATTAAATTAAGCATATTATGATATTGTCCAATTAAGTTAAAAGTTTTTTTTATAAACTGGCCATGACATAAATATTAATGAAACACTGAATTCAAAAGGTTCTGTTAGAAGCTTACCTGATTTTCCTAGCAAAGTAGCCATTAATTTACACACTATAGACCCTCGTTTCCTCATTTTACACTGTTTAGAGTATGGCATGTATGGTACAACTCCAATTATATTCCTTGAACAACTTGTTTTACAGGCATAAGCCATGATCATCAATTCCATCAAATCATTGTTAACATCTCTGGAAAATAAGAGTTAAATGAAATAAATAAAAACGTTTCCTGTAAAGTTATATTTTTTTATTGGGAATGTATATTCTCTTTTATATTCTATATCTTATCTAGTACAAGACATGCTATATATGTAACAGTTTATTTCTTTCTCTGGGGACATTTTGTCACAATAATTATTTCCCAGACAGCTTATTTCACAGGTAGATTTTTTCTAGAAGAGTGAAAATCTTTCTGGCTTATATGGATAGTATACAGGCATAAGTGCCACGCATAATATACACATGCGAAAGTCATGCATGGCACATTTACTAGTATATGTACCAGTATTATTTTCCATTCTATATTTACAGAACCTAATGGATTGACGGGGGCAGGTGTTCCCCCCCCCCCTTTTAGAAAAAAATTTGGTTGCTTATATAGGGAATCAATGAAGCGTGACTGGAGCGGGCCCTCCAGATCTTCCAGATAAAAAAATAACAACAACTACTGTGACATTCTTTCCACTGGAACAAATTTCACCCAGATATAATTTTGCTTTACATATACCATAAAACATATCAAGAAGTAAGAAACATGTCAACCAAAATAAACTCTTAGCATGCAGTAATTGATGGGTGTTGTTTTTATTATTGTTTTAGACAACAAGTTAGTGCAATGATTGTACTAACTTAATATCTCAATGACTATAAAGGCATCCTTAAATCAAGGATGAAGACTAGTTGGTGACCTTCTGCTGTTGTTTTTTTTTCTATGGTGGGGTTGTTGTCTCTTTGACACATTCCCCATTTCCATTCTCAATTTTATCCTTAAATAAAGATTAAGTTTCTATGTACGTGAGTGTACAAATACAGTGTATTGTATCACAAATTGGACAATGTATTATTTTCCTATTTGTATTGTAGAGGTTCAAGTCATTCTACAGTTTAACAACTGACTAATTTACCTGTACAAATACAAATCATAAAGTTCATTTTGATTCAGTTCACATTTAACAGTAAAAATATAAGGTATGATGAGCTTGTCAGCTGTATATTCCATTTATTTTCATGGTTACCAATTTTCGTGGATAGCGGGGAACTTATACTTTCGTGGATATTTAATTTAGTGGTTTTGCCAAAGGTTGCATACAAACCAATGGCAAATATGCAATTTGTTCATCATTTAAATTCGTGGTTAACCTGCTGTACCTACGAATTCCACGAAAATTGGTGTCCAACGAAAATTAATGAATCCAACTTACTTTGTACCAGTCTGTACAATATAAACATCTTTTCCTCTCACAGACTCTTCAATCTCTACATTGGTCTCTAAAAGGAAAATCAAGAATATTAAAAATTTTTTTTTTAAAGCAACCTTCAGCTAAAGAGAAGCTTAATTTTACCTTTGTATTGCAATATTTGAAATTAAAGGCAAATTCAATTTCTAAATCTCATGAAATTTATGTTGCTTTTTCAATAGATGCGTGCATGTTCAGAATATTTAAAAATATTTTAGGATAATCACTAATATCATCTCATTAGCTTTTACAAATTGCTTCAAATATTATTACTTATATTAGAACCATTAGGCATTACTTTTTTTTTTTTAGAAATTTTAGGTTCTTTTAAAAACAACAATGTCATGTAGAAATCTTAAATGATATCTATCAGTATAACTGCTCTCTCTTACCTCTGTTTGTCTTGTGAAAAACTGTGATCTCAGATAACTTGATACCTAAACGTCTGGAAAAAAATAAAAGTGTGTGAAAAAGCTTCATCAGCTGATTTGGGACTTCTATGATACAGTCATGACAGTATTGATTGTGAATAAAAAGACATGAAGTATGTGTAAATACATGAACATCAATTCAACACCACAGCACATATTTTTCCTAAAGGTGTATATAACCATAAGATATTGTTACATAAAAGGCTTACAAAAAGTAAAGGAGAGGGGGTTCACAAAGGGTCAGTATTAGCCTTTAAATAAAATTTCATTAGGCCACACCAATTTTATTCCTTGTTCGATGGACCCACCCGCACCTATTTTTTTCAAAACAGATTTTTTAAATATTTTTTATAGCCTTTAAATAAAATTCCATTAATTTAAAAAAAAAATTGCTGTGTGTTTGGCTAGAGAGAACTTCAGGTGAAACAGTTATGATGTCTTTATAATGGCACAACTGTCATGACTGCATTCTTACAATAAAAATCTTCATTTCAACTTATGTTCGGAAACATATTAATAGTTTTTTGATTCATATGACATTGGCCACTTGTATGAATCACCATAAGATTTTTTTTTATTTAAGGATGTGCTTATCTCACCAATATACACCTTTCTACAACAAAATATTTTTTTGCAGAATGGCATTGTAATTTTTTTCAGGAGGAGGTAAACCTTAAAAGTATGGTGAACACAGTTTTATATTAAAAACATAAATTAGGTAAAAAGAGAAAAATCTCTGACATCAGATTCATCTTCAAAAGTGGTCAGAAATGTCAGAGTTGTCTTTAAATTGGCTGTTTAGGAATGTACAGGATTATGGATAATCTTTATATTTTCTGTACCCCAGTATTTAAAATAGATACATGGGTTGAACTTCATTTTTTGACAACAATGTTTGAGAGTGTTTATTACCATGATTCACTATTTTGGTGTTTGCTTATGAAAAATATTACCCAGAATATTGGTGGACTGATAAACCCTAGAAGGTATCAACAGCCAAGTATCCAGTACTTCGGTAATTGCATGAATTTAAAGATTTTGTGTTATTAAAACTTGGTATTTAAATTTTTTTAGAAAATTATTTTAAACAAGCATTCTGAGAGTATTGCATGGCAATACATAGTCCCCTAATGGTTAAACATTCTTTGTATAGAATGAAATTCTACTTTGATCTAGATAAATTGTCATATGCAAACTTCACAAAAATATCAAGTCAATTTCTCCAAACATGATGGAAAAATTGTTGAAAATTGATTATTTTAGTGAATTTTCTAATGTCCAAAGACCATAACTCTGCACAAAATCTTTGATTCTAGAAAAAAAGGCTTTAACTGAACAGGGGCAAAGGCTAGACTCATGAAAATTAGAATTGACCTATAACTTGTCATGATAAAATAATACACAGAATATCAAATCAATAGCTTCAATCATCAAGAAAAAAGTATGGAAAACTGACTTCTTTGGTGGGGGACTTATAAATTAAAAATGGATATCAAATCAAATCAAATCAAATATGTTTATTTTCTAATCAAAAGGCCCTTATAGGCATATCAATTACAAACAAATAAATCATAATAGACAAAACATAAATACATGTTTAGAAACAATATGAATATTAACCTAAACAAAATAAAACAAAATATGATTCATATTATATATCTCCCTCATGCAAAGCCTTGATCACTTGCCTGAATTTGGCTATACTTTTTTTTTAATACTTTTAAGTAAATAGCTCTTCATCTTTCAACTTAAAGGGAAACTTCGCAAAAAAATCAAAAATTGATATTATGTCCATTCTGTATAAAAAGGCTCAAATTTATATATATTAAATTTTATTCCGCTAGATAAGAGATCAACATCGATTTTAAATTTTGAGTATCAATATTCTACGCTCCGCCATTTTGTAACCTTCTACAATTATAATCACGATATGTCTATAAAACACAAAGGACCAAAACTACAGTAACCGATGTAGTCGTAATTGCGTGTCGATATCTTGTCAATCGTACGATCGTTTTATCTGACTAACTATAAACTTGATACGGAAAATGTTCTTATTTTTTTTTAAATGACCATTATTATATATCTGTTATTTTTAAACTGTTAATATTGGAATTAGTTAAAAAGTCAAAGTTCAAATAATAAATAAGTGTTCCGTGAAAATTGTTTTCAAAAATCTAATTCGTTCATAATTCTTTAAAGTAATAAACTTTATTCAAATAAATTCGGATCTTTCCTCATCTGATCACCACCATCGCTAAAGGTATTACTCCCAAAGGTATTGTGAGGGGTGTGAGGACTCAGGTGACACGTCCAGGTATTCAGACAAGCGATTTCCTGTCGGGCTTGCAAGTTCATGCATCGTTTCACTTCTGTAGGTATTGATCAGTGTACACGGGAGACTTATAACTTTCCATTTTGAACTATCAGGTGTATAATACACATCAGATCTGTCTTGTGTGTCCGAAAGTGATATGATGCCAATAACTTAACTCGTACGCTTGTTTATAAATAACATTTCTGGTGTAAAGAATATTATTTATGAAAATATAAAAAATACCACCAAAAAAAAAGATTTGAAGAAATAAAAATCTATATACATATTTTTTCCGAGGGTTAATTTGGGAAAATGTAATTTGTCAATAGTAAAGGACAGACTGGAACATACCAAAAATATTGATTTAAAAAATGTACGCACTTGTCGATGTTGGCTTATACGCCTGGATAGAAAGTTACGGAACTATAGTGCAATTTAAAATATATACATGTATCAGACTATATTGTATACCAAAAGAAGAAGAGAACCAGGTTGATTTAAATACAGGTCGATATATATCTTGCTTTGGTTCATCGAAGGTATGAACATAGTAAAATCCCAGTTTTATATATCAATTAAATTTTTCTCGAATAAAGGAAGAAATTCGTCATCATCACAATTGTTCCGACATTCAAGTAAAATATATGCAACTGGACGTACACTAATAATCCCAAAGGGGTGTGAGTATTTTCTAGGAAAACTATTGAGTATTAAAGTTTCAAATCAATTTCGGGATTTATTTTCTTTCTTGCCGTGATATGATAGCAATTTAAAACTGCTTGTCCGCTTTAGCTATATTCTTGCCAGTTGAACAGCCTTATAAGTACATTCAAAAATAGGGAAGGATGACATAAAATTCGTTGTCTTTTGTTTTTGAACATCGTTGGTCAAATAGATAGAGTATTATACGTTGTGAGACGAGGACTATATCAACAAATACTCTAAATACAAGTGGAAGTTTTCGTTTTTTTGCAATTTGAGAGTAAATGATGTATCAAACGTTCAAGAATACGCATGTAAAATGTGTCACTGGATTTAAAAAAATATCAATCTCAAAACCTACTTCCGTATGGAACTTCTCCTTTCAGTGACCTGCAAATTTAACAGATGATACACTTTATTAAGATTTACATGTTCAACAACGACCCACTGCTCTACATGTGTTACTGACAGCCTAAGATAGTAATTCTTCTGTTAGGTCAATTCTCTTTCGAACAATACCAGAAAACATGGAAAATAAGTTCTTTAAATTTTGACTCTGGAATTAACACCATTTTTTCGTGCGACAAACTTTATTTCTGGCGATGAGCAGACATGGGCGGAAAACAATAAACAGATAGGTTTAATATTTGTTCATTCATTTAACATGTATAATATGAATACGATTGTACTTAAAAAAAATTATATAGTTAGTTTCAAGAACAACCGGGTTCAGACAAACTGTTCTGAAATCGATGCGGTTACTAATGCATTCACCCAATTCAATATTACCATCAAAGAGAGTAAATTCGTGGCAACAAAGACATTCCGTTAATAACGGCATAAGTATGCATTTAGTACACGAACACCAATCTGTGTTTTAAAAACTAGCGATGGTTGCTAAGGATATCTTGATTTCGGGAACTTTCTGCAGCTTCCATTTCATGGAGCTCTTCTTCGGTATACTCTGGCTCTAGTGCGTACCCAAAATGACCATACTCGTCAAAATCTGACTCTTTTGACTGACTGGAACAACTGTTATAGTACTATCATTCTCCGAACAAGACATTTTTAGTTATGATTTTATGATAAATTTTTGGACCATTTTATAAACTGCTCTATAAAAACAAGCACGCAAAAATCATAAGATAGAAATATAAGTACTATGTGAGTAAAGTTAATTGAATCATTTAAGTTAATATCCTTTGGTCTCGAATGTAGTTAACTAATAAATGTGTTTTATAGGATAGCTCAAATCCTCATCCAAATAATATAATCTAGTATATGTAATAACCCCTTCCTACTACACCGAGTTTTAATGCCAAGCGGTAGAAATATTTTGGGTACCAATTAAGTAGTTGAATGAGTAATAGATAACAATAATTAATCATAAATGTGCAAAGATTTAAAAACAATTTTTTTCTTTGTTCGTACATATTATACTCCGCTTCGGTAGAGTTATCTACTTATCTTCAGATAGTTTCAGATATCTATTAAAACATGGCTTTCAAAAGTCTAAATGTAAGTGTTCTCGTACATTTTTTGCCTAATAAAGAAAATCAAAATGCTTTGGTAAAGCTATTTCTAATTTCCCCTTTTTAATGAGACATAAATCAAGGACAAGAGGTGTATATCATTTCATTCTGACACATGAATTAAGTTTCCCGTCTTTAACCGAAAATTGTTTATTACTTAGTAAATTAATATATTTGAATTGAAATAAATGATACAGCAAATATAATTAAATAATTCCACGGCGATCTATTTTTATTTGTCACAAACTTGAATTTGTATTATAGAATTGTTTATTGAATGCTCCCTTGTTTTATAATCCACTGATCCGAATAGACAGTCACACCTGGCAAGGTGTGCCCTAGAGGCGTGGTTAAATACCGAAGTGCAAATAACAATTTACCTTTCAACAAGCCATCTACGAGTATTCAATTTGCCACAGAACCGTGAATACACACATCGTATACATCTAGTCATAGCAGAGATAGTAAAAGGTCAATAAGAGTACACCAACATATTGTCTTTACAGATTATTGTACTTTAATTTGTTCACCTCATATATCAGTCCGAAAATGCATTAATTAATAAATTTATAACTTTTTTGGTTGTCTACAGAAATAATTCGAATATATACGTTTAACATAGAAAATTTATTTCATGAATGTGTACAATTGCACGTCTGTGCGTCTTATCTTCTTATTATCGGATGTTTATTAGATAAACCATAAGTCATCGGCGCGCTTACGATTACGTTTAAATATCATTAAAAACCAAGACTTTTACTGATTGTATTTTAATTCCCGGCATGCAAAAACCAGGAGAAAACGTCACGACCTACAGGAAGTAGTTAATAATTTTTCATTAATTGTTGAATTTCTCCTTTATTACTGGACATATAGCGATAAAACTTTGTGAATATATATATTTTGTCATAATGAACATATTTAAACCATAAGTAAAAAATCGCGAATTTTCCCTTTAATACTTTAAAATATTATGGCCCAGTCTAAATAATAATGACTTCTAGAAAGGCTACTCAATTTTTTTTCTGTGACATCAGAATTAAAATAGCTCCTTTCAAGACATCATAATTATTCGGACTTATTTTTTTCTGGAGCATCTGTCACTTTAGGGGCATTTTTGGTCCAGTCGCTGGCTTCCATGAGCCTAGTTACAGAACCACACATAGTCAAAATATATAATAAGAACCTAAGAGCTATGGGTCAGCAGCTACCTTTAGCCCTGATGGGCTGTTCATGATATTCTATCTGTATCATGTCTGTAGCATCAACTTGGTCAAATTGTCCTGGTCTGACATTTTTTTTTCTAAGATTTGTTGTGTTTTCTATTTTAGTCATGCTTCTTGTAGTTTGAATGTTTTAAGTATGTCCTATAATGAGTCAGATACCCAAAGCAAGGATTTGTATACAAATCCTTGCCCAAAGGCAAAGACACAAAAAAAAAATCTAGATGCTATAATTTTGTGTTTGTTTAGATTAGAAAATGGATGACAACAAAACATATTAGAAGCAGCTTCTTTAAAATATCATACTTTGCTATTAATTGCACAAGCTCTGGGTGAGAATTTCCCGCTAGAAGCAACATTGGACATTTTATACCAGGTCCAGAAGATGCCATGTTTTCTTGGTTTAGTAATTATCTCCCCTTAGACTAAACTCTGAATGACCTTGACATTCTAAGGAGAATAACAGAAACAATTACTGTGATCATAAATCAAACAAATCACACATTTTATGTAGTCGATGGAGTAGTTTTAGTTTTCATAGATGCATTCGGGAAATTTGTTCTCCAAATGTGGGTTTTGAACAATTCGCAAAGTGAAAGTAAAACCGGAAGTGGAGCTGAAATTACCGCGGGATATTTTTTTTATTATGTAAACAAACATTAACACGTGCAATATTTATTTTCGCTTTCTCTGCATGTTTACAGTTAGAAACTTCAAAATTTTGCAGAGCACAAGGACAATTCGTTTTATTATGACTGACACACATGAATCGAAGTATTTCAATTCACCTAGTGTTACCAGATCCCAACTTTTCAAAAGGACTGAGAGCTCCCAAAAATGCAACAAAGAGGCAAATGATGCGATCAAAACGCTTAAACGAAAAGTGAAGAAGGAGAAAGTAGAGATCAAATATGAGACTGATACCAGTTATAATAACGTAGGAGCAATCAAGAAAGAGAAATGGGAACCATCTACTTGGAGAGATCAGTTAAAAAATATACATGAAATGAGAAAAAACAGAGATGCACCAGTTGATTCCATGGGATGTGATGTTATAAGCGATGTAACAGCTAAACCAGAGGTTTGATTATTGATTTTGTCAGTTACATCACAAGCAATGGATTCGTCTCTATAACACTCAAGGACATTGTAGGATAAAACAACACAATATTTTGCACTATTTATACAACCGCAAAAATTAAAAGTGTTTCAGTGGTTTATACAATGTAGCTACATGTATCATCAGCGTTGTGTTGTCAGCATTGTCTGAAAACAGGTGGTTTCCGGATAATAACTTTACTATAATAAATTGAAATCAATAAAATTTTAACACAAGGTTTATAATAACCTGAGACTACTATAACACATATATGTGTTAAAGTAGTCTCAGTAACAACTAAAGGGAGGTTGGGACTTAAACCATTTTGGAATAAGGGACACTGGTTAAGGACAATTGAAACAATTTAAAAGCAGTGTAAGGGAGGTATTCCTAATCAGTTTAAAAAACAATATTTGATTTACTCCCTTACACTGCTTGTAAAATATGTATTAAGAAATGGCATCATGATTGTTTTGAGGTGATTTATAGCTGTCTGAGTGTCAATTAAATTTAACAGTTACTATTAATTAATATTAATTTTAGCCAAGACTATGTATGTCTTTTTATATTTTAAAACTTTTATGATGTATTTAAATGGGTAATTATGGTTGCAAACTCCATTAGAAATTTGAATTCACAACATCATAGCATGCAATAGTGTATTGCACAAAAGCAAAACATTAAATAAAAATTCAAATCATATAAACAATTTTAAGTTCTTTGACTACAGTTATTCTGTGTCAGAAACCTATTATGTGTCAAAAATTTGATCACAATCCAAATTCATACCTGTATCAAGCGTGAATATTGTGTCCATTTGGCCCAAACTTTTCAGGGTTGGACATCTGCGGTTGTATCCAGCTGTGCTTGGCAAAGCAATTTATTTCATCTGTTATTATATTAAAAGGGTCATATAATGAGTGAGACTTACTTATTAAGTACTCTTATTATTATGTCTTGTGTGTTATGCAAACACAAAATTATACTCATTTTACGTATATGTATTGTATATGTACATGCATTCTGGGTTGTTGTCTCTATATGGACATTACATAATTTACCTAGGACTAGATAATATTCTCAGAAATCTAAGAATGTAAGACAAAAAGCCACAGGACAAAATGCCATAGACAAAATGCCATGGACAAACCGTCACAATTTAGTTCAGAGATTATTTTTCTTTAAACAAGAAGACACTAATTTAAAAAAAGTTTTTTTTGTTTTTTCTTAAACTATCATACATTGTACATGTTGTATAATCATACAAAAAGCTACTTTGTTATTAAAATTTATTCCAAAAAAAATATCAATAATGATCAAATAATTAATATGAAAACCAAATGTCAAAGTGGCTTAAGTTAAAGTGGTACTCTTCATGCTCATGGTACTTAAAGATTCATGGTGCCAAAAACTATACATTGTATACTTTGCATGATTAAAATTTTTAAAATTCTTCACATCAATTGTTTAAAATTAACAGGGACATCCAACTTTAGCATGTACAAGGAATTACTTTTAATTCATCTTCCTTCTTTCATTTGTCATAGAGTGTTTATCATGTTTATACAAATTGACATTCATTGGCAGATCCAAAGGGGGGGGGGGGGTCGGGGGGTTGGAACCCCCTTTTTTTGGCCCATCAATGAATTTGAATGGAAGCATATACATGTAGCTGGAAGCTGGAACCCCCCCCCCTTTTTTACCCTTGGTTAGGAACCCCCTTTTTAAAATGGCTAGATCTCCCCCTGAACTTTCTGTATCGATATAAATTCATTCTAGTCTGTCATTGCTAACATTACTTTTCTATATAAGAAGTTTCTCATATTTTATTGCTTGCTGTTTGATTTAAGGTGTACAGCATGTACAGATACCAAGTTTTTTTCTCTTTGATGTTATCAATTCAAACCAAAGTTTATATTTCTTGTTGTTCAATTTAAGGTGTACAGATACCAAGTGTTGTTGTCCTTGATGTTGTCCAGTCAAACCAGGGACCAGGTTACATCAGCAGCAATGTCAAGGTTACGGGAACATGGCTGTACCATTGATAACATTCTTAAAACAGACGATCAAAAGCTTGGTCAGCTAATTTATCCAGTTGGCTTTTGGAAGGTATTATAATTATGTATCTCTTAATAATGAAACACAAAATATAAAAAAAAGAAGATGTTGTATGATTGCCAATGAGACAACTGTCCACAAGAGACCAAAATGATACAGACATGTACAGGCATGCCCATACCACATACATGGCATAGTCAGCTATAAAAGGCCCCGATAAGACAGTATAAAACAATTCAAACAAGAAAATTAACAGCCTTATTTATATAAAAAAATTAATGAAAAACAAATATGTAACACATAAACAAACGACAACCACTGAATTACGGACTCTTGCTACATTTTTGCAAATATAAAGTAAAAAGTCTTGTGAAAAAATTGATTCCAAAAGGACGGATAGCAGACTTGGGTAACATACTACATATATATGTCTCGACCATTTAGTGGTGGGTGCATAAAACTTAATCTTTATACTTTTCATCAATGATTTTAATGGTTATCTGAATACTAAATTAAATCAGGTTCTTAGGGGTCTTCATGTATATATTATGAAAAAGTGATTATGTGAATATTGCTATAAATTCAGCTTGTTTTGAACTGATGGCAATATTGCTACTAGATTTTATGCAAGAAATGCAAGTTGTATAATAAAACGACATACATGTAACTGATCAAAAATATTCCTCTTGGTCAACATGGTCAAGTATGATAGTATCAGATACTATTTAATCAATTAATTGGTCATCTACTGAATATAACAGGTACATGATTAAATCTACATTTTTATTTTAGAGAAAAGTAGAGTACATTAAAAAGACTAGTCAAACACTGTTAGACCAATACAATGGTGATATCCCTAAAACTGTGGGAGACCTTTGTAAACTAACAGGAGTTGGACCTAAAATGGCCTATCTAGTGATGAAGTGTGCTTGGAATGAAATACAGGGGATAGGAGTGGATACACATGTACATAGGATCTCTAACAGATTAGGATGGCATCAAAAACCTACAAAACAACCAGAAGATACAAGAAAAAGCTTGGAGGATTGGTTGCCAAGGTAATTGTTTATGCCTCCACAACTTCATCTCTGGTCTCTGGTTTGAAGTCATCATGGTCATACATGTACATGTACATAGAGGTCCTCTTCCAACATTTTTTTAAATAAAATTTTACATCAGATATTTTTAATTTCAGTAATTGCTGTTCCGTGTGAACCAAGGTTCCGTGTTGAAGACCATGCTTTGATCTATACTGTTTTTTCCAAGTGTGATTTGAATGGAGAGCTGTGTCATTGGCACTCATACCACATCTTCTTATATCTATTTAGAAAGAAATCAAATTTGAGAATGACAACTTTTTTGTAAATGATATTGAAGCTAGCACATATTCCAATAGCCAAAGTTGACAAGTTCTACGTAAAATTTTAAAGTCAACATTGAATGAATAGCTAATGGAAATGTCATATTTTCTTATACTTATTATATTGTTGTTAAGGCCAACCACATAAACACATTGTTTGCATGCAACTCCAATATGAATTTCTTTAATGGAAATCCTACCAAGGACTGTTTCATCAGGTTAATGATTTCATATAAAATATGATAAACTCACTGTTATGTAGGCATATTTTCTTAACTAAATGCTAGGGAACCAGTCGTCACCAAAGCCCTTTTGGACTGAACATTATTTTGTTTGTTAAGACAGGTTAATACAACAAACATTACAAGAGTTACATTTAGACTGTTATTCAGGTTACACAGGGGTTGTTTATATAGACTTGTACCGTACATGATCATGTATGAAATATTTGCCACTGGATGAAACATCAACTGACCTGTACATGACGTTCATTATCATCATGAAAATTGAGTTACTTTCATTCATGTTTTCATAAAAAAAAAAACATATTTAATACCTATAAACATGCTGTACATACTTCTTTCAATTGATTCATAGTATATCATTACCATAAATTAACTTCCCAATGAATCTATTTACAGAGAATTATGGTCGGAGATAAATCACTTGTTAGTTGGATTTGGGCAACAGACTTGTCTTCCTGTGTATCCAAAATGTTCTGAGTGCTTAAATAAACAGATATGTCCGTATGGGAGAAGTTACAAATCTCCTAAGAAGTCACCTAAGAAACTTCCAAAGACAGAAATCAAAAAAGAAGAACCTGTTTGAAATGTATATTTTGTGTATAAATAAATTGAAAAATGTTTAAGACTTATTTAAAAAAAAAAAGGTATGGGAAACCATCCATGACACACAATCAGTATATGCACAACAAAACAGCTGTTCTTAACTCGGTCACAGACTTCAACATGGAGCAAAAAAACTCTCACCACACTGCTAGAACCAGTTTGTCTCTATCTAGTCAATCTATATTTTATGAACCAAAATTATTACTATTATAACTACTCAGAAATAAAGAGAAAATTCTCAAAAGCAAAAAATTTCTTCATACTGTGAATAATAAAACATACTGTTGAAAAGGGTAGATAACTCATGATTTTACTGACAAAAGAAAAGACTGCTTTTGGTATTTCATAAAAAAAAACTTTGATTGGACACTGCAAAATGTGTAATAAGTTAGTAGTTCACTCAAGATTAATCATGCTTTCTTACAATCAATACAATGTATAATGAAAATCAAAAGAAATTAAAAACTGTTATTTATTCTCTAAATTATACAGCAATGTTCATTTACAATCAACAAAATACACAATAATAGCACAAACAAAACATGTCATACATGTATCAAAATCTATGGAACAGGAATGAAATTAAACATGACAGGCTATTCTAGAATGATGCTAATTCCACTAACATGTACTACATGTATATAACATGTAAATTGAAATTATAACATCACTTGTAACTCAAATTACTGTAAAAGCACTACTTGTAAAATCACATTGCACTAGAAAAAGAGGTGAAATCTGTCTTAAAAATATTTTCCAAAAATATAAAGAATCAGTGATTTTTTTATACTGGTAGTTATGGTAGAAAAAACATTTCCTTGTATATGGGAAGATTAGTGGAATAGCTAACAGAGTAACCCTCTTTAGATAAAGAATTATTAATATAATTATTATTATTATTATACATTGTTCTTGTCAGATTAGAGGTCATAGTAGTTTACCCATGTTTAAATATCATAAAATCCCTTTAGAAGAAATAAATGAATGTGAACAATACTATAACTGTGGAAATACCATGAACTTCAAACATGTAGGTGTGTCTTGCTATGTATGATAACCCCTACCAACCCTGTTAAAATTATGATTAAATGACTAGTGAAATATAGATCAGATGACTATTCTAGTATTCAAAGAATATAAGACTTAAACAAATCTCTAGCAAATTTGGACAAAGATGCATCATATCTGTCAACCAAATTGTGATGCAGAACCAGTAACGAACAGGGAAATTTAAAAGGTTGTAATAGTATTTTGACCAATGGAAATATGAGACAAGCAAACCACAAGCATTGGCTATTAAACCATCAGTATAAATCAGCTAAGAATTAAATATTTTGATACAAGAAGATTTCCAACTGAGAAAGTTTTACCGCTACACATGCACATAAGTTATTTCGATTTAATCGTACAAGTTTAAACCGATCTCTGCGTTCACATTTAAAGTAAGATCGGTTTATTTTAGATCGATTCAAACTAAACTACCTCTTTTGGTGTTTTAGTTTAGACCGATTGAAGATCGATTCAAAGTGTTCACATTACCCCTTAAATTGATATAAAGTGAACTGGTCTAGTTTAAATTGATAAAAATGTCCTAGTGTGAACGGGGTCTAATACTGAAATTATATTGTGTTGGATATAAATAAGAAGGCAGTGAATTGAATACTTTTACATAAACACTAAACATTAAGTTATAACTTTGGTTTTTCATAAAAAAATTATGCATTAGATAATATTCTCAGAAATCTAAGAATGTAAGACAAAAAGCCACAGGACAAAATGCCATAGACAAAATGCCATGGACAAACCGTCACAATTTAGTTCAGAGATTATTTTTCTTTAAACAAGAAGACACTAATTTAAAAAAAGTTTTTTTTGTTTTTTCTTAAACTATCATACATTGTACATGTTGTATAATCATACAAAAAGCTACTTTGTTATTAAAATTTATTCCAAAAAAAATATCAATAATGATCAAATAATTAATATGAAAACCAAATGTCAAAGTGGCTTAAGTTAAAGTGGTACTCTTCATGCTCATGGTACTTAAAGATTCATGGTGCCAAAAACTATACATTGTATACTTTGCATGATTAAAATTTTTAAAATTCTTCACATCAATTGTTTAAAATTAACAGGGACATCCAACTTTAGCATGTACAAGGAATTACTTTTAATTCATCTTCCTTCTTTCATTTGTCATAGAGTGTTTATCATGTTTATACAAATTGACATTCATTGGCAGATCCAAAGGGGGGGGGGGGTCGGGGGGTTGGAACCCCCTTTTTTTGGCCCATCAATGAATTTGAATGGAAGCATATACATGTAGCTGGAAGCTGGAACCCCCCCCCCCCCTTTTTTACCCTTGGTTAGGAACCCCCTTTTTAAAATGGCTAGATCTCCCCCTGAACTTTCTGTATCGATATAAATTCATTCTAGTCTGTCATTGCTAACATTACTTTTCTATATAAGAAGTTTCTCATATTTTATTGCTTGCTGTTTGATTTAAGGTGTACAGCATGTACAGATACCAAGTTTTTTTCTCTTTGATGTTATCAATTCAAACCAAAGTTTATATTTCTTGTTGTTCAATTTAAGGTGTACAGATACCAAGTGTTGTTGTCCTTGATGTTGTCCAGTCAAACCAGGGACCAGGTTACATCAGCAGCAATGTCAAGGTTACGGGAACATGGCTGTACCATTGATAACATTCTTAAAACAGACGATCAAAAGCTTGGTCAGCTAATTTATCCAGTTGGCTTTTGGAAGGTATTATAATTATGTATCTCTTAATAATGAAACACAAAATATAAAAAAAAGAAGATGTTGTATGATTGCCAATGAGACAACTGTCCACAAGAGACCAAAATGATAAATTGAAAAATGTTTAAGACTTATTTAAAAAAAAAAAGGTATGGGAAACCATCCATGACACACAATCAGTATATGCACAACAAAACAGCTGTTCTTAACTCGGTCACAGACTTCAACATGGAGCAAAAAAACTCTCACCACACTGCTAGAACCAGTTTGTCTCTATCTAGTCAATCTATATTTTATGAACCAAAATTATTACTATTATAACTACTCAGAAATAAAGAGAAAATTCTCAAAAGCAAAAAATTTCTTCATACTGTGAATAATAAAACATACTGTTGAAAAGGGTAGATAACTCATGATTTTACTGACAAAAGAAAAGACTGCTTTTGGTATTTCATAAAAAAAAACTTTGATTGGACACTGCAAAATGTGTAATAAGTTAGTAGTTCACTCAAGATTAATCATGCTTTCTTACAATCAATACAATGTATAATGAAAATCAAAAGAAATTAAAAACTGTTATTTATTCTCTAAATTATACAGCAATGTTCATTTACAATCAACAAAATACACAATAATAGCACAAACAAAACATGTCATACATGTATCAAAATCTATGGAACAGGAATGAAATTAAACATGACAGGCTATTCTAGAATGATGCTAATTCCACTAACATGTACTACATGTATATAACATGTAAATTGAAATTATAACATCACTTGTAACTCAAATTACTGTAAAAGCACTACTTGTAAAATCACATTGCACTAGAAAAAGAGGTGAAATCTGTCTTAAAAATATTTTCCAAAAATATAAAGAATCAGTGATTTTTTTATACTGGTAGTTATGGTAGAAAAAACATTTCCTTGTATATGGGAAGATTAGTGGAATAGCTAACAGAGTAACCCTCTTTAGATAAAGAATTATTAATATAATTATTATTATTATTATACATTGTTCTTGTCAGATTAGAGGTCATAGTAGTTTACCCATGTTTAAATATCATAAAATCCCTTTAGAAGAAATAAATGAATGTGAACAATACTATAACTGTGGAAATACCATGAACTTCAAACATGTAGGTGTGTCTTGCTATGTATGATAACCCCTACCAACCCTGTTAAAATTATGATTAAATGACTAGTGAAATATAGATCAGATGACTATTCTAGTATTCAAAGAATATAAGACTTAAACAAATCTCTAGCAAATTTGGACAAAGATGCATCATATCTGTCAACCAAATTGTGATGCAGAACCAGTAACGAACAGGGAAATTTAAAAGGTTGTAATAGTATTTTGACCAATGGAAATATGAGACAAGCAAACCACAAGCATTGGCTATTAAACCATCAGTATAAATCAGCTAAGAATTAAATATTTTGATACAAGAAGATTTCCAACTGAGAAAGTTTTACCGCTACACATGCACATAAGTTATTTCGATTTAATCGTACAAGTTTAAACCGATCTCTGCGTTCACATTTAAAGTAAGATCGGTTTATTTTAGATCGATTCAAACTAAACTACCTCTTTTGGTGTTTTAGTTTAGACCGATTGAAGATCGATTCAAAGTGTTCACATTACCCCTTAAATTGATATAAAGTGAACTGGTCTAGTTTAAATTGATAAAAATGTCCTAGTGTGAACGGGGTCTAATACTGAAATTATATTGTGTTGGATATAAATAAGAAGGCAGTGAATTGAATACTTTTACATAAACACTAAACATTAAGTTATAACTTTGGTTTTTCATAAAAAAATTATGCATTTGTTAAGTACATTTGTATTATTATATTTTTGATATAAATAATATTTCCACACTACAAATATAAACTTAACCCATATAAATAATTTTTCAAAATTTATAATTATTTCAAATGCAACAGTAAATATACATCTTGTATACAAAAATAAATTAATAAATATATATGAGTGAATAGAAAAGAATGTACAACAATCTTTTCAAGATGACATATTAAATAAATGTGCAAACATTTTATATTCTGAATATCAGAATGTAGAATTAATTATTGATCGTTATCAGGAAGTTGAACTGTGAAGATATCGATTAAATTTTAGGAGGACTGTTTAAAAAACCACTATCACATTTCCTTCATTTACTATGCATAGTCCCTTGACAAGTATACTAGTTTGTACATATTTTGTAGTGATTTTTTTTCTAAGTTCTGTTAATTAAAATTCATAGGTTCATATTTTTTGCAGACAAAAAAATCTAAACTATTTGAATACTTTTCCATAGAAAATGGCAGTTTTCTTTTCCCTTCTTTGTCAGGAACAGTGCATCCATAAAAATGGAACTACATGAAGCTTCACACATGAAAGTATTTTGCACAACAAAAGTGAAATAAAAAACCAGCATAAATTGGGATTTTAGAAGACTGTCTTGGCAAAAAAACATCATTTTATACATAGATGTAACTGATAGGACTGAATAATATCATATAAATTATATTTGAAAATATCATGTCCTATATAACACACTTTTAATGAGTCTTTGATAGCAGTTGACCTGTATATCTGCATCACAACCTTTTTTATGGAGTCTATGCTGAAAACCCCCGAGTGAACCAAATGAAAGTGGCAGTTACACTTTCTTGGTAAGAGTTATACACACAACAGTTTTAATTGTTTAACACCTGCACTGGCTAATCTGAAGCACTAGCAATAAAACTTTGGTCAGTTTTCTGTACTTTCACCATCAAGGCCTTCAGCAGCAAATTTTAAAGCATCTCTAATTCTGGAATGACTGGAAAAAACCCAACATACATTCAATTATCAATTTACAAAAGTTATTAGATCATATTAGCAACAATAGTTTTATTGAGCATTTTTTTCAAACTGTCAAGTTCCTTTTTTTTCCATTCAATGGTTTGAGTACTATCTTGTTTAAGAAATAATTCCTTCATGTCATGCTCTATGCTCATTTTAACATGGGTAGGCATTATATTTGTCGATATTTTACACTGAGTGTTAGCAAGGTGTAAAATGTGGTCAAATATAATGCCTACCCATGTGAAAATGAGCATAGAGCATGACATGAAGGAATTATTTCGATTCTAACATGACAAATACAATATATTTATAGGTCGAAGAGCATACGAAAATACCGTAAGAATGTTTGGCTGTTCCCGTTTCCTCTCTGAGGAGTCTGTATATTACATTTCATATTTGATAAGTTTAAAAACTACGAGCAGGGTAAATATATGTTGTTTGATAAAAATATGTAATAAAAGTTTATATTAGCTTCTTAAATGCAAATATTTAAAAGGATAACGATGGAAATAATGTTAATATTAAAAGTACATGCGCATGTGTATTTTTCGTGCTCATTAGAACACGGCTTTGTTAACAAAGCGTAATAAGGACGTCATATAAGAATGTGTGATATGCTATGATAATTATCACTTCTATATTGCCACTCTCTGCGTGTTATGAACCTTTGCAACATCTCTTTGAGGGGTACGCAGGTGGCAACAAATTAGGTACCGGTGGAGCTAACTTGACATCAGCCCCTATTTTAGAACCTACATTTAGTATGTATTTTTAAATTGTTCTCATCTAGAACTTGCATGAAATATTTGCCATATATATGTACTATATATTAAAATGCAACCTTAACCTTCTTTACACCAAAACTTTAACCTGCTATTGAACAGATGCACCCATCAGAAAACTTAGTGGCTACTATTATGGCAGGCTGAGACTAAATATAGTACCTTGATGTTTTAGTAAAGTGTATAGACTGTGATACATTGTTTTTAGGTGATCTGCTAGAATCTGAAGGTTGTGATGGTAATTTGTCTAATGTGGACTTCAGCTGTTCCATTCTGAAATAAAACAAGTGGATTTATTATTGTTGTATGACAAGTGTACTGGGTCTTTTAGCAGATTTCTGTTTATAGTGTAGAATTGACTATAAAAATTTCTTTATTTGTCCTTTTTTAAATATGGTGATTACAATTGATTTCAGGAATAGTCATTTCTGCTTTTTTTATATTTGTGAGCAAAATCATCTGTACACTTGAAGTTTAAATTTTAATATTAAAATAAAAGGTATTTGTGTTTATCTAAGATCCACTGACATATTGTACTTCCATACAAGTGGAAAGTTTGTCATTGCTGTGTAAATGTTTCTTTCCATGTCACACTGTTAAAATAGTGTATAACATAGTCATTGCAAGTTGTTATGTGTAAAAGGGAAAGGTCCCATACTACAAACTTCATGTAGAAATAGTTGTGACATAATGATTAAATAAAAAATAACTTTTTTTTACAAATTACATTTAAAAGGACAAGATCCAGAAAGTTTTTTTGTCTATAGGCCTAGTGATTCAATGTCATTTTTGGCAACTTTTGGCTACAAAACATTTACATTCCTAGATGGTGGCCAAAGGTTTCCTCAAGCTTTCCAGTTTGAGAATGCACACACTCATTGTTTTTTTTACAATACACCAATAATGTGCTGACTTTGAATGTACTCTATTGAAGAGATTTGTTTAATATAGTAGTAAGGCTCTTGAAAAACTACAATTTAAGAACTAAATTATGACTATTTTGTTAATTTTATGATAAAGTTGGCCTAAAGTGCACCTTGGTGTATATTGAGAAAGTGTTGATAGATATTAGTGTCCATATTACCTTTCCATAAAATCATTTTCTATAGATTTCATATCACTGTCCATTTGTTTCATCTGTGTTTCTACCTGCCTTACTGTTATTACTGTAAAAGCAAATATTTCAAGTTAAAAAAAGACCAAAACATGAAGACAATTAATTTTACAATACTTTGTATCGCTATTTGGAAATCTGTGCCAGTTGACTCTAGAATCTGTGTTGCTTGAACTATTGACTGCATGCAGTTGAAAGAGAGTTTCAATGATGGATTCAGTTTTATTAGATTGAGCACTGTCTCACAGCCTGTACTTTTTTTATTTAACTGAGTATATTTCAAAGATTTTTTTATGAATTGATGTAAACTGTAAGTAGTTACACAAATGCCATACTTGTTGTGAGTACTTGTACATGAATCATCAATACATATTAGAAACGAGAGTGTTATCCCAGTACATCATTCCTATTTTATTAGGGAACAATCTTATTAAAATACAGCCCCTGTGTCCATGCTTCACTTACAAGAATCTGACACAACTCTGTTCTATATTCTGTTTCAAAGGTCTGTAGGATCAACTGATTTGTCATGATACACACCAATAAAAATATGAAGGCTGACATTTCATTGAGGGTGGTAAAAGGTTATTTTCATCTAACATGTTTTGCCATTTTTATTTCACGTGCAGTCATGAAAAAGGTTTTTTATTCGCCTTGTTTCCCGAAATCGGTAAAGAGATCAACATACAAGAATTTTTTAATTGTTAGTTCATCATGAAATGGCAATTTTATTTCGCTTTCTTCCGTGCAGGTTCCCCCTTTACGACCTTCTTCATTAGCTGGTGTGATAGTTACCAGAATAAAAAGTAAGTCAGTCTTGTCAGATCTTTGGTGTACTTTTCATTGAATCTCAGTCAGACAAGGTATCTTAATCAGATTATTGTTGTCTCGTATACATTCAGACCATGTCCCTGTTTTACCAATTTATTGTGTTAGAATATTATATACCGATAACTAGAGATGTGAGCTATGGTTAAAACTTACTAGTTGAAGCAGTCATTGGCCTCATCAATGGAGCACCTCTATGAGCAGCTCTTTTCAGATGTGCCTAAAAATAATGGCAAGCATGTAAAAAAATCAGCATCAAATGATCAACAGTAAACAAACAAAATATTAACATAGTCTATTTCATACATTGACAAATAAATGCATATTGGTGACCATAGATCACTTTCTCCATTGTACTAGGTGAGCTAGAGTTTAATAGTTTTCTAACTTACAGAACTTTCAACTTTTCAAGTAAGTTCATTTACCAAACTTTTTAAATACTTTTTATTTCTAGGTGCTAATTAATGAAATAAAAAAAAATATCTTATCTAATTTTTAGCAAGTTTGGATTTAAAAATAAATCCCATTATTCACCATGTATATTAGAGCATTTGTTTTACTGCATGGTGATGATATTAACAATGCAGCAAAATGATTCATGAACAACATTTGTAAAACTCCAAATACGAAATTATGTTATGTTTCATTGTTAGAATAAAACTGAATCTGTTTTAAAAGAATATGATTTATTATCTCTATTTTACGAAATTTTCCTTTGATCTTATGAACTGATAATTTCCTTTCTCAGCACAATACAGTCATATGAAAAGTTATGTTATGCTAGAAACTAAGGGTGTTCATGGCATTGTCAAAAAATTTGTCAACCTTGTCATATGTAAAATAGTGATAATTTATATCATAAACATATTATCATTGGTCATCTCAACTCCATTGCTTTTCTTAATTAGGCTGTACAGGCTCAAGCGAGAAAATCAATCTTGTTGAGATGATCAAAGATAATCTATAACTAACAAAATTCATAACCTACCCCATCCAGAATATCCAGATTAGAAAATTCTGCCTGAATATCTGACATATATGATATATGAATGCCATCATCATCGTTGGAGAACGGATTTCCAGATATAAATAATTCTGATAATTCTTCTAAACTGTTCAAGGAGCACTGAAATAAAGAATATAAATAACATTGATATCAATGTAATAAACAGAGGTAAAACTAAAATTGCAGTCAAGTATCAAGTATACTTCAATCTGGGAATGACGAGATGACTTCTAATGAGATTGTTTGACTTGAACACTGTGGATTCATTATTATTTGTTGGAAACCATGTGGATTCATTAATATTTGTTGGAAACCAATATTTCGTGGATTTTATAGGATTAGGGGAACCACTAATTTTAATGCTAAACAAATTACAAATATCTTTAAGGAATATTATGCAGACTTTGCCGAAACCTCGTAATCAAATATCCTCAAGAATGTAATTTTTGCAACCCACAAAAATTGGTGACGAAGTAAATAAACGAATCCACAGTAATTTAGCATAATCTTTCTTGCTATTCTGTTCTCTGCTAGCATAAGAGCTAATGGATTCCATCCTTTATACCAGATAAAACCTAAGTCATTAACCGTGTTATTAGCTGCTTCTCCCCCATCACACTCAGTATTTAGGTGCAAAGTAAAGATTAGTAAAGGCTGCTTGGACTAGTTTCAGAAACGTGAGTTTATGTAGGGTGACATATCTTCTTACTGACTTTTACCTGCAGTGAGATTGGATGCATGATTTTTTTATTATTTGTTAGAGGCTTCGAACTAGCTGTCAGTTAACTGCAATACCCTCAGATCTATACCTAGTGTCTTTTTGTTGTTGGGATGTACAAGTACCCGTCCACATCCACTTGTATTTTTATCTATCTGATCAGTGATGAGTTAAGCCGTTTTCAAATGATTTTTATAGTTTGTTCTTATGTCATTTGTATGTAGTACTGTTATACCACTGTCCCAGGTTAGGGGGGGGGGGTTGGGATCCCACTGACATGTTTAACCCCACCACATTCTCTATGTATGTGCCTGTCCCAAGTCAGGAGCCTGTGATTCAGTGCATGGTTATCTTTGTTTATGTGTTACATATTTTTTTTTTTTCATTTTTTATAAATAAATTAGGCCGTTAGTTTTCTCTTTTGAATTGTTTTACATTGTCATTTTGGGACCTTTTATAGCTTACTATGTGGTATTGGCTTTGCTCACTGTTGAAGGTCGTAGGGTGACCAATAGTTGTTAATTTCTGTGTCATTTTGGTATCTTGTGCAAAGATGTCTCATTTGCAATCATACCACATCTTCTTTTTATATAGAATGTTTAAAATCCTGCTTATTTAATTGGTCTAGTACAAAATATGCTTTATTTTCACAAATATCCAAGTAATAGCCAGATTGTAATAAAACAATTCTTCTGAATGATAAACGCAATGTCAATGTGTAATGTAATGATGATTACTTTTAGAACTGCTATCTACTTAAGGTGGTACCCAACACTTTCACTAAAGTTAATTTGGCTAGTTTAATTTTCATAAAATTTTAAGTATGTATTTACTTTGACCCTTTGACAAAAATATAAAAATTTCAAAAAATTTGAACCAACCAATTTATCAGAAAAATTACACTGGTTATATAGCAGTTTGACAAACACTAATTTTGATCATTGAGAAGCTTAAAATTCCCTTAACAACACGATGTAATTAAAACATTTAGCTGGTTTTATAGAGTTATTTCCCTGTAGTGTTAGGTACCACCTTAACATTAGGCCTCAGAACACAATTATTCTCCCCCTTGGCTACAATGCATTTTTTTATTAAAGTCAAAGTGAATTAAAAAATTTGCACCGCCACAAACATGAAATAAATTTAACTTCTTAAAGACCATTATTATTCCAATTAAATATGCTTGTCCCAGGACAATCCATAAGTGCTTTTTCTTTTGAGAGCCGTTTTGACATGCCAATGGTAGGATTTGAATCTTGAATAAATGACGAAGGCTAATTTCTACCCTACTTTCATTTTGGTCAAATCACTACTTTCACTTTCAACAATAATTTTTTTCCACATGTTTTACTTATTTCAATATATATGCAGCTGTGAGGACCACTTAAATAGTAAACATTTTAAAGATAACAGTAGACATATTACCTAGGAAGAAATACCCCATATAATAATTAGGAACTATATTCCTAGACCACGAACAAAGGGAATTAATTGTGATCTTAGGCCATTAGTTCTAAATACTTGCTGCTCAGTTTCATGTGGTTGCTTTTATGTGACATGTGCTTCAATGTGCAGAAAACTAATGTTTATTACATTGGTTAGAATTTATACAGTAGTATCTGCAAAATTTTAAAAGAAGAAGAGTACTCACCACTTCTTCAAACGAAGAAATATTATTTCTGCTAATATTTAAAATTTCTAACACAGGAAAAGAAGGTGGTATATATGATAACTCAGATATGTGGTTGTCTGCAGCATATAACTCTGTTAATAACCTGAAATTGTAAAACAATAGTGAAATCTATGCTTGCCTTGTTTTCTACAACTTATTGTGTTTTTTTATTATGATAATGTATCATATATTTTTTTCAAGAGTACCCTTTTTGTGCTTTTTCAGGAATTGAAATAATTGTTAATGTGAAGTTTAGTTTACAACTGCTTAAAATTTCAAATTGTATATATTTTCAATGCCATGTCGTGCGATGTCATGACCCAGGGGAAACACTCCCAATCCTTCACAGTTGAATCCTCCACTGCATCAACTCTTCAGACAGAGTCCTTAAATGGCTTAAGTGACGTGTTGAAAGGCTAAAATTAAAATCTTCTATTCCAATATGTTGTTATATTCCATTGACTGTCTCCTACTTCACATATATTTCAGCTAAATACAGATAATACATTTAAATCATACAATTTTAATTTGTTGTCTCTGCCTAAATATGCATGAAATAATCTGTCATCAGATATTCAGAAAACAGTTATCAACCAATCAATTAAATATACATCATCCTTTAAAGGAAACAATATCAATTTGAGACAAGATAATAAGGAAAACTAATAACCAAAACCTTTTCTGAATGTTGGTGCTTCTATTTAAAATTACTTACTTAAGTTTTCCAACCGGTTTAATTGTTGTAATTCTATTATTAGAAATATTAAGTATCTGTAAGTTCCCCATTCCTTTAAGTCCATTTATATCTTTTAAATCATTTCCTGACAAGTCTATATCTTGTAGTTTTTTACACCGATTAAAATCCACAGTCCGCAAACGATTATTACTTGCATTTAATTCTTCTAAATTTGGTAAGTAGTTTACAAACTGAAAGAGAAAAAACATTAAAATAATATTAAAACTGACCAGTTAGTCTGGGAGAACAAGATTTATCTATAAGTTGTGCTATTGGCATTAAACTACCTTTCCGTCACCATTAAATCTCTAAGATTGAAATTTTGTCTTGGTTTTAGTTGCTTTTGTGCGTTTGTTGAATGAAACCATTTCAAGCTGAATTTTAGTTTGTTCTTATGTTTTGGTGTACACTATCTAATGTTAGGAGAGAATTGAGGGCTCTCAAACAAGTTAACCTAGTTACATTTTATATGTTTCTCTTCAAAGAAAGAAGTCTGTAATTCAGTGTTTCTGGATGGCTGCTGTCTGTCATAATTGTTTTTCATAGCAATTGTTTTGTCATAAATCAGGTGATCGTTATATTTGAGTTTGAATTGTTTCACATTTTGTTGAGTCAATCTTTTTATGGCTGACAATACCATATTGTTTTTGCTCAATTTTGAAGGCAGTAAAGTGACCTTTAACTGCCTCAATATGCTTTATTTGAACTCTGTTGGAAACTTGTCTCAACGGCAATCATACTAAATCTTTTTATTTCATATTGCATAGAACAATGATTTTATTTTGTAAACTTATATTCAAAGAACCAAACCACCATAATCACAAAAAATCTTTAGTCTGTATGGTATGTTCAGACAGTATTCCTTACATTAATTCATACTCACAGAAAAGTTATCTAACATATTACTACTAAGGTCAAGGACAGTGAGATGTGAACAACACGACAGTTCTGGAGATTCTATCCTCATCAAGTGATTAGAGCTCAGGTTCAATGTCCTTATCTTTGTACACCCACTCAAACTTTTTCCTACAAAAGTTTAAAATTCTTTATTGCATTGCTTCAAAATACTTAATTATTAGTTTAAACATATTTATGTATAGTGGATTGGGAAACAAGTTTTGCAACTTATATTAATCCCTTTCCTCTTTGTGGGTGCGAGTGCTGCCTTGTAGTGGCATACGCCTGCTCTTTTTCAATAACTACAAGGGTGTCTTTAATGTGCAAGAGATATGGCTCTCTCTTAACACTGGTCAGCTATTTATCGGCCCCTTATGATGGATATAATATTGACTATGCAGGTGAAGCTTAAATGTTCACTTTTCAGAAAGTAGAAGGCTATTTGTTACACCTTATTCGTATGTAAAAAAAAAAAAACTTCTTAAAGTTTAGACTTTAATTTCAAATATTTTTGTTATGTTATCAATCAAATGATACTTCTAAATCTGAAGCATTATGGGAAATATTTTCATAAACATACATCAAAACATTGTCGCTGATTTACAACATCCTAAACAAAGAGATTCAACCATTTATACATAGTGAATTACAGCATTTTTAGAACAATCTATCACAAAAATTATCTTTAACCTGCTACAATAGAGGCAAACTTGTCCATGATTTGCTAATTGAAAAAAATAAATAATCAAGATTCAAAACAAAATAGAAGGTGCACAATGACATTATAAGTTTCATTGAATTCTGATATGAGGTTCAGGTAGAGAAACGGATAAAAATGTATACTGTAGTATATAACAATGCCTATGACATGCCAAAATTAACCCTTAAAATAATTTGAATAAAAAATGATGAAAAAGATACATAAAAAAATCTTATTTCCTCTGTGAAAGTTTTTGTGTACTAAAACTAAATTAATTCTCACCTATAGTTTTAATCTTATTGTGTTGTAACTGTAAATTGCTCAACTCCTTCAAACTGTAAAAGATGAAACAAAACTAATACATGTATAAACCCTTTATTGTTGTTTTATAAACAGTTCGATTTTCTACGCCAGATTTTTGTATTACAGTCTTGTCTCTTCAGAATGTACTGATAATATTGATTTTGTCTCTTTTTGTGTGTTTTTTTTTTTGATAAATGGATAAACCAGATGCTCTGCAGGGCAGCTTTATACGACCGCAGAGGTTGAACCCTGAACGGTTGGGGAAAGTATGGACACAACATTCAAGCTGGATTCAGCTCTAAATTTGGATTGTGATTAATAGTTGACACAGCATAGGTTTCTGACACAGAATGAATGTGGTCTAATGAACTTTAAAAAAAATTGCCTATGAGCAATTCACAATGCTGTTGAATATTAACCCTCTCAAAAAATGTTTAAAGAGATTTTCTATTTATTTATGAAATCTGAAATGAGAAAAATGGACAAAGAAAGATAACTCAAATTTTCAAAGAATATTGAAAATATCTTTCTATTGCACAAATATCTGTTCTGGACAAAGAAAGATAACTCCAATTGAAAATTGATTGCTATTGCACAATATTGTGCAATTAGATATTTCTTGCTATTGCGCAATACTTTCAATTGAAGATTTCTTGCTATTGAACTATTCTGTGCAATTGAAAATTTCATGCTATTGCTGAATACTGGGCAATTGAAAATTTCTTGTTATTGCACAATACTTAATATAATAATTTTGAATCCTGATTTGGACCAACTTGAAAACTGGGCCCATAATCAGAAATCTAAGTACATGTTAAGATACAGCATATCAAAGAGGCCCAAGAATTCAATTTTTGTTTAAACCAAACTTACTTTAATTTTGGAACCTTTGGACCTTAATGAAGAACAATTTGAAAACGGGACCAAACATTAAGAATCTACTAACACAGTTAGATTTGGCATATCAAAGAACCCCAAATAATCAATTTTTGAGGAAATCAAACAAAGTTTAATTTTGGACCCCGATCTGGACCAACTTGAAAACTGGGTAAATAATCAAAAATCTAAGTACATTTTTAGATTCAGCATATCAAAGAACCCCAAGGATTCATTTTTTGTTAAAATCAAACTAAGTTTAATTTTGGACCCTTTGGACCTTAATATAGACCAATTTTGAAAACGGGACCAAAAATTGAGAATCTACATACACAGTTGGATTTGACATATCAAAGAACCCCAATTATTCATTTTTTTATGAAATCAAATAAAGTTTATTTTTTTACCCTTTGGGCCCCTTATTCCCAAACTGTTGGGACCAAAACTCCAAAAATCAATCTTGACCTTCCTTTTACAGTCATAAATCTTGTATTTAAATTTCATAGATTTATATTTACTTATACTAAAGTTATGGTGCAAAAACCAAGAAAAATGCTTATTTCGGCCCTTTTTGGCCCCTAATTCTGAAACTGTTGGGATCTCAACTCCCAAAATCAATCCCAACCTTCCTTTTGTGTTCATAAACCTTGTGTTTAAATTTCATTGTTTTCTATTTACTTATACTATCTTATTGTGCAAAAACCAAGAATAATGCTTATTTGGGCCCTTTTTGACAATAACTGCTCATTTAAATACATCATACAATATAAAAATGTAGTAAAAAGAACATCTTATCACTGAATGGTAAAGATTGTTTTAATTTATCAGCTGGTAAAAATGATAATACATTGTATATTGTATAAAACAATGATTAAAGTTGATTCAACTACTATTATATACAAAGAAAGATAACTCCAATTAATTTCTATTTACTTAAACTAAAGTCATTGAACCAAAAACAATGCTTATTTAGGCCCTTTTTTAACCCCTAATTCCTAAACTGTTAGAACCAAAACTCCGAAACTCAATCCCAACCTTCCTATTGTAGTCATAAACCTTGATTCAAAATTTCATAGATTTCTATTTACTTAAACTTAAGTTATTGTGCGATAACCGAGAAAATGCTTATTTGGGCCCTTTTTGGCCCCTTAAGCCGAGAAAAAAAAGATCTGTGTTTCCGGTAACCCGACCGACCCTGTTTATTAGCCCTGACCCTAACTTTTTTATTGGATCTTCCAACCTACCGACCCTATTTTTCAAAATGATGTTACCGGAAACACATATCTTTTTTTTTAGGCCTTATTCCTAAAATGTTGGGATCAAAACTTCCAAAATCAATCCCAACCTTCCTTTTTTGGTCATAAACCTTGTGTTAAAATTTCATAAATTTCTATTCACTTTTACTAAAGTTAGAGTGCAAAAACTAAAATATTCGGACGACAACGACTCCAATATGATAGCAATATACAAATGTACGACGAAAAATTAAAATTTTTGCGGTTGTATAAAAATAAAGCATGTTTTTGTGTATAAATTTTTATAGCATTCTAGAAAATTGTTTCAATTCACTTTATGATTACAAGTGCAAATGTAGAATTAAAAAAAAACCACATGTATGTAGTTTCTGGTAAATTTGAGCATATTCACTGTCCAATACTTTCTTATAACTGCTAAATGGATAATCTCCATTGATCACCAAAACGGGAGATAACTAAAATTTTAAGAATAATTTTGGAAAATCACTGTATGCATGAATAATCCATTTGCCTTTTACTGATTTGATTCTGTTATTACACACTTTTAAAACAATCTACTTCCCTTTGTCAATCGTAGACTGGTTCTATACTGAACAAAATGCAAAGTATGATGAATTGAAAGTGATGTATCAGCTTTTTAACTATTTCTCATGAGAAATAAATTCTGCTGTCAAAAGTATTCAGCTGAACAACAAATTAATGTTATTAAAAGATTTGAAAACTTTAAAGATTATACACAGGTAAATTTGCTCTTTCTGCTAGCTCTCCATTTTAAGTAGAAATTACTGTCCCTCATTAGAGAGATAACCAAAAAGCTAATTACAGGGTCAATTGACAATGAGACTATTGATTCCACATATTTTATGACAATATTAATTTATAATGACATAAGGGGTCATCCATAATTGTCAACCATTTTCCAAAGTGTACAAAATGTACACTTGGGGGGGAGGGGGTTAAAAATCAACATTTTTACTGTACACTTTTTTTTAATCATCAAATAAAAGTCAAATATGTTTCAGTTTATTTTGCAATGTAAATTTCTATATTAAACCAAACTGTAATAGAAAGAATAATTTATACTTGTCTTGAAATATGAAAATGGTTGATGTACACTTTTTGACGGAGGAAGGGGGTTCTGAAAAAGTGTATGTTTTGTACACTTTGGAAAATGGTTGACAATTATGGATGACTCCTAAGTAGGATGTTATAAAGTATTTTGAATACAAACCTATATAGATTTTCCAACTGGTGTATCCTATTTCCATACATTTTTAGCTCTCTGATATCCTGCAAAAAAAAACACCCACTTTTATCTATATATTATACATTGTATAATTCTGATGCCTTGAATCGGCACTAACTTGACTAAAACTGTTCAATTTTTAGATTTCACTAAGACAAATATGAGAAAAAGAGCAAAAAATACTAGATACTCCAAATATGATCTGTAAATGATATAATCTTTTATTATATGACTTTAAATTTTCTGTTTCCTCATTGGCTAAAAGCATAGGAAATTCTTTTTGATAAAACATTATATTCACTGCAGCAAAAACTCACGAGAGGTAAATATAAGATTTGGAACAGCGTCCGTGTACCCAAATATAGATTTTCCAAGGCAATATCTATGACGTAGGTTTACAACGTCCAGTAAATTCCATTTTTTTTACTTTTTCGTCTTGTTTTGCTGTATGTTTTCTCTTCTTCTTGGTTTTGATGTATTAGTTTTTGGTAAACTTTATTGAAATTTCAACTTATGAAACTGCAAAAGCAAATGATATATTTAGTATTCTTATCTAAATAATTATTGCATTAACTTCTTTTCAATTTGTATGTATAAATAACTAAAGAAACAGCATGTCCTCTCCATTGAAGTATTTTCCAACCATTTGACAGGGGGAGGGGGGGGGGGGGTTAATCAAATCCATGAGAGACTAATATATCATACACATCTTACCACATTTTCACTTAGGTTTTCAATTCTTTCAATATAATTGCAGGATAAATCAAGCACTCTCAATTTCTTAAACTGAAAAAAATGAGAATAAGAATAAAATGATGTAAATATTAAGAATCAAATAATATAAAACTTGCTATTATCAATATGAAGTTTCAAGACTATCAACTTTATCAAGAATAAGTACATATTCATTTTTCAACTGACATGTTTGTGGTTCAAACTGATAAGAATATAGGTTGTTTGCTATTCTGTTTCAAGTAATAAGCTTTTTAAACAACTAATACATTGATAGTATATAGATTAAATAAGATTTTCCAATATGGCTTTTTAATCTATATGTAATAAAATTCCTAAGGGTTTCACAGAACCCAGTGTCTCGTCTTCTTTATGAATCTAATAAATATTTTTAAAACATTAACTGCAGACTGTATGTACTATTAAATGAAAGAAAAACTAAGTCCATTTATAAGACTAGTGTGGTATGGAAAAGTTAAACAGAAATCAATTTTTTTACTACATTTCCTTCTGGATACTGGAGTTTAGTATGACGTCCATTATCACTGTACTATTATGCATATTTTAAGGGGCCAGCTGAAGGACACCTACAGGTGCGGGAATTCTCGCTACATTGAAGACCCATTGGTTGCCTTGGGATGTTGTCTGCTCTATGGTCGGGTGGTTGTCGCTTTGACATATTCACCATTTCCTTTCTCAATTTTATTTGATAAAAAAACAAAAAAAAACAAGCTTCTGTCCAATTTTGGTACAAATCCAAAATAGTTTAAGAAAGTTATTAAATTTGTTTTAAAAACTTTAACCACAGAGTGAATGTACATGTATTAAATGTTAACTGGCAGAAAAACTAAGTCCATTTATAAGTAAAATACGGATAAACAGGATTTATTTTTTACAAAATCTACTTCTGGATACTATCTTATGATCATACTAACAAGCTTCTGTCAAGTCTGGTAGAAATCCAGGATATTTTAAGAAAGTTATTAAAATTTCAAAAACTTTAACCACAGAGTGAATATTTGCAGATAGCGACAACACTGACAGAATGTCGGATCACTATATCTTATCTTTATCTCTACAAAAGTTGCAGGAAAAAGAAAAATTAGGTGTTATAGGACAATTTTGTTTATGGTATAACTTGATAAAAACCAGAGGATTCTGATTATCTGGCAAGAATAATAAAACAAGAGGAGCAAACATCTTTAAGAAGGATGGGATTAAATTATATATAAACTTACCAGTGTCAATTTAATGTTATTGCATTGTCTCCCCTCCATATATATGTTTTTAATACATTATACTGAAAAAGATGTAATTATAAGTGTAAAAAGAATGTTAGGCCTTACTCTTTGTAAATTGTTGATCTTTGTCAGGTCAGCAGCATACAGGTTTATCTCATATATCTTCTCTGGATCTCTCTCATGGTTGGCTTCAAGCTACAACATTTCAAATCAGTTGATACTTAAATTGCTTCAATGGTGACAAGCTTAGATACTTTACCTCTTTATAAATATTATAAAGAGTTCAAAACCCAAGTATAATGTTAACTTTTAGAAATTTAATTTAAGTTCAATTATATACAATTTGAGAACAAATAATTCTGAAAAAAAATGCACCGTTTATTATATAAACACTAAATGTATAACTTCTGTGTGCATGTATATTCTGCTCAAAATATACAAAATGTAGCATTCAAATTGAAATTTCCCTTTTGTTGAAGGGCAGATTAGTATGGTAGTAAACTGATCCCAAGAATATATTATCATATAGTGCTTTAAACACATTTGATGGAATCACTTACAATTTCATGCTCAGATATAGTCTTAAACTTATGAGATATTTCATCATCATCATCAAGTTCTTTCGGTGCATCTGTCTGTTGATTGCCTGATGAAGGACGACTGCGTCTTTTAGCAGATCCAGATGAGGGACGTTTACTGCCACTTAATTTTCTGTTTGGGATGTCTACCACATGGTCAAGATCAGTTTCAATTGAATTCAGCGGGGGACGCCTGGCTTTTTGTACTAAACTGGAAGGTGGTAGTCTTTGTGCACTAACTTTTCTGTTTGGAACATTGACAAATTTGATATCATTTTCTTGTAAACCCTGACTGTAAGCAGCATCCTGAGTAATTGGTCCTCTATAACTTAGTCTCTGACTTCTTGAACTGTGAGGACTTGGAGGGCTTATTTTTGTTCTTCCACTATCAGTAATAGGGAGAGTAAAGGAATTGCTGAAAAACATTAAATATTTATACTGTAACTTTAAGAACTTTAATAAAATGTTTTTATTATTTAAGATTGTAAAAATCTAAAAAGTCTAAATTGGGGACTGATGTATCCCAAAATTAAAATAGTACAATAATATAATGTCATGTCTCTAGAACGATTTTCTTTAGTTAGATAACCTTCATCAGGAAAGCTTAAAGCTGAATATTTTAATGCCTTCATTTCTAACCATTTCAAAAATTTATCAATGCAAAATTTTACAAAGATTTGTTATACCAACTTACAATGTAAATCACTTCAAGAGTCATCTTAACATCACGACTTTTAACAACATATATCCATGCTAGAAATCCTCACTAACCCTACTTTTTTTTAGTTTAAAGGGCTCCAAACATGCCAAATACAACCACAGGGCATGTTTTTAAATACAAACTAAATTGTATCCTGCCTCTGTGTAAAAGCAACTGATCTGAGCTCAAAGAATCTTTTCTTTAACTCAGCAGCTGGCTTAGTATCTACTACTGAAGGAAAGCAATACACTAGCTATTTGTACGCCATTGCTGGACACCACAAAGGTTCCCCATAAAATTTTGATGGTACACAACCACAAGTCCAAATGAAAAAATGTGTGTTTCCAATTTGTAATAATTACCCTACCGTCCCTATTTTAAAGATAAACAATAGCCTTAGCCCTATACCTTATAATTAGTGTCCCTCACATAGACTGACTCAATGTAAAAAAAAAAAATAACAAAACATTCCTACCTATCTACGCTATTTGTTTCAAAGATGTAAAGATTCTAAAGACATACAAATCACACATGTATTATTGTTTTTGGCCTAATACATAATATCTGATGCCGAAAAAATTATTGTAGTACCACATCAATAGTTCTAGCGGGACATATTATTGGGTCCATGGACAGATTTCCAAATTGCAAAAAGGTGTACCCCATCGGCATCACACAAAGTGGGTCTCATTGGGGTCTAAGCGTGACACAGGATTGCAGATTTTTTGTAAGCGTGACACGTGAAATTCAAATTATTGTTGTCGTTAAAACAAGAAATGAGGACTTGTGGGACCCGGGAAATGACCAAAAAAATGAGAATTGCTTACTCACAGAGTGTAAGTGGGATACGGGAATCTGACAAAACAGTAAGCTGGATCCGGGATCGGAACCCCCAATGAGACCACACAAAGTACCCTAACAAACAAACAAAAAATGTCTGGCACCTGTTATTTCTTACAGCTTTGGCTTTTTATCTTTACTGAATAGATGTTTCATTGACACAATCATTGGTTTGTTTGTTAATCAAACATATTTTTTGATTCATTATCCACTTTAAATAAACTTTTAAAGATTATTTTAAAATCATGTTCAACTTCATGTGTAGGTTACAATACACCATTAGATTTTATGGGCGCAGCCATTTTTTGAGCATAACATGGTATTCAGAATTAAGAGTATGGCTAATCCTGATTGGTCGATATTTGCGCCCGTAATTTTTTTATTTTTAGAGACTTCCTGCACTCTGCTTTATACAAAAGGCAAAATAAAAATTATTCTGAAGCCCTAAAGGCACTGAGATGACTTTTCAACGCCAGGACAAGACACATATTTTTAAGCGCAAAAATTGCGGTCTCACTAATAAGGGACAACAAGAATTTTAGCGACAACAAGCGTCAACAAAAATTATTTTAGCGACAACAAGCGACAAGAAACTGTTTAGCGACAAGAAAACATATTTTTTTTAATTAAAATTGATTATTGCAATAAATATTAAAAGAATATGCAAAAGAAAATAATTTTAGCGACAAGAGAGTTAAAATTGATAGAAAAAAAAGAAACATTATTTACATATTTATTTTATCATCTATAATGTATAACAGCCAGTATAACGTTTAATTATTGTATTATGATATTACTTTTCCTTGTGTTTTAGAACATATTATTTATCTTATAATTTGGGATTTACTTTATTTAAATTTGGGATTTCGGGATTTCGTGTTTTTAAGCCCAGGATTTCAGAATCAGGACCCCTCCTATCCCCCCTTATCTCTTTCTTCTTCACAAATGTAAATTTCTTCATCTACCAATATACTAATATAAACTTCACAATCTCTTTCTTCCTCACAAATGTTTCATTTCTTCGTCTATCTATATAATAAAACATTTGAATAAGACATATCTGATCGTAAATTTAAAAAAAACAACATTACATTCAAATTTCTTTATATCTAATAAAAAAAAATGTTTTCTTGTCGCTTAATAGTCTTCTTGTCGCTTGTTGTTGCTTTTTTGTAAGGCAAAATAGTGTCCTGGGAAATTGTGTCCACATGGACACTATTTCCTAGAATTTAAGTATTCAATAATGTCCATTGCCATGGATTATTGTCCCCTAAATGGACAGATTATCATAGCAATATCTATGAAAAAGTGTCCACTTGACAATGTTGACTACAGAATGTTAAAAAATAGAGGACATTATTTCATGGTGGACATTATCAAATTCTACTATAATTATAAACAAATTATGTCATCCAAGGGAAGTAATACAATGGTCATCATAATGTTTTATTATGCTAGAATTTTAATAAAATAAGAAAGTTTAATTAGAAATTGATTAATATAAACAAAATAAAAATAGATGGAAATTTACAACTATATAAGTTATAAGAAATATCCTGATAATACAAATCTAAATAAAAGAAGAACTACAAGAAGGAAATGCAAAAAGTTTAAAATTAAATTTGAAGAACTGAATTACGTGTACTATGTATGACAAGAAGGCAAAAGAAAATGTTGAAAAACTAGTGGTACACTGTGACAAGCTAGGTGCTGTTTTATTCTTATGTCATGATGAAAGTGGATGCCATCTTGGTGTTAAGAAGACAGTTAGTTAAATTACTTCTAAATATTACATTCCAAACATTATAGAACATGTAAGTAAATAGTCCAGGAGGACAAAAATGTCCTGTGAAAAAATGTCCAGGTGGACATCTTATCAATGAAGTATAGTATTTAATTATGTCCACTTTCAGGGACACTTTTTCATACCTGAGGACAATTTTTCATAGAAAAATGTGTCCGGGACACATATAAATAAGTTAATAATGTCCCAAGACCGTATTTACTAGGAAATAATGTCCAGTGGACACTTTTTGATTGGGGGACATTATTAAATCCTACACTTGACGCTTGTTGTCGCTAATTAGTGAGATCCCAAAATTGATAGGCATGGGAGATAAGTACAAAATACGCTAAGAAAAGCAACGCGAACCTATATTTTTGGGACCAAAAAATACTGTCCTAATAACTTTTCTTTGATTCTAGCAAGGTTTCGTTAAAAAAATCAACTTTCTAAAGTCTGTATCTCGAAAAAGGCTACCATTGTCGACTATGGGAAAATTAATTGTTTATTTCAATCTGTAACACACCTCGATTTAGGTTTTCTGGGACGAACCGGTGGATTGCCAACAGGTAGAACACCAATCTGCCGACCTACAGAACTTGGTACGGATGTTGTTCCTCTGGATTTCACTTTTCCATCCATTATTATTCATTATTCGCTTAAAAGGACGGGGTTTTGGTAAAAATGTTTACATTGGTTTCTAATGATGGCAGCCATTTTTGGAATTTTGTATTTTAAATTCTTCACCGATACCGGTATGGAAACGTTCAGTTTTCCGTATACTATATATTTAAAAATTATTGACTCATTATTACGTTTATATTTTTTAATCTGATTACTAAACTGTTCTATATTTTAGTCAGTACCAAGTAGACTTTAATTCGGCATTATTTTCAGGATAAAGACATTCTGTTATTGTCTGAAACTCATGCATAAGCCCTCAGGCTGGGGTCTGCAGACTTATTCCATAGACTTCACGTATGATCATGATGTTTGCTCTAATTGTGTCTACCTAAAAAAAAAAAAAATGATAATATCTGTGAAATATAATTGCATGCAGGTTCTACGAAATTAACCGCAGGAGACTATATGATAACGGACACGTGCCGTTTGCGCTTATTTACCTGTAACACGATAGAACATTTGCAATACAAACACTATGGACATTTGCGCTATAAAATTTGATACACCTGAAGTTAATTGACCGGACATTTGCGCTTTTTACCTTTAGTAGTCTACCTGTAATTTTGATGAGTTACGTATATAAATTCAACAGGCGCATTGCATTTGCGCCAATTCTGATACAATATATAATCTTTCATTTGCGCCACAAGGTAATATTTCATTTGCGCCAAAAAAAATACATTTTCAAGAGCCATTTTACACATATATATATATACAACGAACAAGTTTAAATATTCATTTCTGCATCGTGAACAAGATTTTTTTAGAGCCTGGCAATGTATTCACCATGGGTAATTAAGTCATGCCAACGGAAATTGTCTCCATTGGAATTCTGCAAATATCCCCTGGAGCAAATTACATGGATGATTAATATTGACCATTTGGTATATTGCCGTATTCTAAACGACACGTACATGAAGGTCATAAATTAATTTGTTGAATGAATCCAAAGCTATAACTACTAATGGGTGCCGTAGGAGATCGACCTGATTTTTTAGCGACGATTTCTTAGCATGATTAGATATAACACTAAGAGTCACTAAGAGTCACTTAGATTCACTTAGATTCAAAATTATATAGTTTAAGAATTAACATATAAAAAAGAAGATGTGGTATGATTACCAATGAGACAACTATCCACAAAAGACCAAAATGACACAAACATTATCAATTATAGGTCACCGTACGGTCTTCAACAATGAGCAAAGCCCATACCGCATATAGTCAGCTATAAAAGGCCCTGATGTTCATTTTGAAGGCCGTACTGTGGCCCATGGTTGTTTTAATCCACCTCATCATGAACTTTGCATGGTGGATGGTTGTCTCATTGGCAATCATACAACATTATTTTATATATAGAACATATTGTTTTTATTACCACACATATCGGTAATCCAATGTACAGCCGCTGTTGACAAGTCTATTGTCAGAAAAAAACTATTAGTTTATCTCTAGCGTATAGTACTTTCTTTCTGGTTTTATCAATTTGTTAATTTATAACCGAACTGTGTTTTAACATTCTTACGAAATGTTTCTTATTAAAAACGTATAAGTGATATATACTATAGTAGTTCTTTCATTGTGATTATGATGACTGATTTCGGAGGAATATGTTAAATCATGCAATCCGTGAAAACTGTGTTATAAAGTTATTACTATTATTAAAAGTGCATATGGAATAACACTATTTTACGCGTCTGTAATTTTTTCATACTATTTAATTATATTTATCTGTATCATTGGCGCAAATGAAATGCCAATTGGCGCAAAAGCAAAGCCCCGAATTCAACTTGCAGTTGTCGTTGTTAGTTCATTTTTACACTGTTAGTCCATCAGCTGGTAGGGCAAAATTTCAATTCTGTGTTACACCCCAGGATACCGCAATTTTTTGGTATAAATTTAAAGAGTAATATATGATGAATATTTTAAGAGGTGTTAGACTTTTGAAAAAGTGTCCAAAAGGGGTTAAAAGGGGACCTTTTTAAGGGTAAATCAAAAATTTTGTTTTGCACATATTTGCAGAAAAATGTAAAAATAACCAATAATTAAGTACTATTCTTTTTATTAAATGGAATAAATCATATCTTATTAAAACCCAGGCTAATTTACAATTAATTTTTAAATCGTAGAGGACCAAGAAGAAAGGGGGAGGGTAATTTCCAAAATTCATGATCTTGAATGAAAAGAAGCAAAAGTACTAATTTTCTTGATAAGATGGTATATTTTTTATATTGAAACATAGAGCATAATGTAACTACAATGTAAAGGCTGTTGAAAAAAAATGTTTAAAAGTAAGAAACAAAAACATAGAATCAACGACAGACACAAACATATGCAACTAGAAATGCACGATTATAGCACAAATTTATACATCATATTCATGAAATAACTTACATATTAAAACACACAAAACTGTCAGGGTTTCTAGATCTCTCTTTTTAAATTTTTTTCAACCGAATCACTACATTTTAAGGTCACGCAGAAGGTCAATCCATAGAATCATCATCAGTTTGGTCACCTGCATCTACCGAATTATCATTATCATCATTTCCATCATATTCGTCGTCATCGCTAGCAATAACAACGTTTTGATAATCCTTATATCTACAAGCTTTCGAGCATTAACATACAGGTATCTGTTCAGGATAAACCTTGTTGAACACACACCAGCTTTAAATGAACAGCACTTCAGAATTATTAAAGCAATTAACGCTGGTGATTGGTCTAGCCAATTGATACTGATCAAATCGTTCTAAACTATCCAACTATAGTTGTTTAGCAACAGACCAGTGTTGTGTTTAAGAGCAGATTTCCAAAGCTTCGGCTGAAAGTTAGCTTGTTTAATGTGCTTTAACATTGCATCTTTTATTGGGGGCAGTAGATGACAATACATTTGTTTTGGTTGCATTCCAAAACGTTCTGATCTTTATTTTAATTTCATCGATGTTTTTAATTTCGTAGCCATATATAGAATACGAAAACCTCTCGAGTGTTTTGCCAACTCTTCGTCAACCTCTTCAAAGGTTTCACCACGATGGAATAGACCTTCCGAAAACACATAACGTGTCAAAAAGCCGAATACTTTACCAGACAAAACACTTACTGAATCACAACCTGTACTGCTGTGAAATCCTGGCAGTTTTCTACAAATATTCTCACCAATCTAACAATTTTAGAATTGATATGCAACTGGGAAAATAGTAAGCCAATACTTCCACATCAATGTCAGAAAGGTTTTGTTAGATTGGAGTCGTAACTTTCGTCAGCTGCATATTTTTGCATTAAGAAACATTTTGTAATCGGCTTCTTCCTGTTTGATTATAAGATAAAACCATTCTACGCTTTTTCATTTCCAACATTTATTTTGTGACACATACTTCCATGTAATACAAATAAACCAATACATTTAAGTGTAAATCTATAGGATTATTTACTCGTTTCCGAAACAAAGACTTCAACAAGAGCAACTTTGTTTTCCCCAACTAACAAACATTTCTTCCATTCCAAAGAACACGATTGTGATGGTCTAGAACTTATCGTAATGATTTGCCCTGCCAAGGACCTGCTTTTTTATTTTTTTATGGATATTTTGGGATACTAATTAGTGACAAAATCAATGCGGGACCTCTTTTCGAAACTTAAAGGATGGTTTTTAAAATAACAATTGCCAAATAAAAAAGTGCTTGGTATCCTAGTAATGGGTTGAATAACTGCCATGTCATCAAATATCCACATGCTTTCATTGGGAATTACCATTTTTATAAAAGACCATCCAGGACAGATTTTAATTTTCATTACATGTGTACCGTCAAAGTTTGCAAGATACATTGGAAGAGGACTTAATTCAAACTGGAGAGCCTTTTGCGCAACCAACTATCTTGTCTGGGCTATGACAAGCAGGCGACAATTTTGTTATCTGCTCTCAATGTTTTGTTGATCTTAACAGCCATTCACTGCTTGTCTTTTATTTCCTTTTTTTAAAATGTAAGCAATAATAATTTTTTAATTGTTTTGAAGATATCGGTTGACTTTTGTATAAGCCGTTCATTAATGAAAATTTTTGAAGCAAACTTTCCCTTTTCATACGCGTTTAGAAGGTTGCACGTTAATTCCGAAGAAGCAACAGAACCCGAGAACAAGCCATATAACTGCTCAGATGTTTAAAATGGATTTGGTCAGCTTTGCAGTGTCTGAAACAATTTCATAACATCAGTTTTGTCTCGCTTCATTCGAGTTTTTTAAAGTTCTTTTTGTGCGGATGTTTCAGGGTTACCCATTCCTACCAAATCTCGAATTTTAAGGATATTGAAGCTCTTTCCACTGCTAGTGGACGTTTCGTCCCCGAGGGTATCACCAGCCCAGTAGTCAACAATCTGTGTTGACATGGATATATATCAATAACGTGATCATTTATATAAATTTCCTGTTTATAAAACTTTGATTTGTTCGAAAAACTAAGGATGTTCTTATCTCAGACAGAGACTACCTTTGCCGTATTTGGCACAACTTTTTGGAATTTTGGATTCTCAATGCTCTTCAACTTTGGACTTGTTTGGCTTTACAAATATTTTCATATGAGCGTCACTAATTAGTCTTATGTAGACAAAACCCGCGTCTGGCATACCAAATTATAATGTTGGTACCTTTGATAACAATTTCATGTACATTTAACAACCAACGCTTAACAGAATCTTTATTTAAACTGAAAACATCAAAGCCAATTTATTTTGTATCTCTTTGAAACCTAAGAACGTAAAAAGTATGGCCAATTCTCATAACTGACTATTTGACGTTCATTCAAAGCGATGTTTGTCGATTGAATGACTTAATAATCTTATAATACTCCGCTAGCCAAAGTTTACAATCCAGTGTAGAGGACAGGACCGGATCTTAACCTCTCGATAGCGAAGATGATGTCAAACCGAACAAATTGTAAATCAGCAAAAAAGATATAAACAAAAGAAGAATTGATTTTAAAAAAAAAACACTAAAACAGAACTATAAAAATATAGCTATAGAATTTTTTAGTAATATTCTTAAAATTAAATTACGAAAACAGGAAAATTTGTATGAAGAAAATTTAAGGCAACATATATATATATGAAATATACAAATATTTTTTTCATAATCATTCTGAAAGTAAAAAGATATCATTTAAAATGCGATGCTGAAGAAATCAAAAGGGATGCGTGTTCAAGCTAATTGTTCGAAAACTGACAATGCATTTTTTTAGGCAAACCAATTGCAAAGAAAAACCACGAAAAGTCAAATAACAGTACAGCGTGAAAATATAACACAGAAAACTAAAGACTGAACAACACGAATCCCATCCGTCAACAACCGGATGCGAACGTAGGCCTATAAGAAGGGTAAGCATATCCTGCTCCATATGTGGCACGTCATGTTGCTCATGTAAGCACACACTCGATGATAAGTATGATTCGGTTGGTCAAATTCGAGGAAAAGAGGAAAAGAGGACGAGTGCTGAAATATAATTTGTTAGCAGTCTTTAAGGAAGCAGCTTGGCATAGAAATTGACGATTTCGTGTTGATTTTAGAAGACAAACCCATGTTACGTAATATAATACCAGAATCTTGTGCCAAAATATCATTGATGCTTATTGATTGTTAAGCTTGACACGGAAAGTTACACATCTCTGATTTCTTCCCGCAGAATAGTGCTATATAAATGGCCCAGTTCAAGTAAATAGCGGAAACATAGCTGGCCAAGAAGCTATATAAAGGTCTGTTACACAACTATATTTATATCTCTTTATATTTCTATTTTTTGTTATAAAATTGTTTTATTTTACCATGACTACACTATATCCTACAATACTCTTATACATCAGTTAGAATGTTTGTCTGTGCCCTGCTGGTGATATTCTGCTGTGTTTCTGTGATTAAGTCCGAGACATGCTATGGAAAAGACGAAAAGTCGATCATATCTTGCATACGGTCATCGCTGAAGACATTGGAAGACACACTTAATGGTAAGGACAATATTTATGACTCAAGACAATCTAGACACACAGAGAATAAACTTTAAATATAGACATGTATCAACGGTATTCTCTGTACCATATAACCCGAATAATTCAGTCGTTATATTCCGCTGATCTACGAAGGCTACATTAACTCTTCGTGTGGGAGAAAATCGGACACGGAAAGGGCTTGAATTATTCGAGTTATGTACCATACAATAAATCTGTATATATGATATTCATTCATTAGGAAAATCATTTTGTCATTGCATTAAAATTTTCCAAAATTTCATTACAATCCATAGATCAAGTCAGGAATACAGATACAGATAATATGTCAGTTGTTTTCCACTCGTTTCGTTGGTCGATGAAGCTTGATTTTATTACTGCTTTATGGATTTCCCATTTTCGAATTTATCTTAAATTTCGATGATTTTGTTATACTTTTTTATATGCGATTCGGAACGGATAATATCAGAAACCCCAACATTTTGGTAAAGATATGTACCATAGATGAAAACATATGGGTATTACATCTATGGAAGGACCATCTTGTAATCTTAGTTTTAACAGGTCACATGACCTTGGCATCATCTCACGTGGCCATCTGTGTACAACGATTTAGTATAAAGATTACGAGATTAAACTTCATAGGTTCAGTGTTGTTTTTTGTATGGAAATGCATGATTTAATCATGAAATTGTGCCATTGACTTAAAAAGAAAAGCAAAATCGATCACCTTTTTTTCTTCTCTAAAAAAGTCGAATGATTGACCTTAAATAATTATAGTGTTTTGGCTAATTTAAGTATTTTCTTTTAATAACGCCTTTAAAGGTATAATATAAGACAATTGAAACTTTGAACAATAAAAAGGTAAAATACTGCAATTGGCTTTGGAGGTCGGATGACAAGATTTCTGTTAAACTTGAAGATTGGTGAGGGATGCCAAATAAAACCAATGTTCTGAATTATCTCAGAATAAATTACAGAAGCATTATGGGCACCAAATCCAGTTGCTATTTTTGTCTCAATCAACTAATGGCATTATCTACTAACATCAACAATGATTGAATGGATAGTTGAAAATAAAATATATGTCATATAAAGGTTAGACATATGGTTAAAAGATATGATCAGGAAGCCAATTCGTCCAGATTCGTCTCAATATGCCATGTATGCTCTGACCTAGAACTTTGAAGGCAAAATCAATTTCTGCAGTAGTTTGTGGCTGTTAACAGACCAACTATGGTACGGATAATGTTAACTGTTTAAATGTTGTCCAGAAACAGGATTATTGACCTCATGACACCCATAAAGGCAGTCATCCCTACAGCATATAAAAAGTCAAGTATAACGTTGTCACAACTTGTATTAAAAGACAAATCCTTCCAAATGAGCTTGTATGTACGTCCATCAACCGGTCTACTTCTCATATTGCTGACCTGTTACAATTAGTATAACAGTACCTGAGACACAGACCTGATCACCAAAACTTAACTTTGACATTTGAACCATGTAAAAAATATTCAGGTCAGATAAAAACTGTTAGGCAGCATATTCAACTTACAAGTATTCTGTAAACTCCATAAAGTTGACCTTATTATTTAAGAATCTGAAAACAAAAGTGATGACAGGTGCACACACTAAACTGTTTTATCCTGCCTAACTTATCATAATTTAATTTTTGTTGAAATTCTGTTATATGAAAGTTAACCTACTACAATCATCACATATACGTTACCTTATCAATAACAAAAAAAAAGGAATCAAGGCAAGACAAACCATGACAGATAGATATGTTCACTTATAATTATTCCATACATAAAATATAGTGGCCTATCGTTTTTTACAACAAGACCACACACATTTAACATTAACTTATGAACCATGAAAATAAGGTTTGTTTCAACACTGCCAGACATGTTCACCTTACACACCAAATATAGTTGGCCTATTGCTTTAAGTATCTAGAATACAGACTTGACCATAAAAAACTTTACAGTGATCACTGATCCATGAAATGAGGTTGAGGTCAGGTGAATCTTGTCTGATGAAAATACAATTAAGCCTTGCAAGGAATCCAGATACCAAATATATTTATCATATTATTCCTTATTAATAACACTGCATAAAATGCATTGAAATTGCAAGTAACATTCTGCAAATATGTCTAAATTGACAGCGTTTATATAATCAACAAAAATGGCTTATTCTGCTTATACAACGATCCATTCTAAACAGGCAAGTAAAGCTTATAAAACCATTTATTCTAATGCAATATTTGAAGTAACTTCCTATTTCATTTCAAACTATAACTTGTGTCAAATCCATATATGACTGTTGACAATGGTGAAAAAAAACACATGAAATGTTATTAAATAAATTAAGTTTAATATTTAAATTATTCAAATACATAAGAATGATAATAACAATTTGGTATTTATAGATTCTTCACCATCAATTTTCAATGGTCCCAATATCCATTTTACTGTCACTGAGAAGTTTTATTTGCTACACTGAACTTTGTGGAATCTTTAAGAACAAGTTTCATTTTAAATGAATTTGATTCAATATACTTTTATATTTATGGATTACAGCAAATGCATTTATTATTATGAGGTTTTTATTAATACAAATAATGCAATAATGTGAATGGGTGAGTATCACAAAAATAAGTAAGCAATCTCTATATGCTCCTCTTCCCAAATTCACATAATAAATCTTGTATTTTTGTACATTCTTCAAAAATGCAATAAAGAAAGCACTCAATCAATTTTGAATTTACTGTATGTTTGAAATAAATATAATATGTTCTCATTGCCTTTTTTCTAAAGTGATTAGAATAAAAAGCATTCATCTATGGGATGATCATGATAATCACATTAGGGTAATTTCAGGGAAAAAATGTAGACTGATTGTGGCAAACAACACTTTTCTATATCTCACCATCAATATTTTTTATTTTCATTTGTAACAGAATTACCTGTTTATGCTTCCTTACCAACAGAAAAAATATCGAAATATCATGTGATGTCCAACCCCTGGCCACATTTATATATAAGCAGTAATGTTTTTTCCTGAAAGAGCCTTATAAAATAATTTACCCATGACTGTAAGTAGATATATATGTATAATAACCTTCCATTTTTATTTACAATTTAATTGAAAATAAACAATGATGATAAAAAGACAATTATTTTAAGGGTGGTGGAGAATTCTGGTAAATAGTAAAGTATATCTTAATTCTTTTAAATTCATATAAAATCTCTTCTTGTGGTTCAGGATATAATCCATGTGTTGGAATATACAATCCTATATCCATTTACCAATAGAATATACAAGGTAAACTAGGTATGTCATGAGTCATGACAATTGTTATAAAACTTTCATTTTGATAAAACATATCTTATAAAACCACAAACTGCTTAAAATAAATATCACATATTTATAATATATAATCACTTCATTAATTCTGTCATTATTAATATTTCCAGGAAATTTGACCAGTTAGACGAATGACCCCTGAAACGGTAAATTCTGTCCACGATTACACCATCGCTCTTTCATTGTCTTAAATGATGTAGGAACTTTCTCAAAGTCATAGAAACCCAAATTGTCAAGTAACTGATACACCCCAATTTTCACAGCAACCTGAAAAACAGAAAAGAAACATTACACATTGAAAAAATATAAATTACAAGTCTTTGTGAAATAAATATTTGAAATATTTTTAATAAATCTACAATCAAATAAAGAATTTTGTCAAGCAAATAAGTGTAGAAATAGACAGAGCGCTGTTCCTTTGTATTTTTACATGATTCTATGGAGCAGGGACTGATTTGAGTTATGGACAGTACCCAATATCCTTGGTTATTATATTACCTGTAAAGGAATAACCAAATTGAGAACTGACTTAGGAAGCTTAAGAAAGAGAATTCCTGAAAGCACATTTTAAAAAACAGGGTGCATACAATTTTCTTCTGAAATACGGTATCCAACCAACTAAAATAAAAAAATCAACTGTTTAATATGAAGAGTACAATAAAGGTTTTACCTTTTTCATCCATTCACTGAAGGATCTTGACCACTGTATTTTCTTATCATGATGGAGATAAGCGTTGAACATTATTAGATACAAATATCTTTCTAGAGAATCTATACTCTGCTGTTTCAGATGTTGTTTGTCTTCATCATTCTTTGCATTTTTGATCTGTAAAATTTGAATTACAATATTGATAAAAGGAAACAAAAGAAGTTCTTCATAACTTAATATTATCGGATAATTACAATTCTGGTCTTTAACAAAAATATCTGAAATGATAAAATCAGGGTATAAACTTTTGATAGAGGACATAATTATATTTTCATACAGGGTCTAATACTATGAAGGATTATTTCTTTTGGTGCATAATTTTTGCATATTTTTCATGTCTTCATCAAAACTGCAATTAAATTTTGTGACCCTTTAAAATTTCACCAGACAACAAATATTTATATCAATGAAAAGAAAAACTGAAACATTATTTTTACTTTGTGTATACTTCAATATATAAAGGTTATTTTTACTAGGTACATACTGTAAAAACAAATTATTTTAGCAAGTATACTTTTGCGATTAGAAACATAACATGAATATGAAAAACTTGGATCTTTCCTTATTAAATTACACCAAGTTAATTAGAAAATCGTGAAATTAAATAGCTTTAGTTTAGTTTAAACATATTTATTTATAGTGGATTGGGAAACAAGTTTTGCAACTTATATTAATCCCTCTCCACTTTGCGAGAGTTAAAGAGTTAAATAGCTGCAGAGTGGACTAGAAAGGGTCAAACAATACATCAAAGTATTTGCGAAAATCAGTTGTTTTTTAATACTTGAAAGGTTTTTTTTTCAATGTAAATATTTTAAATATATTTACATTGACAAAATATTTATTTTTACACATTTTATTGCAGGAAGAGGGAATCATTTTTGATGTTGAACAGATGAACAGGCCATACTATCTTTCTTTCTATTAGGCACTACAAAAGCAAAGCATAGCATTACTAGAATTATGCTGTTATGTTCTAAATTTGCAGTTAAAATCATAATATGATAAATATGTGGTGCATCCAAATTAGTACATGACCAAATAACATCAGAATTTTAAATATTTATTCTATTTGGTACTACATGTAATAAAGTCCTCATTTATATCAAGATCTGTAAAATTACAAAAACATAAAGCACAATTACATGCTTTTAAGTATAAGGAAAAGTCATATTCATGACTTAAAATTATCCTTCAGTATTGGGAAAGAAATTACTACACACAGGTACCACATGTGGCCAATATTGTTTAAATCAGAAATTGCCTAATTTTTGACAAAAAAAACCCGCAAATTCTTTAATGTCATTAGATTCAGGGAAAAGAGCAATTCAAGTTTTTTGCCTATATTCAAACAAAGCAATACGTTCTGCTAACTCTTACAGAGCACTTGAATTACTCTGTGTTTTTTTTATCAGTCTATTTGAGTGCATGTATTGGTATTCTATATTGTGAATTTTGAACATTTTTTTTTTTTTAGCCTCATCATTTTCAGTTTGTTATTGACTTATGAATTTAAATAGTTGGAAAGTACTGGCTTAAAAATGAATTGCAATAGCTAGTTTAAATGTACTGGTTTTAATAAATTGTAATAGCCAGTTGAAACACTATTAAATAATAAATAATTTACCAGTCTGTATTTACAAGAGCCTAGCAATACTGAAATAGAATCTATTTTTATGGATGCTTTATTTTGTGTCAAGTCCTTTCTTGGCTGTTTTTTTACTATCCCAGTTTTCTAAATTTTATAGTGTATAAACATCACGATTTAAATAAAATTTTGTGTTATTTCTATACTTGTGAACATCATGAAAATAAAAGACTTGTGAAAATAAGTTGGTTAACAGAGTATTTCAGTTCAGAACAGCTAGATAACAGTATAAATTCTAGTTGCCCAAGCCAAATGAGATGGGCTAAAAATGTATACCTTGTTGTAAATCACAAATATAACCTCCCTTATATGGAAATGCATAGGTGACATCGTTTCAAATATTTCATCAAGAATAAAGTCAACCTCTCGTTTTATTTGTTGGCCTTTTGGTAATAGTCTAACCAGTTTTTGTACAATCTGAAAATAAAAGAATTGATGTTTAAAGGGTTACAAAGAAATCCCAAATTCATAATATGCATTCTCTTCAAAAACCCTGGTGATTAAAAAAATTCAGAAATATAATAAATATAGACCAAATCTGGTTAAATAACTCAATTTTTATAGACTTAACTTTATCAATAATAAATGTAACTAAATTTATAAACACTTTTTTTAATTTCTCACTTTCAATTTAATACATGAAGTATAAAATGCATGGTAACCATATTTATATAAACTAGAGGCTCCAAAGAGCCTGTGTCGCTCACCTTGGTCTATGTGAATATTAAACAAAGGACGCATTTGAATTCATGACAAAATTGTGTTTTGGTGATGGTGATGTGTTTGTATATCTTACTTTACTGAACATTATTGCTGCTTACAATCATTCTATCTATATTGAACTTGGCCTAAGAGCTTCAGTGAAAAATGTTAGTGAAAATTGTTAAAAATTGACTATAAAGGGCAATAACTCCTTATGGGGTCAATTGACCATTTAGGTCATGTAGACTTATTTTTAGGTGTTACTTTGCTGTACATTGTTTCCCTTTACAGTTTATCTCTATCTATAATAATATTCAAGATAATAACAAAAAACGGCAAAATTTCCTTAAAATGACTAATTCAGGGGCAGCAACCTAACAGCAGTTTGTCCAATCCATCTGAAAATTTCATGGCAAATAGATCTTGACCTGATTAACAATTTTACTCCCTGTTAGATTTGCTCTAAATGCTTTGGTTTTTGAGTTATAAGCAAAAAACTGCATTTTACCCCCATGTTCTATTTTTAGCCATGGAGGCCATCTTTGTTGGTTGGCCGGGTCACGCCACACAATTTTTAAACTAGATACCCCAATGATGATTGCTGCCAAGTTTGTTTAAATTTGGCCTGGTAGTTTCAGAGGAGAAGATTTTTGTAAAAGATTACCAAGATTTACGAAAAATGGTTAAAAATTGACTATAAAGGACAATAATTCCTAAAGTGGTCAACTGACCATTTCGGTTATGTTGACTTATTTGTAGATTTTACTTTGCTGAACATTATTGCTGTTTACAGTTTATCTCTATCTATAATAATATTCAAGATAATAACAAAAAACAGCAAAATTTTCCTAAAATTACCAATTCAGGGGCAGCAACCCAACATCAGGTTGTCCGATTCATCTGAAAATTTCAGGGCAGTTAGATCTTGACCTGATGAACATTTTTACCCCATGTCAGATTTGCTCTTAATGCTTTGGTTTTTGAGTTATAAGCCAAAAACTGCATTTTACCCCTATGTTCTATTTTTAGCCGTGGCGGCCATCTTGGTTGGTTGGCGGGGTCACTGGACACAATTTTTAAACTAGATACCCCAATGATGATTATGGCCAAGTTTGGATTAATTTGGCCCATCAGTTTCAGAGGAGAAGATTTTTGTAAAAGTTAACGACGACGGACGCAGGACGACGGACGACGACTGACGACGACGGACGCCGGACGCCAAGTGATGAGAAAAGCTCACTTGGCCCTTCGGGCCAGGTGAGCTAAAAAAGAGAAAATTGCTCTCAAACTTTGTAGAGGGAAAAACACTTTACTCTAGCATCTTCTCTCCCTACCATAAAATCTCCTTTTGTATACTGTGCATTCGGACATGAAACTCTTTCTTGTTCACCAATATTAGCTCCTTTTGGAAACCCCTGAAAATGCAAAAAAATCTAATGTTTAATGATATTCCTACCTAAAATAAACATAATATCTAATAACAATAAATGCAGCCTTTATAACATAAAAAGACCAATATTTAACATCCTTTCAAACAGGTCTTATAGAATTTAATCTCAAATGACAAGTCCAGTCCCAGCTAAGAATTTTCAAAGGGGGGGGGGGGGGGGGGCATACAAGCATACTTAACTCTAACAGTTACAATTCAATCAGAATGTTAACTTTAGTAGAGCTTATCTGTTTTCCAGCTGGCTATGGGTTTGAAAATATTGATTAGGTTAAGGTGGTACCCAACACTTTCACTATAATTAATTTGGCTTGTTTAATTTTCATAAAATTTTGACAATGTATTTACTTTGACCCTTTTACAAAAATATAAAAATTTAAAAAATTTTGAACCAACAGATTTGTCAGAAAAATTACACTGGTTATAGGCCCAAGACCACAATTAATGACCCCGCTTTTCGTTGTCCACGAATATAGTTCCTTTTAATTAGAGTGTATTTTTCCTTATTTTTTTTCTTTCCTTTCCTCACTCATTCCTTAAATCTTTTTGGGTGGAAATGAAAGAGAGGTCAAATAAATTTTTGGATGTTGTATTTTAACTGATTTTGATATGGAATGAGTGATTAGGCCAAGTGCAAAAAGGTGATATTTACAGTTTTCGGAACATCTCTTGACTTGTCAATAGGGGTATGGATGTGTATTGGCTAAATTTGTAAAAGTGATTGCTTCAATCTTTCTGAATTTTGGATATATATTTGGACTAGGACCATACATTACACACACAAAAAACTTGACAAAAGTGCATGGTGCAATTTTATTAATGATGCAAAAGGTTATTAAGAACTGATAGAGGAATTAATTGTGGTCTGTGGCCTATATAGCAGTTTGATATACACCAATTTTGATCATTGAGAAGCTCAATATTCCCTTTACAACACAACGTAATCAAAACGTTTAGATGACTTTACACAGTTATCTCTCTATGGTGTTAGGTACCACCTTAAATATTTGTTTTTTGTAATAAGTCTACCGGAAACACTTCACTTTTTCATTTGAAACATCTATCTCATACTACAAAGTATAGAAAGCAGACAAAACAGTTTCTTCCCATGTTATTTACCTGTATATGACACATAATTAAACCAGCTATAGCCATAGCTAGCGTCGTTCTATTTTTGCCTGTCCTGCAGTAAAACAAAAATGCTGTGTTGTTGATAGGTTGGTTCTTTAGACAATGCTCACAGATGACAGATGATATGTCATCAAAGTCCTGTATAATTATACAAAACAGAACAATTAGAATTATGTCATATTTGACAAGGGGAGATAATAGAAATGAAACAATGAACTGTCATTTTTTTTTATATCTATTAGCATCATAAACTCTTTCATTGTGATTTTAAGTTATTATATAATGGTTTTATCACATAATTTCTGCATTTTATAATGAAAGAAGACATTACAATCTTTGAATGAGCAAGTATTCATTATGAATTATCAAACACAAGATACCTATATAGAAACATAATAGATTTACTTGTTTCAGAGTTGTAATTAAAATTTAATATATATATTTCCAAACTAAATACTGTGGATTCATTATTATTTGTTGGATACCAATTTTCATGGTTTTCGTGGGTTCAGGTGAACCATAAAATTAAATGTCCAACGAATAACAAATTTTCTATTGGCTTGTATGCAAACCTAGGCAAAACCATGACAATTAAAATTTTCCTTAATCCACAAAAATTGGTACCCACAAAAATAAATAAATTCAAATTAGACCATTTTCATATTACAGACTTATTGTTAAATGTCTCCTATACTTGACAAAATCAAGAGAAAACAGGAAACTTCCTCCATCCTCCCCCTCCCCAAATTGCAATGTATATACATATTAGATTTTTTTGTTGTTGCTGGTACCAGGATGTCCTACCCAAGAAATACTATAGAACCTGGAGTCAAAAATCTGTAATATGAAAAAAAATCCATTGTACACCAGCTAATCACCTGTTCACATGGTGTCATATCATGGGTGAGAGGGACTCGGTAGTACTGCATATCTAGTGTCTGAAGTTTCTGTTGTAATGCCAGCTCCTGTGGGGTCAATATACTACTGACCTCAATCACCTCTGATGGCTCAGATAACTCATGGTAAACCTGCAATAGGGTAAACATAAAGGTAAATAAAAACACAGGATACATTTTCAGATAATTTTCACAAAAAATAAAACCTTAAAACAAAGTCATATATTATACATTTCTGTAAAATGTATGATAAAACTAATCAGTGAAAATAGCAAATAAGAATCAATTCTGTAAAACTAAATTAATATGAAAGGATCATAATTAACATATAACATTTATGTTAAAAAATTAAGAAAGAAGTAACTTTCTTGAATACTACTACTACAAGTTACCATCCAACATTATATTAACTTGTCAACAGATTACATCAATATATTATCTTTACCTCAACTGATCTATGTGTTTTAATGGCTTTCTTTATTTCTTCCCCTATTTCCTGAAAAAACAAATCATAGAAATAAAAAATAATAATTTTAGATAGAGCTTCACTTTAGGATCATGCTCATAGATCAAATTTATTTATTTGTTCAGTGTATGGTCACTTGTTTTTGTTATTATGTCTTTTGATAGAGTTAAGTCATTTTAAATGATAATTTATATTCTGCCTTTCTGTATTGTGATGTTACACTATTGTTTCAGGTTGGGTGAAGGTTGGTGCCTATTCAAACAATTAAACCTGCTGCATTTGTTTGCACCTGCCCTAGGTCAGGAACCAATTACTCAGTGGTTGTCTTTTTTTATGTGATTCATAAGTGTTTCTCGTTTTTATATAGATTAAACTGTGGGTTTTCCTGTTTGAACGGTTTTACACTAGTCATTTGTTTGAGTCCTTTATAGCTTGTTGTTCGGTGTGAGCCAAGGCTCTGTGTTGAAGACCGTACTTTGACCTATAATGGTTTACTTATTATGACTTGAATAAAGAGTTGTCTCATTTGCACTCATACCACATCTTCTTATATCTTTCAGCTACCTTTGCCATTAATAAAAGTTCTCATTGATGTTTTTTTAAATTTCTTAATATACTCTAACTAAGATTAAACACAAAATCCAGTAAAATACAGGAAAAAGTATCTATGAGAAATAAACAAAATTGTATAACAGATATATGACTAAAGTTTCAAATTAATAAAAAAGATGAAATGAGTTTTAATGCTTTCATTTTAAGATCTTCTACTACTGTAAATTCAGAAGTTATTGATTGTGGGTATTTATTATTGTGATTTTGCCATTTCAGACTAACAAGTGATTTTAATTTTTCGGATATTAATAAAATCCTATTTAGTTCATAAATCATTGGGATTATAACAGTCACATTTTTCGCAATAATAAACACGTCGCAAAAATTCTGAATTTACAGTATTAAAGAAGTTACCTCTAATTCTTGACTATGTAATAATGGATGTGTAATTGGTTCCTCCAGACAACTGGAATCTCTGATGCTGTAGGTATTACCATCTAGTTCTATGGAGCAATCATTTCTCAGGTTAATCAAAACAAGGAAAGTGTGACCTACTTTCCTACTTAAAAGATGGTTTGTTACTTTTGTCACTCCCTATAAAAAATAATACATTTTGGATAAAATTAAAAACTGTCATTTAGTCTGAAGTGAAATGTCATTAACATAGTTTAATCAGAATCATTTTGACTATTATATCTCCTGTCAGAAACTGGCAAAAGCTTAATGGAATACAAAGCCTAAGTTTTGGAATAATTAGTTTTTGCAAGTATGGTACTGTAATCCTTCAGACATGTTATAAATTTTGTTATTTCTTCTCCTTGGTATATTTCAAACCTCCAAATTCTGGTATATTGTCAGTGGTTGTCTTTGACAATCTTTGTTTAATTCACTTTTTATTTTTTAAGGGCCATCTAGAGTTTGACATTTTGTATCAACACCTGTCTATTGTAAAAGGCTGAATGTTAATGTCTATTTGTTGATTGTTATATTTGGTTGCTGTTGCTTTGGTTGAAGTTTACCCTAAATGGGGCACATTTCAAAGACACAACAACCCGACCTTACATGTCTTTTTATTGATAATATATTAATCAATTAAATGATTTATCTCCCTTTTGCATTGGATATACAATGGAAAAACTAGACCTGTCAGGATGATAAAATTGCCTCTGACTGCTGCAGAATTGTTAAATGTACCACATTTTGGCAAATCTGATGACAAGAAAAACCTTAATAATAAATCAATTTTTTACTTTATTTCAAGAATTCAAACTTGAGGCTGCTTAATAAAGATTGTGAAGCAATATCTTACATGTCTGGCTGGTTGTGCCATTCCATAGATGGGAAATCCTTTAATGTTTATCCGTCTGAAGTTAGAAACCATAACATCTGACTGAGTACTTAATACATCTAAACCAATGTATTCATCTGCCACCTAAAATTATATAACAATAACAATCAGTTTCTCAAACTATGAATATTGGTTTCCATGACAAAAAATGAAGCATCTAATAAGTTAACATTTATAGGAAGATGTGGTATGAGTGCCAATTAGCATTTTTCACCGATATTTATAATTAGTTTGTATGCTGTACTGTTACATGACTGTCCCAGGCTAGTGGAGGGTTGGGATCCCTCTTACATGTTCAACCTTGCCAAATTCTGTATCTATGTGCCTGTCCAAGTCAGGAGCCTGTAATTCAGGGGTTGTCGTTTATTGCTTCTTATTTTATATAACAGGAAGTAGGTGTTCCCCAAACATTGTTAGTGTCACAAGGGATCACTGTCAAACTGTTGACCAATTCTAATCCATTCTGTTGGTAGTACATGTACTACAGAAAAGTTCAACAAACATATGCATTCTTGACATTAAAAAATTCAAAGCAACCAACTCATCACTGTTAAGCTATTGACCAAGTACAAAGTCATTCTGTTTTGGAGAAAAGTGTGACAAAACTATGTGTTGTATGAACAGGGATCTCAGGTGCTCAAGAAGGGTTAGCAGATCCTGCTCCACATGTAATGGAAGTAGATACATAAACATAGCCTACTGATATTAAGATGGAAAGGACTTTCAAGGAAGTATGAAACTGTTCCAGCAGACCTTAGCTGATTGGGTTCAAATTTTCAAAAAGCAGAAGTTTTATTATAAACAGAAGGGCCAGGAGAGATCATATAATCAGGGATATTTATTTAGTACTCGGAAAAAACCACCATGCATGTATGAAAACATCAAAACTGAGAAAATAACAGAAGGAAACAAATGCAATTTTAATTGTTCTGCATAAGCAAATTAGGACAGTCTCAATTGACCATACTTACATTTATAAAAGATTTCAATGTAAGTGATAAATTTTGTGACAACTACATCAACGATTTAACTCATGATGACCATATATCGTTTTGATTAGTACCCACTTTACACTTTTTCCTACACAGTTGTACAAACAAAATGATTTGTAAATTGTAATGTTACACAAATAGCATTGTTAGTATATAACATGCCGGTAAATTAGAAAACTGTGAAAATTGACAGTTGAAAAAAATAGCAATTCCTGCAAATTACTAATTTATAATCAAATATCAATAAAAGCAATTCGGTCAAAGTGATAAATTTTGTGACATATCAATTTAAGCATTTTCAACAATACATGAAAATATTTTAAACAAGTTCTGTTATTATTTATAATAGAGTCCAAATATAGTATTATAAGCAGAAAACATGCTGGGAGAAAATGACACGGGAAGACTGACAGCTGCAACAATTTCAGTAATAATTTAACCGATTTTGTGAAATTTATATCAATGGTTTAAAACAGCAATGTCTTGGACAAGTTTGAAAATCTGTTTCAATATAAATAAGAAGTTATTTCCTTTGGAAATATTAATGAAATGGAAAATTAAAGTGTGCTGTAGATCCCTCATTTCTTGTGGGATTGTTATGAAATTTAAATCTTTTGTTTTGCAGCCAAAGATGGTTGAAGTTTTTAGCGACCTTGACTAGATAAACACCCAATAGCATCTGTTATTCTGAGTCAGTGGCAGATCCAGAACTTTTTATAAGGTGGCTCACAAACTAACCTAAGGTAAACCAAAATAGGGCCTTCAACACAGAGCCTTGTCTCACACTGAACAGCAAGATATAAAGGGCCCCATAAATGACAAGTTTAAAACCATTTAAACAGGAAAACCAATATGTCAGCTTTGTGATAAAAATAAGACAGAATAACTTCCAAACAGTTAATTCTAATAAAAGTCCTACCAGATAATGTTGACCAGTAAATAATAAATCAACGGGAACTTGTATATCTGGAGAGCCAACATTTCCACGTATTCTTGTCAATCCTGGTTGTCTTTGCATCCATTGACTAAAACTCAAAGAGAACCACTGTGGAAACTACAATAGAAAGCAAACCGATATCTCATGCATAATTCTATTTCTTTTCGACTGAAAAAAAAACCAATATCTCTGAAATAGCTTAATAGCACTAAAAAGATCAGAAATGCATTTGAAAATCGCAATTAAATATTTTATCATACAATGTTTACATTATATTTTCAAAATTTTAGAAATTATTTCAAATTAAAGAAAATATCTCACTTAAAGCTGTGAATCCTTGTTGTTAGGCTTTTGGATATTCTTTTTGTCAACTTTGGTTTAAAAGCTCATAATTTTTCTTATAATTTTTTTATTTTCAAATATTTTGGCCTCAAGCATCACGGAAGAAACATTTTTTGCTAATATGGGCATTTGATCAGCAAAACTGGTCTAGTTAATATTACTATTAAAATAATAAAACTTGAAGAGCTTTTTACTCTTTGTTTTGTGTAAGTCTATTTGAATACTGATATCTTGACTCAATCAAATGTCTATTCTGGAATAGCATACATTTGCGGCTTTCTTCTTTAGGCAATTATTCATTTACATCACTTTTATACAGTTTATGGATGTGATACTGAAGAACTTATACTGTAAACCAATATTCAATTTTGCGCTTAGCAGAGATTTATTTTTCATAATTTTCTAATTTCTCTGAATTACATTAATATATTTGCAACACTATATTTTTGCGTTATTTTTCTACTTGCCAAAGTCACGAAAATAAGTTTGTCTTCAGTAAGGGCTACTCTATTTAAACTAATGTGGGAGGGTAGGAAGGGAAGTTTAAGTATTGAATGTGGGTCATGGGTCTTTTTTCAGTATTTGTCTATTAGCAGTAGGAAAAATTATCTAAATGGTTCTTGTTTGTAGGGATATTTTTGAAAGTCCCTTCCTACCCTCCCACATACATTTTAATGGAATAGCCCTAAGTATTATATGAAAGACTTACCTGTTCTGTTAGATATGCATTGAAACAAATAAGAAACACATATCTCTCTAACAAATGACAACACCTTGTAAACAATCGGTCTATCAAATCATTGGTCTGAAAGTATAAACACATAACAATTAATAAATTGAAAATGTGTTCATGGGGTACAGATGTTCCCCTGCTTGTTATAAAGGGAGAGAACTGTAAAAATGAAGTATGTGAACAATACTCAAACCTTACTGTGTTTAATGGTTATTAGCATTGTGTATGAGTTTTGGTGGGGTTCATGTTGATTTGTCTTTATTTTTCTATGTTGTGTTTTGTCAGCCTGGTTTTGTGTACTTTTGTTCGTCTTATTCTACTTTAGCCACATGGTGTTGTCAGTTTATTTTTTATCAATGAATTTGAATGTCCTTCTGGTATCTTTTCCTCCTCTTTCACAACATTTGGTTGAGGCAAACTTACGTTGGAGAATGGAAACTAATTCTAGAAAGTACAGACATGGCATTAGGATAATAAAATACTTGGTAGATATGTCAAGCTCTGAATTTCCTTAAATCAAAACAAGTTGTGAGTAGTTTTATGGATGTTTCCGAAAGAATAATCTTGGAAGGGCCAGCACTACACCAATACATACACATTTAGTCCAAATTATTTCTGTAAAGTGAGATCCAAAATAATGTTGAGTTCACACGTAATTCGAATTCGATTCGCATTAACTTATTCGAATTAGTTTAATTCGCATTCAAAACGTTTTACATCCTAACGTCATTCTAAATCGAATTACAATACGGGTCAAAATCCCTTTACTGTCCAAACGACGTTACCTTTTAGTTCGTGTTGCGTATTTCTAATGCGAATTGGATAATTCGAATCAATTTGAATTAAAAAAGAAGAGTGTGTAAATGCGATTAGCTAATTCGATTCGCATGAATTCGAATTAAATGTTCGTGTGAACGAGGCATTACTTAAAATGCATTTAACCCATAAATATCGATTTTCAGATAAACAATGACTTTTGATTTATTTTTTTCTGAAAAAGGAAAGATAGGACACTTGAATTTATAAAAACATTTTTTTCAAAACATAGGTTATAACTTTCTACACAGCAAATTTTGAAATAGATAATAAAACTCATAATACATGTATATATTGGCACATTTAACCCAAAATACAGCATATTGTGTTATAACTCTTCTCTGATCCTGTTTGTCAGTTGAAAGTATAGGAAATATTACACAATTTTATAAAACCAATTCAGTGTGTCATAATTATTCATGTCTAAAGAATATTTCTCAAGGTCCATGACGTCTTCCATTATGATCATGGCAGTTTTTAACGACCTTGACTTGCTATACAGCCCTCGCACGGTTGGTTCTTCCATTACATAAACTTAAGAAAACACATCTGCATTATGGTATTCAATAATTTACTTTAAACCATTAGTTTGCAACATGCAGTGTTAATCAATTATTTGTCAAGGCTTTTTCAGTACACTCTGCTTTCATCCATATATTAGATTACTGCTATGATATAATATTATAAATTAATATATATTGTTATCATGCAAATGGATGGAAATTCAAAGTGCTAATGGAAAAAGAAAATGTTTTTCAGTATAGAACACATATATTGTAAAGATTTAGTAAATCACCTTTTGAGAGCCATTCCTTTCTATTCTTTCCAGCTTCTGTACAAGATCATAGATAAGTATTCTGAGATGACAGTAATCTGAACAGTGGTCAATCAGCTGATCAACCTATAAAGGAATAAGTTATTTGAAAGTACATTAAAGGTTACAGTAATCTACCATATCAGAATTGTAAGCTTTATGGGTGAAATTTAAAAAGGGTACATCACTTCATAAATGCAATTGGTTAAAAATTTACTTCACAATAGATATTCAACCATCTTTAAATTTTGGTGTACACAATGAAATTATCCTAAACAAGAATGTGTCCATAGTACACTCACTTTCATTTTCTTTGTTCAGTGGACCGTGGAAATTAGAAAGATCTTATCATAAGGAACATGTGTACTAAGTTTCAAGATGATTGGACTTCAGCTTCATCAAAAACTACCTTGACCAAAAGCTTTAACCTGAAGCGAGACAGACGGATGGACGAACAGACCAGAAAACATAATGCCCCTCTACTATTGTAGGTAGGGCATACAAATTCTATAAACCACTTTCGAGTTCATCCGTCACTGGAAAAAACTCGTCAATTATACGCGCCTTTATCACCGTCATCTGTGCGTTTAGGGGCGTCATCACTTCCCTACAATGTTGAGCGAGTGGTTGGAAAATTATAATTCTATATTGTACGAATTATTCGGCAAATTGAATTCTGAAAATAGACAATCAATACTGCTGTCATTAGGGAATTGTCAGTAAGTACCTCCAGAGCAACCATTATTTCTAGTTTATCCTGCACAAAGACGATCACTAAGACGCTTGATGAACGTAAATAGTGCAGGGATGCAGGCGAGCCCCTCTATCTGGTAAATGACGTCATAAAGGCGTGCATAATTGACAAGTTTTTGCCGGTGACGGATGAACTCGAAAGTGGTCTATTGGGTAGTACCTTATCACGTGACATAGAATTATTCAGTTAATTTCCATTGAACTGCAAGGAAGGACAAAAAACCCTTAAAATTTATACCAATAACCCTATTTTTCACCAGCGAATAACCTTTGGAGTTTGTAGATTTGCACGCAAGTTATCTCCCATGAAAATGACATCACACACGTAAAGAAACAAAATGGCAGCATTCAAATGTCACATTACACTGAAAGCCAATCGAGAGACGAGGATATAAATCTTTGGACATGAATAGATATGTGAATAGAGTGCCAGCAGCTGATGATATCTCTGATGAACGGTCCTTTTCAGGGCCATCAATATTTTACAAAAAGTTTCTACCTGTGTTGTAAATTCGAGAAATTCTAGAAAAAAATATATTTTCAAACATCAGCCAGTGTTTGTTATGTATAATAAAGTAAGCGTTCAAAAGGCCCTTCCACTGCAAGTTCAGTATAACAAAACAATTGTGGCCCTTAGAATCAATGAATATCCCAAATTGTCAATCCTTAAAAAGTTATTTCACTTCGGGCTGCACCCTCATTGAAATAACCTTGTCTTGTTTTGGATAGTCACCTTTCCAAAGGGCCATAATTGTATATAATCAAAGCTCACATTTTGAAATTTTTCATATGAATTAAATAGGATTTTCTCAATATGGCAATAATCAAAATGGCATTTTAGTTTAAATTGGCAAAATTGCAAAAATAAATGCATGTTGTATTTTCTGCATTTACAGTTTTATGTATTGAATATTGCCATATCATACCTGCCAACTTTTCAAAATGCCCATGGGGATTTTACGTGCAAGATGGCTCTCATAGTCCTACAAAACCTTTAAGGGGCCTACAAATATGTTTTAATGGTGTTTTTGGGCTTCTTTATACTTTAACAAGCCTATTACCATTGTAAAATTAATTGTTTTGTTCAAATTTGGGACACAATTGTTTTTTTAAAATTTCCATTTGGGAGCCTCCATGGGGGAAATCCCCCGCTAATAGTGACAGTTGGCAGGTATGCCATATAGTATGATGGTTGAAGTGGGAAAGTCTAATGCTACATCCCTTGTAGTTCATTCTAGCTGCTGTAATGGAGTATATTTCTCTAGCTCAGTTGTTAGATTGGCAGCATGCTTTAACATTGCTGTTACAATGGTGATATTAGAATGCTTTAACTAAACATTGCTGTTACAATGGTGATATTAGAATGCTTTAACTAAACATTGCTGTTACAATGGTGATATTAGAATGCTTTAACTAAACATTGCTGTTACAATGGTGATTTTAGAATGCTTTAACTAAACATTGCTGTTACAATGGTGATATTAGAATGCTTTAACTAAACATTGCTGTTACAATGGTGATTTTAGAATGCTTTAACTAAACATTGCTGTTACAATGGTGATTTTAGAATGCTTTAACTAAACATTGCTGTTACAATGGTGATTTTAGAATGCTTTAACTAAACATTGCTGTTACAATGGTGATTTTAGAATGCTTTAACTAAACATTGCTGTTACAAAGGTGATTTTAGAAAAGTTATTCATCAACATTATAAACACAAACTAAAACTTTACATTTGCAAATTGTTACTTTTTTCAGAAAATAATATATAGGAGTAAGAAGAAACTTGTGGGGATTAACGTTTTGTGAAAATAAGGATGGGTATGAACTATGAAGAAATCAGCAATCAAACTTTATGGTCTGTTAAAATAAAGAGTGATTTTTAAAACCTCATTTATTTATTTCTTGGAAAACCCAGAATGAAAAACAAAAGCTAACAAATTGAATTTAATTGCTTAATACTTTTTATTTGCCTCCTTGAGTTATTTTGAAAGTCAATGAAGGTCATATTCCAGTGAAACATGTCAGATTCACATTTACTCCTGGTAATGCATTACTATTGATGTGATATCATGTGTAATGTCTTAGATACATAAATAGTTACTCACAAATGACTGGGGTTTGACCAACCTTGATAAATCCATTCCATTATATCAAATTTATAAAAATACTGATGCTTCATTGCCATTCTATATAATGGTACAAATAAATCACCTCTCAGTAAAACATAAAAACTTTTAATTACAATTCTAAAACGTGAAGGCCATAAACATATAATATTTCAATGAATTTATGTGTATTGCTGTTTTTGTATACAAATTCAAGTTTTAAATAACACAATTTACAATTTTTGTGTCTTTAATCAAGAAAACCACAATAGTATTTAACAGAAATAAACCCATATCATTTATATAGAGATATCAAATATCAATTATTTCTAAGAAGATAGATCCTTATCTAAATCTAAATACTTTGCCATTCTTCAATTATGTTTACTGTGAGTTCATTTGTTTTCGTGGGTACCATGTAGGTTCAATTTTAATGGATTGTGGAAAACATCCATTTACGTAGATATTTGATTTCAAGGTTTTGCCAAAGTCTAAATATCTATAGAAAATTTGTAATTTGTTGGACATTAGAATTCTTCTTTCTCAGGCTACCACAAAATCCATAAAAATTGGTATCCAATGACTAATAATAAACCTACAGTATGAATATAAGGAGATGTGTGGCAGACATCTATAAGACAGAAAACCAACAACAAACAAGAATAATGTGTCCATAGGATTCAATATGCCACTTATACTATCCCAATTCAATGGACTATGAACCACCTGAAACATGGTTAAGACCATAATTGTCATTTTTATGTAGGTTTTGCCAAAATTAAGTATCATACAAAGATATTAAATGCCCCTAAAAATTTTGTTTATCCTCATTAATCAATTTGTGTAAAACCTCTAGGAACAAAATATCCGTGTTTTGGGAAAAGCATTGACTTGTATCTACATATAAATACTACAAATAGCTCTCAGAACGACTTAATGTTGGTAGCTTTACATAAAATGTTAAAATGTGAAGCCCTGAAGAGTATATAAGACAAAGTAAATCAAAATAATACTGTTATTTGACAGGATGATGTCTTGAGAACATCATAAGAATACATAGGCTTTCATTTATTCAAATTTAAAATTGAAGGTTTGAAGGAGTAAACAAAGAGGCCTAATTCTTAATCTCCTGCTTAACCACTTACTACTGTAAAAGCAGAAACTTTCATGGAGGATTTAAATTCGTTTATTTCGTGGAAAGAACCTATCCAAGAAATTAAAACCACCATGAAATTTTAACCAACATATAAAATTGCTTCCATTTATCAAAAACCACCAAATTATATCCCAATGAAATCATATATATAGATACAAAACCACGAAATTTTAACCCCATGAAAATAAATGTTTCTACAGTATGTGAAAGTGAAACCTGTCTAAAGCCCAATTATTGTTCAGGTTATCAGGTGATTGGTTTAGACATGTTATTAAAGAAGGTTTATTGTGCACCATGATGAAAGTTTATATATGTAGATTTCAAGTTTTTTTAAGGTTGGATTCAAGAAAGATCAGATTGGTATCAATAAAACATAGAATCCCTTTTATACAGGTTCGCTCACCCTTGTTTCAAACCAATGTTTTAGAGATACTATTGTTAATAATAACAAGAGTGCACACGCTGAAATGTCTCGCCTTCTGTACTAATCATTGATATTATGTTGATAGTCCTAAGTATAAAGCTTTATTGCAACTGCCACATAAACTTAACATTAATCAAGATAACTAAACAAAGACCAATGAACCTTGAAAATGAGGTCAAGGTCAGATGAACCATGCCAGGCAGACATGCACAGCTAACAATGCTTCTATACAACATATATAGTTGACCTATTACTAATAGTTGAAGAAAAATAGACCAAAACACAAAAACTTAACACTGTGCAATGAACCGTGAAAATGAGGTCACGGTCAAATAAAACCTGCGCGACTGACATAAAGATCATAAAATATTTCCATACACCAAATATAGTTGACCTATGACATATAGTATAAGATAAAAAGACCAAAACTCAAAAACTTAACTTTGACCACTGAACCATGAAAATGAGGTCAAGGTCACGTGAGATCTGCCCGCTAGACATGTACACCTTACAATCATTCCATACAACAAATATAGTAGACCTGTTGCATTTAGTATGAGAAAAACACACCAAAACACAAAAACTTAACTATACCCACTGAACCATGAAAATGAGGTCAAGGTCAGATGACACCTGTCAGTTGGACATGTACACCTCACAGTCCTTCCATACACTGAATATACAAGCCCTATTGCTTATAGTATCTGAGATATGGACTTGACCACCAAAACTTAACCTTGCTCACTGATCCATGAAATGAGGTCAAGATCAAGTGAAAACTGTCTGACAGACATGAGGACCTTGCAAGGTACGCACATATCAAATATAGTTATACTATTATAATAAGAGAGAATTCAACATTACAAAAAATCTGAACTTTTTTTTCAAGTGGTCACTGAACCATGAAAATGAGGTCAAGGACATTGGACATGTGACTGACGGAAACTTCGTAACATGAAGCATTTATATACAAAGTATGAAGCATCCAAGTCTTCCACCTTCTAAAATATAAAGCTTTATAAAGCCACCGCCGGATCACTATCCCTATGTCGAGCTTTCTGCAACAAAAGCTGCAGGCTCTACAAAAAATTTTCTTACCTGGTTTTTGATATGGACACCATTAGGAATTATTCTGACAAGTTTTCGGACCGAGTAGTAGTCCCCTTTTTGTAAGCTGTTATATTTCTTTGATGATTGATGTTGAGATCTACTGTAGAAAGAATAAGTCTGTGATGTAACAGATTTCTTAACAGATTAACATTAAAGCAATGTGATGGATATTAATTGAGTCACATATAAATGCATGTGTGCAATACTGTGACAGTACTTTTATTCGTGGGGTACCAATTTTCGTGGTTTTCGTGGATGACTTTATCCACGAATTTAAGTGTCCAACGAAATAAAACAACCATTGTCCAAATCAAGACATGGACAGATCCCCATCGGAAGGTTTGGATACTGATCATATGATCTAGAGAATATATTGAATAACGCCAAATCTGAGAATACTTTAATGGCAGTCACAGAACTATATACTACAACCGCATGCAAGATCATACCTATTTAATCTTTAATAACCTAAACTTTTGATCAATTCTCATAAAAAATATTTTGATCGATAAAAGTAAGATTTCCGGTATTGATATGCTAGTATGATAAAGTGTTCACTTTATATCCTCATTGTTCTCGTACATATGGGAAATAATAATTTCATGCTGGGCTTGATTTTGATAAGTTCAATTTACGTTTATGGCATTTGTTTATTTTTACTGTTTTCTTTAGGTGACATGTTTATGGCCTCATTAACACCTTTGATGGTATTTAATTCATTGATCACTGGGTTAATAAGTGTTATCACTACGATTTACATGGTCAATGTTTTCTTTGCAATTATTCAATCGAGACTATTTGTAACCTTCTTTTCTATAATTTTTCTTTTTTTTTTCAAGAAAACTAAAATCCACGAATTTAAAACCCCACGAACATGTAAATATTGCTCAAACCACGAAAATTGATACCCACGAATTAAAGTACTTTCACAGTACTTTAATACCATCACTCAAGGTGCTTTTATAACTAATTTAATCATAAAACTTGAAGCTGAATAATAAAATTAAAGAACCTTTATTGGTGGAGGAAGTAGGAAATTTTCCAGTGAGAATAAAGAAACCTTTTGACAGGAAAACTAGCAATCCTTGTCAATTAAGATCCAAGTCAATACACCATGGGATTTAGGAGTTTCAAACAGATAATCCAAGAATTGACAGAGTAATGATAACTATAAATGAGTAACTGAGATAACTTTTCCACCTAGGAATATTCTTCTATTGTAAAGATGTCAAACATTTTTCACTTTCAATTCTTGCAATTTGTTTGATAATAAAATTTAAGGAGAATCAGTCTCTCTGTTCAGAGATTAAGCCAGAATTGTAAAAACAAGAATGTGTCAATAGAACATGGATACTATTCCCTGCACGATCAGTGGACAAAACTCTAATCTAGCATTAAAACTAGAAAGATCTTATCATAGGGAACATGTGTACTCAGCTTCAAGTTGATTAAACTTCAATTTCATCTTCATTAAAAACTACCTTGACAAAACACTTTAATCTCAAGAGAGATCGACATATGAATGAACAGACACACAGACCGAAAAACATAATGCCCCTAAGTGGATCATAAAAACATAGTAATTACAAGCAATGAAAAACAACAAACTGTTTTTACCAATTCATTTAAAACATTATTTTAAGTTCATTTTACATAAAGGTATTTACATTCATGCTACTCCTGAAACTTAATTGTTCTACTCACTTTAAATCCTGAGGAAAGCCGTATTTTTGTGCAAGCACAAGACATCCCATAATAGATCCAACTGTAGCCCTGTCCTGACCAGAATTACAGGTAAACAGCAGACCTGGATTACATGATTTGGATTTCTCAAAAAACTTTGGACATTCCTGGAATGAGAAGTAAAGGATAACATGTTATTTCATATTGTCTAAAAATCAGTTTTATACAGCGTCGAAAAAGTTGAGTATCACCAAATTTAGAATTTACAAATTATCTTTATTTTCATTCCGTATTTTAATAAAAATTATGAACTTTTTTAGAATTCCAAAAGCACTATATCTTTTTTTTATATATATATATATATATATATACATGCAAAGAAATGTTAAATAAAAAAAAAAAAAAATGTACAACAAAATATCATTATACTGTTTCCTAAAACTACTGACTTATCATTGAGCCTGTTAAAGCTGACTATGCAGTAAAGGTTTTTGCTCATTGTTGAAGTCCATATGGTGATCTATAGTTGTTAACTTCTATGTCATTTAGTCTCTGATGGAAAGTTGTCTCATTGGCAATCATACAAAATCTTCTTATTTTTATATATGTAAAAAATCTTTACTCAAAACTTTTTTCAGCCACTATGTGATAATTTGAGCTAGACATCTTGTAAATACACCTGTCTATTTCTAAATTCTAGATATCTTTTATGTTTCTGTATTGTTGTGTTGCTGCCTCATTGACATGTATTCTATCATTATTAGAATCACTTCCAACTATTGATGTCAAGAGATTTATTAAGGCTAAAAGAATAAATAGGGTAAATTTTCCCTTTCAACATGCATTTTCAAGTACCCCTAAAGATATTACTATTTAAAAAGTGATATTCCAGAGAAAAAGATTTTTATGTCTATTATCTAGTTCAGGTTTTTCAATGGAATATTGACATAGAGAATATTAATCAATTGGTTCATTTAGACTGAATGCTTTCAGGAAAATAAATTGAAGTAGTTTTTCTAAGAGATTATGGTTAAACTACTATGACATCCTGGTTTCTGAAGTACCCATTTTCCATTTAGTAATGGTATAATTTTTAAAATGATTTATAGGAAAAAACAAGTAAAAATATGGGCCAAATAATGTTCTCTTTATTTGACAATATTCTCCCTGAAACTTCAAACTGTTTTAATGACCTATCAATAACATAAAGATCAGATCTAAGGAGAACTACGGTCTGTTTTCGTTCATATAAAGTAGATAAATGAAATATCGGTGCTAATTATTAATTATGCTTCTTTCATGTACAGCAAACCTAATAAATAAATAAACCTTATAAAAACTGTTAGTTTCTGATTAAATAAAAAAAAAACAAGCAGAAAAAGGTCATTGGCAGTTGTTTCCTGTTAAAATTGGTTACAATTGTAAACGCAGCTGTTTTTCACCCACACACAAAACATGTCATAATATATCCTGCTGAAACAAAAGATGAAGACGAATCAATTAACCTATACTTAACATGACGCATGTTTTTCATGCGTAAGGGATAAATTTGGTAAAATGATAACATTTGTTTTCCTTATTTTAAATGCTCTCGTTGTTTTCATGCTCTTTCATGTTTTAATCAAATTACCCTTTATATAGAGGTGTAACAACACTGATTCTAGCCATGTTTCTGAGCACCTAGTTGGTCCTATTTGACATCTTTTATTCAGGATCCTGGGTTTGTGTTTGTCTCATGATTTTCCTGATTTTTTGACTGACACTTAATTATTTTTTGACATGACAAACATTGACAAAATTAAATAAAACTTTGTAAGTTAATACAAGGGGTTGAAAGTTTTACGACCAAAAAGGGAGGGCATTGTTTTCAAACTCTGACATATTTATCTATTTAAGTAGTTAAAGTGAGCATGAAAAGTTATGGCATAGGTTACAAGTAAAGAGACAGTGGAATGGGTTGCAAATAATTAAACAAGAGGCTCTCAAGAGCATGAGTTGCTCACCTTAATTTTTTTGGTTAAATCTCTCATCAATGATTATTTTGGCTTTTCAATTTGTTTAAATGTTTTTTGAATCGTCCTATTTTCTTCAAAAGCAAAAAAAAAAAAAAAAAATCTCCTATGTTCTATTTTAGCCATAGGAGCTATGTTTCTTGACATACAAGTAAATAAAATATAAAATTTATACTAGATACTCTGAAACTCATTTAGCCTAAGTTTGGCTGAAATTGATACAACAGTTTCAAAGGAGAAGATTTTTTAAAGTAAGTCAACATGATGAACAAATTGTGAAAAAAGTCTTTAAAGGGCAATAACTCCTAAAGGGGTCAATTGACAATTTTGGTATAATTGACTTATTTGTAGATCTTACTTTGCTTAACATTTTTGCTATTAACAGTTTATCTGTATCTATAATAATATTCAAGATAATAACCAAAACTGCAAAATTTCTTTAAAATCATCAATTCAGGGGCAATTCACCTGAAAAACCAGCTACCCAATTCGGCTGAAAATTTCAGGACAGGTTGCCTTGACCTAATAAATTAAAATAAACCTTTAACTTCTTGTCTTATTTGCTCTAAATGGTTTTTGAGATATAAGCCAAAAACTGCATTTTATCCTGTGTTCCTTCGGGGCCAGGTGAGCTAAAAAGGGAATATAGGTTCAAAACTATATGCATTTATTTAAAAATAGGTCTGTCTAAAATATACCTCATACAGTGATAGTAAAAAACTGGTTACTGCTGTGCCCAATGTTACATGCAAGCCTAGACAAACAGATAAGAAGTTAAAAAACTCTTCATTTCATACCTTATGCTCATTATGTAGGTTAGGGATATGAAGGCATGCCATCAAGCAAAAGTGTGTTTTTTTTTTTATAGATTAATGTTAAATAAATAATTTGATTTTGAATGGTTATTTCAATCAAGGTTTCCCAGGGTTGACCTTATGCTTACCATATCTCATCACTAAAATACAATAATATAATATGAAAGTTCAATGGAAAATAACGTCAATGATTTAAGGTGATTATAGAATCATTTGTGTTCCCATGGAATTGGAATAGAAAGAATTTGTCACTGATTCTAAAATTATCACAGACTATTTCATATTTATGACCAATGGACATGTACATCTACCGTTAATGGACCTCTGGTAATGTTTTTAACTAAATTTGGCATCACCACGTAAATCTCTATGGTAAACTTAACTAGAGATTGAAAAGGAAAATGTTCTTTTACAGATAGCTTAACGACCATAACTTTATAACTTGTCCCATTAGTAGGACACACTTATATGGTGAAAAGACATAAAAATAAATAATAAGTTAAACAAAAAGACCATATAGATCCTTTATGATGAAAGGATGAATAAAAATTACGAAAAATCATGGAAAATCAACTTATTATACAGCTCAAACCCCTTTCATAAGTGACATTTCCAACCAGTTCTTAAGAGTTCTTTAAATAAATATTCAAGGCAAATGAACTTATATTTGCAATGACTTTAAATAAGATTTCAAATATCGTTATATCAATCAGCAACTGTTTTTTTGCCTGGCATATAAAGCTGGCTCAGGGTTAATTTTTTTTAGGTTAAACATGATGACAGCGACATTGGAATCTAGAAATACCAGACAGGTTATAGCAATGATTGAAGGTTGTTCTGTAAAAATACATCATTAACTTTTGTCTGATGACTGGAATTGCTATTTCATAGGATTAGACATATTTTTCAAAATTTCAATAGGAATAAATCAAGTTATATGAAATGACAAAATATTTGATGAAAATAACTATGTGGTAATTTTTCCATTAAATTTTGTTGACCAAATACTCTAAATCGAATTCCAAGCTCCCAGCCAGACGATTGTTCTGAAAAAAGTAAAGTAAAATGGCTATTTCTATTACATTAATTTAATTTCTAGGAAATTATCCTGTAAAGAGACAACTCATTTATTCCTTTTTCTGTGTGTAATGAGTTATTTGAAATTTTCAAGAAGAAAGAACTGACATTTGGTGTGCTTTCTTTATACATGATTTCACCTACCCTTTTTCATTTTGGATATTTGTGGTTCTAATCTTCAAAGTGCAAATGAACTTCTTATAATTTATCATTGGTGCATTCTACACAAACCATAGGAGTTTCCTTAACATCCTTAATGACCTAGTGAAGCCAAAGTACTGCACATAAAATCTTAGATGGAATTTGATACAAAAACATTGCACTGGTTATATAAATACCGGGTAACTAATACCTGAGGGTGTTTAATTACTGTTATAGTGCAGATCATTACAAAGAAAAACTTTGTCAATTGAGTCAAAGCTCTATGAAACTTCATTTGTGTGCTAGTTTAATAATTATACTAATGTTTTGTTATCATAATCTTAAATTACAATTTTTTTATTTATCAGATTTTGGTTAACATCATGTGTGTAACATTTATGCAATGGTTACCTGCCACATTTATCAATCTGAATATCTTTAATATTATCGACTTTTTCTTTTGAAAGTTTTTATTGTGCTAAACAAGTGGGTAGCGTTAAAATTGCTACTTGCTGAATCAATGTGTATGTATATGAAGCTTTATTTTTGTGAAGCCAAGGTAGTTGTGTGGTCTAGCGCACCAGATACAGTGCAGGCGATTTGGTGTCACGATATCTCAGTAGCCTGGGTTGGAATCCTGACGAGGGAAGAACAAAAATTTGCGAAAGCAAAAAAACAGATCTAACATTGTTGGGTTGATGTTTAGACATATTGTATATATATATATATATAAATGGGAGGGAGAAAGAGCTAATTCTTCCTCAAAGGAAAAACATTCTCAACCTAGACTGAATATATCTTGCATAACAACAAAATTACAACAGTAACAGCTACCAGGGAATATCACTAATCATTACCTTAAATACATTTAAAAAGTCATCAATATCTTCATCTGTCGGAGAAGCTTCTAAGGGAAAACATAATCTTTTAAACCTGAAATTAATTTGTCTTAATATTAGATACACTAAGACAATATGGTCCTCTAAAGAACAACTTTGATATAAATGCATTGAATTTATGTATTTTGAAAATCATACTATAAACTTTCTGTCACATGATTATCTGTCTGTAAAGGAAGTCAGCTCCTGTCAAGATACTAAAACTCAAAAAAGACTTCACAAAATAATGCCATTCTAATCTGACTGTTTACTGAAATGCTTTTGTTTTGGTTGTCAAATATTACATCTTTCTTTAAAGTTGTAAAATATAAAACTTTCAAATTTCAATGATATGAAACATATGAAGTTTCAGATAGGAAAATAATTATTTCAATGACTGTATTTTAACTTTAATCACATTGATTTGTCCCTAAGAAAAATATTCTTAAATTCTTAATTTAAAAAAAAAACAGAATTGTGAAATTATTTTCTAAATATAACTTGTATGGTGTACATCTAAACTTGTTTGTTAGGATCTAAAAGAAACAATTTTTATACTAGGAATTCATTTCAGTAGTAATTTTGGTGTCGTGACCAGGATAAACTCGAATTCAAACTCAAACAAGGCCAAGGAACTTATAATGTAAATGGCAATAACTATAACTTTCATCTTTTCTGTATGGAAGTAATGGTATTTCTTTGTCAGAGCAAATAGTACAAATGGCTTTTTAAGGGAAGGTAAAATCAGATGAGTAAATTATCAGTTTATTTAGGTTAAGGTAATTAAATACCTACCTGACACTGTGTGAGCACAACATATGTCTAGAATACACTTCCTCTGAAACTAGTAAATTATCCTCATACTGAACTGTTAGCTCTCGAAGCTCTTTCTGTGGATTTTCTATATCACCATAGAAATAAAACTTGTTTTTGTCATTCAAGATGGCTAGATCTATCACCTGAAACAATAATATACTGTTAAAACACTGCTTTATTAGGTAAAGTATTTCTAAATTTGTTCTATTTAAATGAAGATAGTACTATGTCATAAACTGTATCAATGTTCAAAAGAAAGCATACTGTGGATTCATTTAATTTGGTGGATATCAATTTTCATGGATTGCTGAAAATTTGAATATTCGTGGATATTTGATTTCGTTTATCAATCACTGTATACAAAGCCTATTCAAAATATGCTATATGTTTGACATTTGAATTCGTGGTTCACCAGTACCCACGAAAACCATGTAAATTGGTATCCAACAAATATTAATGGATCCAGAGTATACTTGTGTTCACACTCTACATGATTTTAAAGGAACTTATGTGCAATAAAAATACTTATATTGGAACCAATTCTTTGTTAAGTTGTTTTTGCACCAAAATGCTGAAATTTATGTCTTATTGGGACAAATAAATTTCACCAGATATGTGTTAAAACTTCTTAGATTAAAAAAGAAGCCTACTGTATGTCTTTTTTTTTCAAACAATTCTGTAAGTGTTAATATGGTTATAACAAATGCAGTACATTATAATAACCACTACTGTATAACCAGTCAGAGTACAATGATATGTAGTAATTACTCTATCATACATTAAACGAATGATGGTTGCTGTTAATTCACCTTCTTTACTAAGAAATCGTGAAAGAAGGAAAATCATCTCAAGGTTACTTGTGAGAAATTGATAAAACATGTTTTTTTCCTTCTTGATCAAATATTCGCTACACTTAGACGCTGTCACAACAAAGATGGAACATGCTGATATGCAAATCAATCCATCTTATAACAATTGTCTAATGGGTTTTGTGTTCACTTAAACAATACAGCCAGCACTTTGATCAAAATCTATTAGCTAACTTGAAAAGAACTTTTCAAGGCTGTTTACTAATTTTCAAGTATTTTCAAATATTTCGACCTTAATATTCCAACTTTATAAGGACTAAATACAGAACAAATAATATGTGATTACAATACAGTATTAACAATATCTTATGAACTGTGTTTTTTTCCATTAGATTCGGTAATTAAAAGCTTTTAATTGAATAATAATAAAGCAAGTTTGACAATTTGCATTCTGTTTTTCTTAAACAGCCTTATTGGTGGGCTCTAAGCAGCTGTAAAAGACAATTTTGACTAAGGGCTTCATCTAATTATCATCTGGAACCGATTTTTCAATGGATTTTTTTTTCCTTTCTAATATTAGAGACTTTGAACTTTAACCTATTGACCCTTAAACCAATAGGCATCTTATTTCTGCATAATTATTATTCCAATCAGGCAAGGGAAACAGTTTCCATACAGAAAACTATTTTTCATAAAATAATATTTTAAGTAACAGTTAATGACCTTGCACTTTTACCTATTGACCTAAAGTTGACATACCTTTTTCATCTTCCTGTGGTGTATATGTTAAATTCTGATCAATCAAGGGAAAACCATTCAGAAACCGTTGGTTTTGGACACAAGGTCATGATGACTATATGTTCCCAATTTTTTTGGGAGAAATATAAAAGTGTTCTAGTATAGTCCATTCATCTCATTGAATTAATGATCTGTAATGGTTAAAATTTTAGCCATTTCAAAAATTTGAAGCAAGACCTTTCTGTTTGATTATACATTCCTTTGATTCTAGACCTCCATTTTTCAGAATATATACCTACTTCTTTTCTAACTCTGGCCTCTGCTTCATCTGCCTCCTGTGGACTTCTTCCGAGTAGGACAAGGCTTTCTAAGTTATCTCTGTCTCTAATGGTATATGGTAGCATGTCTGAGCCAGAGTCAACAAATAATACAGGTTCTTCTCTCAGATTGAATAACAGAATGTCCTAAGATGGAAATATAAAAATCAATTTAACCATCAAATACATCATTAGGAACTAAATGACCCCCTTTTCCCCTGAATGTGACCTGCCAAATTGGACTTATTATTAGGTTTGTACTTATATAAGCAACATGACAGGTGTCACATGTGGTGCAGGATCTGCTTACCATTCTGCCTAACTTGAGACCATCCCCAGTTTTTAGTGGGGTTTATGTTACCATTGTTTTGTCTGTCAGCGTATGGTGACCTATAGTTCAAAATTTCTGTCTTGTGAAAAGTTGTCTCATTGGCAATCATACCACTTCTTATTTTTATACTGCAACTAGTTGTGTTTATTTCCTAAATATAGTAACATAGCTATATTTTGTATAATGTCATTTTCATCATGGAACTCTTTCTCTGCGATCAGGGGAACACTGAAGGGATGAAAATAAGTTTGAAATTTGTGTTACGATTTAAAAAGCTATCAATGTATAGCCGGTAATTTAACTTGCAGTATAAAAACAATATTAGATCAATGTCATAAAAATATGAACTTTTTTGTACTTTTTTTATGCAAAACTAGAGAAGGGCTGGGTAGAACCTCACCCTTCCCAAGTTTCTCACTCTAGTAAAAAAAGTTTAAATTTTCCTGACACTGACCTAATATTGTATATATCGGTTTGCTGTGGATGTTTAAATATCAGAAACAATGGTTTGATACTGCAGAATCTATAATTATACACAAGCAATCTTTCACGTAATTCCTTTTGTAATCTTACCGAAAACAAAACCTCCAAATAACTGTTGTATTTGTAACTGTATACATAAGGCAATTAGTTACAGGTATGGTATTATAGGACGACAAAAGCCTGCTTTACTGGTATTACTGAAGTTTGTATTCACATTTTATTTGTATTTTAGCCAGATCAGACGATTTTGTCATTAATACTGATGTTTGGATCGGTTAACCAGTGCATTTTGCATTTCAAATGGTAACAAATTTTGTATTATAGAGAACACTACATTGAAGTAGAAGACATTTTTCCCTAAAATGTTTGTGCAAGTAAGTAGTAATCCTGATGGTAGCTTGACAGTCCAGTTTACTTAGGTTTTACTTTTATAACACATTGGCAAGATAGGCAAACGAGGAGGTATTTTGTATAAGTAAAGCTGCTTTAACTCCATTAAAATTTGTGTTTATACCAAATTAGGCTACAGGTATCTTGATATACTGAATAATATTTAGTAAACTACTGGTTTTAATTTAATTTGTAGACTAATATTATAAAATATTGTTTTCAAAGTAAACTACTGAACTTACAGTGAAACCTTCATTAGACAAGCTATCCAATATAGTTGACAGACCTCGTTCTGTTGGTTGACCACATGCCCATACAGGCAAATTAGGGCATGCTTTTCTGAAGTTTGGAGCCCTGTAAAACTCATATTTTCTGTCTGTTTTCTGTGGGATATCTTTCACCAGGAAATATTTACCCTGAAATGAAAACAAAACATTCAGAATTTGAAAGCTTGCATGAACAATAAGTAAAAGTGAATACTTGGAAACAGCTGAAAAATGTTCAAAAGACAACAACCTTACAATATAAATCAACCAAAATGGACATCTGACATGTACACTGATTGATAATTTAGTCTTATAGATGCATGATTTTTTTATTAGTTGTTAGTGGATTTGAATTAGCTGTCAGTAACTGTGAGTACTGCCAGATATGTACTTAACAAATTTAGAAAGAATAGAACAAATAAAACTAATACTATAATTCTATATTTTTTTCACAATTCTGAAAGTAGAGCTTTTTACATTTTGCTAAATATTGATATTCATATGGTATAAAAAACAAAGATAGGATGAGTCTGTTATAAGGGTCATTCTATGGTGGTGATAACAAAACCTGGGACATTCATAGCATTTTAACTAGAGGCTCTAAAGAGCCTGTGTCGCTCACCTTGGTCTATGTGAATATTAAACAAAGGAAGCAGATTGAAAATTGACTACAAAGGTCAATAACTCCTACAGGGGTCAATTGACCATTTCGTTCATGTTGACTTATTTGTAGATCTTACTTTGCTGAACATTATTGCTGTTTACAGTTTACCTATATCTATAATAATATTCAATATAAAACAGCAAAATTTCCTTAAAATTACCAATTCAGGGGCCGCAACCTAAAAACAGGTTGTCTAATTCATCTGAAAATTTCAGGGCAGATAGATCTTGACCTGATTAACAATTTTACTTCATGTCAGATTTTCTCTAAATTATTTGGTTTTTGAGTTATAAGCCAAAAACTGCATTTTACCCCTATGTTCTATTTTTAGCCGTGGCGGCCATCTTTATTTGATGGCCAGGTCACCGGACACATTTTTTAAACAAGAAACCCCAAAGATGATTGTGGCCAAGTTTGGATCAATTTGGCACAGCAGTTTCAGAGAAGAAGATTTTAGTAAAAGATTTATAAAATTTACGAAAAATGGTTAAAAATTGACTTTAAAGGGCAATAACTCCTAAAGAGGTCAACTGACCATTTTGGTCATGTTGACTTATTTGTAAATCTGACCTTGCTGAACATTATTGCTGTTTACAGTTTACCTATATCTATAATAATATTCAATATAATAACCAAAAACAGCAAAATTTCCTTAAAATTACCAATTCAGGGGCTGCAACCCAAATATAGGTTGTCCAATTCATCTGAAAATTTCAGGGCAGATAGATCTTCACCTGATTAACAATTTTACCAATGTCAGATTTGCTCTAAATGCTTTGGTTTTTGAGTTATAAGCCAAAAACTGCATTTTACCCCTATGTTCTATTTATAGCCATGGCGGTCATCTTGGTTAGTTGGCGGGGTCACCGGACACAATTTTTAAACTAGATACCCCAATGATGATTGTGGCCAAGTTTCAAATAATTTGGCCCAGCAGTTTCAGAGGAGAAGATTTTTCTAAAAGATTACTAAGATTTACGAAAAATGGTTAAAAATTGACTATAAAGGGCAATAACTCCTAAAGTGGTCAACTGATCATTTTGGTCATGTTGACTTATTTGTAGATCTTACTTTGCTGAACATTATTGCTTTTTACAGTTTATCTCTATCTGAAATAATATTCAAGATAATAACCAAAAACAACAAAATTTCCTTAAAATTACCAATTCAGGGGCAGCAACCTAACAACGGAATGTCAGATTCATCTGAAAATTTCAGGGCAGATAGATCTTAACCTGATTAACAATATTACCCCATGTCAGATTTGCCATAAATGCTTTGGTTTTTGAGTTATAAGCCAAAAACTGCATTTTACCCCTATGTTCTATTTATAGCCATGGCGGCCATCTTGGTTAGTTGGCGGGGTCACCGGACACAATTTTTTAACTAGATACCCCAATGATGATTGTGGCCAAGTTTGGTTAAATTTGGCCCAGTAGTTTCAGAGGAGAAGATTTTTGTAAAAGTTAACGCCGGACGACGACGGACGACGACGACGGACGCCGGACGCCAAGTGATGAGAAAAGCTCACTTGGCCCTTCGGGCCAGGTGAGCTAAAAAATGAAAGAAAATATGATATCTGTACTTTTTTCTTATAGTTAAACCAATCGATAGTCCAACTTAATTGACAAAAAGATAGTTTAAAGTCGGATATTATTTATTTACCTGTTTTAATGCTAGTCATTATCAGAGTAACGCTTGTTACATGGTTTCCAACAAATACATGTAGTAGTAGCTATTACTATAATTAAGCTTGGTTTTTGAGTGAAAAGTGTTTATCTAGGATCCAGCAACAAGTTTTCTTTTCCTCATATATTGTATTATTGATTTGAGAAAATTTAAAGCGCATTTAATGCACCTGATTTAAAAGTACTCCACGTCCTTACTCTTTTTTCATTGTGTCGCTTTAGCTCTGAATATTTTTATCCCTTGTATAATATTTGTTGATAGAGTATTATCTAAACTAGTATCTTAAAACATCAATCTATTGATTTAATGATTGGAATATATCAAACTTTTTAATTTTCTGAATATGATAACGTATGTTACAGTGGACACGAATAACGAAGGTTACATTAAGTGTCCAAATGATAAGTGAATATACAAGTTTATTTCAATATCTAATCGAATTATTCATAAACCAAATCAAAAATGTAAATGATATAAAAACTGAAAACATGATGAAATATAAAATTGCTTATGTTGAAACCCATTTTTTCATTATTTTTGGACACAATGTAACAATCGTTATCAAAAAACTTTGCTAATTTTTAACCACTATGTAAATAACAGTAATGTTTTGCGAATTTATGAAGTCTGCAAGTGTTCTGCTTAACGTTACAGCGTTTTTATGTGATTTACAAAGAATCATATACACGTTGCAACTATGTTATGTAAATATTTCAATTTTATGTCAGGGTAATGTTCACCATATCCGTTCTTGCCCTTTAGTATGATATTGTGATTCCCTGATATTCATTACAAATAAATGTATAGATAGTTTCCTAACTTTAAGCGTTTGTTTTTAATGTACTTTAATCAGAAGAAAAATAAAATATTGATATATAGTTGATTTTTTAATTGTGACATATCCCAAAGTCATGACTGCATTTCTCCTTTTTGTTCTTCTTATAAACCTGAAAAATAAAAGAAATATATTACATATTCATAAGATGTTTTTGTTTCAATCATGTAATCAATTTCCATTTCATTTAACTTAAAACACATATATATCCGTGACAAAGTATTGAATTTGTTCATTTATTGTGCTTACCTTCTGTGTGAAAGCTTAAGAGAAATTCAAAGACACCGAATAAAACGACTTAAAAATCGGAAGAATTAGACAATAAACTGACCACAATGATGGTAATTTAAAAGAAAGGTCTGGACCGACTTCAGGACACTCTGTAACAAGTGAAACTGATTGAATCAGGTAATCGGAAAGGTAGGCTTTTCAGTTCCAAACGTGGAACTTGTGTATAAATAGTATAATATTATTTGTTTAGCAGATGGCTAATTACCATTAAAGCTGTAATATTTCCGACGTCCCTTCATTTGGATAGTAGGTGGCAAAAGTTTCTTTATCACTTCATCATTGGATATAATATACTGTTGCTCATTCTCTATCCACCAAGTACATGCCTTATTAGTTGGACTCTTTTTTGAATAAAACTTGACCCATGGCCATTCTGTAACCTGTATAATATAACATTCATATTGGAAGGCATTTGTTCTGTTTGAGATTGAACCAATGAATGAAAAAAGAATATAATGAATTAGCCATTTAAACTTCACAATGTATAGCATTACTTATGTGAATTTGCAACCCAATTTAAAAAAAAAAACATAAGCTTTTAAAATTGTTCATGAAATTTTGTTGTTCTATCAAAGTACGTATACTCCTCTATTTCAGAAAAAAAGTTTCTTATTTTACATATATGCATGATGTTAAATTGCTTATGACTATAAAACAATAAGTTAAACCTTCATGCTATCAACATGCTGAACAAAGCACCATGCAATTGTATTAATTTCCGCCATGTGTACTTAGGGTGGACTAAGGTTTTGTTATTTTGGATCCATTCAACTTACAACAACTGGAAAACTAATTGCACCATGAGCAACAAGTAGATATGTTCCTGTGATCTGATAGCTGTGAGTGGTGATAATGTGATTGGTGAGAACATGAATATATGCATTAATAGTGAAATGGTGAGAAATTAAAATCAAATAAAGCTTGATGAATATGCTGAGATCATGAATGATATGAGAAAATGAAAAAGAAAAATGAATAAAAAATGTTTTTGTAGGATGTATCTATATTAACAATGCACATGACAAATAAACAACAAAAGAATTTATCATTTAAATATATAAATCTAAATTGTCTATCTTTTAATTATGAGTGATAAAATCTTTAACTATTTAAAAGTCTCACCTGTGTTGGTCATCCTATTTTCTACAATTGAATGTTTTGTGCTCATCACTTGTGGTTCCATTAATTCCTGTGTTCTTATCATGTGGCAATCTATTGATGCATGTGTTGTGCTCATCTGTGGTATCATTGATGTCTTGGGGTTCATCACCAGTTATTGCAGTGGTAACTTGGGGTTCATCAACAGTTGTGCCATTGATGTCTTGGGGCTCATCACCAGTTGTGGCAGTGATGAATTTGGTTTCATCAACAGGTGTGACATTGATGTCTTGGGGCTCATCAACAAATGTACCATTGATGTCTTGGAGCTCAACACCGGACGTGCCATTGGTGTCTTGGGGTACATCACCAGTTGTGCCATTGATGTCTTGGTGCTCATCACCAGTTTTGGTTTTGATGTTTTGGGGCTCATCACCAGTTGCGCCATTGATGTTTTGGGTCTCACCACAAGTTGTGCCATTAATGTTTTGGGTCTCATTGGCAGGTGTGCCTTCGATGTTTTGGGTCTCAACACAAGTTGTGCCATTGATGTCCAGTGGCTCATCACCAGTTGTGGCATTGTTTTGGGTCTCTCCAACAGTTGTGTCTTTGGTCTTATCACTAGTTGTGCCATTGACATTTTGGCTTTCTCCATCAGTTGTGCCATTGATGTCTTGGGTCTCATCACCAGTTGTGCCATTAATGTCTTCGGGCTCACCACCAGTTGTATCATTGGTGTCTTGGAACTCATCACCAGGTGCACCATTGATATCTGTGATGTCAACACTAGTAGCGCCATTGATGTTTTGGGTATCTCGAACAGTTGTGCCGTTGATGTCTTTGGGTTCACCATCAGTTGTGACATTGATGTCTTGGGGTTCACCGTCAGTTGCGCCATTGATGTTTTGGTTATCTTCAACAGTTGGGCAATTAATGTCTTGGGGTTCACCATCAGTTGTGCACTTGATGTCTTGGGGTTCATCACCAGTGCCATTGATGTGTTGGGTCTCAGCACAAGTTGTACCATTGATTTCTTGGGGTTCATTCCCAGTTGTGACGTTGATGTCTTGGGTCTCAACAATAGTTGAACCATTGATGTCTTGGGGTTCACCATCAGTTATGCCATTGATGTCGCAGGGTTCATCAACAGTTGTGCCATTGATGGCTGTGTTTTTATCATTAACCACACCATTATTGTCATCAAATTCGACACTGAAAAAGGAAACAATATAAAGATTTAATAGCTTTTTTTTCAATATTTAAAGATTATATATATAAGTTTTCCCACTGTCTTGCATTATTATCTCATTACAAGTAATATATATATATATGTATGTCTGTTTCATATTCTCTTAAAGCCTTGACAAATACCCCTGCACTGATTTAATTGTTTGAACTGTTTGTTATAATGCATAGTATCAATTTAAGTGACTGTACATGTGTGTTAGGAAACATGCCATTTTTTGAATTATTGGTTTGATATAATAATATAAAAGGCAGTTTACGATATAATTGAGTGTTTTGGTTCATTTTTGACATTTTCCAAACTAACAGCAATGCGAGCTACTTACTTGGTCACAGTCTGCAATAGTGTCATCATAACACTGTCATCCAAAGAGAACGCTTCGTCCCCATCCTCAAGAAAGTCTATGTCAACTTCTGGAGTTTTTAGATGATATGAAGGTATTAGGGGAACAAAGTGATTTGGAACCCAGTTGTGTTTGGTCATATCGGTTCTTGTAGAGCTCCACATGATGACAAAAGGAGTTTCTTTACTTGAGCTTTGTATCAGGTTATTTCTCGGCAAAATTTGTCTGTTGAGTGTCAGCCTTGGTAATTGGGCTCCTAAATCTGGGTATACAGAATACATTCTAGTATTTGCACATGATGACAATGCAAATAACTGCCAAATTCCCATAAATATGCCAATTTGACAATCTCAGAAACTTCAGCGTCATAAATTCTGCTAATGACTTCATTGGTAAGTTTGTCGCCGGGTGTGTATTTTTCCGAAAACATTGCATATGTTTTTACAAGATTCTTAGCTTCTTTTTGAGGTAAATCAACACCTTTATTTAGGTATTCGTTATCAACATATTGGTGCTTATACAAACACATTTCCACCACGATACGCGCTCTTATTTCTTTGTGGGCAGTTTCATTGCCAAAGCAGGCGACACTAGCAGACCTAGGGAGGCAATTTCCATCTCCAATAACGCAAACTGGTAACATTGAGCTGAATAATTCAAGTCCGTCTCTAGGCATACAATCTATTGCTTGTCTGTCTGCAGCAAGGTTATGAGTCACCATAGCAATGTCTTTATCGACTGTAAATGGGTAACTGTGGAACATTGGACTTTCATTAATCTCAATACATTTTGCCTGAAGGTCATCAAATGATTCTGAGGACTGTAAATAAAGTAAAACCATCTGGAAATATGCACTACGTTCTTTCGGCCACTCATTATCAAAACGATCATTAACAGCCTCATCTTTGGTCCTTTTAACATATTTCTTGTTCAGGGGGACTTTTGTTTTTTTCCTTAAACTGTCATTCTTTTTTTTGGATTTTATCCCTTGTGTCTCATCTTTTTTTATCATATTTCTCTTTTGGGTCTTGTCTGTATTTTTGCTTCCAAAGTCCCTTTTGTTTAAGGGAACACTCTTATTTTTCTTTGATGTGCTTTCCCAATCATCAACATGTTGTAGGTTAATACACGTGCCATTGTGTGTAGTGCATTCTCTACAAAAGCAGCTAAGTAAACGTGTTGCCAATGTTCCGTCAGCTAGAGATTTGACACCATGCTTCTTTCTTGTATCTTTAATAGCTTTGACGTTAATTCGGTCTGGTCTTTGTCGTTGAATGTCTTTTTCCTCAACAAGAAAAAAGGCACGCTGTGTGTGGCAACATTTTTCATCGGTGTCTTTTGGTTTTGTCAAAGCACCCTTTGCATACATATAAAATTCCTCTGCGGTTCTAACTACATGTATTGTATTTCTAGATTTAACCGCATTTGCTACTGTTCTTTTTACAACCCCAAATTCTCCATCGCATGGACCTTTTCCATGTCTCGACCCAAAAAAGTGCTTTTCGATGTGGAATCCAAAGTCGTCTGATCCTTTTCTCAAATCCTCAAAAGGCGTTTTAGATTTGAATTGACTTGCAGCTCCATCTGAGAAGTGTATTTGTCTGTCGATGACAATGTTCTTTCTTTTCAAATACTCGTTTGCTATTGTATTGAAACAATGAACAGCATGACTATCATGTTTCCTATCTGGAGTGATGAAAATCAAACTTTCATTCATATTAGCTGAACACGATTGACAATGGTAGTATGCTACTATTGAAAACAAGGTAACTTGGCCATGATTCCAGTGCGCGCTCTGAGCCTCGTCTTGATACAAACATGTATAATTTTCGGCGAAATCCATGCAAAAAACAACCCACTTCTCAGGTACATTCTTTATAAGTGTGCTGAATTGCTCGTATTGCCAAGCTGCATTATGCAAATGAGCACTAAAAGGACCAATTTCGGCTGCTAATTCTGCCATGAAAAGAGTAACGTTATTCTTTTTCATCTGTAGCATCTTTCTTGTCTTTTTCACCCCTCTGTCTATTATAGTTTGGTTCTCCCATCTGTGCCACTCTAGAGTAGTTGATTTTTTGTTTAAAACATCAGTTAGGGATTTTGTAAATTTCTCAGGGCCACATTTATCGCACCTTCTTTCCAAACATTTTTTATGGTAGAACTGTGAGTTAAGCGCCTTTGAACAAAGGGTTTCTTTAGATATATCATAGCGATTCCTGACAATGCTTCTGTTTCCAACTACTTTTTCAATGGCTTTGACTTTAAGTTCAATGTTTGTGCAGTATTCACACAAACAATTATTGAAAGCATTCTTGTTCATTGTTTTAACGTTGCATGGTCGAAGGGAAGAAAATTTACTGAAACTGATGTTGCATTCTGCATTCTGTTCTCTAAACTTTTCATATGTATCTACAATGCTCACTTCCATTATTCTTTTTGGTTCCATGGTCTTCTTTGACACATGTTTTTTATCCGGTAGGCATCTTGAATTACACGGTTGCCTGAAAAAATCTTCAACTTTTTTTATTGTATCTTCGTCCAAGGCGTCACTTCTTTTCTTGTCAGTCCATACTCCCTTAAGTTTTGAACATTTGTATGCAAAAGCCCACGACATACCATAGTTTTTTCTCATGTGTGTGTTACTGGACCAAACTATGCTTGATGCTAAAATGCGTCTCCTACTCAATGCCAACTTCGATCTTTTATATTTTTTACTTTGAATTTCACCCGTTATTTTTGCAAGGGATTGACTACACATTTCCAGTCGTCGTCGTTTTGATGGTGTTAATATGATTCCATCATTTTGCAATGCTGCCCTTTTTCTTGGGGTGGCCGATGCAGCAATACCAGCGAGAACACTTGCGAACTTGTTAGGTGAAGATGGCAGAGATTGTTTAGCGCGGTATACTGCTTTCCTTTCTGCCTCTTTGGTTTTGTACCCTGGGGAAATTGTTCTTTCTTCCTTTTCTTTTTCTTTTGTTGTTAGTTTTTTAACTCTCTTTTCGGCATAATTTAATCTTCTTTTTTCATTAACTCTCCTTCGTTTTTGAGCTGTCATGTTTTTTCTCTGCTCTTTCTTTTTGTCTCGCCAATACTCCCTCTGGTCTTTAACCTTTTGTCTCGTTTTTGGTGTTTTTTGTTGTACCAAGGCATCCTCTTGTGGCGTTTTTAAAATCAATGCAGATTTGTTCTTTTCTCTGAATTTTTGTACCCGAATTCTGGTCTTCTCACGCTGCCTCTCCCTTTGCTGGTCGCCTAACTTTGCCCTATATGCCCTATTTCTTTCAGCTTCTGATGCTAGATATGCTTTGTATGTGTCTGGATTTTCCTTTAACCTGTCTCTATATTCTTTCATTTTCTGTTTGGAAGATTTTTTCTCTAACTTCACTGTCGTTGTTTCATTTTGTATCGGTGTTGCTTTGTTTTTTTCCCTTCGACTGGACCTCAGCTTTACTTTCAGCATTGCTCTGAAATTTGTAAAAGCCCTTAGGAATTGAATCTACGTGAAACGATCGTTACATTAATTATTTTGATTAATTAAAGCACGGTTTATTATAATTGAACATGTAGAACTAAAGACGATGACATTTTTGTCGTTGAATTGAAAACGCGAATGGAAATGATTGGTTATGTAAGAAAAAAATCATCAATACAATTGTATGATAATCACATCACGATCGTTTCAAACGAAACTTTTGCTTGGTGTCTCATGTAACGATCATTAGTTTGCCTTCGTGTCAAATGTAACGATCTTTAAAACTTTAAGATGTCTTTCTGTAACGAGCGTTACCAAAAGTAAATTTAATAATAATCTTATCATTTAAAACAAAAAATAATATCTTGTTTCAATATGTTAATAAAAGTTATACAAATAGAAATAGTTCGCTTAATTGTATTAGTTTATTGATTAAAGATAAGACATGATTAAATTACGATCGTTACATATTTTTTATTTCTGGTTTCCAGATGTTACGATCGTGTAAATTTGTGAGTGTCTTTCTGTAACGAGCGAACATAGTATGTACTTATTGCCATTCTAACCTTTTCTAACTTAAAATAATTATGTGTAACACTACTTGACATAACGCAATGTAATTCTATAGATAGAATGAAGCCTTGAACTCGTTTGAACTATTAAAACAGCTGACAGTATAACGATCGTTACAAATTTCCAAAAGAATTTGCTTCCTGGTTTCCATGTGTAACGAGCGTAAACTTATTTGTGTCCAATATGCTGTATCATTACAATATTATTAATACATATCATCTTTATCTGGTTAACTTGTTTATATCTTTTTTTTTAAACAGTTAAACTCAACAATTTAAAAAGAATAAAGTGAAACCAGAACCATATAAACAAATTACAGTATAAAAATAGACATTGATCGTTACCTGTTTCGAACGTTTCAGTCCTGGACACAAACATAGAACAATCCTTTCTGAAATTCCAGTCAGAGCATCTGTGGTATTTTAATTCAATTAGGTTAAGTTGGGATGGGTTTTAGTGGAAGGTCAAATTTAATTTACAAAATATGTGATACAGTCATTGTTTTTTGCTATATATCGATCGTTACAATATGGACACGAAATGACCTACAATTATAAAACTGTTTACTCTGATAAATCTATGCACTAAAAGTATTAGATATGTAAGATACATTCACACGGATATCAGATGATTTCATAAATCATTTTGTCAATCTGTTATAACAATACCATGTTGAAAATTGAATTAGGATTCTCAGCAATAAAGTTGGACACCACTGTAACAAGCAAAACTGGCTATAGCAAAATTGAAATAATTTTAATGTTATAGCACTTAAAATACTAATTTCAGCTACAAATTGTAGCAGATACTATCACAAAACAAACTGGAACTTTCATTATGATATAAATTTTGAATAAAGGGATTATAATACAAATTTTACTTTTGCACCCAATCCATGTCCCATTACGATGCCAATATTTATCGGAAAATGCTGACATTTTTATTAAATAACATAAAACACTAACCATATTATGAGCATTTGTTATATTTTTTTATTCAAGTGATCTATGATTTATTCAAATACCAAGTTCTATTTAATAATTTTAATAGATAAACTCATTTTTATGCGATTTTCTAATGTACATCAGCTTGTTATCACCACCATAGAAAGACCCATAACTTAATAAACTCATCAAATAAAAATGTTCTCTTCGGTACAATTTGATCTGAATCAATATACAATGGTATTACAAGGTCCTTACATTTACGTTATGTGAATAACCTATTGTAAATGTTTTGTTACTAGAACTACATAAAAATATAGCCAATTGTATATTAGTCATTATGACTTTTTATTCACAAAGGAATCAATGTTGATCTCCTTAAACAACGGAGTTCCTCAGTCCATACATTTTATTTTCAAGATAACTATGAAATAATAACCTCATTTTGAGTTTACTGTCTAATTTATAGAACAAAATCTAAAGTCCAAAAATAGTTCTGTTTATATAGGGCATGTCTTTCTTCGAATAATCTTGTACAGTGGAGTGTTATTGATATAACAATCAGGACCCTACGATATCTATAATACTAAAATTACGAGGTCCAATTTGTCAGCCGTCATCACGTAAAAACGACGAATCAAAGAATTCAACTGTATATATAACTAATATAGTACAACGGTGTAGATTAAAAATTACACCACTCCAGGCCCTTTTGTTTTTCACGTAATTAATATTGCCAAAAATTAAGAAGTTCCGGGTCGAGTCCGATACCGATAGTATATTCACCTGTTACCTATTACCTTATGTGTACATTCCGCATCTGACAGGCACACCAACAAACGGTGTATTCAGAATTAGATGCTTATTCAGGATTGATATGCTATATACACGGGTCATAATCACAGGATTGACACTACTAAATTGTCAAATTGTTACAGGTCTTTTGTCGTATTTTAATCAGTAAGACTTTCTAAGATAACAATAAGAATACTAAGGCGTATAGGTACAAGTTTGAATTTGTCATTATGACATAAAACAGCGAATCAAAGAATTCAACTTCATTTATAACTAATATAGGAAAATGCTGTTGATTAAAAAATACTCCATTCCAGGACCTTTTGTTTTTCAAATAATTAATATTACCAATAGTTGATAAGTTCCAGTTCGGCGGGTTCAAACAAAAAGATTTGAAAGCAGAGAAAACTGTGTATCTTATAATCGGCATGACTTTATCAGATGACAATACTAATACTAAAATAAGGCTTGCGCATAGTTATTAACTGTAATTCAGTCACAGACCCGCGATATCACGGGTGTGTTCTAGTATAATATATTAAAGGAACTGAGTTCAAATGTCGCCCATGTTGCACATATTTTTTCTTCTCTAGGGAAATAACTAAACAATATACGATTGCATGCAGTCATATAAGACTAAGCCCCTTTTTTTCATATATTTTTTTTTTATAAATTATAATCTTAAGAGGTTTGATAGTAAAGGCAATGCAAATTTAAATTGATATTTCCAAGGGGCATTACTCTTTTAAAAATATTTGATCGACATAAATTATTGTAATAGTCCAGTCATTATTGGTATCAACATTTGATATAAATAATTAATATTATAAAAAGTTAATGCCCTGTAGACTTGTACTGGCTCAGGAGATATAAAACACTAGAATTGAATATATGCCCATAATCATACCTGCTAACTGTCACTATTTACAGGGGATTTCCCCAATGGAAGCTCCCAAATGGAAATTTTGAAAGAGCAATTGTGTCCACAATTTTAACAAAACAATAAATTTTACAATGGCTATAGGCTTGTAAAAGTATGAAGAAGCCAAAAAAACAACATTACAGTATATTTGAAGGCCCCCTTGATGGTTTTGTAGGACTATAGTATCCATCTTGCATGTAAAACCCCCATGGGCATTTTGAAAAGTTGGCAGGTATATGCATAATCCACTGAGAAGATCCTAAATAACATATTATATCTATAATTATCAGCACATAACTATTTTGATTTAGATAATAGGTGTCTTCATTCTTATATTGAATGAACAGGTTGAACATTAGCCCAAATTAGATTATACTCTCTACTTTAAGTGAATTGATTCTATTTGTATCAAAATTGACAAAGAAAATTTATTGTCCTCAGTTGCCTTATTTCCATTTATACAGTTTTCCAGTTCTCAAATGTTTAGCTTAAAATAGTTTTATTGTATGATAACTATGCTTATATGACCTTGGACAATGTTACATTATAGATCAACATAAAGAGACAGTCAGTTCCTTTAAAGGCACTGTTCAATACATTAATGCATTGTATTTTCTTATATACAATATCCCATGAATATTGCTCTTAACCTGAAGAGCAACCTTTTGTTTTCATTGGAAGCAAGAAGTAATGGTTCAATCTCAGGCCATGTCAAAGACCTTGAAATGGTACAAGATATTTTCTGCTTGTCTCTGCGTGAGGTTGATACATGTATGGTTATAGCCATAAAACCAGATTCAGCCCACCCTTTTCCATAAAACATCCAGTGCCAAGTCAGGAATATGGTAGCTGTTATCAATTAGTCTGTTTCTATGTATGTTTTTTTTTTTGCTGCACCTTTTATTGTTGATGTGTTTCCTTTGGTTTTAGTTTGTAACCCGGATTTGTTTGTCTCTCAATAGGTTTATGAATTTTGAACAGTGGTATACTTAACTGTTGCCTTTACATACGTAGTACATGTTTTAAGGAGAAAAGTTTAGATACTGATAAATTTAACACACTTTTAGTTGAGAAAATTTAAATCTTAGTATTTATTATAAATCCATCTTCTCCCCGATTTATTTGAAGTAAAAGATGATAGAGAATGTAAATTTCTTTAATGATTTCTCTGCTTTAAGGACATTAGAAATCCCTAAACCTGAATTTATTGGCTGTTCAAACTGTTTATCATGTTTGAAAGACTAATCATTTCCAGATGAGCTAATGTTGGCATGTCCCTACAATATAAAAATCTAATTCCATTTCAAACATCAGTGGAATATGTTTAAACAAGTTGTTTCCATCAATATGGTCAAATTTAGAATGTCAATTTATAAACAGCAAAACAATCTTAAGAAATGTAGTTTAACTAGGTTTATTCAAATAAGAATCTGTACAAATTTGTGCTTTAAATATGCATGGAATCATAGTCAAAGATACCAATTACTGATTAGATTAAGTCTTGATGTTATAAGGTGTTAATGCAAACCGCACAAATTCCAGAACAGTGCAGCTTTGATACATGGGAATATTTTACATTACAAATTGAAACAAGTTTAAAGTGGACACAGCCAACCTACAATGTATGCATGTTACCTAAACTGAACATATAAGTTTGCTATGCCTGATGGTTATTGCTCATTGTTGAAAGCTGTAAGGTGACTGCTAGTTACTTAATTCTACTTTATTTGGTCTCTAGTGGATCAGGAGTAAATGTCTCTTTTACAGCAATAATTCCAGATCTTTCTATTTTCATATTGATAGACACATGGCCCTGGGCATACCTAATGATATTTCTGGATGAAAAAAATGGACAGATTAGGTTCATTTGATCCTGGTAAATGTATGTTATAAGCATTTACTCTGATCCATACTTTCTACCCTTAACTTTTATGGCTATTAACTGTTTTGAAGATCTCTTTATTTCTGAAAGCATTTTCTTAAAAGAGTTTCAGAATAAAGGGAATTACAAAATAAAATCTTTATAATGCTTTTCTCAAATGTTAATGTATTTTTCATAGCTCTTTGTTACATTACCATGACAAAAACCATGACTATGCAGAATTATCAGTTTTCCTAAGTATTAGATATATCTACAAATATATACATTTATGAAAAACATTGACATTTAGATAGAAAAGACTTCAGTTAATGGTCTCCCAAACAATTAACCTTAATACTACAAAGCTAATTGATGCCTCCTACATTTAGATATATACGGTGGAGTTGTTATAATAGTCTAAACACCTACAACTGCCCACCCATAGATGTATGTAGTCTGTAGAATGCTCAACTGAACTCCATATGGTACTTCACATATGATAACTTTCCATCCTATTTGTAAAAGTAAACCATTATAGATCAAAATACAGCCTTCAACAAGGATCCTTGGCTCACACCAAACAGTAACCTATATTAAAAGGTTTCAAATATGACTATTGTAAACATCATTCAAACAAGTAAACCAACAGTCTAATCTATATACAAAAACTGAAAAAGGTGAAACAACGAAACACTTATGAACCACATCAACAGACATTACAACCACTGAACATCAGGTTCCTCACTTATAGGACATGTGCAAAAATATTCAGCAGGTTTGAACGTTATAGTGAGTGCCATTTAACTTCACTCTACCTGAAACAATAGTGTAGCATCAAAACAAACAAAGACACACTATAAAATATCAATTGAAATGGCTTAACTCAATCAAAAGAAATATTAGTAGAAACAAGAGAAAAATACATTGAGTAAATAAATGTGATCTACGACACAATAACATATTATGCTTATACTTTCCTGTTATTTGATGATAGAGAATTTCAAGTTTCAAGATATATTACTAATTTGATGCTAAAAATATACACAAATCCTTTCCAATTCACCAAATTCGCTGATATCATTGTAAAACCATAACTTTTCTATATATGGTATCTTGTTTAGCTTGAGAAGTAGCAATCACCTAAAGGATAATAAGGTTGATGACATCAGCTATTTTGGTCATTTTGTATTTTTAAGCTTACTGTTGATGACAGGCAGTCATGCAGAAGTTTAATCAAGCCAATGTTATACAAGCTTGTATAAGTGACAGGTGTCCTTATTAAATGCTGCTGACCACACATAGTCCCACGTCCTGCTATAATGGTGGTCACTTCTGACGACAGATAATGTATTGAAATACTTAAAGTAAATACAATTACACAAGGTAATTGGTATTGATGTGTGGAAATTGACATATGGACAAGCTTAAAATTTTATTTTTCATGGTAATCAATTTCCAGATAAAAATAACAATTCGGTAAATCACCAAAGATATTTTGGGCTGGATGATAAACAATTCAATTAAAACAAGGCATATAATACTTCCATGATAAAAATAATCTAATAAGCATATGTAATACAAGGAAGCTCTCAAGTCCTTCAATGTCATACCGAGTATATCATATTTTTTCTATTTTTGTTTTACTCAGTTAAACACTACCCATATGTGATATATAAAAAGAGAATGTGTCTTTGGGACACAGATGATGTACTTGCTAGTATTATAACATTATAGAGGGACATAACTACAAAAGGTGTTATCCAAATTCAAACTTGATTCATGATTTTATGGAGTATAAGCATTGTGAACAAGTTTTGAGGACAACAAAAATATTTTGGGACATATATAGTTACTATCAGGAGTTTACACTTTTATATTTTATTTTTTGGGCTGAATACGATCCTAACTGAACTTACTAGTGTTTTCTGTCTGAAGTATACCAATATGATGACACTGGTTTATCATTTAAATTTTTGATTGATTGATTCAGATTTGTAATTGCTTTATTCCTTATTTGAACCATTTGAGTAAACAAACCTCTCCTTTAATGCAACGATATACTACGTAAATATCACCTAATTATCAGTTGGGTGATAATAGTAGAGAAAACAAATGTTTTATCAAATTTTCTGTGTCAAATGGCCATTTTTAAGTAAATGAAATATGTTAATATATGTAATATGGATACTATAAAAGGGAACGAAAGCTAAATACATCTGCAATTATTCTTTAAACAACTTTACATTTAATGACTAAAACAGAGAATAAAGCAAATTTGCACATCATATATAACTTCTTGCAATTATAAATAATTACATTAGATATATGTTTCATTATAATACGTTATTCTGATTGGCTACACTGCAATCTCGCGTTAAGCAACCTTATTACACAATAAAATTTATCATTCATGATGACACGAGGTCCTACAACATGTACAATAAAGTGCACAGGTAAATTAAATAAAAACTTGATAAAAACCATGTTTTCATGGTCCTTAGCTAAAAAATGTAATTGAAAGTATTGAATGCTTCTTTTTGTAACTTCATTATGGTTGTAAAAGTGTTGAAAGTGCACACATTTTTAGAATGAAGCACTTTCCACGCTTCATACTAAAAGTACTTCAGCAAACCCTTTTACACCCCAATGAAGTTACAAAAAGAAGCATTCAATGGGGGTCTCTTGGGGGGTTCTGATCCTGGATCCCGCTTACTATTCTTTCAGATTCCCATGTCCCGCTTACACTATGTACGCAAGCAATTCTCATTTTTTTGTCATTTCCTGGGTCCTGCTAGACCTCATTTCCCATTTTCACAACACAATAATTTTACGTGTCACACTTACAAAAAATCGGCAATCCGGCGTCACGCTTAGACCCCAATGAGACCCACTTCAATTCTTAAACCAAATAACATTAAAAGACTTTTTTCATATATTACAGACTCTTATCTCTGGAATATATAATTTCGGTCAAGTAAGAACAAAAAATTTCAATGTGTGTAATTTGGGGAAAAAATTAACAGTTTTCCAATTATGTCATGTATCAAAAACATAAAACAGTCAGTTTTGTCCCCAGAGTAAAAAGTCGGTAATATGAAAATGTTCTATTGTCAGACTATCACACCAGAAGATGTTGATGTCAATTTAAGATTATGTATGTTAAGTGGAATCAGGAAGCCTGGCTATTGGAGCAGAGTTTTATGTCATTGTGAACCTACTCAAATTTGCATGCTAAAGATAATCATTTTTTTAATATTTAAGATTAATGGTTAATGAAGAACAAAATAATCATGTTATATCACGATATATTTTCACTAGATATATCCCAATTCAATTACAAAACCATTACTATCAATTAAACGGAGACTCGTTATCACAATGTTTATGTTATATAGCAATATTATAATCAATTGTATGCCCTGTACTATTACAGTGAAGATGTTTTTCTATGTCAGTCACCCTGTTATATATATGTTGATGGATTGCTTTAATTCCCATACCATAATATAACTATCAAAATCATCACATTTTTCAGCATCCTATTTTCTGTAGTTTTGCTCTCATAGCATATTTTTTTAGTTATACTTTCTGTTTAAGCAATATTATGACAGGACGTTTCTTTTAGCAAAAGAAAGCTAAAATAACTAAATGTGGAAATAGAGAGACTTGCCCTCATGTGGATGTACATTTTTGTTCTTTTTGGTTGATAATCTTCTTATTTCAATAAGTTTTGATTTTCCAAATACTTTGTTCTGGGGCGATTTTCACTGAAGAGATATCTATAAATTGTTGAATTGTGTAAATTGAGGCTTTAGGATAGAAATATTGATACTGTGTTAATGTTATTTATCGGAAACTAATTAATTTTTTGAAATTCTAAGGCTTTTCTACCTCAGACATAGATTACCTTAGCTGTTTTTGGCAAAACTTTTAGGAATTTTGGTTCTCAATGCTCTTCAACTTCGTACTTTATTTGGCATTTATAACTTTTTGGATTCGAGCGTCACTAATGAGTCTTTTGTAGACAAAACGAGCGTCTTGTGTATATACAAAATTTAGTCCTGGTACCTATGATGAGTTTATTCATAACTCAGGAATTTGAAATTTTTCAATGGAAATTTATATCTATCACCTATAATATATAATATTAATAAAATTGAGAATGGGAATGGGGAATATGTCAAAGAGAAAAAAACAAATAAAGAGCAGAAAACAACCGACAGCCACCAATGAGTTTTGATGCAGCCAGGAAATCCCACACCCAGATTGATTTCTCTATTCTATAATTAGTTAGAAACTGACACAGATAATTGTATAACTTGATAACTTCATTAATGACTGATTTTATTTTTAGATATCTGGGTCAGTTAACTGTTTTGCACTGTAGATCATATAATAATTATAATGTATCAAATACCATTGATCATTTTAATCAAACATGTATCTGTGTGGCTGGCTAATTACAATTACTAAACAAATCTCATTATAGGTTGTTCAGTATATTAAATTTAGGTTTATTCCTAATTGAAATATACTATATAAGAGTTAAGAACTCAAGCACTAATTCATTAGGTTTCAACTTTCATAAAAAATGACTTTGAGATGCATAACTGTGCGCAATAAAAAGCTGTTTCTTTGCTTTTTTTGTTGTTTGCTGTGCAGATGTATAATTTGAGTCATTAATATCTTTTCTATTAGCTGATCATGATAAATGACGGCAACATTATAAATGTGTTAAATTGGAGTGGTGTTGGGATCTCACTAAACAAAATCGTTTAACCCTGCTGCATTTAAGCGCTTGTTTTAAGTCTGATAGTCCTCTGGCCTTTGTTTGTCTTGTATGATTTTTAATTTTGGTTCATTCATACGTTTCAAAGTTTACAGTGATGTCCATTTTTTCTCTGAACTAGTAAACAGTATACATTAGAGTTAAGTGGCAAGCTGAGATTACTCGCAGCCTCTGAGTGCAGGATGTTCCTGCTGTGTTGAAGACTCATTGGTGGCCATCAACTCTTTTTTAAATTTTTGTCTAGTTATAATTGTCTCTTTGACACATTCCCAAATTTTCATTCTTAATCTAACTTAAATTTCTCCATTTAAATCAATATTACTAGTATAAACTTTACAGAACTGTGTAGGCATTGTAACTAAAACAGTTATTATGTGAATTCATTGAACCAGGATCAGAGGTATTGAGCAGACAATTTATGGTTTCCTGTAACATATCTGTATTTCCTTATCCAATAATTACCTAGTCTGTTTTAATCAATAAAAACCATTTTGTTTTAGACATGGGTCACTGGTGTGGTATTGAAATGTTGTGACAATGAATTATTTCCTTTGCTCTATATTCCATTCAACTTGTATAAACATGATATAGATGAGCCATAGTTGCTAACATCCTGCAGTAAATCTATTTTGTTTAAGATATTGGTCACTCAGGTGTGAAAATGAGTTACTTCCTTTGCTCCTTATTCAATTCCACTTATATAAAAACTATATACCGGTAGGTGAATCACCTATGCTAACATCAGTACATTCATTTTGTTTTTAACAAGGCTGATGGTTTTAATACAATGTACAAAACAGATACTGTGGATTCATTTATTTTCATGGGAATCAATTTTCGTTGATGGCTGAATACTGACGCATGTTCATGGATATTTTATTTTGTGGTTTTGTCAATTAAAAATGCAATCTCTGTATGGTATACAAAAGCTATTGAAAATATATTGTTGGTTTACCTGTACCCACAAAACCCATGAAAATTGGTATCCAACGAATAATAAGGAATCCACAGTATTGAAACATAGAAGGTAGCAACCTTATCACTAATGCAAGCCAAATACAAACACAAAGAGAATACATTTTTTGTGTAATTAAACATCCTCTCTTGGAAGAAAATGTTCTTGTCTTTACAAAAAGGCCAAATGATGTTAAACATGCAGTCTATTCCTAAATAGATAAATGCATGTTGCTGATGACGACCTGACAAATCAAGCCAATTGTTTGTAATCTTCTACTGGTCCCAGGTAAAGGGTAAAAGTTGAGCACTGAGAAAAAAATTTTCAAAAGCCTAAGCCACCTGCCACATTCTATATGCCTGTAATTCAGTGGTTGTTTTATGGAATATGAATATTTAGCTTTAATTCCTTGACCCCCTACCTGTTAGTGAAATCTGACCTAGGTTATTTATTAATGAGCGACAATTAACACCTACAGTATTACATTTTCAAACAACTCCACTGCATGGGAATAGTTTCATTATATCTGAGATCAACTTGAATGCATGGCAGAACAGTTTTATGATATCTAATATCTATATTCGTCACCATCAGACTGTATGGGGATCATTTTATGATATCCCCACATTTGTCTAAATGAAATTTCATATTTCCCATGTGAGTTTTCTTTACAGAATCACACAAGGAGAGAGTCACCCTATGAATAATTATCTGTTTGTGATGAAACCTTGCATACAAATCTTTTTTGACAACTGTAGGTGTACTCATATTAGTTTATTCACAATTCTTTTTTAAATCAAATGAAAAAAGGTGTTTTATTTGTATAAGACAATGTCAAATTACTAATAGCCAATCAGAAAGCCTGATAAAAAAGAAAGGCAGATGATTCCATAGGGATATTCAAATTTATAAGTCGAATAAAAACTGACAACGTCATGACAAAAAAATGTCAATCGCTAATGAATTTCAACTTAGAAAGAGCTGATGAGTAAGAAAATATGGAAATTTTTATGGAAAATTTAGAATAAAATAGATCTGATGGAAACTAATTTGAGTATTTTGAATTTTTAATCAAGGGTTCACTTGTCATTTAAAATGACTAAAAAATACTAATCAGGGAATAATTGGGTTTTGAGTTTTGAGTAATTTCTGTACCTAAAGTGATTTACAGTGAACATCTTTTGTCAAGTTCTTTTATATTTTCTATGATGCTTTATCTGGCTGCATTAGCTCATTTATTTTTATCCAACAAATCACACAACAAATCTATATACCGGTACTGTTATTTCATTTATTTTTTGTGTATACCAATTTTTATGGATTGAGGAAAGTTTTCTCATTTGAATTGTTTTACATTGTCATATCGGGGCCTCTTATAGCTGACTGTGCGGCATGGGCTTTGCTCATTGTTGAAGGCCATACAGTGACCTATAGTTCAATTGTTATAATGTATGTGTCATTTTGGTCTCTTGTGGACAGTTGTCTCATTGACTATCATACCACATTTTCTTTTTTATATTTTGTATTGGTGGATATTTAAATTCATGGTTTTGGCAAACTTGAAAGTCTGTGTACATTCCTTCAAGAATATATGTAATTCATTGTACATTTAATTTAGTGGTTTCTCTGTTACCCACGAAAATAATTTTCCAACGAATATTAATGAATGTATATTTTGTGTTCAGTTTATTAGTGAACTTAGTTGAGGTTAAATAACTATAGTTTATTCATGATGTACTTATTTTGATACCAAATTAAAAGAGGTGTTTCATTGGTGAGATTGACTTGATCAAATTACTGATCAGCTTTCAGATAGACTTATAAAATAGATGCCTGTCACAAATGAAAAGTTGATAAATTTGAAAATGTAAAAATTAATCAAAAGTATTACAAATATAATAGGATATTTTTTTTGGTTATAAATAGGGATTATTTTATTTTCAATTTGACAGTCATACAACGTTCAAGGTGAACATCTAATTCCTTTCACATTGTTAAGATGTATTGTCATGTATGGTTTATATGGTGAAAAGTCAAATAACAAAAATACTGAACTCTAATGAAATTTCAAAACAGGAATTTCTTTAACAAATGGCTCAAAAGCTTGAACGCATCAAACCAATGGAATATCAACCTAGTTTTATAGCTAGCTAAACCTCTCACTTGTATGGTTATCACATAAAAATCTGTTATAAAACAAAAGTGTGAGCACAAACAATTATTGTTCACTGTATGTCAATTACCTAAATGGGTATTGGTTGTCATTTGTTTATGTGTTAAATATTTGTTTTTCGTTAATTTTTTTACATAAATAAGGCTGTTAGTTTTCTCCTTTGAACTGTTTTACATTGTCTTATCAGGGCTTTTTATAGCTGACTATGCGGTATGGGCTTTGCTCATTGTTGAAGGCCGTACAGTGACCTATAGTTGTTGATGTCTGTCATTTTGGTCTTTTGTGGATAGTTGTCTCATTGGCAATCATACCACATCTTATTTTTTATATCATTCAATAAATTAGTGTTTGGTTTTGTCAAGTGTGTTTTAAAGCAACCAACTTTGTGTTATTTAATTAACACACCATATCCAACTGATACAGGTGACAAATTGAAGGGACATTCAGGTGGTTTTTTTTTGGCCCAAATATAAGAACATGAACATATTGAAAAGAAACCATACTTGTTCTTAAATTAATTATATTTGCTTTACTTTACCACAACAAAACTTTATTATATTAGTTGAGATTAATTTGTAGACATTAATACATAAGCTTCTCTAAAAATATTTTGTTGTTTCTTTTCTAGATATTATTTTTCAAAAAGGAAATATGGAAAGAAAACTTAGAAAATATTTTCATGAAAGGACATGATGTGGAAATCATTTGAATTTTGTGCATGATCTTATGCATTTCCAAACTATAAATCATTATATATATGTTGCCATCATTTTGTCTACTGTAACCTTTCATTTCAGGAGCTCCACTTTCTGAACGGGTAGATTGTTGAATTTCTGAATTTACAGTATTTATTTTTAAATGTGATTATATGGTTTGGTTGTTTGTGTTCTCAATGAGGCATACTTTGTCTATCTTTGTATTTCTTATATAAGAACTGTAATTATATATTGCCTACATATCTTGTTTCAAAATTTCATTACAATCACATATGTAGCAACTGTCTAGCCTTATTTGTTTTACATAGAATGATATGTTTTTAATTTGCTTAGTCTTTAAATGTGAAATATGGTTAAGGTTGTTGTCTAACTTATGTATACTTCGTTTTCTTCTTTTACGACAGTAATTTAATTACCTACAATCAGTTTGCCGGTACCAAGACTGATATGTTTGTATTTGTCTAAATGGGAATAATGGGTAAGGTTGTTGTCTCAGGAAAATGTATTATAAACTGTATACTTTGGTTTCTTTAAAGACAGTAATTAAATTGTCTACTATTCATTTGCCTAGAATGATATGTTTTTAATTTGCTCATTCTCTTAATGCTGTCTAACTGCTTGATAACTATGATTCGTTTTCTTCTTATTTCGCTTATGACTATAAATCTAATTGCCTACTATCTGTTTACCTAGAATGATATGTTTTTAATTTGTTCAGTCTTTAAATGTGAATATATGGTTAGGATTGTTGTCTTTAACTGCAGTTGTATTGTTTTGTTCTTTCTACTTATTTCCTTCATCTGGAACTGTAATTAAATTGCCAGCACTATCTGTTTTACCAAGAATGATATGTTTTTTATTTGTTCTTTCTCTAAAGTTACCATATATATTATGTATCTGTTGTCCTAAGACAGATGAAATAGGAATAATTTGAAAGGAAATGAGAGCACCACGTTATCTGAATGGAAAGATGTCACAGAGGTCATTACACTGACGTTGAGAAATATAAATTTCTCGTGTAATTGCATCCAATATTTCTTATGTAAAGAGGACCTATCCCCTAGGCTAAACAGTACTAGAATGAACAGGAAACCAATAGATTTTGGACTTGTAGAAGCTCCTAATAAGGGGAAGTGGAATTAGCATTAATCATAGCCAATTTACATCCATTATAACTCTTATTACTGCTAAATTATCTTACTTTTACTCAAAGGCATATTGCATTGAATAATAAACAGCATGTACATTTTTTTCAAATGTTAACAAGACATTTTGTGGTGAATCAAAATGCTAATGGTTTCATTATGTAAAAATGTGAAGATGTGATATGATTGCCAATGAGACAACCATCCACCAGATTTTAAATTTAGAGGAAGTCAGCAATTATATGCCACTGTTCCACTTTCAACAATGAGAAGAAAAAAAATACTGTCAATGTCCCTACATGAAAATTAACAAACGATTAAAATGAGAAAATCAAAGGCCTAATTTATATTTATTTATAACTACACAATTATATGAAATACAAATATGACAGAAATTTTATAAATTATGTTCTATTATGTATCTTGGTTATTGATTACTACATGCACCACATAATAAACAGCTTTATAGCCTTTTTCTTCAATAACATTGATGGTGGAAAAAATAAGCACAAATCAAAAATTTGTTTTTTATGTTTCACAGAAGAAACTGGACGAAAACCTGACCATGGAATATATGTGATATATCTATTCAGACGATATCAGATTAAAGACGATTTTTTTTAATGGTTTCAAATTATATGATGTTATCAATAAATGATTAATTTTTCCATGTATAACTTAACTTAAAATAACTTAATTTCTAACAGGATTTTCCTATTACTCTGTTAAACTTAATTAATCAAAACACAGAATAAGTTTACAGCTGAAAAGGTTTCTTAAGAATGTTGCTCTCCAGAGTGTATAGAAGATTCATCTGTAAAATTATATTAATGAACCATTTCTGCCAATGACAAAAATTATTCAAATAACCAATAATTGCGATATAAGTTTTGTAAAACTGTCCAAAGGTTTAGACTATATGCTAAACTGATTCTTATTAATCATAAAACAGTGAAATCAGAACATATTTGTTTCTGTCCATTAAAAAGGGTTTCAGACTACATATAATTACCGGTATACTAGTAGAGACTTGAAGAAACATAAAAAATTTCCATAAAAAAATTCCAAGATTAAAAATAAGAATTTTCGCAATCATCCTAATATCTTTTGAAATTACAAATAAGTAAATTAGCACTCCATTGATTAACTTAAGTAGTAGCCTTCAAGCACGACTACTTTAATGATGTTATTTACTTCGTATGTTAGATGTAATTAAACATCAATATCTATATCTGTTGATGTTACAATTAGGATTAAAAATGTTTTTTTCTTCTAATGACTCCAAGGTACACAAAGTCACTTTAGAGAGGAATCTGACATATCTGTTATAAATAATCAAAAGTCCTTATACAGTTCTAGCTGGAAGTTCAAATGCTAAAGCTAATAATACTGATTTATTGTCATAAGAGTCTCAATTATATAAAGATAATGGTTATTGTCTAGACAACAAAATTCCCAACATAACATTCATCAGATATGCTTAAGCACAAAACTTGAAAACTTTCCAAAACCACAAACATTTGAGAACATAAATATCAAAAGGACCTGTACAAAACAGCTATTATTATTGGAGGTAAATGTTGCTTGGGAGAGTTGAACCTGAGTTTTAGAACTACAGACAGATGGACGAAAGAACAATGGTATACCATCAACCATAAACAGGAAAAGGAGACTGACAAATCTTTCAGGATTGAAATCTTTAAAAAGCAGAAGATTTTAATTTTTAACATGGACAGAGCCTCAGGGCTTCAAAACTAAAAGATGTTGACTCCTGCTAAAAGAATTGTAATTGTAGGTTGACGACCTACCTTTATAAGGGCATGTTCTGGCATGTTATCAGCAATACTTCCAAACACAATGGGCTCTTTAAAGTCTGAGACATGCTGGAATTCTTCTCTACAGTTATGGATGATGATTGGAGCTACTTCATTGGTTCTCACCAAATGTCTGTTGTTCTGATTCACAGCTGTAATGACAAAAAAAAAGGCAAATTGTTGAAAAAATCAACTTTAATATAAATCTATTTCACAGGATATTATCTGGGCATTTCAGAAATGGAGCCATGCAGTAAGCATGTAAAACTCAGCCACATTCTGTATTTGCCTGTTCCACGTCGGGAACTGTGATTCATTAGTATATAAAGCAGGCAGTTGGTTTTCTTGTTTGAATTGTTTTACATTCGTCATTTAGCTTTCTATGCTGTTACATTGGTTTTGCTAATTGTAGAAGGCTGTAAAGTGACCTATAGTTGTTAAATTTTATCTCATTGGGTCTCTGGTGTAGAGTTGTCTCATTGGCAAACACATATATCTTTTTTAATTCTTACATGGTCTTTTTGGGTTAATTTAAAACCCAGTTATTTCAAAATGTACCATTATTAGTAAAACTCAGCCACATTCTGTATTTTCCTGTTCCACGTCGGGAACTGTGATTCATTAGTATATAAAGCAGGCAGTTGGTTTTCTTGTTTGAATTGTTTTACATTCGTCATTTAGCTTTCTATGCTGTTACATTGGTTTTGCTAATTGTAGAAGGCTGTAAAGTGACCTATAGTTGTTAAATTTTATCTCATTGGCTCTCTGGTGTAGAGTTGTCTCATTGGCAAACACATATATCTTTTTTAATTCTTACATGGTCTTTTCGGGGAAATAAAAAAAACCAGGTAATTTCAAAATGTATCATTAGTATAACTATTCCATGTCATTCTTGGAATATTTAAAGCCACGTTTAGAACTGCTGGAAGACAATTCTGTCTGTATCAGAGATCTGATAATTACTGCTAAAATGTACTATTATAGTCTTTATGGATTCTACCAAACACACGACAAGTCTTCTAACTAAAAGTGCATTAATTAATTGAGCAGGTTTCCTGTTGCACATTAAAACAACTAAAACAATTCATCGTTAATGGAATATAATTGCTGATTTCTGACTCTTCACAATGTTCAATGCCATTGTAATATAAACATAACACAATATCAATTAAATAAATGCATGCTAATTGTATTTGACATCCAAAGCCCTTTAGCTGTGTGCTATCTTCAGAACCAGGTACATTACTTAATGGTCTGGTAACAAGGAAATCATGCTCTTGGTCAGATCTCACATCTTAATTAAATCAAAAAAATATAACACATTCCATGGTTGTTCTGTCAGCTTTTTAATGTTCAATTCAATCACGACACTTTATTTATGACTTATTATTTCCTTTTCCTTTTAACTTATAAACAAAACCATTTCCTGTGATTTTTAGATGATCATTTTATCATTATACTTCTTGAATTTAATTGATATAATATTCAAAACAATTTCTTTGAGGAAGTCAATATTCATATGTATAGGAAGTACACCACTAATTCATGGTCTCATTGCTTTCTATGTTAAATTTCTCCGTTTCAAGCAGGCACATGCAGTCCTCTTTTGTTTTAAGTTCAAATAAAGTGGCAATCAATGCATTTCAAAGCAACACTTTATGGTGTCTTGTACTGAAAATATCACCATACATTTAATGGCATATAAGAAAAAACTGGTTCCCAGAACTTCAGATGTACCAAAACAGGTACTTCAAATCTAGCCAACAGACAAAATGTACCCTCTTTTTCAAATTTGATGCATTTTTTTTTAATATTCAAAATTAAAAGTCCAAAAGTGTTCTATAATGATCACCAGTCCTTCAGATTTCATTTGATACCAAAAATACCTAGATATTCTACATATTTTGAAAGTTAAACCAGAGACATATACCGGTATACAGTGTGTATTAGTTGTGTTCTGAAAAAGAGCAACTAGTTGGACCTTGAGCAAATGATTCAAGTGGTACAGAACACTACAGGGAGATAACTCTGTTAAAGTCAGCTGGATGTTTTAATAACCTTCCATTGTTAATGAAATATTAAGCTTCTTAATAATCGAAATATGTGTATATCAAACTGCTAATCCAATTTGGATTTTGGGATTTAGTGTGTGGTTCAAGTTTTTTTTAAATTTTATTAAAAGTAAGCGACCCAAATTAATTTGAGTGTAGGTGTTTGGTACTCCCTTAAGGGTGTTTAAATCTTGCATTTAGCTTAACTATTAAAGCGTTCAATAATCAGTTACATTTCATACATAAATGTTTCTTAACATTTCATAATTCTGATTGTCAGAAAAGAATCAGGAGGAATTTCAGAACTATTTATAAAATTTGACTTTTGTGACTGTACATGCTCTTCATGACAAGGCTTGACCTATGCAAAGGAAAACATAAATTCATTATTTAACTCATTAATAATTTCAATGTTATAATTGTTACGGCATCAATATAAGATTTTGCAACTTATAACATAGGATTTTTAAAAGAGTGACCAATTTTGTGCACAATTTGTATAACCTAATTTGCCATGCTTCCTAGAATATGTGCTTCAGTAAACAATTTTCAACTTACGTCAAATAAGAAAAAAAAGCATTGTGGCTGTATTCAGTGAAGCCCTCAGAATATATACAGATCTTGTCAAAAGGAATTCATGGATTGAGAAAAAATTACAACTTCCAGTGACTTTTATAACATGCCCTCTAGGTCTTTCATGTAAGAAGTTTGTTATAAAATCATGCCAATTATTAAAAATTAAAAGTTATATCTGCTTGATTCATTTACAAGTAGCATTGCAAAAAGATGATACTAGTATTAGATAATGTGTTGCAAAATACAACCATGACATAATTTACCGACAAGGTTTCCAATGTTTAAAAAGAGTCATATATTATATGGTCAATGACATTAATTCCTTCTTTGACTGGTATGACTGCAAAAATGTTTTCCACTTGGAAAATTAGCAGAAGCCTAAAGAATTTGTATGAAGATTGTGTACATAACTTTACAACAAACTTGTATTATTTATAGGAAATGGTGACAACCACCTTTCAAATCTAACCTTGAATATCACCACCTTATATTTCAGATATTTATAGATTACCGTTGATTATCTCAACGAGATTGATTTTCTCGCTTGAGCTGGTACAGCGAAAGTGAGAAAAACAATCGAGTTGAGATGACCAATGATAATCTGTTTATCGCTATTTTACCTATGACGACGTTGTCAATTTCAATGTCAATTTCGTTAGAAACGCCGCATGGTCTCCTTAGTTTCTAGCGATAATTTTTCCATCTCAAGCGAGAAGCATGATATGAAAATTATCACAAAAAACATCAAAGGAAAAATGCACAAAATAGCAATAATATCTCCCCTTAATGAAACTCGGACCTGAGCTGTTAGATCAGATGGCAAGGACACCATATATATTCTCAGAGTATTTAGTTCACTTAAAACTGTATCTTGGGATTATAACCTTAGCCAATGAAGAAACTATGTGTGATATATTAATCCAGCAGTTTAATGAAGTAGAATCAATAATTTAGAAATTTCCTGCTGTTAAGATCACAGAGCCGATTTCAGATAAACATCAATTATAAGTTAATTAATAGAAAGACCAGAAAGAAGTTTCAATTAACCACTGATCACAGAGAGGAAATCGGTGTATATACTTCTAGTAATGAAGTTCTTTATTTTGCTTTTACCCAATTTCAAATTATGGAGAGAAAAAAAATGCTTTTAGCAACTGTCAGCTGTTTTTGTGTATAGAATCCTGATCAAAGTGCACTTTTGTCAGGATTTGATTAATTGAACATAAGTCATAAATAGTTGTTGTTTCAGATATATCATTAATAATCATTGCACTTTAGATTGACTGCATAATGGATTTTATTATTAATTTCAAATTCTAAAATGATATATATTATATGCAAAAAGTCATTATTTTTTTTAGGACAATAAAGCCTAGGAATATAATGGAAAATTGCATAATTGAAAGATATGATAGACACATTTGATGTACATGCAGCAGCAGCACATATTTGGTCTGTGCAGGGGCAATAACTCAGATCATTTCTATTTCAAGTCCAAAATTACATCTAAAAGATCCAAAACATTGCTTATTTAAACTTCATATAACTTCATAAAAGTTTGACAAGAAATGAAGGTGTGAGAGTACACTTTTCAATATGAATTTCATTTTCAAGGGGTATCAATCCCATTAAAATATTTCCATGCTACAATTTTACTGCTGATACACATTTTATTAATATCCCTCAAGAAGTATGACGCATGAGTGCACATTGTGCAATCTTCCCTATAATATACCTTTCCAAAGTGCACTACATTGTACTTCCTTATTTTACAAAAAAATATTTGATTCCGGCCCTGATTTTTAAGACTTTGCTAATACATATACAAATATAAGAATATGTGGTATGAGTGCCAAGAATATGTGGTATGAGTGCCAATGAAACAACTCTGAGACCATCCATTTGTCACAATTTATAAAAGTAAAAAATTAAAAACAACACATTTAAAATTTCTTGCGTCCAAACTTCCGAAGCGCTTTTCTGGATTTACCTTCAGCAGGAACGCTCAAAGCCAAATATTTGAAATCAGAACATGTATAAGTACGGAAACCATTAAAGGTTAAAGTAAAGGTTTTTTTTTCATTTTTATAACTTCACAGATTGTTCAATTTCTATGTTTTTTTTTATTATTGTGATTATACCTACCAGTGAAACTGGTTCCCACACAAGATCTGATCATGTGTTTGGACCAATAAATGTACAAAATGCTTAAAATTTGTTAGTTTAGGTTTTTACGTTTGTTGAATTTATTGTATTTTTGCCTGAAAATAACAATGTTGTATAAATTGTCTGCCAAAGATTTTACATAATACAATCAGTATGCCAATCTAAAGCTTGATTTAATCTCACAGTGTAATTGTCATCCTGCAAAATAAATTTCTGTTGATGACAGAAAAGGATTGTAAAGACTGAATTGACGTTGATTTGCCGAGCTAAAATTGGATTAAACCAATTTAGTGCCACCAACTTAATTTTTTTAATGAATTTCAGTTAGCTATAATACATTGAAAGTTGAAAAATGTCTGCATGAAAAATTATTTCAATGGACTACCGCCAATTAACTGTTGCAAAACAATTCAATTCCGAATTCTTCAGGAAGTCTACAAGACAACATTTTATCTTTAATTGTTTCACAAAAGACATTGAAATATCGATAACAGTGCACAACAAACTAGCATATTACGCCTCCCTTTAGACTTCTGCATTGATGTAGAAATAATTGACAGTTTTGGAGATTCAAATAGAAACTACATTTTAAAGTTCTTTTAATGAGACTTTATGTAAAGAAATATATTCCAATATTGGATATGATATTCAGGGTAAAACTATTGCCATATAGAACTTAAGGTGGTACCAAACTGTTATTTGGCTCCTTTAATTTTCATATAATTTTTGACATATGGTATTTATTAATTGATCAATTTAAAAAAAAAAACATTTTTTTTTAACTTGAACCACACACTCTATGAGAATTTTTCATTGGATATATAGCAGTTTGACAAAGTGAGAGGTCAATATTTCCTCTACACTAGAATGGGATTAACACATAAAAGGATATAATGGGTATATGTCAATGAGATTGAGATGGGAACTTAATAAAAATTACATTCGGATGTTTTTTACAGAGTTGTCTCCCTTTAGTGTTATGTACCAACTTAAAACTAATAATCCCTTCATGTCTTTTGGTTATTATATCCATTTAGTTGCCATCTAAATCTCATTGACATATACCCATTATATCCTTTTATTTATAACTATATTTTATCCCATGGGCTTCAACAATCGAAATAAACTGAGACTAGACAGTAATCATAATGCTAAGTGAACAAGACATTGAGCATACATAATGACAAATAAATATCTGCAATTAAAGTACAACAAGAATGAGTCTATAGTACTCAGATGCCCCACACACACTATAATTGTCTATGTCCAGTGGAGCCTAAAATTGGGGTTAAAACTCTAATTTGACAGATCATATCATAGAAAAAATGTGTACTAAATTGATTTGACTACTACTTCATCAAAAAGTACCTTGACCAATTACTTTAACATGAAGCAGGACAAACAGACGGAGGAAGGGACACACAGACTGAAAAACATAATGTTGATAAATGACACATTCAAAAATTAAAGAAGACAACCACTTAAACATCTGCCATGTGGTTAAAGGTCAGAATAAGGGAGATGTGGGGGGAAAAAAAGTCCCAAGCTCATCAACCCAACAAAACATTAGATCAATTACTGTCAAGTCATTTATAAAGCTCTGAATAGTATGTTTCATCATGACACACAATAAGGTGCTATAACTCAAAAGCATTTGTTAAGACGTCCTAACATAGAAACTGCATCTATAAAATTGTAATCCTGTATTTATTGTTTTAATTCAATGGAGATATTCAATGCATCAATGTTCTTTTTAAGTCATGCTCACAGATTAGTTGCATCTAAAAGATTGACTTCTTAGGAGATTTTCAGTACATTGTTCATTTTTCTTTATTTCTCTGCTGTGACTTGCAAAAAGTGCTGTTGTTAAGTTTTCATTCTAGTAAAATCTTTTCTTAAAAATCAATATGTTTTCTCATACATTTTTCATCATTCTACCACAATCTACAAATGTTAGACATAAATATTGAAAATATACATCTGATATGCAAAACAATTTGTTTTTGGTTTTAAGGTTAAAGTGAAAGACATTATTTATTTATTCCCATTGATTTAAATATTCCAGGAGCACAAAGTAATTCTGACTACCATGCTTATATTACATCATGTTTTATGTTGTCATGCCTCAAAAAGAAAAAAATCAAATCACTTCTTCCAAAACTTCAATCAAACCAAATCAAATCAACTTTTTATTGCCATATAAACCAACTTAAGTACACGATTTGTGACAAAAACAACATTAATATAATGACAAGAAAAAAGTATGTATAATCTTATTAAACAAACTAATGAAAGCAAACTTCAGCAGCATATGAGATGCCTAAAAGTCACCAATGAAACAAGATTGAGTTCCAGGCTGAGATAAATACCATACTGTTTGTAAGAAGATGAAGTCAAGAACAAATACTCATGGCAAACATAAACTTAATAAGACATCTGTGTACAAGTCATGAAGCATCTAGGTTGTCTACCTTTAAAATTAAACGTAAATAAATGGTTGGATTTATTGATAGGTTTTTAATGGAACTTCCAGATCTATTGTGGTATTACATAGAGGTCAGCTTTTAATGATAGAGAAATCCAGAGTCCGTGGAGAACCACAATCCTAGACAATTATGATTGATGCCTGAAGCTCACCTAGTAATTCCACTACTAAGACCACTGGGCTACCAAGGTCCTTAGATAAATGGTTTACCCTGCTTGAGCCATTAGATTTGCATCTAAAACAATTTTCAAATAGACTAGACCATTATGACAAAAACATGTTTTAGTACAAACATTTCAATATAACTAATATTTATGAGGAAATACTCATTAAAAGAATAAAAAAATATCAAACTTTAATCATTTTTTAAATGACAATTGTAATACATATACATATTACAATATGTGTTTATCTCTGTTTGAATAAATAAAAATATTCAATGATATTTAGAACAAAACACTAAAAGATATTTGACCTGACAATAATTTCTTAAAGCATTGTATTTATTAGATCATTTTCAGACATCAAAATTACTGTCTTTAAAGCTTATCTTGTGTTATAGATTTTTGCCTTTCTCAGAAAGCCTATAAATGTTGGAATAGTCAGATTATTTTCTCTCAGTTATTTAATTTTCTCTCAGTTATTTAATCCTCTCATGTTGTTAAATAAAATATACAAACTAAGCAAATCCTCCTTTATGTTTTATTTCTAAGACTCCAATATAACTTTGAATTAACATTTGATGACAGTATGTCAACTTTAGTCCTCTATGCCTATCTAGATGTTTTTAGATTGTTGCTTTCTTGTTGCTTTCTTGTTATTAGCCTACAACTAACATGTTTTAACACATAAAATCAACACCCTTCAAAAACTGAGACAAAATATGCAAATTAAAGAACATGCTTTTCTCAATTTTATAAACAGCTGTTATCTGAAATATTGTACATCAATTTTTGCAAAGCCTGGGATTCTGGCCCACTTTCACTTGGTTTAGCCTATTAATTGTTTATATTAATTCTACAAGCCTTATTATTCTGACCTGGGTCACATGAATTCTTGAACAATTTGTAGTACTGACACATTTAGCAGAGATACATCAAGAATGCCAGGATATTTTTTGGAAATCTGATGTAACAAAAATCTGCAATGTCCAGGTAAAGAAAATCTTCCAAAGAGGGTTATATCCCTTCAAGTTATTTAAATAGAACCATGATTTGACTTTTCTAATAAATTGACCTTAGGGTAAATAACCATGATAAATTACTTGTCCATAAAAGCAAACCACTTGTCCAAAATTTTATTCTTGCTGCCGCCTAAAGAAATTTTTATCTGCTATTTATGCACATAAAAATGGTTATGCAATCAATAAATTCCAGATTCAATTATTAACAATGTCTAAGTACATCTTAGGCAAAAGCCAAACGTAAATAAACAAGTCTTATAATTTTGAACTTTAACAGACTTATATATAAAGTCATTATTAAGCACAATCATGCAAATTAAGACTGTGAAAACATTTCCTAGTATTTATTTCCAGAAAAGTTACTAGGTACATTTGTACTAGATATGGTCAAAAGTAACTGGGTACATTTGTACTAGATATGGTCAAAAGTTACTGAGTACATTTGTACTAGATATGGTCAAAAGTTACTGGGTACATTTGTACTATATATGGTTAAAAGTAACTGGGTACATTTGTACTAGATATAGTCAAAAGTTACTGAGTACATTTGTACTAGATATGGTCAAAAGTTACTGGGTACGTTTGTACTAGATATGGTCAAAAATTACTGGGTACATTTGTACTAGATATGGTCAAAAGTTACTGGGTACATTTGTACTAGATATGGTCAAAAGTTACTGGGTACATTTGTACTAGATATGGTCAAAAGTTACAGAGTACATTTGTACTAGATATGGTCAAAAGTTACAGAGTACATTTGTACTAGATCAGTCAAAAGTTACAGAGTACAATTGTACTAGATATGGTCAAAAGTAATTCTGTATTTTTGTACTAGGTATGGTGAAAAATAATTCTGTATTTTTGTACAATGTACTAGGTATGGTGAAAAGTAATTCTGTATTTTTGTACTAGATATGGTCAAAATTTATTGAGTACATGTGTACTAGATATGGTCAAACTAAGTTGTATATAAGTGCTAAATATGGTAAAACTAAGTTACTGGATACATTTGTACTAGATATGGTCAAAAGTTACAAGGTACATTTGTACTAGATATGGTCAAAAGTTACAGGGTACATTAGTGCTAGATATGGTCAAAAGTTACTGGGTACATTTGTACTAGATATGGTCAAAAGTAATTCTGTATTTTTGTACTAGGTATGGTGAAAAGTAATTCTGTATTTTTGTACTAGGTACGGTGAAAAGTAATTCTGTATTTTTGTACTACATGTAGGTATGGTCAAAAGTAACTAGGTATATATGTGCTACAGATATATTGGTAAAAAGGGTTATTGGGTACATTTGTACTAGATATGGTAAAAAGTTACTTGGTACATTTGTACTAGAAATGATTAAAAGTTATTGGATGATAAGATTGTACTAGATATGGTCAAAATTTACTAGTGAAAATGAGAATGGAAATGTGAAAGTGGTGTTACAACCCAACCAAAGAGCAGGTCCTTCAATGGGTCTTCAAAGCAGTGAGAAAATCCCATACCCAAAGGTTACATTGTCAATCTCTGTATGGAAAGCCTATTGAAAATATGTTTTTCGTTGAACATTTGAATTCGTGGTTCACCCTTACCCACGAAATCCACGAAAATTGGTATCCAACGAATAATAACTAGATATCATTGAGATGGAAGCCATCTCTGTGGGCCCCGCTGTCAATAACGTGGGGTAAATAAGTTGTATGGATAATCTGATATGAAGCATTATTTGAAGTTATTACATAGTCTCATGTGTGATTTCAATCTAAGATTTTAAGTTAAAACTGATAAATATTCTCATCTTACTTTCATAGTATAATAGTGATATGACTGCATGATGTGAACTAATTGTTGACTACTCTAAGGTGACTTCTGGATATATGGATTGATGTTTGAACAATATGTTTAAAGGTGCTGCCCAATTGATATTTGTCACATATTTTTAGAATTATGCCTTCAATATATTATGACCCACCAAGTATAAAGTATGAAATATAAACGGTTCTCGAGAGGTAGAGCGGACACACTTTGTTAAGAACAACGAACGGATGGACAGAACGACAGACTGACCTTAGACCTAGGATGCATACATTATGACACATTCTCTGGTGTTGGTTTATATATATGTTAAGTTGAAAATGTTTGTCAGGTATAAAGTATGAAATAATAACAGCTGTCCTTTCAAAATATAGTGTGGATCAAATTTGTTAGCGATGGACAGACCAACAGACAGACAGACCTTTGACCTAGGAAGTGGTACATACATCATGACACCCCCTCTGTTGTTGGTTAAAATGGATGTCAAGTAAAATATTTTGAAATCATAATGGTTCTCAAGATATGGAGCGGACACAATCTTCACCACAGGACACAGGATTGTCAACTGAAACCAAAGTCTTTTTGACGTTGACCTTTGACCTAGGAAGTTGTAAATACATCATGACACGCCCTCTGGTGGTGGTTAAAATGGATGTCAAGTATAAACTTTGAAATCATAACGGTTATCAAGATATGGAGCGGACACAATCCCACAGGACACGGGGTTGTCAACTCTAAACCAAAGTTTTTGACCTTGACCTTTGACCTAGGAAGTTGTACATACATCATGACACGCTCTCTGGTGGTTGTTAAAATTGATGTCAAGTATAAACTTTGAAATCATAATGGTTATCTAGATATGGAGCGGACACGATCTTCACCACAGGACACGGGGTTGTCAACTAAAGCCAAAGTTTTTGACCTTGACCTTTGACCTAGGAAGTTGTAAATACATCATGACACGCCCTCTGGTGGTTGTTAAAATTGATGTCAAGTATAAACTTTGAAATCATAATGGTTATCTAGATATGGAGCGGACACGATCTTCACCACAGGACACGGGGTTGTCAACTAAAGCCAAAGTTTTTGACCTTGACCTTTGACCTAGGAAGTTGTAAATACATCATGACACGCCCTCTGGTGGTGGTTAAAATGGATGTCAAGTATAAACTTTGAAATCATAACGGTTCTCAAGATATAGAGTGGACACAATCTTCACCACAGGACACAGGGTTGTCAACTGAAACCAAAGTTTTTGACCTTGACCTTTGACCTAGGAAGTTTTACATACATCATGACACACCCTCTGGTGTTGGTTAAAATGGATGTCAAGTATAAACTTTGAAATCATAACGGTTCTCAAGATATAGAGCGGTCACAAAGTTAAAGTGTTACGGACAGACGGACGGACGGACAGACGGACGGACGGACGGACGGACAGACTGATCACTATAGGGCGACCCGCCTTAGTCGGCGGGGCCCTAATGAATCCACAGTAATCCGTAGTTTTTAAACCAAGATTTTTAAGGTATGGCCTTAAACATTATTTTACTGCACTCCAAAGACAATACATTAACAATAGAAATATCTATTCAAATATTGAAAAGTTGTTTTATATGAAAGGCAACATAGAATCGGCTATGCTTCATTAATCTGCTGTAGAATATCTGAAATTTCAATCCCTTGGAGAAACAAATATCAATTATGTGATTAAATATCACAGCATCAAAAGAAAAGATTAGCAACTATCATATAGCAAATTATTCTGATTAATATTTGTTTTTGAAATATAATTTAGAATGGCACATTTATTTCTGAAAAATAGTAAATTATGATGAAACTGTATAATCTTATTTCAATTCTATATTACAGAAAAAACCCTATCCCATACTCACAGTAGACAAATATTTTTTGCAAGTTTGGATATTCCCTTTCTAAACTTAATAGCAAGAATAAACAAAATTAAGCTGTTAATGCAATTTACTTTACAGTACTGTGGATTCATTTATTATTCTTGGGTACCAATATGGTGGATTGAGTAAAAGTTGCATTTTTCATGGATATTTGATTTCATGGTTTTACCAATCTTTGCATACAAAATGCATACAAAATTTGTTGAACATTTGAATGTGTGGTTCAAGTGTATCCATGAAACCCACAAATTATACAGGTATCCAACAAATAAGAATGAATTCACAGTTTATAATCATTTATCATATTTCCTTTACCATATATGGTATGTTTACTTTAATATAGTTTTAAAGGAATTGTTTTACAACAATAATGCACTGTAAAGTGATTTAATTTTCACAGAATATAAATTCTGCCATTTCTGGAGCCAAACTTGTTTACAAGGTTTCACTTAGAATTTATATTTTGGTCAATTATGCTGATTTTCCCTCTGGATCATTATAATGTAAATGGATTTTTTAACAATTTTATCATCATTGTGAATTAAGGGAAAATAACTACCTCAAGGAAAATTCCCACTTTGCACAGTATTTCAGTTTTGATAAAAGCTCTTTAGAAAACTGATAGCGGCTTTAATAAAAACCAATTGCAATTAAATGTGTTCCATTTTATTAGCCTCTGAAACCATTATATTTGTATGGCAATATGTAGTGTCATTTGTTAAAAAAATAATGGTTTTTAAAAGATGGATAATTTAGATTAGCTTCAGGTTCTGAGTTTGATGTCATACTAGAACATTCAGTGTGTTACAAAATCTTCAAGAAACATATTTAGATGTTAATGCATCTTTTATACTGTATTATTCAATAGATAGAAGTCCAAGAACTCATTTTAGCACAATTATCATCATCTTTAATCATTTTCTAGTCAAATACTTCTATATTTTTCTAATTTGCCAACTGAACCTTTATGATAATCGATAAACAATGTCAAAACCAAACAATCCCAAGTACTCAAAATTTGCTTTGCTCATTTACATTTGACACAAATCCAATGAAATATTTGAATTTGATCTGAGAATTGTTCCACGTTCTACCATCCCATATTACCGTGAAGTCAAGTGGTTTTGTATTGGGGTCACAACACCATTTCATTGGTTACTTGCATGATGAATGGCTTTTACTAGTTTTTATTGGAAATTGCCAAAGCCAAAGGAAAAATGATTATACCAATAATTTGAAATATTACTTTGTCTAGGACAAAGCTTATTATGTTAGTTGCCTTTCACTACAATAAATAATTGATTACATTGTATTGGTCAGCTGGGTAAATGGTCACTTATGTACTAAACTAAGGTTATGAAATCAGCCTGTTTATAATGTCTTCCTTTTTACATTATGAAGATGTAATGTGTTATGAATAAAGTATAGATCTATTGATAGATTGTTCAATGTCCAGCGGCAACTATTTCATGCATAATTTAAGGACAGAGGAGATACAGATGATACATCAATAAGATACCTGCCTGACCAATTATACAAAAGGAAATAACAAGTCAACAAATAGTTTTCAACAACACAGCCATGCTTTAGGTGTAATACCACCATTGATTTTCCCCTATTAGTCTTTGTTAAATTTGCACTTTTTAAAAAAAAAATCAGAATTTATCTTTGTTTCAAATAAAGAAATACTTGGCATGAGTAAAGTTTTATCCTGTACAATTCTATAGAAAAATTTTCACATAACATTTCATTGCATATAAGAAAATAACTATCATTTGAAGTAAACCAATCAAATTTCTCCCCTTATTCTACCTGTGCACAAGGTTTAGTCACCATGTAACCTCAAGATTACAAAATTTTCTATAGAAATCACAAATAAAAAATAATGGTGTTTTGAAATACCCAAGACATATGTTAATGACACAGAAATAGTTTTACTGCAATAAAATGTAGGATTAATTACCTACAACGGTCAAATTCAAGGGAATATTTTTTTAGACCTACTTTCGTATACAACCGGATGTGACATACCATGATTTGGTGGTATTACACCTTTAACAATACACCTTGCCGCTTTTTAGAAATTTGAGTTGATTGACCCAAGAATCTGCACCACTTAAACTTTGAATGTCATACAACAATCTCATTTCTATTGTGACGTCAGATCTTTTGCATTATGAATCGTTGAATGAATTTATTTGCAAAAGCATATAGAACATGCTATGGCAATACATAATATATACATAATGTGACAAAAGACTGGTAACAGAGAACAATACAATAATAACATACATAATGTAGCTAACCAATAATATCAGATCTAGCTTTCCATGCACTCTTTAAATAGTTACAGAGCTTAATTGTTAGAGATCTAGAATAAGCTTTCAACAAACAAGATAGTTTAAAAATAGTAGGCCATGAACAATAATAGCGTGGCAAAAACAATATTCTAATTGCCCTATATGCTGGACATACCAATACAAAATGAAATTCGTTCTCAACACATTGCATATTACAACATACACAAAGACGCATTTCTCTTGGTATATCAGAGAAGCGACCAACTTCAACATTAAGTTTCAATGTACCACTTCGTAGTTTAGTAAGAATGTTACTATTGTTAATGTAGCCAAAATAATTTTCAAGACAAAAATCAAACATTATGACGTCAACATTTTATTGGAACCTTTGTGATGGTGTGCACTAGAGGTTAGGAACAAAAACATATTTGCATACAAACAGATTAGAGAAGAACAAGATAATTGCCAAAATAGGCTCCAAAAAAGATGATCTTTGTCAAATATCCTAATTTTCTAAAACTCACACTTAATATTGGAAAAGATCACACAAATGATATTAATTTTATCTAAGGAAAATAGAAAAGAGAATGCCTCCATATGACAATTTGTTTTTAAAGTGAACGCCACTGTATTATCTTATGTTAAATATTCTCAATTTCTGCTGAATTACAAATGATTATAAAGTTTATTTATATCAGTAATATTGTTTAATGTAATATTATGGCTCTTTAACATTTTATATGCTTGTGTAAATTACAATGTACTTCCTTTTTCATTGTACTTTCTAAAGTTTTTATGAGAATATTTTATGACTGTCACATGTTAAACATGCAGTACACATTTGTTCAAACTAATAGTTCAGGAGTTATGGGCCTTTCATACTTATTATATCTTTTGGTGTGCTGAATTGACTTTTTAAATTATTTTCTGAAAAAATTCAGGTCTCCTATTTAAACTTTCATGTATAAATTTTTAAATTGCTTTGATGTCAATAGGTGACAATTTATATTTCTATAATCTTTCTCAAGCCAACATAAATGATATAATTTTCAACTAATATTATGATTATTGGCATATATTTTTCTCCTTTTTCCATGAAAACTATGTTCATTATGTATATTTTCCTTGAAATTTTAAAATTTAAAAATAAAAAAAAACAATTTGAGAAAATATTTCCATTTAAGTAAATTTACCTGTACTTTCGGCTGTTCCCATAATTTTTATTCCATAATAAAATGTTACAGGTGAATCCTATAACTTCCTGTTCATGTAAGTATAATGTCCTCTCTTTACATATATATACGTATATATCACCTTAAGTCCCTTGGAAACAATAATAAAACAATAGCCATTAGCATATGCTATATATACATATTGTTAGAATCATGAAATTTTGACTTGCAATTGAGAAAGCATCAATTATTCATACTAGAATCATTATATACCAAAGGATGGTTTTATCACTTCAATATAACTGTTCAATTAATTTCCCAAATGTATGACATTAATCTGGATTAAACTATAAAAGCAGCTCAGATATTATGTCAAATGTTATAAAAAGAATGTTTTATGAGTCTTAAGCAAACACTATTTATTTAAATCAAACATTTTTCTTTCTCATATAGTTTCCAGGAACAATAGTCGTAACACACATTTAAAACTCCAGGGACTTGATTTAACAAAACATAATGTTCCAAAATCCAATTCTATGAACTGAACATAATAGAGGCGACAGTTTACTGCAAAATAATATTCTATCCTTTTTATTTCACATAAACTTGTTTTACATCTTTTAAGGAACTGAAGAGATATTTTGTAATTTGTCTTACTAGCCAAAAGGGATTCAGAATTGATATTTTATTACACAATATCTAACACCATGCATACACCTACGTACTATCTAGTATTCAGTTTTCCCGTACTTTCCTCCATAATTCACTTTTCTAATTTCACTAAATTAGGACTCCTTTAGTCAATCTTGGTGTTCTTACATGCATAGTCTAGACAAAAAATATTTGAAAAATTTCTTCCCATGAGAGTAAACCCAGTAAATGACAGACTCATCTATAGTAATTTTGAATGAAAAGCCTTTGTTAGGCTTGATTTACTGCTTTAATAGAATTACTATGTAGCAAAACTGTTAGTATATACACATAGGAGTAAATTGTCTGTACATTCACTTTTATTTACTATTCCCAATAGACCCTCACTTTCAGAAATCTGGTAGATCAATGCCAGTAATCAGTAAACCTAGAAGAGTTTGAAATCAGGTAAAACAATGAGTACAGAATAAGGTAAAGAAATGAGTTATCAGGCAAAGCAACATGCTCCAAAGCCAGTAAAAAATCAGGAAACACAATGAATGTGTTAAAAGCAGGTAATATCATGAGTTAGAAAGCAGGTTATGCATTGAGTTCAAAATCAGGCAAAGTAATGATTTAGAATTCAGGTAAAAAAGATTTAGAATTCAGGTAAAGCAATGAGTTAGAAATCAGACCAGGCAATGAGTTAAAAATCAGACAAAGCAATGAGTTAGAAATCAGACAAAGCAATGAGTTAGAAATCTGACAAAGCAATGAGTTAGAAATCAGACAAGGCAATGAGTTGAAAATCAGACAAAGCAATGAGTTAGAAATCAGACAAAGCAAAGAGTTAGAAATCAAACAAAGCAATGAGTTAGAAATCAGACAAAGCAATGAGTTAGAAATCAGCCAAAGCAATGAGTTAGAAATCAGACAAAGCAATGAGTTAGAAATCAGCCAAAGCAATGAGTTAGAAATCAGACAAAGCAATGAGTTAGAAATCAGACAAAGCAATGAGTTAGAAATCAGACAAAGCAATGAGTTAGAAATCAGACAAAGCAATGAGTTAGAAATCAGACAAAGCAATGAGTTAGAAATCAGCCAAAGCAATGAGTTAGAAATCAGGCAAAGCAATGAGTTAGAAATCAGACAAAGTAATGAGTTAGAAATCAGGCAAAGCAATGAGTTAGAAATCAGACAAAGCAATGAGTTAGAAATCAGCCAACGCAAAGAGTTAGAAATCAAACAAAGAAATGAGTTAGAAATCAGGCAAAGCAATGAGGCAATGAGTTAGAAATCAGACAAAGTAATGAGTTAGAAATCAGGCAAAGCAATGAGTTAGAAATCAGACAAAGCAATGAGTTAGAAATCAGACAAGGCAATGAGTTAGAAATCAAACAAAGTAATGAGTTAGAAATCAGACAAAGTAATGAGTTAGAAATCAGGCAAAGCAATGAGTTAGAAATCAGACAAAGCAATGAGTTAGAAATCAGCCAAAGCAATGGGTTAGAAATCAGGCAAAGCAATGAGTTAGAAATCAGACAAAGCAATGGGTTAGAAATCAAACAAAGTAATGAGTTAGAAATCAGACAAAGTAATGAGTTAGAAATCAGGCAAAGCAATGAGTTAGAAATCAGACAAAGTAATGAGTTAGAAATCAGACAAAGCAATGGGTTAGAAATCAGGCAAAGCAATGAGTTAGAAATCAGACAAAGCAATGAGTTAGAAATCAGACAAAGCAATGGGTTAGAAATCAGACAAAGCAATGAGTTAGAAATCAGACAAAGCAATGAGTTAGAAATCTGACAAAGCAATGAGTTAGAAATTAGACAAAGCAATGAGTTAGAAATCAGACAAAGCAATGGGTTAGAAATCAGGCAAAGCAATGAGTTAGAAATCAGACAAAGCAATGAGTTAGAAATCAGACAAAGCAATGGGTTAGAAATCAGGCAAAGCAATGAGTTAGAAATCAGACAAAGCAATGAGTTAGAAATCAGACAAAGCAATGGGTTAGAAATCAGGCAAAGCCATGAGTTAGAAATCAGACAAAGCAATGAGTTAGAAATCTGACAAAGCAATGAGTTAGAAATCAGACAAAGCAATGAGTTAGAAATCAGACAAAGCAATGGGTTAGAAATCAGGCAAAGCAATGAGTTAGAAATCAGGCAAAGCAATGAGTTAGAAATCAAACAAAGCAATGGGTTAGAAAACAGGTGAAGTAATTAGTTAGAAATCAGTTAAACAATCAGTTTGAAAGCCGGTGAAGTAATGAGTTAGAATTCAGACAAAGCAATGAGTTAGAAATCAGACAAAGCAATTAGTTAAAAATCAGTTCAAACAATCAGTTAGAAATCAGGTGAAGTTATGAGTTAGAAATCAGTTAAAAAAATCAGTTAGAAAGCAGGTGAAGTAAAGAGCTAGAAATCAGGCATAGCATTGTGTTAGAAATCAGGTAAACTAAAAGTAATACGCTAGAAATCAGGTAAAGCAATGTGTGAGAAATCAGTGCTTAAGTTTTATAAAACAAATCTGAATATTCAACTGTTAACTGAAGTTTTTTAAAAGGTTTAACAGTACATGTACTAACAAAATAATTAAAAAAAAGAATCAAATACACAAAAATTTACACCTACTCAAATAAGGAATCAATTAATAATCAAGTTGCATATTACCACACAATCATAAACTATTAATTGTTGTGGATTTATATAACAATTCCAAGGCCATTGCTTAGCTGTTAATGACTTCCAATGAGCAGTTTGTATACTTATTTTAGTATCAAAATTACCAATTATTGTCTTGAACAAAATATATATGTTTAATTTGTCTAGACAGCCAAATGCTATGTTGATCCAAAAAGGACAGTCAGAATGAAGACAAAACCTTTTATAGTAAGATATTATGCAATTAAGGATTTTAAAAGTGCAGCCAAAGAAAGAAGACAAAATCTAAACTGATAACATATTATGCAATTAAGGATTAAAGTACATATCAATCTACAACAGCTATCAGATCTCCATTTGTTTCTGTCAAACTAGGTATTTTTAATGCAGTAATTGTATGTATGAGACGATGGGAGCTTTCTCTAATGTCCAAGAACTTGGAACTAAAAAATTCAATACAGAAGATTACTTAAAGCAGGCCATATTTCAGTGGCGGATCCAGGGGTGGGGTCTGTGGGTTGGGACATCCCTTCTTCATCCTTTTAAAAATGGCTGGATCTGCCCCTGTATTTCAATGTCTGAACACAAACAATTCCCCTTTTCTATCCTTCATCAACTGCCTCAGTCTTCCGATTTGACCCAGGATCAGGTTTGTTAAAAAAACAGTCATCTTTTGTGACATATTAAAAAAATAATGTTCACATACATTTTTACCAGGTATAATTTATGCATCAAAATTTGGCTACTGTGAATTCGTTACTATCCGTTGGATACTAGTTTTTGCAGATTTCGTGGGTAAAGGCGAACCACAAAATTATATATTCAGTGAATGACAAATTTTCTATAGACTTGTATGTAGACATTCACAAAATCAAATATCCACGAACATGTAAGTTATTCTTAACCCACAAAAATAATTGAATCCACAGTATTTGGGGAAAACCTATATATCTAACCAATATCCATAAATCACACTCCAAGAAAGAATGAGGCAATGTTCTGATCAGTTCAGATTTCCTTTAGGTTAAAAGCTCAGTTTGTAATGAGTTATGACTCTACAAATGTCTTGTCATCTAATTGGTATTTCACTGGTGAATAATAGGAGAGATAGCAGGTGTCTTGTTATAGTGTAAGACATAACATACAAATCAAATTAAAGCTTAACTGACATATCCATATATTCAAATCTTAATTGGGAAATTAACAAGCCTATTTTGTCTTCAGCATTGCCAGTTAATGTAATTATTTCATCTCCTTTTCCAAACAAGAAGATGCCTTGTTACAATAACATTCCTGATTATGAAACTGAAACCTGTAAACTCAGCCTAGAAATAAGGAGATGTGGTATAATTGAGGGTGTAGATGGGGTTGACAGAATACTCAGCCTAGAAATAAGGAGATGTGGTATAATTGAGGGTGTAGATGGGGTTGACAGAATACTCAGCCTAGAAATAAGGAGATGTGGTATAATTGAGGGTGTAGATGGGGTTGACAGAAAACTCAGCCTAGAAATAAGGAGATGTGGTATAATTGAGGATGTAGATGGGGTTGACAGAATACTCAGCCAAAATAATAGACAGAATGTGCAGAATTAAGGGCCAAAAATCAGAAAAAAGGAAATTAGGCAAAAAATAAAGAATAGACAATAATTAGTGCTAAAATATGGAAAATAGAGAATAACTGGGAGTGAGGGAAAATTCATAAAGAATAGAGAAAAATGGCTTAAAAATCAAAGAAAACAGAAACGTAGACCCCCTCTTTCCAGTGTCACCTTAATTACAGCACTTGGGTAAGTGAATTTAAGAAAAAATGTTTTTCAATAAAATTTAAACCAAGTCTTATTACGATGGATCTAAAGTGAATTGTAGGTGTTTAACACAACTTTTAGCACTTTCATTTGGACTCCCGGTAGATTAGATGTCCATATATTTATATTATTTTGTCCAATATCCATATTTTATACAGGACTCTACAATACAAGTTGGAGTCTGTAACCAGCCATATAAGATAATCTTAACAGAATTGAGGAGAAAACATTACCATTAAAAAAGGTTTGGCTTCCCTGCATGTCTTTATGGACAAATTAGTCCCACTAGAATTTCAAATCAATTCTGTTTAATTACAAGCCTCATAAAAATGTTTGCACTGATGGCATCCATGTATGGAGGGAGATATAAAATACAGATTTTTATCTAGCTGGCAATTCCATTTATTGTTCTGCTAGGCAGTCAACACACTCATAAAACATTGTAATTTACTGGGAATAATTGCAGCAATAAGCTAAAATTATAAGTATACACCAGTAATCCAAACACTAGAACACTGGAAATACAAAGCTAATCAGATAGTTAAGGCCAATCAAACTTAATGTACAGATTTCGATTCACAAAAGCGAAAATGAATGAGTATAAAAATAAGGAGATGTGATGATTGCCAATGAGAAAACTTTTCCACAAGAGTTCAAATGAAGTGGATGTAAGCAATTAAAGGCAACTGTACAGCCTTCAACAATGAGAAATCCTATATCATATAGTCAGCTATAAAAGGCAAGGACATGAAAAATGTGAGAAAAAAAATTGAAAAATGAATATTATTAAAATGATTCGGGACTATTATACAGTTCGGGCCTGAGTTTAAATTGAACGAATATTTTTTAAATGGTCCAATAATAGGCATTCCTTTAATAGCCACGAGTAAGACATGGTGTTGGTGATTTTTTTGGTATTTTGGATTTAAAGCAGTATGTAGCTATTGATCTGACTTTTATTTATTGAAACTTGAGAGCAGTATGTTTTCTTTTGAGAATAATCAAGACAGGCATGAAACCACATTGAATTAAATTAGAAAGAAATTGCTACAGTTTTCTTTTTACTAAGGTATAAAACAAACATGTAAATGATCATGGTAAACATTCAATAATGTTTAAAGCAAAATAGTTTTATGTTGCCATAAATTTGTTACCTGCACATTGACTCAAATTTTATTGAGTAAATTGCATCTTATAACATAGCTCCATATAGGTAACAAATTTATAAGCAAATTCATAGAACAGTTTCTTTAACCTCGCCTTTTGTAAGTCATTTTTCTGTCTAATTCAGAATTGGCAACTAATTTGATGTGATTATGAGAAGCATTGGAACAAATTGGGTCACTTTTTAACAGATATTTTATATATAAACCCCATTTAATTTCTGCATAACTGCGTTAATTAATTGATTGATTGTTGGTTGCTTAAAATGTCCAGTGGCAAATATTTTTTGCATGCTCAGCAAGATTTCTATTGGATTCCAATTATTTAAAGAAATGTATACACAATTGTTTATTTTCCCCCCAAAAAAAAAGGTTCCAAAAAGAGGAAAATATTTCCACAAATATCAGATATTAATTGTGACAAAAAGCGTCAGGGAAAAAAACCCAAATGCCTAATTAATAAAACTTTACTCACCCATTCTATAAGCGTGACAAGTTCTACAATTTTAATGAACTATCCAGCTGTGTATACATACATCAAGATATCTCAGTTTTCAACCGCAACATGTCAAAATTGTCTCAGATATTTAAGCCTTTATAGGCTATTTGTTCCTATCAAGGATATTAACAGTCTAAAATCAAACAAATTTATATCTTTTTTCTAACAGCTTCTAGATCAATACTGTAGCAGAATGAATCCTCTGGATACCATTAACATTGTCAACAAGAATTATTGCTACAGTTACATATATTTATATTTCATTTCCATAAGGACTTTGTAATTTTGACCAATAGATATCTAGTAACGCTTTGACATTATTGGTGGGATAAGGTTTAGTCAATTCTCACATGGAAACATATTGTCTAATGCTCACTTCTGTAGGAGAATGTGGTATTGACAGTATTGTAACACTGATGATGATACAATGGGAACATTAAATTGAAATCCAATTAATCATTACAGCTTAATTAAACTATTGGAGCATTTGTTTAAAAGCATACATTAATCATTTACTTAGCAGAAGAAATAGAATAAATATCATTGTTAAGCCTTCATCATTTACTCAGGCAATTAAACATTGTTAAATAAAAACACTAAATTACAACACAATTTGACTCTATTTTGCAACATTTTCTAGTACTTTTTAATTCAATATTGAATATTTTTTCAATGCTATGAGTATGATTATGAGACATTTTTGTCCAATAATTACCATCAAGATAAAAACTCTTTTTTGTCTGAACTGTGAATATCATTTTTGAGAGAGAAAAAAATCTAAAATAAGAAAGAAATAGTTTTTGCATCTGATGAGTTTTGTAAAGACTATTTTATTATTTTGTTAAATTTAATTTCATTTTTGGGAACATGAACAGCTGGTAATGATTAATCATTATCTAAGGATACAAAAACAGATTTGGCCATCATGTCACTCTGAGTGGCAGTTCCACAGAATCCATCCCTGATGTTTGACATTTGATATGTATCTGATTTCCCTTGTATACTCAGTTGCTGGGTTTTCAATTTCTGGTTCTGCAACTCTTATGCATTAAATTGCATATATTTATGTTAGTAATGTTTGTTTGGACTGCATAGAGCCATAAATCAGAGGGCATTGAATACATGATTATTGATGTTCTCAAAAATTGTTCTAGCAAGTACAAATGTTGTGTGACTGAATGATTTAAAAATGCCAAATTAAGAGTGAGATAATAGGAATGTATTTGAACTTTTCGCAGGTATTTATTTTGTTTCTTTATGGTTACAAATATTATTTTTGACTTTCCTGTCCCAGTACATGGACTTTTCAGACCTGCATGTATAAATGGGAAACTGCCCTGGTTAATGAATTAGTCTGCTCTGAATAGTATATTGTTTAAAATTTAATGTGTTATATCATTGACTGAAATAACAAAACTAAAGTGCATCAAAGTTACTAAATAATTAACAATTAATGGAATAATAAATTTAAAATCAAACAGATAAATTTGCATAACTTAATTAATTGCTTTCAACTTTTAAGAAAATCTATGGAAGTCATTTAGATTGAGTTTTACTGACACATTAGAAACGGATGCATGGACAATACATAAAGGTACACAAATTATTAATACTAATCTTGTTGTCTAAGAATGGTTATGGGCAGTGACTCCTTCAGCTTCCACTAAACAGCTAGCCCAGTATAGCATTTGAAAGTGGATTGATTCATATCTATGATTATGTCACTGTATGATATTCAAAATTAATTGAAATATTTGCAATCACTGAAATCAACGGCATGAAAAATTGTTTAAACCCCAAACTACAAATCATCAAAATAATGCTTTAGGTAAATGAACGATTTTTTATAATATGTTGGAATTTTTGGAAGTCTACACTCAGATTATATAATTCTCTAATGACACACAGAGTTATTTCTATGTCTGTAATTACTGCTCCTTACTTTACTGTTGACATCTTAAATCTCAGGAGAATCATCCATTTATGGCATGAAAACCTTATGCATATAATCATTAAGTCTTAGAATAAAATGTGATCTTCAAAAACAATCAGATTAATTTTAATTTGAACAAAAATGCATCATGACCATATAGTCATGGTAACTATAAACTTGTTAATGAAATCCAATTATCCTGCAACTGGCATGTCAGCAAGGGCAAACGATCTAGCTGTTATACAAAAGGAAACTATAAAACAGACATGTCAAAAAGGGCATCACTTACACCTTTTAAGTCAGACACAGAATCAAATATTAATACATTTTCAAAATACATGCTGAAGAAGAAAAAATTAGCACCAGATAATAATTCATGATATCAAATTTTTATTTTGTTGGAATTTAAGCCAGCACTTACAATGGTCAAGCATTTTATTAAATTTAAACACCAGTGATCAGAAATTAATTACAGAAAAATGCCTTGAGTGTGTAAGTAAAGGTAATATCTTTGACTAGCTTGCTTGCTAGCTAAACCATCAAGTCATTATGAGGTAGGTATACTACCCTCCCTTGAAAGTAGACTAGTTCGACAGATAACCAATCTATGTGTCTGTAGGACTTCAGACTTCTCCGAAACGAAAGTAATTGTTAATTTCTGTGTCATTTTGGTCTCTTGTAGAGAGTTGTCTCATTGGCAATCATATACCATATCTTCTTATTTTATAAGAATGACTTCACGGTTCAGCTAGCAAGCAAGCTAGTCAAAGATATTACCTTTACCTACACTCAATGCATTTTGCTGTAAACTTTAAAGTTTTTACCATAACCTTTCTCTCAGGTGACCTGAACAAGACATTTAGAGATTAACATACAGTCCTTAAACAGAAGACAAGTATGTCAATATGGAGCCTAGAAAATTGTGACTAAATTTAACAGAGACAAAGATCTGCCAACAGTTTTGTCAATTCTTATAACTTCAATTATCTCCAACATCAATCTCAATTGCAAGATAGAAATGTTAAAATTTTCATAAAGCTTGTATCATCAATCAGCAATCAAAGCCTTGAACCTAGATGTCCCTTCAGCTGCCACACTGATGGCATGTGATATGTTATGTGTAAGGTAGACAACCTATAAGCGTTGTATAAGTACTTTCTGCAGACAGCATGATTTATGCTTAATAGTAGATTCACTGTTTTTCTAATCTATCCAGAAATAGCACCAAACATTATAACTGTCTGTAATTTTACTCCAGAGTACTTAACAGAGAGACAGCAAATTAAAGTATTTGTTTTGACACAGCTGAGAATCAAATCTATGATCTTTCAAACTAGAGGAGACCTTGCTCAGTTGTCTCAGATCACTGAGGTCAATACTTATGAAAGATTTATTTAGTTCACTTAAAGTTCAGTGGCAAATATTTCATGCATATGATGGAAAAGAAATTACTCAAGTTACACTTTTTAGTAACAGTACATTGATGATGACTTTTTGTGACAAATCATATCTTTTATGACTTTATTTATGACCTTGCAAGAAACAAATTATATTTATTATTACTTTTTGTAATGACCTTGCAAGGAACAAATTAGATTCATTGATGTGCTTTTTTGTAAAACAAAATGAAAAGACATAATAAATGAGAACATGGCTAATAATTTGAAACCTCTTTCTTATTCCCATGCAGTCATTCACTTCAAAAGCTGTGTCTAGACTCTTTATATTAAACATTCTAATCTTTGTCACAGCAAAATCAAATCAACATTCAACAAATGGTCTTTAGGGAGTTAGAAAACTTATTAAGTAATGAAAACTAGGAACAAAAGTTTAGACCAATGAAAACCAATATACAAACCACTAGAAAGATCTAGAAATCATTAAATATATTGTAATAACTTTTAAGTAGTGATATTTGAAGAGTTGTGACTAAAGTGTTAGAAGAAAAAGAAACATATAAAGTTAATACAACATTTTGTATGTGCAAGCCTATCCCAAGACAGGAGCCATTTATAATTCAGTAATTTTGTTTGTTGCTGTATATTATATTTGAATATTTGGTTGATTGTTTTGTGCTTATATAAAGGACTGTTAGTTTTTTGTTTGAATTGTTTAACGTTTGTCATTTCGAGGCCATTTACAGCTTGTACTGACCTAATTTGGTTTTGTCCATTGTTGAAGGCTATACCACATGTGATCTACAGGCAAACATGTATGTCATTCGTTCTCTGATGGAGAGTTTCATCATGGGCAATCATCTTATTTTTATATTTAACCTTTAACAAATAAAGTGAACTTTAGCCATGGTTATGTTGTACTTTTGATGACATATTACCCAGACATTAGCTCATACAACAAGGATTACTGATATGAAATTGTTTATAAAACCTTTTCTGTGTGAAATGTCATGACCCATTGTTGAAGCACTGACAGTGTCCTTTATGTAATATAAGTTTTGAATTCGTGGTGTACAGCAAGCCAGATGAAGATGGAGATCATTAAAGACATTTAGAATTCTAAGAGAACAAAGAGAACAATTCTGACAACGCTGTATTTCACAACTAATGAAGTTACATTTGATAGATGATGGTCTGTATTAAGGGGGGAGAGGGGTCATTCATATCTGTATTGTTAAAAAAAAAAAAAAATGCCAACTATCTCTATCTATTCTTTATATTTTTTGCCCATTATTTTCCATTCATTATATTTTAATACCCCATTTTACTATATTCTTTATTTGACTCTCATGAATTTTCTCTATTTTAAAATCATTTTCTGGGTCAATTATTCTGCTGATTTCACCCATTATTCTTTATTCAGTGGCAACAATTAGCACAGGAATAATTAGATTATGTGGTAACTATGCTTAAATTAATGCTACTGCAGAACCAGTAATTTATATCATCTTCATTGCTTTTATAAAGTTCAAACTGCTAATAGTCAACAACATTTCACAAAAGTGTCAAGGCAAAACAAAAGATCTGTTGCAAAAACACATCTATCAAGAATCAATATTGTCAAGTCTAAAGGCTGTTTTATTTCATATTCACAACTGAAATATAAATTCAAGATATAAGCATGCTGAATCAATATTCAACTTTTGAACATTCATTTTCCATAAGAGACAACATCAATAGACAATACAAGTAGCATACATTTTTCTTTCTAACTTTCGATCATATTTTCAAACATGTCTAATGCCACTTTCTAACCACATACAGATTTATTGTGGTGATAAGTTTTATATATTATGTGGGGCCTCATTTGATAAGGGAGCTACCATTTGATTTTCATGGGGGGGCTAGGATGAAAAATTTTGTCCTGCATTTTTTTTTAGTTGTTATCTCTAGCCTGCCTTCTTTTTTCACTCTATCCGGTCCTGTTTTTTTTTTTTTTAGTTTATCCTGACTTAATTAACATAAATTGTCATCCTGACTTTTCTTTTTTGCAAGTGTCTCATCCTGCCTTTTTTTTTTACTCAAAACTCCTGTCCTGCCTATTTTTTTCAAATTTCATCCTAGCCCCCCCATAAAAATCAAATGGTATATAGCTCCCTAAAGTAGTTCATATACTGTATCAATAGCCTCTCAATATTTAGGTTGTGAGTTTCAATAAACTTCAATCATATGGCAGGTGCATTTTACTTCAATGATGAATCAGCTTAATTTGTCAGTTTTCCTGTAGAAGGCCAATTTAAAATATAAGAAGAATGTGTCCAAGGATATGAACGCCCCAGCTCAAGCTTTTGCAATTTTCCAAGTTAAAAATGGACCTAACTTTTCGACAACAAAGTTTATCAACAGGTTGTAGGTTCCAATGGGCACTAATTGCACCCCTTTAATAGCAGAATTGTTTTTATACTGTTATGAATCACAGTTTAGTGGAGTTATTGACCAAACAACAATAACCATTTTCTTGATGATATTATTTTCATTAAATAATCAAAACATTTCTAAATATACTGCTGAAATTTACCCAAAGCAACTTACTTAAAACATCAAATTTGAATTCAGCCGGATAGGATTTTTTCATTGTTGAAGGCCATACGGTGACCTATAGTTGTTTATTTCTGTGTCATTTGGTCTCTTGTGAAGAGTTCTATTTGGCAATCATACCACATCTTCTTCTCCAGAACGAGAAATGACTCACCCAAATTTGAATTCTGTCTGCATGTTGTGATTTTTAGTATAGTGTATGAGTTTCATTAAAATTGGATGTATTCAGAACGTAAAAAACTGCAATTTTCCATTTAATAAAGGGGCAAGGCATCACTCTAAAAAAAAATAATAAATCAATGCCCAAATTTGAACTGTGTCTTCCAATTTTAGTTTGCAGCATTGTGTATGAGATTCACAAAGTTTGCATGTGGCAAACTTCAGTTAGAGTGCAAAACTAAAATGGGACAGAAGGAAGGACTGACAGTCAAGGGTAATGGTTTCTGTTGAATTTCTGCTAAAACAAGCTTCATAATTGTCAAAGCATACATAAAATAGAACAAAAATAGTTGTGTAAGTAAAACACACTTGCAAACTAATCCAAAAGACCGACCGAGTGAAGGTATGGGATTTTAGTGTGATTTTTATACTTTCTAAACCTGTTAATCTTATAATGCTTTATAGAAAAGTATAAGTGAGTACGGGAAATTGTGTTATGTATTATACTCTATAAACCTGAGTCAGTGAATGAGTATGGGAAGTTAGTGTGATTCTCATACTCTCTAAGCCTGAGTGAGTGATCTATTATACTCCCTCAGCCTGAGTGAGTGAGTATGAAAAGTAAGTGTTATATTTTATACTCTCCAAGCCTGAGTGAGTTGGTATGGGAAGTTAGTGTTATGTATTATACTCTCTAAACCTGTCAATTCCTGTTATCCTTATTATACTTTACTGAAAAGTACAAATGATCTTTATCTCATAAAATATTTATAAATAAAAACCCATTTATAATATCCTTATATTTACAATGATAATTATTGTTATAAAAGTACAACTAACCATTTACTTCTATTATGGCAATAATATTTATGGTAGTGCAAGTATTAATTCTAAAACATTTATATATAGGAATAGAAATGTTTATAATGGCGATTATTGGCTTTCTCACATCTAACAACAAGTAATGACAAGGATATTATGATAAGAGATGAAAAAGCAATTACGTAGAAGAGATTAAACATTGATTGGTATAGAGAGGAAACCCTCTAACTCTTCAATTAGATTCTGTTATGCTCAAAATAAATGTCAGTAGCACACCTTCACCCTAATGAAATTGGGAGTACACATGTTTTGCCAGCTACCATGATAGAGGTGTTATTTCAACAAGTTTGCTCTCAAAATTGGGTCATCATTGAATTACTGTAACCTACATTTAATGATATGGATTCTGTGTCCATAGATATAGGAAGATGTGGTGTGAGTGCCAATGAGACAACTCTCCATCCAAATAACAATTTAAATTTTAACGGCCTTCAACATGGAGCCTTGGCTCACACCGAACAACAAGCTATAAAGGGCCCCAAAATTACTAGTGTAAAACCATTCAAACAGGAAAACCAACGGTCTAATCTATATAAACAAAACGAGAAACGAGAAACACGTATATATTACATAAACAAACGACAACTACTGTACATGTACATCAGATTCCTGATTTAGGACAGGTGCAAACATTTGCAGCGGGATTAAACGTTTTAATGGATCCAAACCTTCTCCCTTTTTCTGAAATAATAGCATAACATCACAACATAGAAAAACATACGATAAAATATCAATTGGCAGACTTAACTCAATCAAAAAACTTATGATTACACAATGAACGAATAAATTTGATCTGCCATATCTGAATACAAATGCACAGTTAACTAAATATTAGAGACAAACATTCATGACCAAAAAGCTAACAAACAAATTCAAACACACTGAGAAATATTTAACCAATCAATGTTCACTTTAGAAAAACCATGTCTGGAATTACTTACATTTTTTTTTTTCAAAATGGATATTTTTGTAAATTGAATATACAAACTGTTACATATTGACCTACAAATGTTATGCAAGAGTTAAACTTCCATTCCTTGGCCATTGTAGAAGTATTAAATACTCTTCTTAAGTTAAAATCAAACCTTTCAAGTTTATCAAGTTTACTTTTCCTACAGGAGTACTAATTTCCACAACATTTTGATATAATTGTATTAAAGAAAAGATGGTGTAAGTATAAGAAAGCTGTCTCTTGTACAGTAAACTAATCTCTTTGTAACGTAATTTGTATTCTGTTGGCGTGTATACTACTTGGAAGAAAATAAATGAGAGAATAAAAACTGTAAAATCATTGTTAAACTATCTATTAGCAGGCAAACAACTCCAAAAAATCATTCAAATCAGTATTAAATGGAAATGATTTGTCATTATAAAGAAAAGAAGATGTGGTATGATTGTCATTTTCTAGTATAAATAAAATGAATAAGAGAAGATTCAAAATTATTAAAATTCTTGAAAACAGTTATGACAAACCCCAAAATACCACCAAACTAACAATGACTGTTCTTTTGCAGTGTTTTGAAATGGGGCATCTCTCCAAAAGTGACCAAACAACATTGAAGTTAGTAACTTTATGTCACTGTAAACCATTCAAAATTGAGCAAAATCCAAACTGTATCATAAACAAGCTAAAAAAAGGCCAGAAATGACAAATTTAAAACAATTCTAATTCAAGAGAAAACTGATGTAATGATCAAAACAATAAAGGAAAAACAAGTAAGATATACAGCAACAAACACCAACCACTGACTTAATGAAACATACAGAATATAAAAGAAGATGTGGTATGATTGCCAACTATCCACAAAAGACCAAAATGACATAAACATTAACAACTATAGGTCACAGAATATGTTTTATTTTTAAACTGACACCTTCAGATTTGAGACTGAGCTGAACTGGAAAAACTTATTTTGAACCTTGCTAACTCTGTATCAAAAAGTGACTTTAATACTATGATTCTCATATCAGTACTTTAAAATATCTTTTTGTTGTAGTGGTCATAATGCAAGTACCCAGCCATGTCCTTTCTGTGTTTTTGATAGATGTATTTCTATTTGTATTCATCTGATGAGTTTAGCCTTTTTCAACTGATTTTTATATTCGTTCTTAAATTATGTTGTACTACACCACTGTCCTAGGTTATGGGGAGGGTTGGGATCCATTACAATCTGCAGGTATATGCTGAGGGGGGATAGGAGGGGTCCTCATCCCAAAATCCTGGGCTTAAAAATTCAAAATCCCGAAATCCCAGGCTTAAAATCACAAAATCCAGAGGTCCCAAAGAATTCCCTATTCCTCCTGAAAGGGTTATTCGTGAAATCCCAAGCTTAAAAACACCCGATCTCAGAGTCCCAATAACGGTCCTATCCCCCCTCTATGCTTGTCCCAAGTCAGGATTCTGTAATTCAGTTGTTGTCGTTTGTTGATGTGCTACATATTTGTTTTTCATTCATTTTTTGTACATAAATAAGGCTGTTAGTTTTCTTGTTTAAATTGTTTTACATTAGTCATTTTAATAAGGGGACTTTTATAGCTGACTATGCAGTATGGACTTTGCTCATTGTTGATGGCTGTATGCTGAACTCTGTTTGTTAATTTGCGTGTCATTTGGTCTCTTGTGGAGAGTTGTCTCATTGGCGATTATACCACATCTTTTTTTTATATATATAGTATCGACTCCAGATTAAACAGATATCTGATTATTACCTTTCCTGGTTAACATAATGTGTAGGCTGGGATACATTGAGCTAATTTAGGATTTCTATATGAAGAATTAAATACCTATTTTACTGTTATACTGATAATTGCATTCATTTCAATAATGAAAAATCAAAGTTGATGTTATTTCTGGAATTGTTGACAGTTCACTAAAACCAAATCAGTATTCTTGCCCATAATTATCTGTGTATGGCCATTAACAGTGTTTACAAGAATGACAGATTAAGGGATTTTTTTAATAAGACATGATTTCATTATTAATTTATCATTCACTACACATTCTATATATATATATATATTTCTCTAATTCTTCATCAATATCCCTTTCTGCTACCATTGTATAAAAAAATTTGAATCAACCTGTGGTTTGTTTGATTTCAGTTCTTCATTGGTTAAAATCTGATTATGACATCAAATTTTCCTGCTTTCAAATGAACAAATAAACCATGTTTCTCCCCAGGCTAAATATAAATCAGTAAACCTCCAACATATTTAGTGTAAAGACATCACAAGATGTCTGATAACAGCATAACCTTTAGCTTTGGCAAGGCCAGAATATTAAGGTTTGACAGGATGTTAAACCATAAGTGTTCAAAACTGAATACCAAACACATTCATTTAGTTATTTTTTTAAAAAATAAAATCAATATACAGTAAAGAGGGTTATTTTCACAGGTGTAAAATTTCACGATTTTCATCGAATAAGGTATACAAAATATTTTGGCAGATTCATAACTTTTATCAATTAACCTTTGCAAGTGCTGTTTTAAATTGGTGGAATTTATTTTGACCATTTTGTTCTTGTAATGAAAATAAGCGAATAATTTGTACCCAGCACAAAAAACCTGCCATACAGTAGTATGATTAAAAAAAAATCAAAGATCTAAGTACAACAACGATCAATGTTTAATTGATAACTTTTAAGAATAACGTTTTTTTCTACAAAAGATCAATAAGTATCAATTGGATCTTTATGCAAATTTAAAAGAAATTAATTCAATTTCAATATAATAGTGACATAGACTGTTATTCTCGACTTGTGAAGCATGCAATTTACCTATACCATCCAAAGAGTTTTTTGCACTCCAGAAGTAAACAAAAGAGGAGAGAAAGATACCAAAAGGAATATTCAAAGTTTTAAACTCATCAGTCAAAAACAAACTCAGATCATGCCATGGCAAAACAAACTCAGATCATGCCATGGCAAAAACAAACTCAGATCATGCCATGGCAAAAACAAACTCAGATCATGCCATGGCAAAGACAAACTCAGATCATGCCATGGCAAAAAAAGAAGACTTACAATAGTACACAGAACTTTTAATCCTTCCTTTGTTTATTTAAGCTTTAGTAATGAGTATTGTTTATTTCAAGGATTTGCAACATTTGAAACTAGAGGCTCTAAAGAGCCTGTGTCGCTCACCTTGGTCTATGTGAATATTAAACAAAGGAAGCAGATGGATTCATGACAAAATTGTGTTGTGGTGATGGTGATGTGTTTGTTCATTTGAACATCTTACTTTACTGAACATTCTTGCTGCTTACAATTATCACTATCTATAATGAACTTGGCCCAGTAGTTTCTGTGAAAAATGTTACTGGTAGTAAAAATTTACAAATTTACAAAAAATGGTTAAAAATTGACTTTAACCCTTTCGCGGCGAGTGTATCCTTGAGGATACACAATGCGCAGGGCGGATGTATCCTTGAGGATACACGATGCGCAGGGCGAGTGTATCTTTCAGGATACATAAATGTTGTCCCAACAAAAGCCGCAATTTCCCGCTAATTACCGTTCTTAACAGTTAAAATCAATGTTTCAATTAAAATCTACGATATCTGAGGGTATTATTTCAGTTCTTCAACAGCATTAAAAACATCGTGAAAAGTAAATAAATCAAATCGGAAAATTTTATTTTCTAAAATTAGAACCGGAAACACGTTTTGAGGTCATGTGGGGTTTCAAAATGGCTCCTCTCGATAACGAGGAGTGGAAGTACAGCTGTTTTCTGTGTTTTGATGAAGCCCTTTATAATTCTTAGGTAGTTTTAAATATATAATAAAATAAATGATTCAATACATCTTAAATACATATGATGGCGATCTTTTTAAAGCTTTTGATTCCCCCCAAAAATCGGAACTAGACAAGTAAGTTTTTTCGCGTTCATGGCTTTGCTACAAAAACAATTCTCGATTTCGAGGGAACAGAGATATGGCTTTGAAATGCTGGTACTCGGGTGACACATACACTTTGATTTAGTATCGGGTGAAATAAGCGGATAGGGCTGTGAATGTACGAGAGAACAATGAACGAAATGGAAAGTAGTTTAGGAAGTGAAACTTCGTCTGCTAGTATTGCAGTGTGAAAATGTTATCAGACGAAACTAAAATTTGCAGGTTCAGAAATGATGTAATTACAAATGCCGGACAAGAGGTCTTACTTTATGGGGAAAGGTTCAGAATTGGCAGGGGAAAGATGATAGTGAGGGCTATAGTGAGTCAAATATAAATGAGAAAGCCAAAGGGGAGCAGGAGGTTTAATAATATTAATTGGTGAGGAGATGGTGGTGATTGGTGGCACAACCAATGAGATTAGTAGTGTTGAAAAAGGTCTTCACATATTATTTGCTCCTTGTGGGAATACTTGGCTAAGTCATGTCATGGGTGCTGAAAAGGAGGTGTCAGATTTCAGGCAACTTTATATGGACAATCCTTTTCTTGAATGCATTCTAAATTAACAAAACTGATAACTTTAAGCTTTCCCCTGATATTTATAGGTGCTGTTATGACATTATCCCAGATAAGGGGGAAAGGTTGACCGCTCACAAAAACGTTTAACCCTGGCACACTCATTATGTGCCTGTCCCAAGTTAGGAGCATGTAGTTCACTGGTTGTTGTTGGTTCACTTCTGTCATTTTCATTTTAGATTATTAAATTGTTTTGTAATCAAGTACATGAAGCTATATATATATAGACAGTTAGTTTCTTGGTCGAATTGTTTAATATTTCTCATATCTGGCGGGCCTTTTATAGCCGACTTTACATTATGGATTTTTTCTCATTGATGAAGGCCATATGGTTGCCTTTAATTGCTTACATCCACTGTATTTTAACTTTGTTGTATAGTTGTCTTATTGCCAATCATACCTCATCTCCCTATTTTCATATTCACTACAAAGACAAAGGCCAAATGACAAAAAAATGCCTTGGAGCTACAAATCAGAAATGAAAGCATTTCTTGGTCTTGCATACCATTTACTAAGTTATATTGGTTAACAGATCCAATATTAAATGGTCACTTCAATATTTTCTTGTACAATGATTAGGGACAGCTAGGTATACCCATATTTTATGGAACCTTCATTTCTCTGACCATCATGGTAAATGAAACTTGATTAAGTGAACAAAATGTTGATCCTTTCTGTAATATTAAACCTGTTGTTTCATTAGTTGAAACTCTAAAGATCAAAACAAATGTCTTGTTAATTTAATATATATATTGGTCAAGTTAAATGTGTAATAATTGTTGACCAGTTTGCAAGAGGTTAAACTACCTCTTTGCCATTGTTGACTACACTTTAAACAGGGGTGGCTGACCAATACATCTAGTATTAATTATTGTTATTATCAAAAAACCTTGCAAGGGCTCAAAAAAGTATGTTTCATTTTACTTGGGATAGTTAAATTTGTAATGCCTACATAATTATTATTTACCATTCATCCAACCTAAAATTTCTTCAGTTTTCTTGTTTGCTGGTAAAAAGGATTGATAAATAGATATTTTGTGCTGGGGTAAGCAGGGGAAGGCCATTTCTAGACATAAGTTCACACACATGCCTTCAAACTGGAACAATAAAGAGAAAAGTCAAGTTTGCTGTATTTAATTTGTTCTTGTTGTTTATTAAAATTTTATTGTTGAAAGTTCATAATTTAGTTATCAAATTCTCTTAGTTAATTGTAATACTGATTATATAAATGGGAAGATATTGCTTATCAAAATCTAAAGTTTTGTGACTTGATATGTGAAAAATGAAACTGCACTGAATTATCAAGAAAGGATGAAACATATGACAGACATGTGTAAAGAAATCCATTGTGTAAGTGATTATTCTTCACATGCTTACAATGTATATATATATATGATAACTATTCTAAAGTATCTATCATAATTAAGATAGTAATTTAATATATTGTATATGCTCAGTGATTTAAGGTTTTTCAAATTACACAATCAAAAAATCTAGAACAAAGCTGTTGCATATTGGTAATAGAGGAAGTTAAAAAACACCAAACCTTTGAAAAAAAGACCAACTACAAAAGTACTTGTATATATTATAATGGTTGACCCTGGTAAATTAATTAATCTATTTTGTTTTATCTACTTATAAAAAGATCATGACCAACTATATTCTGCTTTTTTATTCTTCTAAAATAGGCAGCATGTACTAATTGAACCAGAGACGTATATGTCTGATTGCACTAAAAATATTTTTTTTCAGCAGATTTTTTTTTTTTTTTTTTTTTATAAAGTATTGTAATGTTTACCAGGGAAAAGGAAACAACAAACATATCTTGTTTGTTTAAAAACACTCTTTAATACCAGTGTTTTCAATATCAACAACGTATCCGTAAATGATCGTAAAACTGATCTATCACTTTGAAAACGAGTAGTCGTTCGTCGATTGACAGAGTTGTCTTTTCATCAATACAAATGGCGGTCGGAAACGAAAAGTCAAACGGTCAATTTATGAGAGATAAAAAGCTTCGGTTTTGCTATAGACGATGTTTAAATGACAAAAACGAGTGATAAGATAAATAAGAAGACTCGGTAATAATGATTTGCTGAATATTATTCGTTTAAACACATTTTTAACGTAAACAAGTACATCCGAATGTCGACATTTTGGCAACATTGAGCTAACAAGGTAACAAAAACCGATCTTTCAAGCATTGTAAAGACATTATTCTTTGTTTTAATTTTAATTCACTTGGAAAATCTTTTACAGAGCAACCTTTTGAACTTCTGTATCAGTTGTTTAGGCGATCTGAGACTGCGTTCTCGAGTTCGAGCACGTTTTTCAATTTGCAACTTTTCTTGAGGCACCGGTCACGAAATTAATTCAGGCTGGGGAATCTGAGCGTGCAAATTTGCCTCGGCCACAGAAACCCGCGGAAAAAATAAATTCAGTAGTGAAAGTGTTAAAGGGCAATAACTCCTTAGGGGGTCAATTGACCATTTTGGTCATGTTAACTTATTTGTAAATCTTACTTTGCTGAACATTATTGCTGTTTACAGTTTATCTCTATCTATAATAATATTCAAGATTATAACTCAAAAAAGCAAAATTTCCCTAAAATTACCAATTCAGGGGCAGCAACCCAACAACGGATTGTCCGATTCATCAATTTCAGGGCAGATAGATCTTGACCTGATAAACAATTTCACCCTGTCAGATTTGCTCTAAATGCTTTGGTTTTTGAGTTATAAGCCAAAAACTGCATTTTACCCCTATGTTCTATTTTTAGCCATGGCGGCCATCTTGGTTGGTTTGGCGGGTCACGCCACATATTTTTTAAACTACATACCCCAATGATGATTGTGGCCAAGTTTGGTTTAATTTGGCCCAGTAGTTTCAGAGGAGAAGATTTTTGTAAAAGTTAACGACGACGACGGACCCCAAGTGATGAGAAAAGCTCACTTGGCCCTTTGGGCCAGGTGAGCTAAAAAAGATAAAAACAAAACTAAGCAGATTAGCAAGAGAATGTGACATACTGATGGATTTAAACAAAAGATTGTTTAACAAATACCAGTTTACAATAGAAGATAGCGGTAGAATGTCCATCTTTTGTAAAGTTTATGTTATTGTCTTATTTCAAGAGGATAGATTTACACAGATCTAAATCAATTCTCCAGAACTCTTTCCTTTTAATAATGCAATTAAAGAAAGGCCTGTCTGCTTTAACTTCTTATTTAGAGATCTTCAATTTTCCATTATTATTTCTCACTTAGCTTAGTACTACAGAATATTGGGCAGTTCATCAATAATGTCTTGAACATTCACCAGGGATTGTCTGTATGGCTATTTTTATCTAAAATCATTTTAATATCACAGATATAGGGCAAACGCAGTCCATTCATTTACAGGATTTTATTCTTTTTAAACATTTAACTTCAAATTTAGCTTTCTAGACTTGTCTGACTTACTTCCAATTCTGAATATTATTTTCAAATCCATTGATTGATTGCTTAATGTCCAGTGGCAAATATTTCATGCATGTTCAGGACAATCAAATCTCTTGAAATTGCTCTGGAATTTCTAAATGATCTGGGTTTAAGTGGGGAAATGTCATTAAAGTTTGCCGTGGTGTAGTGGTTAGTGCATCGGACTACTAACACAAAGGTTCCTGGTTCGATTCCCGTTTGGGATGAAAATTTCAGGAACTAAATTTTCGGCTCTCCCTTGACACCATTTGCGAGTATGGTCTTGAGGAAACGATGATAGTCCGTCGGACGGGGACGATAAATGTCTGGCCCGTGTTAAGAGAGAGCCACATCTCTTGCACGTTAAAGACACCCTTGTAGATTTCGAAAAAGAGTAGGCTAATGCCGCTACAAGGCAGCACTCACACCCGCAAAGTGGAAAGGGATTAATATAAGTTGCAAAACTTGTTTCCCAATCCACTATAAATAAATATGTTTAAACTAAAGTTTGCATGTATTTTGATATTATTGTATTGGTTGAATTATGGGACTAAAATGTGAGAGTTATTATTTCAATTATAGAGGTGATGCATACAAATAAAGTCTTCAAACTTGGTGAGATACAATATTTTTACTTCAACTCAGCTGTAAAGTTGCTATGGTAAATTTCGTAATAATAAGATCAATGATTTTTTTTTTAATATTGAAGTCATTCCTATTAAGCTCAAGTGATACACGTGGCGCTCTATCATAAAAAAATATGACAATTATCATTGACTGTATGGGTGATTAGCAAAAAATAGACCACTTACCAGTGGGTTAACAAAAGCTTAATTGTTTTTCCACAAAAAGACTCAAGTGTTAACTACAGATGGAATCGTGCATACAATAAAATGCTTTTGCTATAAAAAGCAATATCAAACTATAAGTAGAAATAATATGTTACTATATATGTATATGTCAACTCTCATTTAATTGTGGAAGGATTATTTATAATTGCTAAATTATATAGCTCTTATCAATCATCAAAACAACATTTAACACTTTGATTTCAAATTTTTCAGAATGAACATACATTCATTGCTTTTTTTTTTTATAAAATTTTCAAATCTTTCAAGAATTTAGATTTTTACTTATATGATTAATCTTTCATTATTTTGAATTGAAAGATGACTAAAATATATCTACTAACAATGACCAAAGCTTTGGCATGTTCAAAAGGTAAACAAATAGATCTACAAACAATGACCTTGAAGCTTAGCAAGGTCAATTGTTGAAATCTGAGTTTTTGTTACAGTAACCTTCAAATCATCATTCAATATCATATCGGTATCAATCTGAATAAACCTAAAGATTTCAACATTCAGAAAAGGGTAAATGAGTCTTACAGAACAGATAACTCAGGATGCTGAGTGATGACATTAACCCCTTAGAGCTGCCGTGCCCCTGACTGGATTTAACCAGAAACTTACCTTGAGAAGAACGTGCATGTCTTCTTACTGTTACAGGACTTTCAGGTTCAGGGGAGGATGGTGGAGTTAATGTGCTGGCTCCTGATCCCATCTTTTGTCTTCAGTACTGAAATATAAATCAAAAACAATAGCAAGTGTTACAGTGCTAAGAATACATGCACATGCACATATACATTACAACTCATCACAGTTGGCGTGCTGATTTAATATTAAAACATTTTGTCCTGTAGGAAAACATGACAAAATATATTATGTTTGTTCATCATATTGAAAAATTAAAAGACTTGGCAAATAGAAAATTGGTATCTGACATATCCAAAGATTTATCTCACATAACAACTAAGCATCATCAAGCTATTGACCAATCATATGGTCATTCCGTTCAAAATAGAGAAAAATCTACAAACATATTGTTACATAATTTTTAAACAAATGAACAGATAAACTGTCAGACAGATAGACAAGGGGATTGCAATACTGACCCCACTTTTATAGTGGGTGTATAATATCAAATTGCTGGATGACTTGAGAAATCATATGCAGAATAAAAGACAATTTATCAATATCAAAAATATAAAATAAAAAGTTTCAACAATGGACAGTTACTAATGTCTGAAAAGCTTCTTCCACTTAAGGTTCTCCCTATTGTATCTGTAATATGATATGCACAACATGCGTTAATGGAAATATGAGTGAAAATAAATATTGAATTGCAGCTTATATCAATTATCAATTAATACATTTGTATCATGGAGGAATAATATTTGAACATCTAACAGCAAATAAAACAATAATAAGCAAACTGATGTTTTATAATCTACTGAATGAGTCCTCCGAATCAGGCATGATTTTCATTTCTTTGCAAATTAATAAAATTTAAATATTTACTTGTCACAAAACATTATAGTGTCAACAGAAAAATAGAAATGTATGTTTATCTTATTCTTTAAATCTTTTGAAAGCTTAATTAATTAAAATGTGAGATAATTAAAATGATATATAAATGTTCCAGACCATATGAGTATTTGGACCGTATGCGTCTGGTCTGGACCGTATACATATACTCATACTGTCCGACCATACAGTCCTGAACAAACGATCAATTGAAATTAGATATTTGTTTAATTGTATATCTGAATCCTATGTTGGTACTCTTGCCCAAGGTGACACAATTCAAGTAACGTATTTTTTTTTTAGCATTTTCATGTATACAGTTCATGCATGTTCTTTTGCATTTTCCTTTTTTTGGGGTAAAGTTACTAAATATTCTAACACAATTCAGTGAACTCCCACATTATACATGTATTTACTTTCCATATCTTCAATTTCAGTGTTTATAATACAATTAATGTATTACTGATCGACATGCTTATTACAAGAGATTAACATATTTAATAAGCGTTAATTAAAAAAAGTTAAAATATAAAGTTTTTGTCTCAATTACAATTGAACTTTTTTATATTAATTTGATAGTTAAATAATGCTGATCTGCTATATGCATTTGAATCTTAGTCTAACTAATAAACTTGACCAACGTTTTAATATTAGTCAGACCGTACGCATACGGTCCGACTGTATGAGTATTTTGAAAAAGTACGCATAGGGTCCAGACGGTATGCGAATGGTCCAAATACTCATACGGTCTGGAACATAAATACATTAATGTATAATACTTTACCAATCTGCTTAAGTGTAATATAGTTACCTTTAATCAATTGAGGAAACATATTTTACAGGAGTAACATAAGAGATGTCACATATGGAGCAGGATCTGCTTACCCTTCAGGAGCACCAGGGCTTATAAAACTTTCAAGTACAATTAGTGTACCGGTACTCAGACTCAGAATCCAACCAATCAAAATGCTGTATTTGGTATTTCAAGCACAAGTTTTGTACTCTGAGTACTAAACAAAGTTTTATGACAGAAAGGCCTTAAATTACCCCAAGATTTGTGTAGTGCTCTTTTTTTAATTTTCTATGTTGTGTTTAAGTCTTTGAAACCATAATGATGTGATATGGTTGTCTACTCTGTCAATAGATGTTACAATATATAAAGATAGAAATTCTTGATGCTTAAAATGAATAAATAATCATAAATATTAGTTTAGATTTAACTGTATTCAATTCAAAATTGATTAGATTAGGCAACATGCTAAGACTTATGAAATACATGATATATAAAAGTTATTTGAAGTGATACATAATAAGTGTTCCATTAAATAAGAGTATTCCTTACATGTAATTGGAGTAAGAGTTGTTTCCCCTGACCACCATATTGCAGGGCAAAGTGGTTGAATTCTTATCTGACTTATCAAATTAAAAAATATGGCAGTAAGTGTTACAAGTTGAATTTGTTTGATTTGTAAAGGACTTTGTTCATGAAACAAATCTGCAAAGATGCTATGTTTGCCATTATGTGTTTTACTGTCCATTAGTGGTTCAAAAATCATAATTCTAGACACAAATTTGTATTGTGATTTGACCACTGTATCATGTGAACTTGAACACACTTCAAATCTAGAAGTGCAACAATTTCAAATTTATTAAAAAGTAAAATCACAAAAATACTAAACTCCTAGGAAAATTCTTTCTGAAAGTCCCTAATCACATGGCAAAATAAAATGACAAAACACATCAAACGAATGGACAACAACTGTCATATTTCTGACTTTGTACAGGCATTTTCAAATGTAGAAAATGGAAAATTTCCTGGTTTTATAGAGCTCAAACCTCTCACTTTTACGACTTCCTTGTAATGAAAGTTGCATCACCTATTCAAGATTTAAACAAATGAAAACTAATCTATTTGGAGTGTTGATAAAAACAATTTTCCTATCCTACTTCTGCACCATGACTTACAAAAAGATGCAGTCCTAAAAGGTCAAATGGTTCTTACATTGCACAGTCATGTGGAAGCTTAAGGGGCTTAAAGTCATTGATATGAAAATTTTGTATAAACTTGTGTAAATATTCCATTAGATGTCTTCTAACCGTGGGCAAAAAGAACAAAGAAGTCATAGGAAAAAAATTATAATATTTTGCACTTTCATTACAGAACAAAAATGTTTCAATCCTTGATTACCCGTAAATCTCGAAAAATTATGTGTTCTCCTGACTTTTAACACATTTTTGTTTCATAAGGCATGAAAACAAAAACATCTCTTGAAATAAAGCTATTATTTTTCCATACATTTGAAGAAATTATTTGCAGTAGCTAACATCGTGATCAATACACCTGAATAAATCATTCTACCGTTAACTTTGATGTCGGAGAATAAAATCGGTCAACATCTTTTATATCATTTTAAAGATTATTCACAAATATTTCTATAGAATAAACCGCTAATTAATACAACAAAATATCAAAGTCAGGATTTAAGTTCAAAGAGAAAGCAATATTTTTTTACCATATGAACAATTTGCTATTAAATCAAATTTCAAAAATCTAATCTGAGATTTATTTGAGCCAACAAAGCAGCTGCTTCAATTTTTACATTTTTTGGCCACACAGATTGAGAGTGTCCAGTTTTACTGTTTAATTTTTACTTACAGATTAAAGCAATTAGCAGGATTGTTTTTTTCTAAAAGTTCTAAAATTATTGTTTCCTATTAGAAACTGCATGTAATCCTATGTGCTGGTGGCACTGTCCCAAAGGAAATTTTATATTCTCTAATTTAGCACACTTAAAAACCAAGATATACTAAATAAGTTTTGTGTTCTTACTCATAGTTTTCAAATAAAACTGGTAATCCAATGAGATAATGGCAGTCCAAAATGAGAAATTTATATATGCAAATAATAAAAAATAAAAAGAATAAAGGGTATGGGCCATCCATGACACAAAATCAGTACATGCACAGTAAAAACACACAAAAAACACATTTATTGCTTAGGGGGGATAGGAGGGGTCCTGATCCCGAAATCCTGGGCTTAAAAACACCAAATCCCGAGGTCCTGAAATTTCGAGAAAAAAAATTTCCCGAATCCTGACAGGGTCAATCCTAAAATCCTGAGCTTAAAAACACCCGATCCTGGAGTCCCAATAAAGGTCCTATCCCTCCCTCATTGCTGTTCTTCAACTCTGAGTGAGCCTTGGTTAATCTTTTTGTGTATAAATCAGGCTGATGTTAAACAGATATTTTTGTTTGAATCATTTTAAATACATGTTATTGTTTCAGTGTCTTTTAAAGCTTGCTAGATATTAATTATACAGTATATATTTTGCTCATTTTTGAAAGTCTGTCTCATGGCATAAAAATTAATTCCTTTTATCTACATCATATTATCTCTGTTAGATAGTTGTCACATTGGCAATCAAACCACATCTTCTCATTTTATATATATATATTATGATGTCCAAAAGTTCATTAAGAAAACATAAAAAATGCGACTTTATTCCTCATATTCATTAAGATTTATTCCTTCAGAGGACTTAAAATGAAAATGCAATGTTATATGCCATTAATATAAGATAAAAGCCTTTCTACAAAGAATGGCTCAGATTAAAGCTTTCAGGAAACAGGAAATTAATATCTTTTGTCATTGTGGGCGATCAAGGTTAAAGGTTACTTAGGGTGGTTAAAATTCACATAACACTCTGGAACATTCAAACTAATATATCTTTCAATATTTTAGTTTTATTTCCTAATACTTCAAATAAATAGAGATTTGGACTTCAAAAAAAATCTTTCTTAAAATTTAAGAAAAACAATGACTAATTTTACATTATTTTTCATCGAGATCCAAAATATGCATGAAAATCTATAAAAATGGCTGCTTTCATTTAAGACAGAAACCCATTAAAAGATAACTCAAATGCTAGCGCTAAAAATTGTGATGATTTCAGTAATTTAGCGAAAATTCTATTTTGTAAAATTGCTATATTTTGGGGTCAAAAAGGGGTCTTACTGTGCCTACTCTTTTGAAAGTTAAGTCATTATGCATGATGAAATTAGCAGCTAATGTCATATTGACTATTGTTGTAGCAATCTATGCCTCTAAGATAACAGCACTCCTGATAGTTAAGTAAGGTTGATCTATTACACTTTATAAACAATTCTTTTAAAGACTCTTTTATAAGAATTGCCCCATCATTTACAGTAGCTGAGAAATAATTCTAAGCATGAACATTTGGTATTGATTAATGAACCATGAAAGTGATGTTCACTCAGGTCTATCTTGTCAGACGGGCACGTTTTAAATATACAATGAATCCATTGAACAGATATGTAGTGGACCTTTTACCTAGAATTATTGAGAAATTGAGTCATGAAAACTTAATATTGATCTAATAACGAAACATGTTACGGTAAAGGTCAGAAGAAATGTGTCAGACAGACATGTTTTAGCATTGCATGAGGTTGATTTGTTTTCGTACTGTTAATGACGTCTTAACACTAAATCCATTTGATGTTGGATTTGTACCGATGACGTAGAGTTCTTTATTTTGTTTACATGTATAAGTATTAAAATACATCCACAAAAGTTCAAATGAATCAGATATAAGCAATTATAGGTCACCGTATAACCTTCATAAACAAAATGTTAATGTCAAACTTTCTCAAATATCAATTCTTATCTGAACAAGGAAAAAAGTATTTTATTATTATCAAATATAAGTTCAAAATTGCTTAACTGAATATTAAAATGTTATGTTATTCGTTGAGGTCTGGTTTCCCATACTTAACCTTTTTTTTAATTGTCCAAGATTATAACTCAGCTCTACCATACTTTATCTCCATAACACAATTCCATTTGCAGATGTACTTTCATTGGATATTATCTTGGTAAAATGGTAAAAGTTTATACATTGATGAATCTGTAACTTGTTCTACCATCAATTATCAAGTTAATAATCTAAGAGGGTTGATTGTGTTAATTTATGGGGATACCTTTATGATAAATAATGGTAAAAATTCTTGCCTAATGACCTACAAAAAGAGTTTGGTTCATGACGATGAAATGTATTTTTGTAAATTATAAAAATTATGGCTGATTAAATTCATGAATCAAACAATTTAAATCGTTTGACAAAATGAGGTAAATTTTTTACCAATTTGACGCTAAAGGTAGCCATAAATAATTGTATGACGCCTGACAGTACAGGGCATTTCTTAGCCCTCATTAATGTTTCATGTTAGGAATTTGGACTTTGTGTCATACAATAAAATTCACTTTTTTTGTAGCATTAAAGCTTATTCTAATAAAAAATTTGATGAGAACTAAGTTTAAAGGAGTAGATCTGGTCTGGTAAGGTCTGGTATTAGGGCCAATTTTGGCCTCAAAGTTCAAAGTTCATCTGATGAAAGATTTTGGACACTTTTCAAACATTTTAGTTTCTACCTCAGTCAAATCAATTAGTGTATGTGAAAGATTTGAACTGATTTAGTCATTAAAGACACTCCAATTCAAGCTTAAATATGAAAAACCTATCAAATATGCCATTATATGCATGTCCCTTTTCAGATGTTTTTTTGTCAAAAATGAAAGAGGCCACACTATGTTTATTATCAACCTTTATATATGTTATGTAATTATCATCAGATACAACTAACATTTAAATATTAAGAATAAACACAAATGCAGGCACATCCATTTCAGACAGAAACTGTCTAAAATTAACCAAAATGCTAAAAATTTAGACGATTTCAGTAATTTAGCATGACTTAATGGTACTGGTGCACAATATATGTGCATTGTATTGTCAAAAACAGCCCATATTTGTGTAGCAGAAATATTCTACTTTCCAATAAATAGCTAAAAGTTTACATTTTAACAATTTTGTAAAACTGCTATATTTCAGGGCCTACTCCTTTGTAAAAATTGTAAAGGAGTAGGGGCAATAAGGCCCTTATAATTATTTGGCCCAAAAATTACTACAAATTTAAAAGTTATCATACATATTCTTAAAATACTGAAAACTTGTCTAAGGTATAAGGCACTAAGAAAAACAAAACAAATTTGACATCAAACAAGTTACCATGGCAACAAATCATAACTTATTTGCATATTTTGTTAAATTTCGTGATTTTCCTTGTTTTTTCATAAAATTTTCAGTATATTTTAGACTGAAAAAGTATGTGCGCACCCAAGAAACAACTTTATATTTAGTGAGATAATGCCAATAGTTATAATAAAGCTTTTGTCAAATTATTTTGTTGTTTCTCGGCTGCGCAGGATGTTTCCACAACGGTAATAAAGTCAGAAAACTGCATAAATTCTGTATTTTTCTTCGTTTTTGTGAAAACAGTACATATTATGACGTAATTGTGACGTCATCAGATACAAATCTTAATGTTTTTTATTTATATTTCTTGACCTTATACATTTCTTAACATCATGTGCCAATTTGAAATAGTTATCAAACATTTCATTTTCTTGGGCCAAAACTAGGCCTTAATGCCTCTACTCCTTTAAAAATGATTGCACAAGTTTATCTCAACCTATGTATTTTTTTATATTCTTTATCCCCTTCAATTATTTTTGCATAAATTATAAGGCACTAAACATCATTAAAAACATTTGTTCCTATTTGTTATATTTTCAGGATGATTTCCATTCTATGACTTATTCTATAGTAGAATCTCTTTTTTCATTAAATAACTGTTCCTGTCAAGAAATCTACAGATTTGATAAGCGTAATCAACATTTGTTCAATCAAGTTCCCTTATAATTTTTTACTAGAAATCATAATGCAAAGATTCTTACAATAATATCTTCAGGAATTAATCCAATATTTTTCTTTTAATGATAACAGAATCTTCATTATATTTCATGATAATATTCAAGTCAAAATGACAACACTGAATGTATAAGCCTGATCTGTTATCTGTGTGATGCTGGAAAGATTTCAAATATCATTTTCAATACCAAGGAGATTAAGTAAAATAATCCATAGAATAAAATTGATATATTATAAATATATATATAAATTGTTCAAATTTAGTAAAATCTTACCTTTTTTAGGTTTTGTAGAAAAGATTTTGTATATAAAGCCATCAACAATAATAATCCTGTAAACACCTGTCTCCGTTTACCTGGAGAATGGACACCTAATCACATCTATTGACATCTCTCTTACTGAAATTAACATTTCCTTGGTAATATTAACTCATGATATTGACATTTTTCTGGATAAGGATAATAGGTTATTCTCAGTTTGAGATTATTTGTTCTAAATATAGATAACGTAGAACTTGATAATACAGATTAATTCATAGTGTTATATGTATTTTACACATTTTACTGAAAAAAAATCAAGTTTTATATATATTTCGGGTAAAACTGTTAAAAATAATAATAATTCAAATTTTAGTAAGAGCATCTCTGAAGACAAACTGTCAAACTAGATATATTCAAACCTTGACATAAGCCAGTGTGCTTAGTTCATTTAGTTTATTACACCTTTTAACATATATATGACTTATGCAACACGTTTAATCCAATCATTTAATTTTCATGCACTAATTGATAATTAGCTGATTATTTTTTTGCTGTCATTAAATGGAGATACCTTGATTTTATCTCAAGTAGGAAATGTATTTAACTGCACTCAACATGGTCAGCTTAAATACACCATAATTTGTACAATAAAACCAAAACTTTTTCAAATTTCAAAAAATTAGTCTAACATGTCAAATTTATTGTAGAGTTCATCTGTCTCAGTCATTTTTAAAGTTTCTATGACAATGTGCAAAAAAAGGCAAAGAAAAAATGGTAAACAAAATCATCATTTCAGGTTTAATCTCCAGTAAGTACATACTTGTCTTATTTGTAGATCTGAAGTCTTGATGATAATTTTTACTGGTTAAAGTTTCTATTTATTTTATTTTTTCAGATTTTTATCCACAAATGCATTAGTTTTATTTCAGTATATAACTGCACTTAACATGTTCAGTATTATAAGTCTGGTAATTCGAAAAATTCAAAATTTTGAAGAACTTTCAAGGTCTAAAATGAAAAAATATTATCCCTAAAGGCTTCATTCCTCTGTGAGTGAGTTAACACCCTCAAAACTACTGAGTCCAGTGGTGGATCTACTTTTCCTTAGAGGGGGGCCACTGACTGCTTAAGAGGGGGATTGCCCCAGACATGCTTCAGTGATTACAATAATATAATCATATCAACTTTCCCCCCCCCCCAAAAAAAATGGGACAGCCCAAGCCTCCTCTAAATCCACCTCTGTCAACTACACTCAAAGATTCAAGAATTTAAAAATACAGGGTTCCTTCAATTCAAACTGAGTTTTTATCCCAATGGTTTGTACATGTATACTAGATATTATAAGAAACCCTTCAGTGGAAACATTTTATATGTGGTACTTCTGTTCAGTTCTGTTCTATTTTCAGTTCTTTAGAGATTTAAACAATAAAAATTTCCTTAGTAAATGAATGAAAGTATGAACCACCTATATCCACAGAAATTGAAAAACATATTAAATGATTTTACTGTTGCAAATCCCATTAACAACCTCCACTACACTCCAAAGGTAAACACATTTTGCATCAGTAAAATTTACATTAAAAGGAGGCCAAGCTTTAAATAAATTACAGTTATCTCCTAAGCGATATGTAAAACTTAGTGGGGACAGACATTTTGCAGCCATCTTGTGTTTATCTGAAGTAAACAAATAATCGTCACTGAAAATAAATGATGACAAATACTGCAAAACTTGTGTTAAAAAAACCCATTAAATTAATGAACATAGGTGAAAGCCTTTTATGGATGTTTAACAAACTCAGACGATAATGTGTAACATGTTTGTACAATTACTATAGGAGAAACATGGTAAATTTCTTTTAGAAGCCACTCAAGCACTATGGCTTTGATCAACTTCATTAATCAGTACATGAAATATTCTCCTAATTCAGTAAGCTTCAAAGTTTCTTTAAAATTTCAATTAAATTGTTTTTTCTACAGTATTCTGTCATTTTAATTGGACTGTTGCCAGCATGAAACAAACACCTATATTACTGTAAAACTAGAGGCCCTAAAGAGCTTGTGTTGCTCACATAAAGTTATGTGCATCATTGTTACAACAATGGCCTCTTAGTCTCCAATATTGAGGATCCTGGACTAGAATATAAATCACAACAGGGGCATGAAAATCATCAAAAATATTGTTTTTTTGCAGATGTCATAAAAAAAATATGAAAATTTGATCACATTTTACTCATTAGTCACAAGTGTGATACACAAATTCAAGACAGATTGACTGTTAATTCAGAAATTATTGTAATTATGTCAGTTCAGACTTAAATGTGAATTTAATTTTTACGATTTTTGAGAAAAACCCTGTCAAATTCATATAAAATATTTCAAAATGCAATCTTAAATTATTGTATTTTTCATCTTTGACGCATTTTTTCGCATTAATAAAAACCTCACAATAATTTCTGAATTCACAGTAGTTAAACTAGTATTAGACTACAGACAACATTTATATAACTCAATTTATCAAAAACTATAGCATACCTGGTTGGTAGCAGTTAATTGGCTGACACTGATCTGTGTTCAATAAAGTGTGGTGGAATCTCCATTCCTGTCATTTTTGAAAAATTATCTGGAAATAAATATAAATATAATATATGCAAATGACCTGTTACAGTGAAGTTAAAACAGTTGTTAGCTATTGCTCACTTAAATACCCCACTATTGTGTATTCTGTTAACAGGAAGTTGAAGAGTAATGGTTGTGAAAAAGCATCACACGGTAAAGTATACTGTAATCAACTTATTTACACAAATATTTAATATTGCATTTGGCAATTTTCAGACTTTGCAATGATTAAATTTCGCAGTTTACTTATTATATTGATTTCATTATATGAGAGAAGACCCAAGTCTCAACAATTTATTTTCATATTGTTTTTCAACTTGCAAAGGTCATGAAGGTCGCAAAAATTTGTTGGTTTACAGAATTTGAATTATAACATGCAGGTTGCAAGAAAAATATATGTATATGGTGATAAAAGTAGTTTTATTATTTTACTTAAAGAAATGTGGTCCTATACTTTTTCACAAGTATATATTGCAATAATCTGTTTGTCTTCTCATTAAGTTTGGATGTTAGTTACATGTAGGTTGGTGCTAAAAGAAATGATAGAAATAGTTTTTTTTGTTATTTGAAAGTGAAACTTGTGACGTCACCTAATGTATTTGTATATATGTATATATTACTCTGAAGTTGCACCTACTGTATTTGCACATATTTTTTAATATTTGTTGAAGTTCTGATGTCACCTAATGTATATATATACATATTGTTTTTTTATACATATCGATATTGTTAAATATATTGTTAATATCATACCATTTCTCTTTGAATACACTGATGTACAGCAAGGCTAAAAGTTAATAAAGAATTTAATCTATAGTATAACATTCCAAAAAAAATGCCATGAAATGTGAATTAAACTTTTAGAAGAATATGAAAGTGTTTCCCATTTCTATTTTTTAATATAGATTAGACCATTGGTTTTCCTGGTTGAAAAGTTTTATACTAATCATTTTGAGATCCTTTATAGCCTATTGTTTGGTGTGAGCTAAGGACCCGTGTTGAAGGCCGTAATTTGACCTATAATTGTTAACTTGTTAATTACATTGTTTTTGTTTTCTTTCTCACAATAGTTGTTTTTAAGAATAAAACAAAAATTTACAAACTGTGAAAGACACACAGGGTGTGAATGAAAATTTAAGTGACTGACAAATAAAAACCGTTAATCATTCCTATAAAAAGTTAGGATTAAGTTTTTGCAGCGTAAAACAAAAAACGGAAAAAAACACAACTGAATGCCTGTGCCAAAAATGAGAATGTAAATTAGTTCTCATATAGACTTGGAAACAGGACAATTTTTGTATCCCTCCCTTTATAAAAAAAGGATAATTTTCTTGTCCCTCCCTTTAAATAACCAGAGGCTCTCAAGAGCCTGTGTCGCTTACCTTGGTCTATAATGAGGTATGACAGAAAAAAAAAGTTTCTCTCTAATGATAAATGGCAAAAGTGAAGAAATTTTAAAAAAAAATTGTCATTTATGGGCAATTACTCCTATAAGAATTTGTCTAACAGGTTTGATATATATAATTATATGGATAATGGTAGAGCTCATTATTCTGAATGTATTTTACTTTCAGATTTTCTCTATTTATAAATGTTAAAAAAATAATAGACAAAACTTAAAAATGCATTTTACCCCTACTTTTAGCAATGTCTGAGCCCTGTTGGTTGGTAGGCAGGGTTATCTGACACATTATTTAACCTAAGATACCTTTATGGTGATTGTGGCCAGGTTTGGTTACATTTATCTCAGTAATTTCAGAGGAGAAGATTTTTGTAAAAAATTGTCAAAAATTGACTATGAAGGACAATAACTCCTAAATGGGTCAATTGACCATTTTGGTCATGTCAAACTTTTTTGTAGATCTTACTTTACTGAACAATTTTGCTGTTAACAGTTATCTCTTTCTATTAAAATATTCAAGATAATAATCAAAAACTGTAAAATTTCTATAAAATTTCAGATTGTCTGATATGCTTCTGAAAATTTCAGGGCAAAAAGGTTTGACCTGATGAACAAAAATTCATCCCTGTACAGAGTGGCTTCAACTGCTTTAGTTTCAGCAATAAAGCCAAAAACTGCATTTTACTCTTATGTTCTATTCATGGCCATGGTGGCCATCTTGGTTGATGGACCTGGTCATCAGATATACATTTTAAACTGTTTAACAAGATACCCTTAGGATGATTTAGGCCAAGTTTGGTTCAATTTGGCCTAGTAGTTGCAGAGGAGAAGATTTTTGTAAAAAATATAATTTTTTTTAGGTCCATCAATGCAATTGAATGGGGAAATATAGTTGGAACCCCCCCCCTGATAGAAGTTTTTTAATGAACTTGACTGGCTATAGAGCCCTCGCACATTCAGCCCTGGCTTGTGCCTTTTTGGGCATTTAAATAATTTAATAATAACAAATTTTTTTCATGATTGTTCATTTGTAGTTTTTATATTAACAGACTCATACAACATGAATTACTTTAATTTTTTACTTAATATTTAATTTCAATAAAGAATGGTTTCTTTGGGCACAATGCATTTGCGCCAATTTTTAAAAAATCCAATCTTTCATTTGTGCCACAAGGTTATATTTCATTTGCGTAAAAATTAAAAAACTTCATTTGCGCCATTTAACAGGTAATGCAGGTAATATACAACGGACACATTAGATATCCATATTATATGGAAACAAACAAATTTGATTTTTTTTTATTGATAGATGATGTTCAAAGTTGAATTATCATTTTTTACTGTATATCAAATCTTGAATGTCTTTGTTATAATACGCTTTATGTATTTGTGGATATAATGAAAACTATGTGCCACAAGTATATGAATTGCTACAAGGAAAAAGTAAAATTTGCTTCACAAACAGGTGAAACTTTATTTTTAAGCTTTGTGACTAGATAGAGTCACACTCTATTCATATATATGCTTTGAACAAGCTATGCATAATGTGATTGTGCAAATAACAGGCTATTATTTGAACATGGAATTATTTTTGATTATGGAATTTGCATAATTTCTTGTGTTTAAAATTTTTAATAAATTCCGTGTTTATTTGGTGTTATGATTTTTTGAGCGGTTCATAACACTTTCCATACAATGTATTTTGGTTAGATAGTGTTGTGCGCGGCACAGTACATTCTATTGAAAATATACTATTTTCTTTGTAATAGAAAGTGTTGTGCACAGCACAGAACATTTCAGTACAGGATAAGCATGGAATTTATTAAAAATTCCAATAACAAGAAATCAAGCAAATTCCAAGTTCAAAATAATTCCAAGTTCAAATAATAGCCTGTTAAATGTTGCCGGGATCGAAGATCGATTTTTGTAGATTTCGTCTTGGGACAAAATTGGCAGATGCAATAAGTATGCTGACTATGTTTTGGAAACATATATAACCCCTTAAATAAGATATCCACCAGATTTTAACGTTGATTTATAACAGAACTGTCAAGGTTTTACATATCTTGTTTTTTTTAATGATGACTGGTTTCTGAGGAAGATGTTTCATTATGCAAACAAGAACTGTCTTACTATTAAAAGTCTTATACTTTTTCCTGTATTTACCTGTAAATTGGCGCAAATGAAAGGGTGTTTTTTTTGGCGCAAATGGATGATTTTTTTGGCGCAAATGAAATGCCAATTGGCACAAAAGTAAAGCACCGGTTTCTTTTCATTGTATGATAATTCAAATAAACATCATATTGTTATTTGATTATTTTAACATAAACTATTATGTATAAATTGACTGAGGAATGATCACTGCACTATTTTGTTTGAACATTAAGGTAATGATAAACATTGGAAGATTTAGATATCAAGTCAGTAAGCTCAGGTTTTGATTGCTTATCAAATCTACCCAAATATAGGTACTCCAATTTTTCTACAAATTTCATAGTAAGTATAGAAAAGAGGCGAAAAATACCAGATGGACATTCAAAGCCATGGCTCAAAAGTAAAAGACCTACATACAAATCTGGATAGACCACCAGATTTTTTTGTTTTTACCTAATGTCAGTTTTTCTCTTAATAAAAAATTAAGATTATTAAGCCCAAAACTTGGTTAAATGCCTATGTTCAATGTTCAGAAACACCAACCATGTTTGTAGATTCATCAAAACCTCAGATACACTTTTTGAACTAGATTTCCTAAAGAACCTTCTGGTATAGGTAAGCAACATTTGAGCTAGCTGTTTCAGAAAACAATAAACCCTAGGTCAGGTGGGCTTTACAAAAGGTGTACAAAGGGAAGTAACTGAGATTATTTTGAAGTTTTTGTAATTTAGAAAATATATATTAAAACTTTTCTCTAAATCTTAGTTTCAAACGTCTAACTTTCTTTTATGTCACTGAAGGAGATTCCCTTCTCTGTTTCAAAATAAGAATAAAAAAATGTTATAAATCGATAATAAATAAATAAATAAATGACCTAAAAAAAGCAGGAAAAAAAGAAGGGACGGTCTCTGTGTGCCTTTTTTCAAGATATGAGCCATTGAAAGTATACAGGAAATGTTTCTCTTTATAGATTTTTTTAATATATTTTTCTTTTAAAAACTATGAAAAATAACAAGGATTATATAATATTTAAAAAAAAAAAAACACTTTTTTTATAAAAACAATATGGTAAACAAATTTCAAAAGAAAAGTAAGGATAATTAGCACTTACATGGATATAACTAAAGGATTCAAAATATCTGACAAAAAGTCAAAAGCAAGAACATCCTTAAGGGGGTCTCATTTGGGGGGTTCCGATCCCGGTTCCCGCTTACTGTTTTATCAGATTCCAGCATCCCGCTTACACTATAAACGTAAGCAATTCTATTTTTTTTGTCATTTCCCGGGTCCCGCCAGACCTCATTTCCCGTTTTCACGACACAATAATTTTACTTTCACGTTTCACGCTTACAAAAAAATCGGCAATCCTGCGTCGTGCTTAGACCCCAATGAGACCCACCCTTAACTGTGCATCTCTACAAAATAAGGGAATTTTGTACAACCTATCGTTTCACAAAATTTGAAAATATTAAAAGACCACATTCATGTCATTGACTGCTTAAAGAAAATTGAAAGTATGAACAACTATATATTATCATTTGTCTAATTCATTTCTTATTTCCTCTTTAAAATTTAGTGAAAGCATATATAATCTATATAAATTAAACTTAAAATATGTTCTGGTATAATAGAACAAGAGTGCACATGCTGAAATGTTTATCTTTTTTACTTTATATCAATGATATTATGTTGATAGTCCTAAATATAAAGCTTTACTACAACTATCACAAATAAACTTAGGTGTTGTTTTTTATATAGATATTATAAGACCATTGTTTTCCCCATTTGAATGGTTTTACATTAATAAGTTATTTTGGAGGCCCTTTATAGCTTGCTGTTCCGTGTGAGCCTAGGCTCCATATGTTGAAGACCACACCTTGACCTATAATCATGGTTTACATTTATAAGTTGTGATTTGGATGGAGAGTTGTCTAATTGGCACTCATACTACATCTTCATATATCTATTATAGGGAACCCAATTGAACCTTTCCATAGATTGACCTGATAGTTACCTATCCATTTAAACTTTTGGCAGTTCAATTGTCCCATTGAACAAATACAACAGGTATTGTTCTCTGTATAGTTTATTCACAAGGACCTTTAAATTTCTTCTAAGAGAAATAACCTTGTTCACTGATCCATGAAATGAAGTCAAGGTCAAGTGAAAACTGTCTGACAGGCATGAGGACTTCCACTTCATTACTTGCCATACTAGGCATCTAATAACAAGGACCTTGCAATGTACCCACACACCAAATGTAGTTATCCTATTGTTCTTGATAAGAAAAATTAACATTGCAAAACAATTTCACTTTTTTCTTAAGTGGCCACTGAACCATAAAATCAGGTCAAGGACAATGGACATGTGACAGCCAGAAACTACATAATATAAGGCATCTATAATATGCAAAGTATGTAGGATCCATGGCTTCTACTTTCATTATTGACTTTCTAAATTATAAAGCTTTTTAAAAAGTTAGTTAACACAGCCACCACGGTATCACTATCCCTTAATGTCGAGCTATGTACGGTACCATATAACAAATAGCTGTAAAAACATTTGATTATACAAATGTACATGTAACTAGATATCATTGAGATGGAAGCCATCTCTGTGGGCCCCGCTGTCAATAGCGTTGGGTAAATAAATATAGTGGGAATCAAAATTGTAAGCGATGGACAGACCAACAGACAGACAGACCTTTGACCTAGGAAATTGTACACACATCATGACACACCCTCTGGTGTTGGTTAAAATGGATGTCAAGTATAATATTTGAAATCAAAACGGTTCCCAAGATATAGAGCGGACACAATCTTCAACTCAGGACACAGGGTTGTCAACTAAAACCAAAGTTTTTTTTACCTTGACCTTTGACCTAGGTACATACATCATGACACGCCCTCTGATGGTGGTTAAAATGGATGTCAAGTATAAACTTTGAAATCATAAAGGTTATCCAGATATGGAGCGGACACGATCTTTACCACAGGACACAGGGTTGTCAACTGAAACCAAAGTTTTTGACCATTACCTTTGACCTAGGCAGTTGTACATACATCATGACACACCCTCTGGTGTTGGTTAATATACATGTTAAGTATTAAGTATAAAATCAGAACGGTTATCTAGATATGTAGCGGACACGATCTTCATCACAGGACACAGGGTTGTCAACTGAAACCAAAGTTTTTGACCTTGACCTTTGACCTAGGTACATACATCATGACACACCCTCTGGTGTTGGTTAAAATGGATGTCAAGTATAAACTTTGAAATCATAAGGGTTCTCAAGATATAGAGCGGACACGATCATCACCACAGGACACAGGGTTGTCAACTGAAACCAAAGTTTTTTTACCTTGACCTTTGACCTAGAAAGTTGTACATACATCATGACACGCCCTCTGGTGGTGGTTAATAAACATGTAAAGTATAAAGTATGAAATCATAATGGTTTTCTAGATATGGAGCGGACACAAAGTTAAAGTGTTACGGACAGACGGACGGACGGACGGACAGACGGACGGATGGACGGACAGACTGACCACTATAGGGCGACCCGACTTTTAGTCGGGGCCCTAATAACATTAAAGATAAAAATTCTACAAAGACCGACACAAGCTTCAATGTGATGAAAGATGTTAAATATTTGAGGGTTGTGGTAACTCTTAAGTTATAGTAGTGGAAAATGGTGTTTATTACATTTAAAGACAAACCATTTTACACCCTGAAGCTCTAACTATATCTTTTTCACATGCTTCATACAGAACAAATGCGATAAAAAATCATTGAGCCAAATGAAATTTCAATCTCTGAAGCTAAGTTTTGAAATAAATCAGTTTACAATAAACATTTAAGATAAACTTACCGATTTCTATGATTTAATCATTTATATGTCACCAATATAATTAATTGCTCCAATTCACGCCATTGTTTTATCAAGTATAAAAAATTTCAATAATCAATGTTCATACGCATTCAAAAGATATGTTCTATACAAAAGTCATTAAAGTTGAATGACAAAATCGGTCACATATTGAATCAAATTAAGATGCAAATTTAATTTATACCATACTCACTTTGCACTGAGTTTCTATGGAAACATGACACTTCATTTTTATAGGAAAATTCTGTCTGTTTTAACTGCCATAACAACCTGCTGATGAGAAATTTACATTATCCACTTTTCTATAAAGTCATGAAAGTATATAACTAAGATAAATTCAGTAAATAAATCTTCTGTTTTCTTGTTTTCTGATTATATTTGATACAAAATATTAACTTTCATGTTCAAGGATCTTCAAGGATCTTACACAAAATTTCATCATAATAGTATACCTTTTGGTCTAAAATAAAGCAGAATTTCTTACAGAGAACAGTTCTGATAAAATTGAGAATGGAAATGGGGTATGTGTCAAAGAGACAACAATCCGACCAAAGAGCAGAAAACAACCAAAGTTATGTTGCCTCATTTGCTAATTTACACAATTACCTAATTTTATAACCATATCAAAATTATTCAATATAAAAAAACACATGATCATCATTAAACAAATTCCTCATTTACCTACAAGTCTTTTTTCAAGAAGAAATTAACCAATATTCACATTTCTTCTGTACTTTGCCATGATGGAAGTCTGTTGCTCACTGCATCATGTAATTTTTACTCTTCCTTTTTTTTAATCAAAGTTTGCAGTCATGGCAGTGGCATCTGTCAATCAAAACAATAATGGAATATCATTGGATAACCGACTGTACATTTCAATATCACCTGACATATTGACTGATTTTAAACCAGCATGCTTTGCACATGCTCATGACAACTACAGCCAACTGAAATTCTATTTTAGTCAAAGGTTGTCTATTTCAGCATGCAAGATTTCAACTTTATGCACTGCATTCTAACACCTGTTTTCATTTCTGTCCATGTGTCACAGTTGTTATTTAAGGACACTGCATTTATAGCTAATTCTGCACATTATTTTAAGATGTCAACAAACATTTAATTGTTCATAGTACTGTATTACAATATCATGTTACATTAAGTTGGGTCAAATGCACTTAAATATTATGCACTTTTATTAATAATAATCAGAAATAAATAAATTTGGTGTATATACTGTCTTCTGATTGGTTAAAAGTATTAGTTTTATTTTCAATGTTGTCATTTTTTATGGCGACACGCCCAATCTGACGTTGTGTATTCATACGCAAACATGTGTGTAAGTTGTTATTGTTAATATAAATAATATAAAAAGTTTTTTTAGCCTTATATTTGATAGAAATTTATTTATAATGAATGGCAATAATTTATTTTGAATTTATAGAACCATAAAATTAATTTTTGACTCTTCACATTTTACATAATCGTGAAGAGTCAAAAATTTATTTTATGGTTCAATAAAATCAAAATAAATAATAGCCATTCATTAAATACATGTTTTTATAAATAGAATATCAATAATCATGATAATATCTCTTTTAAAATACTTGCCATTAATAAAGCAAGTTATTATTTATTAACTCTTTTAAGAGTACATGTAACTAAACATGATACAATTTGTCAAGGTGTTTTTGTTGGGGACTTAAAATTATATATTAATAACAGAGATATAATAAAAAGGTTACTTCATGGTCAATCTGAATATTTCCAGTTTCTTTATTATAAATATTAATTTATTATGCATTCAACTGGACATTTAATAAATTGATCTTCTAACTTAGGGCTCCCCCTGGATCTGCCAATGGAATAATATATGCCAGTCTATTTGAACAAAAAGCTAAAACATACTGGCATATGAAGCAAGCTTTTAAAATAAATACAAAATAATGATATACATTTGTCAAAACATCCTTATCATATGATTCCTCAGAGGTCTCAATTAATTATTGTTACTGTTATTTTTCGACAAAAATTAATTTGATTCTTTAAAATCTTATGGTCAAAAGGGAGTGCACATTTTATCATCACACAACAAACATTACCCTTAAAATGTCATTTGGCAAGAATGTTTACCGTTATTTGTCATGAAGGTTACAGCCCCATTATCATGCACCCTCCTCTATTGCAATGTTCTTATTATTGCAAAAAATGCCACAGGGTTATAAGCTTAAGAGCAATAAATTAATCTTGCATTTTAGTCTTAACAATGAAAAAACTTGCAATATTTCCTTTTACAGTAAATAATTAAAGGGGTCGCCCCCTTCCTAAAACCCTGTTGCAAAAGTACATTATCCTGATTTCAGGTAGGATTACCAGAGGGGTTTGTTACTGTTGACCTGATTTCTTTCCATGAAAACCCGTAATTTATTAGGAGTTCCCATTGAGAAAAAAAATCTGTGAAAGATATCCACATTCACATTGACATTGTGTGTATAGATGGGTCTGACACTCAAAATGTTGTCAGCTGTTGATAGCTGTATCTAAGGATTTGTACAGTTAAAAGGATTGGTATCTCGTGGTCTTTTGCATAGACTAATATAATTTGTACTATACAAATCCTTGCTGAGTGACTGACTCTGTAACATATCCAAAAGCTCATGGAAAAGGCGCCTTCTGGCCTTCATCATCATATGACATATTGGATTATCTCCCATTGTCCATGGATTCGTATTCCAAAAAAGTCAAATATAACACAGGCACGCACTTGTTTCAAATATTTTTTTAGGTATAGGATTAATTTTTTTCTGAGACAAGTGCCTGTGAAACATAAGTGTATTCAAATACTTATAATCGAATTTGATAGTGAAAAAATGCTCTCAGATGATACTTTAAAAAAAAAGAAGTAACAGCATGTTAACTAGCCAGAATGATACATTTTTTCTATATTAAAATTAAAAATTAAATTACTGAGGGGTGTATGGGTTTTAGAGATTTAGATATTCAAAGGACAATGCAAAAATGATGAAAACGAGCAAAAATTAACTACCAAGTGAGTGCAAAATATTAAAAAACAACTGTCGAAAATAAAAAAAAATGAAAATATTTATAAATTATCATATTTTTATTGGTGAAAGTCATCATAGTAGATGAAAGTCATCATAATAGATGAAAGTCATCATAGTAGATGAAAGTTATCATAGTAGATGAAATTCAGCATAGTAGATGAAAGTCATAGATGAAAGTCATCATATTATAGTAGGTGAAAGTCATCATAGTAGATGAAAGTCATCATGTAGTAGATGAAAGTCATCATATAGTAGGTGAAAGTCATCATAGTAGATGAAAGTCCTCATAATAGATGAAATTTCATCATTTGAACTTTATTTTCTGCAATAACTGTTACAGTGGAATGTATCCCCGTCTCATTTGCTTTGGTAAAGAAAAATATCGAAGATTTTTTACCTCGAAGTTCTGTTTAAAGCCAATCTGATTGCCTCACATGTTTATTTTATCTTTTCACTTCAATGGGATCAACGGTGGTACAGTGTGGAAAATTACTGAGAAACGTCGCACGATACTGGTGTCACCTAACGTTATACACACTCAAAGACGTAAGACAAAATAAAAACGTTGGAATGCACGTTGTACAGATGGCTTTTTACGATAAATTTTAAAGGAATAATTTTTTTCCTGAGAAAGATTTTTTGTTCTTAGATTAAAGATGTTCATCTTTAGTTTTATTAACAAATTAAAAATAAAAAAGGGACTTGAATTTAAACCATTTAATTATATACATTTTAATTAAATGGGAAATCGATTTCTTTTTTTAATGGATAAACTATGCACTGCAAATGCACTCATTTTTGCACTAATGAAAGTCAAGGAAAATGGACTACAGCACATCTAACATGGCAGTTCTGCACAAATATATGCAAGGGAATAAGCGGGAACAATTATTATAGCTGTTTTTCTTTATATTAATTTGTATTATAGCGGGTCCGACTATTAAAGTCCGGAAAACACTTCCGTTCCTCGAGGAAATCTCTGTCCCCACCCCTTCTTTGTGAATCGGTAGAGCTTCAAAATAAAACAATAATTTTAAAGTTTTATTATTAAGCAACAAATTAAATAGCCGTTCTGTGAAAACCGCAATCATGACAATTAGACGGAACGTTAGAAGCATATTTTATCAAATAACGTCAAAATCGTATGTGGGGACATTGTATCGGACATTTTAGTTTTATCTGATATTTTGTATATTAGATTTAATTTATGGGAATTTAATATCAAAATAGAGATAAATGTTTGTACTTTTATCCATTATAAAAAAAATTAAGTAGCGAATGGCACTGTATTAAATAAACATCATGAAAACACAGAAAACGTAACCCTACGTTTAATTTGGTTTGAAGGGGACAAAATGTCGGACATTGCTAATCAACTCGAATAAAAATAATTTGTTTTAAAATTTCCTGATTATTGCATGAGGCGAAAGTGGATCTTTGTACAAAATACTAGTGTAAGAATTATTTACTTTCGACATAGGGATTGCTCTGGAATTCCCTTTTTGGGACAATTTAAAAAAAATTACGGCAATCTTTCGTGCATGGGACACATAATTTGTATCATCTTGATCCCTTTTTCTGATATTTTCGTCTATTCAAGAGAGGAAAATCGACATTAAGTCATCGCCCACTTATAAATTGCTTGTTCTAGACAAACTTTTATATCGTTTGGTAAAAAAAAATACATGTATTTTACGGTTTTCAGAATTTCACAAAACTAAAAGTGTAACGCGGGACAAGGAAATCATATTGCAAAATAAAGGTTTGATTGAGTTTTAATTAATGAAAATGGTCTGTTACATATACAAAATTTCAATAATCTGAAAGAAGAGTTTAAAAGCTTTAAAATGATGTACAACACTTTATAATATCATTATTAATGTTTAAAAATTAACAAGATGAATGTGTCTTGTCCGTGATTTCACCAAAGTAACACCAGTAGCGTGCGACGTTTCTGACATTTAATTGATACCAAATAACTGTAACAGGTAGAATATCAATTGTTTTATTTGTGTTTTATTTGTTTAATTTGAAACCTCCGAAAATTGTTTTCATCAAAGTTTTTAGAACATATCTTATTTGTTTATGTCGTTAGCTTTCCATTGTCTTTTCGATTTATTTTCCTCGTAATACATACTGGATAGTGACCACTAACGGCTAGTTTAGGGCTAACAGTTCATCTATTATATATATATTTGCAAAAGCAAATTTGCTTTCGCAAATTTTTTGTTCTTCCCTCGCAGTGATTCGAACCCATGCTACTGAGATATCGTGACACCGAATCGCCTGTACTGTACCCGGTGCTCTAGACCACACGACCACCTTGGCTTCACAAAAATAACTGAGCTTTGGTGGCCGGGTGTTACCTTTCCGCGCCAGTTTTAATCTAAGGGTCGTAATACAGTACATAATATATAAGGCATGGAGATGTTATTGTCACAGATCAGCTCAATTATCTATAGTAAAGGATCCTACACATAAATACAGTCACAGAAAATAATTATATTTCTAAGTACGTCTGAGTCAGTGACAACTCTACAACAGATTTATTCATCAGTGATAATACATGAAAGAGGTGAAATACTTCAGTATCAGCAAAATCTTTCTGTTAAATTTCAAGGATCTTGTTTGAGATCTGCAGTGAGAAGTTAAAAACTGGTATCGTCTTATGTACTTGTTAATAAAAATATATATATTATCTTTCAAAGCCTTGAAAAAATATAAAAAAATGTTTCCATTGATTCTAAAAAAAAAGCAGGTGAAAAACTGCATTCTCATGGTTAGCTTATTTTTGCTTTGAAATTAGCGGATTTGGTTACTAATTTGTATAACTACGCTGAAAAGGTATCACTTGTTCCATGTTGTCCACCAAATTGAGATTTAAAGAGTTTATTTTGTTTTCAGATAGATAAAAGACTGCAGTTGTTTTAGCGAAGGCATTTATTTTGGTCAACTTGAAGGAGGTGAAAATACTATCCACTGCACGAACGTGATTTATTTGCAGCACTCCATTATTTATGCATTCTCTCCATTATTGTGCTGGCCTATTTTTTGCTATTCTTCATATATTTTCTCATTTGTTTTGAAGTTTTATCCATAATTCTCGATCTGTAAACTTCATACAGACTCTATTTTATACATAATTTTTTCCGATTTTTGTTTCTCAGTGTCTGCACCTTCCGTTTGATAAGTATACGTAAATATACATGATTTGACGACAAACTCTTCAACACAAATATATTTCCTCCATATCAAGTAACTTAAAGGTGCGATAACAATAAAACAAATTAAAAAACATAAAAATAAACCGACAAGAGTTCTCAATTCATTACACATGATTGAAGATAAGAAAATGCATTTATCGCTATTTTACGAAATTTTCCCTGATCTTGCAGACTGACAATTTCCTTTCTTAGTGGAGTCGAGTGATATGAAAATTATCGCTAGAAACTAAGGGTGCACGTTTGTTGCTACTGATATTGACATTACAAACAAAGGCAACAGTAGTATACCGCTGTCTGAAACTCATTAATCGATTAAGAAAAAACAAATCCGGACCAGAATTCAAAATGAAGGGAAACACACCAAATATAAGAGGAGAACTACAACACAATAGAAATACAACACTAAAATGTAACGCACACAGACACGAACTATGATATAACAATGGCAATTTTCCTGACTTGGTACAGGACATTTTAAGCAAAAAATGGTGGGTTGAACTTGGTTTTATGGCTAGCCAAATTTCGCGCTTTAAAGGCAATGTTAAATTTAACATTTCATGACAGGACTACAATACAAATAAATGAGAGAACATATAGGACAGAGAAACATAAAAATAGCTATTAAAAGGTACCAGGTTTATAATTTAAAACCTCAGACGCGCGTTTCGTCTACACACGACTATACCGGCGTCACACATCAGCGTATAGCTCCAACGTATGCCGGGCGTGTTAAAAAATCATGGACGCTGCCAATACGCTAGTAATTTTGGATGCATTTAATCTGTCAATCATATCTGTAACGTGTGCACAACGAGCTTCAAGCGTGTATTTTTGGCGTACGAAAAGCGTACCTAAGCGTTAATCGGGCGTTCAAGAAACGTATGATTGCGTATGCCTGGCGTTTGTCTGACGTCGATGGAATGCACGCTATGAAGGAAAAAAGTTTCTTGAACGTATTTTAAGCGCGTTTTGTAAGTTCTATTATAGGGTGTTTGTTACAAACACACCCGCATACGTTTTAGTTTAAGTCGAACGATCTCGAAGCGTATACAATGTGCCCTAAACGAGTCTCAAACTTATCTGTAGCGCGTTAAACGCGCTTGTAGCATATGTATAACGTGCGTGAAGCGTACAAGTATACGCTAGACACACGCTTGAGATGGATGAAAATTTCCTCGAGTTGTAGCGATCACCAAGGGTATACCATTGTATTTCGACGTACTTCAAACTTATGCAACGCGCGTTTCACGATTGCTTAGCGTTCCATGGTTCCTCTGGCGTGTAACTAACGTAAAATTTTCTCTGTACGTTTGGTGCACGCCTGTCTATACGCCTGCATGATCAGTGACGCTCAGAAATTGCCAACATCGTCATTATCATTGGTCATCTCAACTCGATTGCTTTTCTCACTGTCGCCGTACCGGCTGAAGCGAGACAATAAATCTCGTTGGGATGATCAACGATAACCTATAATTATTGAAGTTTTCTTTCAGCTAATACAATTATTAAAGCAAAAAAGGGGCCGTGATAGACTTTTGGATTTCCAGAAAGGTATGTCAAATAAAAAGTAACGCAGTAATTAAGTTTAAGTCATCAATTTATAAAAAATAAAATCCTTATGGATATAGCTAAATACCTATACACTATAGGTCCATTAGTTATTTGATTTTGATTTTTGCATAAATATTCAATACGATCCTTGCAATGGCGAAGAAAAATGATGCTTAACCTTTAACACACTAAAAAATAAATTGTCACGAAAAAAAAATGTGATTTTGCCAGTGAATGAGAAATTCCGGACTTTAGCAACCTTCATTTATTTGTAATCGATTGCCAATGAAAAGCCTGATCAAGTTAAATGTAAGTTGTATTCAATTTTCGGTAACACCACAATTCATATTATGTATTGGGAACATCGGATTGCAATCAATAGGAGCTCTCTGTCGTTAATATAATAAAGAACAATATCCGTAACTTATTTGCGATGCATTTCGAATATTAATCATCGAAAAGCATTTTAACAATTTTACAAATACAAAGTTATTAATGTTTATAACCTTTGTCCTAATCTTGATTATTCCCGTCTTAGTGTAATATTAACCAGGTTGATTTTTCCTGTAAAACAAAAATTATATGATTCATTGTTATATTTCCTGTTTCCTTTCTTATTAACAAAAACATGTTAATGATTATACAAACCTGACAAATATACGAATAACACATATTTCTAATTAGTTTTAAATGGATTTATTGGTTTGTATAGAGTTTTGATGTACAAACCCATTTGAGATAGGTAAATTATTGGACATTTTCATAAAGAAATTAAAAAATCCCAATTTCCGGAGATTGTTGTTGACATTTTACTTACATATTTAGTTCTAATTGTTATTAACATCAAGGTAAAAATACAATATATACCATACACCAACAACTTGAACACAATGTTAATTGGAATCAACATTTGAAAACAGCTTTGTCTCATAAGTCTCTGATTGTCCAACTTTTGAAACTTTTTTTTATTGCTGCTATAACTTGAACTGTGAAACACATTTAAAATTCTTATACAATTTTGTGTTTTTTCCTTTCGTTTTTTACAGTCGACAAACCGTTGCGACTCAGAGAATGGACGACATTATTCCAATTTGTAAGGCAATAAAGGCAACCGTAGTTTACCGTATAATTAAAGACACCCTTGTAGATTTCGAAAAAGAGTAGGCTAATGCCGCTACAAGGCAGCACTCGCACCCGCAAAGTGGAAAGGGATTGATATAAGTTGCAAAACTTGTTTCCCAATCCACTCTAAATAAATATGTTTAAACTAAACTACCGTATAATACGAAAATAAATCCGGGTCGCACACCAAAACCGAGGTAAAAACATCAACTTTAAAAGGAAAACCTTCTAGGGGGTATACTTCTATACGCACTTAATAGGGGAGCCGCAGGGTAAACCATTCTGTTACCCCATCCTTTTCATATAATTTAGATTTTAAAAATGTATATCTTTTCATATATTGCGTCGATTTATGTATCATTTTTACGTATCATACTCCATGCAGTGTGATACGTGAATTATCTATTGACGCAAGAAACAGACCACAACCATAATATCTGATTAACATTTGAATTCCTACGCAGATATTTTTATTACAATATTGCTTACCATCTCATGTCAATATTTTCTGAAAATCTATTTGAACCTGTGAAAAAATACGGTTTTTTTTCACCTTCTAAGCACTAGATCAGATTTACTGACTCGTATGCAATTGAAAAGGAATATTTTTCAGTGGTTAGAATTGTTATTTTTTCCTATTTTATGATATCGTTTGGAGTTTAAACGTTTATGTCGTCAAATTTGCTGAATCGTATAGCATGCCTATGCCATTACAATACAATATTCTTTAAAAAAAAAAGAAAAAAAAAGGAGGAAATTCAGTTGAACTCTACGTTTTTTTAAACTCATTAGTTTAAATCAGTTTTTCCTGTTTTTTATTCTATGAAATCATTTGGAGTTTAAACGTTCTGACTCTTTTGCCATGGTAATCTTTCAAAATACAGAACTTCAATTGGAATCCCTTTTTTTAAATTTCGTCCCTTATCATTTAGTTTATATTCTTTTAAAAAATCTATAATTTGTGTAACACGAATTTTTTACTGACCATGCAATGATTTTACCGAGAAACCTTAAGTAAATATTTGCCAAGTCATTATACAATGTGTTTCATTGGGAGGTTGAGAGCTTCCGCTGATAACGTAACCCTGAAATCTATTTCTAACATATTACAATCTTTCTGATGTAAAAGGTTTGTGTCCTGTTACACATATCTCTGACTCAATCATCAGTTTTCATTTGTTAATTTATAATTCTGCAACATGTGTGAAATAGTGGAGTAGTTGATAAACAATATATAGACTAAGTTAACTGTCTATTTGAAAATCCTAAAGTTTTGTTAAGAAATGAATGGATGTTATATTATATATCGTAGTTGGGTATGTTTTACCCACTAATTGTAGAGGTAAGAAATTTAATGTTTTACCCACTAATATTGTAGAGGTAAGAAATTTAATGTTTTACCCACTAATATTGTAGAGGTAAGAAATTTAATGTTTTATCCACTTATATTGTAGAGGTAAGAAATTTAATGTTTTACCCACTAATATTGTAGAGGTAAGAAATTTAATGTTTTATCCACTAATATTGTAGAGGTAAGAAATTTAATGTTTTACCCACTAATTATAGAGGTAAGAAATTTAATGTTTTACCCACTAATATTGTAGAGGTAAGAAATTTAATGTTTTACCCACTAATTATAGAGGTAAGAAATTTAATGTTTTACCCACTAATATTGTAGAGGTAAGAAATTTAATGTTTTACCCACTAATTATAGAGGTAAGAAATTTAATGTTTTACCCACTAATATTGTAGAGGTAAGAAATTTAAGGTTTAACCCACTAATTATAGAGGTAAGAAATTTAATGATTTACCCACTAATATTGTAGAGGTAAGAAATTTAATGTTTTACCCACTAATATTGTAGAGGTAAGAAATTTAATGTTTTATCCACTTATATTGTAGAGGTAAGAAATTTAATGTTTTACCCACTAATATTGTAGAGGTAAGAAATTTAATGTTTTATCCACTAATATTGTAGAGGTAAGAAATTTAATGTTTTACCCACTAATTATAGAGGTAAGAAATTTAATGTTTTACCCACTAATATTGTAGAGGTAAGAAATTTAATGTTTTACCCACTAATTATAGAGGTAAGAAATTTAATGTTTTACCCACTAATATTGTAGAGGTAAGAAATTTAATGTTTTACCCACTAATTATAGAGGTAAGAAATTTAATGTTTTACCCACTAATATTGTAGAGGTAAGAAATTTAATATTTTACCCACTAATTATAGAGGTAAGAAATTTAATATTTTACCCACTAATATTGTAGAGGTAAGAAATTTAATGTTTTACCCACTAATTATAGAGGTAAGAAATTTAATGATTTACCCACTAATATTGTAGAGGTAAGAAATTTAATGTTTTACCCACTAATTATAGAGGTAAGAAATTTAATGTTTTACCCACTTATATTGTAGAGGTAAGAAATTTAATGTTTTACCCACTAATATTGTAGAGGTAAGAAATTTAATATTTTATCCACTAATATTGTAGAGGTAAGAAATTTAATGTTTTACCCACTAATTATAGAGGTAAGAAATTTAATGTTTTACCCACTAATATTGTAGAGGTAAGAAATTTAATGTTTTACCCACTAATATTGTAGAGGTAAGAAATTTAATGTTTTACCCACTAATTGTAGAGGTAAGAAATTTAATGTTTTACCCACTAATTGTAGAGGTAAGAAATTTAAGCGACAGTAGTCTGCCAATATTGAAATCATGTAAACAGATTAAGGTATCTAATCACCAAGGTGACGAAAAAACGAAAAAGAATTAAATGAACTCCAAAAGGTGCGGGATAGGATTTACAATCTTAACTCAGTCAATGTATCAATTATATGGTAATTTTTATAAATTTCCTGTTACAAAACTTTGAATTTTTCGAAAAAATAAGGATGACCGTAGCCGTATTTGGCACAACTGTTTTGGAATTTTGGATCCTCAATGCTCTTCAATTTTGTACTTGTTTGGCTTTATAACTATTTTGATCTGAGCGTCACTGATGAGCCATAAGTAGACGAAACGCGCGTCTGGCGTACTAATTATAATCCTGGTACCTTTTATAACTATTTTCTTTATTTCTGTTTAATTTTAAAACATGTTGCATGTATTTAACATGATTAAACACCTATAAGTAATATTTCACATTGTTGACTGTCCACATGTAATATCTCTACAGTTATAATCGACTTTAAACTTGTGGTTGTTAGTTCAAACCCCGATTGTGTCGAGGTCTGATCAACGCAGACCTGTAATGCCAAAAATAATCATTTTTCATACGAAAATTTCACTCTCCTGCCAGGATAAAACTAAAGTTGTTGAAAATGGCGTTTAATACTTAAAAAAATGTTAATGAATATAACGTGAATGTTACAAACGATATAAGCAGAAGAAGGGGTTCCCGATAATGTCACCCAGTTCTTCTTCTGCTTTGCCGTTCTTATGATGGGATGTTTGACTTGAAACATACAATTAAAAAGTCAAATCACAAAAATACTTAACTCCGAGGTAATTTAAAAACGGAAAGTCACTCACTTTAGTATCAAATGGCAAGATCAAAAGTTCGAACACATCGATTGAATGGTCAACAACTGTCACATTCCTGACTTTGTATAGGTATTTTATTATGTGTATAAAATGTAGGAGTAAATCTTGTTTTCAAGCTAACAAATGAAACTTCTCACCTAGTTTTTGGTGGGGTTCGTGTTGCTTATACTTTAGTTTTCTTTGTTGTGTCGTGTGTGCTATTGTCTGTCTGTTTGTCTCTTTCATTTTGAGCCGTGGCGTTGTCAGTTTGTTTTCGATTTGTGAGTGTAACTGTTTCTCTGGTATACTAGTATTTTGACCCTCTTTTGTATGGGAGTCTTATAAAATTCCACAATATTGACAACGATGTGTGAACAGAGCAAACCGTCATAATACGTAAACATGTCAAAAATAGGGGTACAGCAAAAACGGACAATTGCAACCGTCAATTCTAATTTCGCATTTGATATAAATACGAAAAGAAATAATCTGTTTAAGCTTGAAATAAAATAAGATTTCGCAAAACGTTATGATTTTTTTTGGCGCATACACTTCATGGTTTCGCACTCAATGCATTTATCATGCTTTATTCAATCCGGATTGATACAACGCCTCCTCCTCAATAAGATATCTTAACTTTTCAACCATACGCTACTAGGAGAGTAAATCTCTTGAATATGTTCATGTGAAATATGTATAACGAAGGTGTGTAGATTAAAAATACAAGTCTGGTCCAAAAAATATAAATCGTATGAAGCGAATAACCTTGGAAAGAGAAAAGTTTGTCAAGAACTTCTTGAATTTCGTACCAATTGCAAAAAATGTTTTTTTTCAGAAATTGATTGCCTCGATTTTGCCATCACAGAATATTAATTTGCCATGATAAGCACCAAGGGTGCCCCTTATAGAACAAAGCTGTCCACCCTCCTGCAGCCCCTGAGATCACTCAGGTTTATCGATAGATTTGTGCTCCTCAGTCTTTTATTTTCAGTGAAGTGTTTTGAAGACTGTTTATCTGATTTTGATGTGCTCGTTGTCAAAGTATTTTCGTTTTATTTTTCTTGTTTCAATTATGATGCCTATGGTATCATAGCAGTGATTAAGAAAAATAAGACATATTATCAACCTTTAAAACACTATATTCTTTATGATAAAATGCCTGTTTCAATTCAGGAATATGAAAGTTGTTATTCATTCATTTGTTCGAGCTTAAGATTTTGACATTTGCGAAGATTTTTCGGTATTGTTCATATTTTACTTTATATCTATGAAACGTACCAATTTGTCTCGAACAAATTTCAGCGCGAATGAAAAATTTATTAAAATGAAATGCATTTTTCAGTGATCGATCTAAGCTTATTTTTATAAAAATATTGTAATTATTAACCAATGACAATAAAGATAAAGTTAATGATAAGGCCACACAATGTTATGTGCGCGGATTTTTGTACTTGAAAAATGTTATAAACAATCATTTCGTTAATTTCGTGCGGTCTATTTAAGTGATAAAACTGTGGAAATAGTAATTAGAATTAATTGACCAAAAACAGCTAATAAGATTAATATTGTTGTCAACGGTTAACCGGTAAACCTTCGGAAGGAACGAATACCTAATAACAAAAACGGTAACCGGTTTACCTGAAGTTTTCCAATTTTAATAGATTTGATATAAATGTGTATTCTCTATTAAAAAAATATCGTCGTGGTTATTAATTTGAAAGATCAATTTGCTTTTAGTAAATTGATTGCTTTTGTTAACCTAAAAGACGAAAACATCAATTAAAACTTAAATAACTTGTCTATCATTTGGGCAAGATGTTAAGTAAACATGATTAGTATTATACAGTGTATGTTTTTTAAACATTTACTTTAAATCAGTAATCAAAAACCAAAGTTAGCCTTTGTAAAAAGAAACTTGAAAATAATTATTTCATTCTTATGTTCTGGTAAAAGGAATAGGCAACCTTCTTTATTCGACTATTAGTCAATGATAGCTACAAATTTTAGTGAAAATTACATTTGGAAAATAAAATTGTAAATGGAAATGGGGAATGTGTCAAAACCCGACCATAGAAAAAACAACAGCAGAAGGTCACCAACAGGTCTTCAGTGTAGCGAGAAATTCCCGCACCGGAGGCGTCCTTCAGCTGGCCCATAAACAAATATATACCATTTCAGTGATAATGAACGCCATACTAATTTTCAAATTGTACACAAGAAACTAAAATTAAAATAATACAAGACTAACAAAGGCCAGAGGCTCCTGACTTGGGACAGGCGCAAAAATGCGGCGGGGTTTAACATGTTTATGAGATCTTAACACTCCCCCTTTACCTCTAGCCAATGAGGTTGTATGTCATGATGTATAACACCTTTTATGTTTACGATAAATATCAGCACTTTCTTGTTTTGTTTATATAAAACAAACTCTACATCATTTTTGGTCTTTGAATATATTGAGCAAATATCACTTAAAAGCTATAAGTGTAAACTGTTCGTAGTAATATTTGCTGATCAGATGAATTATCACAATAACAATGAAAAAGTCACCACTTGAAAATGAAAAACAACATCAGATACATGTTCAACTAAAAATTTGTAAAGTTAAGTCAAAGATATAACACGTCGGACAGCATTAAAACAAAAATGGCATACATAGAATTAGAAAACCGTGTAGGATAAAATTGGCCCTAATGAGTGACAATTTTAGGTTAAGCACACTTTAATGAACTCATAAACAGTTACGCACTGGCTTTTTAAAGGGTGAAACCATTCACGATGGTAGTCCACTTGTAGCAAATACTGACAAAGAGGTACAAAATGTAATTGTTAACAAACATTCCGATTTGACAAGCTACTGTAGCAATGTCCAAAACAAAAACAATTTAGTAAGCATGTGAATAAAGTCAACAGGGACAATTCATGATTCATTTTCTTAAATAGGTATTATCAGACATCAGACTCGGACTTCTCTTGAACCGAATTTTAATGTGCGTAATGTTATGCGTTTACTTTTCTACATTGGCTAGAGGTATTAGGGGGGGGGGGGGGTTGAGATCTCACAAACATGTTAAACCCCGCTGCATTTTTTTTGCGCCTGTCCCAAGTGAGGAGCCTCTGGCCTTTGTTAGTCTTGTATTATTTTAATTTTAGTTTCTTGTGTACAATTTGGAAATTAGTATGGTTTTCATTATCACTGAACTAGTATATATTTGTGTAGGGGCCAACTGAAGGACGCCTCCGGGTGCGGGAATTTCTCGCTACATTGAAGACCTGTTGGTGACCTTCTGCTGTTGTTTTTTTCTATGGTCGGGTTGTTGTCTCTTTGACAGATTCCCCATTTCCATTCTAAATATTATTATAAATTAAACACTTTTGTATTGAGATTAATGATCTGTAAACTGTCATAATTTAAACAAACGTCCAAAGGGATTCTAATGTTATGTCTGTGAGTCAGAGCAAAGTTTGACCTTCTTCGAAACTCAGGGTTCTACTTCACGTGTATTGGATATTCACGGGTATAGGACATGAATAAAACACAGTAACATTGACATAGTGTTTATAAAGGTAAAGTAATTTGAAAACACAGTCTATTGATGTGTATACAAGAAAAGCAATTCTTAAGAATCAAACACATTTAAGTATTTGTAGAAATGCAATTTAAGAATTTAAAAGTTGTACTGCTTCATAAGATGAACATAATTGTTATAAGTTAATTAACCTTACTGTGATATCTTGAGTTGTCAATTTCATTTTCTTTGTCAGTAATCAATTATAATTTGAATGACTGAAGGATTTTTTTTATATTTATTTCACTCATTCCAAATTGTCGTTGATATTACATTAGAATCGAAAAAGTGTCATCCTACAAAGATGATTTATTTGGAAGATTAACTAAAGAACAAACCAGACTGCGTTTTAGTTGTTTCAAATAAATGACAGCACTATTTAGCACCATTCAAATTGTCATTGAAACTTGCAGTGTTTTAATATGTAGGCACACAATTCAATGTGAAATCAATTATCAGTGATCTGCAGGGCATTTAAAATCGAATTTATCACAATTCTATTCATGGGACACAGTTGGTTTTATTGTAATATTATGAAAGAAAACCATGCAAAATAAATTTCTAGAACGAAATCAACCTTTTTCCAAAAAAACGTTTACAAGCATCGAAGTGCAATGAAACAGATCTGTAATAAATAATTTAAACTTAAACTGCATTTTGTTAATTATAAAAATTGATTCACTGGTTTGATAATATATATAACAATGTAAACTCTATATAATGTTCATTTTCCGTAGGAAACACAAATTCTATGTGATTCTGAACACTGTACTTGAGCGGATGGGTCTAGTATTTTATTTCGTAGCTTGGTACATTTTACCTATTACAGGTAAGACATTTATTTGAATTGTTATGGCTTTGTTTTTGTTTTTATTTCTGAAGTGCATTTATTTTGTACAATATAAATACACATCATAAGGAATTGGATTTAGAGAGAAACAATGTATCATTGGTAATTTTATTTACGATATAACTGTACTGTATTGTAAGCTGAGACTTTGTAAAACGTAGATTTTACTGTTGCAAATTATGTTATCTAGTCACTCGTAGTGTAGATTGGACAAAAATAAAGTAAAAAAAATATTGAATTCTGAGGAAAATTCAAAAAGAAAATTCTCTATTCAAATGGCAAAATTAAAAGCTCAAATAAAGGCAATAGTAGTATACCGCTGTTCAAAAATCATAAATCGATTAAAAAAAACGAATCCGGGTTACACACTTTAACCGAGGGAAACACATCAAATATAAGAGGAAAACTTCGAAACAACTGAAACACGTAAATGCAGCAAATAGACAAACGATAATTCAACATACATAGAAGCAAACTATAAGATAACAACTGCCGTTTCCCTGACTTGGAACAGGACATTTTAAGAAAAAAATGGTGGATTGAACCTGGTTTTGTGGCTAGCCAACCTCGCGCTGTGATGACAATGCTTAATACACCACTATAATGACAGTACATGACAGGCATACAGTACTAATAAATGCAACAACATTTAGGACAAAGAAGTACATAAACAAATAATATGATATCACATTTTGACACGTAGAATAGTTTAGGAAAATACACAAAAACAGCATAATAGAATTACGAACTGACCGTCACCCGAAGGTATTAAAAAGTTAAAACACAAAGTATTGAACATCGCGAAAAGTTCAAAACAAAAAGTCCTCAATCAAATAGCAAAATCAAAAGTTGGAACATTTAACGAATGGACAATAACTGTCACACTCCCGACCCGGCACAGGCATTTTCTTATGTAGAGAACGCCACAAAAGTGACTTCACATGTAAATTTTAAAAACCTGGATTTGATGTATTTAATGACAATTATAAGAATGTTAATATAGAACTGTGTTAGTATTTATATATTCATTTGTATTATCTAGCTATGTCGGGTTTTGTTTTTCTAAATCAAACTATGAAATAAATAAATCGTGTACTTATAGTTGCTTTAAATAAAAATAATATCTATAAATGAACTGGGTGATAAATGATCTTTTCTTTTAAATACGAATAGAAAAAAAATAGAATTACCAATAACAAAAGTTGAGACATTTAACAAAATCCTATCATAATTTCAAATACAACAGCATATCTAAATACCCGAATGTTGGATAAATAAATACCGTGACACGTCTTATAGCAATGCAAATTTTCACTCAGCAAAACAGTAATATTCGAGAATAGGTGATATTCGGTACTTAAAAGACCAGACAACGTAAATACCAAACGACAATCTAAGACGTAGTAAACATGTCGTTAGTTAAACATCTCAAATGAATTGATAACAACTGTCATGATCCTTCTTTGATCTTTCTTTGATACAGACATTTTCTTATGTATATTTACGTATTAGAATTAGGGATATTCACCATTAAACTAAATTCAAATTATGAAATAGTATGGCTTAAAAATGATATAAATGAAAAAGTTCGCGGCACTGTTGTACCGTCTTTAGAATCTGAACAATATAAGGTCTAAGGATACCCCAGATGTCAAACCTAAACACAAGACAGATTCATACTTTTCACACGTTTCTGAATGGATTCATTATAGATATAAAACAATCTTGATTTTCCCAGTATGACTTTCTTGTTTTCCCCCCTGATAAATCAAATACGAAAATAATTCCGAAAATTATAAATATAAAATTGAGAATGGAAATGGGGAATGTGTCAAAGAGACAACAACCCGACCAAATAAAAAAACAACAGCAGAAGGTCACCAACAGGTCTTCAATGTAGCGAGAAATTCCCGCACCCGGAGGCGTCCTTCAGCTGGCCCCTAAACAAATATATACTAGTTCAGTGATAATGAACGCCATACTAATTTCCAAATTGTACACAAGAAACTAAAATTAAAATAATACAAGACTAACAAAGGCCAGAGGCTCCTGACTTGGGAGAGGCGCAAAAATGAGGCGGGGTTTAACATGTTTGTGAGATCTCAACCCTCCCCCTATACCTCTTACCAATGTAGAAAAGTAAACGCATAACAATACGCACATTAAAATTCGGTTCAAGAGAAGTCGGAGTCTGATGTCAGAAGATGTAACCAAAGAAAATAAACAAAATGACAATAAAACATAAATAACAACAGACTTCTAGCAGTTAACTGACATGCCAGCTCCAGACTTCAATTAAACTGACTGAAAAATTATGATTTCATCATATGAACATCAGGCACAATCCTTACCGTTAGGGGTTTAGTATCATACCATCATAACATATATGAGAAGAACATAACCCGTGTCATGCCAGCAACTGTTTTTAGAATAAATGTGTTTACGCTTTTTTAGTGACGGCTGGTAGAACGTGAACCTAACCCTTCAAAATATTTGTCGGTGTCCAATGAAATTTATCGTTACAACCGAATTGAATGCTTAGATTTTTGGTTCGTTAAGGCATTGCAATTGGCGTTTATAAAGTTCTACTTATATTATGCACCAAGCAATTTTCATTTCAGGATTTCAAAAGTTAGAAATTTGCGAGGGTGTCGAAAGTGTCGTTTCCTGTCGAGGGTTGTACGCACCAAAACTTATGATCATCAATGCCACATATGGTAGATATGATGGATCCACATGCCCAGATTCGTCTGTTTCGTCTTATACATCTCCGTGTATCATCACTGCTACGGAAAAGGTCAAACTATTGTGTCAGGAGCATACGACATGTTCATTTACTCCTTCAAACTCAGCATATGGTGGCGACCCCTGTCCGGATATATTCAAATATCTGACGATATATTACAGATGTTCAGGTAAATTATATAGAATTACTGTCTTTTGATGTGGTTAATAAGTAGTTTTATTGACTTTTGGTCAACTGATATTCACTGAAGTCAATTAAACTACATATTTACCGAAACACAAGGCAGTAACTGTTTTATTCCATATTCCGAGAGAAATTTATGTTATGGCATTTATTTACCAAAATCATTTTCACATCATACGTGTTTTACCAAAATAATGCACGTAAAAGCACGCGACGTTTTGAGCCGTGAATATACTTTTTCCGTAGATGAATTGCTTATTTATTCAAAATCCTATTCATATAGAAAAACCTACTAAAATGTTTCCAATATGGAATAATCTCATGTATTACACCGCAGGTAAATTATGACGTTGTGATTGGTTTAACATCATCACATGGTGACCCCCTATGGATCCGGAGGGCATTAATAAATTTCATATGGGATACATGACATCACATCTACTGCTAATGGTGATGTCTTTTATTGAAGTTGTATTTTATTGAAAAGTTCATACAAAATGCGGCGGGTAAAGTCCCGCCTGCGATAAAATCGTTACACGATAAAATACAACGCTGATCAGGCCTTTGGCCTCATGCCATATGGAGTTTAAAACCCTCTGTGAATCCATATGGGGTGAGTAGCAAACCATATAACTTATAACATCGGTCTGGCAAGGTTGCACTTTGTAAATACAGCTGTTTCTCAAACCACGCCTCTTATGGGAATATTCATAGAAAAATAATTTCCTTTACATACTGGTTCCCTGTTATGCTTTATGTTTATAATGAAATCTGTGGCAACCCTACATTCGAGGTAGAGGTAGTTAAGAAAATAAGTGTTAGTTTAAAGTCAGGGCATATAAACGTTGAAAATATGCCTCACAACCCTATATTTTAACCTTTGAAAAAAATTGTAGTGCATTTCAACTTTCAATTGTAGGATAAGATTTTTTTCAAAACTTTATAGTAAAAGTGGAACAGTTCTAGCCGTAAAAGCCGTAACTTGAACTTTATTTTACTCATTGACATTTTGTTTTAGTTTTCTTTCTGTTACGTTCCTTAATGTACGTAAATATACACGGTTACATTAATAAAAATTTCAGTTCATCATTTCAACGCAAAGGTATTTTTGTCAAAAAGAGTAAATCGAAACTCTTTGGTAAAAAAAATGTATTTTATTCAAACGTTTTTTTTCTTCTTTTCGACTAGACAAAGTCTATAAAAAGCTAAAATTGAGAATAGAATTGGGAAATATATCAACGAAACAACAACCCGACCAAAGAGCAGATAACAACCGAAGGTCACCAACGGGTTTTGAACGCATATATTGCTTGTTTTCACTGAAATTTCTATTAAAAAGTGAGGAACATTTGTTTTATCTCTCGATAACTAAACTTATCATACACTGTTGAAGCTTTTTAAAACAATATATATCATATATCTATATAATTTGTCTACTGGTGATCCGATGGATACAATCTGTTTTAGAGTCGTCACTGGTTCAGACGTACTTATATTTATATATATAAGTATGAAAATTTCACCTAACAGTGTTAGAGTTTGATTTTCTGCTGATAAATATTTGTCCGTCCCTCAGCGGGGATTCGAACTCATACCTCTGATACACAACAGCACCAATGGCTTAGTCTAATGTCCAGCGCTCTAGACCACATCCGCTGTATAAAAATATAATTCCAATAGTCGTAGTGTTACCTTGTCAAAGAAGGCGAATCTAGAGATAGACATAAGATACGTGTTTTTAAGCTTGTGCAGATGTTTCATTATTATTTTATACACAATGTTTTTTTTTCTTTGTCAGCAATCTAACTCAACACTTTTTAAATAATTAGTCTAAAAATAGTCCAACAATGTTAGAGCTGTATATGTTCTATACAAATCAGCCAATTAAGTAGTCTTATATATATTTTTCATAAAGGTCACTAACAATCAGTATCAATTCTTCGCGGTCTGTTTTACGCTTATTAGTTTCCATTTATAATTAAATAAAAATGCTAAAAAATATATATTTTCTTTGCCATTTATTTTCTGCATCTTTGTAAAAATCGTCTACTCTTCTGCGTGTATGCTAGATTTAAACAATAATAAAAGTACGCACAAAGGGGCAAATTATTTGTTACGTGAAGGATTTGTATAGTTAGATCTAACTATACAAATTCTTGGTCATGTTGGTTACGCTAATAATTTTTTTTAAGAACAACATTTTGCTGCAATGAACTTAATAAATTAATAACATCAATGAAAAGTATTTGTGACAGTTATTCATAGATGCTATTTTTATTATTCAAAATTCTATTTATACGTGCGAAACTATACTTCTTTTCTTTATATAAACAAAACAAAAAATAACTCCAAATACAAACACAAACGCACATCTATATTTATAATCTAAAGGTCGAGTCAAATGAAAAAATATGTTATGTTATGCTGATATGCATTCGATACTAGTATCTTTAGTTAGATCGTTATGAATAAAACTTTAAACGTCTGTAGCTATTTGACGTGTGTTTTCCTTCTAATCTGTTATAACTTTTTTTTGCAGTCGAAGACATCATCAACGAATGGTATGAACGGAAAGAACATGAGGTTTTACATAAAGTGACACAGACAACAGATGCAATGTCGTCCGTTGATTGTGCTAGGACTTGTACGTCCAATATTGACTGTTATGGATTTGAATACAAACCAGATGATTTTACTTGCCGTATTGTTTCAAGTGCAACAATAAGTTCTAGTCAAGTAACTTATTTTGTTAAAATTCTAAAATAGTGCTGTGTCATTAAACACCCCCATCTTTTAATATCTCTGTTATTTGTATACAGAAACACTATTTTCTCATGCAATACATATATATTACATTATAAAAGAGGGACGAAAGATACCAAAGGGACAGTCAAACTCGTAAATCTAAAACAAACTGACAACGCCATGGCTAAAAATGAAAAAGACAAACAGAAAAACAATAGTACACATGACACAACATAGAAAACTAAAGAATAAACAACACGAACCCCTACAAAAACTAGGGGTGATATCATGTGCTCCGGAAGGGTAAGCAGATCCTGCTCCACATACGGCACCCGTCGTGTTGCTTATGTTATTACAAATCCGGTAAATATTCTAATTCGGTAGGTCAAATTCATGAAAGGGAAGGGGATTGTAGTTACGACGTAAGGAACATATCCGATATCATTTGTGAAACGGTTATTCCATAACGGTCAACCAACTCGTGATGGCGTCCGTAAAATTTACGAAAGGATGATTTCAACTTCACCATTTGGAACTCTTGGTTTAATAGCTTCCTTGTGAGCAGTAACTCTCTATCAAGAAAATCATGATAGGAAATGCAAGCACGGGAATATCGTATTAATTGGGAGATATATACCCCGTATGCAGGTGCTGCTGGAATGTTGCTACTTAGAAATGGAAATTTCACAATTGGAAAGCTGAAATCATCTCTTTTGTCGTAAAGTTTTGTCTTCAACCGACCCTCATTGTCAATTTCTAGATGTAAGTCAAGATATGAAGCCGACTTAACTGTATCTGTAGTATCCTTCATCTCCAATTCGATGGGATAGATGCGATCCACATAGTCACCAAATTTTGAATTTTTTAGTGAAAGAACGTCATCTATATAGCGGAAAGTAGAGTTAAAGGATATTGCTAACTTCTTATCTTTCTTCCTAAGAAGTTCCTGCATGAAGTTAGCCTCATAATAATAAATAAACAAGTCATTAAGTAGAGGGGCACAGTTTGTTCCCATTGGGATGCCGACAGTCTGTTGAAAAACACGTCCTCCGAACGTAACAAATATGTTGTCAATCAAGAAATCAAGCATCTTGATAATATCGGTTTCAGAGAATTTTTTGTTTGAATCAGAATGATTCTTTACAAAGTATGATTTATCCCTCCCTAAGACAAGATACTTGTATCTACGTTGGCCATTCTTTTTTATAAAGCAAAGTAATACCAACTCTTTTAATATATCTTTTAGTTTGGAATGTGGAATACTTGTGTAAAGAGTAGAAAAGTCAAATGTTTTAATACTGTTACAAGATGAAAGAGAGTTAGATTGTATGTACTCTAAAAGATCTTTGCTAAATATATAAGGATTTAATACGCTAGTTTCGATCGAAATTAAGGAATTATATATCTATAGATTAAGAGTTGCCACCGTCAATTAGAGATTTGAAGTTCGCAGATGCAGTTTTACAAGCGACTCGTATGGAGTTAGTAAAAAGGTTCATTACGGTTGCGATCGTCACATCTTAATTCCGTAGTTGCTGTAGCTGTTTCTATTTTTATCATTATATTGTAGTTATTTCAGATTTGAAGACACATTTTGAAACATTTGTGTGAAGATATAAATGCAGCATCAAGCAACTCTTAAACTGCTTTCGCTATGTATCAAACAAAACGTTTTAATATATCTTATTATAAATGAATAAATTATATAAAACAAATTCTTCAATAAAAATTTGTTGTCTAAATATTTATTTACAACTGCTTTTACACTTTGTGACATTTAGAGCAAGACTTATTGTATGTTCTATATGTCCGTAGGACTTCTAGATTTCTTTTGGTTTTCTACAATTTTGTGTCGTTGACTTCTATCCTACATTTCTCATTAGTCGTTTGCTCATATTTTACTTTGTCTGTCAAATTTAGAAATGATGTTTAGCTGCATTCTTCATTTATTTTAGATATGTACGCTTGCATTATGTATTTATTACGCGTTTTTCAATTGTTTTTTGTATTTCTTTAAATTGAATTCGGTGCAGTCTTTGATATGCTTCAAATGACAAGGTAAGAGCTTGCCCGAGGAAGATTCTGGAAAAAACGATCGTGTGCCTATCTTGTGAATAAAAAAGCTTTCTGCTTTCCATGTTTCGGGCTTGTTTTGCTATTTTTAATCCAGACGGTTTCAAGGCCTTCCCCCCAAAAAAATATATCATTGTTAAATTTTTAATCATACTTTATGTAGATGTTCATGTCAAAAGTAATCTTTAACAATGTATATAACAAAGTTGTGGAGATTTGAAATATTAGAGAATGTATAGTTTTATAGCGCCATCAACATTTTCGTGCCGATTGCAAACAAGAATATTTTTTCTTAAATTGACCTCCTTGATTGTGACGTCCCGAATTAAACTTATCAGCGCATTACTTCTTGTCATGATCAGCACGAAAGGTGCCGTGTGTGGAACAAATCTATTGATCCGTCCAGAGACCATGAGACCACTCAGGTTAACAGTTGGATTTCTGTTGCACAGTGTCTAGGTTTTGTCTAAAGTGTAGACTGTTTATCTTATTCTCGTGTTTTCATTTATGTTTTATCAAAGTCTTGTCGTTTTTTTTTATTTGAATTATGACACCATAGAAGTTATGAAGAAAAATAAGGCTGCAATTTAAAACACTACAAAACTATACCTCTAAATATTAAGAAAAAAGGTTAAATATATTTGTAGGACTCAAATCTATGGCGGGTTCCAAATCTGTGGCAGATTCCTAATCTATGGCAAATGTGACGTTACAAACGCCAAACAACTCAAATCTATGGCAGATTTTTGTTTACTCCAAATCTATGGCAGATCTTGTGGAAAGGGTACCGTATAACGTCACAATTGAGTATACTGCCATATTACATTTTCGCCACAGATAACGATGGCGAAACCCATAGATTTGAACACCATTCAAGATAAAGATATTTCCCTGGCAACAATTTGCGGGTGACATATTATCCCGAAGATGGACCAAATGCGCTGTACTGGCCGAGTCCGGCGATGAATTATGGCACTGCTATTTTAAGTAACGCATATTTTAGAAAAAAGGATTTTTAGAGCCCTTTAGAGTTTGCTGTTCAGTGTGAGCAAAGGCTCCGTGTTAAAGGCCGTACCTTGACCTATACTGGTTTACTGATAAATTGTAACTTTGATGGACAGTTGTCTCATTGGCACTCATACCACATCTTCCTATATCTAGTTTGTAGTAGTTTACTGTATACGGCTGGCAAAGTTACTATGATATATAAAATTACCAGATACAAATTTGATTTAAATCGTCAGCAAATAAAAAAAAGATGTATTAACGATATCGCTGAAATTATTTGAAAATTCAAACTGTTTAATTTTCTTGGCCGTTACTTTTTTAATTTTATTTTTTATAATTAGCGGCCTCCTGGTTTGTTATCATTCTGTCTTTGTTTTATAAGTTTGTTTAATGAATTCGTTAAACAGCTGGTACCATGCACAGATTAAAGGATGTTTATTTTTTACAGAGCACATCATTTTAATCTTGAAGTCTGTATTAAGGCATATGCTTTTATCATTTATGATGTTATTTTGGTTGACCATTATGGAATGTTTATTTCACAAATATTTATAGACATGCTCCTGTTGTCGTATTTTTTCCACTTGCTTATGACAAGTCTTTGGTAAACAATGTACTACATTGTTTTCCTTTTGCACAAAACTTGCCATATATTTGGAAACAACACAAATCCGCTATAGATTAGGAAATTACAAAACTTGCCATAGATTTGGGATGGCATGACGTCACATTTACCATAGATTAGGAATCTGCCATAGATTTGGAACCCACCATATATTTGAGTCCTACATATTTGAGCGCAAAAATAGACCTATACTTTCTTTTTGGTAGTTCAATTTACAAACTGGTATGTTTAGAAATAAACATATAAAAAGCAACGAATAAAAATCGCTTATTTACACGTGCTCTATGATTCTGTGATGATTGTTAATCTTACATTATGGATTATAGGTAATTAATATGAAATCCGTTCACAGAGTACTTTAAGTTTAGTAAATAATCGTTGATTTAAACTAATGATTTTCTTAACACTATCATAAACATATACATTCGTTACATGTAACTTTAATTAACGTAAAAAAAAAATGGCTTGACTTCTTGATTGACAACTTCGTACTTAGTTTGGCCTTTTAAACTTTTTTAGTTTCGAGCGCCACTGATTAGTCTTTGGAAGACAAAACGTACGTCTGGCTCAAATACAAAATATTAATCCAGGTATCTGTGACAAGTTTATTTATTTGTTACTTTTTTATGACTTATTTTTAACAAACAATCGTTATTCGCATGGGAACAAACTGTGTCGAATTGTCATTTTATTTATATATACGTGCCTAACTGCTTAGGAAGAAAGAAAATAATTACAAATTTCTTTTAACTGCTTTTCCGGCCATATAGATAACATATTGTAACAGAGTATTTAAATGAAAAATTGGTGACTTTGTTGAACGCACCTATCTTTTTAAAATACAATTTAATCCATTACATAACTTAATTTTGTACTATAACCATACTACAGAAAATATATAAAGAGACACAGGCATTTTGTGTACATTTATTATGCCGTAAGTTTTCTTGTTTGAATTTTACATTTGTCCTTTCGGGGCAATTTAAAGCTGACTAGTGGGTGTTGTTTTCTCTCAATTGGTATATGAATTTCTAATAGCGGTATACTCCTGTTGACTTTCTTTATCCTAAAAGGTCAGAATATACGGCTGTACGACATTTATCAACATCAGTATGCCCCGACGTCTAAGAGTTGATATTAGATGAACAGATCTGGGAACCAGTAGGCACACAAAACAAAAGAGCAATGCTTATTACATATCTCAACAAAAGAGGATAGATGTATTTACAAAGTGCTATCTATACCAACTTTATTTCCCCCTATAAGTCTTTGTTAAATTTTAACTTTTCACAAAATTTTGCAGAAGTCATCTTTGTTTCAAATAAAGCAATACTTGTAATGAGTAAAGTTTGATCCTGTTCAGTACCACAGACAAAATTTTACAAAACGAAACAATTATTTTATTTGCCAATCACGGCACTCAAAATTTAGCAGATTAATTACAATATAATTTTCAAACATAATATAAAGCAAACTAAAAATAGGGGACTTTTTCAGTAACGGGCTGGTGAAACGTGAACCTAACCCTTCAAAATATTTGTCTATGTCCAACGAAATTTATCGTTACAAACAAATTGAATTAAATACAGGCAACAGTAGTATACCGCTGTTCAAAACTCATAAATCCATGGACAAAAAACAAAATCGGGGTAATTAAATATACGTTTCGCTTGAGAAAAGACAAATCCGTAGAGGAAAACATCAACTATAAGAGGAAAAGTAACAACGGGAATAACGAACTGCAACAAAAACAAACGCAAACACACATAGAAACGAACTATTTGATAACAACAGCCATAATCCTTGACTGGGTACAGGAAATTTTACAGGCGCGTTTTTGAGTTTTAAACCTAATTCTTTTTGTTATATACTAATCATGTGTTTCTTTGTCTAATATGTTCTCCTATTTATTTGTATTGAAGTCCTGTAATATTATGTTGTCATTTCAATGTTATATTTAACTTAGCAATTAAAGTGCGAGGTTTGGCATGCCACAAAACCAGGTTCAACCCACCATTTTTATTCCCCTTCAAAAATGTCCTGTACCAAGTCAGGAAGATGGCCATTGTTATATTATTGTTCGTTTCTGTGTGTGTTGCATTTTAATGTTGTGTCGTTTGTTTTCTCTTATTTTTGAGATATTAAGATAAGACGTGGCACGGTACTTGTTTATTCCAAATTTATGTATTTGGTTTAGATGTTATATTTGTTATTCTCGTGGGATTTTGTCTGATGCTTGGTCCGTTTCTGTGTGTGTTGCGTTTCGGTGTTGTTCTCCTCTTATATCTAAAGCGTTTCCCTCGGTTTTAGTTTGTTAACCCGATTTTGTTTTTTGTCCATGGATTTATGAGTTTTGAACAGCGGTATACTACTGTTGCCTTTATTTACAATAAAATAACGGTTTGAACTCGGTTAAGTAGCATGCCAAACCTTCAACTTTGTGGCAATTTAAAAAATATTGCTGAAAATTAAGTGACAGAAATACAGGACAGACACACGCAAGAACATTCATGACAGAGAAACGCAAAGTAGATAATATTAAAGTCGACACAACATGCAAACCACAGAACTACAATGAACATATTCCATCAACATTAAACATCATAGAATATCAAAATCAGTGACGCATTTAAAGTTTTACATTTCTTACAGAGTTATTGTTCAACTACCTTTCTAAATGTGATGTGAATTTCAAAGAACTTGGAGAGAACAAAGAAGCTAAGATTCTTTCATCTTGCAATATTATAAAAAAATATAAATGACTTTTCTGTTCTTTACATAAGTATTCCACATTGAACATGTTGAAAACTAGAAGTAATATTGAAAGGTGCGGTCCTGCATACAAGTATATACTATATGGGGGGAATATATCGTACTTAAAAAACCACTTCGAATAAAACAATGATCTATGTAATTGATATTATCGAGGTTGATTGACCACTTATTTGATACATTGAAAGGACTTGTTATTTATAAACAATCGGTATTCGCATCAGAACCAACTGTGCCGACCTGTTCCTTTATTTTCAAGAGCCAAACTTCATACAAAAAATTCTCAGAATGAATAAAAATAAGTTAGCAGTTTCTTGTAACTACACTTCCCGCAATATAGATGATATGCTGTAACAGATAAAAACAAAACTTGTCCTTGTTGAACATATCTTTCTATTATACAACATACGCAATTAAATAACTTAATTATGTACTATAACTATACTACAGAAAATACACAAGTTAAATTTTTTTTGGGAACCAAATGGACATTTTTACCACGTTTTAGATTCTTTCGATATTATATTTGTTTTCGTCATCGGATTTTGTCACATATCTTAACGTTTGTAATTGTAAATCTTATTTTTTTCTGTTGAATTCGTGTGTTATGGTAAAGATAATTAATATACCAGTTCATTTATTACATTTTATTTTGAATCAACGAAATTTACAATGATATCGGATATGTTCCATACGTTGTAACTACAACCCCCTTCACTTTCATGAATGTGACCTACCGAATTAGATTATTTACCGGATTTGTTATCATATAAACAAGACGACGGTGCCACATGTGGAGCAGAATCTGCTTACCCTTCCGGCGCCCCTGAGATCATCCCTACTCTTTGTTGGGGTTCGTATTGTTATTCTTTAGTTTCTATGATGTGACATGTGTACTATTGTTTGTCTATTAGTCTTTTTTCATTTTTAGCCTTGACGTTGTCAGTTTATTTTAGATTTATGAGTTTGACTGTCCCTTTGGTATCTTTCGTCCCTCTTTTATACGATATATTTGGTTTACAGTTTGAATCAGAAGAAACACCGACATAGCTAGATAATACAATTAATTATCTTATTACTACTACAATTTCATATTAATTAGTATTGTACTTTTCACTGTTATTAATAAATATTAAATAATTCAAACAAATCTGATCTTGAATTTTATCCAAATTCATTTAATTTTGGGAACTCGTTTTAGATATTAAAATGTACCGTCACTTTGTACTATGTGCGTTGCACTGGCTTTGGCTAACACAGTTGTGAATTTTTGTAATGTATCCGTTTTTATTCTGTTGCTATTCACCACTTCAGTATTAACTTTTATATTTATTAAAAAGTCATTTTATAAAATTTATTGTTTACAAAATATGAGTTATTCTAAATAATAAGGATGCTTTTGTCCAATGCGGATAAGACTGGCCGTGTTTGTCACAACCTCGTTTATCGTCAACTTTGTACATGTTTTGGCTTTTAAACTTTTTTTTATCTGAGCGTCGCTGGTTTGTCTTGTGTGGACGTGGTGCGCGTCTTGTGTATACATTTTTTTATAACCTGGTTCCTTTTGTTGGCTATTATTCGTTTGTTTCTCTGTCTAATATTGTCTCCCACTTATTTGTATTGTAGTCCTGTCCTGTAATGTGTTATAAATAACATTGCCATTAAAGCGGGATGTTTTGCATGCCAGAAAACCAGGTTCAACCCACTATTTTTTTCTTTAAATGCCCTGTACCAAGTCAGGAAAAATGGCCCTTGTTATTTTTATAGTTCGGTTCTGCGTGTATTACATTTTAATGTTGTATTTTTGTTGAGCCGTAGTTCTCTAATACGTTTCCCTCAGTTTATGTTTATAACTCAGATTTGTTTTTTCCTCTATCGATTTATGAATTTCGAACACCGGTATACTACTGGTGCCTTTATTTAGGGAGGAATAAATTATACTTTGAAAGGATAGCTCTGATACGAACAAAACATTCTCTGAAACTGACATCATCAAGATGCTTGACTTCTTGATTGACAACAAATTTGTTACGTTTGGCGGCCGTCGGTATTCCAATGGAACCAATTGCGACCCTCTTATTGCTGATTTGTTTCTTTATTAAAGATAAGAAGTTAGCAATATCCTTTAACTCTACTTTCCGCTATATAGATGATTTTCTTTCACTAAATAATTCAAAACTTGGTGACTATGTTGAACGCATCTACAATGTATCCCACGAACTAGAGATAAAGGATACAACAGATACAGTTAAGTCGGCCTCATATCTTGACTTACATCTAGAAATTGACAATGAGGGTCGGTTGAAAACAAAACTTTACGACATAACAGTTGATTTCAGCTTTCTAATGGTGAACTTTCCATTTCTTAGTGGCAACATTCCAGCAGCACCTGCATACGGGGTATATATCTCCCTATTGATATTGATACGATATTCTTCTGCTTGCGTTTCCTTTCATGATTTTCTTGATAGAGGGTTTGCCTCTCACAAGGTAGTTATTAAACCAAGAGTTCAAAATGGTGAACTTGAAATCATCCCTTCGTAAATTTCCGGACGTCATCACGAGTTGGTTGACCGTTATGGCATAACCTTTTCTCAAATGATATCGAATATGTTCCTAACGTCGTAGCTACAATTTCCTTCCCTTTCATGAATATGACCTACTGAATTAGACTATTTACCAGATTTGTTATTTAGCCATGGCGTTGTCAGTTTATTTTCTATTTATGAGTTTGGCTGTCCCTCTTTAAGATCAGGAAATTAGAGATTAGAAAATATAAAAAACTGAATGTAGAGCATTTTATTAAAAATGACATTTATAGAGTCCGAAAACCGTGCAGGCTCAATTTGGCCAGAAGAAGTTGAAATATTAGGTTTAGTCAAAAAAAAATTAAAACAAGAAATAAACATACTTAATGCACCATCACTTCAAGAAGCTTGAGCAATGTCTCTTAAAAGGGTGATACCACCAACGATGATGGTCCACTTATAAAAATACTGGCAAAAAGGTACAACATGTAATTGTTAAACAATCGTTCCAATTTGACAAGCTACAATACCTATGACATAGGATGTGTCTTAATCGCAAACCAAAGTCAACATGTGAATGAATTCAACAGGGACTGTTAATGATTCCTTTTCTTGAATAGATATTATAGAATTAAACGCTTTTGTCTAGATATTGATGATCTGTAAACTGAATTCATAAATTAAATAAAAGTCTGAAGGATTGTTTATGTTATGTTTGTGAGACAGAGCAAATTTAACTTTCTTCGAAACTCAGGGTTCCATGTCTGTGTATTGCCCATTCACGTGTATCGGACATGGATAAAACACAGTTAAATCGACATAGTGTTTATACAACTTTTTAAAAACACAGTCTATCGTTTGTTTATACTCAGAAAACCAACTTAAGAATCAATCACATTCAATTATTTGTAGAAATGCAATATAAGAATTTAAAAGTTGTACTGCTTCATTGGATGAACATAATTGTCAGAAGTTAATTAATCTTACTATAATCTCTTGAGTTGTTAATTTCATTTCCTATACTAGAAATCAATTAATATTTGATTGATCAATTGACTTAAGGGTTTTAAATCATTTTAAAAAAGGTTTTATATCATTCGTTAAAATATGTCATGATATGCAATCATAGTAGAAAAAACGTGTGATCCTCAAAAGAAAAATTAACTATTAAAAGCAACAAGCTTTTAAAAAAGCATTATATGTTTTATTTTTTTCAAATAAGTGACAGCACCATTTTGCACCATTCAAATTGTCATTGGAACTTGTATTGTTTGTGGATATGAAGACACACAATGTGTAATCGATTCAAATTAATTATTTGTGATGTGTATGGCAATTAAAATCGAATCAGTCATTGAGTGAAATCCGGATACAATTCAATTTCATAATTGATTTGATTTAATATTTATGAAAGAATCCCAAACAAAATATTTTTTTAGAACCAAATCAGTCTGGTTTTTTTAATACAAATTACAAGCATCAAATGTTTTCGTTAAAGGGATGTATAATAAATCTGATCTGTAATAAAGATTTCAAACATAAATTTTGTTTCGGTTAATTAGTAAAATTGATCAATTCAATGGTTTGATAATTGATATAAAAACTGATAAAATCTAAACACTATATCATGTTCATTTTTTCGTAGTAAACAAAAACATTCTATGTGAATCCGAACGGTGTACTCGTACAGATGGATTTTTTATTTTATTTCGTAGCTGGGTATATTTTACCTATAACAGGTAAGAAAACTATGGTTATGTACTATAAATTGTAGTCTTTTAATTCATTAATATATAACATATAACACATATTCAAGTAATTAAACATGTTTCTTTCTTATGAAGGTTACTTCAGCACGTGTCCTAAGTACAGAAAATTTGTATCCTACGGGATAATTTTGTACAATATAAAAAAATCATATCATAACGGTTTAGAATCAGTAAGAAACCATGTTTCTTTCTGGTAATTTATTTAAGAGATTAATTAAGGCAACAGTAGTATACCACTGTTCAAGGGTCATCAATCGATTGACAAAAAACAAGTCCTAGTTACGAACTTAAATCGAGGGAAACAAGCAAGAAGAAAACAACGAAACAACAGTAACACTTGAGTGAGCAAAAAATATAGGCAATTGCAGAATACATAGAAACGAACTATTCAAAAACATACTGCTAAAATGACAACATAACATCCCAAGAATACATGAATACTAAATGCAAGAACACTTAGGACAGAGAAATACATAAACAAAAAGTATGATATAAAAGTGAGAATGGAAATGGGGAATGTGTCAAAGAGACAACAACCCGACCATAAAATAGTCAACAGCAGAGGGTCACCAACAGGTCTTCAATGGAGTGAGAATTTCCCGCACCTGGAGACGTCCCTCAGCTGGCACCTAAACAAATATAAGTTCAGTGATAATGAACGCTATACTGAACTCCAAATTGTACACAAGAAACTAAAATTGAAAATGATAAAAATGCACATTAATAATAGTAAATTTGACATTTTAAAGGAGGAATACCAACAGATAGCTAATTTAATTTACAACCGTACACCCAAAAAGCATAATAGAATAACGAACTGAACGTCACACATATTTATCAACGCCACAGAAAGTGATATCACAGGTTAATTTCTAAAAATTGAATATAAAGCGTGCGTATGTTTGTATCGGTGTTATTTGACGTTTTTTTTATTACAATTACAGTAGAATTGAGTTTATAGTAACTGTGTAATTATTTGTTTGATATCTACCTATGTCGGTTATCTTCTAATAAGTTGCAAAACATAGATTTTACTGTCGCAAATTGAGTTTCTATTATAATGCCACATATTAGATTACATTTCATTTGATATTTTTTTTGGCTTATAAATACCAAATATTAAAGTCTGTGCGAAGCTGTTGTGTCGTAACAATTGAAAGTCATATATGTATACCCTGAAGGTTAAATATAAACACTAGACTTATTCTTTTTGAACGGGTCTGAATGGTTTCAATATTTAACCTCAAAATTTACTTTCTATTTTTGTTGTTTTAGAAATCATATTCATAACAATTTCGCAATAAAAAGTGGTGGCTAATTTCAGTTACGGTTTGGAATTACATGGAATCGAACGTCCAATGAAAATGATCGAACACAAACGATTTGCTTAATAAATATATATTACTCGCTTTTTTTTCTCTGGACGTTCCCAATGGTGGGCTTCAAAAAAGGCTCAAACAAAGCTTTTCAAAAACACAAACTATTTTTTTTATTATACACAATCCAATTATAATTCATCGTTTAAGTGACATTTTCATTTCAGGGTTTAAAACGATAGAACTTTGTGAAGGCGTCGAAAATGTCGTTTCCTGTCAAGGGTTGAACTCGCCGAAAATTCTGGTAATCAATGCTACATTTGGAAGATATGATGGATCCACATGCCCACATTCGTCTGTTTCGTCTTTTACATCACCATGTACCATGACTGCTACAGAAAAGGTAAAACTATTGTGCCAGGATCAAACAACATGTTCACTAACTCCTTCAAATTCTGAATATGGTGGCGACCCGTGTCCAGCAATTTTTAAATATCTGACGATTTATTACAGATGTTCAGGTAAATTATCTTATATTTCGGTCTTTTAGATTCGAGCTAGAACCTTGGCATACAGTGTAAAATGTAATTCCGGAGTTTGAGTAAGTTTATTTTATTCCTTATTTCACCTAATATATACTGTAACATATAGATATAAAAAGATGTAATATAAGTGCCAATGAGACAACTCTCCATCCAAGTCACAATTTGTAAAGAAAAAAGCATTATAGTCAAAGTACGGTCTTAAACACAGAGCCTTTGTTTACACAGAACAGCAAGCTATGAAGGGTCCTAAAACTAACGGTATAAACTACACAATAAACGAAAGCGAGAAACACTTATGATCCAATGCAACAAACACCATCTACTGAACCTCAGGTTCTTGACTTAGAACAGATGCAAACTAATGGAGCGGTTTTAAACGTTTTAATGTGTACCAATTAAATTAACGGTACCAATTTTCTTGCACCAGATGCGTATTTCGACAATAAATGTCTCTTCAGTGATGCTCGTGGCCAAAATATTTGAAAATCCAAAGCTTATATAAAAGATGAAGAGCTGTAATCCAAAAGGTCCTAAAAGTATAGCCAAATACGTGAAAGGAATCAGAGCTTTGCATGAGGGAGATACATTCCTTAATTTATAATAATTTATGATATTTTGTAACAGCAAATTTTAATAACACAAAAAATTCGTATTTTCATGCCAGTACCGAAGTACTGGCTACTGGGCTGGTGATACCCTCGGGGACTTATAGTCCACCAGCAGAGGCATCGACCCAGTGGTAGTAATTAAATTAACGGTACCAATTTTCTTGCACCAGATGCGCATTTCGACAATAAATGTCTCTTACTTTCGAACAGAAAATTTATAAAAATGACCATATAATTGATATTCATGTCAACACCGAAGTGCGGACTTTTGGGCTGTCGATACTCTTGAGGAAGAAAGGTCCAAAAGAAGTGGTATAATAAATATTTTGATATGAGCGTCACTGATGAGTCTGGTGTAGACGATACGCGCGTCTGGCGTACTAAATTATAATCCTGGTACCTTTGATAACCATTTACACCACTGGGTCGATGCCACTCCTGGTGGACGTTTCGTCCCCGAGGGTATCACCAGCCCAGTAGTCAACACTTCGGTGTTGACATGAATATCAATAATGTGGTCATTTTGATAAATTTCATATTTTACAAAACTTTGAATTTTTTGAAAACTAAGGATTTTCTTATTCCAGGCATAGATTACCTTAGACGTATTTGGCACAACTTTTTGGAATTTTGAATCCTCAATGCTCTTCAACTTTGTACTTATTTGGCTTTATAAATATTTTGATATGAGCGTCACTGATGAGTCTTGTGTAGAAGAAACGCGCGTCTGGCGTACTAAATTATGATCCTGGTACCTTTGATAACTATAATAACTATAATAAGACGCACTATATAATATCAATTTAAATGGTTTAACTCAATAAAAATACATATTAACACAAATGAACATACCATTAACGAAATAATTTGATCTACATGTGTATGACAAAATGTAAAAACAAAATCAATAAAGGTGCATAAATAAAGGCTACAGTGGTGTGCCGCTGTGAGGGGTTAAATAATTTCAGAAAGAACATAATCTTGAACAAATAACCTCGCATCGAAATAGTATAATGTACACAGATGAAAGAAACTAATTTTGTTGTTAAATATGCAGTATAAATTGAGAACAGAAATAATGTTTTGGTCATGTTTTGGTTTAATTAAAAAAAATGAAATTCAAGAAAACAAGCGCTTCATTAATACTCTATACAAATCAGCAAAAATTAAAAAAAACACAAACTAGTCTATGTACCTTTTTCTTAAACATGATATCTGTCACTATCACCAGTTTCAAATGCTTTGCATTGTTTTAATATACTAATTAGATTGTAAGTTCTTTACGTAGGTGAAATATTTATCATCTTTATCATTTCTTCCCTGGATTTTTTAATAAAAAATTGTCTTTCATATGTATTGTATGAAAGATATTAACAATAATGAAAGTACGAAAGATCAATTTATAAGATAAGCTAATAAACAATTTTAAGAACAAACTTTTGCTGCATTGAACCATTCCGTTAAGAAAAATGACTTTAAAAAAAAATCCTGCAAGCACTTATTAAAAAAGAAAATTTCAAAATGGTTTACGGATGTATTTTGCAATATCAGTGCTCTATTTTACTTACTTTCTTATTTATTTTGGCAGTTGAAGACTTCTTTATCAACGAATATTATGAGCAAGAAGAACATGAGGTTTTACATAAAGTGTTACTGACAACAGATGCAATGTCGTCCATTGATTGTGCTAGGACTTGTACGTTCAATATTGACTGTTATGGATTCGAATACAAACCAGATGATCTCACTTGCAATATTGTCTCAAGTGTAACAATTGGTTCTGGTAAAATAACTTATTTTGTAAAATGTACTTAAAAGTTCAAAAAAATATGAAATGAACAAATTGATTTGGTATAATTATACATGTTTGTAGTATTATTATCTCATAAAAATGTAAATTAGACAATAATTGGTCTTTTAACTTTGACAATTTCGATATGCCTCATATTATATTTTGTTATCATAAACATGTAAGATAGTATATATCCTATTTAAAACATTCGAACTAGTTATTCAAATATATAAAACACATAAAATATTCAGAGTGTGATAAACATTGATATAAAATCTAGTTCATCCTGTCGTAAGTTTGTAAGTTTTATAATTTTTCTAAAAGTGCATGACCCTTCCGATGAAAATATGTGAAAGATGAATACTATCATGACTATATCATTCATAAAACAATAGTTTTCCCATATTTTGAGTTATATTTTATGCGTCTGCTCGCTATGATCATGCCGGCTGATTTTTCGCCTATCATCATTGTTGGAACGTTCGTATTAGCAGACGGTATTGTTCTCATGACTAAGGAATCGGCGACTCTCAATCTCTTGATAATTTTCCCCCTAAAAATGAAAGAATTAATTTTTAACAAGAAAGATTTTATAAATAAAGGCAACAATAGTATACCGCTGTTCGAAAGTCATCAATTGTTTGAGAGAAAACAAATCCAGGTTACAAGCGAAACAACATAGTAACAAACACAGAAACGAGCTATAAGATATCAAATGCCATTTTCCTGACTTGGTACAGGACATTGTAAGAAAAAATGGTGGGTTGAACCTGGTTTTAAGCAAATTTACTGGGAAAACTTTTGTTTAAATCTCTTTACTTTTTCAACTAAAAACCAATACGAAACGCAAATACTATTTCCTTAAACATGTTAAATCCGTCTGTCGAATAGTTTATAAGATCTTGGATTCACAAGTAGTTCAAAGAATATAATATCTTTAAGATTAATTTGTACTAAATTTTGTTAAAACAAAATTTTGATTCTTCTGTTGACTTAAGGTAAGGTTTGCGCACACTCGAATTCAAATAATTGAAAAAAGGAGGGACCCGCCTTTTTGAATTGCTTTGATTAACCAATGTTTGATAACTACAATATTATCGAAAATAAAACAACACCTACCTCAAAATTGTCGTTTTGATGAAATTTAATCAAAATTTGAATCATACAAGTAACGTTATGACCGTCAGTTTGTTAGTTTTCATTTATATGACGTCACGTTCAGCCATAACGGTCTTTGTGCAAAAACAATTCATGAAGTTTCGCGGAGTTTTATTTTATTTCATAAATGTACATTTTTATGCCCCCTACGTAGCAAAGGGGCATTAAGTTATATCCTTGTCTGTTTGTACGTTGATCCGAATGTACGTACATGTATCATAGTGTACGTCCGTTTTTACAAAAGAGGGACGAAAGACACCAAAGGGACAGTCAAACTCGTAAATCTAAAACAAACTGACAACGCCATGGCTAAAAATGAAAAAGACAAACAGAAAAACAATAGTACACATGACACAACATAGAAAACTAAAGAATAAACAACACGAACCCCATCAAAAACTAGGGGTGATCTCAGGTGCTCCGGAAGGGTAAGCAGATCCTGCTCCACATGCGGCACCCGTCGTGTTGCTTATGTGATTACAAATCCGGTAAATATTCTAATTCGGTAGGTCAAATTCATGAAAGGGAAGGGGATTGTAGTTACGACGTAAGGAACATATCCGATATCATTTGTGAAACGGTTATTCCATAACGGTCAACCAACTCGTGATGGCGTCCGTAAAATTTACGAAGGGATGATTTCAACTTCACCATTTGGAACTCTTGGTTTAATAGCTTCCTTGTGAGCAGTAACCCTCTATCAAGAAAATCATGATAGGAAATGCAAGCACGGGAATATCGTATCAATTGGGAGATATATACCCCGTATGCAGGTGCTGCTGGAATGTTGCTACTTAGAAATGGAAAGTTCACAATTGGAAAGCTGAAATCATCTCTTTTGTCGTAAAGTTTTGTCTTCAACCGACTCTTATTGTCAATTTCTAGATGTAAGTCAAGATATGAAGCCGACTTAACTGTATCTGTAGTATCCTTTATCTCCAATTCGATGGGATAGATGCGATCCACATAGTCACCAAATTTTGAATTGTTTAGTGAAAGAACGTCATCTATATAGCGGAAAGTAGAGTTAAAGGATATTGCTAACTTCTTATCTTTCTTCCTAAGAAGTTCCTGCATGAAGTCAGCCTCATAATAATAAAGAAACAAGTCAGCAAGTAGAGGGGCACAGTTTGTTCCCATTGGGATGCCGACAGTCTGTTGAAAAACACGTCCTCCGAACGTAACAAATATGTTGTCAATCAAGAAATCAAGCATCTTGATAATATCGGTTTCAGAGAATTTTTTGTTTGAATCAGAATGGTTCTTTACAAAGTATGATTTATCCCTCCCTAAGACAAGATACTTGTATCTACGTTGGCCATTCTTTTTTATGAAGCAAAGTAATACCAACTGTTTTAATTTGTCTTTTAGTTTGGAATGTGGAATACTTGTGTAAAGAGTAGAAAAGTCAAATGTTTTAATACTGTTACAAGATGAAAGAGAGTTAGATTGTATGTACTCTAAAAGATCTTCGGAATTTTTAAGTATCCACATCTGATTCACGCCACCTCTAGAATATGCAGTTTCACAATAACTTTGAAGCCCGTCTTTGATTGCTGATAAAATGGATGTTAATAATTTAGAAAGGGGTTTCGTGGAGCACTTGGAAGACCCAGCAATATACCGTTGTTTGTAAGGACACTTATGTAGTTTAGGTATCCAATACAGTGATGGAAGATCCAGTTCTTCATCTTTGGTTGAAATACCAAAGGAACAAAGAACAGACCTATGATTATCCAAGATTTCCTCTTTGGTAAGTGTCGTGAGGGTATATGTTGGGTTTCCAAGTGAATTGTCTATACCTAATTCGTTTATCAAGCAATTAATGTAATGACTTTTACAGATAAAAACGATGTTATTTGGGGCTTTGTCTGCGGGGACAACAACATATTCATCATGGAGGTCAGATAGGTGTTTAGCAACATTTGGATCTTTGAAGATTGACGTAGCATGGGCATTGATGGACCCATTCAGTTTCTTAATTCTGATTTGTATTAACGACCTCACTGCCTTAATCCATTCGGATAGAGTGTCTACGTCTTCCTTCTCGCGCTTAGCCCATTGCCTGGCATAATCCTCGACTGAATCCATCAAAATTTTAAAGTTGTGTTTCCAATTGATGGATTTAGGCTCACGATATTTCGGACCTTTCGATAACACGTTTCGTAGAGAAGTGTTATTAACAATGTTAAGGTCACCGGTAATAACGTGGCCAGCAGGATTATATGTGAATTGGGAACTAGCACAAGTGCAATCAGGAGGTTTAGACTTGAAGTCGTCAATATTGAAATCCTGCAAAACGCGTTTGTAATTGAAAATTTTAGTTGCAATAGGTTTGGTATAGGTATAAGAAATTATTGGTACAGACTGGTCTTTGAAATAAAGAGGTATTTTCGATTGAACTAATTTATGATGAAGGATATTGCCTAGGTTGACGCCATCGAGACCTTTGTTGGCAAAGGAAAGATTTAGAAAAGATCTTTTCTCTTTTTCATCTTTTCCAATGCGAACTGGCTTGAAAAGTCTGTGACTAGCAATATCCGAAATTATAGCTTGTAGTTTGTATTGGTTTGAATGAGGGTTTGTTACAGTGGATTCCAAACATAAATTGAACAGAGAATGAAGTTTTGAAAGGGGTAATGAATAAAGTTTCGTGCGAATGTGATGAATACCTAACGGTTTTTGTATGCATGGCAGCAAGTCATTAATAGAGACATCATGCAGAGAGGGTGATGTATAATGACGATGGCCATGACTACGTCTACGTCGAGGAGTCGAGTTGAAAATATTCATCACATTCACCGAGTTACACGAAGGACTAGATAGAATACCTATACCATCAATTTTGTCATTGCATCCATACGGTGTTGCAGTTCCCAATTGTCTAATCCAGTAGTCTTCTTTTTGTCTACGGAGAGTCGTTGAAAGATTAGGATTGTTCGAGCTATGGTATATTTTTTCAATAATTCGAACTGTCATAGAAACGATGGAATGATCGGGCTGATTGAAATGCTGGTATAGAATGTCGTTAGCATTGAGGTTAATGTCTGATCTATGACCGCACATTCGTTTGTTTAGCCTTCCTTTCGTTTCACCGACGTATACCAAGCCGCAAAGGTTGCACTACAAAATTGGTTTCCATACTCTAACTTTAGTCTTCCTCAACCAACTGATATATAAAACTTATGCACAATGCTTTTTGCCACAAAAACCACAGAATAGATTTGAATTTTGATGTCGTCACCTTTACAGTTCTAGATTTATGAATGGTCGGACAAGGGATACCCTTCTCCATTCTCCCGTCCCCTTTCTCTTGTCTCCCGTCATAAAACCAAAAAAAAACCCTAATGTATGGAAAGATGATTTCAATAGAAATCGGTTTAATATATTGTGTTTTTATGGCTTGTCCCCGTCTTGTCCTTTCACAAGATAGAAGTGTTGTTTATTCTGCTTCAAGAACCCCGATAACTTTTTCACTGACTGTTAAGCTGTCTTTTTATTGAATTTGTAAGTCTGATGCACACCGTTTCCGATTTTTATATTTTAGTCAATTTAGTTAATAAATTTACATAATGCGCCATGTGTTTTACTTATAGAGGATTCATATATAAATTTTCAGATATTTTTATTGCATAATTTTTACGAATGACAGAATGTTGAACTTGGTCTTTTCCTCAAATACGCACACAACCCACACGTTTACATCATTCGAAATGTATTTTATTTTTATCAATCATTTTTACAACTGACGGAGTGTTCTAATAATATTTTTTTATGGATGCATTAAGACACAACTATTGTATTGTGTCGTCCTGAACATGCCTGAAGTATTTGGACATTTTACAAACTCTATTAAAAAAAATTCTATGCATATCAGTCAACTTTGAATCAATTTATCTAAAACAAGGATAGTAATATGTGTCTACACATGCACGGACTCACTATAAAATTCGGGAAATTGTTAGTTTTTTAGTCTTTCTCCGTATATAAGAGATCATAAAAAAATAGTGACGACGCTCGGAGTTACTTCATGAGGTCGTTTTCTGAATTTTTCGTTTCTGTTCTCAAACTTTAGTTTGCTTTTACCAAATGGGTATAAAATTTATACGGAATGCTTTATGTTTCATGTTTATGTAAGAGGGGGCATCATCAGTGTCCCATGGACACATTATCCATTTATTCCAAGCTCTAACGTTTCATCCAATTGCTGCAAACAAACAATTTACTTTAATGGCAATTTGAATGCTTTTCTAAGATTTAAAATATTACTATTTGAATATAAAAAAGAAGATGTGGTATGATTGCCAATGAAACATAAACAACTATAGGTAACCGTACGGCCTTTATCAATGAGCAAAGCTCATACCGCACAGTAGCTATAAATAGCCCTGATAAGACAATGTAAAACAATTCAAACGAGAAAACTAACGGAAGTACGGAAAGTAGATATTAAGTGTTTCCTTCAAAATCAGAGTCTTGTACATGAAGTAATGCACAATTATGACACCTCCCCTTTCGACTGATAGTTGTGGGCATAAAAAGTAAGAGACCACATCAAAAGTTTAATGTAGGATAAAAAAATAACTTAATTCACAAAGTTAGTTCACTGACTCCTCGTAACTTAATTTGGGAACATTGATTAACCGATATGGATATATGTAAAATCGATGTCAAATTAACAAATTGCAGATTGCAGCAACTTGTATTCCCCACCCCCAAACTATTTGAAATAAGTTGTTTATCCTTCTTTTGATGTCATTTCTAAGTTAATCACTGTTTTCTCTCATTGATTATGGTCAATCCCAAAGTGTTACAAGACAAAATGATTCTTTTTAAAAAGATGTTATTAAAGATCACTTTGTTCTTTGCAGAGCAACAAAAAAAAAATTGTTTGTGTTTTACAGAAATGATAAGATATACACATATAACGGCCATTTCCGTAAAAACGAGTTCGGGGACATACCAATTTTATTACCTCATTATAATGAAAATAGTTAATTCCTTAAGATCGCAGTTTTTTACAAAAACGGTGGACCCGGAAAAGGGATATTTTTGGCTTTTTGTTGCCATGGCAACGGGATTTTTTAAACCCAAAAATACAAAAATCTTGTTTTTAAGAATTTTTCAATGATATCTTTAATTAAAATTTATTATTAATGAATGGACCACAATTATTTATGCATGTTTTATTTAGTTTTATTTTTTAATAGTCACTTGCATACATTATTATTTCAGAAGATTTTAAATAGAATTTTCCTTAAAAATCGTAAAAAATCGGAATTTTGAGCTTTTCACCAGAAAAAACGGGACGGGCGATTTTCGATTTTTTTTCTTTAAATGATTGGGTAGTCCTTCCTGAACAAAATGATGTATCATATTGATATAATACCACTGAGAAAAAAATCCAGGTTTTATGCAAACCTTACCTTAAGTTTGCCAATTGTTAGTTTTCACATATGATTCACGGTGATTTGTAGTTTTTATATCTTTTGAAGCCAGATTAAGCTGGCCCATAAGATACATGAAAAACAATATGTGGCCAACTTTGAATTGATTTCGTTAAACGTTTGCCAAACCTTTCATAAATTAAGATAAGTTTAACATAGCGTTTTAATCCGGGATCGATCTCATGTTATGCAACACACATGACACGGACATGCTAAAAATCTTTGTTAAAGAGTAAAATCGCAAATGAAGGAGAGAAGTGATAGGCGAGAGTAAATTCGAATAAACAAACGAATTTACCATCACTCCAATCACTGCATACCTTTTCAAAACAAAAAAAACCCGACAAATAATGTAAACGTAAAAGTTAACTTTGACGTCTAGAAGGATGTTGCTGTCACACTGGAATAAAGTGCACCTCAGATACGGACCAACGACTGCTGAAGGATCATTAACTGCACCCATTATATACGTGCTTACTTGGTGATTAGATTCAATAGCATAGTGACGAACCATGCATCTCCAAAAATCATCTGTGTCAAATGTAAAATTCTTACAATGGTAAGTGCACTCTTCCTGTCTGACAAATGTTGTATCTATGCTTAAGTGTTGTACAAATCTCAAAACTGAAGAAAAAAAATCTATAATTTAGTATCAAATAGTTGCTATGCAATAAAAACTGCCACTAGAAAGAAATATAGGCTCCTATCATTCAAGATTGTTTTAATGCATGCTCATATCTAATAAAATGAAGAGAATTATTTAGAAATAGATTGTAGTTGTTTCCAACAAGATGTATTGCCAGGAGAGGAAACAAATATTTTTCATTCTATAAGTTGTCAGAAAAATTAGTAAAATATTAACACGAGACAGCAAACTAATGACACAAAAAGTAAATTTGTTGCAGGCGATATCTGAATCAGTAATTCAACTGTGAAAGTAATAATTAGTGTATAGTCGATGCCACTGCTAGTGGACGTTACGTCCCCGAGGGTATCACTAGCCCAGTAGTCAGCACTTCGGTGTTGACATCAATATCAATTATGTGGTAATTTTTATAAATTGTCTGTTTACAAAACTTAGAATTTTTCGTAAAACTAAGGGTTTTCTTATACCAGGAAAAGATAACCTGAGTCGTATTTGGCACAACTTTTTGGAATTTTTGATCCTCAATGCTCTTCATCTTTGTACCTGTTTGGCTTTATAACTATTTTGGTATGAGTGTCACTGATGAGTCTTATTTAGACGAAACGCGCGTCTGGCGTACTAAATTATAATCCTGGTACTTTTATAACTATGTATACACAACTTTCATTTTTTACATACTTTTCATGTAAGAATCATCATCCTGATGAGACATATTATTAGGGTCGTCACGGTGGATTTTACTGTTCAAACGTAGGGTTCCTCTTCTCTTATGAAGCAGCTTCCATATAAGCACAACTTACTGATTAACTAAGACATACATGTAAAGATATAAAAAAGTAACCCAATTCTAGTTACAAATAACATAAAGTGTCATTGTGTTATGGTTAATTTGGGTATTCTTATCTTTCATTTATGCTAATGTGCTTTGTCTTTATGTCTTCCTTTAGTTTTCTTTGCTACTTATTTGTTTGCTTTTATAGTGATTAAGGATAATTTCACAATGTTGACTGCTGTACCACAATTGTTTACTTTTTTACATGTTTTGTCTGTTTGTTTAGTTCACACATCGTACATGTAGTACAATGACATTTTAATCGACTGTCATACACGTCAGAAGTTATAAAACCAGGTTTAATCCACAATCTTCGACATAAGAAAAGGACTTTACCAATATGACATTTGTAAATCATTGTTCCATGTGTTTAAGGTTTTGATTTGCCATTTGATTAGAGCCTTTCTATTTTCCTTGGAGTTTGGTATTTTTGTGAGTTAACTTTTTGTAGAATCGAAGAAAGGGTTAGATTTTCCTGATTTTCAGTTGTTACAATCTTTATAAAAACTTCTAGTAACAAAGATCCTTGAATATACACCCTTTTGATATAAAATAGAAGATGTGGTATTATTGTCAATGAGTAAACTCTTCACAAGATACCAAATGACACAGACATTAACAACTATAGGTATCCCTACGGCCTTCAACAAACAAAGTTAAGAAGATGCAACGAAATTATTGGTGTTAAGTAGAAGATCCACTTAGTGATAATTAAAGATCTTCACGCGTCAATCAAACTTACAAATCCCCTTATATGTACTGATTACCTATTTCACACAAAACACCCTATAAACTACTGGTACACATAATTTAGTTAAGTATACATTTGATAACTAATTTGAAGTGCCTTCGATAAATGAGGTCTAGAAATCATAAGATATTACAAGGACAACGCTCTTCGTATACTTTTCCCTTCTCAAAGACCTGCAACTCAACAAGGATTAAGCTACAATCGTAAAATTTGAACATAACCTTCATTTATTGGCATAAAACAACCTATTTAAGTTTGAAAACATGAAAAGATTTGGTCAAAGGTGTTTTCAGGTTATTGCTCGGACACAGTTTGGCAGCCGCTCGATCGCATAACTGCCCAACCGCTTTACATTACAATATTTATAACAGATATTGTCCTTTTGAATTCCAATAAAACAAAGAATAGCAGAACTAGTTATTCTTCTTTGTTCAACGAATATGTGTAGGACATTTAAAATCGAATTAATTATTATTTGAAGATAAGAAGTTAAGAAGATAAGAAGTTAAGAAGATGCAACTTGAATCCGGATACAATTCTATTTCAAATGGAACAATTGATTTGATTTTAATGTTTATGAAAGAATCCCAAACAATACAAATATTTATAACCTAATCAGTATTTTTTTTATACAAACTACAAGCGTCTAAGGTTTTCGTTAAAAGGGAATTGAAATAAATCTGATCTTTAATGAAGATTTCAAACATAAATTTTGTTTTGGTTAATTAGTAAAATTGATGAATTCAATGGTTTGATAGTTGATATAAAACTGATAAAATCTAAATACTATCGAATGTGCATTTTTCGTAGTAAACAAACATTTTATGTGAATCCGTACAGTGTTCTCGTACAAATGGATCTACTATTTTATTTCGTAGCTTGGTATATTTTACCTATAACAGATGAAAAAACTATGTTTATGTACTATATATTGTAATCTTTTCATTTATTGATATATAACATTTATAGATATAGGAAGATGTGGTATGAGTGCTAATGAGACAACTCTGCATTCAAATAACAATTTATAAAATAAAACCGTTATATGTCAACGTATGGTCTTCAACAGAGGCATTGGCATACACCGAACAACAAGCTATAAAGGGCCCCAAAATTACTAGTGTAAAACCATTCAAACGAGAAAACCAACGGTCTAAGCATATCTTCAAGTAATCAAACAGGTTTGACCTACAATAGTTTACTTCTCAAATTGTGACTTGGATGAGAGAGTCGTCTCATTGGATATCATACCACATCTTCTTAAATCGATGTTCTCAAATGTTTTTTTTTAATGATGAAGGAAATTTCAGCACGTATCCTTTGTACAGGAAATTTGTATAAGTCGGGTTCTTTTTTTTCTCTTTATGTGTTATTTTTTAAATATATTTTTGAAAGTGCATTTTATACAATAGAAAAACACGTAATAAAGATTAAATCCAGAGAGAAATAATGTATCTTTTGGCCATTTATCAATGGGATTACCATTTAAGCTTGGCATTCGCAATATTGAGTTTACCGAGCGATACATCGTGTAGATATTTGAACGGATAGTTTCAATTCTTATGCCACATAATAGAATAAATTCAATTTGATAATTATTTTGACTTAAAAATATCATAAATTAAAAATTCCGCGACTCTGTTGCTTCGTATTTATTATGTAAAAAATGAAATTTCATATCGTATACTACGGATGTCAAAGGTAAATATTGGACCCATATTTAACGAACGGTTTCAATATTTACAAAAGTAAGATTTCTAGTCTCAAAATGTGACCGGATTGTTGTTTTTATTTGAGAATTCACATATCAAAATCATTAGCATGATTAGGATTGGAAATTGTCGCTAATTTTGGTAACTGACTGGTATATCATTTAATCTAACCCTTCAACATATTTGTCAACGTCCAATGAAAATTATAGTAGCAAACATGTATCATACATTCGACTTTGGACGTTCTCTATGAAGGTCATTCAAATAAGGCTTTTTGGACACTACTTATATAAAATATGAACCAAGTTTTGTAGTATTCTTTATGTTGACATCTCCATTTCAGAAATTTCAAATGTTAGAACTTTGTGTGAGAGCGTCGAAAGTGTCGTTTCCTGTCTAGGGTTGCATTTGCCGAAAATTCTGAATATAAATGCTACATTTGGTAGATATGATTGATTCACATGCCCACATTTGTCTGTTGCGTCTTTTACTATGTATCATGACTGCTACCGATAAGGTCAAACTATTTTGTCAGGATCAAACAACATGTTCACTAACTCCTTCAAAATTTGAATATAATTGTCCAGGAATATTCAAATATCTGACGATTTATTACAAATGTTCAGGTAAATTATCTTATATATCGGTCTTTTAGTTTCAAACTTGAACCTTAATATTCAGTATTACATGTTATTCCTGAATTTTAGTAATGACTGTGACGATAGGCTAATTAAAGTCCTGTTAATATTTATCAGCTTCGGAACAACCCCTCAAATAAGGGGTAACCTCTCAATGTAATGAATATCTCTTTTATGAGTGGTACATTTAACGAGATACAAATGAGCAAATATTTATTTTATTTACATAAACTTTACCCAAAGAACTATACATATAATTCGTACCATATGGTCAAAAAATGTCCAGGAATTTTGTTATATTCCTGGACTTATATAATGAGACCCTCTTTTTGAAAAGTGTTCCATAGGTAACGATTTCCACTCTTTTAAGTTAAAAATCTAAGTTTTTCTTTTTTTTCTTCAATTATATACCTTTTTCATATATACGTCATTAAGGTGTAATACCACCATTGATTTTTCCCTATTAGTCTTTGTTAAATTGGCACTTTAAAAAAAATTGTACAGTATTTACCTTTATTTCAACCAAAGAAATACTTTGCATGTGTAAAGTTTAATCCTTTCCAGTGACACAGTGAAAATTTCACACTACATTTCATTGCATATAAGAAAATAATCATCACTGGAAGTAAACAACCCAATTTTTACACTGTTATTTACTGGTTACTTGATCTGGTAACTATGTAACCTTAACGTTCCAAAATATTTTATAAGACCATCAAATAAAAAAAGAATGATGCATTCAGACATTCAACATACATATTTACGACTCAGAAAAATTTAAGTGCATTGAAATGCAGGGTTAATTTTCTACAACTGTCAAATTCAAGGGAATATTTTTTTAGGCCTACTTTCGTATGCAACCGGATGTGGCGTACCATGATTTGGTGGTATTACACCTGAATATAAATGATGACGAGGGCCTCACGAATAAATATATAAATATGAAATATCATGACTGGAACATCGATTAGCATAGATCGAGAAGCAGAGTAAACTTCCACATTTATATATAAATCTCGAAGTTATTTACGCCGGATAATATAGACTGTGCTCCTGAATAAAGTTGTCAAATACATTAATTTGTGTTTTTTACTTCTACAAGAAATTTGATTCAAATGCTAATTACGCACCATTTGCTGAGCAGAGAATCATTCTAAGCCAGGAACCGTCTATACTAACTGGTAACAGTAAGAATAGAAAGTCTCTGTAAAAAGCCAGTCAAATCCTAACAGAACTGTAACTTAATGATACATGTACATCAAGTTCCAGCACCTTACCAAGCACCCTTGCCTTGCATACTGAGATGGCAAACTGGTGTGTGTTAGTATTTTGATATAAAACTGCGTAGGTTCATATCGTTTGATTCAACGTTTATTTGGTTATTTTTTAAGGATCGTTGTAAAATTATATCTAAATCTTTGTTAAAATACGATTTTAAATTGTTCAATTCTTTCTATTTCATAATTTTGTCAAAGTCTACTTTTTAAAGTTTTAAATTTTTAAGAAAAAATGAATATTCCATTTTGATTTGAAGAAAATCTTTTTGAACTGTCATGACATGGTGTTGCAAAGCTGATTACAGGTAACTATAACATACAGTAATTTTCCATTACGACAGTGCGTGTATTTTCGGGTGTGTATAACGTATAGTTTTCCAGAGAACATCCTGTCTACGTGTAATACAGATTGATGACATTTCATTGACCAATGAACCATGAAAATGAGGTCAAGTTCATATAAAATATGACAGACATTTCTAAAAGTAGCAAATATAAACTTCAGTAATTGCGCATTGAGTAAACATAATTTCAATATTGCATGAACAAATCCGTGAGAAAACGTATACATGTATGAATTAAGATGTGTTTAAAAAGACCCAGTGGCTTTATTTCACACTAGGACCTAAGATAACTAGAACTAAGCAATGGTTGATCCAGAATTTTTCATAAGTGGGGACTCATTGAATGCCTTAGAGGGGTCACGTCCAGTCATGCTTCCGTGATTCCCTATATAATCTACCATTTGTTTCCCAAGATTTAGGGGGTGCTGGAAAAAAACGAAATCCGCCTCTGCCAATTGGGAAGTCATTTGGTCTGATACACACATATATATAAAGGGTACGTCTAAACACCGCTCAGGACCTCCTGAGTGCACTCAGGACATACAAAGTGCACTCAGGACCCTTTATAGTCATCCGATTTGCACACAGGATGTATGTATATATTCGTTACATGCTGCTTATATAAGAATTAAATGTTGGTAGAATTTGAAATCGAACTAAGATAGATATGTTATTTTTTTTTAAATAATGAGGACACGTGTCACTGATTACACAACTACTGAGCCGTGTTATCCAATCAACAAAATTAATTGGATTATCTTTAATGATGTTTAGGAATTGTGTTGTTTGTACAATGTTGCGTTTAAAATAGTTGAGATTGCTTAATGCACTGTGAAAATAGTGAATTGTATGTTTATGGAAAAAAATAAGATAACCCATTCGATGTACTTTTTCAGTTTATTTTTCATTTTGTCGGCTAAATTTATATTTTGCATTTTGCAGTTTATGAATAAAGAAAATAAAAAAGTCTGTAACAAGTTCTATTTTTGTTTTTCTTTGTTATATTTCTCTCTCTCTCCATATCAACTTAATAAACAAAAACAATGTTTACTTAATATCAAATTTTATTCTCAATAAACAATGCTTGGAAATAAATTATACATAAATAAAAAGGTGTATCACATATTCTTTTATATTTTTTTACTATGGAACAGTGCAATTAAATATATATTAGAGTATATCTAGAGATATGAAAATACGAAAGAATTATTCATCTTAATTTTTGAACTATTAAAGAATAAAACTAAAACTTTTCCGTATATTGAACGAAATTTGATAAAAAAAAATAAACGCCACTTTTTGTGATTAACTGTAAGCTTAAAAGAAAATATAAATTCTTTTTTTTTCACTATGGAACAATACCATTAAAAAGTATATTGTAGTATATCTAGAGATATGAAAATACGAAAGAATTATTCATCTTGAATTCTGATAAGATTGAAACAACAGCAGGGGTCCAGTTAAAAGGCATATTGGTTTTGTTTGTTTGCCAAGCTTACATGTATGAGGTTAGATCCATCACTAATCACTTCTAATTATTAAAGATCAAACGACCTAATCAACATGATAATTGGTATTCAATATAAAAATCGGTCATGCCTGACATATTTCATAAAAACGGCGCGTGCCGATGAAAACTCAAATAACTTCTTAAATATAAAATTGATTTTATCGAAACCAAAACTATAAGATGAAGAATTAAATTATCTATCGAATGCATACCTTCACCACCCACTAAAATATAGATTTCATGTCCTGAGTGCACTTTGTATGTCCTGAGTGCACTCAGGAGGTCCTGAGCGGTGTTTAGACGTACCGATATATAAATATACCTCTGTGGCAGATCCAGCCATTTGAAAAAGGGGGTCCCAACCCAGGACAAAAGGGGGGAGGGGTGGTTCCAACCATATGTCCCCATTCAAATGCATTGATCGTTCAAAAAAAGGGTTCCAATATAATAGTGAGAGTTCAGGGTATACATTCGATTGATAACTTATTTTATAATTTTGTAATTTTTGTTTTGATAGAATCAGAGACATAATACATGTATTGAGACATATATAATACATGGACATATAATACATGTGTCTCTGAAAAAATCAAACCATCTTTAAAGAAGTTATTTCAGTTTGAATCGGCTGTCTTTTGCATTAGGATTCCAAAACGTTAATGTTATTTACAAATGCCAAAACCTGCAAATATATTTTAGGCAGAAAGAAACATTTATATTCGGTGGTTTTTACACTAAACGTTTTCGTAATTTGTTTTAAAAATATTAATAAGTACATGTACATCGTTTTTGCAAGATTTGTATAGTAACTGGTTTAATTAAACTATCTACTATCGGCATGCGCCGTTATTTGGAATACGTCACGGATGACCGATGGTCATGTTCAATACGATATACCAATCATCATTTGAATTTGGTCAATTGATCTTTAATAATTAGGACTAATTAATGATAGCAGAGAATATGTCGCTGGTGATGGTTAAAATCATATAGAAGTAAACTTGGCAAACACAAAGGTTTCCTTGGAAAAAATTATGAAAATATATGAATATGCTAAATATTTTTTTCTTTCCGAAATAATAATTAAAGACGTTTAGAAATAACAAATTTTCACAGTTGGGAAATTTTCAATTCTAGTTATTTCATTTTGAAAACGTTGAAAAACATAGATCTTATTCGATGTACAATGTGGGCCGCTTCGAGATCAACTTGTGAAACCCTGCTTAATTCGGCACGGGACATTTGCGCTTTTTCATAGGACATTTGCGCTTTTTTTTGTGGACACTTGCGCTTCAAAACATAGGACATTTGCGCTTTTTAAAAATGGACATTTGCGCTTTTCACATAGGACATTTGCGCTTTTTTTATATATATATCTATGACTTCCCTTTTCTTTTATCCGGGCTTGGGACCGGCAGGTTTGACCGGGCAGAGTTAAAGTCATTCTTTATGGTTAAAAGTTTAAAAATCATTTCATAGCACAAACATGTCATATTGTTGATATTTGTTTAAAAGTTTATGTACAGCTAAAAGTACACATTCTTATGAAATAAAACCATGCATGTACTGTCATCACAATTACAGGTCAGTTATAGCTTGATATTCGAAGCCCAATGAGTGAACACATCTTGCTCTTGTTATCTGTCCTGATTGGTACTTAAATAAATGATCGAGTTTCTACTTCTCAATTCTTGTTTGGGGAGCCTGTTCATTAATATACCTAATCATAAACATTTTTTTCATTTACTAGTCTCTATAACTTTAAACTCCATGTTCAAGACTGTGTAAATGTGAACTAACTATAATGACAAATATAAGTTATTTTTTTTAACTAAATGATTACTTCTCATTAAGATTACAGGTAGACCACTTTAGGTAAAAAGCGCAAATGTCCGGTCAATTTAATACAGGTGAATCAAAATTAAAAGCGCAAATGTCCATAGTATTTGAAGCGCAAATGTCCTATCGTTTTACAGGTAAAAAAGCGCAAACGTCCTGTGCCCGCTTAATTAGGGTTTGTCTACTTTCGTCTTTTTATATTGTCAAACATTCTATAATCAAGGATTTGTACAAGGCCTTGTTATAATATATTGAATCTTATCGCCAATATCACCATAATTACATTAAGAACAGATACAATATTCTTCTAAAGAGTTTGCCATCTAACAATTCAAAAAGAAATGTTGAGTCGAAACTGAGGTACCAAATCTATAAAAAGAATCACTATTTTAGTCGAAATTAAACTGTATATATTCTTTTTTCAAAACTCCTGAAATAATTTAACATTATCTATAGAGAGCTTACATATGCAAATCTTTTTAGAAGTATGTGAGCGTAAATAAAATTTGTTTATTACCCCCCCCCCCCTTTTTTCCTTCTATAAAATGTAATTGTAAACGATTTTCTTTCTTAATTTGTGTTTGCTCATTAACTGGGGTTCATGCTATCAAAAAACAATAATTTCTCCTTGTGTATAAGTTATTGATAAAAAAACAAAATTGAAGCCACCAGAAGAATAACGGTACGTCTAAACACCGCTTGAAGGACCTCCTGGTTGCACTCATGACATACGAAGTGAACTCAGGACCCTTTATAGTCATCGCACACAGGATGGATGCATATATTCTATTCTATTCTATTCTATTCGTTAAACGCTTCTTATTTTTGAGTTAATTTTGGTAGAATTTGTTCAAAATCGAACTTAGATATGTCAATTCTTATAAAATAATGAGGCCACGTGTTACACAACTACTGAGCCATGAATTATCCAATCAACAAAATTGATTGGATTATCTTTATTGTTGTTTATAGATTGTGTTGTTAGTACAGTGTGACCATGCGGGAAGTAATATTGTGACGTTTAAAATGAATATCACGATGTTTTAAGATTTTCGTATTTTGTTAAAATTTCCTTCCATTAATTTTTAAGTTTTATTCCTAATTTTATTATCTTTACGAAGGTTTTAAGAAATCCGCATTTATCAAGGTTTTTTTTCTCTAATTAAAGTCGTTTTGACCATTTTCACAAGCCTGAAACGAATTTCAATGTGAAAATAAATTCTGGAAAATGAACTTGTCTCCGTTTTTGTCTCCGTTTTTTGAAAATTATGATATTTTGGGCTTAATACACTAGTTCAGGGAAAGCTTGTTCGCGATCTAGAATTCTGAGTGGGTCAAGCGTTTAATTAAAATTCATACGAGAATATGCGAGATTTGGATCAACTGGGGGCAAAGTCATATTTGGTACACATCAATATTCGATGTTTAATAGGCGTTTATTAGGACGCCCGCCGCTTTCCCGTTTACCTGTGAAGTCGCTGAGTGTCATCTCTTTTTTTGTTTGTTTATGTTTATATTAAAAAAAGTAAAACAAAAAAATTGTGAAAAATTTCGAACCATACTGATGATAGAGATTGAAAATAACGGGACTCGTAAAATGGATAAGAAATTTGAAATTACGGCTTGCAAATAACCAAAAACGAAAAATTTGACAAAGAAGGACCTCTAAAGAAAGAACGAGATCCTTCAAGTCACTGGAGGCTGTTTAGAACTTTGAGGAAGTTTATGTGCAGAATATCATTTTTGGCGATTGAGAATAATTTCCAGAAACATGCTGGTGTAAACATTAATTGACAAAACAGTATATCGTACACTGGTGACACCACATTATTTATTCTGTTTAGCTTTTGTCGGGAAAATATAAATAAGCAATCTAAACCGGAGCTTTTTAAAATGTTGATGCTGGTCATCACACATAGTCGCAATGAATAATATTATGCGATGTATTCAATAAAAAATAACCATGGGTTCATAAATGTTATGCTTTCAATATTGTATAAATAATCTGATCGCTAAAACTTGGAACAGTTAATACGTTCCTTGTTCAAACCATGAAATATAAGTTCCCATAAAATCAAACAGCTATAGGTCGTCATATGGAATGAAACTCTTAGCCAAAAAGCCGCACTCACTTGATTTATACAATGCCTTTACTCTGACTGTTGCATTTTGAACAAACGAGTACAGTCCAGCGCAATGTAGAACAAAATAGTTTCAATATTCATATATCATTATCATGATCTTGACCTGCATGGATATGCATCTAACTTGCAACTGGACGTTTAAACAAAACGGTTATTGATGAATGCATGAAAATCTTTAACCTCATACAAAACATGAAATTAACTGTTTAGGAAAAACGAAGTCCATCTTGTAGTAAAATACGGAAAATGTAAATAAATATTTGCAAAATTTTGCCCTGCATATATACTGTATTTTGGACATAAAGAAGCTTCTGCCCCAACAATCCCGAAATTCCATTATGTTTGACAACGATTTTGATGTAAAACAAAACTTTAACCGCAGTCTGAACCTACATTTTGTAAATGCTGAAGCGGAATCTAGGATCGCTTAGTATCGCTTTCGCGAAACTTGTCAAAAAGAAGGATCATGTATGCCAAAAGATCCAAGTAAGCAGTTATTTCACTCTTAAATCTTAAAGACCTCATTGCTATCGACAAAATGACAACAATTGTTTTCTTTTTGTCCAAAAAGGGGGCGGGGGGTAGCAACTGTAATATAACATTATTTTTTTCGCATTTAGTATCATTTTTCTACCTACTAACGTGAATTTTCTGACACAAAAACAAATATACGACAGAACTGTTCATTTAATGTATGTTATCAAATGCCAAACTATATATGTATATATATATGTGTGAAAATTAATTTACTTTCTGAAGGTACAACAACAAAAAGTGTCTTTTTTCTGTTTAAAATCTTAATAAATCTCATTGAAATTAACTAGATATTCTGTATACAATATCATGTATGCTTCACAATATATCAAAATAAAATGCTGCACGACCCATGCATATACCCTTCCTTTAAAAAATTGTCAATGTCTGATGTATTTGAATTAAGCACAAAAAACTTACGTAAATTTAATACACGCATGCAATCAGGTCTAGCATTTCGAATATATACATGTATGTTAATGGTACCTAACTGTCAGAACATGATTATGATTTTTAAGGGTATATTAATTGTGTCTAACTGTCGCCTGGTGAGATTAATAGTTTAAGGTAAAACTTTATCATACCATATGGCCTAGGTGTTGATTGACTTTTATTTTTATGACCCAAGATCAGTACCTTCTTGAATATAAAGACAATCTGCTAAGTGAACATCACAGCATGAATCTGTCCATTTTTGCGTGAAGGTAATTTTTGTATTCACAAACGATATATATACATGTAAACCAGATGAGTATTTGTGTAGCGGCACACTTAGATTAAATGTTGAAGTTGGTCGTTATCTGAATACTCAAAGAGAAAATATAATATGTTGCAATATAAATGTTTTGGAGGACAAATATCATTTTGTTTTATCATGTCCAACGTATAGAATTATATATTTATTCTACTGTTCTTGGCCACAAGTTAGATATTATTATTAATTAATTAATTTATTTTTGTCATATATTGTATATATTTTTAGTTTGCCATAGCATGTATGGAAATTCATTAATCTGACTACAGTAATAACGATGCCCATCAGATAAATCAATAAACTGATAATGCCCCCAGTTTATCAAATCTCGTATCTAATTAGTCGATAACGCAAAATCACGATCGATCTTGCACATGCGCATTGTTTCCCTGAACTAGTGTATTATGTAAAAAAATATGTAAGTTAGATTGTAGTAAGATTCTTAACTTAATTTAAAAAAATCATTTTTGTTACAGCGAGAAAGACTATTTCGAAGACAGTTTATTGACACGAAATCCGTTCAAACCACGACTACATTTTGTAAGTCCTCATGCACAGATTTCCGTTAAGGTTAAACTGAATATTGAACATAATTATCTTCTCTTGTATAATGGTTTGTTGAGAATAAAGATATATAAATTCAATAAAATTTGATATTCAGTCAACATTGTGTTTGTTTAAAAACTTGATTTAAAGAGAGAGAGAAAAGAATTACACTGAAAAACAAAAATCGAACTTGTTACAGAAAAAAACGCAACTATAAAATAACTTTCTTTATCCGAGAACTGCAAAACACAACAAATTAATTTACCCGTCATCATGAAAAAAAAACTGAAAAAGTACATCGAAGGTAAAACTAAACTAACAATACAATGTCTAAAAAACAATAAAGATAATCCAATCAATTTTGTTGATAATTCATGGCTCATCAGTAGTTGTGTAATCAGTGACACGTGCTCTCATTACTTTATAAGAATTAACATATCTATCTATAAAAGGACTATAAAACACTAGAACGTCGCCTGAAACGAGAGTATATGCGCACCGAAGGAAACATGTTAGACATAATGAGACTTACAAACCCAAAATTGTTTTACAAGAAATTTAAAAGGAAAGCGTCTCCTAAACATGCTGTACCATTAAAGTTGTTCCATGAACATTTTAAGTCATTGTGCTCATCAGACACAGATGCTGTACTGGACGACAGCCAATTTAATAACACTGATGGTGAATGCGTCTATGAGGAACTTGATAGAGAAATTACAGAAAATGACATTTTGAAAGCTATTCGTAACCTTAAACGTGATAAAAGTCATGGAGTTGATGGAATTCTTAACGAATATTTTATTGAATACAAAGATGTGTTTATGCCTGTATTACTGTACATTTTTAATGGAATTTTACAGTCCGGAATTTTCCCTACGGACTGGGCTAAAGCCATACTTATACCTATATTCAAGAAGGGCAATGTGCTTGATCCGAACAACTACAGAGGGATTAGTTTAGTCAGTAATTTTGGAAAGTTGTTTACGTCCGTTCTCAATCAACGTTTAATAGACTGGTCGGAAACGTTTGATATTGTGACCGATGCCCAGTTCGGCTTTCGCCCCGGTCTGGGTACAGTAGATGCTATTTTTGCTCTTACATCATTAATTTTCAAATCTTTATCAGCCAAAAATCGTTTTTATTGTTGTTTTGTAGACTACACAAAAGCTTTTGACACTGTTCAAAGATATATGTTATGGTATAAACTATCAAAAATTGGAATACAAGGTAAATTTTTAATGGTTATCAAAGCAATGTATTCTAATGTAACTTCTTGTGTAAGTGTTGATGGGTTCAACTCTGATTATTTTACTAATGAAGTAGGTTTGATGCAAGGTGAAGTCTTATCACCGATATTTTTTTCTATGTATGTCAATGATTGTGAAATGGCTTTTATAAATAGTGACTCTATTCCTTATGAGATGAAGGAACTAAATTTATTTTTACTAATGTACGCTGACGATATGGTTATTTTTTCAGAAACTGTATCTGGGTTACAAACATTACTTGATACTTTGTATGATTATACCTCCAAATGGTCACTTAGTGTGAATATAGCAAAAACGAAAATTGTTGTTTTTAGAAAGGGTGGTAAAATACATGACAATGAAAAATGGTATTATAATAACCAGGACATAGAAGTTGTAGATAAGTTTAGTTATCTTGGTATTTTGTTAAATTTTAATGGTAAATATAATGTGTTACAGCAGAAACTCTCAGAACAGGGTAGAAAGGCTGTGTTTGCCTTAAGGAGAAATGTAAAAGATATATATTTGAATTTTGTAACTTTACTTTCACTTTTTGATACTTATATAAACAGTGTACTTTGTTATGGTTGTGAAATTTGGGGTGCTCACAAGGCACCAGCTATAGAAAGGATACATCTGGGCTATTGTAAAAATATTATGAAAGTAAAAAGCTCTACTAGTAATGTCATGGTGTACTATGAGCTAGGTAGATTACCATTATTGCACACCAGAAAATGTCGAATGTTTAAATACTGGTTTAAGCTGTTATGTACTACAAACTGTATTTTGAAAAACTGTTACTTTTTTTTATATGACGATTTACAAAAATGTCCAAATAATAAGACAAATTGGTTGTATTTTATTAAAAATGAGTTGCTCAGCATAGGTTTAGGTGATATTTGGTATAATCAAGGTTTATTTTTAGATAGTAAGCTCTCCAGTAGTTTTTACTTGATAATTAAACAACGCCTGTTTGATTGTCTGAAGCAAGATTTTGACAGCCAAATGAATAATTTAATTAAATGTACAAGTTATAGATATATGGTTCAAAATTTTTGTTTACAAAATTATTTATGTAAACCAATACCAGTTATTTATAAGACATGTATTACCAAAATAAGACTTAGTAGTCATGATTTAGCTATAGAATGTGGTCGCTATTCTGCAATTCCAAGAAGTTATAGAATATGTAGTTTTTGTAAAAACGACATTGAAGATGAGATGCATTTTATTTTAAAATGTCCTACTTATCAAGGTCTTAGATCTTATTTTATAAAACCATATTATTGGAGAAAACCTTCTATGTATAAATATATACAATTAATGAGTTCTAATAATCTTAAAGAATTATGTAATTTGGGTAAATTTATATTTCGTGCACAAAAATTAAGATCTAACATGATGTAATATGTTTAACACATTACCTTCTGCTATCTATGTATACTTGTGTAGTTTATATGTTGTATGCCTATAGTTGTTATGACTTTGGTAAATAAAGATATATAATCTAAGTTCGATTCAGGCGCGGAGCTAGGGGGGGGGGTCCGGGGGGTGGAACCTCCCTTTTTTTTGGCCGATCAATGCATTTGAATGGGGACATGTAGTTGACCCCCCCCCCCCCCCCCCCCTTTTGTCCTGGGTTAGGACCCCCCTTTTTAAAATGACTGGATCCGCCCCTGCGATTTCAAATTCTACCAAAATTTAACTCTAAAATAAGAAGCGTATAACGAATATAAACATCCATCATGTGTGCAGATACGATGACGGTAATGGGTCCTGAGTGCACTTTGTATGTCCTGAGTGCACTCAGGAGGTCCTGAGCGGTTGTTTAGACGTACCCGAAGAATAAATCATTTCCTGAACCTAAAATACATTTATCTGTAATTAAGGAAAATTCGCCTAAAAAATTCTCTCATATATTTAAACTAATTGTAAAATAATTAATTCAACGACTTTCTGTCTGTTTATTAATACTTTTCTTGTTCAGTTTTTGTTTATACCCATAATAGATGAACGGAAATAAGTACTTTTTAGGAAAATTTACAACTAGATGAATGGAATTAAGTACTTTTTTAGGAAAATTTACAACTCAAATTTTCAAAAACAAAATTCTACACTTTTTACCTGGATTTTTTTCTCTGTCTCGAAGCCGCAACCGGTGACCCCGTAGCGCCATAGCGCCCAACACCTCACATGACGTATTCTCGATGTTGAGGTATTGACAATATACAATCACATTTATCAATATACAGCAAGTAAGTAATTTGGTGTTGCATGTCAGTAGATCAGAATTTGTTAAATGAACTTTACCTGTTTAAGGGACACTAGCTGCCAAATTCATGTTCTTCGTCGATTTTAATAAAATTCACATAACGTGTATATAGTGTTGAATTGTTTATTAAAATGTTACGCACAATCTTGGCTGATATGCATAAAACCATTATATTTCATGACACTGCATGAATTAAAAGAAATTGACTTATCGCATAATACCAGAACCAGAGACATATATATTGTATCTAATATCTCTGCCAGAACTAAAAAAATAAACTACCGTAAGTCCACATAAGAGGGTATGGATGTGAATTAACAGAATAGAGAACAAAGGAAAAAAAAAAAGGAATAAAGAATAGTGAAAGAAAGAGAATAATGGAAAAAAGTGTAAGTTATTAAAAATATAACTAAAAAAAGGAGACAGAAAAAAAGATACCCCCTCCGAGACGAGCCTTACATGCACTCGTCTGTTATTTGACGCTGCCGAGTTATTTTGAGATTAAGACATGTATTAGTAGTCAGCCCGTAAAGCCTCTTGCACCAATTTGAATATATACACTAAATGTAGCGAAGAATGTATAGGCTATAACACAGGCACTTGTCTCAAAAAAAAAATTTCCTATATACCTTAATATAACACAATTTTTTTTTTGAGACAAGTGCCTGTGGGCTATAAGCAAAAGACAAAGAAGAAAGATTGGATCACACCGGAAACATGGAACAAGATTAACATCAGAAGGCAGGCAAAAAAGAAAGTCAATGATACCAAATCACCAAGATTGAAAGACAAATACCAACAAGAATATAGTGACATACATCGTAATGTCAAAACCCTGGTTAGAGCTGATAAGAGGAAATTTATGGATAATTTAGCAGACCAAGCAGAAGAAGCGGCTAACAAAAGAGAGCAAGGCAACCTCTACAAAATTACCAAAATTATCTGTGGAAAATCCAAGTCTTCACCTAACATCCCAGTGAAAGACAAACAGGGAAATTTACTAACATCAGAAAAGGAACAAGAAAAAAGATGGGCAGAACACTTCAGTGAAATTTTGAACAGACCATCTCCAGAAGCACTACCTACTATCCCAGAGCCTAGCTTTGAACTGGAAATAAGTATTGAACCACCCACCATATCTGAAATTGTAGCAGTAATCAAAACTCTAAAGAATGGAAAAGCTCCTGGTTCAGATAATCTGAATGCAGAACTATTTAAAACTGATCCCATCTTAGCAGCCAATACCCTCCAACCAATTTTCCATAAGATCTGGAAAGAACTTATAGTACCAACAGAATGGGATAAAGGTATTATCATCCGAATACCTAAAAAGGGTGCATTAAATGATTGCAATAACTGGCGTGGAATCACACTTATATCTATTCCTAGCAAGATCATGGCCAAAATTATTATAAAAAGAATATCTGAAGCAATCGACAGTTTACTCAGAAAGGAGCAGGCAGGATTTCGCAAAGGAAAAGGCTGCGTTGACCAGATTTTCATCCTGAGAAATATCATTGAGCAATGCACAGAATGGCAGAGGCAACTCTACATCAATTTCATCGACTTCGAAAAAGCATTTGATAGCATTCATAGGGAAACCCTTTGGAAAATCATACATCTTTACGGCATCCCACAACACCTGATCAATCTAATCAAGGCTTTTTATGAAAACTTCAAATGTACAGTCGGAAGTGAACAACTTTATTTCCCAATTAAAACTGGAGTAAGACAAGGATGTGTAATGTCATCTACACTATTTATAATAGCCATTGACTGGGTGATGCGACAAACAACTTCAGATATCCCAAGAGGCATAAGATGGGGAACTTTCACCATTCTTGAAGATTTGGACTTTGCTGACGACATTGCCATGCTATCGCACACTCACCAACATATCCAGGAAAAGTCCAGTCGAATAGAAAAGTATGCAGGACAGATAGGTCTCAAAATAAACCATAAGAAAACTGAAGTAATGAGTTTAAACACTAACAACCCAGCACCAATTATAATAAACGGGAAACCATTACAACAGACTGATACCTTCACTTACCTAGGAAGTACTGTAAGATCAGATGGTGGAGCCAACACTGACATCAAACAAAGACTGTCAAAAGCTAGAGCTGCTTTTAATAACCTGCAGGCTGTATGGAAATCCGGTCAATACACCATCCGGACCAAGCTAAAACTATACAACAGTTGTATACTACCTATCCTGTTGTATGGTTCTGAATGTTGGCGAATGACAGAGGCAGACCAACAAAAGCTCTCTACATTCCATACCAAGAGTCTGAGGAGAATCCTAAGGATATTTTGGCCACAAAAAATCACAAACCAGGACCTCCTCATTAAATGCAAACAGGAAGAGATCAGCATACTCATTAGCAGGAGAAGATGGAGATGGATTGGCCATGTTTTACGTAAGAGCCCTGAAGAACTTACAAACACAGCAATGTTCTGGACCCCAGAGGGAAAGAGACGCAGAGGACGACCTAAAATAACATGGCGGCGCACAGTTGAGTCTGAGATGGCAAATTTCCAACATACTTGGGGGAGCTTGAAGAAGATGGCACAAAACAGACAGATGTGGAGAAACTTTGTTGCTGCCCCACACGCCAATGGGCGTAATGGGCAGTAAGTAAGTAAGTAAGTACCAATTTGAGGATTACCCAAGGTTAATTTTACGGCGGCTCATTTTATTTTGGCTTAGAAATAAACATAATTGACAAGTTTCCTTCCCCTGCATTCTCGATCCCACATGTAAATAGCACGGTGATTTCAAGGATTTGTATATATAGTTATTATTTTTTGTAAATTTTAAGGAGTCTATAGTTATGTCACATTATTTAAGTGATCATATAATATTTCTGATCTTTTCCATAACCATGCATTGCATTTGTATATACATGTATGGCTTGAGGTTAAAATGTACAATCAAGAATGATGTTAAGATGAATGTATTAAAAAAGCAGATATACAAAACAAGTATGCAGTATCTTAATTTAAATATATCGCAAATTTTTTTGTGATGTCAAATAGATTAAATTGTCTTTCTGGTCCTGAAATAGTTGCCACTGGACATAAACAAACTTTCTGTTAATCATTTGTTAATGGGTAGATGATCTTGTTTGAATTAATTATGTTTTCTGTCTATAGTAATTGTATCAAATACTACATGTAGTAGATTAAATTGTGCAAAATTAGGTACTAGTAATTTAATAGTAGTTTTGTTTGATAATTTGTTTTTTACAATGTATTATATAATTAATTTAACATTTTGTAATATAAAATATATTTGTGTTATTTGAGGATGTACTTAGGCATTTAGGTGAGGTTTTTGAATTTGTGTCGACTGTTGGTACTCCTTCGTGTTTTTCCATACAATACAATGTAAAATATTTTGCCCCATAACACTGATGTATTTTTTCATAACAGACTTAATAGCTTATATGAAAGGTCATTTACCAAAATTTTAGAAGATTCTGGATTTTCTTTCTTATGTTTTGAGACCCAATAATACCCATGCAAATTAAATATAAGGTACATAAAAGTATGCCATATTTTAAATCTCAAATATCTAGAAAGAGGTCCATGACCTATCAATATTTTAGCTAATCTTTATTCTTAATTATATATATTAATGCTTTATCAGCTTAAATTATTGATTGTAATTTCTTAATTTTTACCTATCGATCCTCACCGAAGTACATCCTTAACATAATCCATTAAAAGTCAGTTGTTGATGAGTTTTTATTTTTAACATTGTCTCTCTTGTTTGAACATGTATATATATCTGACGCTAATTATAATTTATTTGTTAAATTGGATGTCTTTATTTTGATGTAAAAATAAATTATTGAACATCATCTATCAATTTTCTTTACATGACAGATTTTTTAGGTAAATATGTATGAGTAATGTCTTTGAGTAGTGAAATAAGGAGATGTGGTATAAGGTCGCCAATGAGACAACTATCCACCCAATAACAAATGAACATCTTATAAGCAAATGTATGTATGTTTTCTTTACAGCCTTCATCAATGAGCAAACCTATCCGACATTTCAAATGAAATCTCTCACATTTCATAATGTACAACAGTTTGAAGGAAAGAAGCAACAACCTACACTCATCCAATATACAGAGATCAATTATAAAGACAAACTCAAAATAAAATATTTTTATTTGATACATTTTTTGCACATGACAAAAGTCTTTATGCTTTACAAGTACATATATACATGTATGCTATAAAGTCAATACAAACAAAGAATATTTAATGTGTACTTTTTCAAGACTTTTCGGTCAACATACCAGGAATGGTTATTCTCACTCATTATTGTTTCTTACATCTACATTAAGCATTATCAAAGTTACAACACACAGAAAAGTCAGATTAATTAGAAACTATTTCCTTTAATGCTTTGCGTAAACCAGATGAAGCTTTGCTGCTGTTACTTATCTTATTTCTTTCAATACGGGTGAAAGCATACCCACGGACAGTCAGAAAGAGATGAATAATGTCTTCTGTCATGGATGACATGGTATCACAAGTCTCACCTTTGAACATAATGTCTGTATAGTACTTTACCATAAAGGATTCCATAAATGATTCTTTGAGGGGTTGTAATGACAGAGAGCTTGCACTATAAGGTGGACTTATACATTTACGAACAATCGTTTCAAGTTCTCTTACTAGAAAGAAAAATGTATCACATGGTTTCTGAAGACCACCCCTGTCCTGTTTGGTAAACCACTTTCCATATGTAGTAACAAATGTAGTGTTATTAGTACTGTTCAACAATTTGCTTACTATGGACGATTTATTAGTGGAAACACAAGAGTAGCGTTTCTTCAATGCCTTAATGATGAAACCGGCTATATAATATAGGATGGACTGGTCATTTGTACTAAGATTGGACTGTTGTGTGTCGGATGCTTGCTTGACGACCTTAATTTGCTGCACAAAAATTTCACCAATAATGTCCTCAATAAATAGTTGGATAAACAAATTCACAACAGTGGGGGGTGAATGTTAGACACAATTCAGTTATTTCTTCTTTAAGTGTGTGGTCACTTCTCAAACAATGTAACTGCCTAAACAGTTGCTCACGATCACAAGATGTGGTCAGATTAGTAGAACTTGTTACAAATATGGTTTTAAATCTATTTCCCAATATTGTACGAATAGTTTCAGAAGAAGAAGCAAATTTGCACATAACACTTATGTCATCATTCAGAAGAAAAGGATCATTTTCTATGTTGCTCAGGGTTAAAGAAAAGGCTGTTGGAAAGATTGTGTCAAAATCATTTCCACTAAACTGGAAATGTTTTTTCTCACTCTTAAGGACAGATGTTTTAAATGTTTTGTTCTCACTAGCTTTAGCATCAATGTTGTGTTGTTTTTTTACATGGCCACGAAATCCAGCAATAGTTTTTAATTGTTTTTTACACTCAGGACATGTGTAATAAGTCTGGTCACCTGAACCTGAAGATGTCTTTGGTTGTTTAGGCTTAGAGCAGGTGTCATCACCACTTACATCGCTGTTACTATTGTCGGTGTCATACTCTGTGTATTCACCTAATAAAAAATCAAGATCAATATCGTGATCCCAGGATAAAAAATCTGACATTTTCGATTAACTGATTCATTAATAATAATCATTGTAAGGATGTGTTAACTATTTATCATAAATCATTTTACTCAGCTTTCGGATTGATCTTTGATCTCGTTTAAAAATAGATTTTTATGTAAACAAGTATTATGTTCTATTATTGACTACTTTGTTTATTTAGTTAATCGGGACAATTGATTGAAATGAAACTTAACAGAACAAAGCTTGTAAAAACACTGCCTCTTACACATTTTCAATAATTAGTTTAAACACTTTAATTACGCTTGTCATCAAAAGAAAGTGGGAATAAAAAAGAATTAATTAACGTTTGATAATAAAACTGAACTATTTATTTCATTTGAAACAAAAGAAAAGTATCCTTACCACCGCAACACTGTTTAGAAGTAAACAAACATGAATACGTTTTTACAAAATTTACCGGAAAAATTGTTCCGATATCGTGAGTGACGAGTAGTAGTAGTGGGCTAGTGGCGAGTAGTGAAGTCTCGCCGCGGAAGAGATTACGATAAACCGCGAGATTCCAATCCTTCTAACTATACAAATCCTTGGTGATTTCAAAAAGGACATTGATACATTACAACACTTGCCGTCATTATTTGAATATATTGATTAAGAAGGTATAGAAGATTAATTCACGCACACTATTATCCACCACTGGCCTAAATAGTTAGTCCGCAAACAATGAGGGTCATAAAAACCCAGCACTTTGAACACAGCCACCGGCATGGTGTGTACACGGGGGGGGGGGGGGGGGGGGGGGGGGGGGTCTCAACATGGGATTTTGGGTACAGGTGTGCAGCTGGGATTTTAAAAACACCCCCCATTCATATATTGAATAATTGTGAAATCCCTACCTATACATATATT